>NC_030812.1:116065788-117495788 GCF_001704415.2 Capra hircus
CGCCGCGCGGCCCCCGCGGCGCGCGCCCCCGGGCCGGCCGCGCGCACCTCCGGGCCGGCCACGCCGCCTCCCCAGGGCGGGCCCGTGTCCTCCCAGGGCGCCGGCGCACCCTCCAGGGCTGGGCCCCGTGTCCTCCCCCCAGGCGGCACGCACACCCCCAGGGCCGGCCGCGCGCGCCCCACAGGGCCGGCCACGCACACCCAGGGCGCGCGCCCCCGGCCGGGCCCGTGTCCTCCCCCCAGGGCCGGCCGCGCGCCCCCCAGGGCCGGCGCGCCACCCTCCGGGCCGGCCGCGCGCACCCTCCGGGCCGGCCACGCGCACTCCCCAGGGCCGGGCCCAGTGTCTCCCACAGGGCCGGCCGCGCGCACCCTCCAGGGCTGGGCCCCGTGTCCTCGCCCCAGGGCCGGCCACGCACACCCCAGGGCCGGCCCTGCGCGCACCCTCCAGGGCTGGGCCCCGTGTCCTCCCCCCAGGGCCGGCCACGCGCACTCCCCAGGGCCGGGCCCCGTGTCCTCCCCCCAGGGCCGGCCAGCTGCGCACCCTCCGGGGCCGGCCGCGCGCGCCCCCTCCAGGGGCCGGCCGCGCGCACCCTCCAGGGGCCCCGGGCCCGCACCGCGCACTCCCCAGGGCCGGGCCCCGTGTCCTCCCCCCAGGGCCGGCCACGCGCACTCCCCAGGGCTGGGCCCCGTGTACCCCGCCCAGGGCCGGCCACGCACACCCCCCAGGGCTGGGCCCCGTGTCCTCCCCCCAGGGCCGGCCGCGCGCACCCTCCAGGGCTGGGCCCCGTGTCCTCCCCACAGGGCCGGCCGCGCGCACCCCCCAGGGCTGGGCCCCGTGTCCTCCCCCCAGGGCCGGCCGCGCGCACCCCCCAGGGCTGGGCCCCGTGTCCTCCCCACGGGGCCGGGCCCCGTGCCCTACCCCCAGGGCCAGCCGCGTGTACCCCGCCCAGGGCCGGGCCCCATGTCCTCCCCCTGGGGTGCCGGCCGCACCCTCTCCTCCAGTGCTGGCCGTGTCCTCCCCCTCGAGGCGCCACACGTGTCCTCTCCAGTGCTGGCCACGTGGGTCCCCACGAGGACCAGGCCCCGTGTCCTCCCCATGGGGGGCCGGCCGTGTCCTCCCCTCCTGCAGGGGCTGGCCTGTCTCCCACCTCACGAGGGGCCACACGTGTCCTCCACCCTCACGTCCTGCTACGCTCTGCCCTGGGTCTATGTGCTGCACTTGATTTTGCCTTCAGAAACGTGGTCTTTTGGAAGTCCATTTCTTGTCACCTGATCAGCTGAGACTGGGAGAAGAGCTTCCGGTCACCCATCTGTGCCTGGGCCCCGTCTCTGTCTGGGCTCCACCCCGCCGTGCAGCGGCACTGTCTGGGTTTGGGGGCGGGCGTGGCGAGGAAGCTCTGACTCCAGGGGAGCCCCAGGCGCGTCTCAGAAACACTCTTGCTCAGGACTCGCCCGTCGTCTGTGTTTCGAGTTACTTGTGATAAAGATTTTAAAAAGTCGCTGACAGATTCAGTCTACTCTGAAATTTCCTGCTCTCCACCGATTTTGATGAAATTCCTTTCTTCAGGAGATTGAGTTTTCTGGAACAAACCACCTTTGTCCCCTCGAGAATGGCGTTGCTTATTCTAGCGTCTTTCCATTTTCTGGAAGCTGTTTGCCGAGGCTGTGCTGGGGCTTCCACACGGCCTTTCCACCCCGTTCACAGTGAGCGGGCCCCCTGTGCGGACTAGGGGTGGGATCCTCGCAGAGGCTGGGTCTCACTGTCAGCTCTGGGAGGCAAGGTTCCTCTTGCTCTGGACGTCAGCTCTTCACGGGCTTAGATGGGGAGCTGCCTGCACAGGCCGGGAAAGGGGGGCCCCAGGCTGCAGGCTTCTTTGCAGGGCAGGCACCCCATGAGGACGGAATGGGAGTCCCGGGGCCCTGAGCAGGCTGGACGGGCCTCGCGCCTCCTCCCTGTCAAGCATGCGC
Source organism: Capra hircus (assembly GCF_001704415.2). NCBI lineage: Eukaryota > Metazoa > Chordata > Mammalia > Artiodactyla > Bovidae > Capra > Capra hircus. Next base: position 116,067,756 of record NC_030812.1, read on the forward strand.
TTGGCCTAGATGCTGCATTTGTGTCTGGGGTGGAGACCTTAGGCTGCCGCCCTGCCAGCCCCGTGCGCCAAGCTGCTTTCTCCCAGGACATGGGGAACAGCAGCCCAGAGCTGTGTTCTCGACGCTGCCCGTGTGCTTCACGCCCAGCGGGGGACCTGGGCTGCTTTGGGCTCTGAAGCTCCGGGTTCTGACTTTGCTCTTATTTGCAGCCTGTATGGCCTAATCTTTAGTGTTGGCTTCAGAAACCACGACTGGTCAGTAGACGGCACCCAGATCCCCATTTGGTTTTGCTTTTCTAGGCATTTAGTGGCCACAGAATTTCTAGCCACTAATATTTACTGGGACGTAAAGCGTTTATTTGGGGGTGTTGTTAAAGTGGCCGGCAGCATGGTGCTATCAGATGGGTCTCGGCAACATCGCAGGAAACAAAGCTTAATATTCCGTGAATTGCGAATGCTCTTCACTTGCGGTGGGTGAGGCTGAGATCCTGGCCCCCCCTCATTAAGCACTAAGTTTTCTATAGTACTGTCCCCATTATGAATAAATTAGGTATTAAGTCAGTCTCGTTTTGAGGAGCCAAAAATGGATGTGCAGCGTCTGTGGCCCTGCACCACGTCGCTACGACTCCTAATAGGTATTAAAACTCTAAGCGCAATTGTGGCATCTTTATTGAGTTAATTTTCCTGAAATTAAATTTCATCATGAATTGACTCATTTGTACCACGGACTCATTGTTGAACTGACAGTACCCTGGTCATAAACCTTTTCATATCTTAAAAATTGGGGGTATTTCTATTTTACAGGCCCAAGTAACCATGAAATTGTATTGCATCTTTTGGCAATGGAAATACATAGTAATCATCGGATGGCAATCGGGCGATTACCCTCCCCTAAACCGGGGTGTTTATTACCTGGGCCCTTACCGGTTTCTGCAAATCCTTAATCCCTCACGGGGCAGCTGAGCATCCTCCAGGTACGCGTGTCGACCACCCAGACGTGGGCTAGCCGGCCGGGAGACGAACCTGCTCCCAGAGTGTGTCCTGTGCCCACACAGGTGGGGTGCTGGCTGCCGTGGGGGCTGCGGTGGCCCATCCAGCTCCCGGAGAGCCTGGGCTGTGGGAAGGAGCCGGTGGAAAGGAGACGTCCCGCCCTCCGTGTGGATTCTGAGGACCTCAGATGAGACAGAAGGTCTGGGCGCGTGTGCTGTGCAGCTTCGGGGCTGCGACCGTCCAGTCAGCCAGGATTCTTTCTGCCTTGCTTGGGTCCTCTGGTCACTCACCTCCCCTCCCTGTGGGCCCCCCAGTCCCCCGTGGAGGAAGCCCAGGATTTCTCCCTGGCACGCGGGGTCTGCACCGGGCTGCCAGCTGTGAGAGAGCATGTGGGGTTTCCAGGCCACATGGCTGCGCCCTGCTGCCATGCGGACCGCGAGGCCGAGCTCTGGGGCCGGCCCCCAGGGTAGCGGGGGCCAGGCCTGGGCCACAGTGGGCCGGGCGCCAGCAGGGGGATGGCTGAGCTGCACGTCTAGGGAGCGCCTGACTCCAGGGACCCCGCCTGCCTGTGGAGAGCCGTGTCAGCCTCCGCTCTGCCCTGCTCCCGCCTTACCTCCAAGCTTGCGCTCCAGCCTCGGCGGGTCTCCCTTGCTGTCCTTCATGCGCCTTCTCTGGGGGGCTCCCCGGTGCCTCAGTGGTGAAGAACCCGGCTGCCAGTGCGGGAGACGCGGGAGATGCAGGTTTGACCCCTGGGTCGGGAAGATCCCTCAGAGGAGGAGATGGCGACCCACTCCAGTATTCTTTCCTGGAGAATCCCATGGACAGAGGAGCCTGGCGGGCTTGGGGGACAAAATTCACCTTTTTGTCGGAGCTGCTTGACTTCCTCCCAGATCGCAGGGGTGGGTGCGCCTCCTGCGTGACTGGGGTCCCCGACCTGCTAGACACTCTGGGGTGTGCACTGGGCTGCGGCCCCACTGTGCAGGTGACGACACGTGAGCGGCTTCTCCCAGCGTCTGTGGAGCGACACCGCCCTCCCTGTGAGTGGAACAGCCCTCCCCCAGGGGGACCTGTCGGGGAGGGGACGGCCAGGAGGGGCAGTGCCTGCGGATTTCCTGGAAGACGGGAGATGAAAGTGCATTTCCTGGCTGTGTTCCTTTTCTCCTAAGTGGCACTAGAGTGTCGGCCAGCTCAAGATTGCTTTAGCGTTTGGGGTCTTTTGTGGTTCCGTACAAATTCTAGGCTTGTTTTTCTACTTGTGTGAAAAGTGCCTTTGGGCGTTTGATAGGGAAGGCCTTGACTCTGTGGACTGCTCTGGGTAAGAGGGACGTTTCCGCCACGCTCGCTCTTTCAGTCCGCGAATGAGAAGTGTCTCTGTTTCTTTGTGTCTTCTCCAGCTGCGTGTATCACTGTCTCCTGGTTTTCAGGGCAGATTTTTCCCTTCCTTGATTAAATTTATCCCCAAGTATTTTATTCTTTTTGATGCAATTGTAAATGGGATTGTCTTAATTTCTGTTTCTGATAGTTCATTGTCAGCGTACAGAAATGCAAATGAGTTTTCTATATTGATTTTTTTTTTTTTATCCTGCAACTTTCCTCAACTTGTCCAAGAAGAAGAAATGATGCTCAGTCGTATCCGGCTCTTTGGGACCCCACGGGCTGTAGCCTGCCAGGCTCCTCTATCCATGGGGTTTACTAGGCAAGAATACTGGGTGGATAGCCATTCTCTTCTCCAGGGGATCTTCCTGACCCAGGGATGGAACCTGGGTCTCCTGCATTGCAGGTGGATTCTTTACCGTCTGAGCCACCAGGGAAGCCCACCTTGTCCAAAGGAAATGAGATTATCTCAGAGATGTCTGCCCCCTCTCTTTATGGCAGCCAAGACACGGAGCCCGACCATCGAGCCCCGAGTTCACAGGCGACTCTTTTAGGGTCTAGCATTGCTCATGCCTGGATTTTTACCTCCTCTGGAAGAAATTCAGTAAGTCAAAGTCAGGCCACAGATTTGCTTTCTGGACCTTGGCCCGACATGTCCCAAGGGTCGGGAGTATTCTCCAGATTTCCAGTCCAATTTCCTGTGACCTTTAGTTACTGACTGTGAGGGGGAGGCAGCGGTCTGCCTGGGGCCCCGGGGAGATGACAGTCTTGCTGGTGAGGATTCACTCCTCCCAGGACTCTGGGGGCCCAGGGTTTGCCATCTCAGGACGGTGTCCTGGGCCAGCTGTTGGCTTCTCACCGCGTGAGCATCAGGGTTCCCAGATGTTCACCTGGCTCCTCGGAGACCTCCTTGTACTTAACCGCTGAGCTCGGAGAGGCCCGCCGATCGGAGTGCAGGCCTGACCTGGGTTCACGGAGCACCTGGGCACCCTTGCTGGTGCCAGTTGCATCGCTGTAAATAAACCTGCGGATGTGATTAAATTCCCAAAAGGCCTCCTTCCTTCACTGCTTGTTTTCTGAAATTCTGTATTCTTTTATTTCACCATGGGAGCGTGTGCAGAAGCGTTAGAGAAGAGAACACTCTCCCCCTCGAGACTCTCCCACTCGCCGTACAGAGCGGCTGTGGAAGCACGCTGGCGCTTCTCCAGTCTGTATTCTCAGCGGTTTTTTAAACATAATACGCTCACATATTGCATATGGTTGTGCTCTCTGCGTTTGTTATATCATCCCGTCATAATGGTTTTTTTTTTTTTTCTGTATTAGTTCCTAGTCTTTTCAGCCATTGCCTTAAACGGTTGCATAATATCCTGATAATATCCTGACCCGTGCATATATCATCATCTGCTTAAAGGTGGTGGGGTAGACGTGCAGGGTAATTGTGGCTGCGATGTGAGTTTTGTCTGCGCTAAGAGTCCCTTCAGAGATTCACAGGGTGAACGGTCCCGACGCCTTCGAGGGTCTCGACGCAAACCGCTCTGTGGGAGCGTGAGGCTCTCTTCACCCTCGTCGTCACCGGGCCTTTTAATGAGTGTGGCTCTTCTGAGTTCGCCTAGGCAGTCGGCGGTAGCTCCTTAATCCTGTTTCTATCTCTGTAGTCCCTGCTGCGTCTCTCAGGTTTGGGTGCGTTTTAGTGGCTGCCGTGCAGTGTGCATGATAAGCTTTCTGTCGGTCCGTGGCTCCCCGGGCGGGTGCTTGTAAACGCTGGGGACTCGGTCACCTGTACCCACCGCTGCCGCCAGCACCTGTCACCCACCCCAGGCTGGGCCTGCAGAGCAGGCTGTTGGGAGCTGCCGGGCATCGCGGCGAGCGAGCCCCGCGGACACGCAGGCTTCCCCACTTGGCGGCCGTCTTCCCCGTGTTCTGGAAGAGGAGGCCGGGGCTCCGAGGGGCCGAGGTGCGTTCCAGGGGTCTCTCCCACTGTCTGTGGCCGCTGCATCTGTGGTGCCGCGGGCCCAGCTCCGAAGGCCTGGCTTATGCCCTGCGCGTCTGCCCCCAGCTGTGGCCTCTGCGCTCTCTGCCGGGGCAGCTGAGGCTCCGCTGGGCAGAGGCGCCAGCCCAGCGCATCATGATTCTGGCCGCGAGGCTTCCCCTCCTCCACAGGCCCTGGAGTCGGGTGCTCCTGCCTCCCTCGCCCGTGTGATGCCAGGGCAGGGCAGATAGCAGTGGGGACGGGGTTGGGGCTGGCCCAGACCTTCCCAGGCAGGTTCTCCCCACCTCCCTGGCCCCACGCCACTTGCTGTGAGCATCTGAGAAACCTTGACTTTGTGTCTGCTTCTCATGGAGCTCATTCGAGCTGCGGGCACAAAGGTCCATTCTAGCCTTCCACTTGAGCGCCAAGTTTGGAGTGTTGTCACCCAGCTTGAGCACAGCTGTGTCCGTCACCTGGCGATGCTTGCACACCTCAGAGGCTGGACAGTAACGTAGGCTCTCCTAAGGACTATAAAGGATTGTAGTTTCCTTCAAAGGGTTTAAAAATAAATACGTTTGTTTTGGCTGTGCTGTGCAGGCCTTCTCTCTAGCTACAGTTGTTGGTGTTCAGTCCCTCGGTCTTGTCTCTCTGCGACCCCACGGACTGCAGCGCGCCAGGCCTCCCTGTCCTTCACCATCTCCCCGAGCTGGCTCAGACTCATGTCCATCGAGTCGGTGGTGCCATCCAACCATCTCATCCTGTCGTCCCCTTCTCCTCCTGCCTTCAGTCTTGCCCAGCATCAGAGGCTTTTCCATTGAGTCAGTTCCTCGTATCAGGTGGCCACAGCACTTTTTCCATTGAGTCAGTTCCTCGTATCAGGTGGCCACAGCACTTTTTCCATTGAGTCAGTTCCTCGTATCAGGTGGCCACAGCACTTTTTCCATTGAGTCAGTTCCTCGTATCAGGTGGCCACAGCACTGGCGCTTCAGCTTCAGTCCTTCCAGTGGCTCTTCAGGGTCAGTCTCCTTGAGGATGGGCTGGTTGGAGCTCCTTGCAGTCCAGGGACTCTCGAGAGTCTTCTCCAGTGCCTAGTTGTGGTGCGCGGGCTTCCCCTTGCAGCGGCTTCTCTTGCTGGGACCACGGGCTCTGGAGCGCACGGGCCTCAGGAGTGGCTGCAACGTGGGCTCCGGGCATCGAGCACAGGCTCACTGCTTGTGGTGTGTGGGCTTAGCCGCTCCGCAGCACGTGGGATCTGCCCGGACCAGGGATCGAACCCGAGTCTCCTGTGTCTCCTGCATCGGCAGGCAAATTCTTCACCTCTGAGCCACCAGGGAAGCCCCCTACAAGGGGGTCTTACCCTGGCTGTCCAGAGGCCACCTCTCCCCTGAGGAGCGAATTCCAGTGGCGAGCAGGTGCAGTTTCTGCCTGAGTCTCAGCAGCACCCCATGTGGTCTCGGGTCCGAAGGTGCCCGCCCGGCAGAGCCAGCATGTTTTCCTGGCTTTTATGCCGTAGTGGGGGCTGGGGAGGGGTGGTCTTGTTACTGTTCTAAAGGCTGAGTTTGAAGAGGATCGTCTGCGACTCACCCATGCGTGGACCGTGGGTCCCGAGTGGAGTGTGGCTCTTCTGTGTCTGGTTCCTGCTCAGCTGCTGGGCCGTGTGCACTCCTGGGACGGAGGCCTGGGCGCAGGACGTGTTGGGCTGCCTGGCCTCCAGCGAGAGTGTGGAGATGGCAGGCATCGCCCTGAGCGGGACTCTGGGATGCTGGAGGCAGACCCTCTCCTGGATGGGACTGCGGCAGTTTCTGCCTGCTGGTCAGGCGTCCTCTGCGCTCTTGTGGGCGCCGTGTTATCACTCAGACCAGGACACCAGCGGCTGGCAGCTGTCCTGAGCAAGGGCAGTGGGCCCACCCCCCAGCCAGGCTGCCCCCCTGCTCAGAGCTTCTGACTCTGTTTTGGGGAAAAGTTGCTGATGGTTCAGCAATCAAATACTTGCGGGATTGCATGGCAGGGAGATGCTGTCAGAAAGGGGCGAGTGATTTAGTTATAGATCCGCTTGGCAGCCCCTGCTTTCTGGATGCTTCTCTGTTGTCAGCTGTGAGTCGGGCCTCCGGCTTCCACTGGCCCAGAACCCCTCGGATTTCGGATTCAGTTTGCAGGCGATGACAGAGCCAGGCTGTTGTTGGCATTTCATTGTCGGGGCCCTGTCTCTGCCCACTCGAAATATACCTGTGACGCCCAGAATGACAGCAGGGCCGTGTAAGGGGCCTGTCGGGACGTCTGGAACACGAGCCCCTGGAAGGCGCCAGCGTGCGTCCAGGCGGGTCCTGTCCAGACGATGCACTGTAAGACACAGGGGTGCACGGCCCGACTTTCTCCCACCACTGTTCCGGGCAGGCGGGCCCTACGCCACCCCAGCTCCCTGGCTCTTGTCTGCCGGGGGCGGCCCTGCTTTCCGTGGTCCTGTGTCCCCGGGGCCGTGTCCCGTCCAGTGCCCTGGCCGCGCCCTCTGCCCTCACAGAGGCTCGTCCCCGAGAAGTGAGGACAACCCAGCCCTCGGGACAGCCCTCCCCGGGGTTGACGTGTCGTCTCCTGGAGCGTCACACACGTGGAGCCCTCCCAGAACGTGCTCTTGGTCTGGCCGCTCCCATGCTGTGTAATCACCTCGAGATTGAGCCATTATAATTCTGCATTGTGAGTGAGTTGGTGCCTGATTATTGCCGAGGCCTCTGTTGCTGTAGCGGAGTCTTCCCTTTGACTCCCCAGGCGGTTCCTGCCCCATCTCGAGGTCGGGAGGTATAACCAGGCTCTCCACCCTCATCCCTGGCCGCCGGGCAGAACCTGCGAAGCTCTCTGGGACGGGGATGTTCAGAGCCCGTCCCTGGGCGGTCCCTGCATCACCTTGCTGGAACCACATGTTCTCCAGCCCCCCGACCCTCAGCCTCAGACTCCCCGGCTGGCCCAGCCCCCCGTGTCCCAGCAGATGCTGAGGCTTCTGTGCCGCTCCAGGACGGTGGGGAGGCTGGGACTTGGTCCTGGAGGTCGCGAGGAGACACGGGTGCCTGCTGTCGGCAGGACCCTTGGCTCCTGTCCCAGGCTGGGAGCAGAGCGTCAGCTTTGCCTCAAGGCTCCGTCTGTCCACAGGCCAGCCCTTCCCAGCTGCACACCAGGAGAGGGTGGCCGAGCTCCTGAGAAAGTGAGATCCCGTTGGGTCTGCGTGTAAAGGAGGTGCACCCAGAGCCCTGTGTCTCTGCCTGCCTCCTCCCTGACCTGGGGCCTGCCAGGGAGACCCAAGGGCCGGGTCAGTCCTGCCCGCCTCGCTCTGGGGGCCTGGTCACCCTCCTGAGGAGCTGAGCAAACCTGAGTTTCTTCCTTTTGGTTTATAAACTTGCTCTATTTCCCGGGATCAGTGTAGTCCAGGCCCACACACACTTGTTTGGAGCGCCCTGCCCTTGCCAGGACTGTGCCTAGCACCTGCCGTAAGGAATGTGTGTGTGCGTGTGTGTGTGTGTGTGTGTGTGTAACCTCTGATTCACGCACAGTGAGCTGGTATGTGTGTTTGTAACCTCCAATCTATGCACAGTGAGCAGGAGTTTGCCTTCCAGAGGATGTGTCTGCTCCACCATGGCTGACAAAGCAAGCAGCTGCTCACAAAGAAATATCTAAATATGCATGAAGCCCTAATTATTAGAAAGTATGGTGTTTTAACTGCTTGAATATTAAAAAATGGGGGTTTAAATGCAAATGCAGTTTGATCAGCCCCTGGGACCCTTTGCGCGCTCAACTGATGAGGGCTCTGTGATGGCGGGCTCCCTTCTCGGGGGCCGGGGGGACGCAGGGACCACAGGCGGCCTCCCCGCACTTCTGTGTTGCTGCAGGGCCAGGCCCTGTTCCAAAGACCAGCAGCTCCTCGTCGCTGGCCTCTCTCCTCGCCCTGCACAGGCCACTTTCAGGCGCCCGGCATCTGGTGGAGCTCGTGTTGGTGGAGGCACGGGGGGTCAGGCAGGCGGCGCGCTTTCCGGATCTGGGTGCAGATTCCCAGCCCCGTGCTCCGGGGCCCAGGGCCTTGGGCGTGTCCCTGGCTGGGCCCTCGGGTGGGCTGTGACACCGAGCTCTCTGGCTGTGAGCCTCGGTTTCTTCTTTGGAAGGGGCTTCCCAGGTGTGCTCATGGTAAGGAAGCCACCTGTCAGTGCAGGAGATGTGAGGGATGTAGGTTGATCCTCCGTTCGGGAAGGTCCCCTGGAGGAGGGCGTGGCACCCCACTTCAGTGTTCCTGCCTGGAGAATCCCATGGACAGAGGAGCCTGGTGGGCTACAGTCCATGGGTTGCAAAGAGTTGGACACGACCGAGCCCGTAGAGCTGACGTGTGCCCACCCCCGCGGGCTTGTGGCCTGGGCTGGTGAGTGCACCCTCCCTTTCTCGGTCCCCCGCTATGAAAGAGCGCCCCTCGCAGTGCACGCCTCCCCCCAGGTTTCTCATGCTAGGGTCTGTGCTCTGCCTCTCGTGTCCTGCAAGCCTTGTGTCTGAGCCTCCTCTACGTGGGCACGTGGGGCTGGCCCTCACGGGGCTGGCCTGAGCAGGGGGCAGCACCCCCCGCTTGCTCTGCGTGGACACAGGCCCCGAGATGCTCCCAGCAGTGTGGGGAGCTGTGGCTAAGCCCAGCCCTGTGCCCGGACCTGCGAGGGGGTGAAGCGAGACTGGTTCTCACAGACACAGACCTGCCTGCAGAGGCCTGCGTGAGTGCAGGGCATGGGCGACAGGCAGGGCGTGGGTGCAACTCAGCTTACGGGAGGAGTCTCCTTGGGGACCCCAGAGACATTTGGGGAGCACAGTCTGAAGGGAGAGCCCGGGCGCCCTTCCTGCAGGCCCGAGGGGAGGGGACGAGGCTGGCTGTCACTGGTGTGGTGTGTTGGGGTCCCAGGTCTCAGGGACCGACCCCCCCCCACCCCGCAAACACTGGGCGCTCACAGCCTCAGACGTGCATCCTCTCACAGGGAGGAGGCCACGGCAGCCACCTCCAGTGTTCTTGCCAGGAGAATCCCATGGACAGAGGAGTCTGGGAGGCCGCATTCCGTAGGGTCGGTAAGAGTCAGACAGGACTGTAGCAACTGAGCGCATACGTGTCCTCTCACAGGCTGGAGGCCAGAGGCCTGAGTCCGGTGCCCGCGGGGCCGCTTCCTTCTTTTTCTGTTTGTTCCCAGTGTGCAGCTTGTGAGCTCTGGATGCCCAACCAGGGCGTGAACTCAGGGCCGCTGCACTGGGGGGCCAGAGTCTTAACCTGGACTGCCAGGGGAAGTCCCAACAGTGGCAGTTTGTTGAGTTTTCTGGCCTTGTCCCGAGCGGCGTGTGGGATCTCAGTTCTCTGATCGGCTGAGGTCTCACTCCTTGTGGAGGCTCTCCCAGCCTCCAGGGGCCCCGGTGGTGCCCAGCGTTCCCTGGCTGGTGGACGCAGCACCCCAGTCCTGGCTCGGTCACCATGAGGACTTCTTCCCCGTGCACCTGCACCCACAGTCCCCTTTTCTGATACGGACCCCCAGTCTGCAGCCTCATCTTAGCTGCATCTGCAGCGACCCTGTTTTCCAGCAAGGCAGTGTTCACAGGTCACCTGGGGTTGGGACTTGACGATGGCTTTCGGGGGACACAGTTAAGCAGATGGGCCGTCCTGGCCCTGAACTTGGCAGGCGTGCTGGGGAGGAGCAAGTACTGGTCTGCCCCTTGGTCCCGTGCAGAGCAGGCCAGCTCTCAGAGTGCCCCGGGCGGCTCCGGGACTGGTCTGGCTTCTCTGTGCAGGACAGCTTGGCCTGTGGGGTCACGTGTGCTTCAGCAAACATGGGGCCAGGAGCACAGAACCGCTGTCCAGCATCTGCTCAGACTGAGCTGTTCGGCTCATTGTGGTCCGTGTCAGGAAGGATCAAATGGTTCAATCGGATCCATTTCGCCTGGTGGCATTTTAAGTACAGAAATGGTGCTCCATTTTCAGGGGACAAAAAGCCCTTTTCTTACGGCTGCGAGCGCCCTGTTATCAGTAGACCTCCGTGGCTTCAGGGGCCAGCCGGGCCCTGGCCTGCGCTGAGCCCCTGTGCTGTTCCCGTCGCCGTGAAAGTGAAGCCAGGCGCGTCTGGGGTTCCATAACCGAGAGTTCCCTCGAGGGGCTTTGTTTCCATTATCCTTGGGATCTCGGGTGCGATAAGGTGTCAGGAACGAGCTGCTTTTAATTAAATTTCACAAGAGAAAAAATGTTAACTCTAGAGGCGTCTTTCTTTCCTGTAGCTGACAGCGTCTTTAGAAAAACGTACCACACACGTTCATCTCTGCCGTTATGAAGAGGCGGTTCTCAGGACCTGTCAGTGTTGTTGGACGGAGGGGAGTCTCAGTTAGCAGTGGAGGGTATTGTTGAGTCTGACCTTAGCCCTGCCTCACTGGACAGATCCGTGGAGATTCTTCAGATTCCCCCCTGATTTTAGGGGCGGCGATGTTGAAGATCTGGATGTCTCCGCCTTGCCCTGCCCTCCGTCTGCACCCGAGCACCGGGACAGTGAGGGGAGAGCCTCCTTCTAGATGAGACTGCTCACTGGAGCCTCATTCCGAACGCATCGGGCCTTCTGTTGCCCAGTTGTATCCCTGGCTGCTGGGGCCAGGAGCCTCCAGGGTTCGGTGTTTCGTCTTAAGTGAGCAACCTCAGGTCTTCGGGCAGAGGCCTGTGGACCCCTGGCCACTTCCTGCTCCCGTCTTGCAGCCCACAGCCATCCCACTTGTTTGGCAGCAGCATGTGGTGGGGGTGGGGGGCAGAGGGTGAGTGGAAGGATTCTGCAGAGATGCTGAGCTGCATTTCGGACCCACTGACTTGGAGAGCCTTGGACACGTGTGCGGACCAGGTCCAGCAGATGACTGGACCTGGGGACCAGAAGCAAGGCCTTGTGCACAGCCATCCTGTGCTGGGAGGTGTGGGATGCACGAAAAGTGTGTTCAGCACGTGTGTGCAGGACAGTTACTCAGATCTCAGAGGGCTGGGCCTGCCTGGGGCTCACCCTTCGAGTCTCCCGCGGAGCCGGTGTGCCCTGGGGCGGCAAGGAAAGCCCCCCACTGGCCAGACTTGGCCTCAGAGCCCAGCGGAGGCCCCCACTGGCTGGGCTTGGCCTCAGAGCCCAGTGGAGGCCCCCACTGGCTGGGCTTGGCCTCAGAGCCCAGTGGAGGCCCCCACTGGCTGGGCTTGGCCTCAGAGCCCAGCGGAGGCCCCCGCTAGCCAGGCTTGGCCTCAGAGCCCAGCGGAGGCCCCCGCTGGCTGGGCTTGGCCTCAGAGCCCAGCGGAACCCCCAATGGCCGGGCTTGGCCTCAGAGCCCAGCGGAGCCCCCCACTGGCCAGACTTGGCCTCAGAGCCCAGCGGAGCCCCCCTTTCCGCTCGGTGGCTTTCGGTGCTCGCTCTGGACGGGCAATGGCAACGCTTTGGAGGCGTGCTGCTGCTTTGAATTGGGCGGCGCCGTGCCTCCAGGCCCTCTGCCTGTGTCCCTGTCCCTGCTTGGCCCTGCCTGATGCCAGCCCATTTTGAAATCTCCTCCGAGCCTCCTTCCTGGACTGTGGAGGAGAAGGCAGATGCTGGAAGGTGACCCAGAGCCGCTGTTCGGGCGTTGTGTCAGACCCTGCCTCCTCCTGTGCCCACCCTAGTGCTGAAGCGGGAGGCGCGTGGGCCGGGGTCGGGGAGGGCAGGGCCTGCGGAGGTGGGGACCAGCACGTGCAGGCCAGACGGGCCTTTCTGCTCCCCGAGAGGCTTCCCTCTCTGTGGACACAGTGAAACCTGGACTCGGTCAGCGCAGAGCGGGCCAAGCAGCCAGCTGAGCGCCCCCAGGTCCTCGGAGTTCCTTTTGGAAGGCCAGGCCTGTCCTTTCAAGCCCGGGGCAGAGGCAGGACTGTGTGCATCCTCAGGGGTCAGGCCAGAGCAGGAGAGGTGCTGGGCTGGAGCCAGGGCCTCGGGAAGGGGCTGGGGGTGTTTATGTAGTGACTCGAAAGAAACGGACCACACAGACACACGTGCGCCCAGACAGCTGGGCTGTTCCCAGCGTTTCTCCTCTTAAGGTTCTTCTGGGTCTGCCTTCGAAGCCAGGGTGGATGGGGGCATCTTCCTGTCTTGTCTCTCCGGAGCACACTTGTTCATCTGTCTGTCTGTCCCTTCTTGGACTGATCCTGGTGCGTGTGTGTGTGTGTGCGTGTGTGTGTGTGCGTGTGTTTGTGAGTCGCTCAGTCACGTCCAGCTCTTTGCGACCCCATGGTCTGTAGCCCACCAGGCTCCTCTGTCCGTGGAATTTTCCAGGCAAGAATACTGGAGTGGGTTGCCATTCCCTTCTCCAGGGGAACTTCCCGACCCAGGGATGGACGCAGGTCTCCTGCACTGCAGGCAGATCCTTGCTCGTGCCGGACACTAAAGCACAAGTGAGGCAGCGCCCCCGCCTCGGGACCGTTGGGTGCATGGGGACAGAGGGCAGGTGCCCCTTCTCTGCAGCTAGAAGGGGCGAGATGGGGGCGGCTGGGAGGGTGGCTCTGCCGTGCAGGCCACCTGCAGACTCTGGCCTCCTGCCCCTGGATCCCTGCAGGCCAGCAGTGGGGGCCTTTGGGGACAGAGGTCTGGGTGCCAGGCCGTGGGGGCAGGCACCGCCTCAGGCTGGGTGGGCCCCGTGCACAGCCTACTTTCGGGGAGAGGACCATGTTTCCCCAGGCCCTTCCCCACCTCTGCCAGCATCTTTGGGGTACAGCAGACGTTGTGCTGGGCCTTCAGGGGAGCCAGCCTCCCCCGGGGAAGGGTGCACAGCACAGCCTGGGACAGGGAATGGGCAGGGCCTCCAGGCACGGCCGTGGCCTTGTGGCACCTGGCAGTCTCCCCCGTGCCACGCAGGGACTTTCGTGAGGGATGTGTCCTGGGCTGGATGAGCTGGAATCATGTCGTCAAGTGGAATCTGCAGGGTAACTGTCTCTCAAACCCTGGGGCCAGAAACCCCGGTGGTTTCTCTATTCATGGACTTGTGTTGCAAGGAGATGTGATAATTGATGAATATCTGTGGAAATGGATACGATTGTGTCCTCTTTAATGAGCTAACAATTTCATGCCGAAATCTCAGCAGCGCTATTGTTTAGAAGACAAGGGGACATGCAAATGAGGCCAGGGCTCAGACTGTGGTGGGAACAATGCAGGCAGCCTCTTTATTGGACTCATTAATTAATTCCCCATCAGCCAGTGTCCCTGGGAATGAACTGGAAAAATAATTAAAATGATACATGAGGTAAGGAGTTTAGAAATTCGAAAGGTGAAGGCGAGAATTAGTTTAATACATAATTAGACATATTATTTGTGACTGCATTTTTTTTAAGCATGTTTCACGGAGGCAGTGGGGTCCTATTTTTAGTCCTGAGTAGCTCATAAATACTATTTGGGGCTGTTTTTCAACTCATAAAGGCTCATAAATTTTCTTAATGACATTAAGTGGCTAATTATATTGTACATTGTTAAAATAACTCCAACTGCAAAATCGAATAATACAACAAAAGTTTCAGAAGCAAGTTTTTAGAGGAGTTAATTTGGCTAAATTGCCAAGTGAAATTCCGGATGTTTGCACCCAGCTGAAAGAATTTCAGCAAAGCATCCCCGGGCTCTCCTTACTTGTGTTGTAGGTTTGATCCGCAGGATGAACCTTGCCCACCAGCCAGGCTGCCTGCTATTGAAGTGAGCGGTCCAGGTGGGAGGTTCCCCCACCCTGTCAGGTCCTCTGCGTCCACAGTCCTCCAGGGCAGGCTAACCCGACGGAACATGCATTCCCACCGTCCTGACTCTCAGCCCTGGTTGCCCTGCTGTGGGTGTCCAGCTCCCGCAGATAGCCATTGAGTCCGTCCTTGAATGCTGCAAGCATGCTTGAGTTCCACCCGCCTTAAACTCCTGGTCAGCATCGCCGCCCCCATAGGATCCCACCGCTGGGAGGGACCACTGCTGCCCTGACCACCCCAGTGTCCACCCACATGGTTCCCTGTGATTCAACGTTATTGTGAATTGCACCCCAAAGATGGCCCAGCAATTCCGTTCCTGGGAATCTGAAGATATAAACATTTCTCTTTGTTTATTTGGCTGTGCCAAGTTTTAGTTGTGGCATGCAGGATCCAGTTCCCCCAACCGAGGATTGAAACTGGGCCCCCTGTGTTGGGAGCAGGAGCGCCACCCACTGGGGAACCAGGGAAGCCTTGGTGTAAACATTTTTTAAGGTTATGGATGTTAACTTTGAACCCTACACTGAGGCCTATTTTTTTTTTTTAAATGAATGATTTCAAACTCACTTTGGAAGCCAGTCTCCTGAGCTCCTGGAGGAAAGAACGTGAGCCCTAATGAGAGAATAAACCCGCTTGTGAGGGCCCAGGGCGGCAGCCGCCGTCATAAGCAGCTGCGTCACTCCTCGGCTCGGCTCGCGGGACGTCAGGTCAGCGGGCCGGGAGCCGGGCCCCCACCCGCACCTTCAGCGGGTCCTCGGGGGCTCAGGGCCGGCCACGGCCTCCCGGCCACGGAGCCGCTATGGGTCTGCTCTTGGGCCCAGGCCTCCCGCTGGACTGCTGAGCCTGCGGCTGCCCGTGTGGCCCTCGGTCCCTGCCGCTCCTCTGCTGCCCTTTGGTGCCGGGCCTCTCTCCTCCCCGCGCCGCGTGACCTGCAGGGCACCCGTCTTTCTCGCAGGCCTGTCCCCAGCGGGCTTCCCTGCACCCTACCGTTCCTCTTGGCCTTCACCGTGAGAAGTAAAGGGAGAACCCTTAGCCCAGGGCCAGAGGGAAAGGGGCCCACCTGCCACTTCCGTTCTTCCCTTTTAAACAGAGCTCTGTCTGTTCATCAGCCCATGATGCGATCTGTCAGCCCAGAAACACTTGCTGATGCTTTATGGCTGCGGTTTGCCCAAGTTCTGGGAAAGAGGAAAACAAATCGGCGAGTCCTAATAAATAAAAGTTATTTCCTCATTTGAATCTCCCTGTCTGGAGAGCCACATGATGTGGACATCAATCTTCCCTCCGTGCGGCCTCCCGGTGAGTCAGGCAGGGGCTCTGATGAGAAGCGCGTTTGGCCGGGCTCAGGCTCCCTCCCTGAGGCCGGCTGCCTCTTCAGATTGCAGATGACAAGCTCAGTTTAGTGCTGGAGCCGCGCCCTGCCCGCGGGCTTTAAGAGCCTCACTGTAGGAAGCCTCGCATTTCTGGGTGTGGGTGTTCAGGGACCCTCTGCGTATGTGCACAGAAATGTGCTTGCTTGTGAAGGGCCTGCTGGGGTGGGGACATGGGCTGAGGGGACATGGCTGAGCTCTGGGAACTGGAGGGAAGTGGGGGCAGAGCCCGGGAGGCTGGGGAGGGGCTGGGGGAGTGCAGGGGAAGGGAGGCTGTGCAGCTGCCTGGAGGGACTAAGACTCAGGGTCCCTCGGTCTGGCCTCTGTCTCCTTCCCTGCTTCCCAGCCCGGGGCTCCTGTGTGATCCTGAAACAGTCCCTGGAGCGTCCCCGCAGGGCCTTCCTGGCTCCAGGAGTGCAGTGCCCCCTCCCACACTCAGCTGGAAGTGACCTTCAGCTTGGCTTGGCCTTTCCACCTGGTTCAGATGGAAGCTTCACCCACAGTGCTCTGCTGGAACCCTTTAGTACCCCTGCTGGTTCATGGGGTCACTGTCTTCACACCTGCACACACTAGCCAGGGAGCCCTGGAGGGTGGGGCCTCTGGGCTGGGCTCTGTGCCCACACACACGCACACAGCCTGGCACGCCGGTGTCACCGAGGGCTGCTCGGGGAAGTGGTGGGGACCGCTTTGCCTGGTGTCCTGTAGGGCTCGCTGGTAAACACTTGCCAGGCCTGGCTTCAGGGGAGGGTGACACCGTCCTGTCAGCACCCCACTGCCCCCGGGCTCTGTGCCTCTCTTGAGCTGCCCTTGGGGTCTGGGTCTGCAGGCCAGGCTCTGCTCTGCCAGCTGGGGGCCAGGGGGCCGTCCTCTGCTGCAGACAGACCCACAGCCCCGCAGGAAGGACAGATGGCCCCAGGCAGCTTCCTGCTCCTGGGGTCAGATCACAATGTAACACCGAAAGGTTCTAAATTTATTAAAGGCTTTCTTTGGGGGCTGGAAATATGCGATAGATTTTCTATCCCTCTCAATTCTGTCTTAAAATTTAATGCTGCCATAAAAATGATGGATAACAAATTATTCCAGGAAAAATGATACCGAAAGACTCTTCTAACTGTTGAAGCAGAAGTGTAGACTCGGTGAGGAAATATATGTGACCCAGAAAACTCACAAGGAAACAGGAAATCATGTACTTGGTGGAAGCCACGACTGCATAATGTTGTTCCAGGCTGCAGAGCACACCAATTTTTATTCAAGGTATTGAAGTGCTGAATCTGTCCTGTGGCGTTGGCACCTTTATTAACACAAGAACCTCATACCTTCCTGGGGATCCGTCCTGCCGGCTTTTCTGCTTGGAATATCACAGAGTCCCAGCAGAGGAGCAGGGAAGACCAGACCCCGGGGTCGAAGGCAGAAAGCTCCCATTACTCACACGGACCTTTCTTGGGCCCCTCGGGGGATTGTTCTAGAGTTCCAGCAACACAGTGTTGTGGTTTTTTTGTTTATTTTTAAAATTATTTATTTGGTCGTGCTGGGATTATTTATTCACAGCATATGGGATCTTTAGTTGCATCGTGTAAACTCTTAGTTGCCGTTGTGAGGTCTAGTTCCCTGACCAGAGATCAAGCCCAGGCCTCCTGGGTTGGGAGCGTGGAGGCTTAGCCACTGGACCTCCAGGGGCATCCTGCCAGCACAGTTTTGAGCCATAAGAGGCTGCAGTTAAAAGACTTGGTTTAGTTCAGTTCAGTCGCTCAGTCGCGTCTGACTCTTTGTGACCCCGTGGACTACAGCACGCCAGGCCTCCCTGTCCATCACCAGCTCCCGGAGTTCACCAAAACCCATGTCCATGGAGTCCGTGATGCCATCCAGCCATCTCATCCTCTGTCGTCCCCTTCTCCTCCTGCCCTCAATCTTTCCCAGCATCAGGGTCTTTTTCAATGAGTCAGCTCTGCATCAGGGGGCCAGAGTATTGGAGCTTCAGCTTCAGCATCAGTCCTTCCAGTAAACACCCAGAGCTAGGACTAGTTGAAGGATGAGCAGTGCCCCAACCAGACACAGTGATGGTTGTGGAGGGGTGACCTGCAGCCAGACCACTGGCCGGCGGCCAGGAGGGCGAGACGAGTACAGAGCGACACAGGCACTCAGACCCCTCTGCAGGCTGAGGAGAGCTGCTGCTGCTGCTGCTAAGTCGCGTCAGTCGTGTCCGACTCTGTGCAGCCCATAGATGGCAGCCCATCAGGCTCTCCCATCCCTGGGATTCTTCCAGCAAGAACACTGGAGTGGGTTGCCATTTCCTTCTCCCAATGTATGAAAGTGAAAAGTCAAAGTGAAGTTGCTCAGTCGTGTCCGACTCTTCACGACTCCATGGACTGCAGCCCACCAGGCTCCTCCATCCATGGGACTTTCCAGGCAAGAGTACTGGAGTGGGGCGCCATCGCCTTCTCTGGAGGAAAGCTGGTGCAGGGCAGACAGCCCTTTGCTTCTCGGTAGGCCTCGGGAGCATCCCTGCATGGGGGTTTTGTAAAGAGCGTGTATAACACGACAGCGGTTCAGACTCGACTTGCCGACTGTCTCCGCCCAGAGCTGTGAGCGTGGTGGTGCTGATGTCCCGGGATCCCGCCAGGGTGTGGCTTAGGCGGAGCTCCAGGCGGCGCTGGGTGGGGTGGCCCGGGTTGGCACCTGTGCTCACTCTTGTCTTCCCCGACACGTGTCGCCACGTCAACTAGGAGAACTTGGGGACAGGCCTGACGGGTGTCAGCCATTTCCAGTTGGCGGTGTCACCGTGACAACTCAGGAGGCGCTGGAAGCAGGCTCATTGTTAATTCTGAGTCTTGACCCTTCCCGGGCAGCCCCACAGTCTTTTCTCTACAGAGAAATAGGCTCATTTGTGAAATGTGTCTCTCATTGTTCCCGAGCTACATCCACTCAAGTGAATAATTTACCTTTTTGTATAGGTTTGGAAGAAGAGTCGCACACAGTCCGTCTAATGCTCTCTCTTTACACACTTTAGCGTCAGCTTCTTAAGCTGCACTGCGATAGCCGGCTGCTCAGGCGAGAGGCAGGACCCTGCAGGTGGAGCTGCCTCAGTTCCGCTGTCCGGTCGGTCCTGGGGGTCTCAGAAGCTCCATCCAGCCGGGCAGCTGGCCTGCTGCTTCCCGCCTCCCCTCCCGTCAGATGAAGCCCAGAGGCCTCGGCTGGGTGTTTGGGAGCTTCCCCCTCCAGCCCCCGCATGCACTTCAGCCCGTCCATCAGGACTCTGGGAGCATCTGCTCTGTGTTGGGCCGGGCCAGCGGGGACGGGGAGGGCACAGAGGCCAGTGAGACGCAGCCCTGGTTCCCTGCCGCCCCCGCCCCCGCCCCCAGAGCTTACTGCCTGCTGGATAAATCAGACTGAAGAGGGGGCAGTCCAGAGCCAGGGGCAAACCCAGGAGTTCTAGAGAACTCAAACCCCACGTCACTTACCGTGTTGGTCCAACACGGCCTTATTTAAAGCGTGTTGAGCTTTAGATCCCCTGAAGAAGGAAATGACAGCCCACTCCAGTGTCCTTGCCTGGAAAATCCAATGGACAGAGGAGCCTGGCGGGCTACAGTCCATGCGGTCACAAAAGGTCAGACACGACTTAGCGACCAAACAACGCTGTGCGTGCTAAGGTGCTCCGGTCGTGTCCGACTCTCTGTGACCCCGTGGACTGAGGGAATTCTCCAGATAAAAACGCTGGAGTGGGTCGTCATGCCCTCCAGGGGATCTTCCTGACTTGGGGATTGAACTCACGTCTCTCATGTCCCCTGCGTTGGCAGGTGGGCTCTTTACCACTAGCATCACTTGGGAAGCCCAAACAGCAACAACAGCAGTCTGACATACGGCGTGTCACATGACCCACAGGTCTCATGGTCCTCAGATCACCCAGAAACGCTGACTGTCTATCAAAGACAGACCTGTAAGTGCAGGGCCCCTAGCAGGATAGCAGAGACACCGCAGAGGCCCAAGTAGTAATAGAGGGCAGGTGGGGGCTGGGGCTCTGCCAGTCTCTAGGCTTGGGTTTGAACAGACACTTGGGGCGGGAGATGGAGTCTGTGGCCCTCGCAGGTCAGGAGTGCAGAGCCGAGGCACTTAGGTGAGGCCAGACTGACAGGCCGGACGCTTGGACGAAGGATGAACTAGAGACAGCCACACGCACCTCTGTCTCAGGCTAGGCTCTCGGGTGAGGCTGGAGGAAAGGATGCTCTTCCCTGTTAGTTTCCTGCTCAGGCCAGCAGTTAGCACTCGAAATGACAGCAGCTACATAATCTGGGAGCCAGTAAACGGAGCAGTTAGCATGGCTGTGGATATCCCTGCAACACCTCACATAGTTGTAGCTGGAGATTTTAATTGCTCTGTCCCAGGGATTGATAAAATAGGCCCCAAATCTATGAAGATATAGGAGATACAGAAACATCATCAGGCAATTTGCTGGAGTTTGCTAATGATCCGACGAGCTGGCGTATCTAACCACACTCTTCTCAAGTACACGGTGGCCAGTGACCACAGTAGTTTATTTCCTGGGCCATAAAATTAGTCTGAAAATTTTAAAGAATTGATATTGTACAGAGCGTGTTATCTAACCATAATAGAACTAAGTTAGAAAGCAGTAAGAGTGACGTCTAGAATTCTCCACGTTTTTGAGAATCAGGCAGCATACTCACTAAGGAACCCTTGAGTCAAAGAAATCAGAAGGAAATCAGATGATATTTTAACTGAATGAGTAGTAAAAATGTAACATTTGAATTTGTGGTATGCACCTAAAGCAGTGCTTGGAAAGCTGCATTATTGCTATAAATGTACATGTCACAGAAAAGAAGAAAGATTTAAAATCGGTAATTTTAGTTTCTCCCTTCAGAATCTTGAAAAAGAAGAGGAAATTAATTGCCAAGGAAATCAAAATGAAAAGGGCAAAAATCAATACAACAGAAGATGGGCAAACAACAGAGGAAATAAAACTTGGAAGTGGGTTTAATAAAAGGCTCAGCAACACTGAAAAATCTCCAGCTAGGCTACTCAAGATGAAGGGAAAAAAGGGAAAAAGAGCAGATGCGAGAAAGACCACTATGGTGAGGAGGAGGAGACATCACTGCAGGTCCTACAGATGCTTAAAAATAACGAGGGGATGTTATTAACAACTTCATAACAGTAACGTCACCAGCCTAGAGGAAACGGGCGGACTCCTGAAGGACCACAGGAAGAAACAAGAAGCCTGAAAAGCCCCGCGTTCATCTAAGAAATGGCTTTTGTAATTGAAAACCTTCCTTCAGCTGCAGGCCCAGATGACTTCGCTGGTGAGCTTTCAATTACCTAAGGAAGAAATAGTACCAGTCTTACAGAGATTCAGAGTGTAGAGGAAGAAAGAACACTTCTCAGCTCTTATTAGTCAGCATAACTCAGATACCAAAATGAGACAAGGACATTGTAAGAACAGAAATTACAAACCGATACCTTAAGTAACAAACGTTGCAGCAGTCTCTGACACAGCCTTAGCAAATTGAATCAAGTAAATTATCAAAATAATGGTACATCACAATCAAGGGGATTCATTGCAGGCATGCAGAGTTGGTGTAACAATAAAAAAAAATCACTGTAATTGATCACGGTAACAGGATAAGGGGGAAATGAGATGATCGTGTCAAAAGATGCAGAAAGAGCATTTGGCAAAACTGAGCCCCCACTCACTATGAAAACTCTCAGTAAACTGGAAACAGAGGGAAGTGTCCTCGATGATAAAGGGCATCTAAAAGTCTTGCAGCTTACCTCGTATTCGTGGTAAAGTTGTCAAATGCTTCTCCCTAAGTTGAGAACAAGGCAGGAATATTTCCTCTCACCGCTTTTATTCAGCCTTGTACTCGAAGGTCTAACCAGGGCAGTCAAGAATGAAAGTGAAATAAAAAGTGTAATGACTGGAAACTAAAAGTCCTTAGGGGTTGCGTGTGTAGAAAGCCCTAAAGAGTCTGACGGAAGAGGAGATGGAAGAGAGGATGAAGAGGAAGAAGAATTAATAAAGTTGCCGGGTACAGGCTGACGTGCAAAACTCACACCCTCTGTGCATGCACAATGAAAAGTTAGAAGGGGAAGTTTAGGGGCCAGTGCCACTCACACTAGCATGAAATTCTTTAAAGTCCTTAAGCTTAATTTTAGCTAATGACACTTGAGATTTTTACACTAAAAATCGCGAAACATTGCTGAGAGAAGTTGAAATACTTGGTGAGACGAATACACCATGTTTGTAAGCTGAAAGACAATGTTAAGGTATTAATTCTCCCCAAATTGATGTGAGAGTCAGGGCGCCCTCAATCACATTCTACCAGGCTTTTTCTGTAGAGACTAAGAAGTTTATTCTAAAATGTATCTGGAAGTGCACAGGACCTAAGATCGCAGAATTCACAACATTTTTGTTGAAAGGGAACTAAGATGGAGGGCTGAGCGTCCTGATTTCAAGGCGCACCATAAAGGTGCAGTAATCAAGACAGTGTGGTGTTGACAGGAGGCTGGACGGTAGATCAGTGAAACCAGGAAGAGTCCAGAATGGGAAGAGGCGCTCTGGGAGGAAATGCTTACCATGCACGCGTTGGACAAAGGACTCCTATCTGGGGCGTACAAAAATTCCCATGGCTCAGTATTACAAAGACAAATAGCTCCATTAAAAAGTGGACAAAAGACTCAGACATCTGACAGCAGAAGATAGATGAATAGCCAGTAAACACTTGAAAAAGTCCTCAACATCATTAGTCGTCAGAGAAATACAAACCAGACCTCCGTGGGACACCACTGCACGCTCACCAGAGTGGCTAAATTGAAAAGATTTGGCAACACTAAATACTGGCAGGTACGTGAACTCTTCCTCTCGGCTAGTGGGATATTAAATGGTAATGCCATCAGGAAGATTGGCAGTCTCTTAGAAAGCTAAACATATATCTGCCCTCTGACCCAACGGCTCCATTCCCAGGTCTTTACATAGGGAAACGAACATCGATGCTTTACACACACACACACACACACACACACACACACACACACACACACACACACACACACACACACACACACACACACACACACACACACACACACACACACACACACACACACACACACACACACACACACACACACACACACACACACACACACACACACACACAGTAGGAGAGTGGTCAGAGCAGCTTTGTTCACGGTAGTCCAGACCCCTGGAAACAGCTCGAGTATCAGCAGGAGGTGGGTAACAAGTTCATACGGGGGAGTGGTTTCAGCGACAAGGAGGATGAATCGAAAGCCCTGTGCTCCCGGTGAAAGCCAGTCACAAGAGTGCGTGCCGCGTGTGTTCATTTAGGTGAGTCTCAGACCTGGCCGAATGGACCAGCAGGGAGACAGCTCCCCGGAGCGGGTCCCTCTGCCTGCCCTGGCCTTGCAGGACCCCTGGAAGGGCACGTTCTTTATTCCCAGGGATGTTGATTCCGCCAGCGCGTTTACTCATTAAAACTCATCAGGCAGTATTTTTAGGCTTCTGTTTTTCTCCTTATATAAATTATACACCCAAAACAGTTAATGAAAATTTTAAAATATTGGCTAGAAATATTTTTAAAAAATCCCCCAAACCGTAAACAAAACAAAATCCGGGGTCAAAACAAGAAACCAGAGTAAGCGGAACACTGACATCACCTTTCTGGCTCGCCTCGCAGCATCCGGGATCTTAGCCCCCTGCCCAGGGATCCAGCCCGCTCACCCTGCAGTGGAAGCGCAGAGTCTCAGCCACGGGACCGCCAGGGCAGTTCCTGAAATCACGTTTCTTTAATCTTTCGAGCTTGAGCTTCAGTTTTGAGGCCTCACCAAGTTCTTGGAACAGAAGGAAATGTCCACCTCAGGCGGTGAGGTGAAGGGGATGGCTGTCTGAATAAGTCAGGCATCTCCAGAGGGCACTGTCCTCTGGATCGGGGTGCTCAGCAGTAGCCCCCGTCCACCCCAGGACCCTCCTGCCCAGCTGTGTGTGTGTGTGCCTGTTACCAGGGAGGGTTTAAGGACCTTCTGCTTAAGTGTGAAAGATAAAATATCACACTTTAAGGAGGACTGAGGCTGTAGAGCGGTGAGAACCATCATATACACTGCGTAAACTAGTAAAAACTCTTCAAAAACTAACTTGCCTTTTCCTGGGAAAGTTGGAAGAAAGACATTCTTCTCCCTAGGTATTCCACTCTTGGGTTATTTGCACTCAGAGCGGCACTGTCATGAGCCACGTGGCCGTTTACATGAAAATTATTTAGAATTTAAAGAACTGAAAGATTCAGTTCCCTAGTTCCACCAGCCACCTTTCAAGTAGTCAGGGCTCCCCTGTGGCTGGTAGCTGCCGACGAGACAGTGCAGATGTAAGGCGTTCCCATCACTGCACAAAATTCCGCGTGGTGCAGAGGTCCTCACAGTGCCCTTGGCCAACAGCTGCCGCAGCTCTGGGAGCTGTGAGACGTGCAGGTTGCTGGGCCCCTCCCAGCCGTCTCCTGGGTCAGGGGTGCTGGGGTGGCCCTCCCTGGTCCTGGAGCACAAGGTGGTCTAGAGAGACTCCTAGGTGTGCACAGGGATGCCAGCGGTACTGATTTGTAGTAGCAGGAAGTGGAGGAGAGCCTAAAGACCCGTCG
This sequence comes from Capra hircus, assembly GCF_001704415.2. NCBI lineage: Eukaryota > Metazoa > Chordata > Mammalia > Artiodactyla > Bovidae > Capra > Capra hircus. The sequence continues at coordinate 116,091,848 of NC_030812.1, forward strand.
GCGGTAGTGTGGATGCAGAAACTGAGGAGCCTCGTCGAGGCGATGGGAGCGAGCAGCGACCTGCAGCCCTGTGAAGCCTCAGCCGTGTGCTTCAGGGATGTGGTGTTTGTGTTTCACTTGGCTCCACCTTAGTTGTAGCACAGGACGTCTTCGATCTTCGTCGTGGCACGTGGGATTTTTTTTTTTCTTTTTTGTCGTTTCTGCATGTGGGATCTTTAGTTGCAGTGTGTGAATTGTTAACTGTGGCTTGTGGGATCTGGCTCCCTGACCAGGGATTGAACCCGGGCCCTCACACTGGGAGGACAGTCTTGGCCACTGGACCACCAGGCAAGTCCCAGGGACACAGTGTTGAATGAAGTAAAAGTCCTCGGGTCATACACACTTTGTGTTACATTTATCTAAAATTCAGATCCAGAAGGAAACAACTGTGGTACAACGATACAGGAAGTCAAGGAAATGATAAACACAGCTAGGGATGGCATTTACCTTCCAAGGACTGCAGTCTCGAGAAGAGGGCCAGGCTGGCTTTGGGGAAACTTACTCACTGAGAGCTTAGTTTTTCTCTTAAGCAGTGGATGGTAAGCCCAAGAGGTCTTGTTCTGTTGGTATGCTTTTATTCCCATGTATTTAAGACATATTTTGTATTAATTCAATATTTAGTTATACAATTTAGCTGAACAGTTTTACTAAAAATAGCAAAATATGAAAGTATTTGGTTGGTCACGAATGAAGTTTTTCCAAAAAGTAAAATTGACCACCAAAAATATTGTTTTAAATACCGAGGTTCGATGAATATTTCATTCATGTAATCTTAGAGTTTATTTGTCAGATTTTGCTTGAATTTTCCTTCCTAGCCTTTGTTCTTCCTTTGGGGACATGAAAGGATTAGAAATAAAATGCTGGGCAAAGCTCTGCCGATCGAAACTCAAGCAGAAGCAAAACAGAGACGGTAAGATTAAGAAGACAAAGGGAAATTGTGTTGAGTTAATTAAAGACGGCCATTTTATTGTAATAAAATAATATTCAAAATATATGTCCTAAGTCACAGAGATAAGAAAACATAAAGCCAGGATCTGATAGAAAGATTACAGTTGTAACGGAGAGCTTTAATTCTCTCTTATCAGTGTACCAGTTACCGAACAGAAAAAAATAATGGCCAAGGGTCCGAACGGTATAATTTTTACCATTGAGTTAATCTTTACTTACCAGGAACCCAGAGAAGGGAGAATAGCTGGACTCTGATTAGAGGAAGTCACACAGCTGTGTGCATCCTGCCTCTGTGCCGCGGTGAGTGTGCAAAGCGTGGGAATCTTCATTTACACAGCGAGGATAAAGTCGTATGAACCCCAGGCTGAACGTTTTCAGCACACCAGTGCCGCGTGTGGGATGTCTGACGAGCGTGACGTGTCCGTGAACCTCCGCCCTTCTGTCCCTGTGTGAGGGGCTGGGGCCCAGGCCAGGGAGCTGATCAGCATCCTTTTCTGCAGATCAGAAGAAATCTGATGGGACGGGAATCTCTGTCATTATTATTATCGGTCTTATTTCTTGCACCTGAGTGCCAGTCTACAGTTGTCTCAAAACAGATGGTTTAGTGAGAACAGCCGCCGAGGCCCTTGTCCCCGAGCTGCGGGTGTATGTGCGGTAATGCTCGTGTTTGTTGCTGTTTAATCGCTCATTTCTGCCCGACCTCGTGGACTGCAGCCCGCCAGGCTCCCCTGTCTATGGGGTTCTCCAGGCAAGAACACTGGAGTGGGTTGCGGTGCCCTCCTCCAGGGATCTTCCAAACCCAGCAGTCAAACCCACATCTCTTAACGCCTCCTGCATTGGCAGGCGGGTTCTCGACCACTGGTGCCACCTGTGTGGGTGGAGTTGTGTTTGTACGAGAGGCGAGGTTCCCCAGCACCCGCCCAAGGGGAGCTGTCAGCCGCTAGTTGGGCCTGGGAAGCTGGTAGGATGGGCAGGCAGACTGCAGAGAGGGGAGGGCAGGCCGCAGCAGGTCAGCAGCTGGGCTGGTAAGAACACCCAGGGGCTGACCGCTGCTCTCACCAGCAACACGGGCTCTTACCTGCTGGCCTAGGAACAGTCCAGAAGACAAGCTGAAGGAAATAAAAACACGGTGTCCACAGGGCCTACCCATTAGAGAGCTGCCTGTGATCGCAAAGGGCCCGCAGCCCCGCAGGCGTCCCTCAGCCTGGGCAGCTTGACTGACGCTCGGGGGCTGGCCCACGGCTCCTCATGGTGGGTGCAGGGGTGTGCGCTTCCCACATGTGGCTGCAGGGCTTGCAGCAGTGGGCGCAGGGGTGTGCGCTTCCCGCGTGCGGCTGCAGGGCTCACAGTGGTGGGTGCAGGTGTGCACTTCCCGTGTGTGGCTGCAGGTCTCACAGTGGTGGGCGCAGGGGTGCGTGCTTCCCGCGTGTGGCTGCAGGGCTCACAGTGGTGGGCGCAGGTGTGCGCTTCCCGCGTGTGGCTGCAGGGCTCGCGGCAGTGGGCGCAGGGGTGTGCGCTTCCCGCGTGTGGCTGCAGAGCTCGCGGCCGCATCGTTCACGGCAGGGAAAATGCACAGACTGCATGGGCTCCGGCTCTTGTTGGTCGGTTGGTTGAGAAAGTATGAACAGACACATGGACGGACAGACAGACACACACACACAGGTCTTCGTGAGCACACGTGCATCTAGCTGTATTGCAAACAAAAGAGAAAAGTCAGTGAAAAGTAGGCCAGACGCCAGTGGGGAAGCTGTGACTTCGGGGGAGGAGGGGCGGTGTTGGGGGCAAGTGTGCCACCTGACTTCTCCAAACGCAGCTCGGTCGAGGTCTTTACTGTGGCATCACGTTCTGCTTTTCACAATTACAAAGCTCTGTCTAAGCAAGTGGGCCTTAAAAAGCATGGACAGAATCAAGATGTGAAAAATGGACCGCGCTGTATCTCTGGTTGGTGGCCCCAGTGACACAGAGAAAAATGACTTCAAGGAGACTCTTGAGCAGCTTGCATGCCCAGCCCTTGCAGCGTACATCTCAAGCACAAAAACAATTGCCAAACAATTTAAAAACTCTACTCGGCAATCAGATTGTTAGTGTTAACATTAGTGCTATCTTGAAACTATTGCTTATGCACATACATTACACATAAATACATACGTTAGGGTAAAGCAAATAAGTAATCATGATAATGTTGTAGGAAATGAGATTTTTCACCTAGGAGGAAAGAGAAGCGGAAAATCAGAGAAGGAAAAGTGCTGGAATCTTAAATAGAAGGCAAGACTCAGTATGAGCCTGTGATGTGTTCTCTTTAAAAGCAGTGAAATCCCTTCCGACTTCCTCCACCGCAGATTATTGGGTCCAGTGATGAACCCCGGGGAAGCAGACCCCCCCGGCCCCCACCAGGAGCCTCTGTACCACTTCCGGTGACAAGGAAGCAGGCTCCTCAGGGTCAGGCAGGAATGTTCTAGAAGACTCTGCAGCATCTCACCGTAGAGAGTGCCGGGGCCTCTCCGAGACTGCTGGAGTCATCTCAGAAGCCCACTTTAAAGGGGTCAGAAATGGGCAGATGGAACATCGGGAAATTCTGCGACGGCGGTGGACTGAAACACACCAGATCATGCTGAAGTCTGTGAGGGCATCGTGATTTCTGAATGAAACCCTCACCAGCTCACCTCTGCAGGTTGCCCACACGTCACCTGGTAAACACAAGGGATGATTCCCGTGTGCTTTTCCTTGTTTAGCTCACAGGAGGTTCTCTTCTCTATCGTCAGTGTTTTCTGCCAAATCTGGGAATTTCCTAGAGAATGGCTATTAGGTGAATGTGGATTCTTTCTGCTCAAATTAGTTTTGAAGCAATAACAGTCTTATTCGCAGCCTTATTTGCAAGGGGGCTGGTGTAAATTCTGGGCTCCCTTGTTAACCCAGCTGGTAAAGAATCCACCTGCAATGTGGGAGACCTGGGTTTGAGTCCTGGGTCAGGAAGATCCCCTGGAGGAGGAGCAGGCTACCCTCTCTAGTATTCTTGGCTTTCCCTGGTAGCTCAGTTGATAAAGAATTTGCCTGCAATGCAGGAGACTACAGTTTGGTTCCTTGGTGGGGAAGATCCCCTGGAGAAGGGAAAGGTCACCCACTCCAGCATTCTGGCCTGGAGAATTCCATGGACTCTTTAGTCCCTGGGGTCGCAAAGAGTCGGACACAACTAGCAGTTTTCACTCGCTCCTGGTTTAAGTCTTGGCTCCAGGTTGGTGCTTGAGGCCCTTTGAATGTTTGGTCACTGGGAGCTGACAAGCTTTGTCCATAACTGGGAACGGGAACACGGCCTTCCTTCCCTTACTCAGGGTTTTGGTCATTTTCGGAATGCCTGCTGTATGTAGAAGCTCTGGGCCCGCTCCTGGGGGAGACCCAGGAGAGGGCAGGGTGGATCCTTGTCCCCAGAAGCTCACAGCACAGGCGGCTCTCAGATCTGAGTCTGTGACAGCCTCCTGGGAGCTGGTTAGGAATGAAAAGTTTGGGCTGGGGACCAGGAGACTGGGGTTCTGCTTCTGCATCGTGCTCAGAGCGGACATCTGTTGGTCCATCTGGGCCTTGTCTACCCGGAGGGACATCTCCTGGCGCCAAGCACTGAGCAGCGTGAACACACGGGGACATGAGGCCCGGCTGCTGCTTGCAGGGAGCTCTGCGCCAGCCGGACATCGTGATTTCTCAGGACGAGCTCATACCCTCCCGTCTCGGATGACACCGCCAGGGGCTGTGCCCTGCGCACCTCCCTACCACCGTCTGCTCCCGTATTCCCCTGGCTGAGTAACCCCTGGGACCCCAGTCCAAGAGGTGGAAAGCCCGACATTTCGGCCCAAATCCCTGTCCCTTGGTGCTTTGTTGTAGCAAATGAGGGGTCTGCCCCTGTCCAGGTGGACACAGGCCCTGCGGGGTCTACAGGCCACGATTGCCCTGCTCTGGGAATCCGCCTCGTTTGTTTACTGCAGAACGAGAGTTTACAGAGACCCCCTCGTGAGTCCGCCGGCCATGCAGGCATGCTGACAGAGAGCCCCCTCTTCTGGAAGTGCGTGTGTGGCCCTCACTCCCTTAGGATCCTGCCCCTGCAGTGCAAACCCTGGGGCCTGTCCTGATGTGCTGAGGCCTGAGGATGTGTCTGCTGGCCCAGCACTCCCTCCTCATGGAGGAGCCTGAGGTTCACCGGGAGCTGAGCCGCCTGTCTGTCTTTAACGGGTTTCACACACGGGCTCACAGTGGACAGATATTGGGGTGTCAGCTTCATTCTCAGACTCTTGGTGCTCGGCACGTCGAATGCCACCCCCACCCCAGAGAGCAGGCAGCACCCAAATGAGCCCGTGGCAGCCGAGGCTGGGTGGGAGCTGGGGCAGGCCCGCTGCCCTGTTTGGGAAGGCAGAGGGGTCCCCGTGGACCTGTGTCTTCAGCAGGGGAGGCCTTCTAAGGAGCAAGCTGCACACGCGTGTCCTGATGTGTGGTGAGGACGTGGCAGTGAGCCCTGGAGGGAGACTGCACCGGCCTCAGAGGCAGCCAACGGAGGCCACGGGACAGGGCGGAGAGGGGAGGCCGAGATGGGGGCCTCCAAAGCCCTGAGAGTGGGGAGGTGCCTCTGGAGAGACCTGAGGGGAGGCAGGGCTGGGGGTGTGACTTGGCGTGGGGGAGGCAGGGCTGGGCTGTGGTGGGGGTGTAGGGACCAGTTCTGAGCATGCTCGCCAGACAGGCAGGGTGTGCCGCCCACGCTCTCCCGGCCAAGCCTGTGGACGGCCAGGCGTGCCGGCTTGCTGGTGCAGCGACGGGCCGTGCTGCGCATCCTCACAGGGCTGTGATGGGAGTTTGGCTCGCTCACCAGAAGCTGCAGCTCACTCCCTCTCTCTGACCTTTCTGCTCTCCTGGCTCACTTCTGTCTACAGAGAGAACTGAAGCTTTGAGTTGTTGACTGGTGTGATGTCGTTTCTTACTTCAAAGAAAAAATAATCAGGACCCACAGCAGGATCTTTTCCTTTTTAATTTTCCAAGAATGTCCTTAACAAACGTTAAACAGTAGTACACAATAAACTGGGAAATTCTGAGAGAGATGGGAATACCAGACCACCTAACCCCTGCCTCTTGAGAAATCTGTATGCAGGTCAGGAAGCAACAGTTAGAACTGGACATGGAACAACAGACTGGTTCCAAATAGGAAAAGGAGTACGTCAAGGCTGTATATTGTCCACCCTGCTTATTTAACTTATATGCAGAGTACATCATGAGAAATGCTGGGCTGGAAGAAGCACAAGCTGGAATCAAGGTGGCCGGGAGAAATATCAATAAACTCAGATATGCAGATGACACCACCCTTATGGCAGAAAGTGAAGAGGAGTTAAAAAGCCTCTTGATGAAAGTGAAAGAGGAGAGTGAAAAAGTTGGCTTAAAGCTCAACATTCAGAAAACGAAGATCATGGCATCTGGTCCCATCACTTCATGGGAAATAGATGGGGAAACAGTGGAAACAGTGTCAGACTTTATTTTTTGGGCTCCAAAATCACTGCAGTTGGTGACTGCAGCCATGAAATGAAAAGATGCTTACTACTTAGAAGGAAAGTTATAACCAACCTAGATAGCATATTCAAAAGCAGAGACATTACTTTGCCAACAAAGTTCCATCTGGTCAAAGCTATGGTTTTTTCAGTAGTCATGTACGGGTGTGAGAGTTGGACTGTGAAGAAGGCTGAGTGCCAAAGAATTGATGCTTTTGAAGTGTGGTGTTGGAGAAGACTCTTGAGAGTCCCTTGGACTGCAAGGAGATCCAACCAGTCCATTCTGAAGGAGATCAGCCCTGGGATTTCTTTGGAAGGAATGATGCTAAAGCTGAAACTCCAGTACTTTGGCCACCTCATGCGAAGAGTTGACTCATTGGAAAAGACTCTGATGCTGGGAGGGATTGGGGGCAGGAGGAGAAGGGGACGACCGAGGATGAGATGGCTGGATGGCATCACCAACTCGATGGACGTGAGTCTGAGTGAACTCTGGGAGATGGTGATGGACAGGGAGGCCTGGCGTGCTGCGATTCATGGGGTCGCAAAGAGTCGGACACGACTGAGCGACTGAGCTGAACTGAACAGATCTCAGGTTGGACGGCATAGCAGAAAGGCCTGTACGGTGGTGCCCGCAGACCTGCAGTGGTCCTTCGTCTCAGGAAGACGCCAGGCCGTCAGGGGTGTGGCATTTGCGTTTGGGGGTGGGAGGGCCCCTAGCTCGCACATCTGAGGCTGCTGACTGTGTGATGCTGGCTCTAGCCCTGCAGTCCTGCAGAGTGTGTGTAATTCATGGGGTTTTGACAGCAGCATTCAAACAGTGTCTTTGATTTCATCCATAAAGGAGACGTGTTTCCGCAGTCAGTGCAGCCCTCCTGATGCATGAACTCGCGGTTCCCCCTCCACAAATGTCTCCTGGAGGTGACAGGTGGCCCGTGACCCAGGGGGCCGAGTGCCATCCTTCTGACCAGCGCCCGTGCTGGGGGGCTGTGCCAGCGTATTTAAAGCAGAGCCACTGCTTGTTTGGCTCTTAACTGGTTTTTACTGGTGAGCCTCGTCTGCATTTAGGGATCAAATCCTCCCTTGTGACTCTGAGCCATAGACGCTTGTAACTCCTTAGGGACTGTCGACTTTTCTGTTGCCTAACTGAATATTGAAACCACTCGTTTGCCGTTTAAGAGGACTGAGGAAGTAGCACTAGAGAACACCTTTCCGATAGTGGATGGGCCCTGATCTGGGTGACGGTTAATTTTGTGTGTCAACCAGGCTGGGCCATGATACCCAGAGGTTTGGTCAGACAGTGTTCTGGATGTTTCTGTATAACTTGGATGAGTGTAACCTTTAAATCAGCGGACTCTGCATAAAGCAGACTGCCCTCCAGAGCATGGGTGGGCCTCATCCAATCAGTGGAAGGCCTGAATGAAACAAAGGCCAACCTCCCCAGCACACGAAGCCGTTTTGCCTCCAGAAGGGAAGGCCTTTGCAGTTGAACAGCATCAGCTCTCCCCTGGGTCTCCAGCCCGCTAGACTTCCCCAGCAGATTTTGGTCTTTCCAGGTTTCTGCAGTCGATCTCTGTCTGTGTGTATGTGTGTGTGTGCGCACGCACGTGCGCCACGTTGTCCCAGCACACACACACATCCTTGTGGTCCTGTTTCTCTGGAGCACCCTGATACAGCACCCAAGGAGTGGAATTTTTTAAATTCATTAGGAACTTTAAAAGAATTTTTCATATTCTTTGTTATTTGATGCTTTTTTTCCAGCTGTAAAATGTTCCTCGGAGTTGGGAATTATTGATAACGTCAGAGCAGCCGCAGGAGGGTCACCGTCCCTTTCCCAGGCCAGCCCTCTGTGTTGGAGGAGCGTCCAGCCAGTGACTCCCGGCATGAATCTGACGGGCCCTGACCTTTGTCACCCAGCCAGTGGGAATGTCCTGAGACGTGGACAGACAGATGCCAATAAGTATCCAGCGAGAGCTAATAGAGATTGGCGTAGAGATAATAGATCGGTCACCGTGAGGCCCGCTGGATGGGCACCAGCTCATTTATGCCTCAGGATCTGGCTGCGTAATGAAACGTGATTTACAGTTCCATTACGGAACCAGGCCCCAAACACGCGGGTGTCGGTGTGAATTTTAAGATGGCCGTGCTCTGCATCCGTGGTAGGTAATTGTGTAATGCACTGGCCTGGTGATGAATATTTCAAAGGAAGTCATCGTGGAGGTTTTGCTTGCACAGCTGAAGTTGGTGCTCTTGAATCCGCACAAAGAACCGGGAACAATTCCCGTCATTTGAATGGCCTCAGAAATCCATCTACGTAAATACACATGCTCAGGAAAATCTCTTGTGCCAGAAGGCCACTCGGTTTTATTTCAGGGCCAGAAATTACAAGGAAGGTTTAATGATGCAATTAAAGGTGAAAAATTGTTCCTTTTATCACGGCTTCTCTATTATAAAAAATAGAAGGAAAACTGTTTCTTTGCCTGATTGCCTGCTTTTCAAAAAGTGTGTGTCGTGCGCAGCTCATTTGCATTTAGCTAATCGTGTAGTCGTTTCGAACTTCCATTCTGTCATTTTATAAGCAAACCTCGATCCACTGCAGAGCCTGACATGCGGTTTGAAGAAAACTCACAACGTTAGGAGGCGTCCAGGTCCATCCTCGGCCTCCAGCCAGTGGCTGGGGGAGACGGGAAGAGCCAAGAGATCCAGGGACAGTTGGACCGCATTATGTCCTCCTCTGAGCTCCTCTTAAGAGTCAAGGCTTCTCCCCGGGAGGGAAAACGGGCCCGCAGCCCCGCCCCAGCTGACGGAGGTCAGACTCCAAGGGTGAGGGCCACCGAGGCAGAGTCTGAGTGGCAGCGGGCACCCTGCGGCCAGATGACGCCCCGAGCGGGGCTGGAGCCCCAGGAGTCAGCGGTCCCACGCCCAGTGACCCTGCAAGGGACCGTTGCCAGTTGCCAGTGTTTCCCTTCTATTCTGATCATCAGAAGTCTCCTTAAATTCCTCATTGGAGCCTAGGTGATTGACGATGTGGTGTTACTTTCTGCTGTGCAGCAAAGTGAGCCAGTTACACCCATGCAGATAGCCCCTTTTTTGGCTTCTTTTCCCATATAGGTCATCGCAAAGGACTGAACAGAGCCCCCTGTGCTGTATAGGAGGGCCTTGTTGCTGTCTGGTTGCTAAGTTGTGTCTGACTCTTGTGTCCCTCTGGACTGTACCCCGCCAGGCTCCTCTGTCCATGGGATTCTCCAGGCAAGAATAAATACTGGAGTGGGTTGCCATTTCCTCCTCCAGCAGATCTTCCTGGCCCAGGGATCGGATGCGTGTCTCCTGCATTACAGGTGGACTCTTTACCTCTGAACCACTGGGGAAGCCCTCGGTAGGTCCTTATTAATTATATATGTATTGTAAAAGTCTCAAGTGTAGAGAGAACCACAGCTGATAATGCAGCGCACGCCTGTGTACTCACTACCCAGTTGTGTCAAATCTGACAGTTTGTTTATCATTTTTGTTTCAAATTGTTTATTCAGTTCAGTTCAGTTCAGTCGCTCAGTTGTGTCTGACTCTTTGTGACCCCATGAATCGCAGCATGCTAGGCCTCCCTGTCCATCACCAACTCCAGGAGTTCACTCAGACTCACGTCCATCGAGTCCGTGATGCCATCCCGCCATCTCATCCTCAGTCGTCCCCTTCTCCTCCTGCCCCCAATCCCTCCCAGCATCAGAGTCTTCTCCAATGAGTCAACTCTTCGCATGAGGTGGCCAAAGTACTGGAGTTTCAGCTTTAGCATCATTCCTTCCAAAGAACACCCAGGGCTGATCTCCTTCAGAATGGACTGGTTGGATCTCCTTGCAGTCCAAGGGACTCTCGAGAGTCTTCTCCAACACCACAGTTCAAAAGCATCAATTCTTCGGCACTCAGCTTTCTTCACAGTCCAACTCTCACATCCATACATGACTACTGGAAAAACAATAGCCTTGACTAGACGGAGCTTAATCGACAAAGTAATGTCTCTGCTTTTGAATATGCTATCTAGGTTGGTTATAACTTTTCTTCCAAGGAGTAAGTGTCTTTTCATTTCATGGCTGCAGTCACCAACTGCAGTGATTTTGGAGCCCCCCAAAATAAAGTCTGACACTGTTTCCACTGTTTCCCCATCTATTTCCCATGAAGTGATGGGACCAGATGCCATGATCTTCGTTTTCTGAACGCTGAGCTTTAAGCCAACTTTTTCACTCTCCTCTTTCACTTTCATCAAGAGGCTTTTTAACTCCTCTTCACTTTCTGCCATAAGGGTGGTGTCATCTGCATATCTGAGTTTATTGATATTTCTCCCGGCAATCTGAATTCCAGCTTGTGCTTCTTCCAGCCCAGCGTTTCTCATGGTGTACTCTGCATAGAAGTTAAATAAGCAGGGTGACAATATACAGCCTTGATGTACTCCTTTTCCTATTTGGAACCAGTCTGTTGTTCCATGTCCAGTTCTAACTGTTGCTTCCTGACCTGCATACAGATTTCTCAAGAGGCAGGTTAGGTGGTCTGGTATTCCCATCTTTTTCAGAATTTTCCGTAGTTTATTGTGATCCACACAGTCCAAGGCTTTGGCATAGTCAATAAAGCAGAAATAGATGTTTTTCTGGAACTCTCTTGCTTTTTCCATGATCCAGCGGATGTTGGCAATTTGATCTCTGGTTCCTCTGCCTTTTCTAAAACCAGCTTAAACATCAGGGAGTTCACAGTTCACATATTGCTGAAGCCTGGCTTGGAGAATTTTGAGCATTTCTTTACTAGCATGTGAGATGAGTGCAATTGTGCGGTAGTTTGAGCATTCTTTTGCATTGCCTTTCTTTGGAACTGGAACGAAAACTGACCTTTTGCAGTCCTATGGCCACTGCTGAGTTTTCCCAATTTGCTGGCATATTGAGTGCAGCACTTTCACAGCATCATCTTCCAGGATTTGAAATAGCTCAACTGGAATTCCATTACTTCCACTAGCTTTGTTCATAGTGATGCTTTCTAAGGCCCACTTGACTTCACATTCCAAGATGTCTGGCTCTAGATTAGTGATCACATCATCATGTTATCTGGGTCGTGAAGATCTTTTTCGTACAGTTCTTCTGTGTATTCTTGCCACCTCTTCTTAATATCTTCTGCTTCTGTTAGGTCCATACCATTTCTGTCCTTTATCGAGCCCATCTTTGCATGAAATGTTCTCTTGGTATCTCTAATTTTCTTGAAGAGATCTCTAGTCTTTCCCATTCTATTGTTTTCCTCTATTTCTTTGCGCTGATCGCTGAAGAAGGCTTTCTTATCTCTTCTTGCTATTCTTTGGAACTCTGCATTCAGATGCTTATATCTTTCCTTTACTCCTTTGCTTTTCGCCTCTCTTCTTTCCACAGCTATTTGTAAGGCCTCCCCAGACAGCCATTTTGCTTTTTTGCATTTCTTTTCCATGGGGATGGTCTTGATCCGTCTCCTGTACAATGTCACGAGCCTCAGTCCATAGTTCATCAGGCACTCTATCTATCAGATCTAGGCCCTTAAATCTATTTCTCACTTCCACTATATAATCATAAGGAATTTGATTTAGGTCATACCTGAATGGTCTAGCGGTTTTCCCTACTTTCTTCAATTTGAGTCTGAATTTGGTAATAAGGAGTTCATGATCTGAGCCACAGTCAGCTCCTGGTCTTGTTTTTGTTGACTGTATAGCGCTTCTCCATCTTTGGCTGCAGAGAATATAATCAATCTGATTTTGGTGTTGACCATCTGGTGAGGTCCATGTGTAGAGTCTTCTCTTGTGTTGTTGGAAGAGGGTGTTGGCTATGACCAGTGCATTTTCTTGGCAAAACTCTATTAGTCTTTGCCCTGCTTCATTCCGCATTCCAAGGCTAAATTTTCCTGTTACTCCAGGTGTTTCTTGACTTCCTACTTTTGCATTCCAGTCTCCTACAATGAAAAGGACATTTTTTGGGGGGGGAGGGATGTTAGTTCTAGAAGGTCTTGTAGGTCTTCATAGAACCGTTCAACTTCAGCTTCTTCAGCGTTACTGGTTGGGGCATAGACTTGGGTTACTGTGACATTGAATGGTTTGCCTTGGAGACGAACAGAGATCATTCTGTCGTTTTTGAGATTGCACCCAAGTACTGCATTTCAGACTCTTTTGTTGACCATGATGGCTACTCCATTTCTTCTGAGGGATTCCTGCCCGCAGTAGTAGATATAATGGTCATCTGAGTTAAATTCACCCATTCCAGTCCATTTTAGTTCGCTGATTCCTAGAATGTCGACGTTCACCCTTGCCATCTCTTGTTTGACCACTTCCAATTTGCCTTGATTCATGGACCTGACATTCCAGGTTCCTATGCAATATTGCTCTTTACAGCATCAGACCTTGCTTCTATCACCAGTCACATCCACAGCTGGGTATTGTTTTTGTTTTGGCTCCATCCCTTCATTCTTTTTGGAGCTATTTCTCCACTGACCTCCAGTAGCATATTGGAGGAGCAACCCTGCGCAGGCACAGGAGGGCCTAGAGGAGCTATCCCACATTGAAGATCAGGAAGGGCGGTGGGAGGAGATACCCCTCGTCCAAGGTAAGGAGCAGCGGCTGTGCCTTGCTGGAGCAGCTCTGAAGAGATACCCCATGCCCAAGGTAAGAGAAACCCAAGTAAGATGGTAGGTGTTGCAAGAGGGCATCAGAGGGCAGACACACTGAAACCATACTCACAGAAAACTAGTCAATCTAATCACACTGGGACCACAGCCTTATCTAACTCAATGAAACCAAGCCATGCCCATGGGGCAACCCAAGACGGGCGGGTCATGGTGGAGAGGCCTGACAGAATGTGGTCCACTGGACAAGGGAATGGCAAGCCACTTCAGTATTCTTGCCTGGAGAACCCCAGGGATGAGGGAGCCTGGTGGGCTGCCGTCTCTGGGGTCGCACAGAGTCGGACACGACTGACGTGACTTAGCAGCAGCAGCAGCACCACCATGGTGGATGTCGTTGTAGTTCATTTATCTTCACCTTTTATAGCTTCACACTGCATCAGTGTGTTATAGCTTACCCGTTCTCCTGTTGAAAGGCATCTGAGCTGTCTCTGAGTCTTTTGCAGTTTCCAGCAGCGCTCAGTCTAACGTTCTTGCCCACATCTTCTCACCCTCTGGCTCAGGGTGTGCCCGGTGTAACACGAGGCTTTTCTGGGTTACAGGAGGTGACCATCTCGACATTGCATGTTCTCTAGTGAGGCGCGCCCCCCCCCCACCGCACCCCCCGCCCCCAGCACGTGCAGAACTCCTTTCAGCCCACGTCCTCCCCCATACTCTGCAGTCTTCACAGTTTCAAGGCTTTGCCCGTTTGAAGAACAGGAGCTGACTTCTTCCTTCTGCCTGCCTCGCTCTCTACATCCCTGCTTACCCCTGAGCGTGAGCAGCTCGTCCTGTTTTCACTGACCGCTCAAGGTGTGTTCACATCCTTGGCCTGCTTTTTTTATTAGGCAGCTTGTCTTCTGTTTCATAGGGGATCTGTTAAAAAGATGCATCTTGCGGCTACGGTCCTTTCTCAGTGGACATTCTTAAGGTTTTGCCTTTGCAGGCTGCTTTGTAATCCACTTTGAACTGGGGCTTATGGCATGAGGTAGGGATCTAATTTTACTCTCTCCGTATGGATAGCCAGCTATTTCAGTATCATTTATCAAATAATCCTTTCTTCCCCAGCTGGTCTGCCCACCCTTGTCTACCAAAGACAGATGTCCACATTAGCATTAGATTTTGGATGTCTGATCCGATTGGAATGGGAATGGGGCTCTGATGTGGTCATTTCCAAGTGCGTCTGGGATCTTCTGTGAATTGTCTTTTCCTCAGCTAGAGAGGTTTGTGATTTTTAAACGTGGTGTTTGTTATAGGAGCGGTGTTTCTCCTCGACCTCCAGAATTCCCCAGCCTCAGAATTCTGAGGGGGAGCATTTGGTAGGAGACTCTGCTTCCAGGCTTGTTTTTCAGAGAGGTGATGGACAACACGCTGCCCGTCCAGGCTTGTTTTTCAGAGAGGTGATGGACAGTCCACTGCCCGTCCAGGCTTGTTTTACAGAGAGGTGATGGACAGTCCGCTGCCCGTCCAGCCGCAGCCCTGACTCCCTTGTGGCCGTTCTGTGACGTCACCAGCAGCGTGTGGTCTGAGCCCCCGTCACCCCGGTGCTGAGCAGCAGAAGCCCGGCCACTTTCTCTACACGTGAGCCTTGCAGGGTCTGCCTGAAGGAACCTGGTAAAGTGTGGAAGACAGCAGGAATTTCATGGCGCTCACGGGAGCCCCTGGCGGTGTGACCCCGTCTGGTCCTAGGGTATCTTATGAGAGCTGCTCCATTTTCCTAATTAGAGAGTAAGACAGGGTGACCCTGAAATGATCTGAAACACAATTTGCCAGAATGTTCTCTTGTATTAACCAGAACCATCAGAATCTTGAGGGAAATATCTCTGACCGTCTTGTTAAAGGGTTGGAGTGTTTGCTCTGCAGACCGCCTGGCGGTCTCAGGAGGCTGGAGCGTGGCCTCCCCTGCAGGGAGGAACGGTGTGTGGGTCAGGGGCACTTCCTGTGGACTGGCGAGCTCTGCCCTTGTCCCAGCGGACGTCCTTCCCCTCCTCCACGCCTCGGCCTGGTCCCCCGCCTGTGAGCCAGTTGAGTTGGGCCCCAGGAGCGGAGCCCAGGCTTGGACAAGACTGTCCAGACCAGGCTTACCTGGTTTCTGAAGCCACCCAGGCTTGCGGGAGTTTTTCCCGAGTGCTGGTTCTGGGCTCAGGGCTGTGGCTGTGGGTGCAGGTGGTGAGCACAGGGACAGGCCGGCAGGGAGGGTCACCTGGGGAGGAGGCTGGCCAGGTGGGATGGGGCCCTGGATGCCTTGAGGGGCCGTTTCCTCCAGATCTCTGACAGGGGGAAGTTTCCAGCCAAGCAGTGGCAGGATCACAGGGACGGGGGGGCTGAGACTGTGGCAGGATGCTCCCCACCACCCCGTCCGCCTCTCCCCGTGGCTGCAGGAGGAAATGAGACGCTTGCGTCTGTGCCCCTTTTATCGCAGCAAAAGCTCCCACACACGAGGCCTGCTGTGGGGCCCGTCTCTTCCCGAGCAGCCTTGCCAGCTCCCCGGCTTCCTTCTCCTTCCAAGTCGTCTGGAGCCTGGGGAGGTGGGAGAGGAGGGTTTGCAGCCTGGCCCAGTGCATGGCGGCTGGAAGGCCTGGACCGGGGCAGACCCCTCCCCAGAGCTGGCTCTGAAATGGCCCCTGGGCTGTGGCTCCCGGGGCAGGCGCCGGGGATGCCCACTGTGGTCATCAGGAGCCCCGCCCTGGGGGCCTCAGGAGGTGCTGGGGATGACCGCTGTGGTCATCAGAAGCCCCTGGGGGCCTCGGGAGGTGCTGGGGTGACCGCTCTGGTCATCAGGAGCCCAGCCCTTGGGGCCTCAGGAGGTGCTGGGGTGACCGCTATGGTCATCAGAAGCCCCTGGGGGCCTTGGGAGGTGCTGGGGTGACTGCTGTGGTCATCAGGAGCCCCTGGGGGCTTCCTGGGGGCTTGTCCCTGGTCCCTGGAGAGTACCGCCTGCTCCCGCATCCCCTGGGCTTGTTGTGAAGTGGCCGGTCCGCTTGGCTGACTTTGCACCAGTTGGGAAGGCCCCGACTGAAGGTGTCGGATCCCAAAGATGGTGGAGACCCCTGTTCCGAGGGGACCCTGGCCATGGGCCCCGTGGCATGTGAGCGTCCGCTGCCTCCTGGTCTCTCCCCCTCTGGGCAGCTGATGGTGATATTTATTGTCCAGGTTAAGCTTCATTAAAGCAGAAGCCCACTTTCCATTAGGATATGAAATTTCTATTTATTAAATTGCTATTTTAGTGTAATTTACCAAGTCACTGAAGACAAACAGTCCACTTAAGTGAAGCTGTAAACCTCTGCTTTCCCCGAGCGCTGTGTTCCCGTGAGCGCGTGGCTCACGCTGCGCTCTGCTCGCCAGCTCGGGAACCTCATGGCGGCCGTTCCCCACTGTGTTGGCACCGGGGACTGATTTCATGGAAGACGATTTTTCCATGGACCAGATGGATGGCTTTGGGATGATTCAAGTGCATGGTGTTTATTGCGTGCTTGAACCTAGAGCTGCCGCTGATTGACTGAAGGTACAGACCCACAGCCCGGAGTTGAGGACCCCTGTCTTATGGACGCAGAATCTGCAGCCCACCCTCCTGAACTCTGGGTGAGGTGGGTCCGGGGGCTGGCCTGAGGCTGACCTCTGCACTCCCAGGATAAAGTAAAGGCTGTTAAGCAGATTAGGAGGTCCCCCGTCACAGGATGCACCACGGGGTGCTGGTGTATTTAAAAAAAAAGGCAGTGTTAAAGGAAGAGAGGCGATCGTAGGCCAGAAGCCTCGAGAAAATGTAAATCGAGCGAGGTAAGGAGCAGCGTCGCAGCTGGCGCTCACCCTGGGCACCTGGCGGGTGATTCCCAGGCCTTCTCCCGTGGCGGGGAGCCCCCTGCAGGAGACTCATCTGGAGCCCTTCCGGGGGCTGAGCAGGTGCTGCCGCTTGCCTTTGGCGGCCGCGCGGCCGTGGCCGTTAGGGAAGAAGGCAGGAAAGCGCCTCCCTTCAGAGCCTCCGAGCACAGCCCTGCATCCACACGGACTCGCAGCCCCAGTTCATTTTGCTTACTTCTCTACGGTATTTCAAGCTGAAGATTCAGCTGCAGCCAGTCTTGGGATAATAGTGAGGGCCTTTGGCTTCTGGCAGAAGCAAATACGAATTTTTTATTCCCCCTAAAGAAAAACATCTTCGATACACATCTCAAAGACTTCCAACAGATGGGAGTTCCATGAGTGGATAGTCAATCTAAGAAAAAAGGGGCTTCCCAGGTGGCGCTCATGGTAAAGAACCCTGCCTGCCAATGCAGGAGACATAAGAGATGAGGGTCTGATCCCTGGGTCAGGAAGATCCCCTGGAGGAGGGAATGGCAACCCACTGCAGTGTTCTTGCCATGGACAGAGGTGCCTGGTAGGCTACAGTCCGTGGGGTTGCGGTCAGACATGACTGAAGCAACTTAGCATGCATGTATGCACGCTAAGAAAGACATGGACCAACCTGAGGCTAATAACCTGGGAGGCAGTCTTTCAGAAAGCCCTGAGGACTGTTCCTCCCATCAGAAGCTAAAGCGCAGGTATGTTAGTAGATATTTGAGAGGAGTTCCACATCAACGGCAGATTGACAGTTTGCCTACTCCAGATCTGCAGTACGAGGCAAATGGTAGGTCATCCTGAGCCCTACAGGGTTAAGACCTGCTGTCTCCTGAGGAGGCTCCTTGCTGGCGCCGGGGGAGAGCTGCTCTTGGGGGGAGCAGGCGGCCCGTGTCTCCTGGGGGTCTGCTTCACGTGTCGGGGCACAGTGCACACCGCCGAGGAGCAGTGGCCCAGGCAGAGAGGAGTTTGTGTTAGACACTTTTTGTCCTGCCGTAACAGTAAATTTGTTTCATCAAACACATGCTCCTAGAGGGGGAATCACTAACGTGAGAGGAGGCAGTCTCCCAACAGTGAGACTCAGCAGAGAGAACAGGCCGCAGAAAGAGCCACAGAGACTGCGGAGTTCAGAGTTACCTGCCATGTGCTGGAAAACGAGCTCAGCACTCTCAAAGGGATGAAAAGGAGCACAGTGAGCGAGAAAGGGGGAGGACAGGGAAACTCACAGTTTACAAAGCCTGTCTGAGAAGCCTCGCAAGTTTCAAATGTAACAATGAGTCGGGCAGCAGTTGTGATCCAGTTGAAGAGAGGACTAGTGACCTGGAAGACAGAGTTGAAGAAAGTGCGTCTCCTGGAGAGACGAGAGGCGGAGCTTAGGAGCAGAGAGGTTGAGTGAAGCGGAGAACAAGGAGAAAGGCCTCACACCCACCTCACCAAGGTTCTGAGAAAATACGGAGAGCGGCAGGGGGATGCACGTGGACGTCTGCCTGGGCGCATGGCTGACAGTTTTCCAAAACTGATGAAAGCTCCCCCCGCTCAGAGTAGCTCCAGCAGAATAAATGTTAGGAGGAAAATGCGCAACATCCAAGACCAGCAGGGCATCTCAGAAGCAGCCGGAAGTTTTTGAGGAGCTTGGTTTCCTACTGGGGAGTGTGGCTCATCTCAGAAGCAGCCGGAAAGAGGAGCTTGGTTCCCTCCCGGGGAGTGCGGCTCATCTCAGAAGCAGCCGGAAAGAGGGGCTTGGTTCCCTCCCGGGGAGTGTGGCCCAGGACCTTGAGGAGTGCGGTGAGCAGGTCAGGGGCCCAGGACAGCCGCCCTGACCTCGCTGTGTCTGGAAGCTGCCAGGCAGCCTTGAGCCTCGGGGCCTTTGCCTGCCCCCCCCCCGCCCCACCGCGATGTCTGCACGGATGTCCCTCTCTGGGTCTCTGTCTGACTGTCACGTTAGGCGACAACGCTGTGTTTAGTGCACCAGCCCCGCCCTGAGTGCCCCTGGTGTTCCCCATCCTTCTTCCTCACCTAGTATTTTTTTTCCCAGAGGTGTCGGCATCTTGTGCAATGTGGATTTTATTTCTTTTACTTCGTAAACTTGGCAGCATCACGCAGCTGTCACACCGACATGGCACCGCGGTGCAGGTGGCACCCTGGGCACCCTAGCTGCGGACGTTGGCGGCGTCTGTCTGAGCTGAGGCAGCGGCTGAGGAGGGGGTTGCAGCGTCCCTGCTGTGCACACTGTGGTCAGCGTCCTGGCCAGGCAGTGCCCGGGCGGGGCTCCTGCTCTGCTGCCTGCCTCCCGGCTGGGGCCAAGAAATCAGCCTCTGTGGGGAAAGTGGGGGGCCCCTCCCACGGGGCTGCGTGGAGTGCGGGCCCCTCAGACCGGCCTTCTGTCATCACTGCCCATCATCTATGCAGGAAAGCCACGGGGCCTGCTCGCCCTGCACGTCCGCTGTGGCTGGCAGCCAGATCAGAGAGAAAACCGTTTTTGTTTTAATGAGACGAGAGTCAGGAGTGAAGGCCTTGCGTATCGGCGTGCCGGCTGGCCGGCTCCGTGTTCCCTGCCGGCCTGTGGGGACCGCGCCCTGACCTTCTCCGTTGTTCTGTCTTGCAGTCGGAACCTGAGGGCTTCGCCAATTTCCACCTGTACGTGTGCGCTGCCTTTCTCGTGAGATGGAGGAAAGAAATACTGGAAGAAAGAGATTTTCAAGTAAGTAAATGCCTTTCCAGGAAGACCCCAGGTGTGATCCCCTGCCTGGGGAGAGGGGGCAGTTAGCTTTAGTTCTCAGGGTCGTTTGCGGAGGAGCTTTGAAACGTGCCACCCGTGGCCAGCGCTGACCTGCAGGCTGAGACCCCGCGGCCGGGAACGTAAGTCGGGGGGGCCTGGGCTCTGTCGACACCAGCTTGTTAAGCTTGACGTCACCAGCTCCCCAGAGACGACACCTGGGCTGCTGGCGTGCATCCGCGGCACAGTGGCCTGGGGGCCCCTGGGAGCCTCGCGATGGCTGTGGGGAGTGGGGCGTTAGGAAAGGGGCGGGCACGCCATCAGACAGCGTGGCTGCCTGGCACCTGGGTGCTGTGCGACCCCGGGCTGGTGTCTTAGCCTCTCTGACCCATGAGGCTCAGCCACTTAGTCCCCGTTCCTCAGAGGCTCTGTGCTTGCTCGACCCGG
This sequence comes from Capra hircus, assembly GCF_001704415.2. Taxonomy (NCBI): domain Eukaryota; kingdom Metazoa; phylum Chordata; class Mammalia; order Artiodactyla; family Bovidae; genus Capra; species Capra hircus. Next base: position 116,111,990 of record NC_030812.1, read on the forward strand.
GGGCTCCAGGCGGGCTGAGTGCCTGCCCGTCCTCGCCCCGACATGTGCCGACATGTGCCCACGTAGTGTGTGCGGCATTGACCCCTGGGAGGCCCGGGCCATCGGGGGTGCGGTGAGGAGGCCCGTGGTCAGGCTCTGCACCCCCGGCCCCTTCACCTCCTCGAGCAGCTCTTCTTCCCGCTGAGGGAGGGAAGGAGGCCCTGCCGCCCGGGTGGCAGTGTGGTGACAGTGGGCGACCAGCCGGCCTGTGGTCCCTCAGCCCCCCTGCTTCTCCGACACCCTGCAGGCCCTGCTTGTCCCACTGGGGGCCATGGGGAAGACCCGGCCAACCCCCCGCCTCTACTGCCCAGGCCTTCCATCCTGGCCACTGGGAGACACTGGGCAGGGACAGCCTCTGCCTGGCCTGCAGAACCCGGGGCCCAGCCTGCCCTGCTTCCAGGTGGTCAGTGGGAGAACAAGGTCATTTTTCCCTGCTCTGCTTGGGCACATGGAGGTGCAGAGAGAGGCAGGCGCCGGGCCGGGTGACAGAGTGTGGGAAGTGGATGCAGGTGGCGGATCCGGGCTCCCCAGTGGCCACCATCCACGCAGGCACGGGAGAGCCTGCCAGCCAGCCGGACCATTCACATAAAGGGGGAAGGCCTGGCTTCTCTGGCGGCGGTGGCCAGCGGCCACCCCTGTGTGCCCAGCCGGTGCTCACCTCACGGATGGGTGACGCAGGGGCCCGGGTCCCCGGCTGACACCGTCACAGGATTCCTGCCTCGGTTTCACCGGGGCCTCTGGCTGGGGAACAGTTCCGGGAGGCCCCAAGCAAACGTTGCTTCGTCCCTGCTCCCCTGGGGGCCCGCCTCGTTGGGGGAGGCGGGTAGGAAAGAGCCGGGAGTGTGAGAGCGCTCGAGAGTGCCCGAGCTCAAGACCCGTCCCAGGGACAGCTTGAGACCCCAGTGCAGGGTGGCCGCTGAGCCTTGTGGGCCTGAGAAATGGCTGAGTTCCAGCTGGGACAGGGGCCTGAAACCATGGAGCAACCTTACACAGGGGCCTTGCCCCTCTGCCTGCCATTTCTGCCACCTGCTTCCCAAACGGAGGCGGTGCTGCCAGGGCCCGAGGCCGCCAGGAGCTGCTCTGGATGCGGGGGCCCCTGAGCTGCGCAGGAGGAGGTGCCCGGCGGGACAGCATCCGCCCCTCCTGGCCTGTTAGGACTGGAGGGCGCCACTCGGGTGGCTGCTGGGGACTTTTTGCAGCCTCTCAGGGCCCTGCTCACTGACCTCGAGGTTCACCAGGGCCAGGGGACCGGCTCAGCCTGGCAGCTGTTGTGGCCGCAACTCTGAGGAGTGGCGAGTCGCTCTCCCCCGAACTCGGATCAGACTCAGGCCCGGCTGTCATGGGGATGGATGGGGGCCAGGCTGTGAATGCTCAGTGTGATGTGGGGAATTGAACTAAGTGGGAAAGGCAAGGAGAAGAGAAAACAAATTAAATAAAGCACCTCTGGGGCCCTGGTGGGCACAGGGCAATCATGTCTGCAGTTGTGACATTTCAGGAAAATGATGCTGTGTCCACGGGAGGCAGCTCGGGCATCCAGCAGCAGAAATCCCCAGGAAAGGCTCCAAGAGCCTCCCTCTGTGCAGGTCCATGGTTTGCCGCCGTGTCATCTCCGGAGACTGGTCATTTCCCGAGGAGCGTCTTGAGGAGGAAGGCCCAGCAGCCCAGGCGCTGGGGAGCAGGGCATGGGCGTGGCTCCTGCGTCCAGTTCCCAGAAGCTCAGTGAAGTTGGCCCAGGCCGGCGGTCTTGTGTCCAGTTCCATGAACCTCCATGAGGGTTGCTGGGTGCCCTGACTGGAGGGAGGTCCCTTGCAGAGCGGACGGTCAGCCCTGCCCTGAGCTCTGGTCCTGGAGCCCGCTGTACCATCCATCGAGCAGGGGACCACATCCCACCTCTGTCTGCATGCCGCCCACGGGCTGTGCACATAGGGTATCCAGAGCCACCTCCTCCCCCGGCCCGCATCCTGCCTCCCACCCGCTAGAGCCAGGGAGTCCGAGCCCGTGCCGAGGGCCCGGTTCTCCCCTCTGCCTGCCCTTTTCTGACCAGGTTCTGTAGGGTCTTTTGGGGGAGGAGGCGCTCCATGTGCAGTCTTGTCCCCTGGAGGTGCGCCTGGCACACTGACCTTGTCCCAGCCCCGGTGGGGTGTTTCAGAGTAGGACTCAGGGCCCAGGGAGGGTGGGTGGCCTAGGCCCCCACCATCCCCCACTCAAGCACACGTGACTGAAGTTGCCTTTGGAAGTAGGGCTCAGGCCCTGAGTGGCCGTTTGCCCCTGCATGTGCCTCCTCTCCCACGGGGATGCAGGTGAGCTGGGGGCTGGCGCTGCCCAGCTCTTCGGCTGGGTCCTAAGCACAGCTTATAAAGCAGCTGACAGCGAGCTTCCCCAGAAGATCATTCTGTTTTATCCAGAAGCCCAGGCTGCTTCGTTTGGCATTCCAGGACATGGGGTCGGGGCTGGAGGTCTGACTGCAGCCCCTGTGCAGGGCTGGGTGGCCCTGGCCCTGCTCTTGGTGGGCTGCGGGGGCGAAGCACCCAGGCGGGTGGTCCCTGCTGCCCAGCCGTCTCTGGGATGTGTGACCCAGCAGCGTGGGAGCAGAGATGCTCTGTGACCTTGGAAATTCCTCCACGTGGGAGCTGGCATGGTTCTCGATGTAGAGGAGGGCACGTCCCTTAGGCACACAAAATGGCAGCGTCCTCATTTTTCATTCAGTGGGGGGAGCAATTAACGTTTGATGGACAGAGCGCAGAGCTTCCACAGAAATCACGGACCTTCTCTGTGTGGCCCTCGGGAGCTCTGAGGCCTGTAAACGTTTCTGGTGAGGTCATCAGTGGCTGCGTGTCTGCTGATGGGTGACCTGCCTCGTGGGGAGAAACGGCTTTCCGTGCGTTTGTGGTGACTGCAGCCATGGGAGGCTGTGAACGAGGGCAGGGCCTGGTCTGCAAACCCCAGTCAGCCTGCGGGGGCTCGGTGCGTGCGTGGTGGCTGCTGCGTCCCCGCACCCTGCGTCCTGGCTGTGGGAGGGCCCGGCGGTGGGGCTTCTGCTTGCCCGGGCTCTCTTCATCTCCTGTGACCACTGCTCAGCGGGGCCTGAGTGGGGACGGGCAAGGGTGGCGCCCGAGGGTGTTATCTGTCTGCTCTGATGTCCCCACTGCCCCCTGCCCCGGGCCCTCCCTATGCTTCTGTCTCAGGACTCCTCACCCCCATGGGGGCCAGGCGGGCCGGGGTGGACAGGGCCTGCACCGGAGACGGGAGGAAACTGAGGCTCGCGGGTCGGGTACCCACCTGCTCTGAAAGGGGAGTCCGTTGGTGAGGTTGGGGCTGAGTGTGCAGGTCAGGGTGGGGGCGCTGCTCAGATGGGCCTGAAAAAGAATGACAGGGTGCCCTGCCCGCCTTTGCCCCCCCCCACCCCCAAAGCCCTTCCCTCTACCCTGAAGCCAGGGGGCCGGCTCAATGAGAAGGTTCCGCAAGGTTTCCCGCCAAATGTGCCCTGGGACCCTGTCATCCAGCGGGTCCCACCGCCTGGTGGAAACGGAGGCTCCCTGCCATGTGGCCCTATGTCCACGTGCTGCGCCTCAGCTCGCTGCTTCTGTCCCGCCTGCGTTCGGGGCTCCAGCCCCTCCTGGACAAGTCCACCTGCATCTTGGCCTCGGTGCCCTCGGGCCCCTGATGCACTGATCAGCTCCCGGCCTGGTCCCTTCTCCTGGGTGGTTGGAACGGCCACCGGTCCAACGCTCCGCCGCTGAGTGGCCTTCCACGGGTTAACGCTCCGTGGCTTTGTGTCTCAGCCTGTGTTCATTTGACGCGCCAAATGTCAGGAAATGCCAGCGTGAAGATCAATTGTCTCTCTCTTTATCGTTTCAAGGCATTTTAAAGACAACATTGGGTCAGTCGGCAAGCGATCTTTAGCGCGTCAGGCCGTCCTGTGCTCCCTTGGGTCACGCGTGTTCAGGGGTGGGGGATGCGTGAATGTGGGTGGGGCCAGCTGCTGGCAACGTCTTGACCGGGAGGTCCAGGGGTGCGGAACCCCTGCCACGAGCTGCCCCGGGTGAGATGGTGGAGCTCAGGAATGAAGATTGCCCGGTGCTGGGCACGTGGCAGGGCGACAGCTGTGTGCTTGTGTCCCGCAGGCGGGCGGGCAGGCAGGTGGCAGGAGGTAGGAGCAGTGAGTTCTGCCCTGTCAGGCCCTGGCCTGTAGCCACCCTGAGGTTCCAGCAGGGAGTCCTGTCCCCGAGGCCGCTCTGCCCCTGGCAGAGGGGAGCCTGACCTGGACCAGCTATCTGTCCACTTGGGAAGGACACTGGGGAGCTGCGGGCATGCTGGCCCAAGCCCCGCGGGAGGCTGGTGGGCCCAGCCTTTCCTCCAGGCTGGAGCTGGATGCCTGTAGGGCAGGGGCCACGCTGGGCACACAGAATCAGAGCTCCGCCAGATACAGCGTCCGGTGCCAAGAGACGCACCCGGTACTGGCGGGCAGGGGGTCCTGCCAGTGAGCCAGCCGGGTCCAGGGTGGCACGAGCGTAGAGGCTGAGGTTGGGTCTGTCCCCTGGAAGAGCGGTAGGCTCTCCGCGGCGCTGTGGAGCCTGCCTGGGAGGAAGGAGGTGGCCCGGTGGCCGCGCATGGAGCCGGCCGGGATCCCTGAGCGCCGTCGTGGCCGTGGCCTCAGCGTCCGGCTTCCTGCTGTGGCCGAGCGTCTCTGTCGGGGGAGTGGGGGCAGTGGCACCGAGCGTGTTTGATGGAGGCCATGTCCCCCCGTGGGCTGTTGAAGCTAACTCAAGCGGCTGCGACACCACTGTCTCGGCCCCAGAGGAGGGCCGCTGCGTGACCTCGACGTGGAATTCGAAAAGTCCTTTTATGTCTGCGTATGGAAAGGTACATTTAATGTGAAGCTTGGCTGCGTTGTAATTGTTTGTCACGTGGCATCTCTGAAAGTGCCCAGTCGGGGACTAGGCAGGTCGTGAGCCCCTCTGCTGAGGGCGGATTGGGGTCCCCAGGCCCCAGAGCCTGAGTGTGAGACAGGCCCCCAGAGTCAGCCTGGCGGATAGAAGGGGCTGCCACGCCGCGGGCTTTGGTGTCCGGCTCAGATGCCCCTAGGGGCGGAGTCAGGATCTGCTGGGGAGGGACTCTGGTGTCCTGGGAGGGGTGCGCCTGGGACCCGCGGGAGCACTGGCGAGTGCTCCCTCCCCCTCCTCCCTGTCCCCTCCTCGCCCTCCTCCCTCCCTTTCTCCGGGTGGAGGGTGGCGCTGCAAGCCCAGCAGGGATGCCCTTTCCCTCGGGGCTGGGTGCCTGCACCCCCCGGTCCGCCCACTGGTTCTGGCCAGTTCCCAGTCTAGCCTCCATCAGGACCAGCCTGCTCTGCAGGTGAGTGGAGGGCGGCTCAGAGCAGCGGCTTCTGCCAGGGTCTCTCTCCTTGCTCATTTCTGCCGTGAATTAGTCTTGCCATTAAAGAAAAAATTACACCCACCATTCAAATCATTAATTGAAAGGCCCTTATTATCTCATTAATGGTGTTTGATATCTAAGGCAGATAGACTCAGAGAACCTCATCTGTTCAGTCCCTGAAGTAATGTAATTACATCTCGGGCCTTATTAAAACGTCTCCCTCGCAGCCCCCTCAGCCGTCACGCATTCCATCTTGCCGCCTCGCGCGGACGCCCAAATACATCTGCGTGGAGACAAGACCGCTCAGGCCCGGGTGGGCCCGTGTGCACGCGCTGGCGGGCCCCGGATCCTTGGAAGGCTTCTGGCCACGGGCAGGTCTGATTCAAGGTTCTCAGGTGGCGAAACTTGGAGGGAGGGGCTGACCCCGTAGGCTAAGTGGCCGCTTGCGCGGGCTGCAGAGGCCGTGAGGCGCGCGGCGCTCCTGGTGAACCTGGGGCAGGAAGAAACGCCGTCGCTATTGACTCCTGGGACAGTGCACCCCCCTCCCCGCCCTCCTGCCGGCCCAGGGTTAATCGTCCCCAGCTCCGGCCGCCTTTGTGGAAGGAGCCCCTCTGCCTTGCGGTGGCTCTGGGTCCTCTCTGCTCATCTAAACCCGTGCTGGTTTCCACGTGACCGTCACGCACCCTGGGCCCCTGGGCTCTGTGCTGGGTGGGGGCATGCTGCCTGGAGGGGAGTGGGCTCCAGCCAGCCTGCCTCCCAGGCTGCAGAGCAGGCCCTGTGCCAGCACCATCCTGATGGGGTCGCTCCATCAGGAGAGGTGGGCGGGGGGTGGGTTTAGGCTGCCCAGGTCACCGGCAGAATGGGCACAACAGGCCCCGGGCAGGGGAGGAGGAGCGAGTGGCTTGGGGGGCCTCTGGCTCCCCTTCCAGGCTGGAAAGCAAGGCTCAGAGAAGTGAAGGGACCGTAGGACTCGGATGCCAGCTTCCTGGGGCTCCCCGCTGTGACTGCCCTGTCTGGGCCCGCTGTGGCCCAGGCCCCACCCCGGGCCCTTCCTGGGAGGATCCGGTCGGTGGCAGGAGACCCCTGGGGGGTGAGGCTGTGCACGCGCCTGCTGGCACCCAGAGGCTTGGTCAAGGAGAGCCTGGTGACTCAGGAGCCCCAGGCCTGGCACCCAGAGGCTTGGGCACAGAGAGCCTGGTGACTCAGGAGACCCAGGCCTGGCACCCAGAGGCTTGGGCACAGAGAGCCTGGTGACTCAGGAGACCCAGGCCTGGCACCCAGAGACTTAGGCACGGAGAGCCTGGTGACTCAGGAGCCCCGGGCCTGGCATCCAGAGGCTTGGGCACGGAGAGCCTGGTGACTCAGGAGCCGCGGACCTGGCACCCAGAGGCTTGGGCACGGAGAGCCTGGGGCTCAGGAGCCCTAGGCTCGGCCCTTGGCTGCAGCCCTGTGTGACTCTGAGAGGCCACTTACCCTTACCCTCCTCAAGACCAGGACCCGAGAGGAGCTCAGAGACAGGCAGGCCGTGGGCACCGTCCTGCCCCCCTGGCCCTGGACTGGGGGCTGCCAGAGTCTAGGCAAGGTGACGGCTCAGGGCACGCTCCCACCACCCCCCGCCCCTGAGCCCTGCAGGCCTGGCTCACCCATCCCAGCCCTGGCAGCAGCTTCAGCACCAAGCTTGGCCATGGGGTGCTGGGCTCGCCAAGGCCTCACCCCTGGAGCCTCATAAATAATAGAGATAAGATGAAACGAGATGGAAGCGCTCGAAGAAATCTGCCTTGCCGTCCCCTTTCAATCCTGAAAGCCCTTGATTTGTACGGAACTTTCGTTTTGTTACCTTAATTAGTTTGCGGATTTTCAGGGCAAACACGATAGGATTTCTCGATTCAATTTTGGGGTGTTTGTTTTTTGAGACAGAGCTCACAGAAGAAGTTGCATTGATCTTTTTAATTCCTCATGCAAAGAGAAAATATTTGCTCTCCCCTCGTTTGGTGCATCTGATCCTCCGCCGGGCGGGCGGGGCCGAGGGGCCAGCGGACGGGACATAGGAGCTTGGCGGACACCAGACCCCCGCAGCAGACAGACGGGGCCCCTGCTGCCCCTTACCAGGGAGCCGCGGGCCCTGCCTCAGCCCTGTTTCCTTCTCCACTCAGGCACACTTTCCTGGGGCTCTGTCTGCGGGAGCTGGGATGCCCCCAGCCTCACGCTCTGCACTCGAAGTGGGGACCCCTCCCCGCTGAGCGCCTCCAGTTGCCAGCGACCCTCATAGCCAGGAGCAGATCCCGGCCCTGTCTGGGGCTCGGCATCTTGGTCTGAGGGATGGGGCGTCCTCATCCCCTGGGAGCCTCGAGATACCACGTGTGAACCCCATCCTAGTCAAGGAGCTGGGAAGCAGAGTGTGGCAGGGTCACCCCCGGCCCCCTCCCTTAGCGAGGCAGGGCTGTCGCAGGGTTGCAGCCTGTGGAAGCAGCAGAGGATGGGCCTGACCCTGTCCCATGCTGGCCGTGTTCTCTGCGGGTTCTGACTGAGGACACACTGCCCCCGCCTGGCGCGCTCGCCTTGCGGGGCAGTGGTGTCTGCCGCCGGGCGTGACGTGGCTGTTTTCCTGGAGAGGATGCAAGTACTGTGTGTCTGCAGCCCCTCCCCCCGGGCACGCCATCCCCTGGGCTTGAGGGGTGGGGGCTCCAGCTGCTGCCTCTTCTCGTCCACCTCCTTGGGGAGCGCCCTCCATGTCAGTGGCCCGCCAGGTGCCTTCCAGCTGCCTGTTTGGCGGGAGCCCAGGACACACAGGTGGCTGGCTCTGAAGTCTGTAGTCATCTCACCTGGTGGTCCAGCCTGGATCCGGCCCCTCGGCCTGGGAGGTGCGTGAGTGCCACACCGAGTCTTTGCCGGACGTTGACCTCGCGCATGTCACTGCTGTGTCCACGCTGGGCCACCCCTGGGCTCAGGCCTCCAAAGGCCGTGCCCCTGCGTGACTGCCGGGCGGGCGTCCGGGGCGGGAGTTGTGAGTGGAGCCTCTCAGAGGACACACTTGGCACTGGCGTGGGTACCGCCTATGCCCACAGCTCCCACACACCACTTCCAGGTGCTGCACCCGGGACCCCTGTAGCCCAGGCCCTGAGGCCCTGGGCGCCTACATCCCTGCCGTGGCAGGGTCTCCGTCTGTCTTGTACATAAGACAGGGTCCCAGTGACCCCCAGTGTCAGGGGTGAAGCCACCTGCCTCAGGGTCTCAGGGCAACAGGCAGCCCCCGTCACAGACCCCTGCCACCACCCTCAGCCCCTTCGGAGGAGGGGGCTTCCCAGTGGGGGTCATGCTGGTGTGGGCTCTCACGGTGCTACTTAGCCAACGCGTACCCTGGTGCTCAGGCGTCGGGGGAGGCGCTGGGCTCTCGGTACCCGGCTTTATGTCTCCAGACAGCCCTGTCATCATAACCCTCACTCCTGCCGGGGTGGGCACACCAGCCTGGGAACCTGTCAAAGACAGACGGCACGTCACCTTCCGGGCCCTGGTTACTCTTGATTCGATTCACACTTTAAATACCCGTCTACGACTACGTCTGCGTTACAGTCGCTCTCAGGGGACGGCTCGGTCATGTTGGAGACGGGGGGCAGGGGGCAGCGAGGCCCCCAGCCAAGCCCAGCGACTCGACGCAGTTTCTCCTCCATGGGAGCGTGGATGTAACTTGAGCAGAAGTTGAGCGCGTGTGTTTAGGAATCAGTGGAAATAACCAGCTCGCTCAGGTGCTGGGTGGGTGGGGTTGCTGTGCCTCCCTGGAGTCCAGCTGGCTCTGCCTGTCCTAAGCTGGGTCTCCCCGGTCGCGGGCTCGGGGCTGGGGGGCTTAGAGGTGGGGATGGGGGTTCAGGCTCTTCACCTGGAAACGACCCTGACGTGGGAGCCAGCCAGGCCCTGGGGAGCAGCCCCTGCCCGACCTGCCCTCCCCTGCAGTCCAGCCACTGGACGTGGGGGCCCCGGGGCTCCTGGACGTGTCAGCGTTGGTGCTCCGGGCCTGGGCCTGGCGGGCCACTTGCCACGTGGTTCTCGGTGCGGTGGTGGTGCGTTAGTCCCGGGGGGACGCGACACACACCCCCACCCAAAAAACATGCCTCTGATTAGCAGCCAAGTGGCAACCCTGAGCGGGTGCTGAGCTGGAGGGCCTGGGATTCAGACTCCCGCCCCTGGCGGCGGCGCCCTCATCACGTCACCGGTCCTCACTGGCCACCTGCCACAGGATGTGTTTGCAGTTGTATGCTCAGTTTGATCCGTAACGGTGCTGACTCAACATGAGCCTCCTCGTGCCGCGAGGCCCTCTGCCAGGCGCTGGGGGCACAGGCCCGAGTCTGGCTCAGCTGTGGCCCCACAGACGCAGGCTGAGGTTGGCTGCTCATGGGGCTCACGGCTTCCAGTGGGAAGGATAGGGCCATGGCCTACTCTTAGGGCCGTCCTGGATGTTGTGTTTATGGTTTTAATCTGTCCATCTTCCTGCCTGCTCATGCGTCTACCCACCCATCTTATCCACCCAGCCAGCCAGCTATCCACCCATCCATCCATCTGCCCACCTATCATCCATCCATCATCCATCCACCGTCCACCATCCATCCACCATCCAGCCATCATCCATCCATCCATCCATCTGCCCACCTATCATCCATCCATCTGTCCATCCATCCATCCATCATCCATCCACCGTCCACCATCCATCCACCATCCATCCAGCCATCATCCACCCATCCATCCATCTGCCCACCTGCCCTCAGCTCAGCATTTGCTGGGACACACACCCTGCTCTCAGTCGGGCACCGTGAAGTTTCAGGTTCCTGCTGGGCATAGTCCTTCTGACCCTTTGCCCTCAAGGAATTGACTCATATGGTGAAATCAGGTACAGGCTGTGAGGCGGCCGTGAGGCTGCCGCTGCTGTGGAGACCTCATAAGAAACCGCATGCCTCCTCGGAAGGCGGCTCTGGGAGGACACCACCAGACCGAAGCCCTGAGTTGGGGGGGGTGGGGCGCGGCTCTTCTCTTGGAAACCGTGCCGGTGGGTCCGGGCTTGGGAGCCACCTCTGCCCCTTCCCACCCTGTCCCATCCCAGCTTGAGCCCAGCAGGGTCCCCTCTGCCACTGAGGCCTTTGGCGGAGCAGATGCGGATGGGGGTGGGGGAGAATCTTCTCTTTAAACACCTCTCTGAATTGATGAAGACAGAAAAGAAACTTTTGCCCCTAAAAGTCCATAAATCTTGGGTCCAGAGTGCTTGGCAGTGACCCTTTAACATTCCTGAAAACAAAAGGGATGCGTCCTAACGGCCAGCGATTTACAGCTTGGGTGTTACTGGAATCGAGGTAAAAGCCAGCTTGCAGAGTGCTTCATTAGTTTTGAACGGTTTCCAGGAATAAGCTTGCGTCTAAATCTCCGGGTTGGGGCCCTGGTCCTGCAGCTGAGCGGATAGTGCCCCCCTGAGAAAGGTGTTTCTGCAGCGCCCCTCGTGAGAAGCAGGGACTGGAATCAGGGCCTGCATGCGGGGTTCCTTAGGGTCCCCTCCGACGGGCACTCTGCACGTGTGTGAAGGGCCCTGCCCCAGGGATCCTGCCCAGGAGTCGGTCCCAGGCCTGGCACAGACTGTAGGGTGGGTGGTTCGGCATCAGGAGGCACGGGAGGGCCTCGCGGCTCACTGCCCTGCACATGCCTGCCTCCTTTCCCGCGCCCTCTGCCCCACGGCCCCTCCCAACCTACTGCCAGGGGCAGTCCTCTGGAGGTTTCCAAGGCCCCTGTCCGTGGCCCTCCTGCTCCTGGTGAGGCCGGGTGCCCATGGACAGAGGGTCTCAGGGCTTCCTGTAACTTGAAGAGATGGGAGACCCCCAGCCTTCCAAGTGCCCAGTAAGGATGCCTGGAACCTCATTGCCTCCCTGGAGGGAGGGCGGAGCTGCTGGCTTGTGGAGAGCAGGGTAGTTTGGGGGATGGTTTTTCTTCTAGATGATGCTGGTGATGCTGCCCTGCAGGTTAGGGGGCAGGGTGGGAGAGTGGGGGCGAAACGGTCATCCACAGGCTGGGCCGGGGTGAGAGCGCTGGGTGGGCTGGGCTGGATGGTGGAGGGAGGTGGGTCCTGGGCGCGGGGGTCTGACTGCCACCACAGGAGAGCAGTTTGTGGTCTGCCTTCCCGGAGCCAGGAAGCGGGGGGACAGGTGTAGTTTGCGGGCATCTGCACATTGTTACGGCTGCAGGGGAACACACTGGTGTGGAGGGGTGCAGGTGGCCACAGGACACTCAGGTGGTCTTCAGGGAGAGGCGGGGCATGGAGACCCCCGTGACGGTGAGCCTTGCCCCAGAGGGTCCGTAGGGGTGAAGAGGGCCCGGGGGAACGCAGCCTGAGTGGCCGGGTAGAGGGAGGGTTTGCCGAGGAGCTTGGCAGAGTGGCCAGAGGTGAGCTGCGGGCGGGGTGGGGCCGAGGGGTTCTCAGGAAGGAGGGTTCAGTAGGGAGGACCCGCCCCGGGGAGCCACTGAACGTGGGGAGCGGACCACACGTGGGGAACCATGTGGCTGACAGCGTCCCTGCCCCAGAGCCCAGCAGGGTAGCTGCGGGGATGTGGGGGCCGCCGGGCCCCGTGCAGGCAGCGCCCCCGAGCTCCTGGGGCCCTGGCTGCCGGGACCACAGCCCCGCTCCCCTCTGTGGCTCCCTCCCCTGATTTCTCGGGGTGAGCAGCTGGCGCCGCCTCCAGGCCCTGAGCCTGCCCGTTTGAAGGCACACTTTGCAGATAAGCGCGGGCCTGGGGTCTCCTGCTGTGAGTGGGCGTGCTTCCTGGGTGGGCGTCCGGCAGTGAGGACGGCCCCTCTCCGGCACTGTCTGCGACCAGCCCCCAGCCTGCAGAGCCGAGGGGCCTCTGCAGAACGGAGCGGCTCTGATCCCCATGCCAGGATTGTAAGCATTCTCCGTGGGCGGGTCAGACGTCTCCCGGCCGCGTGCAGACATGTGAGGCGCAGAGCAGCTCAGAGCGCTCATGTCAAGCTTGTGTTCTCGGTACCTGGAGGGGTTTTCTGTTTAGACATCCTTTTTTTGGCAAAGAAACGCGAAATTAATTGCAAGGACAGCGCGCCTCCCGGAGCCGTCGGAGGCCCCCCAGAAGAGCGTTCTCCCGCGGTGTCACCTTCCCACCTTCCGGGGGCTGCCAGCAGCCAGCTGGCCGTCCAGCCCAGCCGGCTGTCAGCGCCCTTCTATTTTTAGCCCTGGTTTGGTCCTGCAACTTGACGAGATTTTTTCAAACTAATAACTGGATTGTCAAAGGAATCAGCTGTCACAGGACCGTCTGGGAGGGAAGGGGTGGGAAGGAGGAGCCACAGCCTGGGGAACCCGGTCCCTCCTGGGAAGCAGGGCCAGCCTGCAGCTGCCCGCGCCCCCCTACCCCCGGCCAGCAGGGTGTCGCCCTTGAGGCAGCTGTGTCTGTCGTCCTGGACGCTGGAGTTGGAGTCCGGCGGGAACACGGGATGGGACGTGGCCAGTGGAGCCCCCTGAGCGAGCATCCACCCAGGAGGAGCCCTGGGCTGGCGGACTGACCTTCTCAGGTGTGCCTTCGTGTCCGCCGCGCGTGAGGGTGAGCTGTTCCCTTTGATCTATTGGCTAAAGGTCACCGGGAGTGCTCGAAAGGTTAACAGTCAAGGAAGTAGAGGGGATCTCACAGGCGATTTTCATCTCGGGCCTCTGGGCGCCTCCTGCGGCCGTGTCTGTGCAGGGTGGGTTTACGCGTGGAAGGGTCAGGGTCTCTGTCTTAGCCCAGTCCCTGCACCCCACCCAGGGGACTCCCTGCGGTTTTACCATCTGATAAAACCAGCTCAGGAGGGGGACCAGGTCAGATCTTCAGCCATCAGACTGCCAGTCCAGGACCGCCTGGTCCCACTGAGACATCCTCCTAAGAGTTGGAGGTGGGGGGGTTGCACTGGAGGGAGGCGGTCCCCTCTGAGCATGTGGCCTCTCAGAGAGGCAGGGTCCTGCTCAGGTCAGGTTCAAGGATAAGGAGGGCAACCCTAGGGGGGGAGAGTCACAGCCGAGCGCCAGGCATGAACTAAGCTGGCACTAAGTCTCCTGGGGCCCTAGCTGCTTCTTTCCGGCTCTGGGGGTGTGGGAGGCCCCAGGACTGGCCGTGGACAGAGTGGGGAGGGCCCGGGATTGGTCGCAAGGTCAGCACGCAGTGTGATGCTTGGCGCAGAGTGAACGAACTCCAGGGCAGCCCGTGGCTGACCACTGGAGGGAGGGACGGCCCTGGGAGATGCTCTGCCTGCTGACAGCCGCGTTCATGCTTTTCCTCGTCAGTGGTTGTCGCCGTTCGAGGGGCAGAACTGGCCTGCTCCTGCAGACTTCGCCACATGGCAGTGGGCAGCCCAGGACGGGGTCCCGTGTCCCCCGCACGGCAGGAAGGTCCTGGCGGGAGGAGCAGGTGGTGGGAGGTGGCGCCGAAATGGGAGAGCCAGGCTGGTGGGACGGTCACATGCGGCGCCAGGACGAAGTGCCAGGCACTTCCTGGGTCCCTGGCTCACGGCGCCCTGCCCACCCTGTCCCCCCACCCCCGGGGCTCCCAGGGAGACCTGGCCTGGGGCACCGAACTGTGGACATCACAGCCCGCTTCGGTACAGTCCAGCCTCAGCTTCCCTCCTACTGACCCGTTTGACGTGTGCTCCCCAGGAACAGGGCTTTGTGTTAAAGGTGGACTCAGGCCCACAGCCCCTGTGTAGGCGGGAGCACAGGGGTCCAGGCCTGCCTGGCTGTCAGGCATGGGCCGTTGCGCCGGGACCAGGACCCTTGCCTGCAGAGCATGCGGCCCCTGGCCGCTCACCCGCGGGGCAGGGTGGGAGGCCGGTCCTGTGGGCCAGAGCAGCACATCTGCCCATAGCAGGCACCCTGGGTGCTGCGTGCATTTCGGCCGCGGCCACTCTGTGTCCCCAGCACACTCGCCCTGAGGCTTCCAGCAGCCGGGCCGGGCCAGGGTGGGGGCGGTGGCTCCCGTGGGCCATGTGGCCTGGGTGCTCCTGTCCAAGGTCCAGCCCTGGAAGGAGCCGGCCGTCAACTCTGAGGATACGGGGTCCGCAGGGCCCCCAGACGTCTCAGGGGAGTGGTGATGTGATGGTGGACACTGGGACGGCTTCTGCACCAAACAACTCAGAGTCGCAGCCTCTCGGGCCCCCGGCCTGGAGGTCACCCCGTCTCCACGCCCTTAGCTTCCAGGCTTCCTGGTGCCCAGGCTCTGATGTCAGCCAGCGCTGTGGGGACAAGGCCATCTGCGGTGCGGGCACTGAACCACCCAGGCTCCACCAAGACCCCCGCAGTGGGCGGGCAGAAGAGCCGCAGCCAGTCACACACCCGGCCCGGCCCCCGCGCCGAGCTGAGCACTGCCTGCCCGCTAGCAGTTTGCATGTCCGCCTGTGGCCTGATTCCCGCCTCCACACACACACCAGCCCCAGAGGCCAGAGCCTGACAGGTGAGAGCCCAGACCGGGCCGTGTGACGAGCACGTGCCTGGCGTGGCCTGGGCCTGGGTGGTCCGGCACGCGGCCAGCAGAGTGAGGGCCCTTTCTGCTCCGGGAACAGAGCTGCGCTTCCTCATCGCCTGGGCGAGCACACCGGGTTTGTGCCTCCAGAGTTCCAAGGGGTCGCGGTGGCTGGGTGCAGGCTTGGCCCACCTCCACATCTGACTGCGACCTTGCTTCCTGACACGCGGGAGCCTCTGCAGGGGGCCACACAGACAGAACCCAGGGCCTGAGAGGGGGCCCATACCCACTCTCGCGGATGCCAGGGTGTACCGTTTTGTCCTTCCTGGGAGGGTGCGCACGTAGAGGGAATCGTGCTTTGCAGATGGTAACGTAATGCCTCTCTCTGGACAAATGAAACCGTTTTGGCAAGAAGTCCCCGAAGTCATAAACATTATTTGCTCTTTAACATCGGAAAGCTCACTTCTTGGATCCCACCCAGAGGCAAAGGCAGGAAGGATCGCCTGGAAGAGGCATCCAGCAACAACCCTGCTCAGGGCCCCCCTGTAGCCTGCCTCCCTCATGCCCTGTTGCCTGCGCCTGCAGGGCGATTCCCGCATGGCAATGCCCGCATGGTGATGCCCGCATGGCGACTCCCACATGGCGATGCCTGCATGGCGATTCCCACATGGCGATGCCCGCATGGCGATTCCCACATGGCGATGCCTGCGTGGTGATTCCCGCATGGCGATGCCCGCATGGTGATGCCCGCAGGACGATGCCCACATGGTGATGCCCGCATGGCGATGCCCGCAGGACGATGCCCTCAGGGCTCCCATGGCCGGGCGGCCCCAGCAGGGCCTCCAGAGGAGACCCCGATGGAAGGGACAGCCAGCCACGGTCCACATGCTTGTGAGGTGGCATCTAGCGTGTCCGGAGGACAGTCAAAAACCACTTATCACCCCGAGAACTGGGCCGACGCAAGATTCAGGCCCCTGTCGTTGGCACCAGGCACTGCGGGCCCGTCCTCAGGGTGACTGGCGCTTTGGTCAGGGCTGAGGCCTCCGGGCTGTGCGGTGGGGCGGCACCGTCACTCCGGCCCTCCTGATGGCCGCAGACAGTGCGTGCCAGCGTGGGAGAACAGTGGCAGGTGGCGGGTGCGCTGAGCTGGGGCTTTGCGGCCGTGGTGGCATCTCATGGGCACAGTCGGCAGAGAACCATGGGGACCCGACCCGACCTTGATTCCTTCTGACCTCAGAGCTGTGAGCAAACCGTCCTCCAGCTTTCATCCTGTGAATGTGGTGACTGTTTATGGAGAAGTTAAGGTGAAAAACAAATTGCCCTTGCGGTCCGCTGCACCGGGCTCTCCCTGCTGCTGTCTTGTTCCCCGGGGGAGCGGGCACCATGCATTGTGAGCCAGTGATGGCGTCGTGACCGATGGCCCTTCCCCGGACGACATGGCCAACCCCAGGCCGCCCCAGGGCTCCCCAGTCAGAGACACCGCCACCCAGCACATAAATAAGGCCTTTTTAAAAGAGAAATCTGTATTTAGGGAGGTGTTTGGCTGTGTTCTCTGCCTCCCGTAAAGGTCACCCGGATAGATTTTTCCTTCTTCAAGCTTCGCAGGCTGTGGAGCGCCAGGCATTTCTATTCTCTGTCCATCCAGTGAACCTGGGGGACTAAATTAGATTCTGAAATTGAGTGTGCAGTGGAGTCGCTGAGTTACCGTAATGGGAGGGTATTGCTTCTCACCTTGCAAGTAGCGAGGTCATGATAATATGAAGCGAAGTGGATTAAAAATAAAACCAAAGGTATTTATTTACGACCTGCTCAGAATTGGATTGGCATCCGTGTAAGTTGTGTCTAATGGTGAAAGACAGCAGATTGATGTTGATGCGTCCCCGGGGACACTCTGCCAGTGAAATTTGCTCCGTGAATTCAATTTAAAGGCCCCCAGAAAGGGTCCAAAATGCGGGAGGAAATGGGGACGAGCAGCTCCAGGGAAGCCACATTAGCGGTGCCTCCCAGCGCAAGGCTCACAATTCGGGAGGGGAGACGGCTCTGTGACGGGGGGTCAGGGGACAGCAGGCCTGCACAGGTCCCCGTGTCGCCCAGCGCCAGGCACTGACGGCCTGTTGGGAGCTGAGACCCTCTCCTCGGTGGGGAACCTGTGGCCCTGAGCTGGTCAGCAGCCTGCCTGGCCCACCAGTCAGAAAGCAGCACAGCCAGGACCTGGGCCCAGGCCTGGCTGCTGGGTGCCAGCCCTGAGTGCCCAGGGGGTGGGCTCTGCATCCCCCGGAAGGTCCCTGGACCCCAGAGCGCTGGGGCAGCAGGCATGTGAGGCCTGGTGCTGGGTGACACTGCCCTCTTCCTCCCAGCGGCTCTGGGGGGTTTCCTCCTGGCTGCAGGCCTTAGGGCCTGTCGGCGTCGACTTGGGGGGACAGGGTTTGTGGGTGCTAGAATGTTTTCCCAGGCCCTTCCTGCAGGGCCCCGTCCCCACAACCCTGCCTGTCGCCTGCTCTGACCCCGTCTCTGTCCCCCAGGAGCTGGTCACCCCCTGGGCCCTCTCCCCTCACACCACTGATCACTCACTTGGGCCCCCCACTTCCGAACCCTGCTGGTCACCCTTGGGACCCCTTCCTCCCACCCCAGTCCTTGCTCCCTCTGACCACTGTCTCACCCCTGGGCCCCTGTCCCCGCACCCCGCTCCCCAGCCCCTGGCCCCTGCCTGCTCTGACCGCTGTCTGTCCCCCTGGGCACCCCGCCACCCCACTGATCGCCCCTGGGCCCCCCGCCCCCTCTGAGTGCTGTCTCTCCCCCGGGCCCCCCTCCCCCCCAGCCTGCGGGTTGCCCCCCGGGCCCCTCACCCCCTCTGAGTGCTGTCTGTCCCCCCGGGCCCCCCGTCCCCTCTGACTGCTGTCTGTCCCCCTGGGCCCCCCCCCCACCCCACTGGTCATCCCTGGGCCGCCCTACCCCCAGCCTGCGGGTCGCCTGTCAGGTCCCCTGCCCCTGCTGACTGCAGTCTCTCCCCCCGGGCCCCCATCCCCCCAGCCTGCGGGTCACCCGCTGGGCCCCCCACGCCCTCTGAGTGCTGTCTGTCCCCCCCGGACCCCCCGTCCCCTCTGACTGCTGTCTGTCCCCCTGGGCTCCCCCCACCCCACTGGTCATCCCTGGGCCCCCGTACCCCCAGCCTGCGGGTCACCCCCTGGGCCCTCCGCCCCCTCTGAGTGCTGTCTGTCTCCCCCCGGACCCCCCGTCCCCTCTGACTGCTGTCTGTCCCCCTGGGCCCCCGCCAGCCCACTGGTCATCCCCGGGGCCCCCCTCCCCCCAGCCTGCGGGTTGCCCCCCGGCCCCCCGCCCCCGCTGACCACTGTCTGTCCCCCCAGGAGCTGCTGCTCTTCCTTCAGAACCTGCCCACCGCCCACTGGGGTGACGAGGACGTCAGCCTGCTGTTGGCCGAGGCCTACCGCCTAAAGTTCGCCTTCGCGGACGCCCCCAATCACTACAAGAAGTGAGGCCAGCGCACCGCAGCGGGCCTCCCACGCCGGGCAGTGCCCCCGCCGCCGGCTGCAGGCCCCGGCCGGGGAGGAGAGGCCTTGCTGGAGCCGCCCGCCGAGACAAGGCGCTGGCCTCCGTCAGGCCTGGTGAGGGCAGGTGGCCTCCGCCTCCTGAGATACCAAAGCGACCGGGGGGTGGGCTGGCTGGCCGCAGGGCCCCGGGGGCCAGCACCCCGTCCCCCACCCTGGAGCGCCCTTGCCAAACGCCCACCACGTGGCGCCCCCGCCCAGGGCAGCCTGGGAGGCAGCCCCCCTCAGAGGCCTGCTGTCCGGGCACGGGGGGCAGAGGGAGGTGGCAGCTGCCTCCTACCTGCTTGGAAATTTAAAACTTCTGTTCTGCTGAGTGACGAGAATAAAGTGCAGGCAAAGCTGTCGAGTGAGACGTTGCGCGGAGCCACGAAACCTCTCTGCCCTCCCCGGCCTCGGCCTCAGGTGGGCTCCTATAGCTTGGTTGCTTCACTGGGCCGCGTGCCCGCTTTCTTGGCATAAACTTGGCTAGAAAGCCGACGGCGAGCCGGGGGGGACTCTGGCTGCAGCCGCCAGCTGCCCGGAGCAGAGAGAGGCTCCGAGTTGCCTTACTTTGCACCCATGACCTCTGGAAGGAGGGAACCAGCCCGGGCGGTCTGCTGTGGAGCCCATGCGGGTGGGAGCCTCTCCGCAGGGCAGCGTCAGTGTTGGCCGGCACTCAGGCTCCCCTGGGCCCCTGGACAGGCGGGTGTAGCTGCTCCTGCCCCGCGATCAGGGCCCTAAAGGACGCTGTCCCTCCTGCACCCCGCGGGGCTGGAGCGGCCCGAGCCCCTCCCCGTGCCGTGTGTCCAGGTGCAAGTGGACTTGATCCGCTGGTCGTGGGGCCCAGCTGCAGACCGGCCCGCCCAGCCCGCCCATTTTGCTCCCCACAGCTTCTCTGCCTGAGCTGGGGAGGACCCAGCAAGGTCACATGGCCCCTGGCTCCCTGGACACCACCGTGGGGCCCTGGGCCACAGCTACAGCTCCGACCCCACCGGGCGGGCCCCTGACCTCAGCAGCCACTTCTGCCCCCAGACTCCCGTCCGCTTGCAGCATCTCTTTCCCGTCACATGCCAGCCCTTGGGGTGGGGGGTTAGCCAGGACGCCACCCCGTCTTTGCACAGCAGCTGAGGATCAGGCCACACAGATACACGTGTGTGATGGTGCAGGTTCCTGGGTTGTTCACGTGCGTGGAAGTCAGCACAAAATATCGTGCAAATGCCAGAAGCCCCCAGGTCAGCCAGGAGACCTGCTAGCCTTAGGCCAGAGAGCAGCCCCTGCCCCAGCATCAGCTCCCACAGCCCTGGCCCACTGCTGCCCTCCTGCCGGGCACCCAGTTCCAGGGAGATTCCCCCTGCTTTGCACAGGAAGCCCGTTCTGCTTAGACCCCGGGCCCTGCCCACCGCACTCAGATCGTCCTTGAGGCCAAAACGCTGGGCACACGGAAGCTGTGCATGCCCCTGGCGGTGGCTTGTTTTTCAAATAGGAGGGATCTGCGCGGTTCAGTGAGGCCCTGCGCTTGTTTTCACGTGTCTGTAAACCTGAAGCTGAATGTGAGGGGTGTTGGTGGGGGTCCTTGGAGTCTGAGCCAACCAATCTGAGGGGATTAAAGACTGTTCTTTCTGGAATACAAGGTGTGAAACATGGAATAAATGTGCAATGAAACCCCAGCCTCGGCCTGTGATTCACCGGCTCTCCTGGAAGTGGGGGGTCCCTGCCAGGCACCGGGCCCTCGGCTGTTTGCTCTGAGGCCGGTTAGGAGCCCAGCCCTGCAGCAGCTGCTGGGCCTTCCATGCAGTCCTGGAGCTCCGGGTCTTCCGTTCGGGCCGCGGGGTCCTGGGCCTTCCGTGGGGTCCCGGGCCTTCTGTTCGGGCCTTCCATGGGGTCCCGGGCCTTCCGCGGGGTCCCGGGCCTTCCGTCCGGGCCGGCTGCGGTGTGCCCGGCCTGGCGTTGGGCACAGCACCCTCATCTTGCTGATGCCCACCAGAGCCTTGCAGGGACCTGAAGGCGCAGACCGACAGGACTCAGGCCTGAGCTGGGCCCCAAGCCCAGGCTGCTCGTTCGGGTGCTGGGGTCCGGCCAACTCTTAGCTGAGCTGCTGTCAGTCCCGGGGCAGAAGGGACCTCCCCGTCTGGCCGTGGTCCTACCGGTGTCTGCTTGGGGCAGACACTGGGGTCCTGGGCCCCCCGCTCCTGCCCCTGGGACACGCCCACACGTCCTGCCCCTGGGGCAGACACTGGGGTCCTGGGCCCCCCGCTCCTGCCCCTGGGACACGCCCACACGTCCTGCCCCTGGGGCAGACACTGGGGTCGTGGGCCCACCGCTCCTGCCCCTGGGACACGCCCACACGTCCTGCCCCTGGGACACGCCCACACGTCCTGCCCCTGGGGCAGACACTGGGGTCCTGGGCCCCCCGCTCCTGCTCCTGGGACACGCCCACACGTCCTGCCCCTGGGGCAGACACTGGGGTCCTGGGCCCCCCGCTCCTGCTCCTGGGACACGCCCACACGTCCTGCCCCGGGCCCCGGGCGTCCTGGCTGCCCGTTCACCCATGCCGGTTAAACAAGGCCCGTGAGCCCCGGCTTCTCAGGGCTGCCCTTGCGCCCCGTCCTCGAGGCCCCCGTGTCTGCCTTCTCCCCCGCCGCCGGGGACCCTGCAGGGCAGCACTTTGCTGTCTGCCGTCACCCTGGGATAAGGGTCCATCCCCAGGGGCGAGCTGCAGGCCCCTGGCGGGGGCTGCTGTGCATGCTCCACCCTGCGTGAGCCTGGCCGAGCCGGGCGGACCCCTGCAGGCTGAAGTGCGGGCTCAGGGCTGCGGGGTGGAGACCCACTGTCCCCCGCCACACGCGGGAGGCGGGGGTGTCAGGCTCAGGTCCCGGCTCAGCCTTGGTGACAACTGTCCTTTGTGTCATTGATGGTGTTTGTGGCCTAGCGGTTGGCTCCTCGGGCCCACGTGGGGTCACTGAGCCCCCATGGGCGGCTGAAATCCCAGCCATCTGGGACAGACCCCTGACTTGGGCAGCAGCCGGCCCACTGTGTCTCACTCACCCTCACCCTGCCAGTGGGCCCCCGAGCTGAGAGGGAAGGGCTGGTGGGCCAGGCGCCAGGGAGGGCGGGTCCCGGGCATGGGGGCGACTTGTGCTTTTGAAGGGACTCGCAGCGGGGAAGGGCTCTTTGCTGGTGCTCCCCGTGCGTCTGAAATAGAATCCCCTTGTGTTTGAGTGAACTGCTTCCACTGGCCACGTGGGGGCGTCTCCATGGGAAGATGGGCCCTGGCTAAGCCGCTGCAAGCCTGGGCCTCCAGGCCCATCCACCCTGAGTTGGAGGTGACTGCCAGTCCACAGCACAATGCGTCAGCTCTCAGGGCTGGTGTTGTGTGAAGCTTGCTCAAAGCGCCAGGCAGCTGGGCCCTCCCTGGGCTGCCTCCCGGGTCCGGCCCAGCCCAGCTGGCTCTCCCCGCTCCCGCCCCCTCTGGTTCTCTTGTGCCCCCTTCCCAGTGCTCCCCTGGACCCGGGGGGTCTGCCCCTCTCCGCTTCAGGAGTCCTGTCGCCTCGCCCCAGCCCCGTCCCTGGCACGGAGACGATCTCCACAAGGACGCCGAGGGAGTGCTCGCAGCCACTCTGTGACCATGTGGCTCTGCTCGAAGCATCTAACCCCAAACCTGTTTCACTGACAAACTGAGGCTAATTACTCATTTAGTAAAAAAAAAGTAAAAAACCTGTATATCAAAGTAAATTCCAGATGAATAGATCCAAATCTAAAAAAAAAAATCCCCCTCGATACTCAAAGTAGCAATAGGCGGATATTTTTATAACCCAGAATGGTGGGAGGCTCTCTGAGCATGGTACCAGTGGTCAAACCAATAAGGACCGGTGATAAACATCTGTATGTAGTTTGCGGCCTGAAAACACGCCGCAAGGACGGAAGAGCTCAGACACCGCGAAGCACAGAGAGAGATGGTAGCGAGCCCGGCAGACGCGCCTGCGACCTAGGTGAGACGGGCTGGAGCGCCACCAGAGGCGCCGAGTGCTTGGAAGTAACTGGAAATGATAACTCTGGAAAATAAAAGCGGGCACAGGACATAACGTAGGCCGTTCACCAACAGAAGAGAAACAAGCGCCCGACAAGATGCTCGAATCACTCATTCATAGCTTAGAGACGTGAAGACGAAGTCACAGACCACCTGACAGCCGCGTGACCCCGGCTGAGGGTGTGGTGAGTTGTCAGTGGCAACAGGAAACCAGCCGTCCACTCTGTAGTCTTCCTGTTTTTCCCTGGATATTTGGCAATTATTTCTATTGTTTTTGCTTTGAAACTATGATGTGTGTGTGTGTGTGTGTGTGCTCAGCTGTATCTGACTCTTCGCCACCCCGTGGACTGTAGCCCGCCAGGCTCCTCTGTCCAGCGGATTCTCCAGCAAGGACACTGGAGTGGGGTGCCAGCTCCTTCTCCAGGGGGTCTTCCCGACGCACGGACTGAACCGGCGTCTCCTGCGTCGCCTGCGCTGGCAGCTGGGTTCTTTACCGCTGGGGCCACCTGGGAATGCACAGACGTATGCTATTGGGTTGGCCCAAGTCTGTTCGGGTTTCCTGTATGTGACAGGAAAACCCCAGTGAACTCTCTGGCCAACACATCACTGACACCACCAGCAGACAACACACATCTGGGGACAGGGGGTTGTCACAGTGCTGATGCCAGAGCCGCCACTCTGTCAGGGAGCAGCGCCTGGCCGGCACCCCAGGCCTCCCGGGTGCCCCCGCCCCAGGCTGGACGCCACCCTGACTCCAGACCCCATGCTGTGGTTTTCTTGCCACTAAACTGTTCTCCAGAGGGACCGGGGAGAGACTCTTCTGCAAACATCTTCACCGTCTGGGAGCGGTCCCTGCGGCTGGGTGGCTGCGGTTCTTTCCTCCCTGTCTCCGTCCTCTCCCTTACGTGCGAGGGTGACGACCTCTCCACTCCACTGCGGACGGACACTTGGGCTGTTTCCCTTTCGGGGCTGTTTGTAAATACTGCTGCCATGAACATCTGTGCGCACGTCCATGGGCGAACACCTGCCCGGTTCTGCTGGGTGTCTGTCCGCCTAGAGGAAGAATTCCACAGCCACGTGGGGTGCGTATCTTCCCCTTTAGCAGATGATGGGAAACTGTTTGCCAGATGTATTCCAGTTTCTGCTGGTGTGTTGCGAGGGTCCTCATTCCACATCCTGACTGCCAACTCTGGGTGTGGGCAGCCTTAGCCTTCTCAGGGGGCTCATTTATCTCCATTAGCCTAGTCCAAACACCAGCTCAGAGTTCACCAGCTCAGAGTTCTATCCTAATGCCCTTCATGTGGCCAAACCTGCTTCCTTCCCGCCGCAGCCAAAACAGAGACCTGCTTAATACACCTTGTTACGCTAATATCATAAGCATTTTCTCATATCATTAAAATTATTCAAAAACATGATTTTAATGACTGCATAATATCCTGTTGATGGATTAACATAATTTGTTTATTTCCTGCCTGTACACCAAGTTGCTTCCTTCTTTTTCTTCCATTTGCAAATGATGCTGTGACGAGTCTTTGTTCCTGAACCTTTTTCCACAGGAGGTTCGAGTAGTGGAATTCTGTCATTCTTGCCGAATGGGCGGGTCGGCAAAGTGACCGCCGCCCTCCTGCCCTGGTGGAGACCCACTCACCTGATTTCCTTGAGAACGTCTCGGAAAATACAAGTTTAAGAAATGGTTTTAGAAGTTAAGGGTAACGTTTAAAAGAATAGACAGAGAGAGTATAACTTCCAGAGGAGGAAGAGGAAAGCTGGGGAACTGAACCAATCGAGTCAGAGGAGACAGGAAGGGAGCTGGGGAGCGGCGGCGGGGAAATCGGGCGAGTCAGGAAATGGGAACACGGCCCAGGGATGTTCAGATGTGCAAGTGATCGTGACAAAGACATGGCTTACACGCACCTGTGCAAAGGGATTCACGTCACACTTCCTAAAAAACCCTGTAAGATCCAACAACATGCTGTTGACGTGAGATACGTCTAAGACAAAATGACATAAAATCTGAAATGAGGACGGAAACAATAAATGGGAGGGAAATACTAAACCAGAAGAAGCATGGCTGCGGACACCCGTGTTCCCCAGAAAGACCTGAGAGGCGTGCTCACAGGACGAAGGGCGTGTCCTGTGAGGAGGGGACGCCCTCAGAGAGCCGTGGGCCCACGCTGGCGGGGCAGAAGACCCCAGTGGGAAGCGGAAGTTCACCTGTCCACAGCGCGAGCAGACCGCAGCCCCCCAGGCTCCGCTGCCTCCACTGTCTCCTGGGCTTGGCTCAAACTCATCGTCCGTTGAGCCGGGGATGCTATCAGCTTACGTGAGTCTATTCTAAAAATCAACTGGTTTCATCAAGTCACTTCTGTCACTTGTTTCTTTTCTGCTCCAATAACTTCTGCTTCTCTTTATTATTTTAACCCCTATGGGTTTTTATTTTTGCGCCTTTGCTCTCTTTTTTCAGCTTAAGTTGAATGTTGAGCTACATTCTTTTAAATATTTCTTTCAGTAAGACATTCACGGCTGTAAAGTCCCCTCTACTTACTGTTTTATCTGCTCCCCACACATTTTGATATTTTCTTCTTTCACTATCATCTTGAAGGGCTTCCCTGACGCCTCAGATGGTAAAGAATCTGCCTGCAATGTGGGAGACCCGGGTTTGATCCCTGGGTAGGGAAGATCCCCTGGAGAAGGGACTGGCAGCCCACTCCAGGATACTTGCCTGGGGAATCCCATGGACAGAGGAGCCTGGCGGGCTGCAGTCCACGGGGTCCTGAAGAGTGGGACACGACTGGGTGACCAACACTACTACTATCATCTTGAAACTTCCAGTCTGATTCCATTTTTATGATTATTTATATGTATAGTGGGCTTGGTTCTCTTTGGTTTCGATTTCTAATATCACTGCATCATGGACAGAATGTACTGGTCTGCATTCTACTGAGGCTTTGGGTTTATTGAAAGTTCCTTATAGCAGGCCAAGTACTTGTAAATGGTTTTCACGTGCTGGAAATAAATGCACAATCCTTTGTGGACAGCAAAAGTCTTCCTATTACATCACACCTTCGTTTCCATTTAAATTTCTCTTTTCAAGCCTTTTTCTTCCCTAGGTCCACAGTTTCTGTAAGAGACGTGTTAATCTGTCTGCTTATGCTGTGGAAAGGTGAATTTCTGAACCTCAGTCCCTCAGTGTTTGTGACCCCATGGACTACAGCCCACCAGACTCCTCTGTCCATGGGATTCTCCAGGCAAGAGTGCTGGAGTGGGTTGCCATGCCCTCCTCTAGGGGGTTTTCCCAAGCCAGGGATCGAACCCAGGTCTCTCCCACATTGCAGATGGATTCTTTACTGTGTGAGCCATACATACTAGGGGTTGAACAAATATTTGTTGAATGAAAACTAGACAAATTTCTAAGGGATAAAATTCAACCATATTAAGAAAAAAAAGGAGGCAAACTATAGGTGCTTTAAAATAAGACAACAGAGAATGCAAAGACACGTACTGACTGGGAGGAAATATTTGCAAAAGACAAATCTGATGCATCACTGTTATCTGAGATACAGAAAGAACTCCCAAAGGGCAACAACGAGAACGCAAGCAACCTGATTAAAAAATGGGCAAAAGACCCGAACAGACAGCTCACCCAAGAAGATACACAGACGGGGAATAAGCACGTGGAAGCCCCACATCCTGTGTCATCGGGGAAATACAGGCTGAAGCAGCAGCAAGACATCACTGCACACCTGCTAGAATGGCTGAAATCTGAAGACTTGACAACAGCAAATGCTGGGGCGGGTGTGGAGCAATACAGCTCTCGTCACTGCTGGTGGGATGGCAGAATGGTGCGCTCCGCTTTTAAGTGTTTTAAAAAATCTATGTTAGTGAAGTGCGCTTGAGTTACAGTGTTGTGTTAATTTCTGCTGTGTAACAAAGTGATTCAGGTATGCGTATATATTCATTCTTTTTAACATCCTTTTCCATTAGGGATCACCACAAGACACTGGATAGAGTTCCCTGTGCTGCGCAGCAGGACCTCGTTTATCCATCTTCTGTATAATAGTTTGCACCTGCTGATCCTAAGCTCCCCATCCTTCCCTCCTCCACTCGCCTCTTGGCAACCGCAAGCCTGTGCTCCGTGTCTGTGAGCCTGTTTCTGTTTCAGAGGCAAGTTCGTTTGCATTACATTTTAGATCCCACACAGAGGCGGTATCATACGGTACTTGTCCTTCTCTGACTTCACTTAGTGCAACAGCCTCCAGGTCCAGCCATGTTGCTGCATCACTTCATTCGTTTTCACGGCTGAGTAATATTCCATTATGCATGTGTGGTGCAACCACTTTGGAAGACAGTTTGTTGTTTTCCTAGAAAACTAAACACACTCTTAATCATATGATGAAGCAGTTATGCTCCTTAGCATTTACCCAAAGGAGTTGAAAACTTATGCCCACGCAAAACCCTGCAGACCACTGTGGATTCATAACAGCCCAAACTTAGAAGCAACCTAGATGCCCTTCAGTAGGTGTGTGGGTAAACAGTGGTCCATCCGGACAGCGGAATATCATTCAGTGCTAAAAAGAAACAAGCTTCTGAGCCATGGAAAGATATGCAGGAACTTCAAATGCATTAATAAATGGAAGAAGCCAGGATGTGTACTGTGTGATTCCAACTCTATGACATTCTGGAAAAGGCAAAACTGGAGACAGGAAGAAGACCAGTGGATGTCAGGGATTGGGTGGGGGGGGCGGGCGGGGGGCAGGAAGGATGGGATGAACAGAGCATAGGGGAGTTTTAGGGCAGTGAAATCACTCTGTATGATTCCGTACTGGTGAATACACTCATTAGATATTTGTCCAAACCCACAGAACGTCCAGCACAAAGAGCAACCCCTAGTGTCAATGGTGGGCTTGGGTGATGGTGACCCGTCCATGTAGGTAACAAATGTATGCCTGGCGGAGATGCTGATGGCTGGGGGAAGGGGGGCCCTACACGTGTGGGAGGAGGGGGTTCATGGGGAATCTCTGTACTTCCCTCCGAATTTTTCTTTGACTCAAAAACCTCTCTAAAACCTCCAATCTATTAATTTAAAAGAAACAACCGGGATTTCCCTGGTGGGCCAGAGGTCAAAAGTCGG
The DNA here is from genome assembly GCF_001704415.2 of Capra hircus. Taxonomy (NCBI): domain Eukaryota; kingdom Metazoa; phylum Chordata; class Mammalia; order Artiodactyla; family Bovidae; genus Capra; species Capra hircus. The sequence goes on from NC_030812.1 coordinate 116,139,572, forward strand.
CCTGCCAGTGCAAGGGACACACCAGTCTCTGGTCCGGGAAGACCCTCCCACGTGCTGAGGGGCAGCTAAGCCCGCGCGTCACCAGTCCTGAGCCCGCGCTTGCGCCGAGGGAGCCCAGCACTCCGGCTAGAGATTAGCGCCCCGCTCGCCACACCCAGAGGAAGCTGGGGCACAGCAGCCAACACCCAGTGCAGCCAGCAAGAAGCAAATAAATAAAGAAATTAAAAAGTAAGTGCATCCTATGAGCAGCCTTGTACCTATGAATTTGAAAGCCTGGATGAAACGGAGAGTTTTAATAAAAAATACAAATTACAAAAATTGACTCAGGAAGGAAATGAAAACCGAGTAGGACAATAGTCACTGAATACCTTGAACAGGCGATCCCTTTCCAAAGGCAGTGCGCCAGGTGGTTCTACAGCCTGTTCTACTAAACCCCAGTGATCAGAGTTTAGCAAAATTTAACACCTGAGGTGGGGGCTCCAGACGCAGCCCGGGCGGGGGCTGGAAGCCTTGGCTGCACCTGGCCGGCCTCAGACAGTGCCAGGTTAGCCCACGCTTTCACAGGTAGGGGGCTGGCTTTTTGCTTCCAAGGCCTGGGCAGGGGCTCTGTATCTCCGAGGACCTGAAAAGGCCCCCAGTGGGGCTTTAATGGAGGAGTGGTCCTGGGGTCTCCTGATAGTGGGGCCTGGGCCTCCGGGAGCCGCTGCTGGCTACAACCTGACCCATGACCCACACCCAGCAGGGATGGGCTCGGGGAGCCAGGCCAGGAAGCAGCCACAGACGGGCGTGTGTGCTGCTTTTAACGTTTTGGTTATTTTTTTCCATTCAGACTGCAGGCTGAGAGTTCACAGGGCCCTAGGCCCCTCCACGTGCCTTGGTGCTTTTATCTGGAACTCATTAGCACTGGGCTGCCCCATGTTCATGTGGTTTTGAACCAGATTCGGGTGTCATGGAAGAAAATGTGGACCTCAGAGTGTCCGGGTTAATTACAGCCTGTGATCAGGGCCTTAGTGTTCAGTGACCCAAACTGGGGGTAGATTTATCTTAAAAATAAACAGAAAGGGAGAGGGGCTCACTGCCTCCTCTTGGATGGAGGTGGGGGAATGGCTCTGCAGACCTCCGCCTGCTCAGAAATCAGGAGCCCGAAAAGACAGGATGGAGGGAGGGGGAGGAGAGAGGTTTCCAGGGGAGACCAGCTCAGACTGGAAAAACATCAGCGACGGACGGGGACTTGAAGCTGAGACGCACCAGACGCACAGAACCGAGAAGACCGGGGAGGTGGGGGCGGGCCCCCTGGCTCCAAGGCATGGAGGCGGCGGATGCAGCAAGTCAGTGGGGAGGACAGTGGCCGCCCCAGCAGTGCCCAGGCCTGCGGGCACGCCTGTCTGTCTCTGATACAGGGCGGACGTTAGCTGGGGGCAGCACCGTGGCGGGTGGCTGGGGTCGCAGCTCCTATGGGCAAGAGAGCCAGGGCCTGGACCCGGTCGCCCCCCTCTCCCCACCCACTGCTTTGTTCCTCCAGAACCTCGGCTATACCTCCTCCACGATCACTCATTCAGGAGCACTGGGCGGTCCCCACCAGGCCTCTGGTTGGCCTTTGATATTTCAGGAGTGGATGAATGACAATGTTTGGGGCCTCTGGAGAGGCCATGAGACTTGCCAGGGCCCTGTAACCTGTGCTTGTGAACTGTGGTGCTGAAGAAGACTCTTGGACTGCAAGGAGATGAAACCAGTCCGTCCTAAAGGAAACCAACCCTGAATATTCTTTGGAAGCACTGATGCTGAAGCTGAACCGCCAATACTTTGGCCACCTGATGCGAAGAACTGACTCATTTGAAAGGACCCTGATGCTGGGAAAGATTGAAGGCAGGAGAAGGGGAGACAGAGGATAAGATGGTTGGATGGCATCACTGACTCGATGCACATGAGTCTGAGCAAGCTCCGGGAGACGGTGAAGGACAGGGAAGGTGGGTGTGCTGCAGTCCATGGGGTCGAAAAGAGTCAGACACAACTTAGCGACTAAACAACAAAAACGACACAGCCTGCGGGCCCTGGGCCTGGACTCCAGCCAGCCACACAGCGGCCCCACTGGCAGGGACTAGGAGTCCACTCTGCGGGCTGGCACCTGAGGTCAGAGCGCAGAAAGGCTGTCCTAGCTCAGTGAGTAAGGATGGAGACGCCTGAGCCCCGGGAGACCCCCCCCGCAAGCCCACTCCTCCCAGCAGTGACCCTCCTTGGTCATCCCTGTGGGGCCAAGGCTGCAAGGCAGAGATGGCCACAGCCTGGCCTTGGTCTCCCGGGTGACAAGGGGTGGGAAGCTGGTCCCTGCCCCGCTCTGCAGGCTGGAGTGTCTTAATTACCTTTCTTGGGCCACTGTCCTCACCCGGCCTGTGCCGCTGTCTGGGGATGCTAATGGGGATAGGGACCCAGGGACAGCCGCCCTGACCCGGCTATTAAAAATAATTGGCCACCCACAATGCAGAGAAAAATCTGTTCTCCTTCAGTTTGCCTGGGAAATGTGAATTATTCTCCTGTTGCCATAGAAACCAAGATAAGTTCTTAACATCTTTCAGATATTTAATTTTGTGAGCCCAAAGATGACCTTGTGAGCTCTGCAGAGAAGCAGTAGGCAGAAGCGGGGGGTGTAGGGGGACAGCCGTGGACAGGGCTGGGGGAGCCTGAGTCCCTGCCAGGCACGTGCCCACAGGGCCATGACCACAGACGGCAGCACCCTGAGCTCCGGGGTAGGAGGCCCGGCTTCTGTGAGGACCCTGGGGCCCTGGGCCGAGGCTTTCTGGGACCCTTGACTGTGGTTGCTCCGCTTCCTTCAGAACAACGCCTTCTGGGTCTCAGGGCTGGTGACCCCCATGGTCTCCCTGCATGGGGGAGCCCGCCTGAAGCTCCTCTCCTGGCCCCAGCTTGGCCTGGCATCTTCCGCCTTCGCTAGGACCCTCCCTCTGTGCAGAAGGTCCTTCTCTGGATGAGAAATCCTTCTGTCTTAAAGGTCCACTGTCAAGGCCTCTGTGCACACCTCCATCCCCATCCCTGGGGACCCCTCTTCCCCCTCCAGACGTCCCACCTGGCACTGGCCCCCACACTGGCCTCAGGTGATAGCAGAGGACCCGCCACCTCTTTGCCCTCCTCCTGGCAAGGAGCAGCCCCAGGCCCAGACGGCCTCCTAGGACGGAGCCCCGGTGTCAGCTGGAAGAAGCGGCAGGAGCGGAGCCTTCCGCCACCACAGGAGGCCCCCGACCCGGCCCCAAGTCCCAGCCGTCAGGGCTTCCTGCCTCTCCCGGGGTCCCATGCTCCCGGCCACGGGGAGCCAGGACGGTGCCCAGGCGTGCTCCGGTCACTTCAAGGGGACGTGAGCTTCATCTAGAGGCTGTGCAAGCAGGCAGCGGGGGCGTGGCGCGGCGGTGGGCGTGGCGCGGCGGTGGGCGTGGCGTGGTGACGGCGTGGTATGGTGGGCGTGGCGGTGGGGCCCAGTGTGGTGGGGGTGGGGTGGCGGTGGGGCCCAGTGCGGTGGGGGTGGGGTGGGGGTGGGGGTGGGGGGGGGGGGGGGGGGGGGGGGGGGGGGGGGGGGGGGGGGGGGGGGGGGGGGGGGGGGGGGGGGGGGGGGGGGGGGGGGGGGGGGGGGGGGGGGGGGGGGGTGGCGGTGGGGCCAGTGGGTGGGGGGGGGGGGGTGGGGTGGGGGGGGGGGGGGGGGGGGGGGGGGGGGGGGGGGGGGGGGGGGGGGGGGGGGGGGGGGGGGGGGGGGGGGGGGGGGGGGGGGGGGGGGGGGGGGGGGGGGGGGGGGGGGGGGGGGGGGGGGGGGGGGTGGGGTGGCGGTGGGGCCCAGTGGGTGGGGGTGGGGTGGGGGTGGGGTGGGGTGGGGGGGGGGGGGGGGGGGGGGGGGGGGGTGGGGGGGGGGGGGGGGGGGGGTGGGGCCAGTGGGTGGGGGGGGGGGGGGTGGGGTGGGGGTGGGGTGGCGGTGGGTGTGACGTGACGTGGCGTGGCGGGCACACCTGCCCATCTCTGGCCTCATTCCGTGTTCTCTCCTCGCAACTCTGAAGACCATTTCCTGCTTTTATTCCAAAGAATTTGCTTAGAAATGTCTGGCATTTTGCTAATGCTCGGGGGAATAAGGGGAAAATGATCAGCCTCAAAAACCACAACTTCCGTTTGAGATGTTCTAAACAGCAAAACTTCCAAATTAGAGGCAGGTTTGAAGATGCAGGAACCACGTCCATTCCTGGTTTCAGAGGATGGGGGGCAGCGAGAGGAGGGCTGCCCTGTTGGCCCAGGACGGGTGTGTCAGGCGGCGGATGAGAAGGGCCCCCATGTGTTCTGGGCGTGACATTTCTGGGTCCACACGTGCTTTTCCACGATGAAGGTGGTGGAGGCCAGTAGGGACCTGGGAAGCAGAGGAAGCGGGGAGGTGGGGCGAGTCCCAGGAGCTGGGGAGGGACCGGCTCCCCAGTGTCCCTGAGCCTCACCCTCTGGGGTCCTGGCAGAGTGTCCTGGCCACGCCTGACTGGGCCTCCCTGGTCACTTCTGTTTATCCAGGCAAGGTCCTTGGGACCAGCAGGCCAGCGTCCTCTGGCTCATGTTTCCGTGGCCCCAGGGCAGGCAGGGGCGTGGTAGCTTGGCTCCCTTATGCCAGCTCCTCTGCCCCTGTTACAGACAGAAACTGAGGATGGTGGGGGAGGGGGCCGGTGACTCACAGCATTAGTGGTGGCGGAAGGCGCCTGGGGTGGTGGGTGGGAGTGACCAGGGGGATGTGGCCTGGGCCTGGGAGTGGGCGGGCTCTCCTCCCCACGTGTGGGTTTTCACGCAGAGGGACCAAGCTACTGGAGAAGCCAAGTCCCTGGCCCCCTGAGTTGGACCCCCACCCCAGGCTAAGGGTCCCTGCCCTGCGTGCTCCCCGGGGCTGCCGGGCCATAGCTGGGAAACTGTGCTCGTGAAAGATTTCCATTGATTTGCCAAATTAATGTGTTAGCTCTCCACGTCGCGGGAGCTGTAATGAAGTGTCAGCGGGATGAGGACTAGAGGAATGAGAAAGATGTCTTTTATGGTGTCGTTACATCTTATAATAAGATTTACTTGTCAACTTAAAGTGTCATAATGCAGTAATTTATTTGGAAACCTAAGAAAGACGTGCGGTTCAAGATTCCAGGGTAATAGTTACCCTGGAAGGGTGAGGATGCGCCCTCCTACCCCCCACCCTTCCGCCCTCGGGGCGCCCTGGGCCCTGTGGGAGGGCGGTGGGCATCTTCCTTGCCTTCTGACCAAAGGCTCGGTGACTGGGTGCAGTCAGCACAGCCCGCCCCCTTCACCCCGGGTCCCCGGGTTCTAGCTCCTTCTGGCCCTCTTGGCTCATGCACACCCTGCTTCAAGCTCTGAGCTGAGGCCTGAGGGGCCCGGGGACTTGTCGCACTGGGTCTCTGTCTGCTCTCAGCCCCCAGGCGTGAATGGAGCTGAGAGAGGGGCTCATCTGACAAGCTGACGTGGGTGCCCTGGGGGCTCATCCAGGGTCAGGGGCCTCTTTGCAGAGAATGGGACCTCACGCAGGGCCCTGAAGGATGAACAGGAGTTTGTTGGATAGAATAGGGCTTTATGGGGAGAGAGAAGAGCACGGACAAACGTGAGGGAGGGGCCGACGAGAGGTCCAGCCTGGAGCGGAGCCGGGGGTGGAGGTGGGCAGGGAGGAGCAGGACAGGCTGGAAGAGGGTGGGGACCAGCCCTGGGGGGCCTTGAACACCGCTCATCCTGCAGCGGCAGTGGCGCAAGAAGTGTCTCAGCCCTCCTGGCGCGTGCACGGGGCCGCCCCACTTGACCTGAGGGGAGGGTGTCTTGGGGGTGCTGCTCTCAGGCGGGGTCCATCGGGGTTGGGTCCTGGACGCGTGACCTTGGAGATGCCTTTCGGGTGAGGGTGACAGAAGCCAGTCGATGAAGGGACTGGAGTCCGAGGGGAGATGCATAGAGGCCCCCGTGCGTCCATGGTCTTCAGAGCCCCGGGTTACGCTTAGGGTTAGCTTCCTGGAAGGAGGGAAGACGGAAGGGACTAGAACCTCGCGCTTAGAGGGCTGCGAGGGGCCAGGGGCGTGGTGGAGCCGCGCGGGGGCGGTGCCTGAGCCGGGGGCGTGGCGGGGCCCGTGGGGGTGTGCAGAGTATCTGCTGGGCTGGGCTTCCTGCTCCTGCGTCAGACCCCTCCTGCTTCTCCCCAAAGTCAGGAGGGCTCTTTCCATCGAAGCTTCCGGTGGGGTCTCTGCATGGGCTGCCCGGGGTCCCGGAGCCCCTGCGGACCCCACTGCGGTGGACCGTTCCTCCCGCCGGGGTTCAGTGCGGCCGTTTTGCTGACCTGCGGTATTTCCAGCAGGACAGAGATGCTCTGCTCAGCCCTCTGAGGTCATTAATTTATACAAGCCGGCGGCTTCATCAGAGACGGTTGTCGCCAGAACGTTAACAAACCATAAATACCTGCCGAACACGAGAAGGTGACCACTCCATCTGCCTTCCTGGGGCAGGAGGGGCGCCGCCTGGGGGCTCGGTGTCTACCTGGGGAGCTGCCTGCTACAGGAACAACATGGCTCCGCCCGGCTGCCCCGCCCCCGTCCTCCTCTGTGGGGAAGAGGCCCTGGTCTTCCCCCTCCCTGCAGCCTGTGCCTGGCCCCCTCTTCTAGAGGCCTCAGCTAAGAGCAGGCGAGGACCCTTTGCTGGAGACCTGCGAGTCCTCCGAGCCCCTAGGCCAGGCCTATATTCCAGGCTGGGCTCCACGGTGGCAGGCGCCCCTGCCCACCTCATCCTTTGGTTCAGGTCGCTAGCGTTGGCCTTTCCAGTGACCTGAATCCTCGCGCGCCAGGCTTCTTCCCAAGGTTCCTTCCTGGGATGGGACACCACGCCCAGTTCACTCCAGCCTGGCCGTCAAACCGGGTGACACCCAGAGAGGCCCCCTGGCCCCCTCTTCCTGCACCTCCCAGAGCTCTGGCCAGCGTCAGTGCTAGGCGGGGCTGCACTGACTGGGCCCCAGGGCCTACCTGCACGGGGCTTCCTTCCCTCCTCCGGGGAGCCTGGCCGAGCATCCTTCCAGGTGAGCAGTTCGAGGACTGGCAGGTCTGATGCTCCAGATCCTGACAGAGGAAGGAGGGTCAAGGAAGTCAAGAGCAGACTGCCAGTCTCTTTCCCTGGCTCCGGGTCTGCCAGGGCCGTGCTGTTCTGGAACCCAAGGCTGGCACCGGCGTGATGCCACCTGTCTTCTGCCCGGAGGCCACAGGACCAGCCACGGGGGGCCAGAGACCTAACACACGTTTTCTAACTACCCAGCGACTGAAATGTTGTGAAATTATAAAGTATAACAGACTCAGAGGACAATAAAGTAGCAATTTCGGCTCTTTCTTAAAGGGCTACTCACTTCAGGGTGTTTGAATGTCTGTGAATTACATCACTGGCCTGGTGGAAGTTGGTGACAATTCATATTTGGCTCAGCGCATGACTTATTTTTAAAAAAATACAATAAATGAATGTTTCTGTGTGAAAAGCCAGCGGAGGATGTATTAACTCAGGAGCATGACTCAGAGAGCTAATTACTCAGTGATGGGATCGCCACTAGGGCTGCTTCGGGATGTGTGGCTGGGCGGTTCAACCCCTCAGCTGTGACCCACCCATGATCACCAGGGAGGAGGGGAGGTTTAAGGGCGGCCAGTGGGCTGGGGGGCGGGGGTCAAGTCAGGCTGGTGGGCTCCTCTGGCCTCTCAAGGACAGTTGTCCCTGAGTGACGGGAGACTTGTCACAGGGTGCGGGCTCCCGCTGCTCTAGCTGGGGTCTGGGATCTCTCCCCCACGGCCTGTGCCCCCCACCACTTCCATGCTCACTGCACTAACCCTCGTGCTCTGGGTTGGGGTCTAGCCTTGCCCACCCCGTCTCCTGTCTCCTCGCTCAGTTGGCTCGGCATACCCAGGAGCGGGGCCAGTGGGCAGGGGGCCCAAAGGGCCACGGGGAGGGGGAGAGGCTCCTGAACAGTGGGTTTTTGAGACCCTGGGCCCCCTGCACCCTCCCCAGATGTGGGAGGATTTCCGCCCTGATGCTGATGCTGCTGGACCAGCTTGGGTCTCTGCCCTGGCAGCTGCGCCCTGTCTCCCGGATCTCTCTTCCATCACTTATTGCATCAACCCCCCGTGGGGGGCTGCCTTCTTATCTAGAAACACACCCCGCCCCCAACTGTGTCCTTAGGCAAGAGAACAAAGGTCACCACTGCCCACATTTGTATGTCGCACAGAATCCCGTACCCTCCAGCCTCCCAGAACCCTGGACACCCCAGGGACAGAGACTCAGCGTCCTGTGTCCACTTGGAGTTGGGGTGTTTGCTGTTGGGGGGCTCGGCGTTGGGGTGTTTGGAGTCCCCCCACCCTCTGCAGACACAACCCCCGGTTTTCCCTGGACCATACCCCTCAGCAAAGCTCCTCAGCCCTCCCTTGGTCCATGGACTGTCAACTGTGTGCCCACCCCTCCTTGGCGGACCACCAGCTCTGGGGCCTCTGAAGCTCCTGAAGGCGGGATCCTGACGGGGGACCTTGGCAGAGGAGCCGGCTCCACCCTGACACCTGCCTCGCCCCCACCCCTGCAGAAGTCACTGCACCCAGACCCCTGGCATCCTGCCCTGATGTGGGCCTCCGATCTCTGGGACCCATGAGCCCACACGGAGAAACGACTTCAGGATCTAGAACTCGCTGGCCGTGGAGCTTGCTGAGTCACCCGGCGTTTCCCAGACTCGCTGGACCTCTGTCCATGGGTGTGGAGGGCTCAGGACTCACCTGTTTGGCTCGGGACCCCAGTGTGCCCTCGTGGTCGGGCTCAGCAGGAACTGGGTGCTTTAGCCCCCCTCCCTGCCCCCAGCCTCTGTCCCCTCCTGCTCATTAGCATCTGCTCGGGCGGTCGGTCTCCATGCACGATGGTCACAGGCTCAGCCTCAAAGCCAAGGGCACGGATCTCGAGGCTGCCCCAGGCCAGGGTCTTCGCTGCGTCCAAGCAGAGGAAATGAAATGCAGGACCCCAGAAGGAGACCTCCCCCCGCTGTGCCCCCAGAAGGGCCGCCTGGAGACCAAGCGCCAGGGGTGGTGGGTGCGCTGCCCTTAATCCAGCTCAAGGCGGTGAATGTGAGACGGTCACTGCGGCTTTGGTGGGCAGTGCAGCCCCTGAAGGGAGGGTCCTGGTGGCTGAGCACCGCGTCCACGCTCAGCTCCTGGAAGCCCGCCGAGACCCGGGCTGGTCTGGGGTTAGCTGGGCAGGGATTTCAGGACCCAGAGGGGACCCGGTGAGTGGACCACCCCCGTACCTCTGTAGCCTTCTCTGGGCTGTGTGGACGGCCGTCTCGGGTGGCGAAGAAGGGCCTTTGTGGGCACATTCTCGAGAATGGCTGCTGTGCTGATGGGGTCTTGAGAACCGGCTACAGCTCTTATCGCACATTATGTGCTCCAGGAGCGGAGCCTTGCGGGGCGGGGCGACGTGCGGACGCAGGTCTGGATCTCGGGGCAGAGTCTGGGATCCGCAGGCCGGTGGCCGGTCCCTAGTCCTTTCCTCCGCCAACTCCCGGCCTCTGCAGGCGCCCTGTCGGTGCAGCGAGAGCGCAGCTTCCCTGGACCACGCCAGGGTGGGGTGACCAGGAGCCAAGTGGGGGCTGGAGGGCACACCCGGGCCCCTCCCACCGGGCACATGGAAGACTCCTGCCTCCTCCTCCCAACTCCCAGCATCTCCCAGCTCCGCTGGGATGATGGGGCTGCAGAGAAACCAGTTTCCCTCCATGAGGAGAGGCTCATGGGTGTGGTGGTCAGGTTCACCACCTTGTCAGGAAAGCTGAGGGGACCACGGCGGCACCCTCTGCCCGCAGGGCCCGTGGTAACTAGCGCACTCCAGCCCCCACCCTCTGGTGCCCCGGGCCTCTGCACCCGGCCTGAGTTTCTGTGCCTTGGGACAGACGGACCTTTCCACCAAGGCAGGCCCTGCACCTCGGGCCAAAACTCACCCCTCCTGCCTCCCGGCAAAGACGCCCCGCTGGACCGAACTAGTCAGGCTCCTCTGGTGCCTTAGACGCCTCTTGGCAGCTAAGTGAGCCCCGAGGGGAGAAGGACCAGGAGCAAAGAGACCGCGGGCCAGGTGGCCGCGGAGCTCGGGGAGAACGGTGTATGCGACAGAGGTGGGGCACCCCCTGACTGAGCAAGCATCGTGTGGGGCCGGCTCGGGAGAGCCCCCGTTCCCTTGGGGTGGAATCAAGCCCCTCCTGGTGGCTCCCCACCTCTACCCCTCACGCCCCCCACTCTGGCTGCACATCCCAGTAGGTGTCTCTCCCTAGTGCAGTGGCCCCTGTGGAGTCTGTCTCACTGGTTTCAGCGAGCGCCTGGTGAATAATTTATCTTTAACCATACTCAAGGCCTCTTCCCCAGCCCCTGCCCCTCCCTGTTTCTGTACCATCCGTGTTTCCTTCCCCCTGTGCCCTCCTCGTCAGCATCCGTGCAGATGGCAACAGCCCATCCTCGAAAGCCTGCCTCGGCCGCCCGCTTTTCTAGCCCTTTCTTCCCCAGGGTCTCTGTCCCGTTTGCAGCGGAAGCCCACTGCCGCCCAGCAAGCGCGCCACACATGGCTGCCCCGGGGTCTTTGCTCATCCCTCAGCCTGGCGTGTTCCCGCAGATGTCTGCAGGGGTCGCCCTTTCATCCCCGTTAGGTCTTAGCTCCGCGTCACTTTCTCAGAGTTCTGAGCCCAGGGTGAGCCCCTTCTCTGTGCTGCACACCATTCTTCTTCACAAGCGCCACAGCCTCCTGGCCTGCGGCCTGTTTGCTCCTGCTTCCTCTCCCCTCCTAGCTCACCGCCAGGGCACGGTGCAGGCGCTCAGGAGGTGCGGGCTGTGTTTTCGGGCTGGACTGGATTCTCCCAGGGGAATTGCTGGGGGACCTGTGAGTGTGAGTGTGTGGGCAGCAGTGTGAGACGTGGGTGACCCAGGGAGAAGTGGGCCGGGGAGAGGCCCTTATGGACCGAGTGGAGGGAGCGGTCAGAGTGTCCCGTGGGCTGGCAGCCTTGCCAGGTCCTCAAGATGCCCACAATAGTGCATGCTCAGCTAGGAGGCCCCAGCAGCTGTGGGATCCCAAGTCTCCATCCCCGGCAGCCTCTGAGCTGACCGGCTGCGTGTTCCTTCCCGGGAGTCAGCTCCCTCTCGGCCCAGACGCTGTCCCTGAAGTGCCCCCAGCTCACTGCCCCCTGGAGCCCAGCCCTGCAGCTGAATGCACGCCCTCCAGAGAGTGCGCCCTGTCCCTCCCTCTGCCCTGTTTGAGGGCTGGGACCCTCCCCACCGTGTCTCCTCTTTCCCAGCCCCACCCTCCGACTCTGATCCTTGAGGGTGCGGATCCTCGAGGGTGTGGACCCTCCTGGCCCCACCTGTGGTCTTCGTTCGGGACCCCCGCCCCCTCTGTCCTGCCCGCACTGTGCACATTGCTAGGGCCTACTTGCCCAGAATCCTCCTCGGGCCTGCCAGGGTCACCGCTCCCCCCCAGAGCGCCTGGATCCGGCATTTCCTTAATGATGCCATATACTTAGGGAGATGCTCCAATTGCTGGTCCCTTACTGCCGAGTGGGGACTGGAGAGGATGCTAGTTTTCCTCCCTGTTTAGTTTATTGTCAGTCATTAAGCTCCATTCTTTGCTGTAGAATTCATTAGGCATCTGGTCCATTATTTGGGGACTTGTCTTCAGGGAGGACGTCTCTTGCTCACTAGGGCTCTGTCTCCATGCTGGCTGCCTCTGGGGTCACTGGGTCACCCAGTTGTCTTCTACCTGCCGCGGGGACGGGGCTGACCCAGGGACCACGGCCCCCTGAGGATGGGGTGGGGGCTACGAGCCTCTCAGAGCTTGTGGATTTATTCAGATGAATCTTACAAACATCTAAAAGAGGGATCCTATTTAATTAAACATGTTAAGGATCAACTTTCTTGGGGGACTATCTCACGAAACTGGGCTGACTTGCAGATTTGGGGATGGGCCAGGGTTAGAAGGTGGCAGAGGCTCTGGAGCCACACAGGTAAAGCTTACCTTTGCGTCTCTGCACTGACCAGCTGTTTGGCTTTGGTCTGGTCACTCTGGACCCAACTTCCTCCGCTCTAAAATGGTGCAACATTTGGGCTTGTTGGATTGTGGGGGCTCCAAACGGATCAGGTGGGTCCAATGGAAACTTCTGAGATGGGGATGGTGACCGCCTTTGTCGGAGGGTTGGTCCTATGGTTTGTTACCAGGACTCAAGCTGAAAGGAGGACGAATTGGGTGACTTTGTACGGGTGCCTTGTGTGGTGTAGTGTGTGTGTGTGGTGTGTGTGTGTGTGTGGTGTGTGTGTGGTGTGTGTGTGGTGTATGTGTGTGTATGTGTGTGGTGTGTGTGTGGTATGTGTGTGTGTCGTGTGTGTGTGGTGTGTGTGTGGTGTGTGTGTGGTGTGTGTGTGGTGTATGTGTGTGTATGTGTGTGGTGTGTGTGTGGTATGTGTGTGTGTCGTGTGTGTGTGGTGTGTGTGTCGTGTGTGTGTGGTGTGTGTGTGGTGTGTGTGTGTGTGGTGTGTTTGGAGGGCTAGCTGCTTTTAGATTGTTGAAAAAGAAATCCTCCTGTAAGATCCATTTCCACGGTGAACGGGGGCCTAGGACTTCTCCCAGATCTTGGGCTGAGGGGGCGTCTCTAACTGTCTCGTCTCATCAGCCTCTGAGGCTGGCCTGGTACCACCCCCAGTTTCTGGGTGAGGAAACAGCAGCTGTGAGCAGAGGGGCACAGGGTCATGCAGCTGTTGTGTGCTGGGGCCAGACCTGGACTCGGGCACCCGGCCCCAGAGTGTGCCCTGCCGCCCTCCAAACCTGTGCCTCCAGAGCCTGAAACTGGGCCCCCCTTCTCAGCCAAAAGCAAGCTGAGTCAGAAGCGTGATTATTCACTTATGGATTACACACGTGGAAGGGCATTCTGAGAGCTTTCTACTGAAAGTGAGAAATTTTGCCAAAGTAACATTAAAATCCATTCGATCAACATTTTGTGTTTGCTAAAATATTATTAAACATATTCTTTTAGTGAACGCAGTCTGATTGTCTGTCTCCGTTTTGGGGGGATCCTGGCTGAGAATTGTGTGATGCTGTGATGCGAAAGTCTGGTTCTAAGTCTGGCCACGTCTGTGCGTGGTTTTGATGACATCAGTGATGATAAAGTTTCACAGAGGGCAGTGGGACCGATGGAGGTGATCCCCACTACATCCGCGAGGGCCTCGCTAGAACGTGGCTAGAACGTGGCTAGAACGTGGCTAGAACGTGGCTGTGCACTTTCCACCTTCCCTGAGGCGTCCGTGCTTGTTCTTATGGGACACGCCCACGCCTGCACATGTGCACTCGTGTAAACGTACACAGATATGCTCAAGCCCCGAAACTTTTCACGCAAAAGATCTTTTCCGTATGTTTGGAAATATTTTCCAGAGTGTTTTAAGTGGGCAGGTATGGATTTTATAGACATGTGAACATATTACAATGCAAACACTTCCCAGAACTGTTTTCAGAGAATGTCTGCAGCTCAGAAGGTCCGTGTCTGTCTCTGTCATTGTCAAAGCTGTCACCCTTATCTGAGGGACCCCTGATCCCTCCACATGTCTGCAGGGTGGCACATGAGGGGTGGGAAGGTCACCAGCCTTGTTCCTTTGGGAGAAACTGAGGGGCCATGTTGCTTCCGGCTGATCTGACCACAGGCTGGGAGACCTCTGTGTGTACTGAATGTTTTGGGTTCACTCCTGATCTAAGTCAGCCATCGCAGGCACCACTGACATCTGAACTCGGGAGCTCCTGTTTACTAGACAAGTGCTTTAACCAGCTAAGAAATTAAAAGACGCTTGCTTCTTGGAAGAAAAGCTATGACAAACCTGTGCTGCGCTTCGTTGCTCAGACGTGTCTGACTCTTTGCGATCCCGTGGACTGTAGCCCACCAGGCTCCTCTGTCCTTGGGATTCTCCAGGCAAGACTGCTGGAGTGGGTTGCCATGCCCTCCTCCAGGGGATCTTCCCAATCCAGGGATTGAACCCAGGTCTCCCGCACTGCAGGTGGATTCTTCACCATCTGAGCCACCAGGGAAGCCTATAAACCTATGCAGCATATTAAAAATCAGAGACATCACTGTGCCAACCAAGGTCCATATAGTCAAAGCCATGGTTTTCCCAGTAGTCACGTATGGATGTGAGAGTTGGACCATCAAGAAGGCTGTGCGCCAAAGAATTGATGCTTTTGAACTGTGGTGTTGGAGAAGACTCTTGAGAGTCCCTTGGACTGCAAGGAGATCCAAGCAGTCCATTCTAAAGGAGATCAGTTCTGGGTGTTCATTGGAAGGAATGATGCTAAAGCTGAATCTCCGATAATTTGGCCACCTGATGCAAAGGGCTGACTCATTGGAAAAGACCCTGACGCTGGGAAAGATTGAGGGCAGGAAGAGAAGGGAGCGACAGAGGATGGGATTGTTGGATGGCATCATGGACTCAATGGACATGAGTCTGAGCAAACTCTGGGAGATGGTCAATGACAGGGAAGCCTGGTGTTCTGCAGTCCATGGGGTCGCAGAGAGTCAGATACAACTTAGCAACTCAACAGCCTGATGTAAGTAACAAGGGTTGGAAGATTTTGGAGAAGGAAATGGCAACCCACTCCAGTACTCTTGCCTGGGAAATCCCATGGATGGAGGAGGCTGACAGGCTACAGTTCATGGGCCACAGACTCAGATACGACTTGGCTACTGAACACCGACAAGTGGAAGATTCCACTGATTTTGCTTCGTTTTATCTGTTGTCTGGGTTCTTCTGCCTTCAACTTGGAGATGGACAGATGGAGGCTTGGACGGACAAGCAGAGGATGCCTTGTCGGGGGGGACGGGGTGGGGGCGGTCACTCAATCTCTGAGTCCTTCTGAGGATCCTGTCCAACCGCCTTCCCATCAGCGCTTACCCCTCAAGCTTTTTTGAAGACGAAAACAAAAACAGATTATTTTTCTTAAAAAAAAAAAAAAAAGCACCTTTACTTTGAGAAAATATCCTTTCTGCAAATCTGTCCTTTAGTGGGCAGCCCAAGCCTAGCTTCTTATCACTATGGAAACGGACTTTCCAAGCTGCCTACCCGCTCCACACACGCACACCTGGACCGGAGAGGTGGGCTGTTCTCTGGACACCTGGTTTTCGCCTTTTGCCAAAGAAACCCCTGAAGTGTCTTCTTTGGGATATCGATCACGATGTCAACCTTGATCCCTGGGGGAATGTGTCTGACTTGAAACATTGTTGAGAGACTGAACAGAAGGTTTCCTCTATTTTCCCAGTTTAAAAGTGTCAGTCTGGTGGGCTCCACCTGTGTTAGGACACAACACGGCCTCAGGCCAAGGGTCAGGTTCACTGTGGGGTCGGCAAATCCACGGTTCAGAGTCCTCCCCACCCTGCTGACCCCTGGTCACCCCATGAAGTCTCGCTTGAGGCCGCCAGGGTGGACGGACAGACTGCCTCCCCTCCCCTCCCTGTGCTACAATTACTTTCCTTTTGACCTGTGGTCTCCCTGTTTCCAGGGGTCTGTTTGAACCTCTCGTCCATTCTGTCGACCATGTGATTCAAGCAACACGTAGCATGCTCCCTCCGTAGAGCCCTGCGCTGCAGGCTTCAGCGGGCGGCCCGTGCCACCCTGGGGCCTCTCCTCCCCACCAGGCATGTGGCATGGGAGCTGCGTGATGTGGGCGTGAGGCTGGCCCACCCCTTCACGCCAGGAGGGCTCACTCGGCCTGACTGACCCCGTCAGTGTTTCCCGGTGCCCCTGTTTGAGCGGCCCTGAGCACCCCGGGGCCAGGGAGGGGAGAGGCAGTTTCTGCTCTCGGCTTGGTGAGGGCAGCCAGCACCCCCACCCCCCGAGCTGGGGAAGGCGCACGGAGGGACCGCAGTGAGTGGTCCGGGCCTGGGCTGGCTGGGCAGGGGGGATCCCCTCCTCTCTCCTGTGTCTCCCGGACCTGCACCTGGGTCTGTCCTGCAGGCCCTGCTCCCGAGGGCTTGTCCTGGAAGGCATGTGCGGCCAGTCCCCTGGGGGTGGCCCTCAGGGTGGTTGGGGGGCGTCGCCGGAGACCAGCTCCCCTGTGGGAACCCCTCCTCGGCCGGTGCGTGCAACCCTGAGGTGTCTGGGTCCAGCGGAATGGGGACAGGGAGGGACTGGCTGTGAGGAGGCCCCATGGGGTGCTCAACCCCAGGGCGGGGCCTCCCGGCCCGAGGGTCTAGGGCGATCCGCTGACTCCTCTTGGAAAGACCCAGATCAGCAGGGGAAGGCTCCTGGCCAGAAGGTCAAGAACGCTGCGTGCTGCCTTCAGTGACTTTCTGCTTGCCTTTCTAGGCCGTTTCCTCCTCTCCCTGGAGACCTGGTCTTACCTTACTCTTCTGGTGATAATACGGAGGCTTTAAAATACGTCCACCAAGCTCTTAGGTCTCCTCCCTTCGAAAGAGGGAGCCTAATCTCCTTCCCCAAGTGTGGCCGGACCCAGTGACTTCTGATGAATGGGATACAGCGGAGACGGAGGTGACCTCTGGTGTCCCCTGCCCTCGTGCTGAGTCCCTCGCCCAGGGGAAGTCAGCTGCCATGTGAGGAACCCCCGCCAGCCCCTGGAGGGGCCGCCGTGGTCAGGGGCTCAGGCCTCCTGCCATCAGCGTTCTTGGAAGCGGATCCCCAGCTCCAGGGGCCTTCGGAGCGAGGGGGCGGCACCCTGACCCTGAGCCAGGACCCCCGGCCCAGCTGCTCCCAACCCTCAGACCTGGTGAGAGATAAATGTCTGCTTCACCGTAAGGTGCTGAATTTGGGGATAATTTGTTGCAATGGGAGATAACAAATACAAATAACCAGAGTTGAGAGTTCTTGTTAAGCAGCCCAGGGCTGGGCTGAACCTGGTTTAACCTTCCCCCACCCCCACGGGGAGGAGATTCCTTCATTATTATCTTTTCCAGGTGAAGCACGGAGGCACGGAGAGGTTGAGAAACGCCGCCTTCACGCAGCGGATGGCGGCGGGGCTGGCGTTGGGGCCCAAGTCTCTCCATTTCCTTATCTGAAACCTGCTTGTGATCACTCTCATCTTTCCTTATCTTCATTTGCATTTTTTGGCCATGCCATGCGGCATGTGGAATCACACCCCGAGCAGGGTTTGAACCTCTGCCCCGGCAGTGGAAGGGCCACCAGGAAAGTCGTCCCAGCTTCCACTACCGATGCGTTAATCCTGTGCCCGGCCACGCCCACCCCGGCCTCCCCTGGGACGCAGGCCTGCCTTCTGCTGCCCGGCGAGCTGGGGCTCACCTCTGGGGAAGGCGTCTGAGACGGCCCTCCTGGGAACCGCTCTGTAGGGCCCTGGTCTCCCTGCCCATCCCGGCTGGGCCTCGGTGTTACCCTCTTGAAGACGCGAAAAGAGAATCAGGGCTGAGTCTTGTCCACAGGGCGGCTCCTGAAACCAGAGAAATGAGGGGGCTGGTGGCTAATGGGGAGAGGGTGCCAAATTCTCCAGGCCGGGGGTGTGAGCCTGGCCTCCCCCCTCCCCGCCCTGTCTTTGAAGGGCCACCTCCAGACAGATCCGTCCCCAAGTGGGTGTCACCGCAGGAAAAATAGGCAGCAGCCTGATAAGAAACCAGCAGCCCTTACCTGTCAGACTGTCTGAAAAACAAAAGGCAATGAGGTCTCCCCAAGGGTCCACCCTGCCTGTCTTGGGAAGCGGGAGCTGGAGGCCCCACCCTCGCCCGCAGCCCCATTGTGGCTTCCTCCCTGCCCCAGTCTGTCTCGGGCGTGTCCCGTCTCCTCCTGAGAGTTTCAGTGCTTAAGCATTTATCACCGCAGCCGCCGCTTCTGTTTGTTCTGCGTGATTTAGTGTGTTTATCGCCGTGCTTTCCAAATGCCTCCTCACTCCATCTCCGAGATCACCTGGACGCCCCATTAGATGAATCAGACGCTGCAGCTACTCAGCCCTCCCTCTGCCAACGGCCCGGCTGCCTCGTTTCCTCACAGTGAGCCGTTCGAGGGGATGGAGTTTCCTTCCTGGGAAGGGGGTGTTCGTGGAGGGGCCGGGGTCTTGGGATCCACCCAGCGCCGTGGCCTGGAGGGGGCAGCCGGGGCCTTCTGCTGGGCTCAGCCTGCACCGTCTCGCCTGCTGAAATGGTCCCCACGTGGTCAGTTCATGCCGGGAGAGCTAGAGTGGTCCCTCGTGCGTTCTGGAACTCTCAGAGACCTGGGGGTGGAGGAGGGAGGCAGGGGGTCACAGAGCAGGGGGACAGAGGGACAGGAATTGGGCGTCGGGACTCGGGGGGAGGTTCAGGGACGGGCCGCTGGACTGCCTGGGGGCCTGGTGTGGATGTCCTGTGTTGGGGACAGAGGCCACGATCCCCTCCGCTTCCACACCGGCTAGTCCTAGTGGTGGTCTCCAGCCCCTCCCCACAGGGTAACTGCCTTCAGAGTCCATCCACCAGGAGAACGGACACAGTAAAGCGGTCATTGCTGAGTCGCCAAGTTTGAGTGGTGTATTTACGCAGCAGCAGTAGCCAAAGTCTAGGAGTCATGGCGTGACTTCCGAGAAAGGCTGTCCCAAGCGGAAGGAACAGCTGGTGCACAGGGGTACATATGGGGTCATCACAGCCTCCAACCGCAGCCTGACTCTGTGCCCGCCCCCCAGGGAGTGAGGAGACCCTCTTCTACCCTGCAGACATGGTGTGTGTTGCTGGTGTAAATGCCAAGATCTTCAAATACATGTGTGTCCACGTTGACCTGGACTCCCGAGGATCTGGGGCCTTGCTTTAAAGCCACAAGATTCATCGAGAAGTCGGAGTTGGGGTCTCTCTCTCTCTCGTGGGCTGGAGGTACAGCAATGTCCGGTCCGCTCGCCGCTGCACCCTGGCCTCCACCGGGGCTGACGATGCTTATTCTGGTTCTGGCCCGAGGAGCACCAGGTGGGACTAGGTGGGCACCAGGCACCAGCCACCAGGTGGGACTCGAGGCCCCGCCCAGTGTCTGCCCCTTCCTGCCGCTGCCCGGGGACCTGAAACTGAATGTTAGTTGCTCACTCGCGTCTGACTCTTTGCAACGCCATGGACTGTAGCCCCCAGGCTCCTGTGTCTGTTCCCTTCTCCAGGGAATCTTCTCGATCCAGGGTGAGAGCGTGGTTCTGTCGCATCGCAGGCAGACTCTTTACTGTCTGAGGCACCAGGGAAGCCCGGGGACCTGAATGTCCCCAGTTCCTGGATCTGATTTCTGATCACAGTCTAGTGGGCGGAGCTTTCGCTGGAGTGAAGAGGTGGGGCATGGGAGTGAGGGGGCTGAGCCAGGCGGCCCAGGGATGGACGGTGGTGGGCCCCAGCCCCCCTTTCCAAGGAGGCAACTCCCTTTCCTGGGTTTCCCAGGTGGCTCAGTGGTAAAGAAGGCCCCTACCAGTGCAGGGGTCGCAGAAGACGAAGGTTCGATCCCTGGGTCAGGAAGATCCCATGGAGTGAGAAATGGCAAGCCACTCCATTACTCTTGCCTGGAAAATTCTACAGAGACTAGCCTAGAGGGCTGCAGTCCTTGAGGTCCCAGAGTCGACGTGACCAAGCGACTGAACACACACACACACGTACACACGGCATCCCTCCTTGACGTCGTTATGCGTCTGGACCGGCCCTGGAAACACATGATCTCGCCCTGGGGCCCCTGCGTCTTGATTCTGGGGTGGGTGCTTGAGCAGAGCTCTGCCAGTGAGAGTCTTCCGCAGAGGTTTTGGAGTCGGAACTGGGAAGAGGAGCTTGGCGTTGCGTGGCGTGCCTGTGGAGGAAGACGCCAAGTGCGGGAGCTCTCAGAGCCATGCCCTGCCCTCCCGGGTCTGGGGGCAGAGGAGACCCACGTGTTCAGAGGGAGGGGTGCTCCTGCCAGGGAAGGGTGCTCGGGTGGAGGTGGGGAGGTGTGAGCGGGGGAGGCACGTGTGTGAATTTCCAGTGCCTTCTGTTCTGAGTTCCACCCCGAGTCTTCTTCTTGGGTCCTGAGAGACATCCTGGAGTCCTCACAATAGAGTCGTGGTTTTCGAGCTGGGTTAAATTGGGTTTCTGCTCCATGCAACCCAAAGGGTCCTAATCAATAAAATATTAACATGTATTTCTACCAACTCTAACAGTTCATCAGTAGCCATAAATTACCCCCTGGATGTGATGAGACATTTGGCACAATTTTATTGCAATCATTCAGAATTTTGAGCTCCAGAATGTTATTAATTTTCTTTCACGTTATGGCAATTACTTTAGGAACGTTATGAGCCTTCTATTTGGGGAATTATTTTCTAACAATGGCATCAAACCTCATTTTCTCAGCAATTATTTGGACATAACTTCTGTCTTAATTGTCTGCTCACTCTTGTTGCTTGTGCCCCAGTGCCCTCCCTGTCTTTTTCTCTCCTTGTACTGGAGGCTATGCCATGATTATTCTTTTTTCCAGGGGGACAGCTTGTGATATACTGTCTGAGTCCCTGAAAATATGGTCCCTACACAATGGAACTACATTTGTCTGGGTGTGGAATTTGAGATTTGAAATCCTGTCTCTTTGAAACTTTGCAGCTATTGCCAATGATAAGTTATGACCAACCTAGACCGCATATTAAAAAGCAGAGACATTACTTTGCCAACAAAGGTTGGGATAGTCAAGGCTATGGTTTTTCCAGTGGTCATGTATGAATGTGAGAGTTGGACTATTAAGAAAGCTGAGCGCCAGAGAATGGATGCTTTTGAACTCTGGTGTTGGAGAAGACTCTTGAGAGTCCCTTGGACTGCAAGGAGATCCAACCAGTCCGTTCTAAAGGAGATCAGTCCTGAGTGTTCATTGGAAAGACTGATGCTGAAGCTGAAACTCCAATACTTTGGCCACCTAATGTGAAGAACTGACTTGTTGGAAAAGACCCTGATGCTGGGAAAGATTGAAGATGGGAGGAGAAGGGGTCGACAGAGGATGAGATGGCTGGATGGCATCACCGACTCAATGGACCTGAGTCTGAGTAAGCTCCGGGAGTTGGTGATGGACAGGGAGGCCTGGCGTGCTGCAGTCCATGGGGCCACAAAGAGTCAGACACGACTGAGCAGCTAAACTGAGCTGAATGGATGACAGTGACCCGTGGGAGCGGACCTTTTTTCTTGTTACAGGCAATCTATTTTTCTTTTACTCTGGAATCTTCAAGGTCTTTCTAATCCCTGGAGCCACACATCTCACAGGATGTGTGAATATACATGAAATGCACCATTCTTCCACGAATTCCTTCTCCGTACGCCCGAGGGCTGAAAGCTCAAGCCTGTCTCATCTCAAGAGGAAATTTTCCTCTCTTATTTCTTTCATTATGTTGCCCCTTTCTCCTCCCTGGACCCCTCTGGAGTGATATTGCTTCTCTTGGATCTGATTGCCCAACTCTCAACTGAACTCTTAATCTCTCTCTCTCTTTTTTTTAAAGATTTTCTTTGATGTGGACTATTTTTAAAGTCTTTATTAAACTTGTTACAATATTGCTTCTTTTTTTATTTTATTTTATTTTATTTTTTTTGCCACCAGGCATGTGAGAACTTAGCTCCCTGATCAGGGATCAAACTGCCACCCTCTGCATTGGAAGGTGAAGTCTTAACCACTGGACCACAAGGGAAGGCCCCCTAACTCTTACAATTTCCAGCTCTCACTTCTCTTTATGCCCCAAGAGGCTTTAAGGGCTTCGCCTCTAACTCACCAGTTTGGATTTCAGCTGTGTTACCCACCGATTCTTTGGAGCTGCAGTGTTTTAGTAATCATGTTTTTTAATTTCAATGATCCCTTTCTTGTTCTTTAATCCCCCATTTAAAAAATCATGCCCAGTTCCTGTTCCACAGACACGATATCCTTTGGAGGCTCTCGGCGGTTGCTAATTAGAAATTTCAAATTCTCCTCTGTTTCCTGCACTAATCCTGTTTCATCGAGGATTAGTTGACCACCGGGTCATGCTGGAGATGCAATTTCGAGGCTCTGACTGCCCTGCGAACCACTCTTTCTATAGATAAGTATATCTTTTATCCCTCTCTGATGAAGTGGCCAGAAGTGGTCCTGGAAGCTGCCACAGTGCTTTTCTCTCTGAGCCGGGGGTTGGCAACTTTTTCTGTAAATATTTTCAGCCTTGCAGGCCCTATAGCCCCTGTCGCAGCTGCTCAGCTCTGCCGTTGTGGCAGGAAGCTGCCCCGGATGGTGTGTAAGGGGCAGTGTGGCTGTGTCAGAGACGTTGCCAGGCCTGCCTGTGCGTTTGGCCCGTGGCTCGTGGTCGGGGGAGCCGTGGACCCCTCCCCGGCCGCGTGGAGTAATTGTTCCTATCTGCCCATCCCGCCTTTCCAGCCTGAGGTCCCTGATGCCCGCCTGTGCCCGAGGGGCCAGCCAGCTCTGCAGCCCTCTGCCTCCCTCTCCCTCACTTTCCACGGCTGCTTTCTCTTCCAGTTTCGTCCACCATGTCCTGGGGCTTTGGGGGGTTGGAGGCTGCTGTTGAATCGCTAAGTAGTGTCTGACTCTTTGCAACCCCATGGACCGCGGCATGCCAGGCTCCCCGTCCTCCACTATCTCTAGGAGTTTGCTCAAATTCATGTCCATTCAGTCGGTGATTCTATCTAACCATCTCATCCTCTGTCACCCCCTTCTCCTTTTGTATTCAAATCTTTCCAGCATCAGGGTCTTTCCCAGTGAGTCAGCTCTTCGCATCAGGTGGCCAAAGTACTGGGGCTTCAGCTTCAGCATCGGTCCTTCCAGTGAATATTCAGGATTGACTTCCTTCAGGATGGACTGGTTGGACCTCCTTGCAGTCCAAGGGAGGCTGACTTACCGGGAGACCAGACCCATTTCTCTGATGTCTGGGATGCCTGCTCAAACTTCTCTTGTCAACCCAGTTTCTGCATCAGGCTGTCTCACACATATTGTGGATTTCAAAAATGTCTCAGAAGATTTGATTCACCCATTCATCCTTCCCTGTTCCCTGGTGCTGCTGTTCATGTTTCTCTTTTTATGCCATTTACATGAGACTTGGGGCAGAAAAAGACTTAAGCCTGGAATTCCTTTTATCCCTGCTTTTGCAAAGTAGCTTCATTGAGACATACTTTGTCGCTGGCCCTTTTCAAGGGTGCAACTCAGTGATTTATTTCACTAGGTTGTGCAACCATCACCGTGAATCCGTTTCAGTAGCTTTTTATCTTCCTCTGAAATAATTCTTAACAGTGTGTCTTGTGTGTGCAAGTCTTCAGATGTGTTAAGGACTATTTTGTGTCTATCTCTTTTGCTCCATCGATGTCACCATGGGTTGGTGACAACAGAAAGCCGTTCAGCCGCTCAGTCGTGTCCGACTCTTTGTGACCCCATGGACTGCAGCACACCAGGCTTCCCCGTCCTTCACTGTCTCTCAAACTCACATCCGTCGAGTCAGTGACGCCATCCAACCATTTCATCCTCTGTCGTCCCCTTCTCCTGCCTTCAGTCTCTCCCAGTCTTTTCCAGTGAGTCAGTTCTTTGCGTCAAGTGGCCAAAGTATTGGAGCTTCAGTTCAGCATCAGTCCTTCCAATGAATATTCAGGACTGATTTCCTTCAGGATGGACTGGTTGGATCTCCTTGCAGTCCTTTTCTAAATCTAACTTGTACATCTGGAAGGTCTTACTTCAAGTATTATTGAAGACTAGCTTGAAGGATTTTGAGCATTACCTTGCTAACATGTGACATGGATGCAATTGTGCGGTAGTTGGAGCATTCTTTGGCGTTGCCTTTCTTCGGGATTGGAATGAAAACTGGCCTTTTCCAGTCCTGTGGCCACTGCTGAGTTTTCCAAATTTGCTGGCATATTGAGTGCAGCACTTTCACAGCACCATCTTTCAGGATTTTGAAATAGCTCAGCTGGAATTCCATCACCCCCACTGGTTTTGTTCTTTGTATTAGTACCACAATATGTTTGTAACTGTTGCTTTAAATAAATCTTTCAGTATCTGGTGGGGAAAGTTATTCCTTTATCTTTCAAATCTCCTTTAAAATTATCTCCTGAGAGTATTTCACGCTGTATTTCACAGCAATGCTGCTGAGTTTTGCTGTTGTTTTTTTCATGAGGACTTTAGCTGGGATTTGGAGAAGGAAATGGCAACCCACTCCAGTATTCTTGCCTGGAGAATCCCATGCATGGAGGAGCCTGGTGGGCTACAGTCAGTCCCCGGGTCACAAAGAGTCGGGCACAACTGAGCGACTTCACTTTCACTTCACTTTAGCTGGGATTGGGCCAAATATTTGGGAGAACGGGCATGCATGTATGCGAAGTCATTTCAGTTATGTCTGACTCCGTGACCCTATGGAGAGTATGTCCATGGAGTTCTCCAAGCGAGAACACTGGAGTGGG
Source organism: Capra hircus (assembly GCF_001704415.2). NCBI lineage: Eukaryota > Metazoa > Chordata > Mammalia > Artiodactyla > Bovidae > Capra > Capra hircus. Next base: position 116,163,960 of record NC_030812.1, read on the forward strand.
TTGCCAGGCCCTCCTCCAGGGGATCTTCCCCATCCTGGGGTCCCACCCGTGTCTCTTAGTCTGTTGCATTGGCAGGGGGATTCTTCACCGCTAGCGCCACCTGGGAATCCTGCTTGGACTTCCCATCAAGATGGTACGCCCTTCCACATACTGACGGAATTATTTTCTCGGTAGGACCTAAGCTTTCTCTTCATTACAAGTACTGTGTGTGTGTGTGTGTGTGCGCGCGCACGCGCGCGCGCGTGTGTGTGTGAGTGTGTGTGTGAGTGTGTGTGAGAGAGTGTGTGTGAGTGAGAGTGAGTGTGTGTGAGTGTGTGTGAGAGTGTGTGTGCGTGCACACGTGTGTGTGTGAGTGTGTGTGAGTGTGAGTGTGTGAGAGTGTGTGAGTGTGAGAGTGTGTGTGTGAGTGTGTGTGTGTGTGAGTGTGTGTGTGTGTGTTACTCTCTCAGTCGGATCTGATTCTTTGCAACCCCATGGATAGAGGACCCCCCTAACCCAGGCTCCTCTGTCCGTGGGATTCTCCAGACAAGAATACTGGAGTGGGTTGCCATGCCCTCCTCCAGGGGATCTTCCAGACCCAGGAATCACACCTGGGTCTCCTGCACTGCAGGAGTATCCTTTACCGTCTGACCACCAGACAGGAATACTGGATATATTTTTGTTGCAGCTGTTTCTAGGTGTTTACTTTTTTGGTTTTTTATCTGTTGCTATTTTGAGTGGAATCTTTTTTCCTTTTATGGGCACTAACTAGTCATTGCTACTCTATAGGAAAACTAGAGGCTTTAAAATATTCATTTAGAATCTGACTGGTTTGCTAAGCTGTCATTAATTGCAGGTTTTTTGATGCTTTTCTTTGAAAATCACTTGGGTTTTCTGGGTGTTTCTCTGGGTAAAGTTGAGAGTGTTTCTACCTCCTTTCCTTTCATTATACCTATTAGTTCTGTTTTATCAAGTGAAAAGAGAAAAGTTTTAGTTGCTCAGTCGTGTCTGACTCTTTGGGACCCCATAGCCAGAGGACCTCCCCAGGCTCCTCTGTCTATGGAATTCTCCAGGCAAGAATACTGCAGTGGGTAGCCATTCCCTTCTCCAGGGGATCTTCCTGACCCAGGGATCAAACCTGGGTCTCCTGTATTGCAGGCAGATTCTTTACCATCTGAGCCACCAGGGAACTTCCTGTTTTATCAAAGTATCTTCTACAACTTCAGAAAATGGCAAGATAACAGTGTGAACGTAGTTGCCTTGGTTTGCACCTGCTGTTGGTGGGAATGCGTCTGCACATCCCTGTGAGGCACTGGTCCTCTGGAGAGTCCTTGTTTTCGAAGACACACTATAGGCTTTGAACAACTGCCTTCCAGGTCGTCTATGGGTGCAAGGGTTGGGGGTATGGAAATGCTTCCCTTTGGGACTATCCATGTGACTAGTGTCTGATCTGATGGGGCTCCTGTTCTGAAAGCATCGTGACTGGTGATGATTTGAGCTGAGCACCCACTCGTCGGGCCATTTGTTGCTGTTAATAGTGGTTTTGATCAGTGGAGTGAGATTTCTTCCTTTGCACTGTGGGGAAGAATCCCAAAGAAGATCCCAACGCCATGGGCATCGTCAGCCCTCCTGTGGTTAAGACATTGCCTCGGGCACCATCACGAGCAGGACCTCGTGGCCAGCCCCGAAGCCCTGTCTTCCAGCACCCCGCTCCCGTGTCCAGCACCCTCCTGGCAGGCCGCTGTGCAGGCGCGCCTCCTTCTACCTGGATGGCGTGATGGAGCCTCTCAAGCCCGTCCTCCCCACTCAGGTGTCCCCTCCTCAGGCAGCCCATGCCAGCCCTCAGCAGGGTTGGAGTCGCCCCCAGAGCACCGGTGTCCCGGGGACAAAGCCCTGCGCCGGCCACGGAGCAAACCCCCGAGGAGGAGAGGGGTGTGGCATGTCCAGCAACAGCTGAGGTGGTTCTGTGGTTCCCTCGCCGACCTGCTGCTTGCGGTTACATGTTGTTCCAAGGCCAGCCAGGACACTTTGTTTTTAACGGTCAGAAGCTATTTATCTGATGCTAGAGGGAAATCTGTTATTTGAAACCATCTGAACCTGGAATGATTTTAGTTCAGTTCAGTCGCTCAGTCGTGCCCGACTCTTTGCGACCCCATGAATTGCAGCACGCCAGGCCTCCCTGTCCATCACCAGCTCCCAGAGTTCACTCAGACTCATGTCCATCGAGTCCGTGATGCCATCCAGCCATCTCATCCTCGGTCGTCCCCTTCTCCTCCTGCCCCCAATCCCTCCCAGCATCAGAGTCTTTTCCAATGAGTCACCTCTTCACATGAGGTGGCCAAAGTACTGGAGCCTCAGCTTTAGCATCATTCCTTCCAAAGAAATCCCAGGGTTGATCTCCTTCAGAATGGACTGGTTGGATCTCCTTGCAGTCCAAGGGACTCTCAAGAGTCTTCTCCAACACCACAGTTCAAAAGCGTCAATTCTTCAGCGCTCAGCCTTCTTCACAGTCCAACTCTCACATCCATACATGACCACAGGAAAAACTATAGCCTTGACTAGACAGACCTTAGTTGGCAAAGTAATGTCTCTGCTTTTGAATATACTATCTAGGTTGGTCATAACTTTTCTTCCAAGGAGTAAGTGAAATTTCATGGCTGCAGTCACCATCTGGAATGATTTGGAGGTTCCTATATTAAATTTTAACATTTCCTTGCATTGTTATTCTTCATTGTGATAGTCTGGAATTTTTATAATTTATATTTCCCTGGGAAAATTTCCCATTTTGTGGGGAGCTCAGAATTCTTTAACATAAATATTTGCACAATTGGACTCCTGTAGCCACAAGTTCAGCAGCCATAGTTTCAACCAGCTTCAGATTAGAAATATTTGGAAAAAAAATTCCTGCAAGTTCCAAAAAGCATAACTTGGATTTCCGTAGTCACCAACTATATGCATAGCATTTAATGAATTAGGTGTTACTAGTTATCTAGAGATGATTTAAAGCATAAAAAAATAGTCAACAAAAGATGTACATAGGTTACGTGCAAATTCCCCACCATTCTGTACAAGGGACTCGTGTATCTGTGGATTTTGGTGTCTGGTCGGGGTGCTCCCTAGAACCCATCCCCTATGGATACCAAGGGACAACTGTTTAGTATCTTGTAATTTATGCATTTTGTTTGTTTTCTTACTTTTAGAATTACATTTTCCAGAGATTTATCTATTTTATCACACAAAACAATAGAAGTCATCATAGTAATTTATTGGACCTTTTCCCTGCTTTTTAAATTTAGTAATCTTTGTTTTTTCATCCTTGGTTTTTCTTGGATTTGTCTTGTTTTCTCTCCAATTTCCAATTACGTGTTGGTAACTTATTTGGCTTACTGGTCCTGGGTGAGGTTTCCCTGGTGGCTCAGTGGTAAAGAATCTGCCTGCAATGCAGGAGACCTAGGTTTGATCCCTGGGTTGGGAAGATCCCCTAGAGAAGGGAATGGCTACTCACTCTAGTATGCCTGCCTGGAGAATTCCATGGACTGTATGGTCCATGGGGTCACAAACAATTAGACATGACTGAGTGACTTTCACTACATATACGTTTGTAATATGTATATATATAAGCATGTATACACACTTATACACACTTACATGTATTATGTATATACATGTGTATACATGTATGTAATACATACAAGTATATATTCATATGGGTTTCCCTGGTGGCTCAGATGGTAAAGAATCCACTGCAATGCGGGGCACCTGGTTTGACCCCTGGGTCAGGAAGACTCCCCGGAGAAGGGCATGGCAACCCACTCCAGTATTCACACCTGGAGAATCCCATGGACAGAGGAGCCTGGAGGGCTACAGTCCACGGGGTCACAGAGAATCGGACACGACGGCAGTGACTGATCACAGCGCGTGCACTGGCAAACGCCTGGAGCTGGGCTGGTCCTTCGCGAAGCTGATGCCCTCTGACTCCACGTAGGTCACGCTCTGCACTGGTATTCTCCTCCCACACTCTCCTGTGGCACCCGGCATTTCAGAAGGAAGGTCAGGGGCCGCTGACTTCAGTCACACCAGACCCGGTTGCTGAGTTGCCTGATGCCAGCTGTGACTGTTTGACACTTTGCAGAAGGGGGAAAAAAAAAGCAAGTCCTTCAGGAGGATATACAACCTCTCCCTATCCCTGAGAGAAGGGGGCCCATTTCCTGAGGCTCTAGCCTGCTGTATATCCCTTTTGCCTGGCAAAAATAATAAAGCTATTCTTTTCTATTTCCTCCAGACTCTGTCTCCATGTTTCTCTTTGGCCGCGTCGGTGGACAGGGAGCCAAACTTTTGGCAACATGCCTCCCTCCCTCACCCCCACCCTCCTTGGAAACCACATGTCTGCTCTCTGTGGCTGAGTCTGTTTCTGTTTTGTAGAATACTGCATCTGTGCCATGGTGTAGATTCCACATGTGAGTGACATTACATCATGCTTACTTTTCTCTGTGTGACTTACCTCACTTAGGATGGTAATTGCTAGGTCCATCCATGTAGCTGCAAATGGCGCTGCTTCATTTTTTATGGCGAGTATTCTGTTGCATATAAACACCACGTCTTTATTCACTCATCTGTCAGACATTTAGGCTGCTTCCTTGTCTTGGCTGATGTAAATAGTGTTGCTGTGTGCATCGGGGTGCATGTATCTTCATTTTAAACAGATTATTTGTTTTTAATTGGAGGACAGTTGCTTTACAACATTGTGTTGGCTTCTGCCACACATCAGCATGGACCAGCCGTGGGGATACTCACGTCGCCTCCCTCCTGAACCTCCCCCCGGCCTCCCACCCCATCCCACCCCTCCAGGCTGTCACAGAGCGCTGGCTTTGCGCTGTCTGCCTCAGGCAGCAAGTGCCCGCTGGCCGTCTATTTCACATGCGCTAACTATGCGTTGAGATGCTTCTCCCTCAGCTTGCCCCGCCTCTCCTTCCCCGCCTGTATCCGCAAGCCTGCGCTTCTTGTGTGTAAGTGGCTACGGGCTCTTTTCTGACCTAATCTTAGGGTACTTTTGTTTCCTATGCTGCTGCTGCTGCTAAGTCGCGTCAGTCGTGTCCGACTCTGTGCGACCCCACAGACGGCAGCCCACCAGGCTCCGCCGTCCCTGGGGTTCTCCAGGCGAGAACACTGGAGTGGGTTGCCATTTCCTTCTCCAATGCATGAAAGTGAAAAGTGAAAGTGAAGTCCCTTAGTCGCGTCCGACTCTTAGTGACCCCATGGACTGCAGCCTACCAGGCTCCTCCGCCTTGGGATTTTCCAGGCAAGAGTACTGGAGTGGGGTGCCATTGCCTTCTCCGACTGATAAGATAGTTTTCTTTTAATTCTGTCAAGATTTTAAATTATTTTTTTTTCTGATCAAACCTTAAATATTTTGTATTATGTAGTCAATGTTATCACTTTTGTTTTCTGTCTGTTTTATTTTTGATCATTGAGTATGGGTATGTTTTGTTTAAGTGGTTACATTTCTTTTTTATTGGAGTAAAATTCACATAACATAAAGTGAACCGTTAACAATTTTAAGTGTATAATTCAGTTCTAGTAATGATTTTTAGCTGTGCATTTATGGATTATTCACATTATCTATTTGCCTTATATCAGCAGTTTCTTTACACTCTTTAAAACCATTAAGGACCCCAAAGAGCTTTGGTTTATGTGGGCAGTATCTATTGATGCTGTAATCAAAATAAAAAACTGGGAAAATTTGAAAATATGAATTACTTCCCTTAAAAATCACAATAATAAATTTAGTACATGTTAACATAACATTGTTTTAATGAAACATGTTTTTAAAAGAAAGAAAATAAGTAAAAACAGCATTATTTTACATTTTTGTGAATCTCTTGGTTTTGAACTTAGGAAGACAGATAGATCCTCACATCTGATTCCGCATTCAGTCTGTGCTGATAGATTGTTTGTTTTCCATTTTGAAGAAAACCTGGCTTCCAACCACAGATATGTGATTGGAAGAGGGAGAGATATTATAACAGTTTTCTCAAATAATCGTGGGTATTCTTCTTTGGCAAGCGGTGGTGTTTTAAAGGTTAGTGGCATTGTGCAACCTAAAGCCTTATGAATGACCTTTTCTGTTACATTAAACCCTATTTGTCTATTTTGCATTCTAACCGGATCATTTAGCCCTTTATGATTTTGTAATATTATGCATTGGTCATTTGGAAAATGACTTGAGTTATGCATGTATTCCAAATGTTGACACATTGCATTATACATTATCAAAAAATCCTATTTGTTAGCCTAACCAAGGAAGTGAAACACTTGCAAACTGAAAACTGGAAAACACTGCTGAAATAAACTAAAAGTGACCCATCTGTAAATGGAAAGAGAGCCACATCCATGGATTAGGAGAATATACTGTTCAGATGTCAGCGCTGCCTAAAGCAATCTACAGACGCAGCGCAACCACAACAGAAATCCCAATGAATACTTTTTGTGTGTGAGGAAGTGAGAAAAAATCACCTTACAATTCATATGGAATCTACATTCAAATAGCAAAAAATGATGTTGGGAACAAAAGAACAAAGTGGTAGGTCTTGCACTTCCTGACTTCAAAACATATTACAAAGCTACAGTAATTGAAACAGCATGGTACAGGCACAAAGAGAGACAGACAGATCGATGCAAAAGACAAGAGGTCCCAGAAATGAAGCGATCTTCAACAGAGGTGGCAAGATCACCCAAATGGGACAAGAAAAATTCTTCTAAATGGATGATGTTGAGAATGTCCACATGCAAAAGAATGAAGGTAGACCCTTCAGTTCAGTTCAGTTCAGTTGCTCATTGCATCCAACTCTTCGCAACCCCATGGACAATAGCATGCCAGGCCTCCTTGTCCATCACCAACTCCTGGAGTCTATTCAAACTCATCTCCATGGAGTTGGTGATGCCATCCAACCATTTCATCCTCTGTTGTCCCCTTCTCCTCCTTCCCTCAGTCTTTCCCAGCATCAGGGTCTTTTCAAATGAGTCAGCTCTTCTCATCAGGTGGCCAAAGTATTGGAGTTTCGGCTTCAACATCAATCCTTCCAGTGAACACTCACTGATCTCCTTTAGGACTGGTCGGATCTCCTTGCAGTCCAAGGGATTCTCAAAAGTCTTTTCCAACACCACAGTTCAAAAGCATCAATTCTTCAGTGCTCAGCTTTCGTTATAGTCCAACTCTCACATCCATACATGACCACTAGAAAAACCATAGCCTTGACTAGATGGACCTTTGTTGGCAAAGTAATGTCTCTGCTTTTTAATATGCTGTCTAGGTTGGTCATAACTTTCCTTCTAAGGATTAGGCGTCTTTTAATTTCATGGCTGCAGTCACCATTTGCAATGATTTTGGAGCCCCTAAAAATAAAGTCTGACACTGTTTCCGCATCTATTTCCCATGAAGTGATGGGACCAGATGCCATGATCTTCGTTTTCTGAATGTTGAGCCTTAAGCCAACTTTTTCACTCTCCTCTTTCACTTTCATTAAGAGGCTATTTAGTTCTTTGCTTTCTGCCATAAGGGTGGTGTCATCTGCATATCTGAGGTTATTGATATTTCTCCCGGCAATCTTGATTCCAGCTTGTGCCCTCTCCAGCCCAGCATTTCTCATGATGTACTCTGCATATAAGTTAAATAAGCATGGTGACAATATACAGCCTTGACGGACTCCTTTTCTTATTTGGAACCAGTCTGTTGTTCCATGTCCAGTTCTATCTGTTGCTTCCTGACCTGCATATAGGTTTCTCAAGAAGCAGGTCAGGTGGTCTGGGATTCCCATCTCTTTCAGAATTTTCCACAGTTTATTGTGATCCACACAGTCAAAGGCTTTGGCATAGTCAATAAAGCAAAAATAGATGTTTTTCTGGAACTCTCTTGCTTTTTTGATGATTCAGCAGATGTTGGCAATTTGATCTCTGGTTCCTCTGTCTTTTCTAAAACCACCTTGAACATCTGAAAGTTCATGGTTCATGTACTGCTGAAGTCTGGCTTGGAGAATTTTGAGCACTACTTTAGTAGTGTGTGAGATGAGTGCAATTGTGCAGTAGTTCGAGCATTCTTTGGCATTGCCTTTCTTTGGGACTGGAATGAAAACTGACCTTTTCCAGTCCTGTGGCCACTGCTGAGTTTTCCACATTTGCTGGCATATTGAGTCCAGCACTTTCACAGCATCATCTTTTAGGACTTGAAACAGCTCAACTGGAATTCCATCACCTCCACTAGCTTTGTTCGTAGTGATGCTTTCTAAGGCCCACTTGACTTCACATTCCAAGATGTCTGGCTCTAGATGAGTGATCACACCATCGTGATTATCTAGGTCATGAAGATCTTTTTTGTACAGTTCTTCTGTGTATTCTTGCCACCTCTTATTTATATCTTCTGCTTCTGTTAGGTACAGACCATTTCTGTCCTTTATCGAGGCTATGAAATGTTCCCTTGGTATCTCTAATTTTCTTGAAGAGATCTCTAGTCTTTCCCATTCTGCTCTTTTCCTCTATTCCTTTGCATTCATCACTGAGGATGGCTTTTTTTTTTTATCTCTCCTGGCTATTCTTTGGAACTCTGCTTTCACATGCTTATATCTTTCCTTTTCTCCTTTGCTTTTTGCTTCTCTTCTTTTCACAGCTATTTGTAAGGCCTCCCCAGACAGCCATTTTTCTTTTTTTGCATTTCTCTTTCTTGGGAATGGTCTTGATCCCTGTCTCCTGTACAGTGTCATGAACCTCTGTCCATAGTTCATCAGGCACTCTGTCTATCAGATCTAGTCCCTTAAATCTATTTCTCACTTCCATTGTATAATTGTAAGGGATTTGATTTAGGCCGTACCTGAGTGGTCTAGTGGCTTTCCCCACTTTCTTCAATTTAAGTCTGAATTTGGTAATAAGGAGTTCATGATCTGAGCCACAGTCAGCTCCCGGTCTTGTTTTTGCTGACTATATAGAGCATCTCCGTCTTTGACTGCAAAGGATATAACCAATCTGATATCAATGTTGACCATCTGGTGATGTCCATGTGCAGAGCCTTCTCTTGTGTTGTTGGAAGAGGGTGTTTGCTATGACCAGTGCATTTTCTTGGCGGATATCTATTAGCCTTGTCCTGCATCATTCCGCATTCCAAGGCCAAATTTGCCTGTTACTCCAGGTGTTTCTTGACTTCCTACTTTTGCATTCCAGTCCCCTATGATGAAAAGGACAGCTTCTTTTGGGTGTTAGTTCTAAAAGGTCTTGTAGGTCTTCATAGAACTGTTCAACTTCAGCTTCTTCAGCATTACTGGTCAGGGTATAGATCTGGATTACTGTGATATTGAATGGTTTGCCTTGGAAATGAACAGAGATCATTCTGTCATTTTTGAAACGGCATCCAAGTACTGCATTTTGGACCCTTTCGTTGACTATGAGGGCTACTCCATTTCTTCTAAGGGAATCTTTCCCACAGTAGTAGGTATAATGGTCATCTGAGTTAAATTCACCCATTCCAGTCCATTTTAGTTCACTGATTCCTAAAATGTCTACATTCATTCTTGCCATCTCCTGTTTGACCAGTTCCCATTTGCCTTGATTCATGGATCTAACATTCCAGGTTCCTATGCAATATTGCTCTTCAGAGCATCGGACCTTGCTTCTGTCACCTGTCACACCCTTATTTTACAACATGTACAAAAATTAACTCAAAAAAGGATCAAAAACCTAGACATAATACCTAAAACTACAAAACTCGTAGAAGAAGACATAGGGGGAAAGATTTATAACATTGAACTTGGCAGTGATTTATTGGAGATGACATCAAAAGCACAGGCAACCAGGAACAAAAGCAAAACTAGACAAATGGGACTGCATCAAGCATATGCTCTATTGTACATCAACGAACGCAGTCGACAAAGTAAAAAAGTAGTGTATGGAATGAGAGACGATATTTGCAAATCATATGTCTTACAAGGGTTTAGCATATGGAATATATAAAAACTCCCACACTTTAACAACAACAGAAATCAGATCATCCCGTTTTGTAGGAATATTTTGTGTCAGGTCTTAGTTGCTCCACGCAGGATCTTCATTGCTGTGTGTGGGCGTCTCTCTAGTTGTGGTGTGGGCTCAGGAGCGTGTGCGCTCCCTAGTTGTGGCGTGTGGGCTCAGGGGCGTGTGCGCTCTCTAGTTGCGGTGTGTGGGCTCAGGAGTGTGTAGGCGTCTTTCCAGTTGTGGCGTGTGGGCTCAGGAGCGTGTGGGCTCGCTAGGTGTGGTGTGGGCTCAGGAGCGTGTGTGCTCTAGTTGTGTTGTGGGCTCAGGAGCGTGTGCTCTTTAGTTATTGTATGGATTCAGGAGCGTGTGTGCTCTCTAGTTGTGGTGTGAGCTCAGGAGTGTGTGCGCTCTCTAGTTGTGGTGCGTGGGCTCAGTTCCCCAACCAGAGATTGAATCTTTGTCCCTCCGACTGGAAGATGAATTCTTAGCCAATGGACCACCAGGGAAGTCCCAAATCATCCAGTTTTAAAAATGGACTACTCATTTTTGAGAGTTTGATATTGACATTCCAACTAAAATTTTTACTTAAAATTATTACTACTCGAAAACTGCAATATACAGTGGAACTATATGTGACTTTGTTCTATATTTACAAGTCCCCTGTAAATGTGTTACCACACTTCTTTAAAAAATAAAAACCAAAACAAAACAAATAGAGGACTCGCATAGACATTTCTACAAAGATGATATACGAATGTGAGCAGGCATATGAAAAGATTTCCAATACCATTAACCATCAGAGACATGCAGAGCAAAGCCACAGTGAGATACCAGCTCGCACTCCTTAGGATGGCTCCTATTTAAAAAGCTACGGCAATAGCAGGGTAAAAGTGTTGGTGAGGAGATATGTGGAGCAATTAGAGCCCTGTGTACTGTGGGTGGGACTGTAGAATGGTGACCTAACTATGAGGATCAGTATGGAATGTCTAAAAAAAAATTAAAAATAGAACTGTCATATGATCTAGAAATTTCACTTCTGGGTCAGTTCAATTCAGTTCAGTTGCTCAGCTGTGTCCGACTCTTTGTGACCCCATGGACAGCAGCACTTCTAGGTATAAACCCAAAATAATTGAAAGCAGGGTCTCAAAGAGATATTTGCACACTCATATTCAGAGCGGCATTATTCACGGTGGCCAAGAGGTGGAGGCAACCTAAATTTCCATTGATGGCTGAATGGATAAACAAAGTGTGGTCCATACGTATGGTGGAGCATTTTCACCCCCAGAATGAAGGAAATTTTGCCACATACGACAACATGGGTGCCTCTCAAGGGCCTCATCCTAAGTGAGGTGAGCCAGTCACAGACAGACGCATACTCTATGATGCCACTAATATGAATGATGAAAAGTAGCCCAATTCATAGGAGCAGAATAGAATGAATGACTATTATTAGGGGCTGGGGGGGAGGGGGAGATGTTATTTAATTTCTATGGAAGTTTCAGATTTGCAAGATTGGAAGGTTCTGGAGGTCTGTTTCAGGATGATATGACTCTGCTTACTGCCATTGACTTTTACACTCAAAACCAGTTAAGATGGTAAACTTGATGAGTTTCCAGAGAAATGTTGTTTTGGCCATGCCACATGGCCCATGGGCTTTTAGTTCCCTGACAAAGTACCAAACCCCTGCCCCATGCAGCGAGAACCAGAGCCCTAGCCGCCGGGCCACTGGGGAAGCGGGGCTTGCAGGCATTCCAGGAGTTGCCCCTGGCCCCCCAGCAGGAAAGGAGCCGAGCTGGGGCTTCAGCTCAGGCAGCCTCTCCCAGAGGCCTGTGCTCAGAATCTCCACACCTCTACCTGGAAGGATGTGTGGGACCCACAGAGGCCGGGGAGGAAGGGGTGAACGTTCGAGGCCAGGGGAACACTGTGGTTGAGTCAGGCAGGGAGGATCGTGCCTGGGGAGGGGGCCTTGTTCAGTTCAGGGTAAGACCCTGGGGCCCGCTGGGCCGATCGGAGCGGGGGTGAGGGGGCCTGGGCCTCATATCTGTGGGCAGAGAGGGCAAGGGGATCCCGTAGGACAAGCCCTGGAGCGTCTAAGCTCGCAGGGACTGGGACGCACACTTTGGGACTGGATTCCCAGCTTCTGGCTCATTGCTCCATCATGGAGAGGGTCCTATCTCTTCTTGGGCCCCCCCAGCTAGGCGCTGGGGCTCGAGTCTCAGGGCTGTGGGGGGAGTGAAATGGCAGGCTGTGTGTGAAGGAGCCAGCCCCCTGCTGGGAGGGGTAGGCACACAGACATGGCTGCTCCCACTCTGGCCTTGGAAGATTTTTTTCCCGGAGCATGGTCCTCCTCCACAGGTCTGAGCACCCTGTCCGCACATGACAGCCAACGTGGGGCTTCTGTTGGTTTAACAATGGGCAAAACAGCCTTCAATTACTCACATGCATTTCCATTCAAAACGCGTGGTTGCTATAGCAAAGTTCAGAGACCCAGACTTGGGTGCAGGGACGTCAGCCTCCCCAAGTCCAAGAATAACCGCTCTGCTGTCTGCAGACCCATGGGGGCCAGAGCTGACCCAAGAGTCTCGACTGCAGGCACGCGCAGAGACTGGATGAGAAGGGGTTCCCAAGCGCTGGGTTTCAGAAACACCGCAGCCTCTCCTCCCAGCTGCCTCCCCAGATCGGGCCCTCAGTGCTGAATCTTTCTGGATGATTCCACCAGCCCGGGCAGACAGGCCCCAGAGTGAATGTGTTCAATACATTTTTCTTAAAAAGGAGGAGTCAAAAGATAAAGGTTCATTTCTGTCTTTGACCTCAGAGACGTGCAGACTAAAGAATAATTCTAACAACATAAAGGCAGAGTCGGAAAGAATTAAAAGCAGGATTGATCCTTTCGGAATCACTGGTTAAGAATGAAAGCCCCAGATGACCACTATCAACACATATAATTTTTTTTTCCAGAAATGAAAGAACGCAAGAAATAAGCATAAAAGTCAAAAAGCATAAAACAAACATATAGCAGATCAAACATACTCAGTCAGGTCATAAACAAATAAAAAGGCATAAGGTCTTTACTAAAGGAAAAACCATTCTCAAATTGAGTTTAAAAATATTCACTCACGCATCCACCCAGCTATCTATGAATCTTAAAGTGGATCCTGAAGCAGCCTGGTGACCCAGCTCCAGCCCCACTCTGTCTCACTCAGAGGGAGTCTTGATTGCCCAAGAACCCAGCAGAAGGCACACTTATCCTTGCTGGTAACATGAATCCATCCATCCACCAACCATCATCCATCCACCAACCATCATCCATCCACCAACCATCATCCATCCATCCATTCAGTCATTTATTATTAAACTCTTCTTGAGCATCCTTCTGTGTTAGGCTCCAGGATTCAGAGAGAGCTCTGCGGTGGTTCTTACCCTGAAGTCTTTCAGGGCATACTTGGTGAAGACCAATCTGTAAACAGACATACTGACAAGTGAGGTTGGTGTCGTGGGGTCAGATGAAGGGCATGTCTGCTGGGGAATCGGGAGAGCTTCCCAGAAGAGGTGAATTGTGTACGCTGGGCCTAAGAGATGCCTGAGTGCTGGTCGGGGAGGAAAGGGGCTGGGAAACGGGCCTCCTGATCCGAAGGAAGAGAACACACAGAGTTGGCATGGAATGCAGAAGGATCCTGAAGGTGGGGCAGGAAGCTAGCAGAAGACAGGGCTGAAGACGTTGGGATAAAGGGACATGACCTGGGGTTGTTGGTTTCAGACTGAGTGGCTCGGGCTCTGTATTGCGGGCAGTGGGAAGCTCTGAAGTCTTTAAATGCCGAGCGGTCTGATCACATTTGCCTTTTATAAATCTTACTTGGAGGATGGCAGTGTGGAGGGTGGCCCAGGAGAGAGATGATAGGCCTGGGTCCTGGCATGATAGTGAGAGTCCCAAATCCCCAGCGAGCTGGAGAGAGCCTGTGAACAGGTGGGTCAGGTTGTTGTCATGGAAACACAAGATGTTCCCCTTCCTATGTGAGCGGGTGGCCTTGCAGCAGCCCAGCAGTCACCCTGGGTTTACGGACGTGAGGGCGGAGCTGGAGTGCCTAAATGAAATTGCCACTGAGACGTATGTCGCCAGTCTCGTCTGGCTGCCACTTTGCCCAGAGAAGGCCATTGTGTCAGGGATGAGTGGAGATGGAGCAGCCCTTTACATCCTGAGGGCGGGGTGGGGAGGCACCGAGTTCATTAAGGCTGCTTAGGTCAATTACACCAATGGGACAAGTGACCTCACAGAAGTCTGCAATGCAGCCGTGACTTGACAGCAGAAATGTGTGAGGGATTGAGAGCAAGAGTCTCAGCTCCAGAACAGGAGGACCCCTTTCAGAGAACCTATTACAACCTCATTCGATGGGTGAAATGATGGTAAACAACAACACAATCGTCATAGTTATGATGGCGTTGAGGACAGTGATGGTGGTGATGATGGTGGTGGTGATGGTGGTGATGGTGGTGGTGGTGGTGATGTTGATGTCAATGATGGCGATGATGATGGCGGTGTTGACGGTAATGATGGTGATGATGATGGCGGTGATGGTGGTGATGGTGGTGGTGGTAATGTTGACAACAGTGATGGTGATGATGATTGTAATGGTGGTGATGATGATGGTAGTGGTGATGACAGTGATGGTGGTGATGGTGGTGGTGGTGGTGACAGTGATGGTGATGATGATGGTGGTCATGATGGTGCTGATGATGGTGATGATGACAGTGATGAGGGTGATGATGGCGGTGGTGATGATGAAGACGGTGATGTTGGTGCTGATGAGGATGATGGTGGTGGTGATGATGGTGATGATGGGGATGGTGGTGGTGAAGTTGATGACACTGGTGACCATGATGATGGTGATGATGGTGGTAATGGTGGTGGTGACGATAGTGGTGGTGATGGTGGTGATGGTGTTAATGGTAATGATGGTGATGGTGGTGGTGATGATGTTGATGATGGGGATGGTGGTGGTGATGACGGTGATGATGGTGATGGTGGTGGTGATGATGATGAAGACAGTGATGACGGTGATGATGGTGGTGATGGTGGTGATAGTGATGGTGGTGATGATGGTGGTGGTGATGCTGGTGGTGGTGGTGATGATGGTGGTGGTGGTGATGATGGTGGTGATGATGGTGGTGATGATGGTGGTGATGATGGTGGTGATGGTGGTGATAGTGATGGTGGTGATGATGGTGGTGGTGGTGATGATGGTGGTGATGGTGGTGACAGTGATGGTGATGATGGTGATGATGGTGGTGATGGTGGTGATGATGGTGGTGATGATGATGGTGCTGATGAGGATGATGATGGTGGTGATGATGTTGATGATGGGGATGGTGGTGGTGAAGTTGATGACAGTGGTGACCATGATGATGGTGATGATGGTGGTGATGGTGGTGATGACGATGGTAGTGGTGATGGTGGTGATGGTGGTGATGAAGTTGATGACAGTGATTGCCAGGAGCCAGCATGAGTAACTCTGCCCATGGCAAAGGTCATGAGGAAGGAGGCTTGGCATACGCAAAGGCGGGATCAAGCCTCAGGAAACCCCCTGTTCCCGAGCATCTAACCCCAAAACCAGAGTCTGTTTTATGCTCTCCCCCATAACCGTCTCTCTCGGAGAAGGAGTAAACGTGCGGCTCCAAGGCAATAAAAATTCCTGGGCGTGACAAGAGTGTTTCAGCTTACGGACTCCTCTGAAGGTTATCCAGCCCACCTGTATAGGTTCGTCCGGCCACATGTGATTGTTTACAGCCTCCCAACCTGAGAGGCACGAGATGTTTTAGACTTACTAAAGGCAAATTCTTTTGGGGAGTTGGAAATTATTAGTATAGTGGGTTGGTTAGGAATTATATTGGTGAAGGGTTCTTCATTTGTTGTGTCAATAATTGCTGCTAATTCCCTGCTCTGGGTGGGACAAGGATGTCTCAGGTCAAACCTCTCTGCTGACAGACTAGCTTGTGTGAGAGGATTATCCATACTGCTGCCACTAGGCACATGATTGTTTACTACCTCTCAACCGTAAACAGCACAGAGAGTTTTGGAGTATTTTGAGAGTCTTAATTAGCATAGGGCTTTTCTCATTGTTGGGTCAATGATTGCCGCCAGGCCTCCATATCCTTAGGCACCTGGGAATATATTAATCAGTGTATTTGGAATATAGAAAAGGAAATACAGTAGTTTTTGATGTTAGCAATACTAGACTTTTTGAGTTAATGGATTTTCTCTTTTGTAATAGATCACTGTACTTTGTTATAAATTACTGTGTCCTTGCTGTGTAAAAAGGTAACTTTATCATATCTTAAGACTAAATAGATCTTAAGGGGAACATCGGTGATAGGATTTTCATTTGTTGGGCTGATGTTTGCTGCTAAATCTCCATGTTCCCTGCCCTTATAATGAATATAACTAGCATATAGGAGAAATAAGTATTAACCTTTAAGATTAATCATGTTAACCTTGGGTTAAATAAATTCCTTTCTTGATTGTAACTCACTACACCCTCACCCTATAGGAATGTAACTTTACTTGAAGGGTGGTGTCTGGTTTAAAAAAAAACACCCTTGGAAAAAATAACTTTTTGGTTATCAGAAAGAAAGGATCATAAAATCCCTAAGAACTTTTTATGTGAAGCACCTGATTTTGATAAAGGTCAGGACAGCTGACCGCCACCCCCCACCGTGACTCTGTATTCATCCCTATGTGTAACAAAAGGTATATAAGCTAACCCCAAAATAAAGAAATCGGATCAGTTTCCGCAAAGACTGATTCCCCCATGTCGCTTCTTTCTTGCCCCCGTTTCTCTGGCTGAATTCCCATCTGGATTCAGCCTCCTTTTCTCCACTACACTATCTCCTACTACACTATCCGTTTCTAATCTCTCTCAATATCTGTGATTAAATATGTATTTTTCCAAAGATGCCAACTCCGTCCCCACCTTCGAATTCCCTGGATCCACCGGGGCTGGACCCCGGCAAGTGATGGTGATGATGGTGGTTATGGTGATGGTGATGATGACGTCAATGATGTTGATGTCAATGATGGTGATGATGGTGGTGTGGATGGTAATGATGGTGGTGATGGTGATGGTGATGATGGTAGTGATGGTGGTGATGTTGATGTCAATGATGGTGATGATGGTGGTGTGGATGGTAATGATGGTGGTGATGGTGATGGTGATGATGGTAGTGATGGTGGTGATGTTGATGTCAATGATGGTGATGATGGTGGTGTTGATGGTAATGATGGTGGTGATGGTGATGGTGATGATGGTGTTGATGGTAATGATGGTGGTGATGGTGGTGGTGATGATGGTGGTGATGGTGATGTTGATGTCAATGATGGTGATGATGATGGTGGTGTTGACAGTAATGATGGTGGTGATGATGGTGATGATGGTGGTGATGGTGAGGATGGTGGTGGTGCTGGTGGTGATGGTGATGTCAATGATGGTGATGATGGTGGTGTTGATGGTAATAGTGGTGGTGATGATGGTGGTGATGATGGTGATGGTGATGATCGTGGTGATAATGTTGACAACAGTGATGGTGATGATGCTGATGGTGTTAATGGTAACAATGGTGGTGATGATGGTGGTGATGAGGGTGATGATGGTGGTGATGGTGGTGATGAAGTTGGTGACAGTGATGGTGATGATGATGGTGGTGGTGGTGATGGTGGTGGTGATGATGAAGACTGTGATGACAGTGATGAGGGTGATGATCGTAGTGGTGATGATGAAGACGGTGATGATGGTGCTGATGAGGATGATGATGGTGGTGATGATGGTGATGATGGGGATGGTGGTGGTGAAGTTGACGACAGTGGTGATCATGAGGATGGTGATGATGGTGGTAATGGTTGTGATGACGATGGTAGTGGTGATGGTGGTGATGGTGATGAAGCTGGTGACAGTGATGGTGATGATGGTGGTTATGGTGGTGATGGTGGTGGTGATGGTGGTGATGTTGATGTCAATGATGGTGATGTCAGTGATGGTGATGATGGTGGTGTTGATGGTAATGATGGTGGTGACGGTGGTGGTGGTGATGATGAAGACGGTGGTGATGGTGATGGTGGTGGTGAAGTTGATGACAGTGGTGACCATGATGATGGTGATGATGGTGGTGATGGTGGTAATGGTGGTGATGACGATGGTAGTGGTGATGGTGGTGATGGTGGTGATGAAGTTGGTGACAGTGATGGTGATGAGAGTGGTTATGGTGATGATGATGGTGGTGATGTTGATGTCAATGATGGTGATGTCAGTGATGGTGATGATGATGATGGTGTTGATGGTGGTGATGATGGTGATGATGGTGGTGATGGTGGTGATGGTGGTGATGATGGTGGTGATGTCAGTGATGGTGGTGATGATGGTGGTGATGATGGTGGTGTTGATGATGGTGATGGTGGTGATGATGGTGATGATGGTAATGATGGTGGGGATGATGGTGGTGTTGATGGTAACGATGGTGGTGATGATGGTGATGATGGTGGTGTTGATGGTAATGATGGTGGTGATGATGGTAACGATGGTGGTGATGATGGTGATGATGGTAATGATGGTGATGATGATGGTGGTGTTGATGGTAACGATGGTGGTGTTGATGGTGATGATGGTGGTGTTGATGGTAACGATGGTGGTGATGATGGTGGTGATGATGGTGTTGATGGTAATGATGGTGGTGATGATGGTGGTGTTGATGGTAACGATGGTGGTGTTGATGGTGATGATGGTGGTGTTGATGGTAAGGTGGTGATGATGGTGGGGATGGTGGATGGTATGATGGGTGGTGATGATGCGGTGATGGTATGATGGTGGTGATGATGGTGGTGATGATGGTGGTGATGATGGTGGTGTTGATGGTAACGATGGTGGTGATGATGGTGGTGATGATGGTGTTGATGGTGATGATGGTGGTGATGATGGTGGTGATGGTAATGATGGTGGTGATGATGGTGGTGATGGTAATGATGGTGGTGATGATGGTGGTGTTGATGGTAACGATGGTGGTGATGATGGTGGTGATGATGGTGTTGATGGTGATGATGGTGGTGATGATGGTGGTGATGATGGTGGTGTGATGGTGATGATGGTGGTGTTGATGGTAAGATGGTGGTGATGATGGTGGTGATGATGGTGGTTGATGGTAATGATGGTGGTGATGATGGTGGTGATGGTTGATGGTGTGATGATGGGTAGATGATGGTGGTGATGATGGTGGTGATGTCAGTGATGGTGGTGATGATGGTGTTGATGGTAATGATGGTGATGATGATGGTGGTGTTGATGGTAACGATGGTGGTGTTGATGGTGATGATGGTGGTGTTGATGGTAACGATGGTGGTGATGATGGTGTTGATGGTAATGATGGTGGTGATGATGGTGATGATGGTGGTGATGATGGTGTTGATGGTGATGATGGTGGTGATGATGGTGGTGTTGATGGTAACGATGGTGGTGATGATGGTGATGATGGTGGTGTTGATGGTAATGATGGTGTTGATGGTGCTGATGGTGGTGATGATGGTGGTGATGATGGTGGCAGTGGAGGTGGTGATAGTGATGGTGATGATGGTGATGATGGTGGTGTTGATGGTAACGATGGTGGTGATGATGGTGGTGATGATGGTGTTGATGGTAATGATGCTGGTGATGATGGTGATGGTGGTGATGGTGGTGTTGATGGTAATGATGGTGGTGATGATGGTGTTGATGGTGATGATGGTGGTGATGATGGTGTTGATGGTGATGATGGTGGTGATGATGGTGGCAGGGGAGGTGGTCATAGTGATGGTGATGACTGTTAGCATTTTTATTGTGCCAGGTGTTGTCTGGTCGCTATTGAAAACATTTCCTAAATTAACTCATTTAATCCTTACAAAAATGGAGATAATATCACCCCTGCTTTTCATGTGGGGTCCCTGAGGCACAGAGAGGCTACTGTGCCTTGCTCCATGTTGCACAGCACACTAGGGCTGGACGCTGACCAGCATCCTCATTACCAAGCAGTTTATGATGGAGGCAGAAAGCATTTTGGAAAAAGTTGTTTGCCCTCAGGCAAGGATGAGATGATCATTCTAAGTGACTGGTGATTCTTCAGAGTGTTTGCCCTTGATGTGTACCTAGGCTGGGAATCCAGGCACTTTATGAAGCATGGGAGGGAGACTCAGGGAGGGTGGTGAAGGCTTAGCGAGAACTGCTCCAAACTGCATGCATTCTGAGTGGTTTCAGGGGAAGACAGAGCATTTTAGGCTCAATATAAAGAAAAATTTTAACCCCACAGATCCAGGGTGGGGATAAAACGATCATATAGGGATTCAGCGAGCATCTGACTTCAGCGGAGTGTAAGGAGGGCCTAGTGATCACGGTCGAAGGGTTGAGTTTGGTGACTTCTGTGACCACTTTGACTTTGGGATTGTAATGTTCCCATTTCAGAGATGGGAGAAACTGAGGCTCCATGGGTGACTTGCCCATGGCTGTTCTTTCCATCTAGCCCCTGCTCATAGCTGACCGATGGGAATGCCTCTTCTCTACCTCTCATGCTTCCACATGGAGGGACTTCCTTTTGTGTAACACTCCTGAACCCAGGTGAGGAAGGGAGGAGTGTCCTGAAAACCTAACGCTCTGGGTGCTGAAGTCCTGCTCAACCTGACCTGGCCCCTTCTGGGATCTCAGGGGCCAAGTAGCTCATCAGGGAGGGCATCCAGGCAGGGCATGGGGTCAGATGCTGTGTGACCTTGGATAGACCAGTTGCCTGCCCTTAGCATGAGTTCCTCGCCTATAAAGCAGAGCTGCGTGAAGATGAGATATGAGCTGTTGGAGCTCATGGGCGTCAGTTGAATGAATGAGTGTTGGCTGCGATGTGTCTGTACCGCAGTGTCCTGGCTGGGCAGTTTCCCCCGCAAGGACTCTCTGCTCCCCAAACCCCCCTCCCAGGGCACCCCAGGCTGAGAGGCTAGAGGGTCCCTAAACAGAGCGTCCAGGACCCTGGCTTTCCCCAGGACGGGGCAGTTGCCCGAGGGTCTCTGCTCCCCACCCCCAGCCCCGCTGGCCCTGCCCGTCATTTCTGGCTGTGATCGTCCATTCTTCACATTTCCTGGCTCCTCTTTCATCTAAACAGCTGGCGCTATTTGTTCTGGGTGATTTCCCTTATTTATTGCCGCATTTTCGGGAGGCACATAACTCTGTCTTCCAGCCATTTGACTGCAGCCTCTTTAAATTGAAACAATTGATCAGGCCTCTGCTTTTCTCCTTTTGTTCCAGTCCCTCCTCCCCAGCTGCCCCACCCCACCCCTTCTCTTTCAAGCGACAATTAAATTTAAATCCATTTTCTCTACAGAAAAAAACACTGATCACAGTCGCAGGCCCAGGAGTGACCCAGAGTCAAGGGGACACGGCTGGACACGTGGGATTGGACAGAGGGCAGCAGACTCTGCCCTTTCTGGGGGGTGTGAGTCCTCAGCCCCACTTGGGCCCAGAGCAGATTCTGACCCCAGTGGGTGGAGGCCTTGTAGATGGTAGGACAGGTGACCGGGGTCTCGCTGGCATCGTGGTTGGTCACGGAATGCAGTCAGACAGGCCGTGGGTCAGGCAGACCGTGGAAGTGGTGCTCTGGCCTTTGCGATGGGGTTGAGGCCGTTGCTTCGGCAAGTCTTATGACTTGCCCCAGACAGGGTCCTGTGTCCCTGTTCCAGGCAGGGTGCTGCCAGAGGGGCCCTGTGTGCCCATGGGGTAAGCGCTGTGAGCAACTGGTCTCTGCTCATCCTTCCCTCTCTGTTTTAGACACGGGGAAGCTGAGGACAAAGTCTACCCTTGAGATTCAGAACCTACCCGTGACCCGAGTCACATCTTGTCCCATTGGGAGGCTCAGACTCCCCATTCCAGATGTATGGAGAGAGGAAGCCCTGAGCGGTGTTGCTGGGAGTTCACGTCCTGTCTGGAGACCCCCCACCCCGCCCCGTAGTGGGTTATGCCCTAGGCCAGTCAGCCCCATCATCTCACATGGCCAGTTTTTCAGGCTCCTGACCGCCTGTGGAAGGAATCATGCAGTCTGTGTTCTGGGGGTTCCGGCTCTTTCACACAACACGATGTCTGTGGGCTGTTCTCTGTCTCTGCCAAATACGGCTTGTGTGGATGGATGGCAGACGGTTCATCCATTCCCCTGTGGATGGGTGTTTGGACTGTGTCCAGGTTCTAGCTATTATCATGATTTCCTTTCTGGTGGCCATATGCATTCTCTGAGGCACATTCCTAGCAGGGGAATTGCCGGGTCATATGGTAAATGTAAGCTTAATTTCAGTGTACACCAGCACACAGCTTTCTGAAATGGTTTAATCATTTTACATTCCCACCTGGAGGAATAGGAGAGTCCCAGAGGCTCCTCATCCTCGCTAAAGCTTGTTGCTGTCAGTCTTTCTTTCCTAACTCTTCCAGTGAGTCAGAAACGGTAGCTCATTGTGCACTTAAGGCAATGAGCTTGAGCACTTTGCCTGTGCTTATTGACCATGAGTACATCTCTTTGCGTCAACTGCCCATTCACGTTGCTTGCCCATTTTCAATTGGATTGCCTCTTTGTTATTGATTTATGGCAGCTCTTTATATATGAAACTTATGAGTCTTTTTGGTCAGAAATGTATATTCTGATCCATGGATTGGTTTTCACTTATAAGTGTCGTTGATGAGCAGAAGCTTAAAAATTTGATGACATTAAATGTATACATTTCTTTATGACTACTTTGTGTCCTCTCTAAAAAATATTTGCCTGCTCCAAAGTCGTGGGGCTATTTTCTCACGTTTTCTTCCAGAAGATTCATTGTTGTACCTTTCTCCTCTTCGTCAAGGATGCGTCTTGAGTGAGTGCGCGTGTGTGTGGTGAGGGAGGGACTGAAGCTTAGTTTCCCATACTGTCAGCTAGTTCCACTCCTGTGTGTTGAGAAGGCTGTCCTTTGTCTGCTGAATTGCCCTGGTGCCTCAGTTGACTCTACATGTGTGAATCGATTTCCACACCATTGATCTGTTTGTCTATCTTTGTACTATTATTACACAGTCTTAATTATTGCAACTTTGGTTGGATAGCATCACCAACTCAATGGACATGACTTGAGCAGACTCTGGGAGATAGTGGAGGACAGGGCAGCCTGCATGCTGCAGTCCATGGGGTTGCAAAGTGTCGGAGATGACTTAGCGACTGAACAACAGCAACAATGGTAAATCTTGATAGTAGACAGTGCCCGCCGACTCGATTGGGTTTTTTTTCCAAATATTTTCTTGGATATTCTAGGCTCTTTACGTTTTCAGATTAATTTTAGAATTAGCTTTTCAAGTTCTGTAAAAAGCCTGCTGGAATTTTACTGGGATTGGATGGCCTTTATAGACCAGTTTAAGGAAAACTGACATGCTAACAAAATTGCATTTTCTAATCTATGAGAATTGCACAAGGTTTTGAAGACATTAATTCCTGTCAGTGTGTTTTATGCTTACAGTGTAGAGATCTTCCATATCTTTTATTAGATGGATTCTTAGGCATTTGACATGTTTTGATCCTATTATAAATGCTATTTAAAATATTCATTTCCAATTGTTTACTAGGAATATATAGAAATAAAAGTGGTTTTTGCATATGACTTTATATTTCGCAGTTTTGCTGAGCTGGTTCGCTACTTTTAGTTGTTTTTGCCATAAATTCCTTATTTCCTTATACACGGTCATATTGGCCCATACAGA
This sequence comes from Capra hircus, assembly GCF_001704415.2. Classification (NCBI taxonomy): domain Eukaryota; kingdom Metazoa; phylum Chordata; class Mammalia; order Artiodactyla; family Bovidae; genus Capra; species Capra hircus. The sequence goes on from NC_030812.1 coordinate 116,187,686, forward strand.
CAATTTTGCTTCTTGCTGCCGAGTCTTTTTGCCTTTCATTTCTCTTCTTACTTCCCCTGTCTAGGATAGGGCCTCCTCGATGATGCCAAGTGGAAGCAGTAAAGGAGGGCGTCTTGCCTTGTTCCTAATCTTAGATTCAATGTTTCGTCATCAAGGATGACATTATCTGCAGGGTCTCGTGTGCTCTTTATTAGACTGGAGGTGTTTCTTCTGCTCCATTTTGCTAAAGCCTTTCTTTTCCACGGAAAGCTGTTTCCGTGAACAGGTGTCGAACCTTCTCAAATGCTTTCTCGACAACTGTTGAGATGATCATTCTTTTCTCCTTCATTCGGTTGATTTGGTGAATTACATGGAGTTTTAAATGCTAAACCAACCTTGCCCTTTGAACGAATCCCACTTGTTCATAACATGCGCACACACACAGGTTTTGGTTCACTAATACTTTGTTCAAACTTTTTACATGATGTTAGGAGATTTTTGTCCTACAATTTTACTTGCTTCTAATTCTATACCATCTGACAATTCTCCTTGCTCATTGGAGTGTTTATTCCACTTACATTTAATTAAATTACTGATCAAGTTGAGTTTACATCTACTTTCTTGCTATTTGCTTTCTATTTGTACCATCTGTTCTCGGATTCTTTACTGCCTTCTCCTGAATTCACTGAATATTTTAGAATATTCTGTTGAATTTCCTCTCTTGACCTTTCAGTACCTCTTTCTTTTAAAGTGATAGTTCTGGGTATTGCAACACAAATCCTTAAAAGCTCACAATCTGTGCTGCTTTCCTATTATACCGCCTTGGGACTTTCCTGGTGGTCCAGCGGTTAAGAACCTGCCTTGCAGTGCAGGGGACTCAGGTTTGATCCCTGGTCAAGAAGATAAGGGTCCTCACGCCACAGAGCAGCTAAGCCCACACATCACAGCTAGCGAGTCTGTGTGCTGCGACGAAAGATCCCACGTGCCGTAACCTGGACCTCACGCAGATGAATAATAAGTGGCCCCACCTCAGGCACAGTGGACACCACAAGGACTGTGCGGTGTGTGAGTCGCTTAAACTCCCTTCCCTTTGTGCTATGATTTCGTGCATTTTATAGCCGTAATACGATGAGAGCATTGCTTCACGCAGTCGATAGCCTCTGCTCATTCGTTCTGAATTCACATTTTCTTCTAAATTATCTACCAAACTTATAATAAAAATGTAAAGTTGTTGTGTGCTGATTCCAACATCCGGGTCATCTGGGCATTTCTATGAACTGTTCTTTCTCTTGATTGTTGGTCATTTTCAACCAAGAGACCAAGTGAAGTGGGGCTGGCCTCAGCTCGTCCATGTTCTAGCTCCTCTCTGGTGTCACATGTGCTGAGGGCAGACCCTGCCCTCCTGCAGGTACCGGGAGGCCACGTAGACCTCTTTCTGCCCTCAGCCCCAGATTCCAATTCCTCTTGCACCTTCCTGAAGGGGGCGATCCCTGCGGTCTTACCAGGAATTGAGCTCACTGGAGATTTGTTACAGCTTTGACTGGTTCTAGTTCACCTGTGGTTTCACCTCTTTTGAGAATCCAGTCAGACACCATCTCATCCCCAGGAGGGCCCTGGGATCTAAACTTGGTGGAACTTTAAAATGGTGCTCTACTTTCTAGCCTCCCCCCAGCTGTCTCAAGCTCAGGGTTGCCAGGTGATGGGGATTGTTATGCCTCTGGGGCTCTTTCAAGCTCCAGCCTGTCATCTAAAAAAGGATATATATGATATACACACACACACATGTATATGATATGTATACACACATGTATATGACACGTATACACACATGTATACGACACATATACGCACATGTATATGATACATATGCACACACGTATATGATACATACACACATGTATATGATACATATACACACATGTATACGACATGCACACACATGTATATGACACACACATGTATACGACACATACACACACGTATACGACACATACACACACGTATATGACATATACACATATGTATGATATATACACATATATTTATGATATATATACACACATGTATATGATACATATACACACATATATATGATACATATACACACATGTGAATGATACATATACACATATATATGATATATACACATATTTATGATATATACACACATGTATATGACATATATACACACATGTATATGATATATATATACACATATTTAGGATATATACACACACATATGATATATACACACATGTATATGATATATACACACACGTTTATGATATATACACACATGTATATGTATATATACACACATGTACATGATATATATACACACGTATATGATACATATACACACACGTATATGTATATATACTTTTGTGTATTATGGACTTCCCAGGTGACATTAGTGGTAAAGAACCCACCTACCAATGCAGGAAATGTAAGGGATGCTGGTTCAATCCCTGGGTCAAGAAGATCCCCTGGAGGAGGGCATGGCAACCCACCCCAGTATTCTTGCCTGGAGAATCCATGGACAGAGGACCCTGGCGAGGTACAGTCCATGGGGTCGCAAAGAATTGGACATGACTGAAGTGACTTAGCACATATGTATTATAAATATCTATGTATATTACACACACATGGACTTCCCTGGTGGCTCAGCTGGTAAAGAATCCGCTTGCAATGTGGGAAACCTGGGTTCGATCCCTGGGTTGGGAAGATCCCCTGGAGAAGGGAATGGCTACTCACTACAGTATTCTGGCCTGGAGAATTCCATGAACCGCGTAGTCCATGAGGTCACAAAGAATTGGACATGACTGAGTGACTTTCACTACATATACATATGTAATATGTATGTATGTAAAATGTAGATGACACCACCCTTATGGCAGAAAGTGAAGAGGAACTAAAAAGCCTCTTGATGAAAGTGAAAGTGGAGAGTGAAAAAGTTGGCTTAAAGCTCAACATTCAGAAAACAAAGATCATGGCCTCCCGTCTGATCACTTCATGGGAAATAGATGGGGAAACAGTGGAAACAATGTCAGACGTTATTTTTGGGGGCTCCAAAATCACTGCAGATGGTGACTGCAGCCATGAAATTAAAAGATGCTTACTCCTTGGAAGGAAAGTTATGACCAACCTAGACAGCATATTCAAAAGCAGAGACATTACTTTGCCGACTAAGGTCCGTCTAGTCAAGGCTATGGTTTTTCCAGTGGTGATGTATGGATGTGAGAGTTGGACTGTGAAGAAGGCTGAGCGCCGAAGAATTGATGCTTTTGAACTGCGGTGTTAGAGAAGACTCTTGAGAGTCCCTTGGACTGCAAGGAGATCCAACCAGTCCATTCTGAAGGAGATCTGCCCTGGGATTTCTTTGGAAGGACTGATGCTAAAGTTGAAACTCCAGTACTTTGGCCACCTGATGTGAAGAGTTGACTCATTGGAAAAGACTTTGATGCTGGGATTGGGGGCAGGAGGAGAAGGGGACGACAGAGGATGAGATGGCTGGATGGCATCACAGACTCGATGGACGTGAGTCTGAGTGAACTCCGGGAGATGGTGATGGACAGGGAGGCCTGGTGTGCTGCGATTCATGGGGTTGCAGAGCTGGACACGACTGAGTGACTGAACTGAACTGAAAGATGTATATATACATATATGTATTATGTATACACATATGTATACATGTATGTAATATACAGAAGTATATATTCATATGGGTTTCCCTGGTGGCTCAGATGGTGAAGAATCTGCCTGCAATGTGGGAGACCTGGGTTTGACCCCTGGGTTGGGAAGATTCCCTGGAGGAGGGCATGGCAAACCACTCCAGTATTCTTGCCTGGAGAATCCCCATGGACAGAGGAGCCTGGCAGGCCACAGTCCATGGGGTCACAAATTATATGTATAATACATAAATAATATACATATATATGTGACACAGGCACACATTCACATATGTAGACATTATAGATATTATATAGTGTATATATTAGATACATACATGCAATATGTTATATTTGTATGTTATATATATATAGCTGAATCACTTTGCCGTTCACTCGAAAGTAACACAACATTGTAAATCAACAATGTTTCAGTAAAAATTAAAGAAAAAAATCTAGTCTCACATGGGCCCAAGGGGCTGAATGTTCTGCTCGTTCCTCCTCGTGCCTTGGAGCGTCTTCGTCTGGGGCAGGCCGAGGAGTGAGGCCCAGCCTCGGTGGCTTGTGAAGGCCCTGTCTTTCTCTGGAATCTGCTTCATTTGGAGGGCTTTGCGTTTGTAGCTCTTTGAAGGCTTAACCACTATGATTCTGCAGTGTGTGTGTGTTCTTGCTGTTTCCCTAGAATAATGGCCTTTATCTCCTGCACCCTAACTGGAAGCAGGCCTCCGCCGCAGACAGTTTTTGGTGCATTTCAGGACAAAGGGGGAAGTAGGAGGGAAAAGACTCGGGAACACCGACAGAGAGTGGGTGAGACGCTGAGCCTGCGGCAGCGCTGCCCCGGGGCCCGCACCTCCCTGCGCGAAGCCCCAGCAAGGCGGGGCCTGAGCCCCATCCGACCTCAGCCGACCTGGGGCCCTGAGGTCCGAGCTCAGCACCACCCCAGGCTCCTGAAGAGAGACAGTGACCCCCCATGGGGGATGGTGAGCCCCCTTGAAGCCTCCTGGACCCCCAGACACTGAGACCACCAGCACGGTGACAAGTCTACCGTCACACCGGGGGAACACAGGCCGTGAGCGAGCATCAGTGAGAACACGCAACAGACGCAAGCCCGGGACCTCACACCCTGGGGTCCTCAGCTACAGAATGGAAAGGAACACTGCCACATGTGTGGAGAGGGGAGAGCTGGCATCCGTCTGTGAGGGCAGGGCCTGATGAGGGCTGCAGCGTGTACAGGCCGAGCAGGGCTGCGGCCCAGGGGCCTCCGGGCTCCCTCTCAGGGGGCCTCTGCACTGGGGTGGGAGGGTGCTCCAAGCAGGATGGAGAGGGAGGGGATACCTGGGGGAGGTTACCTGGGGGAAGACACCTGGTGGGGAGGTGACCTGGGGAGAGGCTTCCTGGTGGGAGGGAACCGGGGAGGTCCTCTGGCAGATGACACTGGTCCCTAGGTGACCTGGGAGGGGTCACATAAAGTCATCCAGTCCAAACTCTCCACTGTACATAAGGAGACTGAAGGAACAGAGGGACTCATCCCAGCCACCAGGCTAGGGCAGGTCTGGGACAGCAGTCTCCTGACCCCAGGACTGGGTGGGCCAAGAGTGCTGTGGCCAGGACTTGGGCCTTGGGGCTCCGTGAGACACGGGCCCCTAGCTAAGCTTCAGTCGTGGGGCATGACCTCCGACCTGGGGGAAGAACAGCCTCTCAGTACCCCAGCAGCCTCTCGGAGGAGGGGCTGTCTGATGGGTGGGCATGGAGGGGTGTGTGGAAGGCCAAGGGGAGGGAAGCAACGCTGGCTGAGGAGTGGCCACATGCTGCGTGATGGGTGTGTGTGTGTGTGTGTGTGTGCACGCTCAGTCTTGTACGACTCTTTGCGACCCCATGGACCGTAGCCCGCCAGGCTCCTCTGTCCGTGAGATTCTCCAGGCAGGAATACTGGGGTGGGTTTCCATTTCCTCCTCCAGGGGATCTTCCCGACGCGGGGTCGAACCTGTGTCTCTTCTGTCTCCTGCATTGGCAGCTGGGTTCTTTACCACTGCGCCACCAGGGGAGCATTGGGCATCATCTCGTCCAGGGCAGCACAAAACCACGGGGCCAGGCGGCTTGAGTTCAAGTCCAGACCCTGCCACTTATGAGCCGGCGCTCCCCCGGTGACCTGCTCCAGCCCCACGCCCGCCCCCATCCTTGCTGGGGTGTGTGCCCTGGGAAGGCCTTCCAGTTCTCTGAGACCCACTTCCTCGGCAGAGACGCTGGGAGCCCACCCGAGCCTGGGGGAGTGTCTGTCCCCAGCCTAACCCCCTGGCCTTGCCTGTGGCTGCCTGAGGCCGAAGCTGGTGGCTGGCTGGGTTACACCCTTGGTTACACGTCAGTGGGAGACCTTTGTTCTGGGGCTGGAGACAGAGCTGGGAGGTGTTCCGCCCTCGGCAGGGCCATGGAGACAGCCTTACACCAGCACTCCGAGCTCTCAACTCCTAGACAGTGCCGCCAAGTGGGGGCTTCGTGTCAGGACGCTGCTCTCGGTGAAATTGTATAAATCGCACCTGCCCCCCACCGGGGGAGGCAGGCCTCCAACCCAGGCCTCCTTGAGCATCAGAGCTTCCTGATTTCCACGAAGTAATGGCCAGCAGGGCTATGGCGCGTCTGATGGGAGGGCTGCACTCTGGGACGGGGGTGGGGGTGGGGGCTGGAGGAGGGGAGGGGTCTCCTGAGTGCAGTGTGGCTGCCATGGTCAAGGAAGGAGTCTTGGAAAAGGTCTGCGGAGACGCAGATCCTCAGTTGCGAGAATTTGCCCGGGAGGAGGCTGGTGAGCAGCAGGACCCGGGGGCAGAGTACCTCCTCCTCCCTCTGGACCAGCCCGCGCATCTGATTCATTTTGGAAGACACGTATGTGGGGGACGAGATGTATCAAATGAAACAAGTGATGAGAATGCTAGGGTCCTGGGCTTGCAAATAGCCTGCGTTCTGAATAGCCCTTTTGTTCGGTGTGGCCGTAATAAAGGAGGGGGATTGGTAGCAGGTGCCCAGAGAGGGCTGTGACTAAGTGTCCATTCCACGAGGAGCATTTTAATCGAACATCCATGTAATGTATTTGAATAAAAATGTGTGTTCTTTCACACCCCCAGCTCTCTCTCCCATCTTTCCATATTAATAGGTCATTACTACTCCGTGAATGGGTGAGCATCTCCTGGGGAAACAAATGCCAGGGCATACAAGGGAAACCACGGCTGTTTAAACTTCAGAAGAGTCATCGTCGGGGAAGGGAGAGCGGGGTTCACAAAAACAGCCGGCTCCAGGCTCCAGCTTCGGGAGACGGGATGGGCGGAGCTGGAGCAGCATTGCGGTGGGTCCAGCTGCTGCCTGAGCCCCGAGACCCCACTGCTCACCCTGGCCTGCAGGGGTGCCCTCGGACCCCTGTGGCGCGGGTCACCCCCAGGGCTGGCTTTGCTGTGCAGTCAGCTGTCCCAAGCGGGGCCTGCCAGGGCAGGTGCAGGGGCGGGGCTGGCCTGCAGTCTCCTCTGTCCACGGGATTCTCCAGGCAGGAGTGCTGGAGTGGGTTGCCATTCCCTTCTCCAAGGGGTCTTCCCAACCCAGGGGTGGAGCCCAGGCCTCCTGCATTGGCAGCTGGACTGTTTGTCGTCTGAGCCACCAGGGAGTTCACAGCAGGTCCTTATCAGTCATCAACTTGTGGGCAGCAGTGTGTATGTGTGAAGCTCAATCTCCCAGTTTATTGCTCTCTCCCTTCACCCCCCCAGAACCATAAGATTGTTTTCTAGATCCATAATTCTATTTCTGTTTTGTGAATGAGATCATTTGTACAGTTTTTTTTTAGATTCCACATATAAGTGATATCGTATGATGTGAGTCCTTCTCTGTCTGACTTGCTTTGCTCAGCGTGATAGTCTCCAGGTCCATCCATGGCGCTGCACATGGCGCTATTTTGCCCTTTTTATGGCTGAGTGATATTCCACTGTGCGTGTGCACCACCTTGTCTTTAGCCATCCCTGTGTTGCTCGGCACTTAGGTTGCTCCCACATCCTGGCTGCAGTGAACACTGGGGCGTGTGTACCTTTCTTTGGATCCAGCTTTTGGGGAAAACTCTTTGTGACTCTGGGTGAGACTGCCCACTTCCGGGCCCCAGTTTCCTCGTCTGTGAACTAAGGCAGTTGTGTTACCAAACCAGACTTGGGTCTGCTCTGCTGTGTGCCCTAACGCCCATCTACTGACACCAGGCTGTGGTGCAGGAAAGTGCAGCGTTATTACAGGTGCCAGACAAGGAGTCCAGGCAGCTTGTGCCTAAAAGGCCTGAAGTCCATGAAGGCTTTCAGGGGAAGGGTTGTAAAGACAGGGTGAGGGGAGGAGGCTTGTAGGGGGTGTGGCCAGCTCGTGAGCATTTTCTGATTGGCTGATGGTGAGGTAATTGGGAGTCAGCATCATCAGCCTCTGGTTCCAACCAGTTGGGGTCTGCGTGCTGGTGCTCAGCATTCAGCTATTCAGTTTCCCACCTGGTGGGCATTTCGTTGTCTGCCTCACAGCTCACAGGACGTGGCTCAGAATGCTATCTGTAGTCTCTGAGGAGGAACTGCACATCCTTGACTTTTGATGGCGTAACCGTTACTATTCTGTTTCGCTCACTGTTTCCCTTTGTTTCTGCATTTTGTCACTTTTCTGGTTAAATTTACTCTTTGGAACTCAGGGAAGGCCTCGGAGGCTAAAGTCTTTCTACAGGCAAGAGTGGGGTGCAGGACAGGGAGAGCCCAGAGGGTCCTGCTCGGTTACATTTGGAATGGATGATGCATCGCTTGCACAGTTAAATCAAGCTCCAAGCTAAGCAGGTGGCCAACATCCGTGCAGTCAGGACTCATACGAGTGAGCAGGTAGTGTCTAAGGTAAGAAGGACACATTTCAAACCCACTTGCCGTGTTTCTCCTTAACCTGGTGTTGGTCAACCTAATTGCTCATTTGGAACAAAATGTCTGTCCATCCCTCCAGGCCTCATCTGGAACACCAGGGTGTCTGCAGTCCCCCCAGGACGTGGCATGCAGCCCAGCTGTGCATCTGGCCGGGGACGCGGTCTGTCTTCTCCGTCGGTCCACAGCTCTAACCGAGTCACCGGCGGTGCGGCCTCGGGAATGCCCAGCGGCCCAGTGTGATGTCACCTTGCTCGCTCACCAGGGGTGTCTTCTCAAGTGTTTATTGCACGTTTGTGGGTGCCAGGTGCATGGCTGGAGGGGGTGCAGAGGGTCCAGCCCTGTGGCAGGAGGCCTGGGACAGGTGGACGCAGCACAGGTGGGTCTCACACCCGGGTCCCTCTGCAGGGCCTCCTTGGGCCCCTCCCAGCCTCTCGCCCGAGGACCAGCCTCCTCTGCCTCCTTATCTCTATCGCCTGTGCCCGCATCCAGGCGCTCACAGGAGACATGCTCGCCAGCGGACGTGTGGACAGAGGGTGCCTGTGTGCTTTGATAAGTCATCCTGGGAGGACAGCTGAGGACACGGCGAGCAGGAGGCCAGATGGGGCATCTGAGGCGCGGGGGGATCAAGCCTGGGCCTCCCGTGGCGCGCGTGGCGGGAGGAGCGGCCGCGGTCTGCTGGGTGTGCTCCCCATGTTTCCCCGCCAGCTCCCCTCTGCGCTCTCTCGTTCCCGCTGCACAGCTGGTGTCTGATCTGGCCAGGCACTGCTTTCTGCGAAGTGACACCTTTTCAGCAGGGGAGGGGGGTGCGAGCCCGGGAGTGGGAGGGTCTTCTCCAGCCAGTGTCCCTGAGACTCGGGGATCAGATGGTCCTGGTGCACGGGCCTGGGCGCCTGGGGTCTGAGGGTCCCAGGAGGCCGTGGGAGGAGGGGCCAGACCCGGGCCTCACTCTCGTCATCACAGCAGCTCGACCTCACTCTCGTCATCACAGCAGCTCGACGTGGCGATGAAGGGACCTTCGGTGAGGCCCCCTGAGCTGCCCCAGGGCCCCCAGCTGTGCTTTGACACCAAAGTCCAAGGACACGTGACTGCTGCCGAGCGTTCCTGCCCGAGTGAAGGCTGTGCGGGAGACGGTGTGCAGGGACCACATGGAGTGTGAGCGCTGAGCAGGGCTGCTGGGCCCTCCGGGAGCCCCTGCGGCGGGGGCCGTGGCTCTGGGCCTCTGCGTGGCTGTCGCTGCGTGGACACAGAGCATCACAGCCTGATGTAGATGGGTGAGGGCTGCCTCCCATGTTCTGGAAGGAGCCCCCAGCTCTGCAGCTTCTCTGCATCCCATTCAGGACCCCGTGAGAGGCAGGCACTCCTGCTACTGAGGGGGTGGCCGGCGCTTAACACCTTTCCCTCTGCAGGACAGGGTGTCAGGGAGGGGCCCGGGACCCCTGTGTCCCACTTTCATTGAGATCATCCCAAGGTCAGCGCCCCCGTGGTGGCCTGGATGTCTCTGCAGCCCAACTGGGCACAAGCAGGTCCTGCTCAGAGAACCAGGGGTGGGGTGGGAGTGCCTTTCTGTGCCTGAGGTGGGCCAAGCGTGGGCATTCACTGTCTTTGCTTTCTGCTCGTCTTTCCTGGCGGCATCTTGCATCCTCTCCCCATCAAGTAGACTGGGGTCATGAGCTTCCCAATGAACCGGCTGACCCCCGACTCTCTCTCTTGCCAGCTCTGGGACCTCAGCCAGGTCCCTTCTGACCTCCGGGCCCCTTTTCTAGTGATGGCAGGTCTGGAACAGAGCAGAAATCACATGGAAAATGCCCCTGGTGGGAGAGTTGAGGGCCCTGTGGTTCATCAGCCAGCCTGTGTTCTTCTCAACAACACCCCCACCCCCAAGCTTCCTGGATCATTAAAATAATCTCCTCTCAACTGCCCTCAAAGGCATTCAATGACAATTACAAGGCAGCAAACCCTGGAGGTGCCCTGGGATGGTGAGGACACGGCCCGCGTAGTCCTCATGCGCCCCCGAGGCCATCAGTGTCCCACCTCCGAGATGACACCTCCTGACTTCTCTCAGCGTCCATGCCAGACTTTTCACCCTTTAGATGCAGCTCCGCCCTCCGCTGTGAGCACTCCCGTGGCAGCCTGACCTCAGTCCTGCTGGCTCCTCCATCCCAGCCCAGGTCAGAGGTGAGCTGACCAGTCTACGACTGGGGGTAGGGGGCTGCAGCAGCCACACCCCCTGCTGCGGGCAGCACCCCTTTCCCTGGAGCGATAGCTGAGCGTGTGTTGGCTCCGTTACCAGAACTTGGAATCATCTAAATTATTCCAGTTTTATGTCATCTTTCCCAGAGGCTTCAAAAAGAAAACCTGTTAATTCCAATGATAGTTTAATCATTTTCATCTAATTTATGGCATCAAAATAAAGCTTTTGAAGCTCTTCCCGTTGCTAGTAAAACGCCATTCCTTTGGTGTCATGGTTAAAGCAATGCCCTTTGAACAGACTCACAGACGTAGAGAGCAAGCCGGTGGTTACTGACGGGGAGAGGGCAGGGGCGGTGTAGGAGGAGGGGAGCAGAAGGTACGAGCTATTGCCATAAAATAAGTACAACATGGGGAGGTAGCCAATATTTTACAGTGACTATAAATGGATTGCAACCTTTAAAGGGCTTTCCCTGCTGGTCCAGCGGTTAAGACTTCACCTTCAAATGTAGGGAATGTGGGGTGGATCCCTGGTCAAGGAACTGAGACCCCACATGGCTCAAGGCCGAAAAACGAAAGCAGAGAAACAGAAGCAATATTGTAACAAACTCAATAAAGACCTTGAAAAATGGTCCACATCAAAAGAAATCTTTAAAAAGTGGATTATAACCTTTAAAAATTGTGAATCACTATATGATACATGTATAACTTACATACTATTGTACATCAACTATACCTCAATAAAAAATTAAGGTTACAAAAAAACAATGTTTCTTTTTTTTTGTAAATTAAGTGCAAAAATGGGCTTGTGTTTTGGTGATGCATTGAAATAAGCTGCCAAGATCTGCCAACTGAACAGAAGCAGTAGTTGTCAAAATCTGTTATGTGTGTGCCCAGATTGACTTGAAATAAACAACTTGGTGATGAAGTTAAATTCTAAAGAACCTACAGTTTAATTCTGTCAGCGTGGTGGAACTTTCTTTCCTTTTTCCCATCCTCAACCAGATTTCAGAAATGTTTGAGCCTGTACTCAAAATATCAACTTGCTTGTCCTCTAATAGTCCTGAGCTTTTGTTATAAACAAATCCTCTAAATGTTGGATGTGACTGTACAAAATTAGTTGGAAATCTTTAATTGAAGCATTTAATGGATGGAAGCCACACAATGTCAGTTATGAACATTTTTCGCCTTTTGTGATGATTTACAAGCAAAGTTTACAAGTGGACGATGGTGAAATTTATCAAGGAAGCCAGGGGGAGTTGGATGTGGTGGAGGACGAAGTTCTGTTTTCATTTTGAGATTTTATTTAAACCTTGGCATGTCTGGACACACCAGGAGGAATCTTCGCATGATGCTTCTGTGTTTATTCGCATAAATAGAGGATGTGGACAGGGATGTAACCTACCAGAGAAGGCCCAGGCTAAGATGACACAGAGTCGACGTCCAGTAAAACATCGAAAGAATCGTGAATAGAGATGACGTATTTGACAGATTCTGTTGTGAAAAAACACGCGCTGAAACATGGTACCCTGCACGGAGGCAAAAGGATCTGTGACAACATTGCTGCTGGACTCTCTCCACATTTTGATGCCAAAATACTAGGACTGCAAACTCTCCATTTCACAGAATTTACTCTGAGCTCACCAGGTACTTCAACTCCTATAGAGAGAATATTTTTAAATTAAAAACATGCCCTATTGAGAGGACTCAGGCGAAATGTTAACAATTTAAAAATGTGATTTGAAGACTGTTACAAGTAATTTTAGAAAACATTTTAAGCAACATAATCGTGTTAAAAATCCATTCTTTCAAAAAATTCTACTGACCCAGTATGGATGCACAGAGGAAGAAAAATGACTATAGAAAGTATGCACCGAGAATAATTTTATTTTGGGAACTGTAGTCAATATCTGGTAATAACCTATAAAGGAAAAGAATCTGAAAATGAATGTATTAAATAACTATATGAAATCACTTTACTTATACCTGAAACTAACCCAACATTGCAAAGCAACCATAGTTTAATTTAAAATAATGAATTATTTATTCTTATTTTTAATGCATAGATAATAAGACAAAATTTTAACTACTAATATAGCTATAAATCTCCATTTTTCTCTATTCTCCCAAAATTTCTGTCATTTTTTTCATATTTCTTTCTTGTTTTTTAATGAAATATTGAGTAGAATCAAAATAATATATATCCAGTAGCTGTAGAGCACCCAGATAAACATGTCACTGAGCGCCCTGGCGGTAAGGAAGCGCGACCTTGGGGAATTACACGTGACCTTTGCAGCCCTGCTTCCCTTCTGGCTCAGCTGGTAAAGAATCCGCCTGCAATGCGGGAGACGGGTTCGATCCCGGGTTGGGGAGATCCCCTGGAGAAGGGAACGGCTCCGCACTCCAGGATTCTGGCCTGGAGAATCCCATGGACGCTGTGGCCCACGGGCTCACACACAGCCGGACACCACGGAGCAACTTCCACGCGCTGCCTTTGCAGCCGCTCGCTTTGCCCTTGCGTCCTGCCCAGGCCGCTCCCCCGAGAAGCGGCCGCTGCCCTGCGTCTCATATGCACCCCTCTCGGCTTTGTTCCCGAGCCTCACACCGGCGTGCCTGTCCTAGGCGCACTGCTGTCTGGCATGTCTTGGTCTGTGCGTACGGGGACCGAGGGCGCCCCGTCTGACGGCCCATCCCCGAGAACCCGCCCAGCAGCCCGTTGCCCACAGCCTGGCTGCTGACTTCTCCCTCGGGAGGGGGATCCCGCTGCAGAAGCGGGCAGAGGTGGGCTGTCCTTTCTCCGGCTGCTGCGCACGCTGATTCTCGATTTGTGTGGTTTGCTTTCCTAGCGGGCCCTGAGCGTTCTCGGGCACCTGCACCCCAGGTGCTTAGCTGTAAGTCCGTGTGTGCGGCCTTAGCTTCACCACATGATGCCAACCTGCTCTCCAGGGGGTTGCGCCAGTGGAACACCCACCGGCGGAGCAGAGATGGCTGTTCCACATCAGAGACTTAGGTTTCTTTCCAGTTTAGTTGGTGTGAGTTGACATCATTGTTTTTTAAACTTATATCCCCATTGTTTTTTAATGAAGCCAACGTTTAGTCTCAAGCGCTCCATGTCCCTTCTGATGAATCTTTGTAAAGCACAGCTCTGCTGGTGGCGTCTCCTCCCTTCTCTACCCAAGAAGCCCTGTTTAATGCATTCCTATCATGAAGAGTCCCCTCTGTTGGACTCACCTCTCACCCTTCATCTAGGCTCCTGAAGATGCCCGGCCACCGACTGGCCGCTTCCTGGAGCCACATTCTCCTTCCTCCAGCTTTCTTGCCAGCGCCTTCCTCCTCCTCCTTCAAGTCTCAGTTCAGGGTCTGCCTTCTCCAGGAAGCAGTGTATGTTTGTGTGGTGTATGTGTGTGTGTGTGTGTGGGTCCGTGTGTGTGGTGTGTCTGTTTGTGGTGTGTGGGTGTGTGGTGTGCGTGTGGTGTGTGTGTGGTATATGTATGTGGTGTGTGTGTGTGTGGGTCCGGGTGTGGTGTGTAGATGTGTGTAGCATGTGTATGTGGGTCTGTGTGAGTGGATATGTGTGCATGTATGCTCTGTGCATGTATATGTGTGTCAACATGTATATGTGTGTATGTGGGTCCGTGTGTTTGTGTGTGGCATGTGTATGCGGGTCTCTGTGTGGTGTGTGGATGTGTGTGTATGTGGGTCTCTGTGTGGTTTGTGGCACATGTAAGTGTGAGTATGTGGGTCTCTGTGTCTCTGTGTGTGTTTGTGTGTGTATGTGGGTCCATGTGTGTATATGTGTGCGGCATGTGTATGTGAGTCTGTGTGAGTGAACGTGTGTGGATGTATGTCTCTGTGCGTGATGTAGGCATGTATATATGTGTGTGTACATGTATGTGTGTAGGTCCGTGCGTGTGTGTGTACACGGTATGTGTATGTGTGTATCTCTGTGTGTGTATGTGGATGTGTGTGTGTGTGGGTCTGCGTGTGTGTATGTGTGCGGCCTGTGTATGTGTGTGTATGTGGGTCTCTGTGTGGATGTGTGGGTCCGTGTGTGTGTGGCACTTGCATGTGTCTGTATGTGGGGCTCTTTGTGTAGATGTAGAAGTGTAGGTCGTGTGTGTGTGTGTGCGGCATGTGTGTGTGTGTATGTGGGTCTGTGTGTGTGGCATGTGTGTGCGTGTGTGTGTATGTGGGTCTCTGTGTGTGGATGTGGATGTGTGGGTCCGTGTATGTGGATGTGTGGGTCCATGTGTGTGTGTGTGCGGCATGTGCATGTGTGTGTATGTGGGTCTCTGTGTGGATGTGGATGTGTGTTTCCGTGTGTGTGTATGTGTGCAGCATGTGTACATGTGTGTATGTGGGTCTCTGTGTGTGTGTGTGGCATGTGCGTGTGTGTGTATGTGGGTCTCTGTGTATGTGGATGTGTGTGTGTGTGGTGTGTGGCTGTGTGTGTGGCATGTGCATGTGTGTATGTGGGTCCGTGTGTGTATGTGTGCGGCCTGTGTATGTGTGTGTATGTGGGTCTCTGTGTGTGTGTGTGTGTGTGTGTGGCACTTGCATGTGTCTGTATGTGGGTCTCTGTGTGTAGATGTAGATGTGTAGGTCGTGTGTGTATGTGTGTGGCATGTGTGTGTGTATGTGGGTCAGTGTGTGTGTGTGCGGCATGTGCACGTGTCTGTATGTGGGTCTCTGTGTATGTGGGTGTGTGTGTGTGTGGGGGTCCGTGTGTGTGTGGTGTGTGGCTATGTGTGTGGCATGTGCGTGTGTGTGCATGTGGGTCTCTGTGTGTGGATGTGTGGGTCCGTGTATGTGGATGTGTGGGTCTGTGTGTGTATATGTGTGGCATGTGTATGTGTGTGTATGTGGGTCTCTGTGTGTGTGTGTGTGTGTGGCACTTGCATGTGTCTGTATGTGGGTCTGTGTGTGTGTGTGGCATGCATATGTGTGTGCATGTGGGTCTCTGTGTGTGTGTGGCATGTGTGTGCGTGTGTGTGTATGTGGGTCTCTGTGTGTGGATGTGGATGTGTGGGTCAGTGTGTGTATATGTGCGGCATGTGTATGTGTGTGTATGTGGGTCTGTGTGTGTGTGTGTGTGGCATGTGCATGTGTGTGTATGTGGGTCTCTGTGTGGATGTGGATATGTGGGTCCGTGTGTGTGTATGTGTGCGGCATGTCTATGTGTCTGTTTGTGGGTCTATGTGTCTGTTTGTGGGTCTCTGTGTATGTGGTGTGTGTGTGTGTGGGGTCCGTGTGTGTGTGGTGTGTGGCTGTGCGTGTGGCGTGTGCGTGTGTGTGCATGTGTGTCTCTGTGTGGTGTGTGCACATATGTATGAGAGTGTATGCCCGTGGTGCCTGTGCCCAGGGCTGTGATGCGAGCTGAGTTTTGTCCTGAAGGTCACTGTCTGGGTCTCCAGCTGCCGCTGTGACAGTGACCACAAGTCCAGTGTGTGTGGCCCTCCCTCAGCCCTCCAGGTCTGTCCTGCAGGTCACACGTCTGCAGGCAGACTCGCTGGCTGGAACCCAGGTCACGTCAGGGCTCTCTGGAAGCTCCGGGGAATCCGCTGTCCTGCTTTTGCAGCCTCTGAGGCGCCGCGTCCCTTGGCTCACCCCCCGGCTGTCTCTTCGCAGCCGGCAGCCTGGGACTCCCCCCTCTTCTGCTGCCACGCCTCTGTCTGACTGCAGTCAACAAAGGCTCTGGTCTCAGGGACCCACGGGGTGCACCTGGACCCATCTGACTGACCTGGGATAATCTCCCCAGCGAGGATGCTTAGCTCGCACCTGCAAAGTCCCTTCTCCCCTGTAAAGAACTAGATTCCCAGGTTAAGATGGGGGCAGCCTTGGGGACCAGGATCCAACCTACCATGGTCATGGGCAGAAATATCTGGAAGCTACGAGGCCAGGTGAACCCGAAAGTCCTTTCAAGCCCGGAGCCTCTGAGCAGAACACACTGAACCAGCCTGCAGCCTCTGTGGTCTGCAGGCACTCCCGCCCTGTCGCCCATTTCATGAGAATAACAGAAACCTGTTGCGTCAGTTTAGCCTTAAACCCATGCCTCTCAGAGCCTCCAGGGGCATCCGGAGCCCTGGGGAGTTTCCTTGTCCACAGATGAAGACAATCCGGACAGAAATGGGAGGGCCTTGCCCCGGCTCCCTACTGCAGGTGAGGAAGGGTTCAGACAAGCACTGGCTGCCCTGACTGCAGGTGGGGGAGAAGGCAGCGGGGTGGTGGAACGATCCAGACGCAGGCTGGACTTTGTCCAGCCACTCATAAGCTGGATGACCCTGGCCGGGCTGCTTCCGGGAGTCTCAGCCTCCCTGTCTGTTAGAGGGGAGTGATCACGAGCATTGCGTGGATGGTGCAGCCAGATTCCTTGAGATAACGTGCGTACAGTGACTGGCTGACAGAAATGGAAGTCGCTCAGTCGTGTCCGACTCTTTGCGACCCCATGGACTATACAGTCCGCGCACCTCTCCAGGCCGGAATACTGGCGTGGGTAGCCGTTCCCTTCTGCAGGGGATCTCCCCAACCCAGGGATCGAACCCAGGTCTCCTGCATTGTGGGTGGATTCTTTACCAGCTGAGCCTCCAGGGAAGTCTGGCTGACAGAAGGAGCTCAAAACAAGTCTGAGTTCCCTGGTGGCGGAGGTTGGGGGGGTGGGTCTCAACTACCAGCCCCATTTCTCCACTCCTTCCAGCCCCCTTCCACACCCTGGCCGTGTCTCAGCACAGGGGTCCTCCTGATAGACCTTGTCTTGGGTGTATCTCGGATGGATACGTTCGGTGACTTGGATAGCCCTTGTCAGGGTGTCGACCTGGACTTGGGGCTGGGCAGGTGATGTGTGGATACAAGCGATGGTGTGCCTGCTCTCAGCCTTACGGGGCCGCACGTGCTTCTGTGTGCCCTCTGGGTCTTCTGCCGTCACCACTGGAAGGCCGCGTGCCGGCCAGCCACCCAGGAGGAGAGCACAAGGCCATCCCGCTGCTGCTGCTAGAAAAGACCCCCCAGCTTGGGTCAGACAATCGCAACTTACCTGCAGACACAGAGCAAACCCAGCCAGGGTCAGCAGGGCCACCCCAGCCCACCTGCAGACGCCCCTGAAATCCGCCCCCACCGCTCACGCCCTGTTGTTTTGGGGGGAGGTTTCTATGGACCGGTAGCTAACCACTGCATCCCTCCTGCCTCTCTGTTCCAGCTTCTTCAAACTGAGAAGATGCCACACTGTTGTACTTCAGAATCAACGGTGCCAGGAGCCTCGCCCCACCCCCGAGGCGGGCAGGGGTCACTTGGTTGGGTCGCTGCCGGGTTGACCTCGAGGACTTTGGGGGCTGAAGCCCCCTCATCTACAGGCCCTCCGCCCGTCCTGGGGTCATGGAGTGTCTGCTCAGTCAGTGAGCCGTGGGCTCGAGCGACTAATTTTCACTTCTAATTTAATTATTGATTGATTCTGCCCTGATAGCAAAAAGGTCTCTGTGCATGCAATTACTTCCTTGTAGTGAAGCATTTTGATTGTCTAATGACTCTCCAGCTCGGGCCACGCATCCAGCCCACTTTTAATTAAACTTATCTATTAGAGGAGCCAGCCTGCTTCCTGACCCGGTGGATTTCAGCCTCACGGGGCAGGGCGGAACCAGGGGCAGAGCTGTCCTGCTCCGGGGACACAGCCTGGGGGGCATCCAGGATCCTGTGTGGCATTTGTGAGCTGTGCGACATCCTGGAATCTAAATCTCAAGGAGACCAGTCAGCTTAACAGCCCTGTCCCTGTCCTTCGGAAGTAAAGCCTCCACAGATGAGGGCTTGTCGCTGAGCTCTCGCTGCTCCCAAAGGTTGGGGGACCCATCGTGTGGTGCGAGGAGTTGGGCTGAGAGCAGACGGGGCTGGGTGAGGAACACGGGCTTGGGGGTCACGGTCTTTAGCCATGACCCGGGGAGACAGCCTAGGTCCGCAGCCCTCAGCTGAAGCTCTTGGAGCTTGTGGGTTTCCTTTTCACAATTTTTCTTCCATATTTTGGAGCAATAATCCAGTGCAGGTTACATATTACTAATTTGTCAGCAGGTCTGGAACAAATACCCCAGAAACAATTTTTTAATTTTAGCAGCAAATCAGGACTTCTTAAAGAAAGCTGAGCACCGAAGAATTGATGCTTTTGAACTGTGGTGTTGGAGAAGACTCTTGAGAGTCCCTTGGACTGCAAGGAGATCCAACCAGTCTATCCTAAAGGAGATCAGTCCTGGGTGTTCATTGGAGGGACTGATGTTGAAGCTGAAACTCCAATACTTTGGCCACCTGATGTGAAGAGCTGACTTATTTGAAAAGACCCTGCTTCTGGGAAAGATTGAGGGCAGGAGAAGGGGACGACAGAGGATGAGATGGTTGGATGGCATCACCGACTCGATGGACATGGGTTTGGGTGGACTCCGGGAATTGGTGATGGATGGGGAGGCTTGGTGTGCTGTGGTTCATGGGGTCGCAAAGAGTCGGACACGACTGAGCAACTGAACTGAACTGATGAGTTCTTAAACTGGTTGTATGATAATCCAGTTCAGATTTTGTGTGCCAAATAAATTATGAACAATCTTTTGGGTTTTGGAGCTCTTTGGACTTCGGGATTTGGGGGTAATGATAGACGCAATCTGGTTCACAGGTTCTTGTGAGGGTGACTTGAGATTCTGGGGGCAAAATGTCACGCACGACACAGGACGCTTGGCAAGCTTTCAGTGAACAGTCATTTCCTGCCGCCCGTTTGCTCTGGGTGGGCCAGGGCTGCTAGGGGTACAGAGACACGGCAGACACAGAGCACATGCCAGAGTTCTCGGATTAAGGATGGAAGTGCCAGGCCACAGCAGCTGCCGTGCTGGGAGGAGGCGTTTGCTTCAAGACACAGAAGGCAGAGTCAAGCGGCTGGGGATTCCTGGAGAACACGCACGTCTTCATCTATAATTTAAAAGCTCCAAATTAAAACACAATGAGATAGTATTTTTCCACTCTCAGGTTTGTAAAATTTTAAACATTACTGATGTCTAGGGCTGTACAGCAGTGGGAGACAGCTTCCTTATACTATCAAATAGGCACTGGTTTTTTTTTTTTTTTCTGATGGATTCAGAAAAAATCTGAATTTTTTCAGATTTTTCAATTTCAGTTTCCAGCACAAGTCAGCTTGCATTGGATCTTATTGACTCCACAGTCCCACTCCGGGGCTCCGGGAAAGAGAGACACGCCAAGACCTATGACAGCATAGCAGAGTGATGGCAGCGTGGTTTCCTGGGGCCTCCCTCGCAGCTCAGGTGGTAAAGAATCCACTTGCAATGCAGGAGACGCTGGTTTGACTCCTGGGTTGGGACGATCCGCTGGAGAAGGGCTAGGCTACCCACTCCAGTATTCTTGGGTTTCCCTTTGGCTCAGCTGGTAAAGAATCTGCCTGCAGTACAGGAGACCTGGGTTTGATCCCTGGGTTGGGAAGATCCCCTGGAGAAGGAACGGTTACCCATTTCAGTATTCTGGCCTGGAGAATTCCAGGGGCTATATAGTCCACGGGGTCACAGGGTCACAAAGAGTCAGACATGATTGAGCGACTTTCACTTCCCTTTGCAATTCCAAAAAGTGGAAGTGAGGGTGCGAACCTCTCCTCCCGTGGAGGGTCGCTGGGAAGAGGAGAGGAAGGGCTATATAAAGGGTCTGACAGTGCTTGCCGCAGAGAAAGTGCTCAAGGCGCGACCATCAGCTCTTGTCTTGTCTTGCCAGTGGTCCCCTTGGCATCGGGCACTTTCCTGGGGTCTTTGCTGCTTCCCACGTTGCTTGCTATCATCATGTCCCCTACCCCTCACACAGCCTTCCAAGGCCATGACCTGTACACAGAAGGAGCTAAGGCTGTGTTTGCGGGTAAGTGGCTGTTTGTTTGACATGTCCTTGGCAGATGCCTGCTTCGGGCCAGGGAGGGGCTGCTTTATGCCCCAGGGACACAGCTGTGACCCAAACTGAGATGCCTGCCCCTTCGGTTTGCTCCCCTAAGGGGTGGACGTGCACCAGCCGGGCCTCTGTTGGCGTGTGGCCTCAGCAGACGCTGCCCGAGTGCAGCTAGAACCTCTGGTCTGTCACCGAGTCCAGTTGTAAAAAGCTACATTTTGATATATTTCCACTGGCTAAAGAGTTAAGATAAAATTAATATGCCAGCTCCAAGCCTGAGTGACTGGCAGGGTTTAAATAATGCCACTTAATAGGCAGTGGCAAGTGGAGGCCACTGCGTTTGCCAGCAGTGGGCTGGCTCCCCTGAAAGCCCAACTTTGGGGTCACCTGACGCACCCCCCCCCAGGCCACCCAAGGGCCCGCCTCTGTCCCCTGTGTCTCCAGGAAACCCACTTGCCTTAGTCCATCCATCCTTCCCTCCGCCTGCACAGAACCGGCTGCTGCAGCGCCCACAGAGCCATACAATAGTCCGCAGTCTCCTCCCGTCCACTTCTCTCCTCTGAATATTTCTTTCCAACTTGAACGTTAGTACAGTTTTGAATTTGACTCTGAGACGCTGCCAAGGCATGGACACAGCAGGCAAATGTCAGCATGCATTTTCTACAGTTTTTCAAAATCAAACCCTTAAACTGACTTATAGTCAACCTTACGAAGCATGGGGTGCTGGGTGGTGATGCCCAAATTTTGGATTACATGAAGGAAGTGAGGCTTGGAGATGGGTTTTTGGGAGCAGCTGCGGGATCCTCTCTCCTGAACGGAGCGATGCTCTTCAGGCCTTTCCAACTGTGGCTACCACGGAAGGAGTGGTTTGGACAAAACTGAGCTGTAAGTGGGGACTCGGGGATGACTGGGAGCGACCTTGCCCCCTGAATGAGCAGGGGACCGCTGGTGGGGCTGGGGGAAGCGGGCTTTCTTGCTGACCTGAGCTCTGGCCCGGTGCAGTACCAGGGGGTCAGCCTTAGGGCCCAAGTGATCTTGAGTCGACCGAGTGCTGAAGCCCTTGGTGAACTTGCTCTTTTTCTAGACCTGCTTGTAGCTTTAGTCAGAGGTTGGAAAGTTTCAAGCTCACTGGGGTCAGCTACTCCCCAGGCCTCGGGACCCCTCTGTGGTAGCCATCAATGACCTTCACCTTTGGTCTGCCTTGGTTTTTACCACCCCCCCCCCCATATAAACACTTACTATGAGGATTATTCTCCCATGCCCATGTGGTCTTGGACCTCAGGCCTAGGCATCTGTGGTCCAGCCCCTTTAGCCCTTCTGGCAGCAGAATTCCTTTCTGTGGGACCCCAACTCTTAGTCCTTGTGGTTCTGCTATGCTGACCCATGTCCACCTCCCATATCAGGATGAGCAAGACACCCAGGGCTGACCAATCAGAGCCAATGGTAACTGGCTCAAGGAAGGGCACAGGACTCCAGGCAGGCCAATCAGAGTCTGGCTTTGGGACCCTTTTTCCAGAAAAATTCGTAAAAGGGCTCTTGAAAAAAGTTTAGTCTTAGTGATCATTTATTGAGATGGACTGGAAGAAGCAGAAGCTGGAATCAAGATTGCCGGGAGAAATATCAATAAACTCAGATATGCAGATGACACCACCCTTATGGCAGAAAGTGAAGAGGAACTCAAAAGCTTCTTGATGAAAGTGAAAGAGGAGAGTGAAAAAGTTGGCTTAAAGCTCAACATTCAGAAAACGAAGATCATGGCATGTGGTCCCTATCACTTCATGGCAAATAGATGGGGAAACAGTGGAAACAGTGTCAGACTTTATTTTTTTTTGGGCTCCAAAATCACTGCAGATGGTGACAGCAGCCATGAAATTAAAAGATGCTTACTCCTTGGAAGAAAAGTTATGACCAACCTAGATAGTTGCCAGCAAAGGTCCATCTAGTCAAGGCTATGGTTTTTCCAGTGGTCATGTATGGATGTGAGAGTTGGACTATGAAGAAGGCTGAGTACCAAAGAATTGATGCTTTTGAACTGTGGTGTTGGAGAAGACTCTTGAGAGTCCCTTGGACTGCAAGGAGATCCAACCAGTCCATTCTGAAGGAGATCAGCCCTGGGATTTCTTTGGAAGGAATGATGCTGAAGCTGAAGCTCCAGTACTTTGGCCACCTCATGTGAAGAGTTGACTCATTGGAAAAGATTCTGATGGTGGGAGGGATTGGGGGCAGGAGGAGAAGGGGACGACAGAGGATGAGATGGCTGGATGGCATCACTGACTCGATGGACGTGAGTCTGAGTGAACTCCGGGCGTTGGTGGCGGACAGGGAGGCCTGGCGTGCTGCGATTCATGGGGTCGCAAAGAGTCGGACACGACTGAGGGACTGAGCTGAACTGTGTGCCGGGCACTGGACTAGGGGCTTGCCTACACTGCTTGTCATCCTTGTAAGTACAGCACCTGTAGTAGTCACAGTTCTTTCTTTGTTGTAGGCGAGTAAATCAAGGCATGTGGAGATGGAGACTGTCCTGAGGTTGTCTGACAGTGTCTGCAGAGCCAGGATGGGTCCCGGGCTGGTCTGCCTCTGTGGATTTAAGACTCCCTTAGTAATCGACCTCACCCTCCAGGCTGCCAGGACGTCCATGCCCAAGCGAGAAAGGTCAGTGCAAGGTACCTCTGAATTAAACATCTCTTGAGACCGTTTCTAGGTACTGAGCCTAAGAAAAGAATCTGAAGTCCACACAAAGACTTAGGAAGAGTACTGTTTATTCATCACAGGGTAATCTGTGAGTGGGAAATTAGAACCTGCCTAAATGGCCTGTAATGAGGGAATGATTAAGTAAATTATGCAGCCAAAGATGCTTACAATGAGTTTGTAATAACAGGAGGGAATGTCTAGCATATTAAGTGAGAAAAACAACCAGATAAAAAATTGTATTTGGAGGCTGATCTCATCCATACAAAATTACAGATTGATTGAAAGATAGATCTTTTTTTTTCTTTTTAAGATTGAAAAAGGCCAATGTTTCCATGGGGTTTTCTCTGGGTGGTATGATATATGCTTCCTTTTTATTCGTAGTTTCCAAAATTTCCAAAATGGGTGAGTGTCGTGTTTAGAGTCCGTGCAGAAGAAAACATGATATTAAAAATTCTGGTAAGGAAAATGTCAACAGGATTCTCGTTCTCGACTGAGTTAGTAATATCCAACCCCCCAGGTCAGAGGCAGGTAAACGATAAGGGCGGCTTGCACTGGGGCAAGGTTTGGGGTTTACAACGTGCTTTCCTATATGTGAATGTTGGGTGAGCAGACAGCCTCTGTGTGGTAAACAGGGCAGGTTCTCTTTCTCAGCCTTATTTTAAGTGTTACTGTCATATATATCATACATTCAAAAGAATGCATAACATATAAATACAGTTTATGGAAAAGTAACAAGATAAACACCCACGCATGTGCCAACTAGGATGGGAGATAGAATATTCTGGTGCCTCAGAGCCTCTCTGAACCCCTTCCTAATCCTGTCTCCCTCCTTCACTAACATTTTCAGGGCAAGAGGACACACAGCCCCACATAGCACATGTCGAAATTATAAATCAAGTTAACGAACTGTTAAAAATAAAAAATGTTCTAGCTTTCACTTTGACAAATATACCTTCATAACAGCGAAATTGAAAAGATGTATAAAACTACAAGTTATGTTTTGGTAACTGAAAGCTGGCAAAATGTCAAGGAGAATTGCATTTAATTATTATTGGGGATGCCCGGGTGTTCTGTTGACAGGCCAATAATGCTTAGATGAGTAATAAAACCAAAGCATGCATATTTATAAATTATTGTATGTTTATTCTATAAAATTTATTTTCTCGCCTTCATTTCAACACTATCACTAATTATGTTACTATAATTAAGATTTTCACACAATTTGCATTTTATTGACAGTACTGACAAATCAGACACCCTTTCTTGAGTCACTGTAGTTCTTAGATAAGCTTTTGAAAATTAATTTCAGTTCGGAGAAACTTTTTGATCTGCCGAGGCAGTCGTAGCTGGGACGGTCTATAAAACTCTCGAAAAAAGATACTGATTTAGAAATTAACCAAATTTCTTTGACATTGTACTTATAAAGTTTAATTATTGTAATGAGGTTGCATATTACTCATAGTCGTTAACACAAGAAACATCTGATTTTAATTTCATCGTGGAAACTCACAGTCGCTTCTCTCACGGTTTTCATCATGTTTCACTGTCAATGTCAAGATTCCTGCAAGAACGCAAAGAACAGACGCCAAGCCTCGTCCATGCTCTATTTGATTCTACATAGACGCAACTGGAGAAGAGTCACTTAAGTTTGCAGTGGTCCCCAGCTTCCGCGCGTGGCGCTTCCCAGTCCCCCCCGACTGGTGGGGGCCTTTGGAATCCAGAGATGCTGTCCAAGGACAGGTAGGGAAGTGGTCCCTCAGGATGATGGGGCAGAAACCGAACTGAAAGATGGATAAATCGATGGGTCTGCAGAGCGGATGCAGCCGCACTCTCTGAGGGAAGAGTCTGATGGCCCGCGTTTTCTCCTGCTCCTGTGCTTCTTCCTCCCAGAGCCTGAGATCTCCCTGAAATCAGCATCTGCCTTTGAGGACAGGGCATCAGAGCCCCTCTCCCTGGCCTCTGAAGCAGGGAGGTGGGAAGCTCTTCTCTGGGAGTCTGGGGCTAGGGTCTCACTGGATTAGAGTGAGGGGTGAGCCCAGGGGCTCTTTAATAAATGACTTCTTGTTACAGGGAAGAACTGACTCCGTTTGTTTCACTTTAACCTTTAGTTCCCAATGCTTTTGTTCATGGAAAGGATGCTGTTCCTGCATAATGGCCTGCCTTGCTTGCCCCTCTGCCTGAATGCTAAACCAGAGTGCCTTTGTTCAGGACCCTGTCCACCCGAGGATGGCTATAGGAAGGAAGGAATTCACACACCCCCTCCCTGAGCCTAGCCATTCCAGGAGATTGTTTGTAAGATTAATGGCCTTTTTATCTTACCTCCTCACCTCCCCCATCTCTGTTCTATACAAGAACCTGGCATCCAGTCCTGAAAAGATGGTTTCGAGACACTAGTTTGCCATCTTTTTGGTCAGTGGGCTCTCCAAATAAAGTCATATGCCTTGTCTCAACACCACTGAATATTCATTGGAAGGACTGATGCTGAAGTTGAATTTCCAATACTTTGGCCACCTGCAAAGAACTGACTCATTCAAAAAGACCCTGATGTTGGGAAAGATTGAGGGCAGGAGGAGAAGGGGATGACAGAGGATGAGATGGCTCAGTGGCATCACCGACTCAATGGGCATGAGTTTGAGTGAACTCTGGGAGATGGTGAAGGACAGGGAAGCCTGGCGTGCTGCAGTCCATGGGATCGCAAAGAGTCGGACTGGATAAGCTTGCCTCCACACCTCGTCTCTCGGATTTGTTGGCCTGTGTGTGGCAAGAAGACTGAACTTGGACTCGGTTATGTTCTGAACCCCAAATATCTGAATATCTGAACCCCAAAGCAGTGAGCCCAGAGGAGGGACTCCTCTTCGGGGATCCTTTGGAGGAGGAGACTGACTTGTCCCTTCTTGTCCTGGATCATCCAGGACAATCTGTTGTGAAGTACTGAAGACCCTCCAGGCAGCGCACCGGTGAAGGGCATGTCATCCATCAGACGAAGAGATGCTAACAGCCTTGGAGCCACCCTGAGGGTTTGCAAGTCCCTCTTGGGGAAATCCATGGGCAAGGCCTGAGTGGGGGAACCTGGGGCTCTCCACGTTGACAGCATCCAGACGTGCTTACCCGTGTTTCTGTCTCATGGTTTCTGGACCAGGTACCAGCAGAGTGCGGCCGTGGACTGCCCCGAGGGCTCGACCATCCTGCAAGCAGGGTGCAGGGGAGCTGGGGCTCCTTCTGTGCATGGCCAAGTCCAGCTCAGACCAAGACATGGGCCAGTGTCTGTCAGCAGGTTGACTGGCCAGCATGCCTGCAGTGAGCGTCGGTCTGTGCGTCTGAGCGTGTCTGTCTCAGGTCGGGCGGTCTCAGCCTGGCCTCTCACCCTGAATGCGGGGCCCCGTCTCCCTCTGCCCCCCTCCTGGGGGTTCTCTGTGTGCACCCCCACCTCTTGAGTCTGCTGTCTCTTTTCTTCTAGCCGTGGGTTTTGGCGGAGTCCCCCACTGGGAGCTGCTTGGGGACCGAAGCGAGGAAGTTAGATTTTGAATCTCTGTGTGTCTGAAATGTCACACACTCTTGCATGGTTGTCTGAGTGTTTTCTTGGGTAAAGGATTCTGGCTGGGAACTAGTTCCCCCGAGAACTTGGGAGGCTTCGCTTCACTGTGTTCTGGATTTCAGGCTTGTCGCCGAAATGTCCGACTCCATTTTGCTTTCTGAGTCTTTGCTGTGACCTGTTTTCTTATCCCTTTTTGGCCCCATCTGGAAGGCTGAAGCATCTTCCCCGCATGGCCTGGGTGCTGCGCTTACCCCGTGGTGTGCCCTGGTGCGGGCCCTTCTCATCTGTCTGTCCTGGGCACTCGGCGGCCTCTTAAATTTGCTGACTAGTGATCTTCCTTTCTGGGAAACTCTCGTGACTGTTGCTTCTGGAGTTTGCACTGGTGCTTCACTGCTGGTTGCATTCAGTGGATGGGGAGGAGATGGAAGGCTGCCTTGCTCCCATTCTGGGAAGAAGCCAGAAGGCAGTCCAGTCTCTTCCCTGCGCACAGCGTGTGCTCCGGGGGCCGTGGCAGACTTGACTTTGCACTTGGGCCTCCTCTGCCCTGGCAGCCTCAGCAGGAGCCTGTGTTTCCAAAGGCTCCTTTCCCAAGGTGCTTTTCCTCTGCCGGGCTGAACTCCAGCTAAGAAGACCAGGAGACGGTCAGCTCCCTGAGGGCACCGAGGGTCTGCTTTGTTCATCCCTGGATTCTCAGGGCTTGCGTGCTGAGCTCAGTCACTCAGTCGTGTCTGACTCTTTGTGACCCGATGGGCTGTAGCCTGCCAGGCTCCTCTGTCTATGAGATTTCCCAGGCGAGAATACTGGATTGGGTTACCATTTCCTTCTCCAGGGGATCTTCCTGACTCAGGGACTGAACCCTAATCTCCTGTGTCTCCTGTACTGGCAGGTGGATTCTTTACCACTGAGCCACCTGGGAGACCCCCACACTACACGTGATCTTAGCCAAAAGGCTGAGAAGCTAGGCTGCCTGCAAATAGTGGATATCAAAGAGGAACGCTCTGCCCCTGCCCTGCTGGTTTTGGAGGGTCTCCTGAAGAGAGAGGGGGTAACAACAGCTCACCCTGGGGACGTATACACCAGCAGCAGCCGCCCCTAGGAACTCATGCTCCCAAGGGGACCCAGGTGCTGGCAGTTCCACGGAGGACCCCTCCTTCTGGCCCAGCAGGGCCAAGATCCAGGTGCGGGGAGACTCCAGGCCAGGCAGTCAGCTGGGCAGGGTCACAGCCCCACCCACCGGCAGGCAGGCTGCCTGAGACACGCCCCTCTCCAGCCCAGGCAGCTTCCGGACTGAGCCCTGCTCCCCTCTGGCCTTTTAAATGACATCCTTGCCCCCACTCATAGCTCAGGTGGTTAAGAATATGCCTGCAATGCAGGAGACCCCAGTTCGATCCCTGGGTTGGGAAGGACCGCTGGAGAAGGGATAGGCTGCCCAGCCCAGTATTCTTGGGCTTCCCTGGTAGCTCAGCTGGTAGAGAATCCGCCTGAATGTAGGAGACCAGGGTTCAATCCCTGGGTTGGGAAGATCCCCTGGAGAAGGGAAAGGCTGCCCACCCCAGTATTCTGGCCTGGGGAATTCCTATAGTCCATGGGGTCGCACAGAGTCAGGCACGACTGAGCGGCCTCCACTTTCACTTCTGCCTCCACTTTCGTAGGCCTTCCTGGTTTTGTTTCCTGGATGCTATAGCTCTTCCTCTGAGGTTAGAAAGGGAAACCCTCTTCTCCCTCAAGCCTGGCTTGCTCCCTGGTGACCTTTCTCATGTTTGGTTTTGATGCCAAAAACTTGGCCTCTGTGCATCGGTGCTGAGTTGTATCTTGGAGACAGAATTTTGAGGGAAGCAGACAAAAAAAAAAATCCCTGGGTGGGGAAGATCCCCTGGAGGAGGAAATGGCAACCCACTCCAGGATTCTTTCCTGAAAAATTCCACGGACAGAGGAGCCTGGCGGGCTACAGCCCATGGGGCCTTGAAGAGCTGGACATGAGTGAGAAGCACGGCACACACGGAAAAGAGCTCTGTTGCTTCGTGAGGCAGAGGGGCACACAGCGGGCTCGCGGCCCTGAGAACTGCGTCCCGGTGCGGGGAGAGCTGGTGAGGAGCTTGGTAGACGGGTTCAGGGCAGGCTCGCTGAGGGGCACCCGGTGCGGGCAGGGCCTGCCCTCCTTTCAGCTGGACTCACCTGGACTCACCTGGTCTCCTGCTGAGCTGCTCCAGGTCACCAAACTGCCATCTCCGGCAAAGTAACCTCTCTGCTTTTCAATATGCTGTCTAGGTTGGTCATAACTTTCCTTCCAAGGAGCAAGCGTCTTTTAATTTCATGGCTGCAGTCACCATCTGCAGTGATTTTGGAGCCCCAAATGATAAAGTCTGCTACTGTTTCCACTGTTTCCCCATCTATTTGCCATGAAGTGATGGGACTGGATGCAATGATCTTAGCACATTAAAAAGCAGAGACATTACTTTGCCAACAAAGGTCCATCTAGTCAAGGCTATGGTTTTTAAAGTGGTCATGTATGGATGTGAGAGTTGGACTGCGAAGAAAGCTGAGCACTAAAGAATTGATGCTTTTGAACTGTGGTGTTGGAGAAGACTCTTGAGAGTCCCTTGGACTGCAAGGAGATCCAACCAGTCCATTCTGAAGGAGATCAGTCCTGGGTGTTCATTTGAAGGATTGATGCTGAAACTCCAGTCCTTTGGCCACCTCATGTGAAAACCTGACTCATTGGAAAAGACCCCGATGCTGGGAAAGATTGAAGGTGGGAGGAGAAGGGGATGACAGAGGATGAGATGGTTGGATGGCATCACTGACCTGATGGACCTGAGTTTGAGTAAACTCCAGGTGTTGGTGATAGACAGGGAAGCCTGGCGTGCTGCAGTTCATGGGGTCGCAAAGAGTCGGACACAACTGAGTGACTGAACTGAACTGACTGAACTGACCTTCTCTGGAATGAAGGATGCTAGTGTCTTCCGTTTGCTGGGGGTTTCTTGGTGGCTCTTCTCACAGGCATACGGTAAAGAGTCTGCCTGCAATGCAGGAGACCTGAGTGCGATCCCTGGGTCGGGAAGATCCCTTGGAGAAGGGAATGGTAACCCACTCCAGTTTTCGTGCCTGTAGAATTCCAGGGACAGAAGGGCCTGGCGGGCTCCAGTCCATGGGGTCGCAAAGAGCCAGATGCGACTGAGCAACCAGCACACTTTAGTTCTGCAGAGGAGCCAAGGACACTGTTCTGTGTATGCCTTGAGGGGGAGCCGGACCCGCCCCAAAGCTGCACTCTGGTTTCTCCGCAGGCTCCTCCCTTGTCTCTGCATCCCCGCCTCTCCCTGATTAGCAACGGTTTGAAAGGCTCCTGTACCCGGGAGCCCCGCAGTAACCTGCAGTGTTTCAGCTTTGGCGCGCATATGCTATGCTGCTGGTGGGCCTCTGCTCTTCCCTGGCACCCGGCTCAGAGTCAGGAATGGAAGTCTGAGCAGCTTTTGGAAACTGAGTGTCAGTGGGCCTGGTCAGTGTTGAGCCTCAGTGCAGGGCTGTCTGGGTAGACCGTGTCTGGGAGTACCCCCGAGGTCAGCAGTTGTTGGCCTTCCCTCTCGGGTTGATGGATCTTCCAGGCTCCTTCCTGGAGGGAGCAGGGCTGGCTGCCAATCTCTGCATGCTGGGGAGGTTCCTGTGTTCAGAACCCCATGTTCATGCCCTCCTGGGGGCAGTGCCCTCAACGCAGCTGGAGTGCCCGGTCCAGAGTCTGTTTACCTTGTCCAGGGAGTGATCCTCCAACCTTCCACAGGGTGGGGGGCACACGGGGCATCGCCAGCCACCAAGAGGATGTGACCGCTTCTCACGCAGCTTTCCTCCAGCCCCTCGCGTCTGCCACGCCTCCCTTCATCCCCACCTCCAGAAGGGCCTGGTTTCTCAGTTCCTAGCCCTGTTGGTCTGACTGGTTCTCAAGCTTTCAGGCTGCAGATTTGGGATCTGACTTTCTCCGGCTAGATGACCCACTTGCCAGCCGTAGGCTGCTCCGCAGCTTCCATCACCTTGCTTTGGAGTCTCTTTGCTTGTTCTCCTATCCTTAAAACTCCTCCTTATTGGTGTTTGTGTGGAGGGTTGGGAGCCAGTGAAATACTTTCTTGAATTCTAAACTTCAGCTGCCAAAAAGCCTAGCTGCTCTCATGGAGAATACCAGCGAGGATTAGGCAGGTCCAGAGTTTCTGGTGGTGACGACACTGTGATGCAAAGAGAACCTGATGGATAAAGAAAAGTGGAGCTTTGATGAGAAAACTCCAAGAGATGAGAAAGGTGTGGGATCCAGCCTCTCCTGAAGCCGCGCCACAGATGTCAGCCAAGGAGTCCTGTGCTTGTGATTCTGTTTGGTCTGGTTTGGTGAAATTCTGCCAAGTACAACTGAAAGATCCCTGACCAGTTCTTGGTCTTCTCTAAATTTTACCTGCTGGCTATGCCATCTGCTTCCCCTTCTCAACAGGGAACAGCGCTTCCTCAGAGAGGCCCACCCGCTGGAGCGCCGCCTTGGTTCCGTTTGGTCTCCTCACCCTATTTTGTTTTCTGCTCCCCATACTCCCCTAACCGAGCCAGGACCTCTTCAAAGATGCCAGACCCTCAGGGAGCTGCAAGTGATGGTAGGGCAGGGGCTGGCCAGCTAGGGCCCACGGGCTGAATCCGATCCATAATCTGTGTTTGCCACTGAGGGTTTCTTAGAGCACAGCAGCGCCCATCCCATCGTGCATCACACTGCTTTCACCCTACAACAGCAGAGTCGAGCAGTGGTCTGCAGGTGTGAAGTATTTTCTGCCTGGGACTCTGTGGGACTTGTTTGCCGAGGTCTAGGATCTCGTGGCTAAGAGGACAGCAGTCAGACAGGCTTGGTTCATGTCTCGACAAGGTCACCTATGTGTGACCTCGGGCAGGCCGTCTAGCCTCTCTGAGCCAAAGTCTGCTCGTATTCAAGCAGGGGCCCTGCCCTGCCCTGCGCCGCGATGCTTACTGGGGAGATCCCGTCTCGCGGTAACAGATGTAAATAACCAGGTGCCCGGGACCAAACAGCCAGGTCAAGTTTCCCACGAAGTCCCCCACGTGAGCGGGGCCTCTGCCCTGCCTGCTTCAGTCCCCCAGTGTCTTGTTCACTAAACCAATCATTGGAAATGACCAGCAGGCCTCCCTGTGCCCTGCAGTGTGGACGTAAGGTTTGAATTCTCCCCCAGGCCCCAGGCCTAGTGCCCTGCGGCCCGGGAAGGGGAAGCAGGGCAGGGCTCACACCCTGAGGGCCTTGCGGTGAGACCTGACGGTGACAGCTGGATGGCCGTGGGTGTCGCGTCCATCGTGGAAACGGAAGAGGCGGGCTCCGCAGGCATAGTGGGGGGCGGTCCCTGGCCAGCATGGCTGTCCACGGCCGCCACTCATTCCAGCCAGCCTTCCCTGGCCACTGGATGAATTGTGCAAACTGTGCTCGTGGGCCTGGACCCTTATGGTCAGCCTTTCCCTCCAGTTTCCAGCTCTGAGCACCTCCTTGCTTGCCTGCCGGGAGTGCAGGCCCTGGTAGGCTGTGCCTCCATAGAATGGCCCTTCCAGGAGAGCAGCCCGAGGGCCCCTGCTGGTGGCCATTGAGGACTTAGGGTCCCCATGGCCATCCCAGCCGTGGAAGGTTCTAGGTGTCTGATGCTGTAGTGGCTCCGTGGCTTGGCCCCCAGGTGTCCTGGCCATGCCGGGCCCTTGGTGGCATTGGCACCCAGTCCCCAGGCTCTCCAGTGCCAGCCCACAGCACCTGCTCTCACGGCATTTTCCTGGTCGGGATTCTTCTCTCTCTGCCTGCAGCTCTCTCTCCAGCCTTTTCCTAGGACAGAGGGGTTGCTGATTGTACACATAACTATGCTTCTTTGCTGTGCTATCTTCCCGTGGCTTTAATTTTCTTATTCTTTTCTTCCAAATAAGACCAAAATCGGTTTAAGCAAAGAAATTATTCATTAAGGGAATGGTGTCAGTGTTTGGTATTGGAACCACCTGAAGTCAATTAAGGACCCACAGAATCAATTATTCTCTCTGGGCTGAAATCAGGAAGTGGGAACTGAGAGGAATGGGTCTCCTTAACTCACAGCAGGAGAGAGACAGGATTTTAATAGACCTGGGTGGCCGCGAGCTATCAGCTCCCTGCTAAATGTCCAAGGCCAATTTTAAACCAATACGTTGGCTGGTGGGGGCTGGCCGTGCACACTGCCCTGCAGAGAATCAAATCTCTGCTGAAAATGGGCTCCAAAGGGGAAAGACCTAAAGGGACAGAAGGGACTGGCAGGCACGCACTCCAGGCGCGGAATTGAAGCGGCTTTAGGGTTCAGTCAGCAAGATAAAGAACTTTTCAGGGCAGTGATTTAACAGTTGCTGGTGAGAGTGACGAGAC
Organism: Capra hircus; assembly: GCF_001704415.2. NCBI lineage: Eukaryota > Metazoa > Chordata > Mammalia > Artiodactyla > Bovidae > Capra > Capra hircus. The sequence continues at coordinate 116,220,944 of NC_030812.1, forward strand.
TGGAACCCTTTGCAGGGTTGATGGGTGTCTTCACTGGTGTCTTCACCTTGGAAAACAGTATGGAGGGTTCTCAAAAATAGAGTCTCTTTATGACCCAGCAACTCCTTCTGGATATGTGTGCTGCTAAGTGGCTTCAGTCATGTCCGAATCTTTGCGACCCCATGGACTGCAGCCCGCCAGGCTCCTCTGTCCATGGGATTCTCCAGGCAAGAATACTGGAGTGGGTTGCCGTTCCCTTCTCCAGGGGAGCTTCCCGACCCAGGGATTGAACCCTGTGTCTGTTGCATCTCCTGCACTGGCAGGCGGGTTCCTTTCCACTAACGCCACCTGGGAAGCTGGGTATAATAAACCCCAAAGAGTCGAAAGCAGGGTCTCCAAGAGACATCGGCACGGTCATCTTCACTGCAGGGTTATTCACAAGAGCGGAGACGTGGAGACAACCCAGGGTTCCGTCAGCAGATGAGTGGATAAACAAAGTGGTCTTTACATCCAAGGGAGTATCGCTCAGCCGTCAGAAGGAGGAGCCTCTCCCATTTGCAACAACCTGGATGGACCTGGAGGGTGGCGTGCTGGGTGAGATGAGCCGGACGCAGAAAGACAAATACTTCGATTCCACTCACCTGGGAAATCTCAAGCAGCCAGACTCACAGAGCAGGAAGTAGAATGGGGGTTGCTGGGGCTGGAGGAAGGGAGCGAGCTTCTGGTCGGTGGGGACCAGGTGACGGCTACACAGCGGAGCTCTGCGTGCACTGTTGGGCCTGCTGTTAACAAAACCTGTGTTGTGCGCTGAACATCATGTTCAACAGGAGACAGGATGTTTCCTTCCTGTGCTAAGAGTTTTTACCCCCAAATGCAGAAGAGACAAAACCAGAAAGCAAAGGACACAAGGAAACTTTGCCTTTTGCTGCTACCGTGGACGTGGGATGGCTCCACGGGGGTTTGCCTACGCCCAAACTCATCAGATTGTATTCCTTGGATATGTCAATCATACTGAAAGCAAAATTAAAAAAAATCAAAATTAAGGCCAAACAATCTGTGATTGACAGAACACCAAGATTCTAAGTAAAGGCAGCCTGCGGTTGGTTTGCTTACGACCCCCGCCACAGGGTCACATGCTTCCAACCGCGTGCAGCTCTGGGCTTGGTGGCTGTGACCTCAGGGGGGTCATGAAGGTTGTGAGCGATGCGCCTGCACACCAGGCAACGTGGGGCTTTACCAGAGACATGTCCTTTGATTGTAGGGTGTTTATTCGCCTTTCACACTTGGCTCTAGATAGGAGAAGCTGCTTTGGAAAGTGTCTATTCTGACTGACACCCATCCACTCAGCTGGACTGGGCCTGGGCTGGCCTCGCTTCTCGCTGGCTGAGCACCCCTGGGTCTGCTGCTGTCCCTCTCTGATCCTCAGGGCCCCTCAGTAGGAAACTGGAACGGCCTGTCCCTGATGGTGCTGCCGTGGGATCGGATGACTTGACAGGTGGGAGGCACTGTGGTGGCGGATGGGCCTCAGTGCTGGACGGGGCCCTCTGACCCCCTTGCTCACCCACCCAGGGCAGGTGAGGGTGGGCATGCTGCTCGGCCCCTACAGTGCAGGCCTGCCTTTGGGCTAGAGTGAGTCTGCAGACCAAAGCAGTCACAGAAGCTCGAGGTTTGCGTGTCTGCACTTGCTCACACGTGTGTGCTCATGCACGTCCATGTCCGTGTGCGTATCAGCACACACATGTGCACGTGCCCACACGTGTCTGCAGGCTCACATGGACGTGAACACGCAGGTGCCCACATGCATCTTCGTGTGTCTGCCTGTGCGCTGTGTGTATCTGCATTTACAGGCACATGTGCAGATGTGTACACGCATGTGTGTGCACACGTGCCCTCACACATGCACACACGTGCTCGCCTGCATGTGTGCACGTGCCTCATGTGCGATGCACACGCACATGCACATGTGTGTGCGTGCATGTGTGTGTGCGTGCGCATGTGCACAGGTGTGGGTGCGCGCGCATGTGCAGCACATATGTGTGCACGTGCATGTCTTCATGTGTGCACTTGTGTGCGTGTGCGTGCATGTGTGTGTACGTGCGCATGTGCACAGGTGTGGGTGTGCGCGCGCATGTGCAGCACATATGTGTGCACGTGCACGTCTTCATGTGTGCATGTGCACATGCATGTCTTCATGTGTGCATGTGCGTGCGTGTGCATGTGCATGCACGTGCACGCATGTGTGTGTGGTGTCAGCACATCCTCTCCTCCTTCACTCGGGGAACCTGCTGGGCTGACAGGGAGACCCCCGTCAGTCCCGCCTGCTGGGCTCGTGCAGTTTCCAACAAGAGGTGCCTCTGCCTTGGGCACCTGCTGCGGAGAGGCACGTGGGCCCAGGAGGCTGTGGGCTCCTGGGGTCGGGGGGGCGTTGCCAAGGGAGATGGAGGCTGCAGGGCAGGTGTGGGGGTGGAGGAGCCCCTGCCTCCCTGCTCCTCGTCCTCCCTCCGTCCTCCCCGAGGGCTGACGAGAGCTGGGTATGGATGAACCACTATAACTTCTCATTTGTCCGTGGTATGCCTTCCAGAAGGACTTGCCTGACACTTTCCTCTTATAATTCAGAACCACACAAAAGCTCACTGATCCTGCACAAACAGCCTTCTTACATTTTATTCCAAATACAAATTAAATCCAAAAAGTATTTCTCTGGGAACGTAAATTGGTACAGCCACTATGGAACACAGCATGGAGGTTCCTTAAAAAACTAAAAACAGAGCTATCATATGAGGCAGCAATCCCACTCCTGGGTCTACACCTGAAGAAAACTAATTCAAAAGGATACACGCCTCCCAGTGTTTGCTGCACCACTTTTCACAGCAGCCAAGACATGGGAGCAACTAAATGTCCATCACCAGAAGCATGGATGAGGATGTGGTGCACATCCCCAGCAGAATGCTCCTGAGTCACAAGAAGAACGAGATAATGCCCTTTACAGTAATATGCGTGGGCCTGGAGACTATTACCCAGGGTGGAGCAAGCCAGAGAAAGACGAGAGTCACATATCACTCATGTGTGGAAGCTGAAAATGATACAGATGAACTTACTTATGAAACAGACTCACGGGCATAGAGAACAAATTTATGGTAACCAAAGGGCAAATGTGTGTTGAGGGCAGGGATAAATTAGGAGTTTGGGATTAGCAGATACACTCTATTATATGTAAAATCAATAAACAAAGTCTTGTTGTATAGTACAGGGAACAGCATTCAGTACCTCGCAATTATCTATAATGGGAGAGAATATGGGAAAGGACACGTATACGTATAACTGAATCACTTTGCTGTACGCCTGGAACGAAGACATTGTGAATCAGCTGTTCAGTTCAGTTGCTCAGTCATGTCTAACTCTCTGCGACCCCATGAGTCGCAGCACACCAGGCCTCCTTGTCCATTACCAACTCCCAGAGTTCACTCAGAGTCAAGTCCATTGAGTTGGTGATGCCATCCAGCCACCTCATCCTCTGTCGTCCCCTTCTCCTCCTGCCCCCAATCCCTCCTAACTGTACTTCCATTAAAAAAATGAAAAAGTATTATTTCTCTTCTTGCTCTGGCCTCTGGTAAGCTCAGAGCTAGGCTTTGGCATCCTGAAGCTTTGCCGTTTCCATCATTTTGCTCATCTATTGATTTTGATATTTTAAAATGTCCTAAATGAAGATTGTTCTTTGCAGTTTTCAGAAGTCCTTGATTATACACATCCCCAGGTCCTTCTCATGGAGAAACGAGTAAATAACATGCAGTTATTCAAATTCTGGTTGTTTATGGGCGTGGAGGGAGGAGCGAGTGGCTGTTGTCGGGTGAAATGGGGCCCTGGCGGGTGATGAGGATTACGGCCCAGCGCACAGCCCCGGCCCTGCCTTCATTTTTATTCACCTCTAAATCAACATTAGAAAGTCTCTGAACTACCAGGAGGAAAGAAAGGACTTAAAAAGACAAAGTATATTCCAGGAAAGCAATGATTTCTCGGGCTATTTGTCACTTCAAGTGCAATAGATTAACAAAGTGCTGTAATAAGAAGAGCTACTAAAAAATGATTTATTGGTACTTTAGACCTGTTAAAACAGGTTAATGTCAATACAATTAGCTTCCAGATCAAGGCAGTCCCCCCGTAGAGGGGAAGTTGATAAAACGGCCTTAAACACCACTCTATCAGAGGTCGGGAGTCAGGCCTGGGGAGAGAGGAAGGCCCCCTTGCGGTGTCCCTGCGCCCCCTCCGTGGGCCCCCAGGGCCGCCCCCAGGACTGTACAGCTGAGCCTGGGGCCCTGAGGAGCAGTCACTTCATCTGGAAGTCACGAGGCCTGGCTGTCTCATGGACGGATGACCCTGAGCTTCTAAGGAGACTGAGAGGCGATGGTCACACTGGGGATGCGAGCTGGTGGAGGGGCACCAACCCCTGCAATGAGCAGCCTCAGGCTGTGGCGCTGGACAGAGCCTGATCTTCCTGGGTCCGGGGTGCAGCTGGGAGCTCAGGACAGGCACTGTGCTTGGCCTGGCATCGCTGGGGGTGGGGGGCGGTTGGACTTCCGTACTTGCTGAGCCCTGCGCACCCACTGCTGCCTCCAGGGGCCACTCCTCCAGGGAGCCAGACTGAGGCTGTGTGAGCCTCAGGGTCCCTGGCTGGCCATCAGAGTGTCCCCACCCCCGAGTGAGCTGGGATGGCTGCAGTGCCACCGGCCCCATTCTCAAAGCGGTGTGGACTGGGTAGCTGCTCTCTGAGGGTGGGAACTCAGGTGGCATCGCGCTCAGTGTGGGGACACTGCCCCCTCCCTGCCCGTCCTCCCCCTCCCTCCTTGTCCTCCCCCTCCCTCCTCCTGGCCCCGTCCTCCGCCACTGCCCCCTCCCTTGCTCCCTCCTCCCTGCCCCCTCCTCCCCCCTCCCCCTCCCTGCCCTATCCTCAGCCCCACAGCCCCTCATCAGGACCTTCTTACAGACTCAGGTTCTGCTGCTTGATGCCCGGGGCTCAGGAGAGAAGGTCCAGCTGGGCCTGCATGGACAGCCGCCCACCCCTCGCCCCATCAGCCTCACCCGGCTGGAGTCGGGTTCTACAAAGGGGGTGGTCGAGGCAGGGGTCTGGTCCAGCGGCTCTTTTCCTGTGAGAGAGGGAGGGACGATTTAGGGCAACGTTAGCGTCTGAGAGAGACCCTGTTAGTGTAGGCTGCTGTGGAGTCTCGGTGGTCAGAACTGTCCTGGCTGGGCCTGAGGACCCACGGGTGCTTCAGGATGAACACATGAGTGCGTGGGCGGATGAGTGAGTGAGGAGGCAGCTTCTCAGCACCCTCACCAGCCCCTGGGGTCCCGTCCGTCTCTGGTGGAGGGCAAGGACTCCCCCGCATACCCCCCTCCCACCCGGGGGGGATACTCAAGAAGCTTCCATTTATGTGTCTGGCACAGTCCACCTGTTGGGGGGGGGCAGTTTGCAGAGAAAAGCAAGGCCATATCCTGCCCCATCCGAGGGCCTGGCAGCCATGGCCCACCTTGTCCTGCACCAGCCAGGGCCCCACAGGCCCTGAGCCCCTCTGTCGGGGGAAGACATTTGTCCCTTCCAAGCCTCTGTCCTGTATGCTAGCCCAGACTGTCCCTTCTCCTATCACAGGAAAAGAGCTGCTGGACCAGACCCCCACCACGACCACCCCTTTCTAGACCCTGACTCCAGCCCACCTGACCACCACGGACCTGGGGCCAGGACGCAGCTGACCTGGGGGAGAAGGTCTTCCAGCTCTTTTCTCTGCCAGGAGCCCAGGAGATGGAAGCCCTTCCTCTCGGTTGTCAGGCCAGATCGCTCGCTCTGAGCCTTCCGAGGGCGGGGTCTCCCTGAGAATCCCGCGGCACAGGACTGGTGGTCCTTTCCTGCCTCGTTGGAGGCCCCTCACCGCTGGCCGGCCCTGGCGGCCTTGGCCTGGCCATCCACAGCGCTCCCTCCCGTCGCCCAGGGCTCTGCCGTCCTCCCAGCTTTGGAGGCCCGGCCAGCCCGGAGAGGCCCCCGGCACCCGTGAGCTATAGCGCCCAGAATCGCAGGTTGGCTCTGGGGCTCCAACAGGTGGTGTCAGCAAGGAGAGTGACTGCTGCAAGGCGGGGGTGTGGGGGAAGGGAGACAGTCCCCTCCCTCATCCCCACACTTGGAAAAGACCAAGAAGCTCGTTTTCTGGGAGGGAAGCCAAGACCTGCCTGTGGTGGACATGACCCTGAGAGGCCGCCTGGCCCACGGGCAGAGAAGGAAGGGTGAGCCCCTTGGTGGGGCAGCCAGCCGGCCGGGGCAAGGGGTCAGACTGTGCCCCAGGGGCCTTGGCTGTGGGTGTCGAGGGTTTCGATGCTGTTGACCATGTGGTCCCTGAAGCCAGGGTGGGTGTTCAGGGGTCCCTGTGATGCCCGGCCTCTCACTCCAGCAATGGCCTGGACTCCCCAAGGGGCAGAGTTGGGGCCTCTCTGCTTCCAGGGGGGGCCTTCCCTGAGGGAATGCAGGTCTCTTGCACGCGGAGGAGTGGCAGCTGGTTTCGAGTCCTCAGCCCCATTTCTGGAGGCCACCTGGCAGGGGGAGAGAGTTTGTCCCCGTGGGACCAGCCCAGAGCTCTGACTGCTCTGGCCGTTGGCATCCCACAGGTGTTCACTCCTGGCTCTAACCAGGGCACCCAAGTCGGGAGGGACAGGTGGGTGTGTGCCCCCTTTCCAGCATAGGGACCGGACACTGTGCGTCTCTGCACTCAGCCAACCAGACCGCAAGGAAAGCTGCCTGGGGGTGGTGGCCTCTGTGCGGGTCTCAGGAACCTGGGCGACTTCAGCTGGGGGGCGGCGAGTGAGGGAGCAGGGTCCAGTGTGGGTCTGTGTGTCCGAGGTGAGTGAGGGGGACTGGTGGCCATGATGGAAAGCTGGCTTGCACCCCCACCTCACAGAGTCTTGAATGTCCTGGGAGCATCGCTCAAATACCTTCAGACACTCACTGTCCTAGCTTCTCACAGAGACCCTGGAGAGGCTGAGGGTCTCTGCCCAGGACGATAGTTCTTCAGGATGAGTGGACTGGCCATGGGGTGAGGATGGATGGTGGGGAGAGTCTTAGGTTAGCAGACCCTGCCAGCAGCCCCGGGAAGAGGGATCAGATGGAAGCAGAGAGAGCTGTCCGCCTGGGGCCAGGCGTCCGGAAGAGGAAGGGTCAGTGCTGCTTCTGAGACTGTTGCCTGGGTGAAACCTGAGCTGCTCGAGGGAGCTGCCCCAGAGGGGGGACGCTGTGCGTGGTTGATCAACTGCCCGGCTGCTGAACATCCATCAGACCCTTTCTCTGGGCAGAGTCACTGGATAGTAGGAGGGGCCTTCTGGTCTACCCAGCTTGGGGGCATTATGCCAGGGTGCCTGCCTTCCCCCGAAGGCCCTGGCATCCCTCTGGGTACCAGGATGCTGAGGTGGGGACACAGGAGGCAGAGGGGCTCTGGCCTGCTGAGTGGAGTCAGTTCAGCCCAGTCCCATCCACCACCTGGAATGTGGATTTCACTCCAGAAAAACTCATCTGAAAAAGGTATTTCTTTCCACTGCTGGAGGGATTTATTGGCAAAACTAGCCATCTATTAACATTATCTGGGGACTCGGCGCTGGTGAGAATAGATACTATAAATCTTCGTTGTATAAAAACCCAGGAGCTAGAAGGCTTTAGTGGACGGCAAATAGAAAAGTCTAGGGAGCTCAGGCCTGTTTATTTTACTTAGAGGGAAAGACCATTCGGTGCCCAGCCAGGCAGGAAATGGGTTTTGGGGACGGCCACTTAGCCCAGCTGTTGGCCCTGAAACTGTGGGAGTAATCGCTGCCTGCAATTAAGGCAGGCGGCTCAGAGGGCCGCGTTCTGTCCCGATGGTGGGGCTTCTGGAAAAGGCAGGCTTGAAACTCCAGGCAGGCGGCCGCAGGGCCCAGTGGGGAGGAACGTCCCAGTGACTAGCTGTGAGGGCAGCTCCAGGCCCCGTTGCGTCTGGTTAGGGTCAGTCAGCGACTGGGAGGCTGGTCGCCCTGGTGTGAGCGGTGGATGGGTGGGAGGAGACAGGGGTGAGCAGGAGCCTAAAGCTCCATCATCCGATTCTCTCCCCCAGGACTTTGCATTTGTGTGTCTGAGGGCAAGCCTGGGAGAACTGGGGGTGTGTTAGTCACTCAGTCCTGTATGACTCTCTGCGACCCCATGGACTGTAGCCTGCTAGACTCCTCCGACCATGGGATTCTCCAGGCTAGAATACTGGAGTGGGTTGCCCTTTCCTTCTCCAGGGCATCTTCCTGAGCCAGAGGTCGAACCTGGGTCTCCCGCATTGCAGGCAGATTCTTTACTGCTGAGCTACCTGGGGAGAACTGGAGGGCTTCATCCTTTCCCGCATTTTTGACTGGTCCCAGAGCCTGGGCTAAGGCTGGTACAGGGAGCCCCCAGCTCCCTTGGCCGACCCCAGCCTCTCGGTCCTGAGACAGCCCGCATCCTCCCAGGGGTTTTCTCTGCACTTCGATCTGTCAGCACCGGTTTCTGCTGATGGTTGTCAGACCCTTGGCAGATCTGCAGCCGTGAGGACCCCATGTCCCTGCACCTGGACCCAGGGCAGCCGAGAAGCGTGAGTCTAGGGGTGGAGGCATGGAGGGGGAGCAGAGGAAGCCTGGACCCCCCTCCCTGAGGGGCGCCGAGGACCTGCCTCCATGAAAGGGGACGTGGCTATCCCAGAGCCTCTGGCTGGTGGGGAGGGATGAGTGCGGGGCTTGAGGTCCTGCATAAGCTGCTCACCACAAGGGTGCTGGCCTCCCTTCCCCTGCAGATCAGGCAGACAGGGGTCAGCCCTGGGTGCGCCTTTGCTGAGGCCGGAAGAGACTGCACACCTGCGCTCCGGGACGGCTAGTGTGCATCTCAGCCCTTGCTCCGAGCTGGACATGTCCCCTCCAACTCATGTGATGAGACGTCCCCCTCCCCCAGGTGATGGGGCCTGTGGGAGATGAAGGGTCACGGGGCTGTGATTACTGTCGTCTAATGAGGGGACTTCATCTGGGCTTCCCTAGTGGCGCAGAGGGTAAAGTGCCTGCCTGCAATGCGGGAGACCTGGGTTCCATCCCTGGGTCGGGAAGATCCCCTGGAGGAGGGCATGGCAACCCACTCCAGTACCCTTGCCGGGAGAACCCCATGGATGGAGGAGCCTGGTGGGCTAGAGCCCACAGGGTCGCAAAGCATCGGACACGACTGAGCGACTTCACTTCACTTCTCTCCTCTTCTTCAATGAGGGGACAAGGCGAAAGCAGGTCGTCTGCAGACCCAGAGAGGAAGTCGGCTCTCTCCCCCAGGCACCCAACCAGCCCCACCTTGAGCTCGGCCCTCCAAGCCCCCGCAGCTGGGAGAAGGAAAGCCATCCAGCCCGAGGCATCCTGCTGCGGCAGCAGGGCGGATGGAGACAGGTGAGGGCCTTTTCTGATCACGTCTCTCGCTAATGTGCGCTGAGCGGCAGGGACTGCGGGGAGGCCGTGCTGGGTGGTCGAGGGCACATGCTTAGTGGCCGGACACCTGTCAGCCCTGTTCAGACCCGGAGAGCCGGGTGGGGCGCCAGGCTTTCTGCTGATGGCGATCAGGGCTCAGCTCTGAGATCATCTGCCCAGGCCTGGCCTCGGGCCTCACAGCCCTTTCAACATCCTCTAGGAAAAGCAGCCCAGCTGGCTGGCACCCGGGGGTGGGCTGAGTTTGCGGTCCTTCGGAAACAGCCAGAGAGTGTCCTCCTAAATCTGAGGGATGCTGGAGGGTCAGAGAGCCAAGCGTCGTCCACTCATCCTCCACTCTTGCCCCTGCCGTGACCCACAGAGGTCAGATGCGGGCACAGGGCGGTGGAGGGGGTGCCCCAGAGTCAGGGGGATGCCGGGCCTGGGGAGGCATCATTTCTTTGGCCTGGGCTTCCCCATCTGCTGGGGCCCCTGATGCAGAGTCTCCGAGGTTGCCCTCAGCCACAGAGGCTGCAGCTGCCTTCCTGCCTTTGAGAAATGGACCTGCCCTTTCCTGGGTGAACAGAGTCTCAGAAAGAGGAGGCGGTAATTAATATTGATGCGGCTTCAAATGTTAAAAGTTAGAATTAAATCCAAAACAAAAGGAGAGGGTCGTAGGCAGCCAATTACACGGTGACTCCTCCAGGGCCGCTGGCCCGCTTTGGGGCGGACCAGACCTCGTCTGGCTCTGCCAATTAACTCACCCTCACCTCCCTCCGCCGGAGGCCTCGGGCTTCCTGCAAATCGCAGGGAAGGGCGAGATCGGCCCGGTGGCAGACGCGCGGACTGTCTCCCAGGGTGCAAATGCCAGGGAGGAGGAGGTGCCTGTCAATTTGCAGGGCTGAGGCCCCGGGGAGGAGAGGCGGCCGTGGTGCCCGAGCTGGGGTGTGAGGATTAATGAAGGCGGCTGGGAAGATGAAAGAGCGCCTGGCGTTTGAGATGAAACCCAGCGGGCTCCGCAAGCTCAGGATGAATTTCAAAAAGCAGAGGCTGCGGGTCGTGCACTAATTGCCTCGCATGGATGGGATCGCAGATCACGTCTGAGTCTCCGTATATTTGGGTGGAAGGAGAGGTGGGCAGCCCACTGGGGCAGGTCGGCCGGGCAAGGAAGTGAGGTCTGGATGCCCAAGTCTCCCCCAGCGCAGTCCTGTGGCTCGAAGGCCAGATTCGAACCGCCTTCCTTAATATCCCCCAGTTAGTCCTCGGTGGGTTTGTGAGGACCCCGAAGGCGACTAGGATTCAGGCCAGGACGGGGAGCAGGGACGGGGCCTCAGTCTTGATCTTCAGCCCCAGCCTCTGCTGGCATAGGCTTCACGTGGACGGCCCCTCCTCGTGACGACATGGTGGGGCCCTTTCAAGAATCAGGACCATGTGAGTGATGGGCAGCCGGCACTCAGAGGGCACAGGGAGGGCCTTGAGATCGCCAGCTGGTCAGTGGCAGAGGCAGGGCCCAGCCTGGGGCCCACCTGTTACTCTTGACCACTCTGCCTGCTGCTGCCCACTGGGGACTCAGCAGATGCTGGCACTGGTGGTGGGCCATCAGGAATGTGGGGTAAGGTGGAGCAGTTCCAGGGGGCAGTTAGGGGGCAGGGTAGGGTGCTGTGGGTGGGGCTGGGTCAGAAAGGGCCCAGTGTCCTGCACAAGATTCAAGAACTTGTCTGGGGCCCAAGGTGCCCCCGGGGTAACCTGAGGTGGGGATGAGGGGGTGTCAGGGCCAGCTCTGTGCTTTGGAAGGCTTTTCCCAGGGTCCCTCAAAGTGCAGGTGTGTGTGTGTGTGTGTGTGTGTGTGTGTGTGTGTGTGTGTGTGTGTTTGAGGTGGACCTAGGCTGGGAATTCACAGCCCGGGAGGGATTTAAGTGACCAAATTAGAAGGACGCAGTAGCTGCCCTGGGCTGGGCTGGGCTGGTATCAGCATCTCCATTTCACAGATGAGAAGGCTGAGGCTCAGAACTCTATCAGTTAGCTCTCAGTGTATAACCAGCTCACGTTTACTAACTCAAAGCGGTGATCACTTCTTTCTCTGGGCCTGCGGGTCTGCGCGGCCGGCCCTGACCAGGCTGGGCTGGGCTCGCTCTGCGTCAGTTGGGCTGCTGGGGACAGCTCGCTTCTCCTCCGTTTCATCTCTGATCCGCCCTGAAGGCAGGCTCAGAGTGGGGTGATGTCACTTTTGTTGAATGCTTTGTCCAAAGAGGTCCATCCAGATTCAAGGGGAAGCTCAGACTCTGCCTCTCCTGGGAGGAGCTGCAAGTCACGGCAGGAGGGGTGGGCATTTGGGGGTGCGGTGGGAGTGAGGGGTGTGGGGTGGAGCGGGCCAGCAGATGTTCTGCAGAAGCTCCCAGGAGGAGTCGTCAGATGTGCTCGGCTGGTCAGGGAAGGTATCTTGCAGGGTTGGGACTCCCCAGTCTCTACCCACCAGTGTGTTTTACAAAGTTCGGTTTCTTTGCTATAAATTCAAGGCTCATTAAACTTTTCTTTAAAACTTGGAATGGCATAAGGCAGGCTGCCTCCCATGTAAGATGAGTTTATGAGCAGGCCAATTGCAAATTCATAATTAAAGGAATTTGACAAGAATCAAAGAGGACTGGTTTCCACTGGAGGTTTGGTTGAGTTAATTACCGGTTCGTACCCTGCCATGACGGGCGAGCTTTCAATATTTGAAGTGGGGAGGGCTGGGAATTCGCTGGGAAGATGCAGTGAAATGTACGTGCCAATACTGATTTTGTCAGTCGAGGCCCCCTCACTCGACATCCTAGAGGTGTGCAAAGGTATTTTGTGCCTGCCTTCTGCAGCATTCAGAAGACGTTCCACGAGGCTCAGAGAGAGGTCCCCAGGCGGCCCGGCTGGGGTGGGGCAGGGCGTTGAGGGTGTCTAGGTGGACTGGAGATGGCCACGGCTCTGGACTCATAAGAGGTCTCTGCGGCCGTCCGGCCCAGCGACCACGCGGGACGGCCACTGGGCCCTCTGCTCCCAGAGCCTCGCTTCAGCACTTCTGTCCCACTACTGCGTGTCTGCTCGGTGGCGCCTGACTCTTTGAGACCCTTCGGGGTGCAGGCCTTCAGGATCCTCCGTCCATGTGATTTCCCAGGCAAGAATAACTAGACAGGGTTGCCATTTCCTTCTTCAAGGGATCTTCCCAACCCAGGGATTGAACCCACGTCTCCAGCATTGCAGGCTGATTCTTTACCAGCTGAGCCACTGGAGAAGCCCCGTCCCACTCTTGGAAGAGAGTCAAGTGCAAGGATGAGGCACTCGGGCTCTGGGTCCTTTGGATCTCTCCAGGCCACTTGTTCACACTGGGGCCTCACCCTCTTCTGGGCTCTCCTCCTTCTTGAGCTTCTAACCTTGCTGGTTCTGCTGGCTGGACCATTCTGGAACACTCTGGAACATTCTTCCCAGTCCCTCCCTGCTTCTTCTCCCACCCCAGAAATGTCAGGGTGGAAATGTGGCATGTACTCACGTAGCCGGACTTGCTCACCCCTGGAGGGACGGCTCTGGACCAACCCTGGCCAGCCCACTGGCAGGCGACCTGAGATGGTGCTGCATGCGTGCTAAGTCTCTTCGGTCGTGTCTGACTCTGTGGACTGCAGCCCACCAGGCTCCTCTGTCCACGGGATTAAGAATACTGGAGTGGTTTGCCAGGCCCTCCTCAAGGGGATCTCCCGACCCAGGGATCAAACCTACGTCTCCTGCATTGGCAGGCGGGTTCTTCACCACCACTTCCACCTGTAGATCTGGGGCATGAAAACCAATGCCTCTGGGCAGAAGCAGCTGGGTTTGGAGCCGTGTGTTATGCGGCAGGGGCTGACTGATGGGCCTGGCTACAGCGTGCACTTGTGCTGTCTCACACGACGTGTCACTTCCTCCAGGAAGCCTTCCTTTGCCCCTAAGGTCTGGATGGGGTATGCCCACTGCGTGCCCCGTCCTGACCCTTGTCCTGCCGTGTGGCCGCTGCTTTCTTCCTGTCCGTGTCTGGCTTGTCTGTAGGCTCACAAAGCAAAGCGCCTCCCCTTGCCCTGAGCTGGAGCTCACAGTGACCACACCGAGGGTGCGAGCATGGGGCTGGGCTTGTCCCCTTCAGGGTCTGACAGCTGCTCAGGCTTTGGCCAGCCGTGTCACATGGGCAAGTCACCCGCTCCCTGGCCCCAGCGGGGATGATGGGCCAGGCGTCAAGGTGAGGTGCTAGGTGAGCACAGGTGTGGCCTCGAGCTGGCCCAGGGGGGCTTGACAAAGCTCTGCCTTTGCTTCGAGACACCGCCCCTGGCATCCCCTGGTCCACACGTGGGGGTGCCCTGCCCACTGTCTCTCTGAGCCTCAGCGTCCTCCCTGCAGGGTGTGGGAGCAGCCATCACAGCTACCTGTGGTCTCCAAGGGGCAATGGGGGCTCTGCTCCAGGGCCTCTGCCGGCCTGTCGTGGGCCTCCACCTCCTCCCCGCGGCTGGGCTTTGTCTTCCAACAGACAGGCCGGCTGCCTGGTCTCTGATGCAGGCCCGTGCTGGCCTGGGCAGATGAGAGAGGCCTCTCCTGCCAGCCATGTTGGCTGTGCCCAAGCCCCCTGAACCCCACTCTAAAGGACAAGAGCTGGCTCCCCCGTGGTGGGGGTGACCAGCTGCCTCTCATGGGCAAGTCCTTGATTCCTTCTCCACGGCCTGCCCCATGTCCAGTCCGGCCTTACGTGCGAGGGGCTGATCACCCAGCCCCTTCCCAGGTCCTGTGAGTTCTCTGCCTGGATCCTGGAGGAGGTGGCTTGGCACCCCCACCACGGGGCCCTTACAGCTTAGAACATTCCTGCGTGAGCGCTGTGGTGTCCCTCCCAGATACACCTAGTCAGGTGAGCCCTGACCTGGGGGCAGGCGTGGGGGTCTTGGCCAGGCTCTGCCCTGACCCAGCCAGGACTCGAGACAGCATTCCCACCTAAACACCTGGTCATGCAGGTCAGCCCGGGTCTGCCTTTCGGACCTGTCTGCCCGCCTTCTGCACAGATGTGGTGGATGCAGATGGCGTGTTCCCTGGGGTCGCGACTTGCCTGTGTAATGTTGCTGAAGCCTGCTGACTCGCCCGTTCCGTTTTACAGAAGAGCAGATGGAGGCTCAGAGAGGCCCGGTTGCTAACCCGAGGGTCTCTGGTGGAGTGGGGTTCTCCGTGTGGGCCCCCGTATCTGGAGCCCACTGTGGTTCTCCTTTCACTTTTATTTTTGGCTGTGGCATGCAGGCTCTGCTGGTGTGGCACGCAGGCTTAGCTGCTCTGCAGCACGTGGGGTCTTAGTTGCTAGACCAGGGATGGAACCCACGTGCCCTGTGCTGGAAGGTGGATTCTTAACCACTTAAGGGAAGTCTCTGGAGCCCGCCTTTCTGATCCCAGGCCTGAGACGGAAAACCTTCTGGGCCTCGTTCGTATCTTGCAGACGCAAGACCCTCCGTGCTTGTGCACCAAGCTGGGGTAAACCACATGGGACTCAGGGTCACGGTGAAAGGCCTGTAGGTTTTCATACTGTATAATTTTAAGCAAAAGATGCAAAGCAATAGTAGACAGATTGAACACCGAATTGCTGCCAAACTTCCAAATCAAGCCCTCTCAAAAATTAAGCACGAGAGGCGGAGCTTGGCACGTGGCCTTCGTCATGGTGGGTTTCCACCTGAGACGGCTCCAGGCAGTTCCGGGACAGCTCATTTGACTGTGGCCCCGCCCCTGTAAGACACCCCAGCAGGGCCACCAGCGAACGGCCGATCCGATCACTGATTGCATTTCTCAGCCGGGCAGAACCTCCTTCCTCACCATTAACCAGAATCCGAATCATTTCGTGTCTACATTGAACTCCAAGGGAGCGCTCCGTCTTCCGATCTAACAATCGTCTTTTTCCTGCTTTGACAAATATAATGTTGGGATTTTTGGTGATAATGCAAATGGATTTTGAATCTAATTGAACTTTTTATATCAAATATTTCAAAATAACGATGACATTTCCCTCAGCATCCACAGATGTTGCTCCCAGAATCTTAATAATTCTTCTTTAGGATTCAAATTATAACCCTCACTAAACATCATGGGTGAGCATTGCTGATGGTTTTGCTTCTAATCCATCAACTTTATCATTAAATGTTACCATATTTTCATACAGTTCCTGCAATTTTCAAATAAGTTCATTTCAGTGCTCAACAAATGGCAATGAAGTAATCTGTTTTTGAAGCCAGTGACCTTGTTTCGATAAATCAGTTAAAAAAAAAAAATCTGCATTTTAGTCCTAAACTCCAGATTGAATCTCTCCGCTGTGAGGGACCAATGCTGGGGCTCTGACCCCATTTCTTCCCAGAAAGCTGAAAACAGCTGGTGTTTACTAAACTCCTCAGGTTTATCCTTTCCGATGCACAGGCAAACTTGTGCTTGAGAACTTGAATTTGGAGCTTTGAGAGCAAGCGTTCCTCCTTCCTGTCACTGCCCTGCACTTCCTGATGAGATGTGCCCAGGGTTTCTGCAAAGTTTCCAACATCATCGTCGACCGCGTGGAAGATTTCATTTGCCCAGCAGCGGGTTGTGTCTTTTTTTCCTTTTTGCAACACAGATGGTGTTTTCTCATGAGCATTTTTCTTCAGGGATGGGTTTCTGCAGTACCAGGTGACAGCCCCAAGCCTGGCTTTTTCGCTTGGACGCAGGGGCCAGTGTGACCCTTAGATGTCAGGGGGCCCCGCGCTTTCTGTGTGGACCCTCCCCTCCTGGTGAGACCCTGCTCCCTGTCAGCGGGCAGCAGCTGGAGGGCAGACCTGCTGATCTGCTCTTGGGCCCAGCCCAGGGGTGCTGAGAAACCTAGGTGGTTCCAGAAGCTCTGGTATGGGGCCTCTGACCCTGTTTCTTATTTCTCGGAGGAAGGAGGAGGCACCAGATAGTAAATCCCCTCATCTTCCCGCCCCTGAACCTATCAGCCTCCCATCCTGGACCTGTTTTCTGTTGGATGAACCACCCAGAGCCCTTCCTGTATCCAGACTCTCATCCCTATGGTCCCCTCCCTCCTGCCTCCTGGATCACCATCTTCTGCTTGCTCCTTTGTGCCAGGACGGCCAGCATCCATGAGCTGCACCAGCTCCCGGGTCAAAAAGAAACCCTTCCTTGACTCTGACTCTGAAGCAGCCCCCTCTTCTGCCCGTGTTCCCACCTCCAGCCAGTCACCGGACCCCCACGCCCATGAGCAACCCTTCCATTCCCAGGCCCTGTCCTCCTGGAAGGTGACTGCAATCCTGACCTTTATACCAACACCTTCTTGCTTCTTCTGTTGTTTTGCCATCCTCCAACATGTTGTGTAGGTATCTTCAGGTAACATGGTTTAATTCTGCACGTTCTAAATATTTATGCTGATGAAACTATATAGGAGGTGCTTTGGGGTTTGGCTGGCTCGACCCAACTTTATGTTTTAAAGTTTATGTTTGATCCTCAGGGCTGTGTGTAGCTGCGAGCATTCGTTTTCATTGCTGATACTGAGACACTCTCACCTACTTGCTAGTAAATGATGTTTGGGCCCTGGTACAAACGTGCAGGGCTTCCCAGGTGGCTCAGCAGTAAAGAATCCGCCTGCCAATGTAAGAGATGTGGGTTCAATCCCTGGGTTGGGAAGATCTCCAGGAGGAGGAAATAGCAACCCACTCCAGTATTCTTGCCTGAAGAATCTGATGGACAGAGGAGCCTGCTGGGCTACGTCCCGGCGGTTGCAGAAGAGTCAGATGTGATGTAGCTACTAAACAACACCCAAAATGGGTGTGTATGTTTTTCTCCTGGCTGTCTATGTACCTCGGAGTGAAACTCTCGGTCACAGAGCACGTGCGTCTGCACACTTCTTAGACAATTCTGTGGAGGGTGTGCAGCGTCTCGGGAGGGTCCCGTCTCTTTGCAGCTTCGCCAGTCGCTCAGTCTCTGGGTGGTTTGTGGTCGTTTCTCCCTGAGGTTTCAGATGTGCACGTCCCTCGTGGCTAATGCTCCGCTGTCTTCTAGTTAACTGGCAGCTGGGGATCAGCTTTTGTGATGTTCCGGTCTGTGTGTCAGGCTCATTTTTCGACTGGCTTTGCAAGGGTTCTTTATGTATCTCAGATACGAGACTTCTGCCAGTTATACGTGTTGCAAACACTTTCTGCCACCTGTTTTGCCTTTTCACTCTTTTGCTGGTGTTTTTGGATGTATAGAAATGCTTAATTTTTATGCGGCCAACTTCATCCAATTTTCCCTTGATGGTTATTACGTTTTGAATCCCGTTCAAAAATCTTTCCCCATCTGAAGGGCATGAGGCTATTTTCTTATAGCATCATTTAAAAGCTTCGTTAAGTGCTTTGACTATCACACTAAGATCTCAGTGTGCACAGAGTCCATGTTTGGGTACTGTGAGAGGTCGAGGGGTCAAGTTCCTTTTTTCCCATGAGTAACCAGTTATACCAGAACCATTTCTCTCCTTCAATGCTCTTCAGAATCATATTTGCTCTAAATCAAGCGTCCACATAGCCATGGCCTGCTTCTAAGCTGATTACAGGAGCTTTATAATAAAACTTGGCATCTGGCAGAGCAAAGACTCTCGAGCATTTTTCTTGCTTATCAAGACGGTCTGGCTATTCTTGCCCTTTGAGTTTCCATAACCATTTCAGAACTAGCACACTGAGATCCACAGACATGCTTTTGGGATTTTGCTTGGTATTACGGAGAATGTACGTGCGGGGAGCGTTAACATGTGTGTAATCTGGCGTCCACCCATCAGTGCAAACAGTATCTTCTCCGTTTTAAGAGCTTCTTTTAAATGTCTCAATCATGTTCGATCATTTCCTGAATAAAGGCCTTGACGCTTTTGTTAGATTTATCCCTTTTTCATATTTTTAGAGGCTGTTGTAAATTCATTTCCTGAGCTTGTCTCAGGGAGGTATAATTTGCGTACAATAAATTACACGGAATTTAGAGTACAGTTCAATGAGTTCTGACATATACACACACTCCAGGTAACAAGCTCTCCATCAGGAAAGTTCCCTGGTGCCTCTTTCTGGGAAGTTGTCCCATCTCTCTTGCTGAGACAACCACTATTTGGATTTCTGTCATCGTGGATTAGATCTGCCGGATTTAGAACTCTGTATAAACGGAATTAGACAGTATTTACCCTTTGGTGTCTGGCTTCTTGCATTCAACGCTTGTAAGAGTTAGCCACGCTGTTCTGTGTGTCTGTGGTTTGTTTCTGCCGTTGAATCGCTAAGCTGTGTCCGACAGTTTCTCAGGAGCATAGACTCTAGTTGGCCAGGCTCCCTGTCTGTGGGATTTCCCAGGCACCGACACTGGAGGAGGCTGCCGTGTCCTCCTGCTTCTGTGTGTCTGGAGTCATGCCTTTTGGTTTCACGGTGGCACGCCACTGGAGAAGCGTATCAATTTGTCAGCCACCTGTGGATGGTTATTCACGCTGTCTTTAGTTTTTGGCAATTAGGAATGAAGCTTCCATAAACACTTTGGTAGAAGTCTTGGCGTGGATGTGCATTTCATTCTTTGGTTAAATATCTGGAAGTGAAATGTCAGGTTTGTAGGGTGGGCGATGTTCACCTGAAGAGAAGATGCCGACGAGCTTTGCAGCGGTCGCGCCATTTTGCACGCCCGTGTCTGAGAGTCCCCAGGCCCCGTCTTCCCATTTGTTGCAGTCTGTTGTTTTAACGCCACCCTTCCCAAGTGGGCGTTGAGTGCTACTCATTGTGATTTAATCTGTGTTCCCCTGAGACTAAATCATCTTGAGCATCTTTTCATAGGCTCATTGGCCACTCAGACATCTTCTCTGTGATGTGTCTGGTCAAGTCCTTTGTTCGTTTTGAAAGCAGCTTTAGAAAGTCACGTTGTACATGAATAAATCACCGTGACTTTAAGTGTACCGCTTGATGCATTTTCGACAAACGGTGCGCGTGAAGGTATGACCACCCCCATCAAGACATAAAATATCCCATCACATCAAATTCCCTACCGCCTCTTTGCAGTCAGTTGCCACCCCGATCTCTGACCCCAAGTCTCTGGTTTCCTTTCCATCACCAGAGGTAACGTTTGTTTGTTCTAGAATGTTCTGTGAATGGGATCCTACAGTGGGCATGGTTCAGGATCTGGACTTTCTCACTGGGTGATGACTTTAGACTCACTGTTGCTGCATGTGGGTTGCACATTGCATATGCATCCATTTCTCTGTGTGTGTGTTTGGTGGTTTCACGGTATTTGTTTGGTAGTATCCATTGTATGTTTCTATCACAGTTTGTTCACCTGCTCACCTGTTGGTTATTTGGCTTGTATTCAGTATTTGGCTCTTTTGAATAAAGCTGTTATGAACTTTTATGTACAAGCCTTAGAAAGTGTTTCTGTTTATCTTAGGTAAGTACTGGGAGTACAATGTCTGAGTCTTAGTGCGGGTATCTGGTTAAATACCCATAGGGTTGGTATTTAAGGTATTTTCAAGCTGCTGCTGCTGCTGCTGCTGCTAAGTTGCTTCAGTCGTGTCCGGCTCTGTGTGACCCCATAGACGGCAGCCCACCAGGCTCCCCCGTGCCTGGGGCTCTCCAGGCGAGAACACTGGAGTGGGTAGCACTGCATTATTGTCAGGGTCTCCATTATTGTGAGGGTCTCCGTGACTCCAAATTCTCCCCATTTGGCGTGTTTTTGCCTTTGCACTGGATGTATCATGGTGCACGATTGTGGTTTTAATTTGCTTTTCTCTGATGGCTAGTGATTCAAGTGTCCGTTCATGTTCTTATGGGATTCCCTGGTGGTTCAAACGGTAAAGTGTCTGCCTGCAATGCAGGAAACCCAGGTTCGATGCCTGGGTCGGGAAGATCCCCTGGAGAAGGAAATGGCTACCCACTCCAGGATTCTTGCCTAGAAAATTCCATGGATGGAGGAGCCTGGTTGGGCTACAGTCCAGGGGGTCGCAAAGAGTTGGATACGTCTGAGAGACTTCTCTTTATTTCTTTCATGTTCTTACTGACTATTTTTTATCTTCTTTTATGAAAGATGTTTTCATATCTTCCATTTTCACTTGTCTTCTTATAACTGAGTTGTAGGAGTTGTTTTTATGTTCTGAGTGCCAGTTCTTTGTTAAGATACTGGGTTGCAAATATCAGCTTATAGTCTGTGACTTGCCTTCTCGTTTTCTCTGTGATGTTTTTGAAGAGGAGAAGTTTTGAATTTTATGAAGACCAGCGTATCAACAGCTCATCTGATGTTTCTGCTTTTTGTGTCATAGCTAAGAAATCTTTGCTCTGAAGGTTGCAAAGATCTTTGTCTAGAACTTTTATTGTTTTATCACTTATATGTAATCCTCTGATTCATTTCAATTGATGATATCAGGTACAGGCCTTTTTACGAATACAAGCATGTTGCTCTTTCTTTTTAATGTGGATGCCTTTCATTCCTAATTCTTGCCTCATGGCGCTAGCTAGACCTCCAGTCACATTGAGCAAAAGTGATGAAAACAGACACTCTTACACTGTTCTCAGTCTTACAGGCAAAGAGTTTGATTTTTCATTATTAAGTGTTATGTTAGCTGTAGGCTTTTGCTAGGTGCTTTTTTTTTTTTTTACATTTTGAGGAAGTTCTTTTCTATTTCTAGTTTGTGGAGAATTGTTGACACAAGTGGACATTAAATTGTTTTATATGCTTTTCCTATATTTGCTGAAGACAGCATATCATTCGTCTCCTAGATTCTGTTAGTATGGTGAATTGCCTTGATTTTTTTTTTGAATGCCAAAACAAACTTGCATTTCTGAAATATGCAACTTTTATATTTTGGCAAATTTGATTTGTTAAGAGCTGGGAAAGATTGAAGGCAGGAGGAGAAGTGGACGACCAGAGGATGAGATGGTTGGATGGCATTGCCGACTGGATGGACATGAGTTTGAGCAAGCTCCGGGAGTTGGTGATGGGCAGGGAAGGCTGGTGTGCTGCAGTCCATGGGGTCATAAAGAGTTGGACATGACTGAGCGACTGATGCATTGGAAAAGACCCTGATGCTGGGAAGGATTGGGGGCAAGAGGAGAAGGGGACGACAGAGGATGAGATGGCTGGATGGCATCACCGACTAGGTGGACGTGAGTCTGAGTGATCTCCGGGAGTTGGTGATGGACAGGGAGGCTTGGCTTGCTGTGATTCATGGGGTTGCAAACAGTCGGACACAACTGAGCGCCTGAACTGAACTGAACTTGCACATACATGCATACATGCATGCATACATGCACACACACACACATACACACACACACATGCACACACACACACATGCACACATGCATGCGTGGGGAATATCAGTTGGTAGTCTCCTTTTCTTGAAATGCCTTTGTCAGTTCAGTTCAGTTCAGCTCAGTTGCTCAGTCGTGTCTGACTCTTTGCGACCCCATGAATCGCAGCATGCCAGGCCTCCCTGTCCATCACCATCTCCCGGAGTTCACTCAGACTCACTTCCATCAAGTCCGTGATGCCATCCAGCCATCTCATCCTCTGTCGTCCCCTTCTCCTCCTGCCCTCAATTCCTCCCAGCATCAGAGTCTTTTCCAATGAGTCAACTCTTCCCATGAGGTGGCCAAAGTACTGGAGTTGCAGCTTTAGCATCATTCCTTCCAAAGAAATCCCAGGGCTGATCTCCTTCAGAATGGACTGGTTGGATCTCCTTGCAGTCCAAGGGACGCTCAAGAGTCTTCTCCAACAGCATGGTTCAAAAGCATCAGTTCTGAAGAAGGAGCTCAGCCTTCTTCACAGTCCAACTCTCACATCCATACATGACCACAGGAAAAACCATAGCCTTGACTAGACGGACCTTAGTCTGCAAAGTAATGTCTCTGCTTTTGAATATGCTTTCTAGGTTGGTCATAACTGTCCTTCCAAGGAGCAAGCATCTTTTAATTTCATGGCTGTAATTACCATCTCAGGCTTTAGTAGTTGGTGATGCTGGCTTTATGAAATAAATTGTGAAGTATTCCATCTTCCTCCTTTTCCTCTAAAGTAATTGTGTAGAATTGTTTCACTTTTTTTCTAACTGTGTTGTACAATTCACCAGTGAAGTCATCTGAGCCTGGAGTTATTTTGGTAGATAGGTTTTTGTGAATCTATTTTTTCTACAGTTAGAGGACTATTCAGATTTTCCATTTCTTTTTGAGTCAGTTTTTAAAATTTGAGTCTTTCAAGGAATTGTCTGTTTCATAGAAGTGGTTGAATTTATTGACATCACATAACTTTTCTTTGTAATGTTTTCATCTTACCATTTGAGTGATTGTGAGGTCTGTAACTGTCATATGTTTCGTTTCTGAAGACAGATTTGTGTATTTTATTGCACAGTTTCATCAGATGTACTAGATGTTTATCAAGTTAGTCAATTTTTCTAAGAACCAAATTTTGGCTTTATCGATCTTCTCTATCATTTTTCCACTTTAATTTTCTGTCAACTTTATAATTCCCTTCCTTCTAATAATTTTGCAGCTTACATACTCTTTTTCTGTTATTTTGGTTTGCCATAACTTCTTTAGAGTGCTCAGCTTCTATGTGTGAGATCTCCAACCAGTTCCTACAGAATTTTGTTTGCGCGCCTGTGACTTCAAAAAGTTGCATTTTACATCTTCCCCAGAGTTTATCATTGTTATCAGCAAGAGGATTAGTTTGAAACGGGCTTCTCCACTATGACCAGAAACGGAAAAGCATATGTATGTTATCTGTAAAAAATTGCTTTCTGGTGTGCAGAAGAAAATTGATGTTTAATATCGATTTACATATCCTGCTGTGTTAGAAAGTGTTAGCTAGAAATACATGGTGCAGATTCCTTTGCACTATCTTTATATCATAGCATCTGCAAATAGTAAAGTTCAGTTTGTTTTTAGTTTTTTTCCAGTTCTCACATGTATTATTTCTTTTCCTTGACTTAATGGAGCACCTAGTCTTTCTCTAAGAGACTGGATGGAAGCTGTGATAAGGGCATTCTCGACCTTTCCTGGTTTCTAAGCCAAGATTTAGATAGGTCACCGTTAATGCCCACTCCTGGACATATACCTGGACAAAACTATAATTCATGAACACACATGCCTCCCTATGTTCATAGCAGCACCAGCCAAGCTGTGGAAGCAGCCTACAGGCCCCTCGCGGGTGGATGGACAGAGAAGACGCGGTGCACACGCGTGGTGGGGCACTCGTGCTGCCGCTCTGGACGATGCTCTGGACTGCAGCCCGCCAGGCTCCGCTGTCCATGGGACTCTCCAGGCAACAATCCTGGAGTGGGTTGCCATTCCCTTCTCCAGGGGATATCCCCGACCCATGGGTTGGACCTGGGTCTCCTGCACAGCAGGCAGATTCTTTACCGCTAAGCTGCCAGGGGAGCCTCAGCGGAATACTGCTTAACCGTAAGGAAGGGTGGAAGCATGCCATTTGCAGCAGGATCATGGACCTGGAGATTGCCATACAAGTGAAGAGAGTCAGAGAAAGGCAAACAGCAGGTACTATCACTCACATGTGGGATCTAAGATATGATACAAATGAACTTATTTATGAGACATAATCAGACTCCTGCACAGACAGATTTGCAGCTGCCACCTGGGGTGGGGTTGGGGGAGGGAAAGATTGGGAGTTTGGGACTAGCAGATATAAGCTGTTATATACAGGGTGGATCAACCACAAGGTTCTACTCTATAGCAGAGAATGATATGTAATATCCTATGACAAGCTGTAACAGAAAAGTATAAAAAAAGCATATATGTATGACTGGATCACTTTGCTGTATAGCAGAAATTGTACATTGTAAAGCCACTATACTCCAGTTGAAAGAGAGAAGAATTCTTGGTGCAGGTTTTGTTGAAGACACACCTTCTCAGATTAATGACATTTTATTCCATTTTAAAATTGATTTAGTTGCTTAAAAACATCACGAATGAACATTGAAATTTCAAATCATAGTTTCTTTGTTTTGAGATGATCATGCTTTTTTCGCCTTTAACGGTCAGTGTGGCAAATTATATCGATCAATTTTCTAGTGTTAAGAACAAATGTGCACTCTGAAAATAAACAGATTTGGTCGTTAAGTAGTTGTCCTCCTTCTTAGGTAATTGTTAACACAGTGTGCTAGTGTTTCACTTGGAATTTGTGCATCTATGTTCATAATTGAGGTTAGTCTTTCTTTTTCTTCTCCTCCATTCAGAAAATGAAGATCATGGCATCTGGTCCCATCACTTCATGGGAAATAGATGGGGAAACAGTGGAAACAGTGTCAGACTTTATTTTTCTGGGCTCCAGAATCACTGCAGATGGTGACTGCAGCCATGAAATTAAAAGACACTTACTCCTTGGAAGAAAAGTTATGACCAACCTAGATAGCATATTCAAAACAGAGACATTACTTTTCTGACTAAGGTCCGTCTAGTCAAGGCTATGGTTTTTCCTGTGGTCATGTATGGATGTGAGAGTTGGACTGTGAAGAAGGCTGAGCGCCAAAGAACTGATGCTTTTGAACCGTGGTGTTGGAGAAGACTCTTGAGAGTCCCTTGGACTGCAAGGAGATCTAACCAGTCCATTCTGAAGGAGATCAGCCCTGGGATTTCTTTGGAAGGACTGATGCTAAAGCTGAAACTCCAGTACTTTGGCCACCTCATGCGAAGAGCTGACTCATTGGAAAAGACTTTGATGCTGGGAGGGATTGGGGGCAGGAGGAGAAGGGGACGACCCAGGATGAGATGGCTGGATGGCATCACTGACTCGATGGGCGTGAGTCTGAGTGATCTCCGGGAGTTGGTGATGGACAGGGAGGCCTGGCATGCTGCGATTCATGGGGTCGCAAAGAGTCGGACACGACTGAGCGACTGAACTGAACTGATACTATCCTTGTCAGGTTTAAGAGCAGAGGCAGGCCAGTTCTGTAAAGTGAATTGGGAAATGTTTCTTTTACTCTCTTCCATCCCCTTTTACTTTTAATTTGTGTACACTTGGAATTCTTTCTTTGTCCAGTGTTTGGTAGAACTGTGCACTGATGAAGTCTTTGCCTAGAGTTTCCTTTGTGGGGAAAGTTCTTACATTGCTAATCCAGCATTTTTTATTACTTATAGCACAGTTTTCGTTTTCTTTTTCCTTCTGGCAGGTTTGGTTCCTTGTATTTTCCTAGAAATTTCATCTAAATTGTGAAAAATCCTTGTTGCAAAGGCAGATTCTATCTGCAGGTTCTGCAGCCATCACCCGGGTGTTCCTAACGTTGTTTCGGGGTTCCCGCTCTCTCTCCTCCCTGTCTGTTCCTTCTCCTTCATTAGATTCACCATCGATCGACTGTGTTTGTTTCTTTAAAGAACTAGCTGCTGGCTCTGCGGCGCTCCTCACACACACTTATTTTCTACTGCGTCGCTTTGTTGATCGCGTGCTTCCGTCTTTTCTGTCCTTGCCACCCCCCCCACCCCCAGCCCACTCTGATTGAGGTATCAATCATGAATGATTAGGGATTTGCCTATTTTTTTTGGTACCCTTGTCAGATTTGGCTTTACACATTTTGAGGTCACTTTTTTTAGGTGCAGACTTAGGAATCATTATATATTCCTGGTGAATTAAAACATTTATCAATATAAACAGCCAGTGTATGTCTCTGGTGATCTTTTACCCTCAAATTTATTGATCCAATATTGATATTCATCAGCAGCATCCTTTCATGAGAGTTTGCAGATATATCGTCCCCCATTCTTTCCTTTGGGTTTCCCAGGTGGTGCTTGTAGTAAAGAATCCACTTGCCAGTGCAGAAGATGCAGGAACCGTGGGTTCGATCCCTGGGTAGGGAAGATCCCTTGGAGGAGGAAATGGCAACCTACACCGGTACTCTTGCCTGGAGAATTTTGTGGGCAGAGGAGGCTGATGGGCTCCAGTCCATGGGGTCACAAAGAGTCGGACATGACTGGGCATACCCACACCGTGATTCTTTCCTTTAAACCCTTCTGTTTTCTTATGCTTAGGTGTGATTCACAGAAACACCATATAGATTTTTAAAAATCCTGCCTCACAACCTCTGACTTTTAATTGAAGGGTTACGTCCATGTCTTAGTCAGCTCAGGCCACCCTAATCAAACACCACAGACTGGGAGGTTTAAACAAGAGGAATCAATTTTCTCATAATTCTGGAGGCTGGAAGCCCAAGGTCAAGGTTTCAACAAACGTACCTCCCTGGGGGACACTCCTTCTACCTTGAGGTGGCTGCCTTGTCACCGTGCCCTCAAATGGACCCTCTCTGGTCTGTCGTGTGGGGACAGAGAGGTCTCTACCTTTTCCTAAAAAGCCACCAGTCTCATGGGATTAGGGCCCCATCCCTACACACTCATTCAACTTTAATTACTTCCTAAAAGTTCTGCCTCCAAATATTGTCATGTTGGCATTTAGGGTTTCAACACATGAGCATGGGAGGGGCTCACAATTCAGTTCACAGCCATCCATTTGTATTTAAAAATGCTTTATACCAAATTTTATGGTTTTGGCCATAAGGCACATGGGATCCTAGTTCTCTGACCAGGGATTGAACCCCTGTCCTCTGCATTGGAAGCATTGGATAGCCAGGGAAGTCCCAGGATATTGACAGTTGAGGTGGTTACTGATATTTTAAAATGGTTCCCATTTTTACTCTGTGATAAGTGTTCTGTTACGCCTGTTCTGCTTCTATTTTCAATCTTCTCTCTTTTTCTGTCACTCACTGTGGTCACATGGCTTCCTTGCTCTTCATTAAAAAGGCCTCAGGTGATTAAGATCACCTCAGAGCCTGTGCTCGTTTGGTCCCCTCTTTCTGGAATGCTCTTCCCAACTTCCCATGTCCTCTCTCACTTCACGCACATCTCTGCTCACAGGGAGGCCCTTAGAGAGAACTTTCCTCGTCACCGAGCCAGAAGAGCACCTCCACGTGTTACCCGTTGCTGCATAAGCGTCACTCGCTCAGTCGTGTCCGACTCTTCGGGACCCCATGGACCGCAGCCCGCCAGGCTCCTCTGTCCATGGGATTCTCCAGGCCAGAATGCTGGAGTGGGTTGCCATTCTCTTCTCCAGGGGTAGAAGCCAGGTCTCCTGCATTGCAGGCAGGTTCTTTATCATCTTAGCCACCAGGGAAGTACAGTAAGCATTTATAACCTCTCACAGTTTCTATGGGTCAGGAACTAGGGAATGGCCTTGCTCCATCTCAAGACCATTTGTCAACTTGCTTGAAGGCACCAGCCAGGGCTCTGCTGGAGTGGAGGGCCACTTCCAAGCTGGCGCCCTCGTCTGGCTGGAGATGTGAGATCGGCTGTAGCAGGGGCCTCCCCGGGCATGCTCCTGCGCCCTCCCGCGCGGCCGCTGGTTTCCTCCCGAGAGACAGACGCAGGAGCGTGAGCCGCGGCAGCCCTGTCATTGCCTTTCAGCCACTGCCATTCTTCCTGCCATTTCCACGGTCTGCTCTGGGTAGTGCATGCCACCCCTGGAGGAGGAAATGGCACCCCACTCCAGTACTCTTGCCTGGAGAGTCCCATGGACAGAGGAGTCTGGCGGGCTATAGTCCATGGGGTTGCAAGGAGCTGGGCATGACTGAGCACACACAAGCTGCTTTGTTTATTTTATCAGCACTATATCCACCAGGTGGGCTTCCCAGGTGGCGCTAGTGGTAAAGAAGCCACCTGCCAATGCTGGAGACATAAGAGCCGTGGGTTCGATCCCTGGGTGGGGAAGATCCTGGAGGAGGAAATGGCACCCCACTCCAGTACTCTTGCCTGGAGAGTCCCATGGACAGAGGAGGCCAGCAGTCTGTGGTCCGCAGGGTCACGAAGAGTCGGACATGACGGAAGCTGCTTTGCACGCCTGCACACACACCCACCAGAATTAAATGTCATCGATTTGTTCCCTGTGCGTTGCTTGGCTCACACACCGAAATGTTTGCCTCTAGGAGGCTGGGTCTTTGTCTTTCATGCTCCCTCTGGTGCCTGTGATAGTGCGTGCTTTGTAGCTGTGTTCCGGAACTGCTCTCTGGATAAAGAAATGAAAGGTTATCGGGAGCCTGGAGAGGGTCCAGGCACAAGACGAACTCGCAGAAGCGAGGAGCAGGCCAGGAGCCAGGAGCTGCGGGCAGGATCGGGAGCCAGCGAGACTGAGGCAAGGAGGTTCAGGATGAGGCTGTGAGCCAGGGAGCGGAGGCCCTGCTGTGATCCGAGAACGAATGGGCCGCCCAGGGCAGGACTGGGCCACACCGGTGCTGTTGCTGGTAGAAAAGCTGGGCTGTTTTCTCTGAAATCAGGACAAAGTTCACGGTGCTTTGGTTTCATTGCCATAGGGGAGCGGGCAGAAACTCAACTGGAGGCAAGATTTCATTTAATAATGGTAATAATACAGTAATAAAGGTTATGATAATACCCCTCTGATGAAGTGTGCAGCCTGTGACATCCACGTGGGAAACCGGAATGAGGCTAAGGCAATTCGGAAGATGGGATTTGTAGGTTTGCAGCGATGCTGGGGGGGCAGGCGGGCGGGAGGCTTGAAAATGCAAATCGTCCGCCCAGATTCAAGTGGCTTTGGGCAGAGATGCTGTGACTGACACGGCAGATGAGAAAATACTCAGTCTGGGTGAGTATTTGCCTCTGGTTCACGGCTGAGAAGAGCTTCTTAGACGCTTCTGATGCTGACCTAAGGATCCCCTTCTGTAATTTTCAGAAACTGGAGTTCTTCCCGTGTCACCAAGGGCACAGCCTGTGTGGCGAGTGCTGGCCTCGGGGCTTTCCCATGGGCAGGGGCCCTGACTGCCCCATCACTGCTTCTGAGGGTTAAAGAACATTCATGCGGTTTTGTGTGGTTTGAACTAGAGACTAAATGAGGGTTTTGAATTTATTTTTCTTCCTACTCAATCCAGTTCAAAAAACTAAGATCGTGGCGTCCAGCCCCATCACTTCATGGTGAATAGAAGGGCAAAACATAGAGGGAGTGACAAGTTTTATTTTTCTTGGGCTCCAAAGTCACTGTAGACAGTGACTGCAGCCATGAAATTAAAAGATGCTCGCTCCTTGGAAGGAAAGCTATGACAAACATAGACAGTGTATTAAAAAGGCAGAGAAATCACTTTGCCGACAAAGGTCCATATAGTCAAAGCTATAGTTTTTTCAATAATTGTGTACAGATGTGAGAGCTGGACCATAAAGAAGGCCGAGTGCCAAAGAATCGATGCTTTTGAATTGTGATGCTGGAGAAGGCGCTAGAGAGTCCCTTGGACAGCAAGGAGATCAAACCAGTCAATTGTAAGGAAAATTAACCCTGAATAGTCATCGGAAGGACAGATGCTGAAGCTGAAGCTCCAATACTTTGGCCACCTGATGCAAAGAGCTGACTCATTGGAAAAGACCCTAATGCTGTCAAAGACTGGAGGCAAAAGGAAAAGCAAGCCACAGAGGATGAGATGGTTGGATGGCATCACTGACTCAATGAACATGAATCTGAGTAAACTCCAGGACACAGTGATGGACAGAGGAGCCTGGCATGCTGCAGTCCATGGGGTTGCAAAGAACTGGACACAGCTTAAAGACTGAACAACAACAAATTCAATCCAGTTAATAAAATAAACGCTTTTCTGAGCAGTTATGATGTTAGCAGAGCTGGATAAGCACTGCAGAGAGATGACAGAGACTGGGTTCAAATTCCAGCTCCTTCACTTTCTGGCTGTGTGACCGTGGGCAAGTTTCTTAACTGCTTTTTGCTTCAGTCACCTCATCTGTAAAATGGGACGAGAGGTCACCTCTCATACATGTATTGTGAGGATTAAATGAGTTGTACAGGTAAAGCCCTTAGAGAAGCGTGTGGCGCGCAATAAACATTAGATGACTGATAAGTACCACATTATATAGAATACAGATGTGTTTATTTATGTACGTGTGTATACGTATGGATGTATATATATTTGTTGCTTAATTGCTACTCTTTCGTGATCCTGTAGACTGTAGCCCACCAGGCTCCTCTCTCCATGGGATTTCCCAGGCAAGAATATTGGAGTGGGGTGCCATTTCCTTCTCCGGGGGATCTTCCTGATCCGGGTATTGAACCTGCATTTTCTGCATTGGCAGGCTGACTCTTTACCACTGAGCCTCCAGGGAAGCCTATGTATGTCTGGGGACATGATCCACCCTCCCTGATGTCACTGCTAGTTGCCTTCAAAGGGTCCATTTTACCCTGCTTTCTTACCAACAGAATACTGAACCCATTGGGTGTGGAAATGTGCCCAGCTGAAAACATCGACGATTCTGTTTTCTATCCTCCCTTGGGACTCAGGCTGGATGACCCAGGTTCTCTCCGGTAAGACGTGAGAAGTTACTGGTGGGAACCTTGCCTCCCATTTGGAAAACAGAGGCGATGCTGGAGCAGGAAGCGCATTCTGTGCCCGGCGGGCAAGCACAGGGGAAGTGTGTGAGTTCTCTGGGGCTCCTGTGACAACCGAGGCGTTTCAAGGAACAGACATAGCTTCTCTCGTTGTTGTGGAGACTTGACGCCTCAGATCAGGATGTTGGGAGGCTGGCACCCTCTGAGGGACCCCAGGGAGACTGTCCCACGCCTTTCCCTGGGTGTCTGCACCATCGGCCGCCCTTGGCTGGCAGCTGCGCGTCTCCAGTCTTCACGTGGCTTCTCTCTGCGTGCCTGTCTCTCTTCTCGGGAAGGCACGAGTCACATTGGATTTAGGACCCCCGCTAATGCTGGTGGCCTCTTCTTAACTAATTGCATCAGCAATGGCTCTGTTTCTAAACAGAGTGCTGGGGGTGAGAAAACGTCAACGTCTTTAGGGGAACACACCCCAGCCCTGCCTCGGAAATGACCCCATCCTTTCACTTCCTAGATGAAGCCCTTGATGTTTGGAGATATTGTTACAGCTACAATGGCAGGGCTGGGTGTGAACCGTGGTCCATGACCCCACGGTCTGAGCCCCTCCCTTGAGCATCCAGCCCCGCCCCCCCCGCCGCCCCCCCGCCCCACCCCAGGTGCCTGAGTTCCCACCCTCACCCCCTCCACGCTCTTTTGTTCGAGTCACTTCATGCCTCCCTAAGGCTTCTAGAAGCTGGAAGACTTCCTGCTTGGTGGTAGAACTCTACAGGAGGTGTCCAGCCCTCCTTTAGAGGTCCTTTGGTTGCGGATGGTTGTGGTTCCTGGCGGCCATGATTTCACATTGCCCCTGGTGGACACGGCAGGGTGGTCTGGGGATGGTCATCTGACTTGAGCTGGGCCAGTTGGATCCTCTGGGGGCTTTGAATTTCGAGGAAGAGACGTCACATCCTGGACGTTAGAACAGCTTCTGTCGGGCAGGAGTCTAGGGTGCTGGCTCAGTCCCAGCTCGCTCCGCCCTGTCCGCCCAGGAGCGGCCGTCGTCAGACGAGGCTTGTCCGGCAGGGCCCCCTGTCTTCCTGCTCTGGCTTGTCTGCCTTGATTTTCCTCTGCCCATGCTATTCCTGTTCTTTCCCCTCCTGCCTTGTGGCTTCTCTTTCTCCCCAGACATTAGTGCTCTGGGCACCTCTGCAGGAATAAATTCAGAAGGACGGCTGTCCACGACAGTGCTGGTGGCTGATACCCCAACTCCCGGACGCCCCGATTCCGACTCATGTGGTAGGCAGGGGTTGGGTGTGTAAGGATGGTAGCAGCTGAAGTGACAGCTCCCCCCCATGCACCCCATAAGATCCAGGGATCAAACCCGGGTCTCCCACATTGCAGGCAAATGCTTTACTGTCTGAGCCAAGGAGCCACCCGTACCTCATCCAGCCATTTGTAAAGACCCCAGGCCATCACGGCTTGCAGACCTCTCTTAACTTTCCTAAAGTTCAGTGTTCAAAATCTCTCCCTTCCAAGAAGCTAAATAAACCCTGGCTTGATTTATTTAGTTGGTTAATCTATGTTAAAGCCATCAGAAACGATTTATTGATTGGCCTCAAGGAGAAATCCCAGAAGGACGATACTATCAACTTTTTCAACTAATCCCATATTCTGTCTGTGAAGGAAAACTTTTTCAAGGTAAGACTTGAAAACACGAACTTCATGCCAAAGTAAATCTGCTTTACACCCTCCCTGTATTTGAGGAATAAAATGGTTTGGTGCGTGGAAACTCTCCAGCATCAGCGGCAGTCAGACCAGCACCGTGATCCCTGCATCCTGTCTCCATGGGCCCCGCAGGTACCAGCCCAGGACTGCGCGTGTGCAGCTGGGGCAATGCAGCCACACGTGGGCATGGGCTGCCTGGCAAGGAAGGGCTGGCAGGACAGAGTCCTGGCCAGGAGCCCTGGCAAGAGGCAAGGCTGGGCGGGGGGCTAGAGTCCTGTGTGAGCTGGATGGGTTGCATGGTAGGCAAAGAAATCGGGAAAAACGTCTTGGGTGGGAGCTGGGGCTGGGGAAGTGGTCGGGAGTTTGGTGTGTGGGCAGCCATGGCTGGTGGACTGGGAGGCTGGACTTGGCTTTGAACTGGGCATCGCTGAGCTGTGGCTCTGGGTGGGTGCTGTGACCCTTAAGCTCAGATTCCCTGAGTGTGATATAGGGATGATGGTCTTCCGGCTTCGGGCAGTCTCATGAGACTTTGGTGAGTAGGGTTGATTTGCCAGGCCCTCTGTGAGGCTCTCCAGGGAAGAAGGCAGGGCCGTGTTATCTTTTCAAATGATAGTTTTCTCCAGATATATGGGGCTTCCCTGGTGGTACAGTGGTGAAGAGTCTACCTGCCAAGGCAGGGGACGTGGGTTCACTCCCTGGGTCGGGAAGATCCCCTGGAGGAGGGCATGGCAACCCACTCCAGTGTTCTTGCCTGGAGAGGCCCATGGGCAGAGGAGCCAGGCGGCTGCCGCCCACGGGGTCGCAAGGAGTCGCGCAGGACTGAGCATACAGCACGCACCAGCTCCACGCCCAGGACGGGGCTGCTGGGTCGCACGGCAGCTCTATTTCTGTTTCCAAGTGTTTAAGGAGCCTTCACACTGTTCCCCGTAGGGCCGTACCAGTTTACAGCCTCGCCAGCAGTGCCGGAGGGCTCCCTTTGAAAGAGGTGACTGTGTGGCCTGAAGCTTGGTTTCCGTGACCCCCACCCCAAATGCGAGTGTCTAGGGTCACCTTCCACAGAAGTCCAGATTGGGGTTTGAAGCTTAGCTCTGAGACTTGAGAGGGGTCCCTGGGTCCCCTCCCTCCTCAGGATTCCTTGTTGGATGGTAGGTGAAAAAGTTGCACGGTCCTGTCTGACTCTTTGCGACTTCATGGACTAGACCCCATGGACTACACAGTCCACGGAATCCTCCAGGCCAGTATACTGAAATGGGTAACCGTTCCCTTCTCCAGGGGATCTTCCCAACACAGGGATCAAACCCAGGTCTCCTGCATTGGAGGGGGATTCTTTACCAGCTGAGCCACAAGGGAAGCCCGGGAATACTGGAGTGGGTAACATATCCCTTCTCCAGAGGATCTTCCTGACCCAGGAATCAAACCAGGGTCTCCTGCATTGCAGGCGGATTCTTTACCAGCTGAGCCGCCAGGGAAGCCCTGGATGATAGGTGGCCTGGGGATGATGGCCCCCCTGCGAGGAGGGTGTGTTGAGCATGGCCAAGGCTACAGCTGGGCTGAGGCTGGGCCTGAGGCAAGGCTCCTGTGACACAGGGTGGGGAGAGGGGCTGGGCAGAGAAAGGCAGGGGGCCTGGGCCTCGGGCCAGCTTGGCTCAGCACCCTCCCTCTGCCAGGAGAGGAGGGGTGAGGAGGCAGGGCAGAATTAGGAGAGAAGATCCCTCCCCCCACCCCCATTAGTAGATCTGCAGGAATCTGTCTGTCTGTCCCAAGCACCTGTAATTTAGAGGCTGACACAAACCAGACGTTTAGCCCAAGATGCAGGGTGTTAGCAGCTTGGGTCGGGCTCCGCTGGCCGGTTCTTTGGGCCTCTCAGGGCTTGTTGCTCCCCTGTTGGTGGTCAGCCTCGGGTCAGCAGGGTGGCCCTGCTCCTGGGGATCGGCAGACTGTCCGCTGGAGAAGTAGAGGCCAGGGCACGTGTCTCTCTTACCTGGCAGGCTGCCCCTGCTGTGCCCCTGGGCACCAGCAAGTTTCCAGAAGAACAAGTGACCGCTTGGGGCCTGGGCTCAGACTGGGGCACTGTCCTTTCCTTCCAGCATGTTCTACCATTCGGCCCAGACCAGCGGATGGAGAAAAACTGCGCTTCCTGATAAGAGGAGCTGAGAGTCACGCACAGAGGGGCACAGATTTGGGGGGTGTCAGTGAGGCTGCTTTTGGAGAAGATCCACCTGTCTGGGACCACCCAGGTTGAGCAGTCAGATGAGCATCTTGTCCTTCTTGGTAGGAGAATAAAGTGGGGGGGGGCAGTTCCTGCAAGACAGCGGAGGGTGCTGGGCTTCACTCCCCCAGCCCCTCATGATGTGGGCCTCCTCTCCACATGGGAACGGAAAAGGGCCAAGTTACTACGCCCGCCACTGAAGCCCCTTCATTCCTGAGCACCATCTTCCCACAGGCTCCCCTGGGACGCTTCTCTCCTGCAGTCGGCTCTGTTCCAAAACCTGTCGAGACATTTAGAAGCTGAGCTGGAAGCATGTCCAGCCTGCCGGGACCAGCACCCAGAAGGGAGGCTCTTTGATCAGCTGGAAATCCTGTCCAAGGAACATGAATGGACATGGGCAGGGGGTAGGAACCCCTGCCAAAGCCCTCCTCTGCATACGGTGAAGATCATATTCGCCTGAAAAGAGCCGTCGGAAGGCGCTCATGCAGCCTGCTGAGGTCCCCAGGAGGACAGAGGGCGCGTGGTCTGCTGTGGAGAGGGGCCGGTGTGCCCAGGCTGGTCGGCTGCTCTCAGTGGTGAATCTTGAGCTTAAACATCCTGAACCTTCGTTTGCTCAGAGCTGACATGGGGCTGAGGAGGCCTGCCTTGTTGGGGCTGCTGTAAGTGTCGTCGATGACATGTGTGCAGACTTTCATGTGGACACCTGGCAGCCACGGGCACCCCCTCCTGGAAAAGGGCTGCTGACCGCAGGGGCGTTGGGGCCACGGGCCATGGTGTAGGGCGCCTCCACGGAGCTGCCTGCGGGCCTGGGTCTCAAGAAGCTCATTTCACTCTGCAGTCGCTGCCAAGGGCACTGGCCTGCCGGCACCCAGCTTTGTCTCCCTGCATGGTGGGGCATCTCTCACCTGGCTAGAGCTTGCAGCACAGAAACACACGTCACAGCTGGGAGCAGTAAGACGGTGCGAGCCAGCTAAGTGTTCGGTATCTAGTTTGCTTCTCCTTGTTAGAGGTCATGCCCCTACGGAGCAATGGAGACTTCCTTCTCCCCCTTCCCCGGTTTTGCAGGGTGATTATCTTTCGTCCAGTTCCCAGAAGTGAAGTGAGGGCGCCACTGCTTCTCGACCTGTCTGTGCAAATGGCTGTTCCTGAGTCCAGACCAATTTAGACTGACACCAAGGACATATGACAGCATTGATTTTACTGAACCCTTGCCAGGATTAGGACTCATTTCTCAGTGTTTTTAAAAGTGGACATGAAATACGACTGCGCTATTCTTTTTGCAAGTGTGGTGGTTTTGTGACGTGTCAGCTTGGCTGGGCGAACTACACCTCCCAGAATCCCCTTCCGGGGGTCCCAGGCAGGGCGGTGTGGTGTTGGGAGGGACGAAGGAGTCTCACGTGAGCCGTGGGACAAACATGGGCTCATGCGTGTGGCCCTATCTGCTGCCCTGACTCCAGAGCGCAGGGATGGCTCCTGGTTCCTCCAGCTCCTCCGGCTCCTGGCCTGAGCAAGCGTGTTCAAGTCCGTGATGAACGGCAGATCCTGAGGACACGCATGGTGCCAAGGTCAGAGGCAACAGAGGGTGTGGGCTCCGTCCTTCCTCCGTGCTGCCTGCCCTCTGGGTGGTCGGCTTCCTGGAGAGACGCCTTAATCAGTGCCCACCCTTGTGTGAGGTCAAATGCCTGTGACAAACTTGCCTCCATCTCCATCACCGTGTCCATCTCCCCCTCCCCCTCCATCTCCATGTCCATCTCCCCCTCCCCCTCCATCTCCTCCTCCAACACTGTGTCCACGTCCAGGTCCACCTCTATACTGACTGGCTCCACTTCTCGGACTGGACCTTGACCGACACAAACAGTATCTTCATGTGTGCTGAGGCAGTACGTGGGGAAGCAGACAGGACGTGCAGAGATGGCTGACCCTGTTGACCAGCCCATGCCCTTCTTCTGTCCAGATAACTACACTCGCTGCTTCTTGTGAGTCTTGGACACTTAAGTCAGTGCACAGACAAGCTTGTGTGTACATAGGAATTTTAATTTTCACGCCTCTAAGCTTTCAGCACAAACGGCAGCACATTGCATCCACTTGGTTTGCTTTATTCCCTCAACAACGTGTCTTGGAGATGGAACCGTGTGTCAAGGAGAGCTGCCTCACCACTTCTGATGGATACCTGGTATTGTTATGTGAATGCCTCCTAACTGATTTTACCAGTCATGAACTAATGGGCTTCCATGGAATTTCCAATCTTTTGATACTACAGACAGTGCAATGAGTTCGATCTTGGTGTCATTCTGCACTTGTGCTGGAATGCCAGTAGGTTAGAGTCCTTGGGTCCTTACCAGGTCAAAGGGTAAGTTTGATGGATGTCATCAGGTTGTTATTGCTGTTAGAGAGACGGAACCAACTAGCCCACTCTCCTGGGTCACCTGTTGCCTCCTCGTCCTCCTCCTTCCTTCTCCCTCTGCCCCTTGTACTGCAGGGTCACAGCCTGCAAATACTTCCCACAAGTCCTTTGGCAGTGGAGATCTTGTTTAGTATCTGCCAGCAAGACCACTGGTGTGAGGCTCAGAAGCCCAATGGAAGAAGCAAGGGTGGGAGACGTGGGTTTTGATGAAAGCTGGGCTGAGTCTACCGGAGGTTTTCAGGTGTGGCTTCTTGCAAACCCCATGCCTGCACAGCTGAGGTCCGCAGGGGATTCCTTGCAGTTTCTGCCCTCCTGAGATTCCCGAACTCCAGAAGCTTCCCTCCCTAACCCTCACTCTTCCTGACAATTTTTGTAAGCCTTTAATTGCATGCATGAAACCGTGTCTTGTTGAAGCACCTAGAATGTGTCCCTTTCCCCCAGAACATCAGGGTTTGGTGTTAGCGCCTGTGGCTCCATGTCCTAACCAGAGTGCTTGTCAACATGTCCACATTTGACGGTGTCAAACTGAAAATGCTGTCTCACTGCAGTTTTAATTTCAGAAGTGTGTGTATGTGCGTTTGTGTGTAAAAGACTGAATAGGTTTTATATTCTTAGCATCATTTGTATTGGGCTTTCCAGGTGGCAGTAGTGGTAAAGAATCAGCCTGCCAATGCAGGAGACGTAAGAGATGGGGGTTCCATCCCTGGGTTGGAAAGATTCCCTGGAGAAGGACATGGCAACCGACTCCAGTATTCTTGCCTGGAGAAACCCATGGACTCAGGAGCCTGGTGGGCCACAGTCCATCGGGTCGCACAGAGTCAGATGTGACAGAAGTGACCTAGCATGCATGCACCATCTGTATTTCCTGTTCTGTAAACTGCGTTCATGTTTGAATTATTTTTCTGTTCCCCTTTGGTCTCCTTATGGATCCAAAGAACTTTATTTTTGAAAAGAAATAGACGTTGCTTATGACATAATTTGCAAACCCTTTCTCCAGTTTATAGTTGTCTTTTGATTTAGTTTATATGTCTCATGACCTGACGATTCAAGTAATTTTCATGCGATTGAATTCGCTTTCTTTTCTGGTTTGTACTGCCCTTGATGGGGTTGAGGCAGCACCACCCATGGTCCCATGGGCTTCCCTAGGTGTCTCTAGGTTTAGACCATATGAATGGCCACCCACTCCAGTATCCTTGCCTGGAGAATTCCATGGACAGAGGAGCCTGGCAGGCTGCAGTCCATGGGGTTGCACAGAGTTGGACACGACTGAGCGACTGAGCTGAACTTGTCCCCACACAAGCCCTTCCTGATGTTGGCTGTTGCTCCTGCATTTTTTACGCATTTGTCTTGTGTGCTTGTCTCTGACTTCCGGTCACCGGGTCTTGGAATAATCCCCAGATGCCACCTGAAGACGGGCTCGCCTCCGAGCCAAGTTTAATCCTCTAGCGAAGCGCTGGCATGTCGAGGTTCCCTCTGTTATGCTTTCCCCTTTTGACTGCGCCTTGAGGATGTTTTCCACTCTGTGCTCTTGCTGTCCTTTGCGCTGTTTATTTTTATTGGGTGAAAGTGTGTTCAGTGGCCATCTGATAGTTGGAGCTTTAGAATTCGACTGAACCCTTTACTGTCTCCATGTGATGAGAAGCTCTGGAACAAGCACACCTCAGCTTCCTCTTGGTTTTCTTTTTAGACCTTGGAGTTTGCCATTATACTTGCCCATGTCTCCATACATCTAATAATTGATTTGTCAGATTTAAATACATTTTTGCCTCTGGCTACGACAGATGAAGAAATGTGTGTTCTTACACCACCTCTGGAATAAGGTGTCCTTTCTCTTCCAGTTTTTGAGAGTTACGGTATTCCTTAACTGCTCTCATATTTAACCTTCACGTTTCCTCTGGGAACTGAAACACCGTATTTGTTTTGGTGGTTTTGTTTACAGTTAAATGTGTGATCACACTCACCGATGGATCTTTTTCTGCACTTTCTCATCTCGTGGTTGGACAAAGTTGTCTTCTGGTTCATTTCTTCAGGATGAGCTCATTTTAAGGATTTACCTCTAGATTTTGAATTTTCAAAATGCACCTGTCTTTTGTCTTCATATTTGAAAGATATGAGCTGGCTGGCTGTGAAGCGCTTGGGTTCCAATTTTCTTTTTGAAGGCTTTGCAGGCCTTCAGTGTCTGGATTCCAGCCTTGGTTGTTGTCATGGAAACGTTGGAGGCCAGACTAATGATATTCCCTTTAACGTGACTTGATTTTTCCCTCTGGCTGCTGAAATAATTCTTTCTTTGTCTTTAAAACTGAGCGACTTTGCTAGCACCCTTTGCTAATTTTTTCCCTGCAACATGTACCTTCCCGCTTGTGGACAGGTGTCCTTTTTCTCTTGTGAGAATTGTGCTTGCGTGATGCGTTTTCGGTATGTTGCTTCGTCGCTCTCTGTCTTCCACGTCTGTGCCTTTCTCCGTCATCCTGCCGGTCCTCGTGGGCTTCCGCTTTGCCTGCTGGAATTGTCGCTCATGTCTGTTACTGTGTTGCCCTCGTATTCCTCTCTGTCTTTGCACCGCGTTCAGCTGGTTTACATTTCAGATGTGGTTGTATGCTTTCCTTCCGCTTGTTCCCTGAGCTTTGTCACTTTTCATCCATACCTTTGTTTTCTCTTGATACTTTAATCTCTGATTTGAGCTCTTATTTGAGTAGAATAGACTCTCTATTAAACTTCACATTTTTCCTGATCCTGGTGAAATATGTGGTATGAACTAGAGAGCGGCAGGAAATCTCCAAGGAGCCGGGTGTGTTCTTTGGGTTTTCCTTTTCCCTGGACCCCCTGGGCTATCACTTGGCCCACAGCACAGCCTCCCTTCTCATCCAGCTCTTTAAGAAATTGTTGTTGTTCAGTCGCTAAGTCGTGTCTGACTCTTTGTGACCCCAAAGACTGTAGCACACCAGGCTTCCCTGTCCTTCACTGTCTCGCTGAGTTTGCTCAAACCCATGTCCATCGACTCGGTGAGGCCATCCAGCCATCTCATCCTCTGTCGTCCCTTCTCCTCCTGCCCTCAGTCTTTCCCAGCATCAGGGTCTTTTCCAATGAGTTGGCTCTTTGCATCAGGGGGCCAGAGTACTGGAGCTTCAGCTTCGCGGCAGTCCTTCCAATGGTGGCTTCTTGCAAACGGGGCATCTCAGGGAATCCCTGGCTCAGGCCTTTTCTGCTTCTAGAAACCTGTACACTCGGCCCACGGATGCTGCTGTCACAGGTCTTTCTGTTCACCTTGTGCAAAACTGAGTGGAGAGTTTCCATGGTGGTTCTGAGTACCCCCACCACCGACATCTGCCCTCACAGACAGCCTTTCCTGGCCCCTCTCCACGTGTCTGTAGGACTTTCTTTTTATTGTTATTATTTTTGCCCATGTTGCGCCACTTGCAGGAACTTAGTTCCCCGACCAGGGATCGAACCTGGGCCTTTGGTAGTGAAAGCGTTGAGTCCTAACCACTGGATGGCCTGGGCATCCCTTTCATGCGGCTTTTACCGCGTGAGGCAGCCCTTCCTCATACACTGAGGTTCAGGACTGTTGATAGTTTCTGTTTCTTATTTTCTTTTAGGATTTCTGGTTAGTTTCTAAAAGGAGGAGGAAACCACTGTCTTTCAACCTTTCCATTTAAAAAGTGCTTTAATTTTTGTTTCAATTTGCATGGCACTGATTATTGGTGAAGCTGAGTATTGATGATGCATTTTCAATAGTGATTTTACAGAAAGCTCAGTATAACAAAGCACAGTGTGCCAAGGGGATGGATGTCATACTTCCCACGCTGGAAACAGCACTCCAGGGCTTCTCCTCGACCACAGAGGCACTTTCAGCAATAAATAGGGTCCGTCTCACGCTCTGTAAAGACAGCAGCAGAAGAAAGGTCACAGTGACTGATCCGCACCTGAATGCGTTAAATACAGGTTTCAGAGGCAACCCAACGCCGTTACACTCATCACACCCTCCACGACATTCTCAGTTCTTGTGAAGGAGGTGGTGAGGCTCTGGGGACATTCCCACCTCTCGGTCCTGTCCCCTTCTCTGTCCTGACTCTGAGCCCAACACAGTCCCTGCCCTGGGTCCCCTGCCCTCCTGGCTCTGTGACCTTGCAGGGGACGGGCCGCATTGCAATGGAGCAGGGCCTCGAGGCTCAAGGCGGAAATTCCTGGGGTCCTCCTCCATCTCCCGAGCTCGTGCTTGCACTGGGAACCTCCGTCTGCCTCCTGACCCTAAGCGGATCTGAATATTGGCTCAGCGCCTGCTTCTCGGGCTCGCCTGTTTTGAGCGCGCGTGTGTGTCTCTGCTCTCCACGGCAGCTGAGGGAGGGTTTAACGTGCTGGTGTCCCTGTGGCAGGTGCTGCCCAGGTCTCGCCTGGCGGCTCCCCCAGGGAGGACACCTTGCCTGGGGTGTTTCCTGCGTCTCGCGTCCCCATTGCCCCAGGCGCGCCCCCTGGCGTTCACCCCGGGCACGTTTTGTGGAGTGTGAGCCCCACACCGCTGAGTCTGCTGTGGCCCCACCCCAAATGCACGTATCTAGGACCACCTTGCCTACAAGCCCGGAAGGCGTGATGCCGACCCTGTTGTGTTGGATGCGGCCAGGACCCTGGAGCCCGCCTGTGCTCGGAGCGGGACCCAGTAAGTGGCCACGCTGGGTGCTGGAATGCAGGCTGGGGGTCAGGGGTCCAGGCTGCGAGGGGGCCCTGCTCCTGGGGATCACCATCCGGTTAGAAGACAGGCGCTCCTGGGTCAAGGACACCGCATGGGGGTCTAAGACCAGGGCTGTGTCCAGCAGGGGCTGGGTGGCAAGGCTGCTGGTGCCCACGTGAATGTGGTCAGGATTGTTGGAGGATGAGTGGGGGTGTGGGGCCGCAGTTTCCAGCAGTGTGTGCAGGAAAGCCTGAATTGAGGCAGCTCTGCGAATGGTGTGGAGGCCACAGAGGCTGGGGTGGGGTGCAGTATTGAGGAGGGGGGCGACGGGGCCCGTTCTCAGATGAATGAGGGGTCCATGCATGTGACTGATTCCTTTGCTTTCTGCTGACACCTGCCTCAGTAACAGAGAGTAGGGAGGGCTCTGGCCACTAGCCTCCTCTGGCTCTTCTCCACCAACACAGTGTGTATGCGGAAACCCTGCTGACTTGATGCAACCCTGCCTGAAGGAGGCTCACGCCCCGCTGGGTGGCCACGCTCCCAAGGGGCCCGCTGAAGCTTCTGTCGCTTGCTTTAGAAACGTCTCGAACTGGGCGATGGTCCACAGATTCACAGTAGAGCAGGAGGGAGGGAGAAGGGAAACGCCCTCTCTGTGCGGGACCCTCCTCCCCACCACCCGAACATCAGGATGTAGGAAAGATCCGAGACAGAGTTCCCGTGGGGCTCACTGTCACCAACGAGAAGGGGCTTAGGACCGAGTCAACCTGGCTCTTTGAGGAAAAGGACACTGTTTCCCAGTCACTGCAGAGCTTTCCAATTAATTTATGACAACCACAGGGAATACATCAGTTCTCACACGAGTATGATTCCAGCCTTGGCAGGAACGGCCTGGGCAGCTGGGAGCGGAGGGTGGAGAGGACCAGCCCTGTCCCCTCCTTCTGCCCTGCTGGCTGCGGAGCCTGCACCGACGGGGCCTCGTCCCTGCCCCCGGGCCTGGATCGGATCAAGCCCTCCTGGGATGGCCAGGCCAGGGCTCAGCCAGCTGGATCCAGGGCAGGCGCCTCAGCTGACCCGGTGCAGCGCTCCCATCCGGACCTGGGTGTCCTTGTCGGTGGACTAGAGCCTCCCACTTGTGGATCCCCGTCTCCCTCAGACGTCTGCGCTGCGGAGGAGACTAAACCTAGAACTTTCTCTGCGGCCTGAACCCCAGCCCTGGCATGCAGTGGTCCCTTCCTGCTGGAACGGGTGCCCCGAGACGATGCCACCGCGGCTGAGCCTCCCGCCTGCATCCCCCCCCTGCACAGCCCTGTTCTCGGGGCTCCTGCTGGGAGCTCCTTGTGATTCCTCTGTGATCTCAGATCAGTCAGGGAGGAAGTTTCCCTCTGTCCTCTGCCACCTGCTCCCTGTCTGTGTCTCCTCTTCTTTCTGTTTTGAAGATACCATCATTGGATTCTGGGCCACCCTGATCCAGGACGATCTCATCTTGAAAGACTTATTACATCTGAAAACTCCTCTTCCCCAGTAAAATCGCATTCTGAGCTCCAGGTCTGGGGGTGGGGGTGATTCTTGGCCCATCACAGCGCCCCTTCCAGCTCTGAGCTTTGCAGCTCCAGTCTCCTCTGTGAGCAGCCGAAGCCCCCAGGACTCTGTTCCCTGCTCCTAGGGCCAATGAGCTGGTCCGTACTGACCACGGCCTTGCCCC
The DNA here is from genome assembly GCF_001704415.2 of Capra hircus. Taxonomy (NCBI): domain Eukaryota; kingdom Metazoa; phylum Chordata; class Mammalia; order Artiodactyla; family Bovidae; genus Capra; species Capra hircus. The sequence continues at coordinate 116,264,409 of NC_030812.1, forward strand.
TGGTCGCCCAGCTCCATGCCGTTCAGCCAGCGGCTTTGCAGCGGCCACAGAGAAGCTGGCTGTGCCACGGCTGGTTGAAATTGCCCAAAGACCCCGCCCCCCTCTGCTGGCGAGACTCCCATCTCCCCATCACACAGGGAGGGCCCACTGGCTTGGCCCCATCGACGGCCCCGTGATACCTCCTGGTGCCCTGCGTCCCGGTGGCGCCAGGTGCCGGCAGGTGCTCAGAGGCCTCCTGCCCACAAACGTCTCTTCTCGGCCTGGAAAGCTGCTCCTGCACGCGTGTGCGTGCCTCCCGTGAGTCCTCAGCCTCAGCTCAAGTCAGCTCTGCAAACGCGCCTCCCAGCTTCAGCCTCACCCTCCTGCCAAGCGGGGTCCAGCCCGGCCTCTGGGCTCCCACCCAGCACTGCTTACAGGGGGCGGGGGGGTTACTATCAGAGATGCCTTCCCATCCCCCTCTGCAGCCCCCAGAGCAGCCCCCTGGCACAGAGTGAGTGCTGGGCGGTGGCGGGCCAGGGAATGAGTGAGTGGCTGGGGGAGGGGGTGGGCTCCCGCCCGCTCCGGCTGTAAATCCGGCAGGCGCCCCCGTCCATCACTCCCTCCTCTGACAGGGGCACCCAGGGGCCGCATCCTCCCTGACTGCCGAGTGCTGAAACCCTCCCCAGAGGTTCCTTGCAAAATGATGGAGCTGGGGCGGCAGCCTCGCCTGGACTTGGCGATAAATCCTCCCTTCCAACTGCAGACCGTGTCTGCTGTATTTCATAATTGGTGAGATGGAGAGCCCCGATTTTCCAAGATGTTCAGGGATAACTCAGTTTTAAAGACCACGTCCTAACAAGTGGAATGGGCCGATTATTCCAGGGGACCCTCCGAGGATCGTTGCTGCCTGATGTAGGGAAATGGGCTTGAATTACGGCTCCAGGTTTGCTGAGAGAGGCGCGCTGCCCGTCGCCAGGAGAGACATGGATGCCCGTTTGTTAAACATGATTTTGAGGTTTTATTTCCGGAGAAGGATTTGTTTCCCGTAATGTATCCTCTGAAGGGCTTACGGTGCAGAGCCAAACGCATCTCCCCCTCTGAGTCCCCGGGGGGCGGGGGCACCGGGGGAGTCACACCGCCGAGGGCAGGCCTCGGGGGTGGGGGCTGCCTGGGACGGGTCGGAGAAGAGAGACTCGAGGGGAGGCATCTGTCCCAAGTGCTTCCCTGCTTTCGGGCTTCAGACACCTTTTATGCTCACTTAGCCATGGGGACGGATGTTCTCTGTCTCCATGGAGTCCTGGGGGGTCACGATGTTCACGAGGGCAGGGAAGAGCTGGTAGTATCAGGAACACGAGACCCTCAGGGCCTCCAGAATTGTCGAGTGTTGTCTCGCTTTCTGTAGAGTTGAGCAGGCCAAGAGGCTCTCTGAGAGGACAGTGTGCTTTGATGGCATAGCCAGGCTTCCTTCCCGCCCCGGTGGGCCCTCCTTGCCTTGCTGTCTGAGTCCTGTGTTAGAGATTTGCTAAAACGCTTGGTGAGGCCTGTTTGCTGTTGAAGAGCGGCCTCTGTGCCCTCCGCTGTGAACGATGAGAAGGGTACTGTGAAAAGTGATGGCTGTGCTTGAGCAAGCCATACCTGACGGTGTCCTCTCTCTCAAATATGCTGTGCTGAGGAAAGAAGCTCCAAGCAGGCAGGCAGGGCCAGGCCTGTGTGTGTGGGTGGGTCCTCACTTGGGTTCCCATAGACAGAGGGGTCTCTAGAGCTACCCTCTAAGGGACCTCTTAGCTCCCAGTTTTTTTTATTACACCTCTGCCGAACATGGAACTCCGGGTAACTCTGAGACCCTTTTGGGGAGCAACTCAGAGGGAGCTTGGCTGGCACACAGCGTTAATGTCGGCTTCGGAACTGATGGCCAGATCCTGGCCACACTGACATCAAAGACCATCACAGAGGCTGCTCAGTGGAGGCCCCTTGAGGCTGGCCCTTCGGACTGGCCGAGCTCCTTTGGGGAGGGTCTAGAGGGCGTCCACAGCTGCTGGGTTGCTGGTCTTGAATTTGTCCTGCACCATTTGTGGGGCCACCCCCTCCAGCCACCTCATGTTCCCTGTGAGAATCCCTGCTTCCTGACCAGCAGTTAGCACTGAAACAGACCTGAATATTACGGCCTCCAGAAGACCCTGGGCAAACTTGTCACTGGTTTTCGGCTGAGATGAGCAGCCCGGGGGCTCTTTGGAGTCTCTGCAGCTTCGCTTGGGCTGCTCCCCCCGAAGCGGGGCACCCCAGCCTTTCCTCAGGTTCACTCCCCTCATGCTCCGGGGCTGCCCCAGCTCACTCTGCCCAAGGCCGAGGAGACGTTGTTGCTGTTGTTCTTCAGTTGTGTCCGACTCTGTGACCCCATGGAATGCAGCGTGCCAGGCTTCCCCGTCCATCACTATCTCCCTGAGCTTGCTCTAATTCATGTCCATTGAGTCGGTGATGCCATCCAGCCATCTCATCCTCTGTCATCCCCTTCTCCTCCTGCCCTCAATCTTTCCCAGCTTCAGGGTCTTTTCCAGTGAGTCAGCTCTTGGACAGGAAGGAGACCCAACAGTCCACCCTAAAGGAAATCAACCCTGAATATTCATTGGCAGGACTGATGCTGAAGCTGAAGGTCCAGTACTTTGGCCTCTTGATGCGAAGAACCAAAGAGCTGCAGGGTCCACGTGTTCACGGCCCCAGGCCTCACCGCTGCAGCCTGAGAAGGCTGAGGTCTGCCCAGGATCATGCATCAGCTAGAGGCAGAGAGGAGGGCGAGCCCGCTTGGGGCGGGAAGAACAAGGACCTCAGAAAGGCTCACAATCTAGCTCCCAGAAACGGGTAATATTTCACTACATGGAAAAGGGGCTTTGCATCTGTGACCGAGTTAAGGGCCTTGGAATGTGAAGGTGGTCTGGGCCACAGGGGGGCCCATCAGGAGGGAGGCAGGAGGGCCAGCATCAGATGGAGGCAGAGGTCAGGGAGGTGGAGAGACTTGCAGATGATGCGCTGTTGGTTCTGGGGATGCGGGAAGGGCTTCCAGCCAAGGAACTTGACGAGACAGGGAGGCTGCGTGTTCCCTGGAGACTCCGGAAAGAGCCAGACTCAGGTGACCTTGACTTTAGTGAGACTTGGGCCAGACTCAAGCTTCTGGAGCTTTAAGATCAAGTGTCAGTGGCTGAAGTCGCCGAGCTGGTGGCCTTTGCTAGGGCAGCCCTGGAGGCCGGTGCTGGGCTCCTCACTGTCTCCACTCATGGCTGCCCTCTGGCGGCCGTGTCCTCTGTGCCCGCTCCCCAGCCTTCCCTGTTCCCTCCGCCCTGCAGCGTCCCCTGGGCACTTGGCCGGTGCTGACTCTCCCTGCCCATCGTCCTGTCCAGTCCTCATGGTGAGAGCAGCCCTGTCCCCACCGTTCTGAAAAGCCAGGGGGAATCAGGTTCCCTGAGGCTGTGAGTCCAGGAGCAGAAGTTTGAACTCAGGCCTGCCTGGGTGCTAAGCTTGAGCCCGTGGAGGGAGGTGCAGGTGGGGCGGCTGAACAAGTGACCAGGGATCAGGGGGCTTCCCATGACAGGCAGTGGTTCCCTCCTAGCTCTGGGGCTGGAACCCACCTTCAAGGTGGCAGGGGCCGTGCTCTCTCTGGTGGGGGAGGGTCCCTCCTAGTCCCCTGCAGGGCTGGGGGCTCCGGGGGAGGGCCCCTCCTAGTCCCCTGCAGGGCTGGGGGCTCCGGGCGCTCCTGGGCTGTGGCCGCACTGTCAGTCTCTGCCTCGGTCGCCACGTGGCCGCCTTTTCCCACCCCGTGTGTCTCTTGGTCCCTCATAGGGACACCTGTCCTTGGTTTTAGGGCCCATCTGGAAACCCAGGACTTAATCACACTGCCGACTGACTTTCCACATAAGGTCACGTTCACAGGCCTGGGGACCAGGATGTGGACACGTTTTATTTTAGGGGCCACCGTTCTGCCTACTCCAGATGGGGTGCTCCAGAAACGGGTGAGGCTGGGGGCTTTGGACACCAAGGCTCTCTGGACAGGGCCAGGTCCCCTCAGCATCTGGTGGCTCAGCTCTAGGAGCAGGGAGTCAGGATTTGGGGGCGATGCTCTGACCAGTGAGCATGGTAGGGATGCGGGCAAGTATTTCAGAGCTGCGTCTGCAGGCAGAGGAATGAGAGGAGAATGTGTCCTTGGGGGTCATACAGACACGGCCCGCCCTGTACACGCCATGAGTGCCTGACCGCTCAGCCTGCTGAGCCTCTGTCTCCGAGTCTCCAAGCTGCAGTAGCATCGCCCTCCCCTCCCCCCTGCCCCGAGTTTGTGATGAGCTGATGGACTCAAGGCCCTAAAACAGCCAATGAACCAGCCATGTGGCAAGCACACACACAGGTGTACACACGGGTGCACACACAGTCGCGCGCAAGGCGGCTGCACTCGCAGGTGTACACGCAGTGTACATGCAGCTGCACACGCAGGTGCATACACGGTGTACACGCAGCCACACACAAGGCGGCTGCACACACCCGTCACAGGAGGTGCCCACACCTGCCCTCTCCCTCCCCTTCCTCGTGTCCACTGCCATCTCACAGGGCTTCTGGGCATTCTTCTCTCTGCCCACTGCACGGTCACCCAGAGGAGAAGGCGGGCCCTCAGCCCCGCTGGTTTCAGCGCCCCCTCCAGCCCCCACCTGGCGGGCACTATGGTCCAGAGGCTGTCCGAGTGAAGGGCTGCAGGCGGGGCTGCCAGGGGCGGGCGTGGTGGGCAGGACCTGCCCAGGCTGCGAGGGTGTCCGGGGTACAGGCTGAGGTGCTGTGGCTCTGGGGAGACGGGGGTCGGAGAGAAGCTTCCAGGGGGACCTGTGAGAGCGCCAGGGCAGGGGAGGTGGCAGTGGGGCCGGGGCAGCGCTGTGGGCACCAGGTGCCCACTGCTCGCAGAAGCCCCGTGGGGCTGCCCCCTGGCTCCAGCCCCATGACGGGGGGAATCGCGGCTGCCGAGGAGGCTCAGGAGGTGCCCACCGGGCCCAGCCCTCACCGTCCAGCAGGGACCTGCCTGCTGCTTCCTGTAACGGCCACTGAGACCAGAGGGTATGGCTGGACCGCAGGTCCTAGGCCTCACTCACTGAGGGCGCTACCCCGGGAACCTGCTAGAAATGCAGACCCTCAGGCCCCACCCAGATGGGCTGCATCGGGAGCTCTGGGTCACAGCCTGAGGTCTGTTTCTCTAGGTGGGCTGCCGTGTGCTCCAGATTGAGACCCCCGCCCCAAGCTGCCTGTCACCGCTGGTGCTTGGAGCTCCCGTGGGAGCTCAGCCGGCCTTCCTCAGACCCATCGTCCGTGGGTTCCTCCAGCTCTGCGGGCAGCCCCGGCCGAGGCCCGGAAGCTCTGTGGGGATAAATAGCTTTATCTCGAAAGGCCAGTCTGTGTCCAAGCCAGGAGGGCTTCTTATGCACTCTACTCTAGAAAATAAGAGCTTTGCACATCAACTGGAGAAAAGATTTGTTCAAAAATATGAAAAAGGAAAGAGCAGGTTAGAGTGCTTACTCACTGGCCGCCACTCAGAGTCCATCACTGAGGTCCACGTGCGTGCAGTGTACACGCAAGTGGATCCGACGACTGTCCTCCCCTGAGGACCTGAGTTCAGGCCCTGATCCCACCCCACGCCCGTGCACCTTGACCTCCCTCCCTGGAGTGCCTTTGCGGGTGAAGCATTCTTTAGAGTGAGGGCGCCTTTAGGCACGGCTTGCTCAGGCACAGCCACTGCTCTGTTCTGCCCGGCGCCCTTCCCATTGTTGGCTGACTGCCCCGTTCACAGTGGAGGCCACCCAGGGCCACTTTCCACCTGCTGACAAGCCTTGCTAAGAGTTTTCACAAGATCTTGAACCGGAGTCCAAACCTTGAGAGGATTCACCAGAACTCTGTATTTCCAATTGTCTTCCTGTTGAGAAATTAAGAGAGCGGGCCATCCTCGGCCTGGCTGTCCACAGGCGCAGTCCAGTGGGAAGGAGCAGGCCGTCCCCTTGGTAGGGGGGCAGCGCTGCCTGGCGCCTCACAGTCCCCACTGCTCTCTGTGCTCCCGTACCCGGGTCAGCCGCCATCCTGGGTTCCTGGGTCTACCGCGTCCCCTGCAGGAGCCTGGTGGCCAACGCCCGAGCCCATGGCCCTGGTGACAGCTGGGAAGCCTTGTACCTGGGGGCCACGGAGGAGCAGCCGGCGGTGTGGGGGCAAAGGAGGGTGGGCAGGAGGTGCGGCGGCTTCTTGGCAGACGTGAAGTGTGGCAGGGCCCGGGGAGGACAGTCTGAGGCTCCTCTGATGGTCCTGGGGACACTGGGCCCGGCCAAGTGCCCACGTCTGTGAAGGTCCCTCATGCCTGTAGCGGCGGGCCATGGGGTCCCCGGTGTGATGGCAGGAGCGTGGCGCTGGAGGACGGGTGGACCTGGCTTCAAACCTCCACTCTGCTAGTTAACTGTCTGCATGGGCTTGGATGGTCGTTCACCTTTCCCGAGCCTCAGTGTTCTCATCTGTAGAATGGGACCCAAACTACTTTATCTGTTTACTTGGCTGTCTGCAGACACCTTTATTTTGAGACACTCTCCAAAAACAGATCCTTTCTATGCATTAACTATTTTCTTTTTAATAATTTTTTAAAGCCAAGAACAAAGAAGCTCATTTACTTAAGCTGTCATCCCGACATCGTAATTAATGTACACTGGATTTCTTTTTTTTTCCAGGCCTGGACCCACTTCCCATACTCTTTTTATTGATTTTTATTTAATACTGGAGTCAAGCTGACTAGCATGCTGGGTTAGTTTCAGGTGTACAATAGTTCAGTTGTGCACATACATCCAGACTCCAGGCCAGAGCTCAGGAGGCGCAGACAGCCCGTGGACGGAGGGCCGTGGGGCTCGGGGTTGTCCCTCACCTCCACCGGTCTGGCCACAGGCTCCCCGTTTAACCAGCAGGTCAGAGGTGTGGGGACCCCCGGGCCCCGGGCTTGGGTGGATGGTGCTCACCCCCTGACTCCTGGGCCTGGAGGGGACAGCCTGTCCCCTGCTCTCACCCCGGCCCCCACCCCAGGCTGCTGTGCTCTGGGAGGCTCTCTGTTCACACACTCAGAGACGGATTGGCCTCAAAGCCAGAGCACAAGAGCAAATGAATCTTTGTTGCAGAAACTCTTGCGATGTCAGGTTTTACTGTGAGTGCCTTTGGTGAGTGGCGGGACGATAAATCTCGCCTGTGTTCAGATTCTCCGGCTCCGAGCCCTGGCCCCGACTGCTGGTCATTCTGGTGTGTGGCTCTGCCGCTCGGACGCTGCCTCCCTCCCCAGCAGGAGTCCTCCCTGTTGCCGCCTTCCTTTGTCAAGGGCTCCATCCCATGCCCATTCCTGCGTGGGAGCGAGGCTGCCTTTGGGTGAAAAGGCAGCCAGGCAGGCAGCTTGTTTCTGAGCCCCCCACCCCTCCCACCCCCACCTGGCGTCCCCCCAGGTCCAGAAGCCAGGAGGCGACTGGTGCCCAGTGTGTCCTGCGGGGCGATGGGCCCCCGTGATGCCCCACATCATCCCGTCCAAGGTCCTCTCAGAAGTGCTGCCCGCCTCTCTTCTCCCGGGGGTTGCCAGCCCCCTCTTCATCCAGCCGCCCTGAGTTTCTGGGCACACAATGGTGAGGGGCTGGGCAGAGCCCCAGGATGGGCTCTGGAGCTCGCGTCCTGACTCAGCTCAGAGTTTCCCCGCTGCACGCCTGCAATTTGCTCTAGAAGGACTTGTTGAGGACCTGTGGATTTCTCTCCCTTTAGGTCCTGAAGATATCCTGCTGTATTTTCTTGTTAAAGCTTCTGCAGGTTTCCTTCGCCTCAGAGGCCTCTTGTCCAGCAGAAGCGGACGTGCGTGTGCTGTGTGAGGCAGGGCCTGTGGGAGCAGCCGCTCCTGGGGTTGCTGACGGCGCATGTTGCCTAGCGCACACGTCTCTGAGCTGCACGCCTTGGATTTCGGGTCAGCTTTCCATGCGATGTGGCGAGTGCCGCCCGGCGGGCTTGGTCATGGAGGAAATCACTGCCCACGAGGGGACGCTGGCTACTGGACTGTGTCCTGTAGAGATCTTCATCAACTGTAGAGAGTATTTATGCTGGGATTTCAACATGGCGAGTGTGCGGACCTAAAAGGCCTTTAAAGTTAAAGTGAAGTCGCTCAGTCATGTCTGACTCTTTGCAACCCCAAGGACTAACCTATCAGGCTCCTCTGACCATGGGATTCTCCAGGCAAGCATACTGGAGTGGGTTGCCATTTTCTTCTCCAGGGGATCTTTCTGACCCAAGAATCGAACCTGGTCTCCTGCATTGCAGGCAGACCCTTTACCATCTGAGCCACCAGGGAAGCCCATAAAGGCATAAAAGGCCTCTACGAGGAGACTATTGGCAACTCGGAGATTCCTCTTTGAAGGACAGCAACGCCATCTGCCACCATCGCCGCCAGCCTGGTGTGTCCCCAGCCAGGAAGCAGGAGGCCCGCACTCCTGCTCAGCACGCACAGCACAGCCTAACTGGCTGCAGCATTAGCTGGGAATGTATCTATTATTTGAACTTATAAAAACAGCCAGTTCCTGCCATAAACTATTTTAGCCAAAGCCTCCAGCTCCACACTCCTCAGGACTGTGTCCAGGCTTGGATTTTATTTCATATTTTGTGCATGAACGCTCAATGCAGCAACATTTATGGAATAATTCATTTGCTCCCTACTGATCTGTGCTTTGCCTTGCTATGCACTGGGCTGATATCGATTGGATGTTGGGTGTTGTACGTGGAAAAGTGTGAAATTAGTTTTAAGCCTGGAGTCCTTATCATCTTCTTCTGGAAAAGATGTCCTAAGCTACTGGCTGGAACGGGGGTCCTTGGAGCCCAGGGTCCTTCCTTCCTCTCTCTCTGAGACTGTGGCTGGGAGTTGGGCTCTTGTTCCTGGACAGCTCGGCTCTTTATTGCTCTCAAGTACTGGGAGGAAGGGGTCCCCATGCTTCTGTTAATTTCAGGTTTTCTTTGACATGTGAGTCTCTTTGTCTGCAGTGTGTCCTGCCCCACTGGTTTATTTTCTGTCCCTGGGTGAGCATCGCTCCGCTCTGGGATGGGATAAAGCCCATCCCTTGTTTTCTACTCCAGGATCTCCTCAGCTGGTTCTGAGCCTTTCTTCCCCCAGATGGACTCTAAGGGGAGAGCTTATCGGGTTCCATGAAGCATCCCGTTGGAGTTGGATCATCATTGCGATAAAAGCCTTGGCTGTGGAGACGTGACATCTTCCTGACGTTGACCCTTCCCCTGCACGAACACAGAGCTCTTTCCAGCTTAATCATGCTGTCTTACGCATCCTGATAATATGTTTAAGAAATGAATAGATTTCGTTTTTAAAAACAGTTCTAGCTTTACAGAAACACTGAGTAGAGAGTATGGAGCGTTTCCATATCCCTCTCCCCCATCATCCCTATGTTTGTAATCTTGTGTGAGTGGGGTACGCTTGTTACCATTGATGAACCCATAGATATTTTTAAAAAATATTTGTTTGTTTGGCTTCCCTGGGTCTTAGTTGAAGCATGTAGGACGTTTTTAGCTGGGGCATGTGGGATTTGGGTCTTCTCTGATGGTCCAGAGAGTAAGACTCCGCACTCCCATGTGGTGGGTTTGGATCCACCGTCAGGGAACTAGACAAACTAGATGAGTTCATTTTGATACAAACTGTGCCCCCCCTTTTTAACTGCGTGGGCCTGTCTCTGTCAGGAAGTCCTGTGGTTGGACTCATACAGCACACAGCATTTTCAGGCTGGCTTCTTTCTTGTCTTATTGATTTTGCTACCAATTCTAGTACAGTGTTAAATAAGAGGTTGAGAGGAAAAATGCTCGCCTGGGTCCTGATCTGAGGGGGTAAGCATCTAGTTTCTCAATATTAAGTGTGATATTAGCGGTAAGTTTTCTTTTGCAGATATACTTCATCAAGTTGAGGAAATTTCCTTCTATTCTCAGTGTGCTGAGAGTTTTTATTATGAATGGAGGTTGAGTTTTGTCAAAAGAGTTTTCTCTCAATATGATAACTGATCACACCAGCGATGAAGGGGCTTATATTGCCATATATCTGAAAGAAATGGCACTCAACTGTGGTGTATAATTGCTGTTACTCACTGTTGGCTTCGCTTTGCTAGTATTTTGTTGAGGGTTTTTGTATCTTTGTTCATAGCACACACTGGCCTGCAGTTGTCCTTTCCTGTAGTGTCTTATCTGGTCTTAGCCTGAGCGCAATGGCAACCTCAGGCCTTAATTAGAAAAATGTCCTTCCGCCTCTGTTTTCTGTAAGAACTTGGAGAGAACCTGTATCGTTTCTTGCTTATATGTTTGATAGAAGTCACCAGTGAAACAAGCTGGGTTTACTGCTCTCTTTTTTGGAATGTTATTAATTACTGATTCATTTTATTATAATAGATTCAGATTGTCTATTTCCTCTCGTGTGAGTTTTGCTGTTTTTTATCCTTCAAGGAACTGGCGTATTTCCTCTGTGTTATTAAGCTTCTGGGCATACAGTTGCTTGTAATGTTCCTTTATTACCCTTCTGTGTTTCTGGGGTGAATAGTGACGACTCCTCTTTCATAGCTGACATTAGTGGTTCGTGTCTTTTTTCTTTGACTGCTTCGCTAGATCATTTTAGAAAGGCTCCCTATTTCCTCTTCATTTGTTAGGTAGTCACGTGATTTTATACCTTGCTCCTTCATCTGGAACATATATTTCTGTGGTTCCATTGATTTTTCTTTTTTTTGATGGGTGGGACTGTGTTCCTGTCTTACGAGTTGTTTGGCCTGAGGTTTCCAGCCGTGCAAGTTGCGGGCAGTTGGGTAGGGAAGGGTCTTGGTGGAGAGACAGGGACCTCTGGATACTCCAATTCATGTTCCTCGGGTCCCGGGGTTCTCTCTTACTCCAGCAGTGCAGACACAGCGCTCTAACCTCAGGGGCTCAGACCTGATCTCTGGCCTGTGGACCGGGATCCTGCAAGCCGTGGGATGTGGGGAAAAAGAAAGGGAAAAAAAGGGAGGAAAAAAATATAAATGAAAAATAAAGAGAGAAAGAAAAAAAAAAGGCAGAACGAGAACCAAGAATAAAAAGCAACAACCCCTGGTCGCCGGGCTCTCCCACCCGCCTGTCCGCGGGCTGCCCCCACTAACCCCTGGTAAGCCTTCTAGGCAGGAGGCACGGACTCTGCGTCTCCCCTCACTGCCCTCTTGGCTAGATCATTTAAATCATCTTTTCAAGAACCAATTTTTGATTTCGTTGATTTTTTTCTATTTGTTTCCTACTTCCAATTTCAGTGATACCTGCTCTAAATTTATTTATTTATTTTTTCCCCTTGCTTTAGGTTTCATTTCTTCTTGCTTTAGGCTTATGCTACTTTTCATCCTTTAGTTTCCTCAGGTGGAAGCTTAGACCATTCATTTAAAATTGTCCTTCTTTCTAATACTTATCAGTGCCATAAATTTCCCTCTAAACACTTAAAAAAAATTATATCCCACACATTTTGATACGCTGTATTTTTGTTTTCATTTCATTTCAGTTCAGTCACTCTGTGTCCGACTCTGTGACCCCATGGACTGAAGCACGTCGGACCTCCCTGTCCATCACCAGCTCCTGGAGCTGGCTCGAACTCATGTCCACGGAGTCAGTGATGCCATCCAGCCATCTCATCCTCAGTCGTCCCCTCCTTCTGCTGCCTTCAATCTCTCCCAGCACCAGGGTCTTTTCCAATGAGTCAGTTCTTTGCATTAGGTGGCCCTAAAGTACTGGAGTTTCAGCATTAGCATCAGTCCTTCCAATGAATATTCAGTCCTCCCAATCCTTTAGGATTGACTTGTTTGAGCTCCTTGTAGTCCAAGGGACTCTCAAGAGTCTTCTCCAACACTATAGTTCAAAAACTATTTTCAATGAGTTCAATATATTTTAAAATGTTTCTTGAGATTTCTTGAGGAAGACTCAAATGTAATATAAAATTTATTTAATTTATTTTGAGATGTTTCAGCTTTCTCTTATTGATTTCTAATTGGAGTCCATTGTGATCTGAGGGAATACTTTATATGATTTCTATTCTTTTAAATTTCTTAAAGTGTGTTTTATGAGCCAGCACGGGATCTATCTTGGTGACTATTTCATGTAAGATTGAACAGAATGTGTCTCTGCTGTGTTGGATGACCTGTTTTATCAATGCCAATTAGACCCAATTGATTGATGGAGCTATTCAATTCAACCATATACTTACTGATTTTCTGCTGGCCGGATCTGCCCTTTACTGATGGAGGGATGAAGAAGTTCTCCAAAGTCTTTGTTTGTCTGAAAAAGGCTTTATTTTCCCTTCACTTCTGAAAGATAATTTCTCTGCCTGGGATTCTAGGTTGTCTTTTCTTTCAACGCTGTAAACATTTCGTTCCACTCTCTTTTTGCTTGCCTGGTGAGATGTTCGATATAATTACTGTTCATGTTCTTTTAAAGGTAAAGTGTGCTTATTTTCTGACTTATTTCAAAATTTTCTCATTGTTTTTTATTTCACATAAGATATACCTAGTGGAGACTTTGCGCTGTTGATTCTGCTTGGTGCTCCCTGAGGTTCCTGGATCTGTAGTTTGATGTCTGTTATTAGCTTTGGAAAATTCTCAGCCTTTTTTATTTCAAATATTTATTCTGTTTCTTTCTTTCTTCTCTTTTGATATTCCCATTACATGTACCTCATAACTTTATATGCTCCCCTACCTCCTGGGTGTTCTGTTTCATCCTTTTTTTCCCCCTTTGCATTTCAGTTTGACGAGCTACTTTACTGCTGTGTGTCTTCCAGCTCGCTGGCTCTTTGCTCAGCTGTGTTTGGTCTGCTGACGACACACCCTTCATTTCTGGTGCAGTGCGAGTGACCTCCAGCATTTCCCCTTGTTCATTCTTAGAGTCCCCCTCTCTATGCTCACAGCACCCATATGATCTGCCTGTGGCCTGCTTTTCCCATGAAAGCCCTTAACCTTAATAACTAAATACATCGTTACTTAGCCATTCAGTGCAGTTCAGTCGCTCAGTCGTGTCCGACTCCTTGCGACCCCATGAATCGCAGCACGCCAGGCCTCCCTGTCCATCACCATCTCCCGGAGTTCACTCAGACTCACGTCCATCGAGTCGGTGATGCCATCCAGCCATCTCATCCTCGGTCGTCCCCTTCTCCTCCTGCCCCCAATCCCTCCCAGCATCAGAGTCTTTTCCAATGAGTTAACTCTTCGCATGAGGTGGCCAAAGTACTGGAGTTTCAGCTTTAGCATCATTCCTTCCAAAGAAATCCCAGGGCTGATCTCCTTCAGAATGGACTGGTTGGATCTCCTTGCAGTCCAAGGGACTCTCAAGAGTCTTCTCCAACACCACAGTTCAAAAGCATCCATTCTTCGGTGCTCAGCCTTCTTCACAGTCCAACTCTCACATCCATACATGACCACTGGAAAACCATAGCCTTGACTAGATGGACCTTAGTTGGCAAAGTAATGTCTCTGCTTTTGAATATGCTATCTAGGTTGGTCATAACTTTTCTTCCAAGGAGTAAACATCTTTTAATTTCATGGCTGCAGTCACCATCTGCAGTGATTTTGGAGCCCCCCCAAATAAAGTCTGACACTGTTTCCACTGTTTCCCCATCTATTTCCCATGAAATGGTGGGACCAGATGCCACGATCTTCGTTTTCTGAATGTTGAGCTTTAAGCCAACTTTTTCACTCTCCTCTTTCACTTTCATCAAGAGGCTTTTTAACTCCTCTTCACTTTCTGCCATAAGGGTGGTGTCATCTGCATATCTGAGGTTATTGATATTTCTCCCGGCCATCTTGATTCCAGCTTATGTTTCTTCCAGTCCAGCGTTACTTATGATGTACTCTGCATATAAGTTAAATAAGCAGGGTGACAATATACAGCCTTGATGTACTCCTTTTCCTATTTGGAACCAGTCTATTGTTCCATGTCCAGTTCTAACTGTTGCTTCCTGACCTGCATACAGATTTCTCAAGAGGCAGGTCAGGTGGTCTGGGATTCCCATCTCTCTCAGAATTTTCCACAGTTGATTGTGATCCACACAGTCAAAGGCTTTGGCATAGTCAATAAAGCAGAAAGAGATGTTTTTCTGGAACTCTCTTGCTTTTTCCATGATCCAGCAGATGTTGGCAATTTGATCTCTGGTTCCTCTGACTTTTCTAAAACCAGCTTGAACATCAGGGAGTTCACGATTCACGTATTGCTGAAGCCTGGCTTGGAGAATTTTGAGCATTTCTTTACTAGCATGTGAGATGAGTGCAACTGTGTGGTAGTTTGAGCATTCTTTGGCATTGCCTTTCTTTGGGATTGGAATGAAAACTGACCTTTTACAGTCCTGTGGCCACTGCTGAGTTTTCCAAATGTGCTGGCATATTGAGTGCAGCACTTTCACAGCATCATCGTTCAGGATTTGAAACAGCTCAACTGGAGTTCCATTACCTCCACTAGCTTTGTTCGTAGTGATGCTTTCTAACGCCCACTTGACTTCACATTCCAAGATGTCTGGCTCTAGATGAGTGATCACATCGTCATGATTATCTGGGTCGTGAAGATCTTTTTTGTACAGTTCTTCCATGTATTCTTGCCATCTCTTCTTAATATCTTCTGCTTCTGTTAGGTCCAGACCATTTCTGTCCTTTATTGAGCTCATCTTTGCATGAAATGTTCTCTTGCTATCTCTAATTTTCTTGAAGGGATCTCTAGTCTTTCCCATTCTGTTGTTTTCCTCTATTTCTTTGCATTGATCGCTGAAGAAGGCTTTCTTATCTCTTCTTGCTATTCTTTGGAACTCTGCATTCAGATGCTTATATCTTTCCTTTTCTCCTTTGCTTTTTGCCTCTCTTCTTTTCACAGCTATTTGTAAGGCCTCCCCAGACAGCCATATTGCTTTTTTGCATTTCTTTTCCATGAGGATGGTCTTGATCCCTGTCTCCTGTACAATGTCACGAACCTCATTCCATAGTTCATCAGGCACTCTATCTATCAGATCTAGGCCCTTAAATCTATTTCTCACTTCCACTGTATAATCATAAGGGATTTGATTTAGGTCATACCTGAATGGTCTAGCAGTTTTCCCTGCTTTCTTCAATTTAAATCTGAATTTGGCAATAAGGAGTTCATGATCTGAGCCACAGTCAGCTCTCTAATTCCAAAATCCCTGTCATATATGAGTCTTGTTTTGTGTTTCTTCTTGTTTTTTTTGGTGTGACTTATTGTTGTTTGTGTTGTTCAGAGCCAGGCATAATATGTCAGGTAAGAGGTGTTGAGAGATCTTGACTTTTGGTGTGAGGTTTTATGTTAAACAGGCTCTTCCAAGAAAGATATAAGAGGAGGAAATGCTTCCCAATTTATTTGGAGGCCAGTATTACCCTGACACCAAAACAGACAGAAAAATAAACTATGTTTTTCGAAAGAAAAATAAACTATATTCCAAATATAGACACAGAAATTCTAACAAATACCAAGAATCCAAATTTAGCAATATATAAAAGTACAGAACATGGCCAAATGGGATGGTTGGTTAAACACCTGAAAAGCGAATAATATAATATGTTATATCAGTAGAATAAAAGATGAAGAGAAAAACTACGTGACCATCTCAGTAGACACAAGAAAAGCCTTTGACAATATTCAGCACTGTGCATAATTAAACAGAAAACCTCAAGAAACTTGGAGAAGAAGAGGAATTCCTTGACCTGATAAAGGACTTTATGGAGAAGCCACAGCTGACATCACAGTTAATAGCCAAAGATGGAATGCTTTCCTTCTAAGTTTAGGTACAAGATAAAGGTGTCTGTGCTTGACAGATCTCTTCAATATTGTCCTGGAACTTACTGGTAGAACATATAAATAAAAGATATCCAGAATGGGAAAAAAGAATTCAAACTGTTTCTATTTGCAGATGATGAAAACTTGTGCACAGAAAACCAGAAGGAGTCCCCCCAACCATTAAACTAATAAATATGTTCACCAAGATTCAGGATGCAAACTCAACACATAGAATCCATTTTATTTCTACACTCTTGCAAAGAACAATTTAAAAATAAAACTAAGAAAGTAAGTCCAGTTAAAATAGCATTAAAATAATAAAACACCTTAAAATAATTTTAACCAGTAAGGACAAAATGCATACTTGAAAAACTACAAAACTCTGTTGATAAGTCGAAGAAGACTGAATAACTAGAAAGAGATCCCACGAGCATGGTTTGGAGGCATTAATCTTGTGAAGACGACCATACTCCCCAAATAGACATAAATGCTCAGCACAGTTCCCGTAAGCGTCTCTACTGCCTCTACTGAAGCTATCGAGAAGCTGATCCTAAAACTCACACATAAGTCAAGGGATCCGGAATAGCCAAAACCACCTTGAAAAAGAGCTACAAAGTTCAGGACTCACTTTCTACAATTTCAAAGCTTAACTGCGTTGCTACCATAATTAAGACCGTGTGGTACTGGCTAAGGATAGACAGGAAGGTCTGTGGGATAGATTTGAGAATCCAGAAATAAAACCATGTGCCTATGTTTGATTTCTGAAGAGTGCCAAGACAGCTCAATGGGGAGAAGAATACCTTTTTCAACAATTGGTGTTGAGACTACTAGATTTCCATGCATGAAAGAATAAGGTTACTCCCTCACCTCACAACACAGATAAAAATCAACTCAAAATGTAAAACAGATAAAAATTAGCTCTTAACTGTAAGAGCGAAAACTGTGAAGCTGTAAGAGCTATAACTATGAAAAAAAATGTGGGTGTAAAGCTTTATGACCTTGGACTAGAAAAATCAGTGGTTTCTTAGCTACTACATCAAAGCACAAGTGAAAAAAATAAAAACAGATTCGTTGGGCTTCATCAAAATAAAAAACTTTCATTCTGCGTGGAACATGACCGAGAAAGGGAAAAGACGATTTGCGGAATGAAGGGATATATTTGCAAACCATAGAAGGGACTTGTATCTAGCACATATGAAGAACTTTTAAACTCAGTTGTAAAAAGATTAATAGTCCAATTAAAAATGGGCAAGGATTTGAATAAACCCTTCTCCAAAGAAGATAAACAAATGGCCAATAAGTGCATAGAAAGCTGCTCGACATCATTAGTCATCAGAAAAATGCCCGTCAAAATCACAATGAGTTACCACCTCAAACCCATTAGGACAGTATAATAAAAAAGGACAGATAGTGACAAATGCTGGGGATAATGCAGAGAAATTGGAACCCTCGGCACTACTGGTGGAGTCTCAAAACGGAGCAGCTTCCTTAGTAAGTTGGCTGTCCATGCTGGGGACTAGATGCTTGTACCTCCTCTCCATTTGTACCTCGAAGCCCTAGTCCCTGAGTCAAGGGTGTCTGGAGGGGAGGCTTTGGGAAGTGATGAGGTCATGAGGGTGGGGTCCTCACGACAGGATGAGCGCCCTTGTAAGAGAAGACGGGAGACACAGGATGACTCTCTCCACTTCTGAGGACACCGGGAGAAAGTGCGGACCACAACCCCACCCTGATGTGGGGCTTCCCAGCCTGCAGAGCAACGGCTGCTCGGGCCTCCAATCCGTGGTCTTTGTCTAAAGCAGCCTGAGCTAAGAAAGGGCTTCTCCAGTAGCTCAGTGGTAAGGAAGCCACCTGCAGTGTGGGAGTCCCAGGTTTGATCCCTGGGTTGGGAAGATCCCCTGGAGAAGGAAATGGCAATGCGCTCCAGTATTGCCTGGAGAATTCCATGGAGACAAGAGCCTGGCGGGCTGCAGAAGAGGCATTTTCTCTGAAGTGAAATAGAATTGCCAGATGACCCAACAATTACCCTCCTCAGTTCATTCCTGAGAGCAAGGAAGACAAGTGTCCACACGGCAGTTTGTACACAAAAGCTGAGAGCAGCGTTATTCATAAGAGCCCCAGAGTGGAAACACCTCAATGTTCATTAGCTGATGAATGAACAAATAGAAAGTACTATGTGCAGAAAATGGAATACTGTTTGGCAATAGAATGAAATGACATGCTAACGTCCTACAGCATGGCGAACATTGAAAACCCAGTGCTCGGTGAAGGAAGCCAGACACAAATGACTACATATTGTGTAACTCTTCTTTCAGTGAAATGTCCCAGACAGGCAAATCTTTAGAGAAAGAAAGTGAAGACCCTTGCTCCTTGGAAGAAAAGGTTTGACAAACCTAGACAACGTATGACAAAGCAGAGACATCACTTTGCTGACCAAGGTCCGTCTAGTCAAAGCTATGGTTTTCCCAATAGTCAGGTATGGATGTAAGAGCTGGACTGTAAAGAAAGCTAAGCACTGAAGAATTGATGCTTTTGAACTGTGTATTGGAGAAGACTCTTGAGAGTCCCTTGGACTGCCAGAAGATCAAGCCAGTCCATCCTAAAGGGAATCAACCTTGAATATTCATTGGAAGGACTGATGCTGAAGCTGAAGCTCCAATACTTTGGCCACCTGATGGGAAGAGCCAGCTCACTGTAAAAGACCGTGATGCTGGGAAAGACTGAAGGCAAAAGGGTAAGGGGGTGACAGAGAATGAGATGGCTGGATGGCATCACTTACTCCATGGGCATGAGTTTGAGCAAGCTCTGGGAGACAGTGGGGGACAGGGAGGCCTGGCATGCTGCAGTCGTGGGGGTGCACAGCTGAGCCTGGCTTAGCAACCGAACAACAAGGACAGGAGTGGGAGGGGGAGAAGCTGGGGTAGTGGGAGTGCCTCCTGGTGGGTGCTGGGCTTCTACTTGTTCTGATGAAATGTTCTCAGTGAACATACGCTTTCTGAGTTGTCTCAACAAATCTGTTGGATAAAACACGAAATGATATAGTTCCTAAATTATGAAGATTTTTGTCCCTTCCTTCATAATGTAATGGCTTCCCTAGTAGCTCGGTTGGTAAAGAATCTGCCTGCAATGCAGGAGACCCAGGTTTAATCCCTGGGTTGGGAAGATCCCCTGTAGAAGGAAATGGTAACCCACTCTAGTACTCTTGCCTGGAGAATTCCATGGACAGAGGGGCCTGGCAGACTACAGTCCATGGTTTTCCCTTGTGGCTCAGCTGGTAAAGAATCTGCCTGCAATGCAGGAGACCTAGGTTCGATCCCGGGGTTGGGAAGGTCCCCTGGAGACGGGAAAGGCTACCCACTGCAGTATTCTGGACTGGAGAAGGCCACGGACTGTGAGTCCATGGGCTCACAGAGTCGGACACGACTGAGCGACTTTCACTCTCTTTCACTTTCACAGTGTGACGTTTGTATTTATCATTTCCCTTTGTTTTGGTTTTTTGTTTTTCCTGCTCGTGGAGATGTCTAGTACAAGATAGGAGAGAAGCGATGAGAAAGAGCCTCCTTTTCAGGCTGCTGCCTCTAACAGCGACTCCTACGGTTTGCAGTCGGTTTTCTGAAAGTCTGGGCCACCCTAAAAAAGTCACCTTCTACTCTCTGCTCGGCGTTCGTGTCCTGAGCGGGCACTGAATTTTATCAGATGCCATTTCTGGCATCTGTTTAGGTTATGGTATGTGCTCCTGTTTATTCTGCTATTTTTGGGGGTATCACAGTAATAGCTCTTCTGATGTTGAGCTGTTTCAGGATTTCTCTGAAATTCTTGGTAATGACATACAGTGCTCCATACACATTGCTGGTATCTTTTTTGGATTTCTGTGTAAGACGGCTTTATAATTTTCTCTTTTTATACTGTCTTTTCCAGTTGTGGTGTCTGAGTTGGCTGTATTTCCTTATTTTTTTTAAAATAAAAATTTACATGCAGTAAAATTGAATTTTATCACACAGCGCAATGCATTGTGACAAACAGCCATATACACACGGCAATGGAGGCGCAGAGGGCTCGCAGTGGATCCCGAGCGCCCCCCTGCCGCTCCTCCCTGGCCAGGTCCTCTCCCTGCCCCCCAGTCCTGGCCGCGTCGACTCTGTTCTCCATCCTTAAACACGGCTTTTCCGAACGTCACTGAAACGGAACGCTGCACGTAGCCTTGTGGTGAGACCCCTGCTACTTAGCAGAATGTGGCTCTGTCGCCCGTTTGCTGCTGAGTCGCGAGCTGCTTGGTTTCTGTTCCCGGGTGTACTTTGTGCGAATGTAGTCGAGGTCTCCACTGAAATGGCTTCGCAAGTTTGGTGTCGGTTTCTGGATCTTGGCCACATTCACCCAGTTGTCTTTGTCCGTCTGCTTGTTGAGGACGTTCGGGTTGTCCCCAGCTTTGTTCAGTTACTGAGTCGTGTCTGACTCTCTGTGACCCCGTGAACTGCAGCACGCCTGGCTCCTCTGGCCTCCACGATCTCCCAGAGTTCGCTCAATTCATGTCCAGTGAGCCAGAGACGCCATCCAACCATCTCACCCTCTGTCATCCTCTCCCCCTTTTGCCTTCAGTCTTTCCCAGCATCACTGTCTTTTTCAATGAGTCGGCTCTCGGAGTACTGGGGCTTCAGTTTCCAGCTTGGGGCTGCCATAAATTCTTATGTTCACATTTTTGTGTGACTCCAAGTTGCAATTTCTTGTTACATCAAGGAATGCGTTGGCTGGGTCGTTTGGTGACTGTATATTGAATGGCCTTTTTATAAGAAACACCTCTTTGCATAGTGGGTGTACCGTTCGACATCCCCACCAGCCGTGAATGAGACATTCAGTTGCTCTTTCTGCACCCTGACTGGCCCCTGGCCTTGTAGTTGTTGGTGGTTTTGTCCTACTTTCAACAGTTCTCCTGGATGAAAGTGTTATCTCCTTGTGGTTTTAATTTGCCTTTCCCTTGTGAACAGTGACGCTGAGCCCCTGTCTTTGTGCTCGTATGTCACGCAAGTATCTTCTCGGTGAAATGTCAGCTCAATTTTTTTCTTTTTTTGCCTGCTTTTTAAACTTGTGATGTTGTTTTCTTATTGCTGAATTTTCATAGCTCTTCATGTATTACGGATACAAGTCTATTGTGGGCTATGTGATGTGCAAATATTTTCTCCAAGTCTGAGCTGGTCTTTTCATTCTCTTAACCATCTCTTGCCAAGAGCAAAAGTTTTTAAGTTTTGAAAAGTCTCATTTACATATATATATATATATATTTTGTTTTAGGTGCTCGTGGTGTGGTACCTAAAAATTCTCTGGCTGACCTAAGGTCACAGAGATTTTCTCCTCTGCTTTCCTGAGAAGTTTTATGATTGGCATTTCACATGCCAGTCTTTGATACACTCCGAGTTGACTTTTGTAAAAGCTGCAGATGTGGATCAAGTCCTCTCTCCCTTCTCTTTCCTCTGGCACCCAGAGGGATGCCCAGTTGTTGGCGAGGCTCAGCTTTATTGGTTGAATTGCCTTCGCCCTTTTTTCAGAAACTAATTCCCCACATTCATGTGGATTGGTTTTTGGACTCTACTCTGTTCTGCGGATCTAAATGTCTATCCTTTTGCCAATACCAAGTCACCCTGATGACTGAGGCTTTATAGAGCATTTTGAAATCAGCAAGACTCTTTTGACTTTGTTCTTTTTTCCCGCAGGTTTTGTGGGCTGTTCTAGTTTCTATGCCACTTCCTATACATTTCAAATCCTTATTAAATTTTGTTTGATAGATTGTGTGTGTGCTCAGTTGCTAAATCATGTCCGACTCTGTGACCCCATGGACTGTAGCCTGCCAGCCTCCTCTGTCCATGAGATTCTCCAGGCAAGAGTACTGGAGTGTGTTGCCATACCCTCCTCCAGGGGATCTTCCCGACCCTAGGACTGAACCCGAGTCCTTTGCATCTCCTGCATTAGCAGGCAGATTCCTTAACACCAGTGTCACCTGGGAAGCCCTGTTACTTGCTAGAAGCTGTGAAAAGCATGCTTGAAGCCAGTATCTTATTAATTCCTTATAAATTAATCTCTCATAATAACCGTAGGTTTGGAAAAATTTCCTACAAGTTCATGGCTTTTATCATTTTAGGCTTATTTTGTTCTCTACTATGTAATATTCCTTTTAAATCCCCATTAAATCTTTTTGGCTTAAATAATATTCCCTCTGTCTTGCTACATCCCTTTCTTTTATGTAATATTTTTTCTTGTGTGTATATTTCCATCTCTTTATTTTCTGTGTGACGTGCCTTCTGATATGTTTCTTATATGGGTTGGGAAGATCTCCTGGAGGAGGGCATGGCAACCCACTCCAGTATTCTTGCCTGAAGAATCCCATGGATGGAGGAGCCTGATGGGCTACAGTCCATAGAGTTGCAAAGAGTCAGACACGACTGAAGCGACTCAGCGTGCACACACTCAGTGCACACACATTCAGCGTGCACACACTCAGTGCACACACATTCAGCGTGCACACACTCAGTGCACACACACTCAGCACGCACACACTCAGCACGCACACACTCAGCGTGCACACACTCAGCGTGCATGCATGTTTCTCATAATCAGTAATGAGTTATGCTTAAAAATCCATTATCATACTTTGGAACTGTTATTCCATGATTTTAATCATTTTGGGTATATTGTGATTCCTTATATATTTAGAGTTATAGTAAGACTATTCTGTGTTCTTTTGTTTTTAACCATTTTCTTTTCTTTTCCCTTTTTGCCTTCTATGGGATTAATAGTACTTAATAAATTTGTGTTTTTCTTTGTCGGTTTGGAGGTCATATATTTTAATTGTATGATTTTAGTGGCTTTTCCTTAAAATTTTAAACATCACTATAACTACACATTTTTTCTAAGGAAATGCACACACTTGATCCAGGCTTCCGTCTCTCCTGTCTGTCCCCTGTGAACCACTGAAATCAGTTCTGTGTAAATGTGTTAACCAAGAGTTTATTTCCCACCATTTGAAAAGGGAAAAATTTATAATGCATTATATATCCATCCCAAACTCTCAACCAGTTTCCTAGACTGTATCTAAAACCTAGGAAAATGCTTATATAAAACTAAAACCTTAGCGTATTAGGATGTAAGATGTTTAACCTTCCTTCCAGATCGCCAGCACTTGCTATGGTTGTTGACAAGCTGCTGCTTTGCAGGCGGTAATATATCTCGTTTATATGCTGTTCCACAAACATTATGTTTGCCACATAGCATGACAAATCACACAGAAATAAATACACTTGTTAGAAAAATGCAGACTACAATTTTTAATAAAACTTAAGACCAATTCCTCCCCAAGTGAGGTGGGGACTTGAGGCTCCAGCCTGCTGAGAAGAGGCATGGAAGAGGGTGGAAGCGATTATTATGTGTCCTGGTTGTGGAAGGGGTGGGCAGAGGGGCTGGATGAGGAAGGGCCTTTGGGTCTCCGGAGACCTGGAAAGGTTCTGCACAATTCAGGGGCTGCTGTTGAGGCCTCTGAAGAAGGGGCTTAACAGATCTTCAGAGGAATTGCTCAGTGCTCTTGGATGAAGCAATTGTTAAATGCAGTCTTACTTCTTGCCTTGGTGTTTACTTTCATAAACTTATTCACATGGGGCTCTAGGAGACTTCAGGCTGCCCCAGTGGCTCAGCAGTAAAAAATCTGCCTGCAGTGTGGGAGATTGGGAGACATGGGTTCAGTTCCTGGGTTGGGAAGATCTCCTGGAGAAGGAAATGGCAACCACTCCGATATTCTTGCCTGGAGAATTCCATAGATAGAGGAGGCTGGCGGGCTACAGTCCATGGGGTTGCAAAGAGTCTAACACGGCTAAAGGGACTCAGCAGTAGCTAGGAGACATCAAGCGGCTTGTCTCCTCCTTCTTTTAAACTTCCCATCACATCACAGTGAGGCTCAAGGCTGCTGCTCGGCTCTGCATCCACACGGACCTCCTGGAGTGAAGCCTGTCTCGGGACCAGCAAAGTCCCAGGTGTCCATCTCCACCCTAGGCACTGACATGCTTGCTCCTTCATGTGTCCCTAAAAAAAAAACACACCCAAGGTGAAGAGTCTGATTGGAGACACCTGCATAAAGAGGGGACCCCAAAGGGCTGCAGCCTTGCTGTAAATGAGAAAGAAACCCACTGAGTGGAAGGAGGGAGCAAGGAACACTGCTCTCTCCCCTGAGATTTTAAATCAAGTCGACACACCCAGGTTTGCTGTTTGAATTCAAGTCTTAACTGTACATTTTAACCTCCAGTGGGTGTGGGTCAGCAGTACTTTCCCATGCCTGGCAGGGCAAATGCAACTTCTCTTGGGAGCTGTCTCCCATCTAGACTAGGAGTGGTTGTAAGTGACCTTCAATTGAAACAGGTATTCTAATTTCAGAAGTGTTAAAGGATGAAAAGATGCCTATGGACCTGATGAAATGCAGTGTGTGTGTGTGTGTGTGTATCGGGACGGGGGGTGGGTGCTCATACTGTCCACATCTATGTGACCGCTGAAATCATGTCTCTCCAGGTGGTATTCAAGGTGAATTCCTCAATATCCTTTCCGATTTACTAATTCTCTCTTTAACTGTGTTCTGCCTCAAATGTGTTCCTTTTATCACATATATTATTTCAAGGACTTTAAATTCCCCCCTAGTTTTCTAATTGCTTTTAAAAGTCCATTGTTATTGCTTATGTACCTTTTCATTTTTCAGTTGTTTGTGTGTTTTTAAGGGGACTTTCTCCCTCCTTCAATTCTGCTATTTCTTTAAGCAACCTTTGATTGTAGTCGAATTGTTCCATGCAATTAGCTTCATCTGGAGCTGCTTCGTGTTCTGAGGACTGATTTTGTCATCAGAACATTCCTGTGTTGTGGATGAGGGGAGATTTGGCTTTTACCCCAATCCCATTTTCAGCTTTCGTCCCTCACCTTGGAGCGTCTTTGGTTGTCCCAGCCACTCTCCAACAGCCCCCCGCCCCCGCCCAGGTCCTGGGGGACTCTCTCCTTCGTGGAGCCTCTCTCTTCCTGTTTCTCGCCATCTGCTTCTCACTGGGTCCTGGATTCTCTCGTCCCTCTTCTTGCTTGTTCAAGCAACAAGAAGTTCTGGACGTTGACCATGTACCAAACTCTGTCCCATCTCCTGCTTCCTTCTTTCAATGACAGTTTTGTGGAAACAGATCCCATTTTTAAAATGATTGCTTATATTCGGTGCTTTTGTGAGTTCAGCTTTCACGTTCAGGAAGGTCAGTGGGGCGGCGTGTGTCTCTGTGAAGAGTTCTTCTCGCTCCTCTGACCCTTAACGGACCCTTTCTTGGAGTCACGGCCCTTCTATTATAATGCCAGCTCTGTGTTCCTCTACCCCCGCACTTCGCAACCTGATAATGCGTTCTTCTTCATCAGCTCAGATGTCATTTCAACCAGTCGCAATGGGAAGAAGACAGGGGTCCTGGCTTTTAAGGGTAATGCGGCTCAGAGAGGTTAGGACTGTCACAGGGCCACCCAGTCAGTAAGAAGCAGAACCACACTTTAAACCGTCTCATTATTAAACACCTGCATCAGACTCTTCAGGCGGGACTCAGTACATTACGTAGGCAGGGGTCGCAACCTTTTTTTCTTTTTTTGCTCGTTTGGTCTTAGTTTTGGCACGTGGGCTCTGTGTTGCTGTGAGAAGGCTCAGTTGTTGGCTCAAGGTGTGTGGGATCTTAATTCCCTGACCAGGGATCGAACCCATGTCCCCTGCATTGGAAAGTGGCTTCTTAACCACTGGACCACCAGGGAATTCCCCGCATCTTCTGTCCTGGTACCCTTCCTTGGATGTGGCACACGCCCGGGCATGAGATGTACTAACGTAAACGAAATGCTTGATAAAGGCACCCGGGGGAGAGTGGCCTCTATGTGTCTCAGGCAGGGGCTGTGGCTGAACCCTTCCTGCAGGGCCTTGTGCCCCTGCAGACCCCCAGGGGCACTGGCCCAAAGGGCATCCTGCGGGGCCCGGAGACGACCGGCCCCTACAGAAGAGTGTGAGCTGCCGCCGGCCGTGCTCCCTGGTGAAAGAGGAAGGTGCTCAGTCGTGTCCGACTCTGCGACCCCAAGGACCATACAGTCCCTGGAATTCTCCAGGCCAGAATGCTGGAGTGGGCAGCCTTTCCCTTCTCCAGGGAATCTTCCCAACCCAGGGATCGAACCCAGGTCTCCCACATGGCAGGCGGATTCTTTACCAGCTGAGTCACAAAGAAAGCACTAGTTCCCTAGCGAAGGAGGATTTATACCCCAGCAAAGGAGCTCCCAGGACCACTCACCATGTTAAAGTCAGAGAAAATCAGAAGGTATCGATTCACATTACTGCGCTGACTGAAGGCAGAGGCGGTATTTATTTGGAGCTGTGCTCCTGATGTAATAGCACTTAGATTACAATATTTTCTGTAATTACTTAAAAATGACAATGCATATTGAGTTAGTGATAAATCAGAGGCAATTTAAATAATGTCACCGGGAATCAAGAAGCATACATTCTGTGGGTTTCATTCCAGCCAACAAGCCATTACTGCAACAAGTGAGGGTGTCTGGACACTCAGTGCCATCTGGAGGGGGCAGTGCCCCGGGCTCTGGCCTTGACCTGCAGTGGCCTGCCATCCTGACCTGGCTGCTCTGCATGCAGCGGCCAAGTGGGAGCTGGAGTCTGGAGCACAGGCCATGCCCAGGGCTCAGAGGAGGCTGGGCCGGGGCAGGGGGGTGTCCGTGCTGCTGGGCAGCAGCAGGTGTTGGCAGTGGGGGGGCTCTGGCAAGTGTCCTGCAGCTCATGGCAGTGGCAGCCAGCTGAGCCTCAGGCCCGATGCCCAGGTCCCCCCTCACCTCCCCTGCCCGCCGTGCAGGGGCAGTTTCCCCTGGGGAGCATGCACAGGTTTGCGAGGGCCCTGGGGCCTCCGGCAATGAGAATTTGGCTTCTGCAGAGCTTCGCAGGGCCCCGAGTGGGTTCTGGGCCCCCTCCCTGCAGCCTTGCTTGGGGTGGAGGGGGCGATGGTCCACCTTGGGGTGAAAGGTCGCCTGCTGGGCGGGTCTGCTCGCAGAGGGCGGTGGGGGGAAGGGAGGTGAGCGCGTGAGACTCAAGCTCACCTGGCTGCCCTCTTTGTGGCAGCCAGTGAAGCCATTTGCTCGCAAATAGCAGAAGCAAGCCACCCACCGTAAACAAGGAGCAGGAGCTGGCTACGGGGGTTCTCGAGTGTCTCCTGCGGTGCAGGGAGGAGTGTGCACTGGACCTTGGGAAAGGGGAAGGGTCAGATTGGGGTCAGATCGGGAGAAGCACGCGCGCCCCTCGTCACGTTCTCCCTGGTCTCCACGTGCACCTCTTTCTGCAGCTGTGTCCCTGCCGCCCGGTCTCTTGCAGCCCCCGACCTGATGGTGCAAGTCCAGCTCCTAGAAGACACAGATTGTTCTTGGGCTCAATTCCACGCTCCCCAGGAAGGGTCGGGGGGTCGGGGGCCCGTCCCAGCCACTCAGGTATTGCTGCATTAACAGAATTGTCTGCCTTTGTCTCTTTGGTATGGCCCAGCTGTCATCTGAGGGGTCTTGACATTGGCACACACTTTCCATGGTGCCCCCTACAAGGTGCCACTTCACTGAGTTACTCAGAGCCTGGAAGGTGGCATCTTATGGGCATTACCTGTGGAGCCAGAGGACTAACTGTGGCCAAGGTGAGACGGTGCCTAACACCCCAGCAGGACTTGGGGTGCTGGACCCACGGCCCGCCTGCCACAGCGCTCCCCACTGGCCATGCCGCTCTGAGCTCTAGTGGGAGGACACGCCACAGTGGGCGCGGGGCAGGCCGGCCGTCCAGCCGGCAGCTTTGGCATCTCCAAGGTGCCTCCTGGAGTGTTCCACCTCCAGGCTGCTGAGGTAGAGAAGGCCGTTGTCCTGCTGGTGGGACTTTGAGGGTCCCCAAGACAGACTCGTCGGCAGGCACGTTCGACTCGGGGAACAGGAAGAGGCAAGGATGTGTAGTCCACTCTGCCTGGGGAGCAGAATAAGGCAGACGTGAGGACAGGCGCTCGGAGGAGAGCGTAAAACTCAAAAATGAGCAGAGAAGACGTCTGTCATACTTGCGTCAAACAACCCAGACTGGCTTCCTATGTCCATCCTACCGGCCACGAGGCTGGGTTACTGGCCACAGAAATGCTCCAAAGACTCAGAGTTTTCACCCGAGGAGGCTCAAGACCAAGTCTGCAAGATGCCAAGACAGAAACATCTGTGATCTCTTCAGTCATCCAAGTTGCCATTTCCCACTTTTTTCTCCCACCGAGACTCCAAGTGTCTGAGAACACTTGGAGGTTTCACTCAAGTCTCCATCCCCATCACGGCACCTGGCCGCCTGTCAGTACCGCGAAAGCAGTCTTACTGAAAGGGGGCGAATAGCAGAAGGTTTAGTGGTCCTCAAAATTAAGGTCAATTTCCATCTTTCCTAAATAACATGGGAATTGTCTTTCTTCCAATCTTCATGTTTTCTAAGCTCCTTGATATTCTTAAAACACGAAACTGACTCTGATTTTGAACCAAGCTTGCTGGTCTCGGAAAGAAAATAGCTGTGCCCCAAACTGAGGACCACCATGGTCTGGGAGTGAGAGTTGGGGAGCTTACTCAAGAGATGCCTCACTTCTTCTGGTACCAAGACCCCACCCCCTCCTTCAAACCCCCGACTCAAACGTACTTAGAGGTGGAAAGACCCCCGTTCAAGTGGCAAATGTGCCTCATCCTTTGTGCTCTTTGATGAATGACTTCACATTCTGGGTCTTGATTTTCACATTAAACAGTTTAAAAAAAAAGGGCATATATGGGTCGACATCAGAGGAACCTGGCAAGCTGCAGTCCATGGGGTCGCAAAGAGTCTGACGCGACTTCACCACTGAACAATGACAATCAGAGAGTGCCCGGAACAAAACGAAAAGGCGTATGCGGAATAGCTGCTCGCTTCTGAAAGCCCTCTATAAATGTGCCCTCTTTATTAACGATTCTAATACTTACAACTCCCATTGGCTCTTCTCCCAAGCATTTATTTGAAACCTACTGTGTACAAATTCCCTGTGCCAGATGCTGGAGGAAGGAAGTGGGTTGAAAGTGTCAACTTGCAAAATTTACAGTGTTTTTCTTGCAGGCTTGTTCTCCCAGAAACAAAATCACTCTTCAGTACCTGGGACATTACAATCATACATTTTAATGAAAACTTAATTAATTTGAAATGATGGCTTTGTTGTAAGTAGAAGGAAAGAAAAATCATTAAAAATTGGCAAATGGGAGAGAAAAACGCTTTTATATAAGCACATGGGGGACACATAGGAAGGCAATGAATATTTCTAAAATAAGAAAACATAAAA
Source organism: Capra hircus (assembly GCF_001704415.2). Classification (NCBI taxonomy): domain Eukaryota; kingdom Metazoa; phylum Chordata; class Mammalia; order Artiodactyla; family Bovidae; genus Capra; species Capra hircus. Next base: position 116,293,589 of record NC_030812.1, read on the forward strand.
CTGGAGTTCGTAAAGTTATTTCCTTAATTTGGAGGGCTGGTTCAACATGTTCCCGATAAAAATAAAAGAAAGAGGCTCTGCAGCTTGTGCAAATGAATACGGAAATCAATGGAATCTTTTTTCTCTTTAAGCTGTTTTCCAGTGGGGTTTAATGACCTGGGTTCATCTGGGGCTTCCAGCATCTGTTTGCTTTGGTTCTTATAGTCATCGTGGAAAAACACAAATCTGACCAGAAGCTCAATCGAGGCCCCACAGCTTGTCCCCTGCGTCCTGGGCACACACCTGCTGGGTCCTACTGCTCTTCAGATGTCTTCAGGGTCTCTCGGTGCCTCTGGGTCCGGGGTGGGCAGACAAGAGGGGCTCCCTGGTGAGCAAAAGAGGCAGAGACCAAGAGCCAAGGAGGGGCTGAGCTCCAGTCCTGGCTCTCACGTCCTGAGCAGTTTCCAGCCTCGACTCTCCCATCTCTAAAATGGGTGAGTTCCGCTGCAGCTCTGACACTGCTGCCCGAGCTCCGTCCCCGGTGCTCTGAAACGTCTGAAGGTCGTTTGAAGGTCGAGGGGTGACCTTCGAGGGGGTGACTCTTCCAGGTCATGTGGTTGGATGCACAACCACCCCGCCCCGACATCCAATGCTTCAGGGTCCCCTAAGTGGTTCCCTTTCATCTCTCTTCTGTTGGGTCCAGGATGTGCCAGTTAATATTTAATGGCCACCCTATGGGGAAACAGGCTTCCCCAGTGGCTCAGTGGTAAAGAATCTGCCTGCAATGTGGGAGACCCAGGTTCGATCCCTGGGTCGGGAAGATCCTCTGGAGAAAGGAATGGCTACCCACTCCAGTATTGTCGCCAGGAGAATCTCATGGTCAGAGGAGCATGGAAGGCCACAGTCCGTGGGGTCACAAAGAGTTGGGCACGACTGAGTGACTAACACTTTCACTTTTCACTTCCTATGGGGAAGAGAGCCTTGGTTTACACTCTTTGACAATTTCCCTGGTGTAGACACTCCACTACGGCCCATTTCAAGGCACCCCCGTGTGCCACTGGATGCTGAGCTGGGAAGGGTGCTGATAACCTTGAGTTGTGCAAGCTGGCTTCAGCCCACCCCTGGTTAGGTGTCTTCCCGTGATGGGGAACTCGGCCACTGCTGGCTAACCGTGGATGCGGGTCAGATAACGTGAGCCAATAGTCATTGTGTGAGGTTGTGAGTCAGTCTCCTGGCCGGTGCCTTACAGAGATTGTCTCGTGTGATCACCCACACAGCCCCAGGGTTCCATCCCTCAGCCCAGATGGCCCGTAACCCGCCCAAGGTCTTGCAGCCTGGAGGAGGTGCCGCCTGGATGAACCCAGCCCATCTGAGTCCACAGCCCGGGCTCTCAGGCAGCAGCCTATCCTGGATTTTAGCCTCGGTGCTTTCTGCCAAGGACAATTTTTCCAGCCTGCCGAAAAATGCCCTGAAACATCAAACAAGTTCCATTTACATTCGGTTCCTTTATCTTCCACTCATTTATCAAATTTCCCGATGATTACCATGCGTCTCTTTAATGCACCTGACCCATTGATAAGCATATTGGTAAACAGACTTTGACGGCGTTTTCCTTCACTCTGAGAACTTGCAGTTACATGCCATTAAATGTTTTCTCTCTGTTTTGTTCTTGGGTCGGCCCCATTAACGGGCTAGAGTGCAGACATATGGGTCTTATGTAAAAAAAGTGACTTTGGAACAGCTTTGCTGTGATTAGGGAAAGAAACAGCCTTAAGTAAAGGGAGCTATTTGGAGCAGAGAGGTTTTTAATTAGGATGATATTCTGGTGCTGAGAGACAGAGTAGCAGGAGCCAGGACCGCTTTCCCCGGGAAGGGCGCTGACACACACCAGCCCGCCAGGCTGATTTTTCAGGGAATTAAGCCCTTCACCCAAACTGGCAGAGGCAAGAAGCATTTGTCCAACGGAGCGCAGTACAAAGTGGTTTGGAACACAAACAATTATCTGGAGAATCAGGCCACTTGCATTCAAAACTGGGTAATTTGTTCTCATCAGCGGCAGGAGCGGCTGCAAAGGGTTTGATTCTGTGGCCGACTCTCCCCAGCCCCGAACAGACTGCCCCCTGGGGAGGTGGCAGTCTCACGCCACTGAATGCAGTCTCAAATAAACTCGGGATGCGGAAACGCAGATTTGCAGACATAACTTGAGGTGAAATCAGTTCTCTGATGGATCGCATAATGCAACAGAAAGGTCATTTTCAACAAGTAATGGCATTGTTGTTTTCACAAGAGATGTAGCTACTCATTAAACGAATTCAAGCCATGTAAAAAGAAGGAAGGGCTTCCCACGTGGCTCAGTGGTAAAGAACTCGCCCGCCAGCGCAGGAGAAACAGGAGGTATGGGTTCGATCCCTGGGTCGGGAAGCTCTCCTGGAGGAGGAAATGACAACCCACTGAAGTATTCTTGCCTGGGGAATCCCATGGACAGAGGAGCCTGTTGGGCTACAGTCCATGGGGTTGCAGAGAGCTGGACATGACTGAGCTTGATGAGCACACAAAGAAAGCAACAAAAGACCTAAATTCCTGCTACTCAGAAATAATCTCCCAGTTCACAGGTTCCCAGCTGTCTGTCGTCACAAGCCCTCACACGGGGCATGGGGCAGGGACCACCTTGCTCTTGGGTTCTGGGATCAGGGACTGGGATTGGGGGGTGTCTCTTCTCCACAGTCCCTGGGGCCTCAATGGGGGAGACTCCACTGGCTAGCAGTGGGTTGATTGGCAGGTGCTAGAAACTTCCAGAGGGGCCTTTGCTCATATGTCTGGTGCCTGGGCTATGGGGACTCTCACCAAGACCATGCCTCTCTCCATGAAGCTGAGGCTCCCCCAGTGAGGGGGCTGGTCTGCAGAGGGGGTGCCCCAAAGGGAGGATGTGGAGAGTGAGGGTCCAAGAGACTGCTCCAGAGGCCGCAAGCCTGCTTACGCCCTTCCGTGGTTCACAGAGTGTCCTCTCCATTGGGAGTGGGTGCCTGAGGTGAGCTCAGTTCACAGGGAGGGATGATCAAGGTCACACGCCCAGAGCTTTTGAGGCAGGGGACATGACCATGCGAATCTTTGAAAAATTCACTCTCCGTCGGCTGTTGAAAGAGAGACACGAAGGAAGAGAGAAGCTTTTCTTTCACTGGATACGCTTCTGTCTAGATGTGATTAATGGAATAGTCGCAGCCACTTTGCAACCATGAGTGAGCTATTCTGAGAAGAACAGTGCAGAAAGCTGGGAAAATATTGGGTCCTCGATGACCTACTTAAATTTTCAATCCTGAAGCCAACAGTTAAAGTGTATGAAATACACAGCTTCTTTCTGTGACTCACACGAAAAACTTGCTCTCCCTCGAGTGACTGTCTTTCCAGACAACTCTTCAGGTTTGAATACAACTCACAAGCGGTGGGTGTCAGCTGTGTGGCGGGTGTGGAGTCTGCAGAAGTAGATTCATATAAGCCCTTTCGTAAGAATGGTATTAGTTAATCATGCCTTCAAAATTATGAATTAATATAAATTTCACTCCTTTGGAATTTAACAGAGGAAAAAGGAAAAGACACAAAATGGAAAGATTTGTTGAACTTCAAGTCATTTTTCAGCCACAAGAGATATTAGCTCCTAAATGATCTCTCCAAGAATAAGGAAATAAATTATAAAAACCATTAAAGCATAGAGTCATTATTATTTAAGATAATTTTCTTCCCTGATTTTGGACAGTAAGGACTAACAGCTGGGGAAAAATGCAGTTACTCTAGTTTTTACACTTCTTTTTAGCTCTCCCTTGCCCTCTTGCCAAGTTTTGTTGCTTATATTATTTTTGCCAAGGTTTATGATGTTACCATTCCAGTGGGACTGTGTTCCTTAAGTTGTTTAAAAGTCTTAGTTACCTGTTAATATGGACTCAGCTCAATTTCGGATGTGTGTTTATGTACATCTGTATTTCTGTGCGTGACCCCTCCCTCATCCTCCCCCCTCCCCCTTCCTCCTCCCCTCCCCCTCCCCCTGCACTTCCCCCTCCAATTTTCCCTCCTTCCTTCCCCCTTCCCCTCCCCCTCCTTCCCCCTTTCCCCTTTCCCTCCTTCCTCCCCTCTCCCTTCCCCCTTCCTCCTCCCCTCCCCCTCCTTCCTTCCCCCTTTTCCCTTCCCCTCCTTCCTCCTCTCTCCCTCCCACCCCCTTCCCCTCCATCCCTCCCTCAAGGTGGCTTCTCCATTACTAATTTCTTTTCTGGCTTCATCTCTTGGTCAGATGCATTTTATCTGAGTGATTTGTATCAAGAAGGGCTCACAATGGCTTTAGTTCTCAAAGTCTTTAATGTTTGAAAACGCTTGCCTATCCCTCTGATCTGCAGTCATCTCTGTGCGGGTAAACTGCTCCCGGTTGCCAGGCCCCCCTGCCTCGGCTCTGAAGTTCTGCCCATGGCCTGGGCCCCACTTCGCCTGCCCCTCTCCTGGCTACACCAGAGGGTGGGTGGTGCTTGCTAATGGGGGCTCTGAGCCTGAGGAGGATGGGGGCAGAGTGTGGCCGTCGGGCTCCCTAAGGGTCTCAGCTCCCTTCCTGCAGGAGCTGGTTCCCGGCTGGCTGCCAGGATGCTGGGTTCTCTCAGCCTCTGCCTCTGTCCTTGGTGGTGCATCTGGGGTGGGGCAGGGAGGGGACGGACCTGGCGGTGCCTGGGCCAGGAGCCAAGCTCTAGTGCTCAGATAGCCTGCCCCGCTGGGGATCAACAAGACCAAATGGAATTTGGGACCAAGTTTCCCTGCCTGCTTTCTTCAATTTCAGTCTGAACTTGGCAGTAAGGAGTTCATGATCTAAGCCACAGTCAGCTCCTGGTCTTGTTTTTGTTGACTGTATAGAGCTTCTCCATCTTTGGCTGCGAAGTATATAATCTGTCTGATTTCGGTGTTGACCATCTGGTGATGTCCATGTGTAGAGTCTTCTTTTGTGTTGTTGGAAGAGGGTGTTTGCTATGACCAGTGCATTATCTTGGCAAAACTCTATTAGCCTTTGCCCTGCTTCATTCCACATTCCAAGGCCAAATTTGCCTGTTACTCCAGGTGTTTCTTGACTTCCTACTTTTGCATTCCAGTTGCCTATAATGAAAAGGACATCTTTTTAAGGTGTTAGTTCTAAAAGGTCTTGTAGGTCTTCATAGAACCGTTCAACTTCAGCTTCTTCAGCGTTACTGGTTGGGGCATAGACTTGGATAACTGTGATATTGAATGGTTTGCCTTGGAAATGAACAGAGATCATTCTGTTGTTTTTGAGATTGCATCCAAGTACTGCATTTCAGACTCTTTTGTTGACCATGATGGCTACTCCATTTCTTCTAAGGGATTCCTGCTGGCAGTAGTAGATATAATGGTCATCTGAGTTAAATTCACCCATTCCAGTCCATTTTAGTTCACTGATTCCTAGAATGTCGACGTTCACTCTTGCCATTTCCTGTTTGACCACTTCCAATTTGCCTTGATTCATGGACCTGACATTCCAGGTTCCTGTGCAATATTGCTCTTCACAGCATCAGACCTTGCTTCTATCACCAGTCACATCCACAGCTGGGTATTGTTTTTGCTTTGGGTCCATCCCTTCATTCTTTCTGGAGTTATTTCTCCACTGATCTCCAGTAGCATATTGGGCACCTACTGACCTGGGGAGTTCCTCTTTTGGTATCCTATCATTTTGCCTTTTCATGCTGTTCATGGGGTTCTCAAGGAAAGAATAATGAAGTGGTTTGCCATTCCCTTCTCCAGTGGACCACATTCTGTCAGGCCTCTCCACCATGACCCGCCCATCTTGGGTGGCCTCACACGGCATGGCTTAGTTTCAGTGAGTTAGACGTGGCTGTAGTCTGTGTGATTTTCCAGAGGTCATGTATGGATGTGAGAGTTGGACTGTGAAGAAAGCTGAACGCTGAAGAATTGATGCTTTTGAACTGTGGTGTTGGAGAAGACTCTTGAGAGTCCTTTGGACTGCAAGGAGATCCAACCAGTCCATCCTAAAGGAGATCAGTCCTGGGTGTTCATTGGAAGGAGTGATGCTAAAGCTGAAACTCCAGTACTATGGCCACCTCATGCAAAGAGTTGACTCATTGGAAAAGACTGTGATGCTGGGAGGGATTGGGGGCAGGAGGAGAAGGGGATGACGGAGGATGAGATGGCTGGATGACATCACCGACTCAATGGACATGAGTTTGAGTGAACTCCGGTAGCTGGTGATGGACAGGGAGGCGTGCTGCGATTCATGGGATGGCAAAGAGTCGGACATGACTGAGCGACTGAACTGAACTGAACTGAACTTCCTTGCTTTGCCCATCGTGGGCAGCCTAGGGTCCTCAAGCTGGGGTGAAGGCGGAGGCTAGTTCAGGACCCTCATTACACCTGAACATGCCTTTGGGGTGGATTTAAAACTCCATGCTTCTCTGGGCCTCTGTTCCTTTGTAAGTTGGAGATTGGTGTGATCCTCACCTTGAAGGGCACAGAGGTAGGATGCAGAGCACTGGCTCCCATCTCCGGCAGGTCGTTGTCATGGTTACCATGTCTGGGCTGGGAAACTCCATCACCTGCACTGTTACCCTGGCACTCCGCCGCGGGACCCTGCGCCGCAGAAGGGGACCCTGTGTCTGTTGCCTCTCACTGCACCTTCTTCTTGCCTCCCCCTGGTCTTAGCTCTGAAAAGAAAGTGAAAGTATCATCGGTCTGTCGTGTCTGACTCTTTGACCCCATGGACTGTAGCCTGTCAGGCTTCTCTGTCCCTGGGATTCTCCAGGCAAGAATACTGCAGTGGGTTGCCATTCCCTTCTCCGGGGGATCTTCCCCACCCAGGGATTGAAACTGGGCCTCCCACATTGCAGCAGATTCTTTACCAACTAGCCATCAGGGAAGCTAAGAAGGAGTTAGTGGCTCCGTTGTGTCCAACTCTTTTTGACTCCATGGACCATAGCCCGCCAGGCTTCTCTGTCCATGGTATTCTCCAGGCAAGAGGACAGGAGTGGGTTGCCTATTTCTTCTCCAGGGGATCTTTCCCACCCAGGGATCGAACCCAGGTCTCCTGTACTGCAGGCAGATTCTTTACTGTCTGAGCCACCGAGGAGCTGTGCCTTTAAGCCCTTTCTCTGCTGGGTTCTCTCTCCCCAGCTGGACTGGGTGTCCGGTGTTCTCCCATGCTGGCCCCCAGCCCTGCTGGCCCTGGGCCCCAGGCTCTGCTGGCGCATCTGGTTCTGAACACGCACCCTGGGCAGCTGTGTGCTGGCCTGACTCCCACGCTGCTGTCTGAGGACTCGGCTTTCTCCACCGAGTTTACAGCATTAAATGATGCTCGGGGCCCAGGCCCCATCATCTCCCCATCAGCCACCTTATTGTTGTTTTAAATGTTTTTTTTTACTAAGCATCTCTAACCGGCTGCCCATAAAATAATGGGAGGAAAAGGATTCTCCGTAAAGAGGAGCTTATCTGGGTTGTAAATGCAGGGCCGCTAATTGTGCCCTAGTGCCTCAGTGGGACTGTTGATGACTGCAGGCGGAGTGGGCTGTGTGGTCAAGGCTCCCTCCACATCAGGCCCCCTGGAGGGGCCGGCCTGGGCCGCCCGGCTGGGGCTCCCGGCGGGACAGAGGGGCTCGTCTGATGGCTCAGGAGCAGGCCCTCAGGAAGCGGTTGAGGTGAGGAGAGAGCCCAGGACCGAGTCGCGAGGAGCAGCCACCCCGGTCACCAGGCACCCCCGGAGCGCGGGGCCCAGGGCCGGGCCTGGCCAAAGCCTCGGCGACTCTTTGTGGGCTGAGGATGGATGAGGCACTTCCTTCCCTGGAGGCAGGGAGGCCAGGCAGCTCCTGCGGGTTCTGGGTCCCATGGATCTGGGTACCAGCCTCCTATCTCCCTGCAGGAGTGCAGCTGCCTGCCTCCCTGTGCCCACTTCTTCACCCGCAAATTCCAGTAACGATGCCCATCTCATGGGGCCTCTGTGTGGGTTACAGGTCAAGCCCAGTGCTTGGCAAGCAGCAAGCTCTTCTTGAATGGCTTTTTAGCCATGCTCAGAACCAGCGCTTCCCAGTGCTCCATCCAGCGGGTGATCTCAGAGTCTGCCGCGGGCACCCACGTGGCTGGCTTCAGGGCACGTCCATGTCCCAGGCTCTTTATGCTCCGTGGAGGCCCCGGAGAGTAATGAGCGACAGGTGAGTGGCCAGGACTGTGCTGTGCCATTGTCCGGGCACCAGTGCCCCCAACGAGTGGGCATTCGGCCATTTCCAAGGGCCCTCTGCTGGGCATGGCTCAGCAGAGCCATCAGCTGTCCTGAGCTGACACCCTGGCCATGGGCAGCCTTTTGTCAACCACTTCTTGACTTAGACTTAGCCCCACAGAGGCTGGGTTGGCACCACGTCATAGGCCCTCTGCTTGGGTCTCCGGGCCGGGGACTGCCTTCAAAGTTGGCAGCCCCTCCCCCAACTGCAACCAAGGGTGGGTCCACCCTTTACTTTGAACTGACGCAGGATCAGGGTCCAGGGTCCCGCTCCCCCCACCCCAGGCCCCTGTAGCAGTAAGTTGACTCATTGGAAAAGGTCGTGATGCTGGGAAAGATTGAAGGCAGGAAGAGAAGGGGGAGACAAAGGATGAGATGGTTGGATGGCATCACCAACTCGATAGACATGAGTTTGAGCGAGCTCCGGGAGATGGTGAGGGACAGGGAGGCCTGGCGTGCTGCAGGCCATGGGGTGGCAAAGCTGAACGCAGCTCAGTGACTGAACAGCGGCAGCAGATGCCTCTTCCTCCCCCAGAAGCAGCAGGTGCCCCTGTCCTTGAGGACGGGAGGGGCTTGGTGGTCACCGGCTGTCTTTGGAGCTTGCTCTCTGTGGCTGTTCGCGGTCTCATGCGTTCCTGCAGGACCTTCTGGAGCACCCAGGGGGCAGAGCCTGTGGGTGGTGCAGCCCCCTGGGCGTTTCGAGCTCCCAGTCCTGAGCGGACACCCTGGCCGTGGGCAGTCTTTCGTCAGCCACTTCTTGAGCTGTCCATGCCTTTTCCACCTAGGCTCTGCCCCTGAGGAAGTTTGTTGTTATCTTCTCAAGTCGTCATAATGAAATAGATTGGACATCTTTTTATCCCTTCAAGATCTGTTGAGACTTGATTGATGCCCCAACATTTCCCAAGTGTTTGATATGGGTGCCTGAAAAATAGACCTTGCTATGCAGTCGCTGCAAATGCCCCATTTTTAAGTCATATTCTTCAAATTTTTTTCTATCTTTGCTGACATTTTTCTGCTTGTTCTTTTAATTCTTGAGGTGTGTATCAAAATACCCTTCGGGCCTTCATTGGGGGTCCAGTGGTTAAGACTCCGTGCTTCCACTCCTGGGGGTAGGGGCTTCTATCCCGGTCAGGGAGCTGAGATTCCACTGCCCGTTCAGTATGGCAAACCGACAAGAAAAAGCCCATGTTTGTCTGTATCTCCTCGTGGGCCTGTGTTTATTTTCTGTTTTTTTTTTTTCCAATGTTCTGTTCCTAGGTGCACATATATTTAGAATTTTTAAACCTTCTTAGTGCATTGAAAGTTTTACCATGACATGGTGAATTTATTAAACTTGCAGTCTATTTTTTCAGCATTTAGGAATCAATTAAAAAATTCGTTCATTTTAAAACAAAAATAGTACTTTAGACTAATCCAAGAGTGATTTTTCTTTTACCATTAACTCATCAAACACAACTTTATGTTAATATATTAAAAATGTACCCAAAACTAATGACTAATTCAAGAAAATATTAGGTAATCTGATTAGATTAATACTTCAGAATTAAAAGAACTGACTTACATGCTTAACATGCTCCTCTGTTCAACTCCAGGTTGTGAAAGATGACAAAATGTAACTTATGTTCCCCGAAGAAGCCTGTTTGCTTCCAGCTCACCGTTGTTGGATTCTAGCATACTTTAGGCCCTTTGGTGTCCCTGTCAAAGCTGGGAGGGGGACTCACCGGAACCTCCACACCCATGAGCAGGTAAAGCAGAGCTCATCCTTCCAGCTTCCCCGAAACATCCGCTCATTTTCCGTTTCCCTGCAGATCCTGGCCAGCTGATGTTCACTATTTTGTTAGTTTTCTAATGATTTTTTGCTTTTACTTTTTAAAACATTATAAATTATGGCATCACCAACTCGATGGATATGAGTTTGAGCAAGCTTCGGGAGCTGGTGTTGGACAGGGAAGCCTGGTGTACTGCACTCCATGGGGTCGCAGAGCTGGACATGACTGAGTGACTGAGCTGAACTGATAAAATATATAGAACATTAAAATTTCCATCTAAACCGTTTAAAAATGTACAGTTCAGTGGTATTAAATGCATCCGTAATGTCATGAAGCCATCACCACCACTCATCTCCAGAACGCTTTTCATCTTGAAAAACAAACTCTATATCCATTAAACGGTGGCTCCCATCCATCTCCCCCAGCCCTGAAATCCAATATCTGACTTTCTGGCTCTGTGATTTGAACTACTCTAAGTATCTCCTGTTAAGTGGAATCATATGATATCTGTCTTTTGTGATTGGCTTAACTCATTTATCACAGTGTCCTCAGGGCTCATCCATCCGGCAGGATTTCCTTCTTTTAAACACTGACTGAGATTCTATCGCATGTACGTGCAACATTCCGTTTGTCCATTCATCCGTCAGTGAACGCCCGGGTTGCTTCTTTCCTCTGTGAATCATGATGCTGTGAACAGGGGTGTTCAATTACCTCTTCAGGATCGAGCTTTCCGTTTGTTTGGGTTCACCCTCAGAAGTGGTTGCTGACCGTGTGGAATTTCTGACTTTAGTTTTTGAGGAACCGCCATTTTCCTGCAGCAGGTGTACACTTTACGTCCCCACCAGCGGTGTACAGGCGCTTCCGCTTCTCCACGTCCTGGGCTGGTGGCTTTCTGTTTTCCTGAAAGAAAGCATCCTAATGGGTATGAGGTGGAATCTCATACTTGTTATTTGCACTTCCCCTGTTCCTGGGTTGGGAAGATCCCCTGGAGAAGGAAACGACAAACCACTCCAGTATTCTTGTCTTGGAGAATCCCATGGACAGGGGAGCCTAGAGGCCACGGGGTCGCAAGAGTCGGACACAACTGAGCAACTAAACCTAACCTAACTTAACCTGACCTGATGGGGATGCTAAGGATCTTTTCCTGTGCCTGCCAACCATTTGCATATCTTCTTTGGAGAAATGTCTATTCAAGCCCTTTGTCCATTTTTATGCTGAGCTGTGTCTGTTATTGTTGAGTTTCATGAATTCTCTATACATTCTGAATGTCAGTCCCCTACCTGGTATATGATTCCCAAACACGTTCTCCCATTGTGTGGTTTTCCTTTTTGCTCTGTTGATAGTGTCTTTCAATGTGCAAAGTTGTAAAATTTTCCTGAAATCCAGTTTGTCTCTTTTTGGGTTGTTGTTGCTTAGGCCTTTGGTGTCATATCCGCAAAATCATGGCCCAATCAATGTTTTGTCCTAAGTTTCCTTCTCTTGTTGTTTTGGGTCTTATATTTGGGTTCCTGATACATTTTGAGTTAATTTTTATGTAGTTTTAGGTAAGGGTCCAACGTCATTCTTCTGCATGTGGACATCCAGTTTTCCTAGGACCTTTTGTTGAAAAGATTGTGCCTCCAAACATCCGCAGTAAAACAAAACTGTCAGTTTCCCTCGGGAGTGTCCTTAATGAAGCAGTAAAGACTGCTAGTTTTATTAAATCTCCACCCTTGCGTACATGCTATGTTAATATTCTGTGTGACCAATTGGAAAGCACGCCCAGGACACACACTCTGCACGCTGAATACAGTGGTACTTGAGAAACAAGAGCTTCCCTGGTGGCTCAGATGGTAAGGAATCCGCCTGCAATGTGGGAGACCTGGGTTCGATCCCTGGGTTGGGAAGATCCCCTGGAGAAGGGAAAGGCTACCCACTCCAGTATTTTGGCCTGGAGAATAGTCCACGGGGACGCAAAGAGTCAGAGCGACTTTCACTTCAGTCGAGCTACAAAATAGGCACTGTTTTCATGAAACATGGTTTTTACCTGAAAGAATGGTTTGACGGACAAACTAGGAATATTCCAACTTGGGTGTTCGGAAGACATTTTCTCAAAATGAACCATGCGAGCCTGTGACTTCAAGGAAAATAGCTGACAGTATTATTCATAATATTATTGATACGCTTTGACTCTTCAAATGAAGCTTAGGGTTGAGTAGCCCTTGCCTCTGTTACCATGGGCTTGCCAGCACCCCCGTGCCTAAAGGCGTCTGATGCGATTCATGGTGATATTAACAAATGTGCCTTCTTGGTATCAGATGACAAAATACATCAACACGTAGAAGACCCGTGTGACTCAGTGAGGCAGCAATTTGCAAGTGTGATTAAAAGATCTATCCAAAGTGCAAGATTCAGAGCTTCTGACCTGGTTCTGGTTCGGATGAGGTCACCATGAGGTTTGGTTTCTTGAACTTCCTCACTGATGCTACTGCGTAGTCGGGGTAAGAGCCTCTTTTCTCTCCAGTTTTTGAATTTATAAGCGGTGTGAACCAGGGCCCAGGGAGGGAAAAGTTGAGCTCACAGGGCTGGGTGGACTCAGCCTCCCTGCTCACTGTCGATAATTCTGGGGAAGAAAGAGAATGCTGACCCTCAGAGGGAGGCTCTGATCTGTCCCAGGGATGCGGGGTAGGGAGGGGCTGCACTGGGGGGGCATTGAGGGTCAGAGGGCAGCAGGCAGGGAGGGCTCAGGGGCGGGAAGTAGGGGATAGGGGAGCAGACTGCCAGAACCTCACGGACCTTGTCTTTAACAGCAGGACCTTCTGTGGGGCCAGATTCTCTGGCTGATCTGAAGGGTAGGGGGACATGGCGTACAGCTGGAGGGGTGGAGGAGGGCTCCCTGCAAAGGTGAGCTTGGACTTGAGGGCTGAGGCTTACCCTGGAGTCAGCCCAGTGCAGCGATTGGGGTGGGTGAGAGGAAAGCAGTGCCCATGCCAGGGGCCAGCCTCGTGCCCAGATGGACCCGGCAGGTGGCTGGAAGGTCCTCGCTGCAGCCGAGTTGGGCCTGGTCTTTGAGTGTGAGTCACGGGACCCTGGCTTCCTCTCCCTCATGATGGTGCATCATTCATCAGGAGCTTTCAGTGCCAAAGCCTTGAACATGATCTTGAAGACTATCTGATCGTATCTTCACAAATCCCATGAAATACTGCTGAGGCCATTTGATGAGGCAAAAGGAGGCTCAGAGGCACCCAGGGATTTGCTGGCCAGAGGCCAATCCTGGACATGAACCCACATCCGCCAGGCCCCAGACCCTCCCAAGTGCCTCCCCCTTTGGGCCAGCTGTCAGATGGTGGAGGCTTGATTGCGAGCCCGATGGGGACTGATTCCAGAAGTGGCTGCCAGTGATTATTTTGGGGACATCGGGATGCAGCTGGGATTTAAATGTCCAAAATATCTCTCGAGAGACAGAGCTGGGGCTGAAGCTCTGAGCCCTGGATTTCAGCCCGGATGGGAGCTCAGGCATCTGCAGGCAAAGCTAACACCCCTGGGAGCCGGGCCTTCCTTGCTGGGTGCTGGTTCTCATCCCAGGTCCCTGTGGGCTCCAGAAGGGGCTGATCTTGTCACGGCCCTGCTGAACCTTTCAACTCCTGCAGGTAAGTGTGCGGTGATCCTAGGTGCTAGATGAGTCCCTGAGAGTGCAGGGGACAGGGGGCAGGAGCACCGGTTCTCTCCTCCGAGGGCACGGCTCTCAATAAAAACTGAGGCAGACCCTCCTGATCCTGGGACCCATAATCAGCCGGGTCTCTCTCCTCCCACCGGAGCCAGGCAGCCCACACGTGAATCTGTGTCTCCACCCACTGGCTGTGTGACCCTGGACAGTGACTTAACCTCTCTGAATCTCCTTAGGTGGGGAGAGGATGCACCCCTGCGCGGCAGGGGTGCTGAGGGTGGGCTGGGCCTTCTCCCTGCACCACCTGGAACCCATCCCAGTGCAGGTCTATCCTACTTGTTTGCAGGTTTTGAGGGAACCATAAATGGCACGGTGGTGGAGAATCCACCTGCCAATGCAGGAGAGCCAGGTTCACTTCCTGGGTTGGCAAGGTCCCCTGGAGGAGGAAGTGGCAACCCACTCTAGTATTCCTGTCTGGAAAAGTCCCATGGACAGGAGAACCCATCAGGCCACAGTCCATGGGATGAAAAGTCGAACGTAACTGAGCACGCAAGCATGACTGAGTGCCGAGTAGGCTGTAGATGCCAAGAGGGCTAGAAAAACATCGATGCTTTCAAGCTCTGCTCTTAAGCCCTTTTTATGCTGCCGGATGCAAAGAGAAAGGATGAATGTCAGTGTGGCAAGCACAATAAAACCTCCAAATATGTGTGTGTTCTCACCCTTGCAGCTGGAAAGTAAATTGCCACAGGACAAAGGGGGATTAAGGTTGCAGATGGAATCAGAATTTCCGGCCAGCTGACCCGAGATGTGTGACTCCCTTGGATCATCAGGAAGGGGCCGGTGTAGTCAGAGGGTGCTTGTGGGAGACAGACGGGAGCAGGAGGGCAGAGCGTGACCTGAGAGGGAGCTGAGCTGCTCTGGCTGGTTTTGAAAGCAGAGGAGGCCAGGGGGCAAGGAGTGCAGGCGCCTCTAGAAGCCAGAGAAGGTGAGGGAGGGGGAGGGGCCCTCCCAGAGCCTTCAGAGGAACCAGCCCTGCCCACACCGGGATGTTAGCTCCCATCCTGGGAGACCCGCTTCACACTGGGTCCTCCAGATGTGCCCGGGAGTAAGCACGTGGGTCTGTTACGGCACTGATGATGGGAAACCAACACCAGCGTTGGCTGGATCTTTGCCCAGGGCCTCACGGCTCTTCGGTTTATAGGAGAGGCTGCTCCAGCCAGCAGCTCTGACCCGCCGCCCCCTTCCTCCAGGGCCGTGGGCTTGTCTGGAGGCATGCCCAGGGCTCCCGCGGGAGGGCACTGCCAGAGCGGAGCCTGTGGAGTGACCTGCAGGGAGACGGCACACGAGCCCTTCAAACAGGAGGAGGCTCGGGTGATGGTAAACCTCAAGAGAAGGGCTTCAGTGCGAGGCGTGGGGCCTGAGTGCGGTGCCCGGCGGGTGTAGCCAGCCGGTCATCCGGCCCCAAGGCCCCGGGAAGCCAAGAGAAGCGTGACATAGAGCGAGTCCGGAGCCCCAGGCTCTGTCTTCCTACTCAGTGACATTAAGCAGCAATTGTGGAAGAAACACTCTTCACTGATGGTGAGCTTCACGGGGACTGTAATTCTGGGGGCATCGGGGGCGTCCCTGTTTACACACCTTTTCTCTATCAGTTTCCTCGCGTGGCCTTTCTAATCCACGCTAGGCTGACACACACACTCACACGTGCACACAGCCTGATGGATCTTGGTCCCAGATGGAGTGGGGGCTGGGAGATGCCCGTGGGCTCTCACCCTCCAGGGCTGGGTGGGGCAAGCACCACAGTGAGGGGTCCCCTCTGCTCATGTGGTCCTGCGTCTCATTCAGGCCAGGCGTGAATCAGGCTTCAGTCCCACCCTGGATGCTGGGGAGGGATGCTGCTCAGGCAGAGCATCCCTGGCGTGTAAACCACAAGCAGTAGCTTCCATAGTCCTGGAGGCTGGAAGCCGCGATTCGGTGTCCACAAGGCCGGAGTCTGGTGAGGTCCCTGCTCCGGCTGTGCAGATGCGCCGGCTCGCTGCTGTGACTTCCTGAGGCTGGAGGCAGCTCTGGTCTCCCTGACTCCTCACAGGGCCCTGCCTCCATGCCTGCATCTAACGTGACCACCCCAAAGTCTCCACATTCTAATGAGAGAGGCCAGACCTGGGACCCTTGGCTGCAGGACTTGCAGCCAGACAAACGTCTCCTCCAGCAACACGATCCAAAGAAATCAGAGGAGGCTAAAGATAATTGCATGTGTGCACAGATGGGGCAAGGGGTCCACAGTAAGACACACACAGTTCAAACCCACTGCCACTTCTGAACAGCAGAAATGGGGCTCTGGACAAGATCCTTGCACGGGGCGCCACCAGGGCGGGAGGTGGGCAGACCAGCTCAGCCACCCCTCTGGCCCCTCCCACTGATATCCCCGCCCCCCCACTTAAGGGACCAGCTCAGGAGCAAGCGAGGGGATCTGTCACTTTTCTCGCTCCCCTGTGCTGCAGCCCGAGTCCAGCGAAGCCTCGTCAGAATTCCCCATCTGGCCTCATCAATGTCTATTGATTAAAGAGTCCGGGGATGCGGACCAGTAACACTGAGACCATCCCCCTGGGATGGGAGTTCTGGGAGGATAGGTACCTACGGATCACAGCCCCTCCTTCCTTGGCTCTTTTTACCTGGGGGAGGATGTTGTTCAGTTACTAAGCCGCGTCCTGCTCGTTGTGGCCGCGTGGACTGCAGTAGGCCAGCATCCACTGTCCTGCACTGTCCTCCAGAGTCTGTTCAGACTCACGTCCATCGAGTCGGTGATGCCATCCAACCATCCAGTTCCTCTGTCACCCCCTTCTCCTGTTGCCTTCCATCTTTCCCAGCATCAGGGTCTTCCCTGAGGCTGGAAAAGGGGTACAAAGGGGAGCGACCATGTCTCAATGATGTCGGTCCTGCATGGGGGTTTCTGGCGGCCTCAGATGGGTCTTTGCAGCCCGCCCTCTGATGGGGTCCCTGGCTCTCCCAAGGCCGTGCCTCTGACAGGCTGATGGACCTGGGGGAGGAGTCGCCCTTCTCTCTGCCTCCCGGGCCCACACCTCCCTTCTTTAACCCCGTCCCCAGTTCTGGATCCTGGCTGCATCTCGTTGTTGCTGGTCATACTGGAAGCCTGGAGTTCCAGAAGCTTCTCCATGGGTTCTGTGTGGAATGAGGCCCATACCAGCCTTTGCTTTTGGAGAAGTAAGGAAATGTGAATTCTGAGACCCTTACCTATAAAATTGGGATAAGAATGCCTCTCCCCCAGGATGCCTGTGAGGCTCAGACTAGCACAGCTGGCCAGAAGCCCACATGAGACCGTGGCCCCCCCGGCAGGGCGCTGCCCCCTCTGCTGGGGCCCCGCCAGGCTGCCGGCATCACCTGCGCTTCCAGGAGACTTGCAGTCAGCACGGCAGACTGAAGACGAAGGATGCCTCTCCCGCTTCAGACATGCAAAAAGGATGGGTGTGCTCCAACAGGAAGTTCCGAGTGCACGTGGAAAGCCTTAGATACCAGAGGGAGACGGCACTCAAGGCCAGAGCGGTGGGGAGGGTGTAAGGGCAGGGTCTCGAGTGGGGACAGGAGAGGGCTGGGACGACGGAGCCCCCTTCGTGAAGTCGGGGTCTGACAGATGCTGTCACTTCCATGAATGGGACAACCGAGTGGGCACCTGCTTTCAGCTGTGGGTTTCTGATTTTGTAATGCCAACTCTGGACGGATGGAATTCATATTTACACCCCAGGAGCGCTGAGGTGAGAAGCGCAAGTTGGGTCTCGGAGAAACACCACAGGAACGGGTGGAAGCCACTCGCCTGCAGAGGGCACGGCCCCGAACCGCTGCACGCGGGCCCCGGCACCTGGGGTGCTCCGGGCCCCCACGGACGCTAGTTCCCATGCAAGACGCACTCTGAGTGAGAATGCTCAGGGACGACCCAGCGCACGAGCGCGTTCCCGCCCCAGGACTGCAGGCGACAGAACAGTCTGAAGAAGGTTTAAAAATAAGCGCGCGTAAGTTTTTCAGCGAGATGGAGGAACGGACCACGTAGGCAGAAGTAGGCCATTGTGAAGAGACTAAACAGGTGGTTAAAAAAAAAAAAAGAACAGAAGGGAAATTCTAGGAATGGAAAATGTGGTCGTTGACAGGGAAGAGAGACTTGGCAGCCTCCGTCCCCATTCTGAGGCCATTGTCTGACGTGCGCGGGAGTGTGCCGCTTCCAGGCTGGAAAGAGGGTGAGGAAGTCAGAGAAGTGACAAGGCCCCATCTGCCTTCTCCGCTGTGGGTTTACAGTCTCCCGAGGGAGACGGGCCTGGGGGAATAAAAATAATGGGAAGCATTTGCTCATCGCTTCCTCTGTCCAGGCGCGGTGCGAAGCCTTTCCTAGGCGTCTGCTTGGCTGATTCTGACCACCCTTCCAAGGAGCCTGCTGTTGGCCCGGCTGCAGGTGGAGGGACGGGGCCCCGGGGGGTGGGGGCTTGGGCCCGTGGCCTGGGGCTCAGTCGGGTCTGGGGGCTGTCTCGTGGCTGCGTGACCAGCCCTCCAAAGGGACATGCACCGAGAGACAAAGGCCGCAGTCCACACGTGGCTTGGCTCTGGCCGTGACTGCGTTTCACATCCCAAACTGGGGGGTTTGCCAACGGCAGGCTTCCTCGTGGATTCACGTGCGAACATGAACTGTTTCAGGAAGGTTCTTCGGGGGCGTGCATTTCATTCTCCCAGGTCTTTGACCGCTGTCCCAGGCTCTCCTCATTAGCCCTTGCACCTATCCCTGTCGATTTTGTTAACTGCTTTCCTTTCATTAGAAATACTTATTTATTTATTCGGCCAGTTGCTGCATGTGAACTAGGTTCTTGGTTGGGGCGCGTGGGATCCAGTCCCACCAGGGATGGGCCCTGGGCCTCTGCAGTGGGAGTGCAGAGTCTTAGCCACTGGACCGCCAAGGAAGCCCCCCAGCCCTGTCACTGGTGATGCCTCCTCCACCTCCTGG
The DNA here is from genome assembly GCF_001704415.2 of Capra hircus. NCBI lineage: Eukaryota > Metazoa > Chordata > Mammalia > Artiodactyla > Bovidae > Capra > Capra hircus. The sequence goes on from NC_030812.1 coordinate 116,312,242, forward strand.
GGCTTACCTCGTGGTTCAGACAGTAAAGAATCGGCCTGCAACACAGGAGACCCAGGTTTGTCCTTGCATCGGGCAGATCCCCTGGAGAAGGGCATGGCAACCCACTCCAGTATTCTTGTCTGGAGGATTCTGTAGAAAGAGGAGCCTGGTGGACTGTAGTCCTCGGAGTCACGAAGAGTAGGACACAACCGAGCGACTGATACTTTCACGTTCCTCTACCTCCTAGCATCCCGTCTGGGTGATATAAAACAGCTTTCGGTGAAAAGCTTGCATTCCTGAGGGCAAATTCCAGCACAAAAATTCAAGTCCGGCAGCGGCTCCTGGTGGTTGCCCAGTACTCCAGGGACTTGCTGACTTTTTTGCCATCAGGATGGGAAGAGGTGCAGGCGAGGAGCCATCGGTTACGCAGACTGATCAGGCTTCAGGGAGGGGGCCAAGAATGCATGGAGCATAGCAATGGACAGAGTTAATTGTAATTAATGACTAAGAAGCCCTTTAAGAATTCAAGATTAATTCAAAAAGACATGTAGAAGGGTACTGAACAGGTCCAACTGCCTTTAAATGCTTCACATTTAATGCATATTTATCAGAAGTACATTTTTTTTCCCCCAGACATCCTTTTGGAAGAATACGTGAAAAAATGTTCTTAAAATACCTCAAAGTACAATCCCCTTTGCCACCTAAGGGAGGAAGAAAGGATAGGACTTGTCGACGCATACGAATGTGTTATAAAGGGTGCTGAAGTCTAAGTCAGCTGGGAATTGGGCCAGAGATCATCAGGAAAGTTGTTTTAAGCTTGCTGATTCGAAGGAAAGTGGTACGATTCCATTCTAGGCATTCTGGGCATCTTTCAAAAAGGAAGGAGAAAGCCTAAAGTATGGAAGAAAGTGGGGTATGGGGACTCTCAAGGGCATTTCCAGGGAGACTTGTCTGAAAAACCTAGGATGTGAAAGAAAGGAGGGTGGGCCTCTGTCCCTGTGGTCATGGTGAACCAAAGGTGGGGGCAAGGTCTTTGCTGGACACCCCTTTAGAGGCCTGACCTTGATTCTGGGCAGGCTCGGTGACACCGACAGCAAAGCCTGGCAGAAGTGGCCTGCCCCAGCCTGAAGAGGCTGTTCTCAGACGCTCGGTCGTGTCTGACTCCGTGTGACCCCATGGACGTAGCCTGCTGTCCCTGGCATTCTTCCAGCAAGAATGCTAGAGTGGGCTGTCCTGCCCTCCTCCAGGGACTGAACCTGCATCTCTCGAGTCTCCTGCTTTGGCGGGCAGGGTCTTGACCACTAGAGCCCTGTAAGAGCCTGACCACTCTTATTTCCATCTCTTGAAATTCCAGCCTTTGGAATGGGGCTGCCGTGTTGTGAGGAAGCCCAGATGCGCACCTGGACGGACACAAAGGCCGCCGATCGTGGTTCTGCAGCCCAGCTCCAGCCCCTGGGTAGCCCAGCCTGCCAGGCTCCTGCAGGAGCTGTCTTGGGAGTGGGTCCTTCAGCTTCTATCAAGCTGCTCTGAGTGACAACACCCAACAGAGACAAGGCGTCACACTGAAAGTGAAAGTCGCTCAGTCATGTCCGAGTCTTTGCAACCCCAAGGACTACACAGTCCATGGAACTCTCCAGGCCAGAATACTGGAGTGGGGAGCCTTTCCCTTCTCCAGGGGCTCTTCCCAACCCAGGGATCAAACCCAGGTCTCCCGCATTGCAAGTGGATTCTTTACCAGCTGAGCCACAAGGGAAGCCTGGGAATACTGGAGTGGGTAGCCTATCCCTTCTCCAGCGGATCTTCCTGACCCAGGAATCAAACCGGGGTCTCCTGCATTGCAGGAGGATTCTTTACCAAGTGAGCCACCAGGGAAGTCCAAAGCACGGACTTGTAAGCAAAGAAAGTCTGTTGATGGTTCAAACCACTAAGTTTTTTTTTTTTTTTGCAAGCTAGTTATATAGCAAAGGATAAAAATAAATCAGAGAAACAGTGAAATGAACCTTATGAGAAACTCCTTTCCTGTCCAAACAGATATAAATGTGTTAAAATATACATAAATATTTATTTATTTAATAAAGTGCTTTAAAAAAAAATCTGGTTAGTTTTAATAGTAGCACTGGGGAATATCCAGGAGTTAGATAATAAGAGAGGAAGCATAGCCTAGCAGTGAGGAGCGTTGGAGAATTAGACCCAGACAGATACCTTAAGAGCTAGGGTTTAATGCCTACTTTGGGTCTTCCCTGGAGGCTCGGATGGTAAAGAATCTGTTTGCAACGCAAGAGACCAGGTTCAATCCCTGAATCCCTGGATCAGGAAGATCCCCCTGGAGAAGGAAATGGAAACCCACTTCAGTATTCTTGCCTGGAAAATTCCGTGGACGGAGGAGCCTGGTGGGCAACAGTCCATGGGGTTCCAAAGAGTCAGATATGACTGAGCAGCTAACGCTTTCATTTTTACTTTTTGGGTCTTGAGTGGACATTAGAGGACCTAGAATTTAAAGAAAATCTAGACCTGGGCTTTCTGTAAGAGATTCAGAACAGGAAGAGTCTATCTGACTTACAACAAGAAGCAGAGTGTCTCTGCCCTTTGGTCTGGAGAAGCAGGCCTAGGCAGTGGAGGCTCGTCCTAAGAAGGGTGAGCTCGGGGCCTATGCTGCTCGGAGTCCAAATCCATGCGGGGCTGCAGTGCAAAACCCCTGCAGTCAGTCCACACTGGTCTGGAGCCAGTGAGCTCACGGAGCGCCTCTGAAACACTGTCCCGCAGAAAGATCTTCCTGTTCTCAGGACCGAGCAGAACTGTCAGAGGAAAACTCCACTGAGAGATGAGCCGACGATGCTCAAAGTGCAAAGAGAATCTGTTTCGATGGGGGACAGTCAACAGAAGACGTGTGGGAGAACTCACACCCGAGGAACAGAAGACAATAGAGCGTCCCAACAGGGCTGTGACAATTCAACATGGCCAGAGGGACAAAGAGAGGGAAATTCATAACGTGGCAAGCAGGCACTATTACAAGCAAGAGAGAGAGTGCTACGCTTAGTCGCTCACTGGCGTCTGACTGTGCAACCCCATGAACTATAGCCCGTCAGGCTCCTCTGTCCCTGGGATTCTCCAGACAAGAATACTGGAGTGAGTTGCCATTCCCTTCTCCAGGAGATCTTCTTGATCCAGGGGTCAAACCTGGGTCTCCTACATTGACAGGTGGATTCTTTACCATCTGAACCACGAAAGAAGCCCCTTGTTAAAAATAAAAGCAAATTAAATGCGAGTGTTGGAAGATCCAGCCGAAGAGTAGTTTAAAAATCTCTCAATAGACATTTCTTAGGAAAGGTTTTACACCTCCCTGGAGAGAAACAGCCCTGGTGGGCACACACGAACCCAGCAGACCCCAAATGCAGCTCAGAGAGGGCAAAGGGGATGCGTGCCACGTCCCTCATGTGCACTCCACTCTTGCCCTTTCACGGGCTCTCAAGGCCAAGTTTCTACTTGGGTGCTAAGTCGCTTGAGTCAGCTCCGAGGTTTTGCGACCCCATGGACCAGAGCCCACTGGGGTCCCCTGTCCATGGGGTTCTATGGAATCCCTGCTGATGTCTGCCTATGGGTCCTTTGTCTTCTGGCGCACTTGGGTTTCCTCTCTTGTTTGAGTTTGGTTTTGTTTTATAAAGCGGTTTCTGTTGTTAGGATTTACTCTGTGTCTCTGTCTGGAGTAGGGAGGGCCATTAGCTCAGTTCAGCAGTTTTTGGCCTTCGGTTCTTAGCAGAAATATTCTGGTGCTGCCCTGTCTAACACAGCAGTCTATGTCCATTTATCTTAAGATAAGAGCCGACATACACTTGTATTTAAATGAATTAATGTGAAAAAGAATAAAAAGTTCAGTTCCTCAGCTTCCCTGGGGCTTCCCTAGTAGCTCAGCTGGTAAAATGCAGGAGACACTGGTTCAATTTCCGGGTCAGGAAGCTCTGCTGCAGAAGGGATAGATTACCCACTTCAGTATTCTCAGGCTTCCCTGGTGGCTCAGCTGGTAAAGATTCTATCTGCAATGCGGGAGACCTGGCTTCGATCCCTGGGCTGGGGAGATCCCCTGGAGAAGGGAATGGCTACGCACTCCAGTATTCTTGGCTGGAGAAATCCATGGACAGAGGAGCCTGATGGGCTACAGTCCATGGGGTCGCAAAGAGTCAGACAGGACTGAGTGACTTTCACGCTCAGCTCCCCTAGCGAAAGAAAGTGAAAGTGTTAGTTGCTCAGTCGTACTGGACTCTTTGTGACCCCATGGACGTAGCCCCCTGGCTCCTCTGTCCGTAGGATTATTCAGGCAAGAGTATTGGAGTGGGCTTGTCATTCTCCTTGCCAGGGGGTCTTCTTGACCCAGGGATCTAACCTCTGTCTCCCACATTGCCGGCAGATTCTTTAACGTCTGAGCCATGGAGGAAATCCTCTGCAAAGGATGAGGATGGAGCAGAGGAGCGGGGACCCCTGAGTCTGTGGGACCGGGGAGGTCAGGGAGCTGTCCCAGATGTTGCTGGGTGACATGGGTGACGTCAGATGAAACCGCAGCGCCAGGCTGCAGCAGCGCAGAGACATCTGTGTGCGCGCAGAGCAGGACAGGAGCTGTGTTCCAGGATGAAGCGCCAGCAGGGAGCGAGCAGCTTCCGGCCACCGCGATGAGGAGGGAGGAGCTGAGCAAACTGTTTACAAGGAGCAGAAACAGTCTGCTGGAGAAGTTTGCTGTCACAAGACGGAGGAGATGGAGCATCTTCAGAGATCGTCCCTCAGCCCGGTATCGGAGAGGAGCTGGACGTGCCTCTCAGCGGGAGGTGGCCCAGCAAGGTCTGAACACAGTGTGTCCTCCATGGAGGAGGCTGGACTTGCAGACCTCGGGTGGCAGGGAAGCACGGAAAATCCGGCAGCAGGGCGAGCACGGGCCAACTGATCAGTTTCTCATGATGAACCACTCATGTTCCTGGTGAATTCCAGGGTGATGCTCAAGGGTCCCTTCCATTCAAGGCCAGAGAGGAGGACTGGGGGTGACCCTGGAGATGCAGGGGGCACAGGGGACTGTGGGCAATGCCAAGGGGCTGCCCTCATGAGGCCAGGCCTCTCGCAGCTCAGTCGGTAAAGAAACTGCCTGCAATGCAGGAGACCTGGGTTCGATTCCTGGGTCGGGAAGATCCTGGAGAAGGGAATGGCTACCCACTCCAGTGTGCTTGCCTGGAGAATCCCGCGGACAGAGGAGCCTGGCGGCCACAGTCCATGGGGTCACGAGAGTTGGAAAAGACTTAGCGACTAAACCACCAGCACCAACCCAGATGTGGGTCTCCCACTCACTGGTCCCTTGTGACGAGCTTGGGGATTTCAGAGAAGTTCAGAGCCTCACGACTGCCCTCGTGGGGTTTGCTGTCTAGTGGAGGAATAGGAAGCAAAGAGCGCAGGTCAAACCCATTTTGGGAAAAGCTACAGTTGGGATATAACATGAGCTCAGTGAAGGCAGCAGAAAGCCTTTTCCGAAGAAGCACCTGAGTTGGGGCAGGGAGGGTGTGTTCCTTTCTGGGAACTGTGATAACAAAGACCACAAACTGTGTGCTTACAAAGCATTCTCTCACAGGCCTGGAGATCAGAAATCAGAGCCCAGGCGTCCCCAGGGCCGCTCTCCCTGAAGCCTGTAGGGGAGACCACTGCCCTGCTTCACTCTGCTTCTGGGGTTTGCAGCATCCTCAGCTTCCGGGGGCATCCGTCCAGTCTACCCCCATCACAGGAGCGCCCCTCAGCCTCTGCCTCCATCAGGGAACGTCTCTCCAGGGTTTCTACTGAGAAATCAACCCTTAGTCTCATTCTGGGTCCTACACTGGTAGTATTTGTTTTCTTTCTTATCTCTTTAAATAGCTTTTCTTTGTTTGATATTCTCCTTGCTTTTTCTCGTAATTTACTATGATGTATTTGCGTGTAGATTTCTTTTCTAAAGCTTTGTTATTGTGTTTTGTTAAACTGCCTGGACCTGAGGACTGGGCCTTTGTTCTATTTCTGCAAATTCTCACGCAGCATCTAACAAGCACTGTCTCTGCCCCCTCCTCTGCATTAAATGCCTTTTAAGATTCTGCTTCTGTGCCCTCTGCGCTCTGCCTGCCTCTTAACCAGTCTCTGCCGCTGTCTCATCAGTTGCGCTGGCGCTACATCCTGCCTCCCAGTTCAATAGTTGTTTCCTCAGCTGCGCATAATCTGCTATAACCTGTCCATTGCGGTTTTTTATTCTAATTATTGTATCTTTTATTTTCTGAATTTCTGGAACTTCTGCCTGTTTTTCAAATCTGCACTATTCCATCTTATAGGCTTTGGTACTTCATGCGTTTTAAAAATGTTATTTCTTGAAGCATATTTCACACCCTTTTTTATTCCAGGTTATACAAATGCTGCCTGGGGTTTCTGCTCAGTCTCAAGCGTGTAACCTGCTCCTTTATTTTGTGGTTTTTGACTAAGGCTCATTTTTCTCACGATTTCATGTGTGAGAATTACGTGAAGCCTGTGTTGAAGGTGCATTCTGCTGAAGGGAATTTGTATTTGATTCTGTTCGGGATTTTGGGTTGCTACCAGCTCAGGGTAGGACAACTTTAAAATAATTTCTCACTTGAAGTTTTTTTTTTTTTTTTCCCTAACACAGTTGGTATGAGTTGAGGCTGCGAAACCTCATGGGAACTTGCTTGGAGTTTCAAGGTATACAGGGAGATTTAAATTTTCCATCCACTCAGCACCAAGTTTGAGCCAATTCATTGTCTTTTCCCAAGGTCTTTCCAGGTCACCGTTATATGAGGGGCAGCCCTTGTAGCTGCAGCTTCCTGTGGGGTTCTCGCACGAGACATCCCTCCACGGGTTGGCCTAGCCTTGTCCCCAGTGCCCCAGTGCAGTCATCAGATCAGAAGGTCATGACCTTCAGGACTTAGTGGATGTCACCGGGCTCACAGCTGGCTCCTGGGCTCTGCTCCCTCTCTGCCGTCCCACTTCAGTGCTGTTTGGTTTCTGAGGATTTGTTCTTTCTTGCTCCTTCATCAAGACATTTCAAAAGAGATTTTTAGAACAATGTTTTATTCAGTGTGTACAGTTGTCATCAGAAGGGTTATTCGTTCTATACATTTTATGTATTCTGGCTGGAGACCCAGCAAGAATCCAGTGCTGTAGCTGACGGCCAAAGGCCCTCTGCTGGCAGAATTCCCTGTTAGTTGGAGGAGGACCACTTTTGTTCTGGGTAAGCCTTCACTTGATTGGATGAGGCCCACCCACATTATGGAGTGTAATCTGCTTCACTCAAATTTAAATATTAATTTAAATTTAATTGTTTATCTCATTCAAAAAGATGCCCACACAGCTGCACCCAGGATAGTATTGGACCAAACATCTGACCCAGCTGAGCCAACGCACACGATTAACCACCGGATTCAGGAAGCCGGGAGAGGCTGGCCGGGAATGGGGATGCTTTCTGCGCACAGGTGATGCCTGGAGCCTGCGTGCCGGGCCAGCTCGATCCCTGCCCAGCAGGTGTACCTTTCCTATCTCGTGGAAACTTGCATTCTTGATTTGCCCTCCCTGTAGACCAAGGGCACCTGCAGGGCAGAGCCCACTCCTCCAGAGGACTGTCCAGGGGCTTGCCCAGGTCTGAATTTGCACATTTTCCTTAGAATAAACTATCTGACCTCCCAGCTGCTAGGTGAGTCCCTGCCTGCTCTCCCTGTCCTTGTTAGCAGTTCAGTAAACACACACGTGGTGAACACAGTTAGTGCCAGGGGCTCAGCAAGGCCCCAAGGGAAGGATCTGCTTGGAATGGAACTGGCACTGGAGAGGATGAGGCAAGAGCTCAGGTCTCCCTGTTGGGAGGCGTTGAGGCCTTCACCTGCCCCTGGACACCCCGGCTTCTCCCCGTCTCTGCCTCTGTGCACTGCCAGTTTGTGATACAGGAGCCGCATTTGTGGCCCTTCCCAGCAGGGGGAGAGAGATGGGAGGGAGAGTGTGGACTCCTGAGTGGCTTACACACGCTGCTCCTTGGTGCTCAGAGCCACTCCAGGCCTGTCCTGCTTTTGTGGCTTGCTCCAGCCAGGTGCCCCCTGCTCTCCAGCCAGGCACCCCCCGACTCTCCAGCCAGGCACCCCCCGACTCTCCAGGCAGGCGTCCCCAGCTTTGCAGCCAAGCATCCCCGGCTCTGCACCACCTGCCACCCACCTGGTCTGCTCTCCAGCCTTCCCCTCCATCTCTGGTTTAGGTCCTAGGCGTACTGTGCCTTCCTGCTTCTCCCAATCTTGCTCAGACTCTTCCCTCTATCTGCAGTTCCCTTCTTTTTTGCCCATCACGACCCTGTTCATCCTTGGAGCATGAATCCAGTCTCCTCCAAGAAGCCCGCTGTGAGTGCCCCGGCTGGACGGTCTATCTGAGCCCCAGTGACGCCCTGGCTGTGCTGTGCTTCGACTGCGTCCTCACCTCTGAGCTCTGGGGGCGAGGGCTGCGCCTGGTCCCTCGTTCCCATCCCAGGGCCTGACGTGTCATAGGTGTGCCACTGCTGATGGAGGGAGGGGACGGCCACCCCACCCCGCGCAGGAGGAGAGGAGGCCCACCCTCTCTCTCTGAGGAGCTGCTCCCGCAGCTGAAAAGAGCCCGGAGCCCTAGGAGTATGGTGAGTATGCAGTGTTGCCAGGCGGGTTGTTGGATGTCAGGGCTGGGGCCCCTGGGAAGGTATTTATCTGTTTCATAACCGCAGAAATGGAATTCTGTTTCTCGCTTTCATTTATGAGTAAGATATCCTCTTAGGTTGTTCAAAAAAGCCAGTTTTAGACCATTAAGTTGTTTTTATTTTGCCTTTTATTGGAGTTTAAGTAGCAAGGTGAGTGTGGGGCACAGTGCAGGGTGGTTGGGAAGCAATGAAATATGTTTAGGGCGCTCACGGGGCAGGCGGCGAGATGCAGCGCCACGAGCAGGGCAGGGCTGCCGACGTTCACTCCAAGCACAGCATTTACCCAACCTTCCTTTTGATGGGGGAGCTTGTGAAAATGAGGGGGGTCAAGGGAGGGAACCCGCACGCTGGCCGTGGTGGCTCTCCAGGGTTAGGGCTGTGGGCAGAGTGGCACCCGGCCGTGGATGCCTCGTTTCTCCTGTAAGGCACTGTCCTACGTGAAGGGGCGTCCTCTTGCAGCCAGCTGGGAAATGAGCCATAGCTGGGTGTCAGAAATATGGGATGCTCGGCCCAGCTTTCCAGCTGCTGCCTGCGTGACTTGGGGCAAATCTCTCCACTTCTCAATAATACTTGTCTCGGGTGTGTTATGACAGGTTAATGGTATAATCAGTGTAAAGTTACCTTGACAGTCAAAACTTTATACATGTGTCGACTATTACCTGAAATATCATTTTATCACCTTCCTTGTCAACACTAACAGTTATTCAGTAGGATGAAGAAGGAAGAATCATGGTGAATAAACAGCAAAGTCCCGCTGTATAGCACAGGGGCCTGTATCCAACGCCCTGTGATAAACCATGGCGGGCTCCCCTGGCGGCTCCGGGTTAAAAGCGCCTGTCTGCAGCGCTGGAGCCACAGGAGATGCAGGTTCAGCCCTTGGGCCTGGAAGACTCCCCTGGAGAAGGACCTGACATGCACTCCCGCATTCTTGCCTGGAGAGCCCCGTGGACCGAGGAGCCTGGCGGGCTACAGTTCATGGGGTCCCCCAGAGTCAGACACGACGGAATGACCGAGCGTGCCCACGTGGCATGATTGGACTGGTGGGTGACAAGCCAAGATGGAAAACGATATAAAAATAGAACACCCGTATACATATAACTCTGTTGCTTCGCTGTATAGTATAGCAGAAATTCACACTATATTGTAAGTCAACTATACTTCAATGCCGTGTTTTTAAAAAAGAAGAAGGAATGGATGGGACTGAGGGCAGCCGGGCTAGGTGCCTAGATGAAAAACACAGGATTTTAAGTGTTTCCTGGTTTGCCGCTGTCTCTTTTCCCTCTTTGTCTGGAAAGTCCCCCAGTTTGAAGCTTTTTCTTTCTGATGATTACACCTGCTCTAACAGCCTCTGCCTGCAGTCATCCTGAATTCTCCTTGGCCTTGCTAGAGAGCTAGGGAGGCATCGCTACCTCCACTTTACTGTGCAGGCTCTGGGCACCTCTAGTGCCTGCCTCACTTGCACGCGCTGACGGTAATCCTGGAGTTAGGAGGGAACACGGACATCTGAACAGCGGACTTGTGTCCAGGGTGTTGGGTTGTCTGGACCCACCTGGGTCTGTGCAGAACACTTTAAGGCCGCTGCGCGTCCTGAGGTGCAAGACCTACACAAGGGGAGGGGGAGCTCTTAATGATGTCTCCAAAAAGGAAACTTCAAAACTCCATTATCTGGGGCTTCCCTGGAGGCCCAGTGATTGAGACTCCATGCTCCCATTGCTGAGGACCCAGGTTTGATCCCTGGTCAAGGAACTAGATCCCACATGCCGCCGCAAAGACCCGCGCGGGGCAGCCAGATGACTAAATATTTAAAACCCCATTGTTCTCCTTTCTTGTGTGTGACCTCCACTGGTTTCCATGTCGAGGGGTGATGATGGCTGTGAGATGGAAGGCTGGATTGGAAGGACGTTAAGGAAGAAGGCGAGGGGAAGTCATGGAGTGGTGAGGGCTTTGGGGCAGACGCCGAGATGATGAGAAGGGTGTGTGGAGGGAGCAATGGCAGGTAAGTGGGCTCTCGATCACACGTTTCGTACTGAGACAAATAGCTCCATGCCAAACAAAGCTCTAAATCTCTGAGCGGTACAAGAAATCAATTTCATGGGCACCTGACTTGTCGTGGTAAATTACATAGCAGGTTTCAGCATTTATTCATTCTTTTAACCAGTATTTGCTGGATTCTTCCTCTGCCTGATCACTGCTAGCCAGCCAATGGGATACAAAGATGAATAAGATGTGGGTGATGCTGACATGGGAGCAAGAAATTTGAATAAAATATGACAAACGCTCTAAGCCAGTTATCGACAGGGGCTACTAAAGTTAGCCCAAAGGGAGGAGTTTACTCATTTGATACTTATTGAGCACCTGCTGTGTGCTAGACAGTGCATCTGGGCCTCAAGGACACAGACACCTTCTCTGTCCTCACGTTTACAGTCTGTGAAGGAATGAGACATGGAGTAGGTGGCTGAGATGAATTTTAGGAGACGGCTGGAGTGAGGCAGCGGGAAGGAGTCGGGGTGGCTTTTAGGCAGGGTGGCTGGGATAGCCTCTCTGAACAGTGGTCTGTGAGTAGAGGCTTCACGGAAGTGAAGCCAGGGGGTACCTGAGAGAGACGTGTTTCAGGCGGAGGGAATGGCAAGAGCGAAGTCCCTAAGGTCGGCTTGGGCCCGAGGCTTCGAGGCAAACCGAGGAGGCCCGTGTGGGTGAGCTGAGTGGGTGAGCTGCACAGCACGGAGGGCTGAGGCTGGAGAGGGCTGGGGTGCAGGGTCCTCCCAAGCGGGGAGCAGGGAGCAGGTGCGGAGCTCAGGGCTCAGGCTAAGTGCTTCTGAAGAGACTTTGAAAAGAATCGTGTCATGTGAGTTAATGTTTTTAAAGCCTCACTCTGACTATGGACGAAAATAGACTTCAGGGACCTGTGAGCAGGACTGCGCAACAGCCCCAGAAAGAGATGGCTGGGGGCGGGCCAAAGCGGAGGCAAGAGAGGCGGCGGGGCGGCCGGATTCTTAGCACCGTGCTTTGAAGTCAGCATCAACAGGATTGGCTGATGCATTTAACACTGTGTGTAAGACCCGGAAGCGGGTAACGGTGTGTCTAAGATAGAGTGACATTTGCTGAGGGAGGAGAAACCATGAGAGGGGCAGGGATGAGGGTGCTGGGCACCAGGGTTTGGACCTTTATACTGGATGCGCCATCTCCAGGTACGGCAAGTAGGCGCCTGCGTGAGCAAAGCTAAGCAAATAAATGTAGACTTCTAAGTGTGCAGGCAGAAGGTGAAACTGTGGGGCTGGGTGGGGCCACCCTATGAACCTAGACAAAGAGGAAGGGAGCCGAACCTGGGCACCCCGGCTCTGGGGGTTTGGAGAGACGAGGAGGAAGCCGAGAAGGGTTAGGAGGGACTAGAGGAGCAGGAGGAAAGTCCAGGGGCTGTGGGGTCCTGACAGCCAAGCGGAGAAAGCAAAGGAAGGGACAATGAGTGACCGTCGGCCACAGATGCTACTGAGGGGGGCAAGCCAGAGAGGACTGAGAATTAGCTTCAGATCTTGCCATATATGGGCGGGGGGGGGACTGTGATGAAGGTGCCCATATTGCAATCATGCCAACAGGATAGCATCGTTGGCGCAGAATTCAAGAGAGAGCGGGAGGAGGAAGTGCAGACAGCATGCGGAGATGACTCTCTCGAGGGATTCTGCTGCAAAGGAGGAGAGGCTGGAGAATGAGATCAAGGGGAACTTTAAAATGGCGGCCTGTTGTGTGCTGATGGGAATGATCTGCTTCCAGTGGAACAAGGGAAAAAAGCATGATCCGTGAGAGAGAGGGAAGAATTGCTGGGGCTGTGTTTTTCTAGGTAAGAATTCGTGGATTCCATCAGGCAGGTGGGGATGCTACTGTAGCCTGGGGCATGGAGGCAAAGGAACAGGAGATAGAGATAAAACTTAGCCACAGTTAGAGGACGGAGCTGGGGTTTGCAGCACATCTTTCTGAAAGCTTCTGGATTCTCAGGGAGGCACTAAGCAAGCCCATAGGATGACAGGGAGAATTAGAAGACGTGTTGTGAACCCAGACAGCATATTAAAAAGCAGAGACATTACTTTGCCAGCAAAGGTCTGTCTAGTCAAAGCTATGGTTTCTCCAGTAGTCATGTATGAATGCGAGAGTTGGATTATAAAGAAAGCTGAGCCAAAGAATTGATGCTTTTGAACTGTGGTGTTGGAGAAGACTCTTGAGAGTCCCTTGGACTGCAAGGAGACCCAACCAGTCCATCCTAAAGATCAGTCCTGAATATTCATTGGAAGGACTGATGTTGAAGCTGAAACTTCAATATTTTGGCCACCTGATGCGAAGAACTGACTCATTTGAGAAGACCCCAATGCTGGGAAAGATTGAAGGTGAGAGGAGAAGGGGGCGACAGAGGATGAGATGGTTGGATGGCATCACCAACTCAATGGACATGGGTTTGGGTACACTCTGGGAGTTGGTGATGGACAGGGAGGCCTGGTGTGCTGCAGTCCATGGGGTCGCAAAGAGTCGGACACGACTGAGCAGCTGGACTGAACTGACTGACTGACTGTGTGTCTGAGGAGAAAAGGGAGGAAAAAATCACCTGGGAAAGTAGGAGAGAGAATGAACTGGGGAAATACGCTAGACATTCCTGAGCAGCATTAAGAGCCCATTTAAGGTTGTTTGTTCTTGTTCAGCCACTAAGTCATGTCTGACTCTTTGAGAAACTTTAAGTTAGGAGGTCAAGAGTTTAAGGTGAGCTCTGTCGGCATGGTTATGCTTTCTCCCCCCGGCTACACTCATCTGAGCAGGTGCGGGTGTGGTAGGTATTTAGCTGCAGACGGTCAGAGATGCCATCTGTCCCAAGTGAGGACGAGGGGCCGGGAGAGCACAGGATGTATTTGAAGGAGTGGTTATGACCGAATCATGAAATGTCAGCTGTGTGGACCAGGAGCCAGGAATTGAGATCTTTGAGGGAGAGTGACTGGGGAGGAATGGAGAACTCCAACACGGAGGAGTGGGGGTGGAATAGTCTGACCTGTGACATTCACAGAGATGCACTTGGGGGAGGAAGGCGGGAGGACAGGGGAATGCCAGGCAAGGTCAATACCTGTCTCCAGGCCCCGGGACGCAGCAGCATCAGGTTTTCCTATGAAGGGGAAGAGAGCCCAGGGGATGACGAGACCTGAATCCTGGAAGGGGACCCCGAATTCCCCAGGTGGGTGCACAGAGTGGCCAGCTCCCTGGGACAGCCTGGGCTTGCTGGAGTGTCCTGGGGAGATTCTAGGCTTTGGAGTCAGTCACTTTTGGGTCTAAAACCCAGACCTGTCACTTATCATAGATAAATCTAGGTGAGTTACTTAATGTCTCTGCACCGCTGGTTTCTCATCTGAAGTAGGTAAATTCTGACCCCTAGGAGAAGGCAATGGCACCCCACTCCAGTACTCTTGCCTGGAAAATCCCACGGATGGAGGAGCCTGGTGGGCTGCAGTCCATGCTAAGGGTCAGACACGACTGAGCGACTTCCCTTTCACTTTTCACTTTCATGCATTGGAGAAGGAAATGGCAACCCACTCCAGTGTTCTTGCCTGGAGAACCCCAGGGGCGGGGGAGCCTGGTGGGCTGCCGTCTATGGGGTCGCACAGAGTCGGACACGACTGAAGCGACTCAGCAGCAGCAGCAGGATCGCTGCAGCTGTTAAAGAATAGCATACATGCTCATCCGATGGCTAGCAACTATTCGTTCTTGGTCCTTCTTTCTCTCTCAGGACCCAAGTTTCTTCATCTGTATGTTGTTGCTCTTGTTGTTCAGCCACTGAGTTGTGTCTGGCTCTGTGGCCCCATGGACTGTAGCCCACCGGGTGCCTCCGTCTGCAAGGTTTTCTAGGCAAGAGTGCTGGAGTAGGTTGCCATTTCCCTCTCCAGGAGATCTTCCTGGACCCAAGGATAAAACCTGTGTCGCCGGCATTGGCAGGTAGATTCTTTACTATTGTGTCACCAGGGAAACTCTAAGTATTTGGTTTGTCATATGAATTAAATGAGATAATATACTATATATTTTCTGGTTCATAAGAGGCATTTAATAAATTTTAAAGTTAGCCTTGATCTTTCTAGAAAAGATCTTTGTTTGTAAAATAAGGATGACACATTCTCCCATGGAAAGCTCTCCAAAGGAATATTATTTGCTTTAGTATATCCTCACTTAACTTTTAAAACCAGCAGGTAGCTTGGAGAAAAAAAAATAGCACAAGGCAATTTCCAAATCTACTATGATAGTTATGCTTAACCTAATTGCAATGAAATTGGAGTTGATTTAATTATTGGCATTTAGAAAAATAAAATTTCTGGATACATGTGTGTTACCTGGAGATCCAAAAGAACTCCAAATTCCAGTAAGTGATTAGTTCATTATGTAGACTAATTGCTTTTACCGTTATAAATAAATTCAAAACATCACAGCCCTAAAGTATACACCTGTGCACTAATTGCCTTTCCGAGAGCTGTTTCCATGGCTGCAGAGCAGACGTTCTGCCACCCACAGATAGCATGGTCCAGGTGGATCCCAGAGACACACTTCAGGAAGGGCACATTGATGCCAGGGCTTGGCAACAATGATCTTCAGCACCACAAGTCTCTGGACAGCTCCACCCTGCCGCTTCTGCAGTCAGAATTCCAGAACATTAATGAGGTCTGAAGAGCATTTAGAAAAATAAAACACAAAAAGCAAAAAGCTGGTGAGGACGCTGGGCCTTAGAGACTTTCAAGCAACATCCTCAATGCCCCACAGCGGATAAAGCAACAACATGGAGCTTGTGCCTTGGCTCATTTGAGTCAATGGCAACTGGTGGAAACAATGCTTTCTGGGGAACGTTTTTAAAAGAAACTAATGACCAAAAACTCTGGATGCTTTAGTTAAATATGTGCATTTTAAAAGACTTGCTTCTGCTTGGATTTGCATAATGGTCCTTTCCCACAGGCCAACGTTACCTTTTACTGTGTTTAATAGACTCAGTGTTGCATTATTAACAACCATATGCAAAATGATGACCTCAGGAGGCTCCTCGTCCCCCACAGGCCTTCTTCCTGATTACTCACCTGTGACCTCTGTGGCCCCATCAGCTTCCTAATGGGGCTGTACTGTTTCTTTGGCCCAGGTGTCTAAATGGGGATTTGATGAATCCCCAGGGCTGGGAGAAGAAAGCCCGAATGAGGTAGAAATGACCTTCTTTTCAGAACCTTGAGCACAAGCAAGCCCTTTCATCAGTATTTAGTACAAGTGATGCCGATTATTTTCTTTCCTCTTTTTTCCATTTTCCCTTTTTTATTTTGAAACAATCTCACACTTGCAAAAAAAAAATTGCAAAAATAGTAACCTTCATTGCAAGACCCTTTGCAAGTTTCACCAAGAGTCCTAATGATGCCCTTCAGTAGCAAAAATGCCCAGTCCGTGCCTGAGCATGGCAGCCTCCCGTCATCTCTCCTTTGTACCTCCCTGGAATGGTTTCTCAGTGTTAATTTGACTTTCATGACTTTGATATTTTTTCAGATCACAGGTCATTCATTTTGTGGAAGTCCATCAATTTGGGATTGTCTGATATTTCCTCATCATTAGATCGAGGCTATGTATCTTAGGCCAGAATATGACACACTCTCTGCCTGGTGCTTCTCATCAATGTTATCAGGCGTCATGTTATTGACGATGTTAACTTTCATCATGTTGCACTTAGCTATTGCTATGCGACAAGCCACCCCAACATTTAGCAGCATCAAACAACCATTTTACAATTCTGATGGTTTCCCAGTATAGGAATTCAGGGAAGCCTCAGTGGGGGGTTCAGATTTGGAGTCTCTAGTGTGGGGGCAGAAAATATTAAGAAGAGGTGGCAAGAATACACAGAAGAACTATGCAAAAAAGATTTTCGTGACCCAGATAACCACGATGGTGTGATCACTCACCTAAAGCCAGACATCCTGGAATGTAAAGTCAAGTGAGCCTTAGGATTCACTACAAACAAAGTTCATGGAGGTGACAGAATTCCAGTTCAGCTGTTTCAAATCCTGAAAGATGATGCTGTGAGAGTGCTGCACTCAATATGCCAGCAAATGTGGAAAACTCAGCAGTGGCCACAGGACTGGAAAAGGTCAGTTTTGACTCTAATCCCAAAGAAAAGCAATACCAAAGAATGTTCAGACTACCACGTAACTGCACTCATCTCACAAAGCAAAGTATTGCTATCAAAAGTAATGCTCAAAATTCTCCAAGCCAGGCTTCAACAGTATGCGAACTGTGAACTTCCAGATATTCAAGCTGGATTTAGAAAAGGCAGAGGAACCAGAGGTCAAATTGTCAACATCCGCTGGATCATCGAAAAACCAAGAGTTCCAGAAAAACATCTACTTTTGCTTTATTGACTACGCCAAAGCCTCTGACTTTGTGGATTACAAAAAACTGTGGAAAATTCTTAAAGAGACAGGAATACCAGACCACCTGACCTGCCCCCTGAGAAATCTGTATGCAGGTCAAGAAGCAGCAGTTAGAACTGGACATGGAACAACAGATGGGTTCCAAATTGGGAAAGGAGTACGTCAAGGCTGTATATTGTCACCCTGCTTATTCAACTTATATTCAGAGTATATCATGAGAAACACTGGGCTGGATGAAGCACAAGCTGGATCAAGATTGCTGCTGCTGCTGCTAAGTCGCTTCAGTCGTGTCCGACTCTGTGCGACCCCATAGACGGCAGCCCGCCAGGCTCCCCCGTCCCTGGGATTCTCCAGGCAAGAACACTGTAGTGGGTTGCCACTGTCTTCTCCCAAGATTGCTAGGAGAAATATCAATAACTGCAGATATACAGATGACACCACCCTATGGCAGAAAGAGAAGAACTAAAGAGCCTCTTGATGAAAGTGAAAGAGGAGAGTGAAAAAGTTGGCTTAAAGCTCAACACTCAGAAAACGAAGATCATGGCATCCAGCCCCATCACTTCTGGCAAATATATGGGAAAACAATGGAAACAGTGAGAGACTTTATTTTGGGGGGGTCCAAAATCACTGCAGGTGACCAACCTAGATAGCATATTAAAAAGCAGAGATGGTACTTTGCCAACAAAGGTCCATCTAGTCAAGGCTATGGTTTTTCTAGTAGTCACATATGGATGTGAGAGTTGGACTATAAAGAAAGCTGAGTGCCGAAGAATTGATGCTCTTGAACTGTGGTGTTTGAGGAGACTCTCAAGAGTCCCTTGGACTGCAAGGAGAGGCAACTAGTCAATCCTAAAGGAAATCAGTCCTGAATATTCATTGGAAGGACTGATGCTGAAGCTGAAACTCCAATACTGTGGCCACATGATGCGAAGAACCGACTCATTGGAAAAGAGTCGGTCTTTCCTGATGCTGGGAAAGATTGAAGGTGGGAGGAGAAGGGGACGACAGGATCAGATGGTTGGATGGCATCACTGACACAATGGGCATGAGTCTGAGTAAGCTTCACTAGTTGGTGATGGACAGGGAGGCCTGGCGTGCTGTAGTCCACGGGCTCAGACACGACTGAGCAACTGAACTGACTGAGTGTGGGGCCAGTGAGAGGTGGCTGGACTTTTCTCTCTCTCCCTTCCTGTGGTCTCAGGACCTTTCCATCAGGCCAGTCTGGACTTTCCCAGAGCCTGCCATTCTAGGACTATTGATCTCCTAACAGGGTAGCTGGCTTCCCTGGAGTGCACGTTCCAAGGAAGCAAGGTGGAAGTGCGAGGCCTCTTAATGACCTAGTCTCAGGTCAAGAAAGTCACACAGACCAGTCCATGTTCAAAGAGAGGGGAAAGGCCTCAGCACTCGATGGGAGCGGTGTCAAGGCCACGGAAGAAGAAAGGGTATGATGGGTGCTACTGTAGAAGGCATCTTTGGAAAATTTAATGGGTCACAATTATTCAGTTAAGACAGTATCTACCATGTTTTTTTTCTGTAGGGTTACAGTGTTACTTTTTTTGTTTGTTTGTTTGATTTTACAATTTGTAAGTATTCTATAAGGTGATGCTATGAGAATATGTGACATGTCATTTTGTAGATTACACTCTATTAAAATTATCCTTACAGAATAATGGATGAATTTCTCTGTGCTATACAATGTATCCATGTTGTTGTACATATATTATTTAGCAGTCTTCTATAGAAAATACAATTCTCTGCTACATAACAACTAACTAATTAACCAACTGGTATAATACCTACTGCCACACACTTGGTATATACTGATTATACGGGTTCAGAAGTTCTTATACTTTTTACGGGAGTCCAATATGTCATTATCAAAGTTTACTTTGATGCTGATATCTTCCCAAGTTTGGCCTGGGGGAGCCTCTCCTGTCTTGTGTGTGTGTGTGTGTGTGTGTGTGTGTGTGTGTTTAACACTTTGATTGAAGCATTACTGAATATCACAAAAGGAAGATGCTGTGAACACCCACGCACGAGTATTTTTCTGGACACACACTTGCATTTTCTCCTGGGCAGACGCTTGGGAGTGAACTGACGGGATCAGACAGTTCAGGGGGCTCAGCATTTCAGAGCCTGCCAGCTCCCCGCAGTCCCCTCTCGGTCTCTAGATGTCTCAGCTCCTGCGCAGCCCCCTCAGCACTGGGGAAGGCCGGCCTTTAGCCATCCTCGCGTGTGCGCAGTGGCCTCTCACTGTGGCTTCTCATCTGCCTTTCCTGGATGATGATGAGCCTGAGCAAGTTTTCCTGTGCTTAGCTGCTCTCTGTATATTTTCAGTTTGTTGTTGACAATTTAGCCTTTTTAAAAAATTAGGTTATTCATTTTCTCGAGTTTTGAGAATTCTTTATATAGTCTGGATTCATGTCTTTTTGTCTGATATATGATTTGCAAATATTTTCTCCAAGTCTGTGGCTTGCCTTTTCATTCTCTGAAGCGTGTCTTACAAGAAGCAGAAATTTTAATTTTTCCTTTTTTCTTTTTTAGATTTTACTCTTGGTGTCATATCAAAGGCAAAGCTTAGCCAATTTAAGGTCACATGAGCTTTTTCCTTCTGTAAGTTTTCCAGTTCTCAGTTGTGGACTGAGTTATTTTCGTGTGTGGGAAGAGGTACGCAATACATGTTTTTGCATATGCATATCCATTTGTTCTACCTTGTTAGTGAAAAAGATTATTCCTTCTTCACTGAATTGCCTTTACATCTTTAAAAAAAAATTGGTGGTCCACACACGTGTGGGTCTGTTGGGTCTATTCCTGGACTCCTGTCCCGTTGGTCTATATGTTGTCAATACCAGGTTGTCTTGATCACTGCTATAAATCTGATTTTTTTTCAAAAATCAGAAAAGTTAGTTGTTCCACTTTGCTCTTGTCTTGTGAAGTTGTTTAGTTGCTCAACATCCCTGGAATTTTTATTGAAATTTCAGATCAGTTAGTCAATTTCTACATAAAACCCTACCAGATTTTTTTAAAAAACTGGAATTGTGTTAAATCTACAGATCAATTTAAGAAGGACTGACATCAAAACAGTATTAATTCTTTCAGTGAGTGAACATGATTCATCTTTCAATGTATTTATCTTCTTTAATTTCTCTTGGCAATGTTTTATAGTTTTCAATTTGTATTGTAGCAGTTGTTTTTTTTTTTTAATTTCAAAACGTGATTGTTGCTAATGGATAAATATACGATCGGTGTTTGTATGTTGGTCTTGTGTCCTGTAACCTTGATAAACTCATTAATTATGGAAGCTCCATTTTCTTTGGTAGATTTTACATCTTCCTTTTTTTCTTTTACTTGCTTTATCTCACTAGCTGGTATCTCTAGTACAATATAGAATGCAGGCAGTGAGAAGAGAAGTCTTTGCATTAATGGTGTGTTAGGTGGATACAGCATTCTGGGTCAGCTCTTACTACTTTAGTACTTTAAAATGTTGCTTCTCTGTCTTCTTGCTCACATAGTTTTTGATGGGCAATTTCTTGGTTCCATATTTTATGAAAAGAAATTAGTTTTTATGTGAACATTTTTTTCTGTTGTATATGAAATCTCCTTCACCTCTGCAGAAGGCGTTATTTCTGGTTTCTATTTATCACTGGCTTTCAGAAAGCTGAGTGTGTTGTGGCTCTGTGCCGTCTTCTTCATCTTTCTTGTACTTGGGGTTCACTGAGCTTTTTGGGTTGGTGGGCTTATAGTTATAAAATTTGGAATATTTCTTCAAATATTTCTTCCTGGCTCCCTCCCCCCACCATCCTCTTCTTCAAATTGCACACATATTAGGGTAACCGAGATGCTCCTGTAGCTCACTGATGCTCTGTTCACTCTGTAAACTTCTTTTTCCCTCTATATTTTATTGTGGGTAGTTTCTACTGCTAAATCTTCAAGTTTACTAATCTTTCCTTTTGCCTTTAATCTTATTCAGTGTATTTTCCATCTTATGCCATGCAGTTTCTTTAGATGTTCAATTTGGGACATTTTGTTTTCCATCTTTCATGAACATATGGAGTTGACTTCTTGAACATATGGAATGCAGTCATAATAAGTGTTTTAATGTCCTTTTCTGCTAATTTTATTATTTATGTCAGTTAAGGGTTAGTTTCAATTGATTATTCCCTCATCCTGGGTTGTATTTTTCTACTTCTTGGCACGCCTGGTAATTTTTGGTTGGATGCCAAGCATTGGGAATTTTACCTTGTTTGATGCTGGATAATTTGTATCACTGGAAATGTTCTTGAGGGTTTTTTTTTTTTTTTTTCTTGGGATGCAGTTAAGTTGTTTGAAAGAGTTTGATCCTTTCAGGTCCTGGTTTTAAGATTCCTTCTGGAGGAATTGGTATAGTGTTCAATCCAAAGCTGAAAATTTAATACTGGGGCAAGACTTTTGGGCATCAACCCAATTTCTACAGAAAAGGAAGATTTTCCAATCTGGCTTGTGGGGTAGGTACTATTCTCAAGGGTGTGTGTGTGTGTGTGTATGTGTGTGTTTGTATGTGTGTGCATGTGTGTTTGTATGTGTGTGCATGTGTATCAGTGTATGTGTGCATGTGTGTATATGTGTGTGCATGTGTGTATATGTGTGTGTGCATGTGCGTGTGTATATGTGTGCATGTGCATGTGTATGTGTGTGCACGTGTGTGTCTGTGTCTGTGTGTATGTGTGTGCACATGTGTGTATGTATCTCTGTGTGTGTATGTGTGTGCGTGCACGTGTGTATGTGCGTGTATGTGCATGTGCATGTGTGTGCGTGTATGTGTGTCTCTGTATGTATGTGTGTGTGCATGTGTCTCTGTGTGTATGTGTGTATATATGTGCATGTGTATGTGTGTATATATGTGTGCATGCGTGTGCATGTAAGTGTCCGTGTGTATGTGCGTGTGTGTATGTGTCTCTCTCTGTGTGTATGTGTCTCTGTGTGTGCATGTGTGTGCATGTGTGCATATGTGTGCGTGTATGTATGTGTGTGCGCGTGTGCGTGTATGTGTCTCTGTGTGTCTCTGTGTGTATGTGTGTGCATGTATGTGTCTGTGTGTCTCTCTGTGTGTATCTGTGTCTGCATGTGTGTGTGTGCATGTATGTGTCTGTGCGTGTTTGCATGTATGTGTGTGCATGTATGTGTCTCTGTGTTTGCATGTATGTGTGTGCATGTATGTGTCTGTGTGTGTTTGCATGTATGTGTGTGCATGTATGTGTCTCTGTGTGTGTGTGTGCTGGGTGGTTGTCGCTGCCTTTGCTCCTCTTTATCTGGCCTTGGACGGTCTCTTCGCATGCACGGGCTCACCGGTTTTCTCCTGGCCGGCCGGGCTGGCCCTCTGCAGGTCTCTGGAGCCCCTTCTCTGCCAGATGAGCTCTAGCCACTTGGCTCCTCCAGACTCTCTGCCCCGTCTCCTCCATGCACAGAGTGCCCCTGTGCTCGGGATTCTTGGAGCTAGAAACTGGGGAAATGCTAGGTTTGCTCGTTTGCTTTCCATCTCTCAGGATGCTCTCTTTTGTTGATTGATGTCTAAGTCTTGCAAGCCCTTGTTTCGCGTGTGTTGACCGTTTTCAGAATCCTTTAGAGTGGGCGCTGCTTTGTCGCTCAGTTGTGTCCGACTCTGTGTGACCACATGGACTCACAGAGCTCACCAGACTCCTCTGTCCATGGGATTTTTCCAGGCAAGAATACTAGAATGGGTTGCCAGTGCCTTTTCCAGGGGATCTTCCAAACCCAGGAACTGACCCCACGCCTCTTTTATTTCTTGCATTGCAGGTGGATTCTTTACCTGCTGAGCCATGAGGAGGGAGCACAGATTCAATCTCTGGGAGCAAAAGTGGTTTCTGGGTCTTTCTGACAAGCCCTCATCCTTCTCTGGGGCTTCCCTGGTAGCTCAGCTGGTAAAGAATCCACCTGCAATGCGGGAGACCTGGGTTTGATCTCTGGGTTGGGAAGGTCCCCTGGAGAAGGGAAAGGCTGTCCCCTCCATTATACTGGCCTGGAGAATTCCAAAGACTGTATAGTCCATGGGGTCACAAAGAGTCAGACAGGACTGAGGGACTTTCACTCACTTACTCATCCTTTTTTGAGACTGTCCTTAAGTTCTGGCCCATCAGGATAGTTCAGCCTCAACTTGTACTCTCCATGTCCCAGCCCTGGGGTCAAACATTTCTCCAAGGAGCTCTGGTTCCTTTAGAAGAGAATGGTATTAAGTCAAGATTTGGGCACAAAGTATGCTCATTGTTAATGGGATGTCACTGCTGTCAGATTCTCTCAGTGGAAAACACGTGTGCATATATACATATATATATATATCCATATCTATGCGTTTATATATATCTGTCTATGCATTAACACTTGTTTTTATCTGCATGTCTGTGTACACTGAAAACCATGATTTCACAACAACTCCAGCCCTTCTCACTACCAGGCTCCTCCCAGAGTCCCTTCTTTCTGTGTTTGTACTCTATCCCCAACTTTCAGGTATATTTTAAAGCATTGATTTAAACAAAACGGTAGGTATCAAATTACCCTTGGGTGGTATCTGAATCCTTCAGGTCAGGGCTGATGTGTATTAAGCAGTAAAGGGAGGCACTCCTGTAGAGGGCAGGGTACCCAGGCAGCAGACCCAAGTTCGAGCCAGGATTGCAACTCCAGCCAAACCAGTGATTTGGCTGAGGGTCAGTCTCCTCATCTGTAAAATCAAGACGATAATCCTTCCAACAGCATTGGTGATATCTCTGTGAGGGTGATTGGTTGCTATGGAGAGGAAGAGGGCTGATGTTGCCGCTGGGAAGACCAGTCCTGAGGGAGGTCTGCAGCTTACGGAGTCACCAGCTCACTGGGGCCAAGGTGAGAATGGGGGTGAGAATGACGTGGCTCTGAGATGCCCCGAAATGCAGAATAGTTCCGGGGCAGAGGCAGACCCTGGATGAGGCTCTGCTCCCTGCCTCAGCGCACTGGGGGCACTCCCTGCCTACATGCTCTGCCCCAGGGGCTATGCTGGTCCTGGGGACACCCCAGGGCTCCTTTCCAGGGGGTGGTGGTGGGCAGGTTAATGGGTGAGAAGGTACCGGCAACTTGGCCCCTACAGACTCTGAAAGGAAGCCTCCACCTGTGGGGTGCTCGCATCTGGGGTGGCAGTGTGTGGAGGAGCAGGTTCCAGAGAGCAGGGTCTCATGTCTGCCTGGATAATCACATTATTTCTCCATGCCTCAGTTTACTGATCTGTAGAATGCTGGCCATGAGGGGAGGGTGAAGACCCAGCTTGGAGGAGGGACGGATGCTGGACCAGGGGAGCCAGTAGAGCCCCTGGGACACTGATGCTCTGTGTCTAGCAAGGCGCCTGCATATTCTGATGAACGCATAAGTGAGTGAATTTGAACATCCCTGAGCCAATCATCTGATTTAGGTAAAGGAGCCCTGGTCCCTCCCTTTGGCAATTCCCGGCACGTGATTCCTGCCATTCCTGCCTTCCCCTTCAGAGGGGCAGTGCAGTTTTCTGTGCCAGCTGGAGTGTTCTAGTCCAAGGGCAATGGGCTCCCTTTCCCCGCCCTTGACTTCAGATGCCCTATGGCGCTTATCTAGACTCACCATCTTAGAACCTCCTCTGAGCACGTCCCACTTGTCCCATCTCATTGCCTCGCCCTTCAAGAATGCCACTAGTTTCATTCCTACTTTGGGATCAGGGAAACTGAGGCATGAGAGTCTAACTACCTGGCCCAGGGTCAGGAGGCCACCTAGCTGGCGAGGGTCAGCCTGGGGGCAGGCCTGCATGTGCCCCTGGCTCCCGGGGCTCCCAGGATCGCCCCACTTGGAGCGGCAGCAAGCGTGTGTGGGGGTGGAGTCGTCAACATCCCAGTCTTTGGAAGGAATCGTCCCAGGAGCTGGTGGGGGCGGACAGGAGCTCAAAGGGGATCATGAACTCTTTAGAAATGTAAAGCGCTATAAATATTAACAACAAGAAGGCTGTTTTCATAATCTCCCATTTTCCATTGAGTTGCAAATTCTTGTACATTTTTTTGCTCTCTGGGAAAGATGAAGGCAACCTGTTTAATAACTGTACTATTAGCAAGTTATCAAGTATTTGATTGCATTTTCCAGAAAGCACCTCAGTGACTGGGGGAATCATTTCACATCTGCCTTTTCCACTCACACTCAGCATTTCCAGCCTCGCGGCCAGGACTCCTCGGTGTAAAATTGTCTGCGTATCACGGTTGAGGGAAATTATTTTTTAAAGGGAGGAAAAGAGTATCCAATTTACAGATGTCTTGTGTGATGCACGAAGCAAGAACGGCTCTTCCCGGCCCCGAGTGTGGACAGATTTAGCAGGCGTCAACAGAACGCAGGGATGGGTGTCAGATGGATGCAACTTCATAAAAGTTCTTGGTGAAACTTACGCAGTTAACTTTTTATTGCTTAGAATTCGGAGCCTCGCATTCAGCTCCCCAGCCCCTTCCATCCCCGGCAGGGATTCTTAACTCTCTAGAACAACTGGGGAGGAGTTAATGGCCTGTCCTTTCCTGGGAGACAGCTGTCTGCTGTCTCCCATTTCACTGTGTTTCCCATCTGTAGGGGTCACATCATGTCTCACAAAAGTGCTCATCCACCAGAAACCCTGAACGTGACCATATTTGGAATTGCGGTCTTTAGAGATATAGCTGGTGAAAGATGTTGAGATGGGGAGATGGGCCTGGGTTATTCAGGTGGGTCCAATGTCATCACAAAGGTCCTCGTCGGGGAGAGGTGGGGGTCAGGGTCAGGGAGGAGACTTAGCGTGATCGCTGACTTTGAAGACGGACGGGGAGGCCACAAGCCAAGCACTGCAGGCGGACTGGTGATGCTGGAAAAGGCCAGGAGGCAAATGGTCCCCTGGAGACTCCAGAAGGAGCGCAGAGCTTCCCACCTGTAAGGCTCCCAGTCTCTGGAAAGACACTCAGTCTGGTCACTTGTTACAGCCGTGAGAGACCAGTTCAGGCAGCCACTCTAGGTGGTCAGGAGAACACTCAGGATGGCGGTCCACCACCCACCATGTCTGACTGACCGCCAGGCCTGGCATTCACACTTCTCCAGCAGGTCATGAATCCAGCTCTTAATCCAACCCACCACGGCATCCCCTACACCCCAGTCTCTCCACCCACCCACCTGCCCTGCTCCCCTCTGCTCTTCATACACTGCTGGGCTAACTCTCAAGGATGGTGGAGCTGCTGAAAACCAATCACAGGCTGGGGGTCAAGTCTGACCTCCCCATTATGGCCTGCTACTCCAGCATCACCTGGGACCACCTTCTTTCTCCTGCACACGAGCCAACCCCAGTGGGCTGAGGGTCACCAGAGCCCTCCCCGCCCTACCTGGATCCCGAGGTTCTCAGTTCACAGCAGGGTGGTCCTGTCGTCTTCATCTCTGCCTGAATGCCTTTTCCTCCTTGGGGGAGCTCCTTGTCCACAGTGGGAGAAGCAAAGTTAGCCAGAGCTGAGGACCCACTGTGTGCAGGGCCTCTGCAGCTGCCCTTTGTAAGCACGTGTGCTGCTGCATATGTGTCTGTCTCTCCCTGAGGACGGCCAGGTCACCAGGCAGGGCTCACGGCCCACCCTGCACGCCCTACCCCTGCAGATGCTCAGCAAGAGGGCTCGGGGGATGTTGGCATGAGTGGAACCTGCCACCAAGGGCTCTCCCGGCACCCGCCCACTTGCCCAGGTGCAGCCCTCGGTCCCCACGCCCAGCACACCCAACGCAAGCTCCCTGGCCATCCAGGGACACACAGGCCCATTTTCCCCAACCCCTCCTCTGAGTCCCTCATTGTCCTGGCCATCACCTGGCAATGTCCTGTGCACATGTCAGC
Source organism: Capra hircus (assembly GCF_001704415.2). Classification (NCBI taxonomy): domain Eukaryota; kingdom Metazoa; phylum Chordata; class Mammalia; order Artiodactyla; family Bovidae; genus Capra; species Capra hircus. Next base: position 116,339,198 of record NC_030812.1, read on the forward strand.
ACTGGATTCTCAGCTGTGGAGACTTTCCCTTAAATGGAGTGAATCCTTTGCCTGTGGGAGCGAGGGAGCGGTGCCGTGCTTCCATCACGGTGCTCACTTTCTGCGCTCTGTGGTGGCTGACGTCTTGGGGGGCCTTGCTGGCTGGGAGAGATGCCCCTCCCAGGAAGCTAATTCCTAGAGATCGTAAGCAACTGGCTTGCTGACGCGTCCTTCAGATGCAAACCCATCAATCCGAGCCCATCACGCCAAGCCCTCCTCATGTGCCTCTCACACAGCAAGCTGGTGCCTGCCGCCCCAAACCAGCCAGGGCCAGGCCCACCTGTGCCCCGAGGCCTGCACCCTGGTTCACACTAGCCGACCCCAAACCTGCCTATCGTGCCTCACTGCTCCTTTACCGAGGGGCCCTGACACAGGCTGAGGGCCCGCCCTCCCTTTGCCTCCTCCTGGACTCTGGTGCTTCTCCCTGTGGTCCTGCAGGGCTCGTCTCTCGTTTCCAGGGCAACCGTGAGATACACTGCACTTTTAATGGCAGCAGTCTGTCCCTTCACAGATTAAGACGGGGGACAGGTCATATTGTTGCTGCTTTCATTCCTAACACTACATGGACTGCAGGGGAAATCAAGCAATCATGGGGGACCAGGTGAAATTTTCTAGAAAGGTTGACCTGGGTAGAGGTGGGGTCAGGAAGCCTGGCAGGACCCATTGAGTCTGGCTCAACATATCTGGCCCGGAGAGGTGCACTGTGGGGCTGGGGCCTCAAACAGCCCCCCATACGGTGCTCCTTAGCCCCCTCCCAGCCTGCTTCCTCCTCCTAATGCCATTCCCATGCCCACCTTGTTCTTGGGATGGGGGGGTCCTGGTTATTGAGGGATGCCCACACCCAAGCCCACGGCATCTTCCTTGTGGTTCAGTGTCCTGCTTTGCTTATGAAATCAGAGTATCTCTGTATGATAATAAGCAATCAAAATTCAATGAATAAAACAGTGAACTCTCCTAATAAAATGCAATGTCTGCATCAGCAGAACCATCCGCTGGGCACACTGGCATTTGTTCTGGGTCCCCAGGGGACCAGTGAGGAGCGCGGGAGATGCTGCCAAACGCCGGCAGGGATGCAGGCTGGCGTCCCCGCCTCACCCAGGGGTAGGAGGCAGGAGAGGCTGGCGGCTCGCGGGCAGCTTGCATCCTGATGGCTTCGGCTTTCACAGGGTAACCCTGTAAAGCAGTCTCTTCAAATGCATCTTTGAGATTCTGGCATTGTCGCCTCCAATAAAAGCCGTAGAAGGGAAATTTCAATAAGATAACTCAGGAACATTTAATTTTCTGCTCCTCTGGATTTGCTATCTTATTACAGCCATTCAGTTAGCTAATAAATGTCCAATCCTGTGCAATCTTCATGGAGAGCCAAGAGGCTGGGATTTAAATAATTGGATGGAATGTCTAGGGGGCAGCTTTCAGACGAGTCGGTCGACGAAACTGGTGGGTGCGATGTCTAACCCTATTGTGGAACTTGTTTCAGATTCGTGCTGGCTGACCGGCCCCCAGCCCTGCCCCAGGCCCCTACTCGTTTAGCTGGAATGAGGGGTCTGGGTGGGAGGGGCAGCAGCAGGGGTGGAGCCCCTCAGAGTCCTGATTTCATTCTCAGGTGGAGGAGGGGTCAAGGCTGGGAGTTGGCCTGGTGAGATCAGCCATCCCAGAAAAGCTTCCTTTTCTGGTTTTGACACCAAGTCCGTATCCTGCTGGACTTGTGGGTGATGGATGCAGGCTCACCTGGCACCTGCTTCCCTCGTGAGAGCAGACGGGCTAGGGTCCTAATGTGAGCCCAGCCTGTCCCTCTGCTGGGCCCAGTCCAGGACGTCTGCTGAGTGTCAGCTGGACTTCTGCAGTCCTGGGGAGGCCTGGGTTTCACCACGTCCGCTTGCTTCCAATCACCTTCCTCAGAGGCTCCTCTGGAGGGCTTTGGATGACGCCACTGAGGCCGGGTGTCTGCTGAGGCCAGCTGGAGGCTCCCCAGGCAGGGTGGGCCTCCCCTGGCCCCCACTCCCCTCTCCACTCACTCACGGGGTCACGCCGGCCTTGGGGAGCTGGTCTGCAGGGCTGTGCTGGTCTGCCCACAGCACTGATGTGGGGGCAGGCGCAGACGCTCTGAGCGTGAGGTGAGCCCACCCTCCAGACTTCATGCGAGGAACTTTCTGAGAGCCCCACCAGCCCCAGGAGGAGGGTACCCTGGAGGCGCTTGGATGACACCTCGCTTGGTGGACGTCAGATGGTTCTGGACGCACGGCCAGTATTGCTGATGCCAGCGGGGCCATGGGAACAAGAGGCAGGAGAGGAAGGGCTCGCCCCTCGCAGCGCATAGTGTGTGAGGCTGGAGTCAGCGCTGGGCCAGCCGCCCCACCCGAGTGACGGCCGGGATGAGAGACTGGGAGTGTGGGGCAGGGGGAGGCCCCTCCTGAGGCCGGGAGGGGACCCTGGGCTGCATGGCTCGAAAGGCTTAGCCTGGCACAGGGTGGGGCGGTGAGCACACGGGAAAGAGGGTATGGACTCGAACCCACCACGGCCACGCCCCAGGCACTGTCCACCTAACTGCACCAACACAGCTCATTATTTAAGAGCAAAACCCCAAGCAGATTCCGGGGTCTGCACCCATCAGGAATGCCGTCTGGAAGGGTTGCCAAGAATGTTCCAGGCTTTAGTTTCCTCAGTTGTAAAACAAGAACGTGACTGTCTCCTCCCCGACCTCTCAGGTCTCAGAGAAGTCGGGGGCCCCTCCTCACCCCCTCCCACATGGCCCCTTCCCCACATTCTCCCACGTGGCCCCCTCCCCCATCCCCTCCCACGTGGCCCCTCCCCCACACCCTCCCATGTGGCCCCCTCGCCCATCCCTTCCCATGTGGCCCCTCCCCCACCCCTCCCTCGTGGCCCCTCCCCCTCCCCTCCCTCGTGGCCCCTCCCCCACCCCCTCATGGCCCCTCCCTACCCCCCTCGTGGCCCCTCCCCCACCCCTCCCACCTGTCCTCCCCACCCTCCCTCGTGGCCCCTCCCCCACCCCTCGTGGCCCCTCCCCCACCCCTCGTGGCCCCTCCCCCACCCCTCCCTCGTGGCCCCTCCCCCACCCCTCCCTCGTGGCCCCTCCCCCATCCCTTCCCATGTGGCCCCGTCCCCCACCCCCTCCCTCGTGGCCCCTTCCCCACCCCCTCCCTCGTGGCCCCTCCCCACCCCCTCCCTCGTGGCCCCTCCCCCACCCCTCCCACATGGCCCCCTCCCCCATCCCTTCCCACATGGCCCCTCCCCCATCCCCTCCCACGTGGCCCCTCCCCCACCCCTCCCTCGTGGCCCATCCCCCACCCCTCGTGGCCCCTCCCCCACCCCCCTCGTGGCCCCTCCCCCACCCCTCCCACGTGTCCTCCCCACTACCCCCCCAGCGTGCCTCCTTATCCTGTCTCTTTCCTTCTGCTCTCAGCCCTGGAGAGCACTCTGCTCTCGGGGGCCACCTACCTGGTCAGGTCTGGCCCAGAGCCACACCCTCTCCAAGGTCAAGGTCAGGCTACAACGGAACAGATCCCCATGAGAGATGCACTCTAGTCACAGGCTCTGGGGACTCAGGGGCACCTTCAGGGTGCATTTTAGAAATTTCGCTTTCCACGGGTGTAGGGCGCTGGCCCCTCACCCACACGCCTGCATGGGCCAGGCCCTGGGCCCTGTGTGGGGGCGCCCGAGGAGGGAGACCTGCCCCCGCTGTCTGCACTCACGGCTCACAGTCCACGGGGGAGACAGCAGTCAGGCAGGAACCTCCTAGAGGACGTGGGCCCTGTAGCTAATGCCGCTAAGCTGGTCGTAGTGGCCAGAGGACACGCAGCCCCACGGAATGAGCATGGTTGTCCGTGCTGGTTTGGAAGCAACAGTGACTCTCGATTCTGCCCCCAGGAGGAGGGCAGGGGCGGAAGAGAGAAGGTGATGGGGACTCGGCCCCCCCGGGGAATCTGCTCCCGGTGGAGGAAGGCGCCCATTCTTGCGAGCAGCAGGTGCAGACGCTGAGGCAGGTCCTGCCTGGGCCCGGGCAGCAGGTGAGGGGGCGGGGCCGTGGGGCACAGGTGTGCATGCCTCTGGCAGGTGTGTGAGGCTCACGCACTGAGGTCGTTAAGTGTGTCTGCCCACCCATCCAATGTTTGTTTTTCCCTCTGTGTGCCTGGCTCTGGGCTGCTGCTGGGGTCTCAGAGATGAGTCCTGGGCTAGTGGCAGGACCTGCTCCCAAGAACTCAGTTCCCTGTCGAAGGCAGGCTTGCAAGGAAGCCCTTGGGAGCAGGAGCCTATGGGATGGGAACTGGAGGGTGAGTGTGTCCACCTGTGTGACACCTCCATGGAGTGTGCAGATGAGCGTGGTGCGGCGTGTGGCCGGTGGGGCTGGGGTGGGGTTGGGCCTGGGGAGGCCGGCTCCCCAGCGGCTCTGTGTAGGGCACCAGGAGCCTCCCCGTAGCTCTGCCAGCTCCTCTGTGGATGAGGAGATGCTCTCATCTCACTTGAGGAGCTTCGATCGGTATGGCCCCATTGTGCAGATGGGGAAACCGAGGTTCTGAGAAGGGACGCCCCTCTGGACACAGTGGCTCATCTCTCTGGGGAGCTAGAACCCAGCTCTGACGGCCTGCCCATACGCTTTAAGGAGGGTGTTGTCACCTTTTCAGGAGACGTTCCTGGAGCCCCCAGTGTGGACTGGCTGAGCGTTTGGGGTCATGTTTTCTGACGGCCAACCATGTAAACTGCCTGATGCATGAAACATAAATCGACATACTTCTGCCTTGCTGAGATTGCTGAATGCCCTGCCATGACTCCCGCTATCTGTTGGGGCCAGGAGAGAGATGGCTTTATGTGCCCCATAACTCTCAGTAGCACAGTTCCGTTGTTCACTTGGTGACAGGCTTGCTATCATTCATCACCTGGGGAGAGAGATGGAGTCGGTGGCTGGACTGAAAAGTGGGCTGGGAACTCGGACTGCCCCCGGTCCCTGTGGCTGCAGGGTGTCCGAGGGTTGCCTGCAGCCTAGCGCGCTGGCGGTTCCCAGGCCCCAGCTCTCTTCGCTCGGGGTGTGGTGTCCTGCAAAGTTCAGCCGGTCAGGCTGGAAATGCCCCACGGCAGCCCTGGGCCACGCTGGCCCCAGGACAATGGATCACTGCTAATTTGCAGTCGGCTAAAGTGTGGTGGGGACATTACTGCTAATTGGCAATAAGTGATACTAAAAGGAGCAAGTTTGGTATTAATGAGCCGTTTATCAACACGAAACGGCAGGCTGGCTCCTTCCATCACGTGGTTGGCGCTGGGCTCATTTTTGTCGCAGGTGTGTCCCGCCTTACGGAGCTGGGCGCTGGTCCCCTCTGCTCTCAGCTGTCCTCCCCACGGCCTCGGCGCTCCTGCTCTTGTTTCTAAACCTCTGGTGACAAAGGCTCCCCTGAGTCAAGTGTCTCGGCGTATCAGGCGCAGAGTTCACACTTCTGACCCCTTGTCTTGTGTCCTGAGGCTCCGCGATTCTCCAGGTCAGAGAGCCGCGCTCGCCTGCCTTTCTCCAGACCCCGCAGAGGGTTCTGGGCTGCAGAAGGGGCTGCTGGCTTCCCGTAAGGCCCAGCCCAGACTCTACTGGTTTCCAGAGGGGGATGACCTCCAGGAACACTTCAGTGTCCTGGGGCTGGACGTGACCACAGTGGTGGGCAGAGCTCACTGTTCTGGAGCTGGAATCCACAGTCAGGGTGTCGGGGGCTCTGCTCCCTCGAGGCTCTAGGGGAGGGTCCTGCCTTGTACCCTGCAGGTTCGGGGGCTCCAGGCTCTCCTGGCCTGTGGCTGCATCGTCCAGTCTCTGCCTTTGTCATTGCGCGGCCTCCCCTTCCTGCCCGTGAACCTCTTCTCTCTTTGAGTCTCTTATAAGGACAGTTGTCGTTATGAGATATAATGACTCACGTGGGTAGCCCAGGCTGATCTCACGTAGACATCCGTACCTTGATCACATCTGCAAAGACCTTTATTCCAGGTATGGTCACCCACACAGGTTCTAGGGTGCGGCACTGTCCTCCAACCTACAGGTGAGATGGGGAATGGGAGGTGCCCTTTGACCTCACGACTGACCAGGAGAACTGGCACTGCCCCAACGCAGGGAGGGCCCTGTGGCCTGGCCAAGCATCTGTCATCCCTGCATGGAGTCAGCAGCTATGTGTGCTGGTGGCTTTTGAGGGCACATGGACGGCATGTCTGTCCCGGGTGTCCAGTGAGGGAGGTGATGGTGCTGTGAGCTCCAGCTGTGTGCTGGACACCAGGGTGCCCCCATTATGGACACCCCAGCTCCCTCTGTTTCTGAGAAGAGAAGGGGCTCCTGAGATGCTGTAGGAGCCCCGACGGGAGGGCAAAGCACTGCCCCCAGGACCCTGGTTCTGTCTGTCATGTACTTGATGTACCAAAAATAGCTCCCAGCGTCATCTGCAAACCCAGGGAAGCAAGGCTTGCCTCTCAAAGCCTGGTAGGACTCCGTGGGGATGGGACCCAGCACCTCGGTGCCGCCCTCAGCAAGGACAGTGCTTCCCTGTCCCCGCCCCCAGCTGTCACCCCGGGGTAGGCTGGCAGAGTCTGGCCCCTGTCCTGGGCAGCAGCCATGGGGAACCCCACCCCGACCCCAGCCCAGGCCCTCAGGAAGGGACCAAGTAGGAGATACACAGGGGCCCGAGGGGCTGGGGGTCTTGCTGGCCTCTGCTCAGGGAGCCAGGGTCCCCCCGGGGCTGCCCTGGCCTTTCTGATGCCTCTCCAGGTGAGAGGGCACCTGGTTATTCTCCACCTGCTCCCAGATTCCTGTCTCTCCCTGCCCTGTGCCCTGTGGCTGCAGCTACGGGCAGTTCTGCAGGAGACACGGGGAGGAGCAGAACAGGGTGCGTCCCCACCCCACCCCCGCCCGCCTCTGGCCGGTCCCAGTCCCCTCCACCCCTGCGCCCTCCCGCAGCTCAGCACCCTCTTCCCATCACCCCTCGCTAGGCATGACTGTGCCTCCCCTCGGTCCCAGGCTCCGGCTCCAGTCTCCAGGGCGGCTCCTCAGTCCTGCCCTTCCTTCTGTAAATAGTCTCATTAATTTTCCAGTTCAGCCTCGGAGTGGAGTCCTGATTGCAGCTCGGAACCTTATTTTTCTGAAGTGACATCATGATTAATTGATGTGTTTAATGACTAAAGGCCATCATCTCTCCTTCGCTAGGCTCACACACTCCTCCTTCCAGGCTAGCTTGGGCTCCTCTGGCTACAGAGACCCCTTCCTGCCCACTGGTCCACGCCAGGTCGGCCCCCTTCCGGGACCCCCATGCCACTGATAGGGAGGGTGCAGAGGGCCCAGGCCACTGGGCGCCCCGCTGCTTGTCACTCACGCCCCTTGTTCTTCAGTCGTTCAGCCGTGTCTGACTCTCTGCACCCTCAGGGACTGCAGCACGCCGGGCTTTCTTGTCCTTCACCATCTCTTGGAGCTTGCTCAAAGTCATGTCCATCGAGTTGGTGATGCTATCCAACCACCTCCTCCTCTGTCGTCCCCTTCTCCTCCTGCCCTCAATCTTTCCCAGCATCAGGGTCATTTTCAGAGAGTCAGCTCTGAGCATCAGATGACCAAAATATTGGAGCTTCAGCATCAGTCCTTCCAATGAATATTCAGGATTGATTCCCTTTAGGATGGACTGGTTTGATCACTCGTGTTCCCCAGCCTCTTCTCTGCACTTCGCTCAGTCAAGCACCCACACCCCCTTTGGCCACCCTGTCCTCCAGAGTCACTGGCTCTATCGGGATCTGGAAACCGCAGGACTTGGAACCGCTCTCCTGACCTCTACTGTGGGCACAGAGGGACCAGCCCTTTCCATCGTGAGGGCTGGGTTCCAGTGTGTGTGTGAGGTTGCTGCCCCAGGGGGGCCCCCGCACAGAGCTGGGCTGCTCCAAAGCTTGGGGCACAGATGGAGGAATTAAAGCGCGGCCAGCTTGGAATGGGTCTCCCTGAGGATGTGGATTCTGGCCCTGATCACAGTTTGTCCCTTGTGGATCGCCAGCTGAGTGCTGCTCCCCCTTGCAGTCCCCAGGACAGATGTGAGCAGCGCTGTCCTCGGGCTGCCGTGGATTTACCGGGCAGCTCTCCACTCAGCGTTCTGTTGGCCCGGGGACGGGGCGAGAGCTGTCTTTTGGCTTGGATGTGTGAGGTGCTAATAAGGTATTGGGGACGTAGCTCATGTTTCGAGTCCAGCCCCTCTGAGCAGAACCACCGTGTGGATGGCAGGGTCCCTGTGGGAGCTGGTGGGGGTGACCCCGCCCACCTGGAGCCCCTGAAGTGTGTGATCCCTGAGGGTCTCCTCCAGCCCCCACTTCCCTTTCCTGTGAGTCCTCAGCAGCTTATTCACTTGGTCAAACACGCAGGCTCATTGAGCTGAGCTAATTGAGTAGAGCGCATCTCTGGGTTGATGGAGCCGCCCCAGCCGCACTGAGTCCTGTGGGTGATGGGCAAGAGCTCCACCAGCCTCCTCTGCCAGCTCAGGGTGGTCATCTCAAGCTTGGCCCTGGAGCTCTGGTGCCCACGGGGGTGGCAGCGCCCACAGGAGGGCTTTTTCGAGTCCTGCACCCTGCACACGTTTGCTCCGATTCCCCGAAGTCTTGGGCACAGGGTGGAGGGTGGCTGGGAGTCACCTGGGAGGGGTCTCCCACTGGCAAAGTCCCTCCTGCTTCCGGCCCATCTTCCCTCCGGCTTAGTTAGTCCAGCGCCTTCTTTTCAGGCAAACGGCAACCCAGAGTCTTGTGGAATGGATAATCAATTTCAATAATAAGTTAAATGGGTGTGCTTTTGTTTGTAGAAATCTCCCACTGGGAGAAGGATTTTTTTAAAAAAGACTCCTAGGTTGAATTTTACTTCTGAACTTGGGCCTCCAACTGCTTCTGAGCTAATTGAGTAGAGCGCATGAATAAACATGGGCGAGAGCTTCTCCACACCCACGCGTGTGGGGCTGGCGGCCCGGGACTGGCACCAGCTCTGGCAGAGGCTGCACGGGCCCTTGCTGTGAAGGACATGTCAGGGGGCCGGCCGCTCTCTACCGCTTGGTTTGAAGGTCCCTCCAGAGCTGGATTGCTGCTCCTTAACATGCCTTGCACGGCTTCTAGGACGTGGGGCGATGTTTGTCAAACATGCAGACCTGAGCCACCTAAGTGAACATTGAAGGGCCCAGCCCAGAAGCTGACTTCACGGTGGAACCAGCCCAGCGTTTGCAGCCATCTGGAGTCTGCAAGTCTCCAGCACCGTGGGCATGTGGATGGTTATCCCTCAGCTTCTGGGGCTCAGAACAGATCCTGGTACATCCTGTTCAGACAGTGTTTACTGGAGGGATGGGTGAGGGGTAGGGGCATCTCTGGATCATCCACTTGTCCAGTTTGAGGACACATTTCTGTGGGAAATTCACTAAGATCCCTGAGGGCAGGATCAGGCTGGGTACATTTTGCTGGCATAAGTCCCATCTGCTGTGCAGGATCAATAAACACCCACGGAAAGAGCATCCTTTATGGGCTAGTCGAGGAGATCCTTACGTGGGATTTAAATTCTTTGTGATGATGAAAGTCCTGAATAAGCCAGTTTTCTTTGGATAATTCCTCAAAGCAGCTAAAAACTTCTTTGCAGTGTGATCTCTCAGAGGCTTACGGCACTCTAACTGGTGGGTATCTCTTTGGTGGAGAGCTGGATAAAATCATTGCTTTGCATTTAGGGGCTATTTGTATTAAACTACTATTTTAAACCGCTACACTCACACATAGCTGATGAGCTACACACACGGTGAGGGATGTCCATGAGTGGGAACAAATGTGATTGGATGGAAAGGCAGGAACATAAACCACACCACCTAAGTTCTTTCTTCCTCCCTTTTCTTCTGTGCCAAGAAAATAGAGACCGGAAGTGAGGTAAATTAAACTCTTATATTGCACGTCTCTGCTGTGTTTGTATGTATGCTCTGTCGCTCAGTCATGTCCGACTCTTTGTGACCCCATGGACTGTAGCCTGCCAGGCTCCTCTGCCCATGGAATTCTCCAGGCAAGAATCCTGGAGTGGGTTGCCATTTCCTCCTCCAGGGGATCTTCCCCACCCAGGGATCAAACCTGTGTCTCTTGCACCTCCTGCATTGACAGGTGGACTCTTTGCCCCTGTGCCACTTGGACAAATGCTCGATTCAGGTTTCTCACTCACTGGTGAAGGCAGAAAACTTCCTAGTAGAGGAGAGGACCAAAATCTTGTCATTTAGGATAAAACCAGCTAACCAGTCCGCCTGATCATCCATCCACTCACCCACCAAAACCAGCTAACCAATCCGCCTGACCATCCATCCACTCACCCACCAAAACCAGCTAACCAATCCGCCTGACCATCCATCCACTCACCCACCAAAACCAGCTAACCAATCAGCCTGATCATCCATCCACTCACCCACCAACCAAATACCCAATTAACCACTCAACCAACTAACCAACTGTTCAACCAACCAACCAGCTGAAAACAAATTAACCCACGAAAAGTCAACCAATCAACCAACCAAAACGAAATCAACCAGTGTTTTGTCGCTTCAGGGCTTCCCCAGTGCTCAGCTGATAAAGAATCCGCCTGCAATGCGGGAGACCTAGGTTCGATCCAAAGGTTGGGAAGACCTCTTGGGGAAGACCTCATGGCAACCCACTCTGGTATTCTTGCTTGGAGAATCCCCATGGACCGAGGAGTTACAGTCCATGGCAGGCTGCAGTCCCTGGGGTTGCAAAGAGCAGACACTGTTGAGAGACTAAGCACCTTTGTCGATTCAAGTTTGTCAATTTCAGTTTCATTTGAAAAATCCTACTAAGTGATCACATGCCTGCAGATGGTCGCTGCCTGTGGCACCTTCTCTTTGTCTTGATTCTATTGAGTCTGCCCTTGACTTCAGATCATGGACCTTCAGCATTTATGGAGCATCAGCCGTATTCCTGGAATGGGTTAAGTGCAGGGGACATGCAGAAGGAGGGGACGTGGCCCCAGACAGGGAAGAAGATACCAACGAGAAGTGCTCTCCAGGCACAGGAAGCGTGAGCATCTTTTCTCTCTCTCCCTCTTGTGTCTGGAACGTGACCCACCTGTTCCTTGCTTTTCCCTGGATGGCGCCCTCTGCCAAAAAGGGCCCACCCTTGTTTTGCTAGTTGGCAGCTGATCATGTCTGATGTCCTCCCATTGCCAGAAAGATATCTTTCACTTCTCTTTTCTAAAATGAGTTAAAGAAAATTCAGCCTCTGCCTGCAGCACGTGGGATCTTATTTCCCCCGACCAGGGGTGGAACCCGTGCTGTCTGTGTTGGAAGGGCAGAGTCTTGACCAGCGGACCCCCAGGGAGTTCCCGCAGCTCCCTAATTTGAGCAGACTTGCTCTCCCCCGCCTGCTCTTCACCTGTTCGGGTGGCGCCTCTCACTCCCCACTCCTCCTGCCTGTTCAGGTCGCATCTCTCACTCCCCGCTCCTCCTGCCTGTCCGGGCCGCGCCTCTCACTCCCCGCTCTTCCTGCCTGCTCAGGTCGTGCCCCTCACTCCCCACTCCTCCTGCCTGTCTGGGTGGTGCCTCTCACTCCCCGCTCCTCCTGCCTGTCTGGGTGGTGCCTCTCACTCCCCGCTCCTCCTGCCTGCTCAGGTCGTGCCCCTCACTCCCCGCTCCTCCTGCCTGTCCGGGCCGCGCCTCTCACTCCCCACTCCTCCTGCCTGTCCGGGTGGCGCCCCTCACTCCCCGCTCCTCCTGTTTTAACCGCATGCAAACTTGCTGTGCTATTTTTCGCATTTGCCATTCCTTGAGCCTTCTGGATCCACACCCATGTAAGTGGTACCTCCTGCCTGGACTTTTCTCCCTACCACCCGTCTTTCAAGCCCCAGCCAAATTCCCACCCTCTCCTAGAAGCTTCTGGATGTTCACCACCCCGGCCAGCCAACCTGCCCTCCTGCTCCCACCCTGTAGACTGGAGCGCCGTAGAATCGGAGAATACAGAGGCCAGCCCGCACTTCCGAAGCTGCAGGCGTGGCCCCTCGAGGACAGGCACACATTCTCTTGATCTTTTGTTTCTTTTCTTTTTGGCTGTGAGGCTCACGGGACACCCCCTGACCAGGAGTGGACCTTGTGCCCCGTGCAGTGGAAGGACAGAGTCTCAGCCACTGGGCCACCAGGGAAGTCCCTCCTTCCTCTTTGTAGTGCCTGTGGACCATGAAGGGTGGTCTGAAGATGACTGAGGTTTCCACGCGGGCCTTGGGGTAGCCAATGCGTCTTCTCCAGTCGGGCGAGCTCTTCCGGGACAAGGAAGCACGGCTGTGCTTTTGACGTCCTTGGTGAGCGCACGGCTTCCCGGAGAAGCTCCATAACTATGTGCTGGACAATGCATTTGTCCGAGTGACTGGACGCATGGAAAACGGTCTTGTGCTTAACCAAAGTTCTCCCTTTAAGTGCTAAAACTTCCTGCTTCTTGGGAGGCTCAGGTATCAAGAACAGACTGACATTCTCTCCAGAGGGCTTGCTTCCTAACGCTCTGCCACGCCCACCCACTGGCACCACTTTGTGGGGTTCTCAAGGCACCCAGGGGACACGGTCTGCTCTTGGCTTTCTCCTCCTGGCTGGCTCCTCGTCCCTCACCCTGAATGACCCTAGCTGGCCCCACAGCCTGTGATGTCTTCTAGAACAGTCCCTCGAACCTCTCCTGTAACGCTCACTTAATTCAGTCATGACATTGCCTAGTGGGTGTTCCACAAACCCATCTGTCAGCCGGGGGTCCTAGCTGCAGGGTGACGGAGGTGCAAGGCTGTCTTCCGTGGAAGGGTACTTGCGTTATAGGAGTTCTCGGAAGGACAAGGAATTCAGTTTGGATGTTACTCTTTAAGGGGCCAAGAAGGAGGAAAAGACTCCAGTCAAATCACAGGGCCATTTCAGGGCCATTTCCACCCTTGATGCCACCACTGTGTGGCAAACACCAAGTGAAGGACCAGCCCCTGGAATCCAGACTTGCTGCCACGGCAGAGGCTTTGCCACTGCCCCCGCCCCCATGCTTTATTGAGACGTCCAGATCCCAGGTGACTACATTCCCAGGTGGAGGTGGTGTCGCCTGAGAACCCTAGCTTCATGGGAGATCAGGGTGGTCGTCTTCACAGCTCTACCCTTGCTGCGTGTGGGGTTGGTGCAGTGTCCCAGGATCTGCAGTCTGCCCCCTTCTTTCTGCTCATCCATACACATCCTTCTTCCGTCTTCAAACTTCCAGCTGTAAGCGTAGCTGCAGCTCTGTGCCTCCCGGAGCTCCTGTGCACAGATAACGCACCCTTCCTGCCCTGAAAGGGAGCCCCTCGTTGTCATCTGTGTCCAGTTCCGAGAGACGATTATCCAGTTATGACTCCATCTTGATATCCACAATCCATGGACCACATAATTGAGCTAACGCCCACGACACACCCTCTATGACACAGGAGGTGGAAAGAGATGGAAAAACTGGGAGAAACTATCTGTCTCTACACACGTGGTCGATGAGCAAGGAGAGATATGCCTGGCTGCTGAAATTCCTGTATCTGTAACAGGTGACAAGCCAGGGAGGGCAGATAAAGCCTCCTTTATCCATCACTAGTGTTCTATGTGTCCTTAACCAATACCAGTCAGAGGGCTAGCTTTTTATCTTACAGGCTGGCCCCATCCTTCATTCCCAAGGGGCCTGAGCCCTTGGTGTCCCGTGTGTGGGGGTCACTCCAGTCATCCCCTAGCTCCTGTCCCTGGACCTTCAAGCAGCAGGGGGGACCCCAGAGGATGCCTGGGCTCCTGACATGTTTTTCTGTCACCAGCGCTGAGGACCATCTTGTGATGGTCAGGACAGGCTGCCCCTGACAGCACGATGACCTCCCCGCTCAGCTGCCAGGGACATAGGGAGCCTGTAGCCTCAACTTTTAAGTCAGTGGGACTGTTCTCAGAGTCTCAGGACCAACATGTCTACACCAGAGGAGCCCTGAGCTGCAGGGACCGGACGCACAACTTTGTTCAGCATTGACCACTGCTGACGGCGTTTCGCACTCTCAGCAGAGGTCACCTGGCAGCTCCTGGACAGCCCATCTCTGCCTCCAGGCCCACTCTGCTCACATGCCATCGATGATGCCAAGGATGGGAACGAGGGTGGCGGAGCCCACACCTGTAAACCATGGATGCTCTGCGGGGCCATTTAGAGAGAGCCAAGCATTTCCACTCTCTGAAAGTTCTAGCTACAAGCCTCCCCGAAACATTCTGTCCTCAGCCCCTATTCTTGTTCCTTGGGGCCCCTGGACCACCAGTCAGACCACTAGAGGTCATGACTAGCGGGCCTGCCCTTCTGGCCGTCTCCCTTTGCCGGTAAATCGTGAGCTTGTCTGCTTGGAGCTCTACCCATGGGGAGATGGGGGGAAGATTTCCACCTTCTGCTTCCCTGTGATGCCGCCCCCGAGCAAACTGGGCTGGCCCGAACTCTTCCCTCCATTTGCTGTGTTCAGAGCAGAGGTGATCAGTGGGCTGGTTTGCATTTTCCCTGAGTTGGTCGCAGTGGGTGTCCCAGGAGGCCACACATTTTAAACCCAACAAACCTCAGACCCCTTTTGGTATCCTTACAAACCTGTGTTTCATCAATTCATTTGTTCATTCAATATGTGTGGATCGGGGGCCTTCATAGACAAGGGAGGTCACAGATGTGGTCCTGGCCCTGGTGGAGCCAGAGAAAGAGAGAGCGATTACAAAATGATGATGAAGTGCAGCAATCTAATCAAGCACCGTTGTATAGAAAGTGCATTTGCTCAGTCGAGTCCAGCTCTTTGGACTCCATGGACTGTAGCTGTTCAGGCTCCTCTGTCCACGGAGTTCTCCAGGTAAGAAGACTGGAGTGTGTAGTCATTCCCTTCTCCAGGGGAGCATCCTGACCCAGGGATTGACCTCGGGTCTTCTGCACTGCCGGTGGATTCTCTACCATCTTAGCCTATAGCAGCTGCTGCTGCTGCTGCTAAGCCACTTCAGTCGTGTCCAACTCTGTGCGACCCCATGGACAGCAGCCCACCAGGCTCCTCTGTCCTTGGGATTCTCCAGGCAAGAACATTGGAGTGGGTCACCTTTTCCTTCTCCAATGCATGAATGCATGCTAAGTTGCTTCAGTCATGTCTGACTCTGTGCGACCCCATGGACAGCCGCCCACCAGGCTCCTCTGTCCCTGGTACTGGAGCGGGTTGCCATTTCCTTCTCCATAGCCGACAGTGCCTCAATCAGCTGATCAGTGGCCTCTGTGGATGAGGCGTACGGCCAGGCACCAGGTCCTTCCTCTTTTCCCGCCATCGTCTCCAAACCACGCTCTGATGCGGCGCTTCTTGTCCCGTTCGTCTCCAGCCACCCCCGCCGCCCTGGCTGTTTGCACTCCCGCGTCTTACCCCAGGCCATCAAAACTGCCAATGTGGTTTCTTCCTCCAGTTTTACCCTTTCAATAATTTTCTTTACCAGGCAGCCGTGAAGGATTTTTGCAAGTGCAAAGTCACACCCCTGCCCTGCTAGAAGCATTGTTTCTCTGCGTGCCTCTGGGAGGCACCGAGCTCCTTGGGGGGCCTGTAAGGGGGCTGTCTGCCCTCCTTGCTGGCCCTTCTTGCGTTTGTGTTCCATAAACACCTAGCTGCTTGCAGTCCTGGCCGCCCCACGCTGCTTCCCATCACGCTGCTTCCCGTCTGTGCTTTCCAAAGGCTGCCCTCTGCCTGGCGTGTTCTCTGCCCTGAACTCAGGACCTGAAAGGTTTCTTTTCATTTTCCAAACCCTATTCAGTCCTCACCCTCTGTCAGAAGTCTCTCTTAAAAACCCCAAACAGAGATAATCACCCCTCTTTGCGCTTCTCTCTGTGCCACGGACCCCCTGCTGTCACTGCCTGTGGCGCTTTGGATGTAATTGCTTGTTTACAGTGGCGCTGT
The DNA here is from genome assembly GCF_001704415.2 of Capra hircus. Lineage (NCBI taxonomy): Eukaryota > Metazoa > Chordata > Mammalia > Artiodactyla > Bovidae > Capra > Capra hircus. Next base: position 116,355,153 of record NC_030812.1, read on the forward strand.
GTCTCGTACAGAGTCTGGTTCTAAAGTCACCTGGGAGGTGAAAATTGCTCGTAATCAAAATTACTCTTGAAATGTCCTTCAATTGCCCATAAAGAGCAGTATGCATGGGTTTGCGTCAATGGCTGCTGCCCGTTGCTCTGACCTGGTTCGTGGTGGTTCGCTGAGGCCCTCGATGTGCCTTCCTGATTCTTCATGGATATCAAGGAGACCTTTGCCTGTCCCCTAAGCACGGTGTTTGCCTTGCTTATGTCAATGGTCAGAGAGAAACCAAGATCCCACGTTCTCTGCAGCTTGCTGGCTGGCTTGGCCAGCTCTGTCTTGTCCACGCCGTGTTTGGGGTGAAAACGCACTGAGGTCTGTGGTGGGTGGGGTCCTCTGTCCCTGGCAGCCTCTCTCCAAGGAGCAGACTTCAGACCACAGAAGTTAAACGAGCCTCTGATGTGAACCCAGGAATGCTTGTTGTCTCCTGATAGGTTATTAATCCCCTGCGGCACCACTGTGTGCTGTTCATCTTCATTGACCCGACAGCAAACAACCAGGAAAACAATATCTGGATCAAGGCTCATCTTCTGCCGGACGCTGCCTGAAGGAGGGGCTCGGGTGGCGATGAATGACCACACCTGAGACGGAGCCGCGTTCCGGAGCCTCGGGGCTGCGGCGGACCTTGAGCGATGGCGGCCGGGAAGCAGCGCGTCTCTTCCTTCCTGTCCGCTCTTTCTGTGCGGCTGTGTTATACTTCCTTTGTGTCTTTCTTTATGACACCAACTCTAATCTTTAGAAGTCTGTGCGAGGCTTACAGGTTAGGGCAATACATTTCACTGTAACAATCTCACTTAGTTTCATATGAATTAGTGTTTCCTGGAGCATGCTTCTTAACATGCGCTGCAAATGTTTCCTATGCCTTTTCAAACCCCTTTCTTTGAGATTTTTAGAAAATGACCCTGAACTCAGGGAAAAACAGGAGGGAGGAGGTTTTGCTACATTGTTAGTAATGGGGGTATTTGCTCCAACAGCCACGGGCTGAGGAGTTCTCTCCAGTAGCTTCGTCCAGAAGCTGGTTGCTGCAGAGCAGGAGGTAGTCTCCTGTCTTCAAGTCTGTGAGCCGGGGCAAATCTCTGTGGTCTGGAGACGTTCATTAAACACGTTAAGATGGAAGAGAATGAGCGTTGTAAGTAGACACTAGGAAACTCCATCTGCACTCGTCTTGAAGGCTGAGTCCTGACTGACAGCAGTTGCCTAATCTGAAGATACAGCTCATGAAAGCATCTGCTCCAGCAGGGTCTGTCCCCTCCCTCACGTTGGTTGCTGTGTCTTGGTTAATGTAACCAAGGACAAAACTAGCCTCTGGGCCACGATGCAGTGTCTATTTCAGACTTTTCTTAAGCACGTTGTCTTTGCTGATGATGGCAGTGGCTAACCTGGAATGAGCCAGTGTGTTCTCAGTTAAAGCTCTCTGCCCAGGATTCAGGGATGTCTCAGGCTGCCTCTTTTTATTATCTGTTCAGTAGAGTCACCCAGGGACAAATTATGTTCCTTTTTGTCTGGAATATCATACACCAGACTTAAAGAGGCTTCACTGGTTTGGTTTGGTGCACAGCTCCAGTCTTCAGGCCATTCTGCTCAAGGACTTTTAAGGTCTTATGTGCTATCTTCCAGCAATGTCACGGTCAAGGAGAAAACGGCATCTTCTTCCTCCTCCTCCTCCTCTTCTTCCCTCACCATCCTTCCCATTTTCTTGTAGACAAGCCTCGTATTTTCTCTTTGGTTGCTTTCACAATACTTTGCTTGCCTTTTTCCTTCACACTGTTTGATGTTGGGTCTAGGCACACGTTTATTTTTACCTATCCTGTGTATGACTTGGTGGGCACCTCAACTTGAGAATTCAGGCCTTTCGTCAGTTCTGGCAATCTCTTGGCCGTTACTGGCCATCTCACTCATTCTGTGTTTTCCATCTGGAATTCAGATGAGACCTGGGTGAGGATCACATTAGTCTCCACCTCCCATAATCTCTCAGTCGTATTTTCAAATCCTCTGACTCTGTGCTGCATTCTAGGCTATTTCCTCATTCCTATCTTCCAGTTCACTAATTTTCTTCTCAGCAGCTTCAATCTACCATTGAAATGACTGTTTAACTTCTTAACTGAGATGATTGTCTTTGACCTTTTCCAAATCTGCGTGTTCTGCTTGGAATCTCCTTTCCATGTGGTTTCTATTCCTTATCTGATCTCTTTAATTCTTTTAAACATAATAATTTTATGGTTTCACAGAATTCTAGGGTTTCAGGCCCTCAGTATGCTGCCCCCGTCAGTCTCTGCCTTTCATAAGAGTCATACATATACACATCCAGGCTGCAGTCTCGTGGCTTGCAATGCCTCTCTGTAAGGAGACATACGTTCGCACCTCCTGACATCAGTTTAGAAATTACATTACTAAATGAATGTAAGCTCAAGTGCCATATTTTAACAGTAGGCTTTAGGAATGTGTCCCAGATAGTGGCCATTCATTCAGACGTGATTTCAGGATGGAGAAGATTCATGGAGTAGAGCTAAAGTCAACCTGCAGGATGCTATGCAATGTGAGTGGGAAAGCATCTTTTATTTCTTTAAGGCCCTGGGACTTGGGGTTAGTTTGTTACACAGCATAGGAGAAGAGGACAATAGAGGACGAGATGGTTGGATGGCATTACCGACTCAATGGACATGAGTTTGAGCAAACTCTGGGAGACAGTGAATGACAGGGAAGGCTGGCATGCTGCAGTCCATGGGGTCACAAAGAATCAGACATGACTTATCGACTGAACAACAATAGCTTAGTCTGAGCTGGCTGGAGTAGGTACTAACTCTGCTTTTGTGCTATCTGCGAGCACTTGTTCATGGTGGATTCATTACTCATGTAGCTTGTCATTTTGTTATTCTGAATCTATCTTCATTGTGAAGTTTTTAACTCTTAATTTTTTGGGGGGAGGCAGTTATGCTATGCAGCATGTGGGATCTTAGTCCCCCAGCAAAACACTGAGCCCACACTGCCTGCATTGGAAGAGCAGAATCTTGATCGCTGAATCCACAGAGAAGTCCGCATTGTGAGTTTTGTTTTTAACTGTGGGATTCTTATGGACTCGAGGGCAGATATCTATCTACTGGTGTATGTTTTCTTTCTTTCCTTCCTTCTGCCGAGGGACCCCAGGTTTTCACGCATTTAGGACCTTTGTTGTTTGAGGACTTCTGCTTCATACTGCTGGTCTGAGCTCGGGCCCCATTGCTGTGTGTGATTCAGGCTTATGTGTTTAATTTTCATGAGATCCTTTGTTTTCACCCACATCCGGGGACAGAGATGACTTCCCATGTCAGCTCCCAACGTGGTGGGCTGTTTCTGTCCACTTTTCAGGGTGGCTCATTCATCCTGAGTCCTGCCTTTATGCAGGGGTCTGAGTTTCAATGTCCTGCCTTTATACAAGGCCACGTCTTCTGACCAGAATGGATATGAAAGCCCTCCTGGGCTTTGTACCCTGGCAATGCTCTTTCCTGGAGCTCCTACTCTGTTTTAGGGATCTGGCCCTTTCCTTTTAATCTTCACTGTATTTATAACTTTAAAAATTGTACTTGGTCCAGCTCTTGTGTTTGTAGTGGAGGAGTTGGGGAGCTGCCTTGGCCCAGTGCTTTCTGCTTATTTGATTGTTCACCTGCTCACTGAGGCTTAAACCCCATGGGGGCAGGGACCATCCACATCCTATTCACTGTCATGTCTCGATGCCTGGAACATGCCTGGGACATGGAGGTGCTCAGCAGAAATTTGGCCGCTGCTTGAGTGAATGAGAATTTGGAAGCAGAGGTTGGAGGGGCTGGTTGCCTCTGTCTGTCATGATTCAGCTTCTCCACCCTTCTCATCAGCCAGGAAATTATAGAAAAGGTTTGTACCAGAACTGGGGGAAGGTAGAAAATACCATGAGGGGAGAAGGGTTTTCTCTCCTATAAGGGCCTTGTTTGGTCGCACATTTTAGGGGCTGGTCTGGGGAGTTCTATCCTCTTGTTCACATGGGAACCAGAGCAAGCCTGGGCCCCTGCCTTGGTACTGTGAGGGGCACGTGGATGGACAATTATAACCTGGTTTGGTAAACAGTGTGGTGGAGAAGAAGCAGGGAAATTGGAGGATGGGACGGTGGGCGGGCCAGGAAGGCTTCCTGGAGGAGGTGGCACTGCAGACTCTGGGCATTTGCCAGGTGGACACAGGCAGTGGTGGGAGGGGATGGGCAGCCCTGATGAGGACACAGCCTGTGTAAGGGTGGGGGTGAGAACAGGGCAACAGGCTCTGGGGGGGCGGTCATCAGGATGGATGGAGAGTTACAGTTTTCAGGCCTTGCGTGTCCTTCCTTCCGCCTGTAGACAGGAATTTTCTCAGATCGTTTTTTCTGAGCCTCTTCGGGAATGCAGATTCTCTCTGCAGAAGGAGCATGCTTGCTCAGCACTCAGCGTGGAGACTCAGGAGGAGACTGATCAGCCCCAAGTCCAGGACATCTCAGGAGCTCACCTCCGAGAAGAGGGCTGGCTTAGAGGCGCCTCTGGGCCGGCTCAGCCTCATCAGCACTGGAGCCATACAGGCAGGCTTTCTGTGGGGTCTGAGAACAAAGCTGGCTCTCGGCAGCTGCGGGCCCCAGCCTGGCCCCACCCCTGGGTGCTCTGTGTCCCTGTGGCCACATGCCTCTCCCCGCAGGCCACTAGCAGGACCTTCTTCCCTGGGGCTGTCGAAATGCTGAGTATGTTTGCCCTTTACACGGCGGTAAGTCTTAGCAATTATCATTATCATTGATAACATTTTCATTTCTCTTAAAAATTTTTTTTTTAGTTTCCAAATGTGTATTTTTGTTAATCTGTGTTTTCCATCACTTAGACATATTACTACTGGGAGGGAATAAATATTTGTCCTTTTAAAAAAATGTTACCAAAGTATAATTGATTTACAATGCTGTGTTAATTTCTGCGGTACAGCAAAGGGATTCAGTTATACATCTATGTTTTTAAAATTATTCATTAACATATTAATGTTTTATTTATTTAACTCAAACCTGACTACGAAGACCCAGGTCCAGGCCTCTGGCCGGTTTCCCTTCTGCAGGGGCTCCCAGGACAGCACCCCAGGGTGTGGGGAGGCGCCGCAGGACGGGGCAGGCTGCAACTCGAGCGTCCTCTGAGCTCTGGCCCTGGGGAGCTGCCTGGTGCTGTCCCGCAGGCTGGGAAATGAGTCAGGAGGGCCGTGACGTCTGGAAGGACACACACCATTTATTAACTCTGACTTGTAAATTAAAACACCCCACGGTACAAATTAGGGATGAGCAAAGGAAATGAGAATTTGCCCTTCCTTCTCCTCAGCCTCGAATCAGAACCCGACAACTCCAAATAAAAATTGAAAAAATTTCAATTACTATGCAGATGGATCGTAGGGATCTCACCTCAATGTCATCTCGGCTCGGAATCCGACATGAGAAGCCCCAGCAGCTTCCGTGGGGACGGACTCTGTGAGCCGCTGGGCTGTCCCCATGGGGCAGGAAGGTGAAGACGCTCGGGAAGGAGACTGTACACTGTCCACGGGCCACGCCACCTGAGATGCACACCCTGGACCATGAGTGCTCCAGCCCCCGCCCTCTCGGACCCGGCTCCATGGCCCACATCTTTGACTCGGAGCCCGGCACCTGGGGTGAACCTCGGCCACTCTCCGGGGATAACTCACACCGAACGTCCTCATGGAAGTGGCCAGATGGGTCAGCTGCCCAGGTGATTCAGAGAGGCTGGGAGCACCTGGGCAGAGCCCTGAGGCCTGGGATGATTCTGAGGCCAGACAGTGGGCACCAGAGAATGTCCGGGTGGATGGCCTGGGGCTGCCCCAGCCTTGCCTGCCTGGTGCAGATCCCAAAGCTGTGTGTGGGTGTTCCTTAAGCAGCCTTGTCTGTGTCCTCCTCTGCTTTCCACGGATAGCTTAGGATCCAGATAGATGCGACCTTCCTCGGGTCACCCCCTCCTCCCTCTGCAGCGGGTGCTAGGGTTATACCAGTGAGACTCTGGCCCTCTGCCCGCCCTGTGCCCCCAGGATGCCCCCGAGTGCCTCAGAGCAGTACGTGGCTGTCAGTGGAGCCTGGTGTGATCCCTGTCTTTCCCTGCAGGTGCTGGCGTGGCAGGGCTCACGGTCCTGGGCTCTGGGTTCCTGGTTTGTGTATGTTGTGGTCTATGTGGATGTGGGCTGGGCTGCTGGTGGGCTTTGCCCAGGCGTGTTTGGGGCATGTGGCCCTGGGGGATGAACGCCCGTCTGGGCTGGTGCTGGTGGAGGGCGGGGACCTGGATGTGACAAGAACAGAAGCCCTTTGAGACGGAAGTTATGTGTCTCTCCCTCCCCCCAGGTCTCCGCCCTGGTGACCTTGGCCAGGTTAGATCACCCTGGGCCCCACCGGTGAGGCTGGAACACAGAAGGTGGTGGGACCCAGCCCTGCTGCTTGGGGCCTCTGGGGCCGTTCTCCCCTTGACCACAGCCGCCTGGTTTCGGATTGGGTGGGAGGTCAGATCTTTCATCTCAGCCGGGGCAGGGTGGGTCCAGTGGGGTCTGAGCCCAGCCTGGCAGCCCCGGGCAGCACCTGGAGTCAGATTTGCTTCCCCGGGAGCCCTGGCATGGGGGGGCCTTACTCAGGGTCCCCAGCTGCCCCCTGCGCCCACCCACCTCCAGGAGCCCTTCGCTCAGTCTCTCTGTGTCCCTGGTACACACGGAATTCCCCCATCACCCGCTCCTGTGACCCCACACCCTTCCTGTCTGCACACAGGTGGAGGGTGTGGGCCTGAGAACTGGCCTGCCTGCCTCCCTCATTCGTCTGACATTGATTGAGCACCTGCTGTATGCGCATCCCCAGGCTCTCCCTCTCCTCTGCTGGGGAAGGCACAGGGTGAAGAATAAACGTAACTGGGGGGACAAGATGGACACTGGGCTGCAGCTTGCGCGGGCCGGCAGTGCCGGAGGCCGGTGCCACCCTAGAGAGGAGGGGCCCCTGGGGCCCCCGTGGAGGGCACGCGGGCTCCGCTGCGTCTCTCATCGCTCGCGTGCTCACTCATTCCATGAACTCAGGAGGAGCGTCTGTTCCGTGCCCCAAACTCCCCCGGGTGTCAGGACCCTCAGCGGAGAGCCGCGGGCTGCACCCACCGTCAAAGGGGAGACAGAGGGCCACGGGGGGCACAGGAAGCCTCTGACCCAGAGCAGGGGGTGCCAGCCGCGCTGGAAGCTGACACTTGAGGTGTGAGTTGGGGCCAGGAGGAGGGGCACCCGCCGAGTATGAACTGCACGTGGATGGACGGGAGACGTGGAGAAGGAGGCATGGCCAGGAGTGGCCCGGGGTGGGGGGGGTGGGGGACAGGACGGGTGGGCTCCATGCGCCCATCACCAGGCAGCCCGAGCTGGTCTCCATGGAGACTGCGGACCTTTCCCAGGCACTGGGAGGTGCCCGAGCAGTTCTAAGCTGGGTCCTGAGAAGGCTGTGCATCCATGAAGCTTGCTGAGGCGACCACCACACAGGGGTGGACCAGAGGTGGGGGGGCATGCACTGCCTTTGTGAGGGGGTAGTGCCAGGGGCTGTGGGTGGGGAGGAGGAGTGGTGGGGGCTGCGGGCATGAACGCAGGGTCTCAGGGTGCAGGGCCCCTCCATTCACTGCTGGGAGCCCGTGGGCCACCTCTGTGCCGGGTATGCGTGTGGGTCCTCACTCCCGTTGCGGGGGCTGCCGCCTCCCTGCTGATGGCAGCTGCATGGTCACAGAGATGGCCTTCTCCCGGGTCACTCCAAGTCTGGCGTTTCTCCATCATGAGCAGTTTATATTCTCACCCTGAGGTTTGGCAAAAAAAAAAATTGAATCAATTCTTTTTAATTATGTCCATCTTGTATGCTCTACATTACAGGAACCCACTCAATAATACTTTATAATCCAAGTAACTGTAGGAGTTATTCATCTTCCTGATTCAGCTGGTGCTCCCGCCGTCACGACTCTGCTCGTTGCCCCGTGTGGGTGAAGTAAAGCCCTCATAACCGCACACTGTGGTCTTTAGTTTGTCCCCTGCAGACCTGTTTGGCTGCAGGGGGCAGGCCGCCTGGGGAGGAAGGGGCCCTGGACAGATCAGGTGAGAGCGTGCTCCACGGCCCTCCCTCCCTGGCTGTGCGGCCCTGGGCTCCTGGTCAGCGTCTCTGAGCTCAGGCTGCTTTTCTCTGAAGGGTCAAGGTGGGGCCGAGAGGCGCAGTGAGCAAGCACCAAATCAGCTTGCTTGGGCCAGCTCTTCAAGACAAGATCTTGATTTGGTTAGGGGGGAGACATGCCGGGGGCAGGTCACAGCTCCAACCCGTCCCGGCTGGGGAGCTCGGGCAGGCCACCTCACTTCTCTGCTTTTGGCTCTGTTAGGTAATGGTTTCACAGGTTATAAAACATACAGAAGAGACCAGGTTCTTAAGGCTGTTGGTAGGTGAGATGAAATGCCCCAAGTGCAGTTTCTTGGAAAAAGTAGCTCCACGGGGAGGTGTGTGTGGGAGCTCTAGAGAAAAAGCATGACAAATCTAGACAGCGTATTAAAAAACAGACCACTTTACCAACAAAGGTCCGTATAATCTAAGCTCCTCATGTACACATGTGAGAGCTGGACCGTAAAGAAGGCTGAGCTCTGAAGAACTGATGCTTTTGATTTGGAGCGTTGGAGAAGATGCTTGAAACCCCCTTGGGCTGCAAGGAGATCCAACCAGTCAGTCCTAAAGGAAATCCACCTTGAATATTCATTGGAAGGACTGATGCTGAAGCTAAAGCTCCAATACTTTGGCCACCTCATGAGAAGAACATACTCATTGGAAAAGCCCCTGATGCTGGGAAAGACTGAAGGTGGGAGGAGAAGGGGACAACAGAGGATGAGATGGTTGGATGGCATCACCGACTCGATGGACATGAATTTGAGCCAGCTCCGGGAGATGGTAAAGGACCGGGAAGCCTGGGGACCTGCGGTCCAGGGGGTTGCAGAGAGTCGGACATGACTGAGCGACTGAACAACAGCTGTTCTACTGCACAGAACCCAGCATCCAGACAGACCACCCCGTCTCTCAGCTGTGAGTGTTGCTTTGTTCCCCGAATTAATCAAGAGTCTGCCTTGACCTTGACTGTGCAAGCAGCTCATGGTGCTTCTGCAGAGATAAGGATGCTGTTGGAGCAGCCCACCCTGGCTGGGGGCTGAGGCCCAGGATCCACCCATCCTGCCTGAGGAGAGTCTCCTTTTTCGGCCCAGAGGTCCCAGAGAGCTCTTGCCGTCCAGTCGTCCGTGAGCGCTGCCCTCCTGACCCCATGCAGACATAGGGTGGGGGGAGGGGCAGGGGCAGGGGAGGAGGCCCGCTCATTGCTGACGTCAGGATCCGGCCACGCCCACTCTGCAGTCCCGCTGGGGCCCCAGAGTCTGGACGACCCCTGGGAGGGCGGTCTAGCCTGAAACCCGCTTCGCCAATGGCCTTGGCAGCTTCTGGAGACTCTCCGGCTAGGCTCTCGTTTCCGGGAAGAAAAATGCCTCTGCAGTTTATAAAAAGGCCCAGCAGACCCCTGCCGCGAGAGCCCGGCTGTTCAAAAGCAAGAAAGATGCTTCCTGAGAGTGCTAGGCCTGCAGACAAGTTTAAAAACCCACTGCTTCAGATATATGTTTCTCAGTAAGCACAGATACAGGGCACAGGGCAGAGAAAAGAATCAATTTCAGCCTGCGGGAGCAGGCCAGTGGGAGAGCTGGCCTCTGTTTGTGTTATTTACTTGGTTCGGAAAGGAGGCCCTGCCAGGCAATGTACAGCTCAGAGCCCGCCAGCTTCCTCCCTGGCCATGGCAGCTGATGACACACGCATTCTTTTCCAGTGGAGCCCTTGGGGTTTTGGGGGGACGGGGGCAGTGGGTTCTGCAGGGTGTGGGCAGCTCCATCAAGTTCACAGCACTGGGGTGTTTGGAGGAGGCTGGGTCTCTAGAGGGTCCAGGCCCTGGTGGGGTGTCCTGAAGTCCCAAGGGCCCCCCAGACCCTTGCCACCCGAAGAGGCCACAGAGAGGGAGTAGGAGGCTCTGAGCCTGCTCCTGGGCCCCGGCTCTGCAGGGGGTGAGCTGAGGTCTTTGGGCACATGGCTGTCCTTTCTGACCACCCTCCTCTGCCTTCCTGAGGGAGGGGGGATACCTGCTGAGCCCTGTCTGCCCCCCGGGGACATCGGGAGATGGGCTGTGAAAAGCACTTGGGTGCCAGCAAAGCTGGGGCTGCTTCCATGGACCCGCACCACAGCCCGACACCCCAGCCAGGCTCCCCGAAGATGCCAGAGCCTGCTGTCTGCGGGCGGTGGGGGGGGGGAGGGGGAGGCGGGCTTCCCAAGTGGCTCAGCGGGAAAGAACCTGTTTGCAATGCAGGAGACATAAGGGACGGCTTGATCCCTGGGTGGGAAAGATCCCGTAGAGAAGGAAATGGCAACCGACTCCAGTATTCTTGCCTGGAGAATTCCATGGATGGAGGAGCCTGGCAGGTTACAGTCCATGGGGTCGCAAAGAGTTAGACGCGGCTGAAGTGACTCAGCACATATGCATGCACGGTGGCCCCAAACAAGGGAACCCGGGTACAGAAAGACAGGGTCCTTTCTGGTCGGAGCGCATGCGCGGGGCCCACCCAGGAGCGCTCTGGCGGGGACTCAGGGGCTCACCCTGGACTGGCCCACCCACCGCTCTCCTGCGCGAGGCCGTCTCAGCTGCCAGTGCCCACACCCTGCTCCTTGTCTGGGGCCCGCCTTTGCAGACCCACTCTCGCCTGCCAGCGCAGGTGCCCGCCTCTGTTCTTGCTTCTCCAGCTCCCTGGTGCGCTCTCTTCTTCCTTCAGGGCCTGGTGATTTGCCTTCCCTTGGTGGATCCTTCTGCAGCCCCCTCCCTCTATACCTTCACACTCGAGTCAGAACTAGCCCACCCTGCGCCCAGCATTCTTTGCACCTTTCCTGCAACCCTTGTCTACTGGCCCTCCAAGTGGGGACCTTGTCTTGCTCCAACGTGAATGCCCCAGGTGCCCCTCATTAAAATAAATATTTGGTGACTTTTGGACAAAGCTTCGTAGGTCCCTCTGGGAGCACCTTGGGTGTAGGATTGAGGAGAGTGAGGCTCAGGGCAGCCCAGGGATCTGCCTGAAGAGCGCTCCCCCGAGCCCTCCTATCTGCCCCCAGCGTGGGGCCCCTCCCCTCCCTTCTCACAGGCTCTGTCTCGGGGCACCGTCGGGTCCCAAGCCTGCTTGCCCTCCCTGGGCCCGGGAACATTTTCCAGAACCGAAGGGCCTGCCGGACGGAGGCTGTGATGGCGGGTGTTTGGGCAGGGCTCAGTTCAGACGACCTCCTCTGGCTGTGGCTTTGGCTCTGGAACCAAAATGCCTGGGTTCCAATCCCAGCTCTGTGACCTCAGGCAGGTTGCTTAACCTCTCTGTGCCCCCAGTGCACCTGTCAGTGGGGAGATGATGGCCTTAGCTCGCAGGATCCATGTGGCCCTGGACAGGCTCACAAAGGAGAGCGCCAAGTGACGTCTCCCGTGCCTGGTGTGGACCAGCTAAAGACCCCAAGCCAGCTAAAGACCTCCAAACCAGCTAAAGATCCCCAGCTAGCTAAAGACCCCCAGCCAGCTAAAGACCCCCAGCTAGCTAAAGACTCCCACACCAGCTAAAGACCCCCAAGTCAGCTAAAGACCCCCAAACCAGCTAAAGATCCCCAGCTAGCTAAAGACCCCCAGCCAGCTAAAGACCCCCAGCCAGCTAAAGACTCCCACACCAGCTAAAGACCTCCAAACCAGCTAAAGACTCCCACACCAGCTAAAGACCCCCAGCCAGCTAAAGACCCCCAGCCAGCTAAAGACTCCCACACCAGCTAAAGATCCCTAAGCCAGGTAAAGACCCCCAAAGCTTTCTCTGAGCACCAAGCTCCAGTGGCCCCCATGCCCCTGGGCCAGCTTCTCCGTCTTGGTGTGGTCAGCCCAGGATTCTGGGCCTTTCTCCCCTCAGGCTGCTCGTCTCTGGTCCCTCTTCTCCAGGACTGACCCTTCTGCCCCCCAGTCGCCCCTCTCCAGCCAGAGGTGCTCTGGGTCTCTGCTGCTGCACCGCCTCTTCCCCTCCATCCCTGGCTTAACGTCACAAACTCCACCGGCAGAGTCTGAAGTCAGGAGCCCAGGGCTCTGGTGGGGCTTCCCCGCGGGCTTGAGGTCAGCCTGTTGGCTAGGGACGCAGTGCCTCAGACGCCCGTCTCTTGCTGGCCTGGCTGCCACGTGGGCCTCTCCCTGGGGCACCGGGGTCCTGGAGGGACAGACAGAGAGAGTGACAGAGAGGCAGAGAGCAAGGAAGGGAGGGGAGAAGGGAAGGAAGAGAGAGATTCCACTGGTTCCAAGGGGCAGCTCAGGGCTTCCCCGGTGACTTAGCTGTTAAGAATCCGCCTGCAATACAGGAGGCCTGGGTCAGGAAGATTCCCTGGAAGAGGGAAAGGCTACCCACTACAGTATTCTTGCCTGGAGAATCCCATGGACAGAGGAGCCTGGTGGGCTGCCGTCCATAGAGTCTTAAAGAGTCAGACACAGCTGGGCCACTGAGTGCTCAGGCAAGGGCGGCTTAGACCCCACCCTGGGGGCTTCTGGGACCACCAGCTCAGAGACCCCCACCGGCCGCGCTGAATTTGGCGCCGTGCTGCTTGGGGCAGGTGGGGTCAGTGCCCATGTGGTGTTCAGGACCCCTGCCTCGTACGGCCTGACTGTCCTGTCTCTCTCCTTGACCTTGGGTCCCTTTAGTCCTGGAAGAGGAACTGACCCCAAGGAAGCCGAAGAGGGCCACAGCCCGTCTTGGCACAGAGCGGGTATCCTGTGGAGGTGCGTCCTTGCCAGGCGGGTGGTGAGACGTGGGGGGCAGCTGAGCTCCGGGGTGGGGAGATGTGCAGAGCACGGGGCCAGCGATCCCTCGAGCATGCAGCCCCCCTCGCCTCTGTGCTGACTTCGCCATTGGAAAGAAAGATTAGCGGAGATGATTTGAATTTATAAATCCAATTCCAATGGGGCTATTGATGTGCGAGGAAAAGAATACAGAAACGTGTGGCCAGGTGTACACGCGACTTGCTCCTGGATTATTTATTTATCCCCGAGAAGTGCTTACCCGAGGATGACAAACATTTATTTTATAGATGGAGCCCGGGGGACTGACCCTGCAGAGAGAAATCGGATTATTAGCGTGCCGACAATCGAGTTTACACAAACTTTTGCTTCCAGTTATGAAGAATAGCAGGGAATTTATATTTACGTGGCGCCAGGAGTCGGGTGGGTGGATGCTGACCCAGGGCTGGAGGGAGGCTGAGCAGACCCTCCTGGGGGCAGGGGGCATCCCCCCTGGCACTCTGTGGGGCCCACCGCTCGGCCTGCGCCCTCTCAAGGCCAGGCGACTCCATCACTGTGACAGAGGGGGGGTCGGCTGCCTGTTAGGGCAGAGGCATCGCATCCTGAGTGAGTGACAGGGAAGGAGACGCAGCCCACCGCCCCACCACCCAGCAGGGAGCTGTCCGCCCTCTGCGGGGCAGACGCTGTGACCGTCAGCAGCATCCAGGGAGGCGGGGAGGTGAGTGTGTCACCAAGCCACCCCAGCAGCCTTGGTGCCTGGCATGCCCCTGCCTGGGCAGACACCTTCAGCATCACTCAGCTCTCGGTCGGTCACTGCCTCCAAGCTGTCTCCCTCTCCCCCAGCTCAGACACCGCCCCTCTGGGCAGCAAGGCCCCTGCTGACCTGAGCTGCTCCCTGGGTCCCCGTCACGGCTGTGATGGCTATGACTGTGCGGTTTCTCCTCCTGCTTCTCTGTCTGTCCGCCTGCAGCAGGGTGGCTGCTGCCTCGTCTGCCCTTGGCTTCTCTGCTCTAGGTGCATGGAGGGCTGCCCGTGTGGACGCCCCTCCCTGCCCAGGGCAGGCTGAGGATGCTGCCCGCTGAGGCCCGGGTGCGCAAGGCCCTGGACGCTTGGAGGAGGCGTGCCCGGGGCCCTCACCTCCTTGAGGGGACCCCTCGGAGGCCTGCGCTGTGTCATCTACAGGATGGAAGGACGGTGGGGTTGAAGTTCTGACCGGCACTCACATGCTCCAGGATGCGGAGTTGAGGGTTTTCAGAGGAAGAGTTCCACAAACGCATCTTGGCTATTCTGACTTATTTCCGAGCTTAAAGGCTATAGCACAGGAGGAAGGGCATTAAAAGAGGGGACACTTAAGTGCGATGACCCCCCAGGGGCTCTCTCTGAGATTTCACCATTCCTGAGTCACTTCATTAGTCCCCCGGGTGTTGGTGCTCAGCCAAGATCCTGGGGAAGGAAGGCTGTCCGCCCACAGAGGGGCCCTGGGCCAGGATGGGGACGGGGAGGGGGCTGCCCAGGCCCTGGAGAGATCTCCCCAGGGGTCTCCCCTCCTGGGAGATGCCCCGTCTGTGCTCCCCTCCCCTGCGGCCCCGCCTGTTCCTCTGAAGGCCTCTCTGCCGTCTGCCTGGGCTCATCTCAGCTCTTCACCGTGCAGGAGTTGTCATTTCCTTAAATGTTGCTTACAGTGTTTTTGCAAAAGGTAAATAGCGTTTCATTTTTATGGAGTCAAATAGTAGATTCTAGCAGTCTGTGGTTTCACGTGTCAGGGCCTCCTGTCCTGAGTCAGACAAACAGTCGTCACCCTTTCTTTCTACAGCTTGAATGGGTCTGTCCCCCACCCCACGTGGCACTCAGATCTTTAACTGGCCGGTGAGCTGAGGTCAGAGTCCAGCCTGGAGTCTGACAATCCCGTCCAGTCCCATCTGGTTTGAAATGCAGCTCGTCCCAAGGCCCCAGTGCTTCTGTGTAGAAGCCTCTGCTTCCGACCTTTCTTCTTACTCCTTACGTTCCTGCCCTTGTATCAAACTGTTCTGAACAGTCTTACTTTACAGAGTGTTTCTTTCTTCTTTGAACAACATGGGAGGAACAGAGAATCAACCCCATGACCAACACCCGTGCCCGTGAATTAAAATGAGCAAATGTTAACATTCTATAATTGCGTCCTTCCACTCTTTTCTAAACCAAATGGGGCATTCCTGATAAAACTGGAGTCGTCAGTGTTTTTCCTCCTGTGATCAATTCTCTCTTTCTCTACAGGTACTGATGATCGTGAAATCTGAAGGTGTTGAATTTAATTACGTTACTGGAATATGATTGACTACAGTATTTTTTTAATGGATCTTCGGCGGCACTGGGGGCTGTTGCTGGGTGTGGGCTCTAGGTGCGGCGCGGGGGGCTGCTCCCTAGCTGCAGCCGCGGGCTTCCCACCGGGGGACTCCTCTTGCTGTGTGGCCTGGGCTCGAGGTGTTCAGACCCCAGCAGCTGCGGTTCAAGGGCTCAGCTCCCCCCGGGCATGTGGGATCTTCCTGGACCAGGGATCAAACCAGTGCCCCTTGCATCGCTAGGCAGGTTCTTAACCACTGAATCACCAGAGAAGCCCTGACCTTAGTTTTCTATTAGTTTTCTGCCACAACAAGAGATTCAGTACTTTCGTACATTACAGAATGATCACCACGATAAGCCTAGTTATCAGCTGTTACCATACAAAGTTATTACAATAGCATCGGCTATGTTCATGCTATACATTACGTGCCTGTGACTTATTTATCCTGTAACTGGAGATTCAAGCCTCTTAATCGCCCTCACTGAGTTCACGCATCCTCCTAACCCCCTCCCCACCGGCAGCTGCTGGCTTGTTCTCTGCATCGCGAGTTTGTTTGGCTTTGTGTGTTGGTTCCTTGGTTTTGTTTTTAAGACCCCACATTTCAGTGCAATCCTCTGGATTTTTATTTCTCTGTCTGACATTACATTTAACTTAATATCCTGTAGGTCTATCATGCTATCCTAGATGACAAGACGTCATTCTTTCTAAAGCTCTGTAATATTCTGTTTAACACACACACACACACACACACACACACACACGTATATATACCAGTTTCTTTATCCATTCATCTGTTGATGGACACATAGGTAAATAGTACTGCTATGAAAGTTGGGGTGCATGCATGCTTTTGAATCAGTGTTTTTGTTTTCTTTGGAAAAATACCCAGAAGTGGGGTTTCTGGACTGTATGGTAGTCCTGTTTTTATTTTCTTGAGGAGACTTCATACCGTTTTCATTAGCGGCTGCACCAATTTGCATTCCCACCGGCGGTGCACAGGGGTTCCCCTCTCCCCACATCCTCGTCAACGCTCTCTATCTGCTGC
Source organism: Capra hircus (assembly GCF_001704415.2). Taxonomy (NCBI): domain Eukaryota; kingdom Metazoa; phylum Chordata; class Mammalia; order Artiodactyla; family Bovidae; genus Capra; species Capra hircus. Next base: position 116,371,417 of record NC_030812.1, read on the forward strand.
CAGCCGTTCTGACAGGTGTGAGACGGTACCTCGCGCGGCTTTGATTTACATTTCCCTGAGGATTAGTGATGTTGATCATAGTTTCATGTTTTTTTTTTTTTTTTTTGCATACGCAAGTCTTCCTTGAAAGACTGTCCACTCACATCCTCTGCCCACGTTGGGGTCGCGCTGTTTGCCCTTTTGATGTTGAGTTTGTGAGCTCTTTGTATGTTTTGCCTACTAACCCCTTGTCAGATAGATTGTTTTCCCATGCAGTAGGCTGGGTTTTTATTTTGTGCAAAATCTTTTTAGTTTGGTTAGGTTCCATTCCTTAATCAATTTGCTCGTTTCCCTTGCCTGAGGAGACAGATCCAAAAAGGATTGCTGAGACTGATGTCTAAGAGAGCACCGCGTGTGCTTACTTCAGGAGTCCAATGGTTGCAGCTCTTACGTCTTTAATCCATTCTGAGTTCGTTCTTGCATGTGATGTCAGAAAGTAATCCGGTTTGACTCTTCCACCTAATGTTGTCCAGTTCTCCCAACAATTTGTTGAAGAGGCTGTCTTTCCTCCACTGTACATGCTTGCCTCCTTTGTCATAGGTTAACCGACTATAGAAGTGTGGGTGTATTTCTGGGCTATTTTGTTTCATTGATTTATGTGTCAGTTTTGGGGCCAACACCATGCTGTTTTGATTACGATAACTTCACAAATATGATTGGAAATCAGGGAGTTGATATCACCAGCTTTATTCTTCTTTCTCAAGAGTGTTTCGGCTATTTGGGGTCTTTGTGGTTCCATGCAAACTTTAGAATCATATGTTCTAGTTCTGTGAAAAATGCCCTTGGTATTTTGAGAGGGGTTGCATTGAATCCGTCCATTGCCTTCGGTACTTGGTCATTTTAACGGTATTAATTTTTCTAATCCACAAGCACAGTATATATTTCCATATCTTTGTGTCATCTTCAATTTCTTTCATCAGTGTCTTGGTTGGAAAAGATGCTTGATATGATTTCAATCTTCTTAAATTTATTGAGACGTTTTGTGGCTGAACATCATGTGATCTATCCTGGAGAATGTTCCATGTGCACTTAAAAAATTTGTATTTTGATGCTTTTTTGGAGAATTTCATATATATATGACATGAATGGATACATATATATATATATATCCATTTGGCCTAATGGGTCATTTAAGGCCATTGTTTACTTATCGATTTTTTATTGAGTGATCTTGGGTCCACTGATGGATGGAGATATGGCTCTCCAAGATCAGCGAACAGGCTGACCCAGACTCCTTTCAAATGGGACTCAGACTGCACGAGATTTTGTGTGCATCCTCGAAGACTGGGGTCTATGTTTCCCATAGCCCTTTGGCTCTTCCAAATGCCAAGACCTATTGGCCTTCAAGGTCAGATATTCTGGGGACTCATCTCTCTGCAGGACCCATCATGTGAGGCTCAGATCCCTCATTCCTCGGGGAAAACTCCTGCAATTATGTTGATCCTCCTCTTTGTGAGTCATCAGCCTGGGTTTGCTGGTCTTGACTATGCTAAGTCTCCTCCTAAGTATCTCACTGTGGTTCTTTCTTCTTATCTTTGGTCATGGAAAAATCTTTTCTGCTAGTCTTCAGACCATTCCCACAGACAGCTGCTCTATCAGTTAGGTTCAGTCGCTCAGTCGTGTTCGACTCTTTGCGACCCCATGAATCACAGCACGCCAGGCCTCCCCGTCCATCACCAACTCCCGGAGTTTGCTCAGACTTGCGTCCATCGAGTCCGTGATGCCGTCCAGCCATCTCATCCTCTGTCGTCCCCTTCTCCTGTCCCCAATCCCTCCAAGCATCAAAGTCTTTTCCAATGAGTCAACTCTTCGCATGAGGTGGCCAAAGTACTGGAGCTTTAGCTTTAGCATCATTCCTTCCAAAGAAATCCCAGGGCTGATCTCCTTCAGAATGGACTGGTTGGATCTCCTTGCAGTCCAAGGGACTCTCAAGAGTCTTCTCCAACACCACAGTTCAAAAGCATCAACTCTTCGGCGCTCAGCCTTCTTCACAGTCCAACTCTCACATCCATACTTGACCACAGGAAAAGCCATAGCCTTGACTAGACGGACCTTAGTCTGCAAAGTAATGTCTCTGCTTTTGAATATGCTATCTAGGTTGGTCATAACTTTTCTTCCAAGGAGTAAGCGTCTTTTAATTTCATGGCTGCAGTCACCAACTGCAGTGATTTTGGAGCCCCCCAAAATAAAGTCTGACACTGTTTCTACTGTTTCCCCATCTATTTCCCATGAAGTGATGGGACCAGATGCCATGATCTTCGTTTTCTGAATGTTGAGCTTTAAGCCAACTTTTTCACTCTCCTCTTTCACTTTCATCAAGAGGCTTTTTAGTTCCTCTTCACTTTCTGCCATAAGGGTGGTGTCATCTGCATATCTGAAATTATTGGTATTTCTCCCGGCAATCTTGATTCTAGCTTGTGCTTCTTCCAGTCCAGCCTTTCTCATGATGTCCTCTGCATAGAAGTTAAATAAGCAGGGTGACAATATACAGCCTTGACGTACTCCTTTTCCTATTTGGAACCAGTCTGTTGTTCCATGTCCAGTTCTAACTGTTGCTTCCTGACCTGCATACAGATTTCTCAAGAGGCAGGTCAGGTGGTCTGGTATTCCCATCTCTTCAAGAATTTTCCACAGTTGATTGTGATCCACACAGTCAAAGGCTTTGGCATAGTCAATAAAGCAGAAAGAGATGTTTTTCTGGAACTCTCTTGCTTTTTCCATAATCCAGCGGATGTTGCAATTTGATCTATGGTTCCTCTGCCTTTCCTAAAACCAGCTTGAACATCAGGAAGTTCACGGTTCATGTATTGCTCTATAAATACTTGTAATTTTGGTGTACCTGTGGGAGGAGGAGAACTCAGGGTCTTTCTACTCGACCAGCTTAGCCACATCTTGTCTTTTTGGTAAACTTTTGGCCCACGTTTTCTATACAATCAACCATCATCTTTACACAAGTCTCCTTGTGAGCATATGCAGAGCTTCTTCTGTATACTTATCTAAAGATGCAATTTCTAATTCATAAGATACAGACACCCTCACCTTGGGCTCCCCAGGTGGCACTACTGGTGAAGTACCCACCCACCAAGGCAGGAGACCCAAGGGACGTGGGTTCAATCCCTGGGTTGGGAAGATCCCCTGGAGGAGGGCTTGGCAACCCACTCCAGCATCCTTGCCTGGAGACTCCCATGGACAGAGGAGCCTGGTGGGCGACAGTCCACGGGGTCGCAGAGTCAGACACGAGGAAGGGACTGAGCCTGCTGGCTGCACCCTCACCTTGGCTGCTGATGATCTGGTCTGCAGAGCAACTACCCAGTGGATGGGCTGCGAAGCGCACACCTCGCTCAGTACCACCCATCTCTCTCTCAGCCGTTTTGTAGGAGGTTTGTGTTATCTGTGTTTGCATCTGCATCAGCAGGCTTCCCAAAGAACCAGCTTATGGTTTTGCTGATTGTTTCTATTTTAGCTTTGCTTCCTGTTTATAAATTTGAGATCATTATCTTCTTTATTTTCTTTCTTCTACCTTCTTGAGTTCACTCTATTTTTTCAGCTTCTGAAGTAGAGCGTTTAGCTCATTTATTTTCGGTAATTCTTACTTCCTCGGCGTTTGAAGCATTTTCCCCTAATCATGCTTCTGCACCTTGTGTTTCTGTAGAGTCGGGAGAATGCCCGGCTCATCTGTTCTCTTTGTTTTCCATTTATCCTTTGAGCTTTTATAATGCTGCCTTGTTTCCTTCTTTCTGCCTTCTGAGCCTCACCCCATTCTTCTTCAGCCCCTGCAGAGGAGCACTTTTTGAGGTATTTCCAACCTTATTTCTGCTGCAGCGCTTGAGACAGTGCATTTTCCTGTAACCCCAGGACCTCACACCCGCCTCCACCGCCTGTGGGTCTCTTGATTCCAGCCTCCACCAGCAGCAGCCTTTTCTGACTCTCCAAGTGGAGACCCTCAACCGTCTAGAGATCCTTTCACCACTCGCGCACGTTTCTCAGTCCTTCATAAAACCTGCACTATGGTAACTACGGGTGTGAGAGCTGGACCACAAGGAAGGCTGAGCGTCAAAGAACTGACGCTTTCACATTGTGCTGGAGAGGCCTCTTGAGAGTCCCTTGGACAGCAAGGGGATCAAACCAGTCCATCCTAAAGGAAATTGACCCTGAATATTCATTGGAAGGACTGATGCTAAAGCTGAAACTCCAGTGCTTTGGCCACCTGATGCGAAGAGCCAACTCATTGGAAAAGACCCTGATGCTGGGAAAGATTGAAGGCTGGAGGAGAAGGGGACGACAGAGGATGGGATGGTTGGATGGTGTCACTGACTCTATGTGAATTTGAGCAAGCTCCAGGAGACAGTGAAGAACAGGGAAGCCTGGCGTGCTACAGTCTATGTGGCTGCAAAGAGTCGGACACAACTGAGCGACTGAACAACAGCTATAACTACATGTGTGTTTACTGGCAGTGTGACCCTCCCCGTGTGAAGTTTCCAGGACACAGACCCTGGCTGTGTGACTCATGTCTGTGTCCCTGGCACTTGGGACACTTCCCCATTCTTCACGACCCTCATAGAAGAATGAACGGCAGGGCAGTGACCTTGAACCCATAAGAATATGCTCGACCACCATCTTGCAAATAATAAAGGGGATGGTAATAATAACTCCTCACTTAAAAATACTTTAAAATGTGTTAATTATCTTTTTACTGTGGTAAAATATACATAACATAAAATGTACCACTTTAACTGTTTTTAAGTGTACAATTCAGGGTCATTGCCGACATTCTGATGTTGTACAGCCGTCATCACTCTCTAGTTCAGAGCTTTCTCATCTTCCCAAACAGAAACTGCCCCAACTAAACCATGCGTCCCCCTCCTCCTTCCTCAGCCGCTGACCCTCACCATCCTTTCTGTCTGTGGATCTGTCTGCTCTGGGGACCTCATGCAAGTGGAATTGTACAGCGTTTGTCCTTCTGTGACTGACTTAGGTCCCTTGATATAAAGCAGAGGGGTTATTAAGATTCATCCCTGTGTCAGAGTTCCATCCTCTTTACAGTCAAGCTTCCGGCGTGTGGCTGTGCTGGGCTCTGCGTATCCGTTCCTCCATGCACAGGCACTTGCGTCGCTTCCTCCTCTTGGCGGTTGTGGGTACTTCGCACAGTGCTTCACTGTGACAACACAGGGGCTTCAGGAAGTGTCGTCTGAGTTATCCCTGCTTCCAGGCCATGGTTGAGGAGTTAAACTCCTGGGGGTCAGCGGTGAATAGAGAGATCATGGCAATGAATGCAGCTGGACCCCCAGCAGAAGGTCTGCCTGGACAGACGAGGGGCTTTGGTCTGGCTTATTCATCCCAGCATCCTGGGTTCTGGGGGCTTCCCAGGTGGCACCGGAGCCCGCCCACGGTGCAGGAGACGTAAGAGATGCCAGTTCGATGCCTGGGTTGGGAAGACCCCCTGGAGGACATGGCAGCCCACGCCAGTGCTCTGGCCTGGAGACTCCCACGGACAGAGGAGCCTGGCGGGCCCTAGTCCGTCGGGTTGCAGGGTTGGACACAGCCAAGCACAAGCGCGCATCCCTGGCTCTAGAACAGTCCCTGCCTCTCCACAAAGATGCGCGCACAGACTGAGTGACTGAGCCGAAACCACCCTCCCCTCGCCTCACAGCTGTCGGCTTCACCACCTCCCCCGTGTGCGGCCTGGCTGCAGGGGTTCCCCGAGCTCTGCCCGAACAGCGCTCTGCAGGGAAGGTGACTGAGCCTCCAGAACCCCCTACATGCGTTCCAGCTTCCAGGCCCAGGCTACCTGCCGGAAGCGTCTGCCTGGTGAGGGGCTGAGCCCGCCTCCCCGGGGGCGTGGTTATTGGCAGTAGGATCTGGAGCCATTTCCGGAGGCACCGGAGGATCAGGGGCTAGGCTGATTTACAAGCTGAGAGGCTGAGCGCTGCACCCCTGGAGTGACTGTCTATTTACATACACTCAGACAAGGTACAGACTCCCATTCAACTTACAGGCAAGGGAGACGTGCTGGTTTGTGTGGTAGCTGCTGGCAGATGTCGCCTTTATTAAATATCACAGTGAGCAGAGATGGGGCCACGCCAGCGGACCGTGAGCCCCGCCGGCAGCAGCCTTGGCTGGGAGCAGTGATTCCTGCCCTATGACCTCCCTTTCCTTCCCATCAGTCTGAAAGAGGTCATTCTGGCCAGACAACTCCCATGAAGGAGATGCGGGTCCCCTCAGAGCTTTCTCTTTGGATTAATTGTGTTTGTGTGGGCTGAGAGTTGAGGGGGGGGGGAAAGCTGAAGGTCATCACGTTCCCCACGTCCCCTTTCTTATGAAGCCAGCACTCCTGCCTCAGATGCTGAGTCTCAGCAGCAGGTGGACCACAGCCACGCCCGCTCACAGCCACACATGGCTCCCGGGACCCCAGGGTGCTGGTCTGACCTCCGCTCCCCGACCCTGCCCTCTCCTGGCTGGCTGCTTCTCTAGCAGCTTCTTGACTGTGGAGGATGCGCGGCCACGTGTCCTCCACCTGTTCCTCCGTCTCCACCCTCACCCTGACCCCTGACACGTCTCCTCTGCTACGTCTCCCCTGGTCCAGGGCACTCACACGCAGTGCTCTTCTTCCTGCCTCTGAAAAATGCCAGGACTACTCCTAGCTGGGACCCAATGCCTTCCCGGTTGCTTTTGCCCTTGAAGTTGTCCCCACAGAGATTCTCGAGGCTGGCTCTTTCCCAGTATCCAAAACTCACATAAAATGTCACCTCGTCCTGATCCCCTTTTCCATGCCGGCCCCAGGACCCCCACCCTGCTCCCAGGCTCTGCCTCTTCACAGTCCAGTAGCGGGTGACCACGAGCCCCCTGTGCGTGTTGGACATGGCTGGCCTGCGCTGAGCCATGCGCTGCGAATGCAAACACGCTCTGAAGTTCCGACACTTATTCTGAAAAAAGAGAAAGTGAAATAAATGGTTCGACCATTTTTTTCATATGACTTTCTTATTGAAATGGTAATTCTTTGGATCCGTTGGGTTTAGTGAACTGTGTTATTGAAATTAATTTCATCTGTTTCTCTTGACTTTTTCAGATGCGCCTGCTGTGAAATGCAAAGCTGTGCACACCCGGCTCGCGCTGCGGCTCCTTACGCTGGCGACAGGCAGAGCCGTTCAGGGTCCACCGCCAGGCTGCAGCCTGGCCCAGCCGTGAGGCCTGGCAGCTTCCCTCAACTCCCCAACCTCAGTTTCCCCCTCTGCTCAGTGTTAAGCTTGTGAAGCTGAGCACGTCCTGAAGACTCACTTGCCATGTGTTTTGGGCGTTATTCCTATGAGATGGTTGGATGGTTCAGTTCAGATCTGTTCAGTTGCTCAGTTGTGTCTGACTCTTCATGACCCCATGGACTGCAGCATGCCAGGCCTCCCTGTCCATCACCAGCTCCCAGAGCTTACCCAAACTCATGTCCATGGAGTTTGTGATGCCATCCAACCATCTCATCCTCTGTCATTCCCTTCTCCTCCTGCCTTCAACTTTCCCAGCATCAGGGTCTTTTCAAATGAGTCAGCTCTTTGCATCTGATTTGATGGACATGAGTTGAGCAAACTCTGGGAGAGAGTGAGGGACAGGGAAGCCTGGCATGCTGCAGTCCCTGGGGTCACAGAGTCAGACACGACTGAGCAAGTGATCCACAGTCTCGCTCCGTCACAGGCAGGTGTGCCGGCGGCACACACCTGCGTCTTGTCCCCGCCCTGACGCCAGCCCCGTGGTCGCAGGGACTTGGCTGCTCTGCTCACAGTGCGTCCTCAGCGCCTGGCCGAGGGCCTGCTCCAGCGGGGGCGCAGGCGGCAGGCACTGAGCGAACGGATGAGGCTGCAAGTCCTTGCTCCCCCGCCCTTCCTTACGGAGTGGCCCTCAGGAGCGTGTGCACACCACGGGGGGCTCAAAGGGCTGGATGGCGGAGGGGAGAGTGAGTGATGCTGCCTCCCCTCCTGCCTCAGGGCTGATGGTCCAGGAAGGAGTGGCGCTCTGGGCGGGAGGTGCCTGGGCCCCGGTTCTCCAGCTGACCCAGAGGGGGCCAGTCCCAGAGAGGACTGGATGCTGGGGCGGGGGGTGGTTCCCATGCGGTCGGGCAGGAGGCCGCGGTGCAGGAGGGCTGCTCAGTTTCCGTTTTCCCTGCCAGCCGCCCCCACTCTGAGCCTCCGCAGCTCCGTCAGTGCCGCCTCTCAGGGAGGCGCTTGTGGGGTGAATAAGTGCCCGGGTGGATCAATCAAAGGGGCGGTTACAGCGGCGGCAGCAGCACACAGATGTGAGTGGATAACCCCGTTTTGAAAAAGCAGATGATAACAAAGTAGTGTTTGGCAATTACACTCTGAAGATGCTTTCTAATTAATCTGCGTGAATATCTCTTTCTCTCTGATTGATTGATTGCATTCCCTTATCTCTCCCCAAAGGATAACTATTCTCGCAGCTGTGTTTGGCTGTTTCAATGGTCTGGTCCTGGTCTCTGGTGAGGGATGGGGAAGGGCTAGGGCCCACCTGGGGCACTCAGGTCCGCTCCGGGTGTGAGCCAGCCCCTGGGAGACCCCTTTGCTGCTCGGCCACTGAGGGCCTCCTGGCCTTTCTCTTGTTGGGGAAGCTTGGGCTATTTGGCTGGGTGTCCAGGAACTTACCTCATCTCCTCCATCGCTCAGCACCTTCCCGAGTGCCTGCTCTTCATCTTGGCTTTAGGAACCCTTCTTCAGAATGGCCGCAGCTTGGCCCCCCAGCGGAGGCCTCACCCCTGAGTCCCCAGGAGGCTGAACGACCAGAGCCCCTGGGCAGAATCCTGCTGAGCTACTTCACTGGGGGTCCCCACCCTTCATAGCTGATCACCCTGGGGCCTTTGGCAAGGATCCCCCCGCCCTGGGCTGTCTTAGGTTCCTCTTAGTTTCTCCACTCGTGGACCCTAGATCCCTGGCTGTCCTTGCTGGATTCGGAACTGAGCTCAGTCTCTTGGCTCCATGACGGTTGTCTTGAATACAGTGTGTCTTCCTGGTTTACTAAGTGTCTCAGTTCAGTTCAGTTCAGTTCAGTCACTCAGTCGTGTCCGACTCTTTGCGACCCCATGAATTGCAGCGTGCCAGGCCACCCTGTCCGTCACCATCTCCCGGAGTCACTCAGACTCACGCCCATCGAGTCCGTGATGCCATCCAGCCATCTCATCCTCGGTCGTCCCCTCTTCCTTCTGCCCCCAATCCCTCCCAGCATCAGGGTCTTTTCCAATGAGTCAACTCTTCGCCTGAGGTGGCCAAAGTACTGGAGCTTCAGCTTTAGCATCATTCCTTCCAAGGAAATCCCAGGGCTGATCTCCTTCAGAATGGACTGGTTGCATCTCCTTGCAGTCCAAGGGGCTCTCAAGAGTCTTCTCCAACACCACAGTTCAAAAGCATAAATTCTTCGGCGCTCAGCCTTCTTCACAGTCCAACTCTCACATCCATACATGTCCACTGGAAAAACCATAGCCTTGACTAGACGGACCTTAGTCGGCAAAGTAACATCTCTGCTTTTGAATATGCTGTCTAGGTTGGTCATCACTTTTCTTCCGAGGAGTGAGCGTCTTTTAACCTCATGGCTGCTACTAAGTGTCTATTAAAATGTGAAGGAAGGACCGATGCTGAAGCTGAGACTCCAGTCCTTTGGCACCTGATGCGAAGAACCGACTCACTGGAAAAGACCCTGATGCTGGGAAAGATTGAGGGCAGGAAGAGAAGGGGACGGCAGAGGATGAGATGGCTGGATGGCATCGTGGACTCAATGGGCATGAGCCTGAGCAAACTCCAGGAGCTGGTGATGGACGGGGAAGCCTGGCGTGCTGCACCCCATGGGGTCGCAAAGAGTCGAACACTGCGGAGTGACTGAACTGAACACAACTGAACTGGATAATGAAAGGGAGAGGGGAGGGGGAAGGGGGGAGGGTGGAGGGTTGTGGGCCAGAGGAAGGCTTTTAGGGCAGAAGTGTTGGCACTTAATTTTTTACATTTATTTGTTTATTTTATTTCTTTATTTGGCTGCACTGGGTCTTAGCTGTGGCGGGTGGGATCTATTTCCCTGACCAAGGATTGACCTGGAGCCCCTGCCTTGGGCGTGCAGAGTCCCAGCCGCCGGACCACCGGAGGAGTGCCTGTTGGTTCTCACTTTAAAGCCCACGGCGGGCCCGGGGCCTGAGTTAAATGCTCAGAAGTGTCGAGAAGGAGGAGAGTCTGGGGACCTGAGAGGCAGCCTCCTTGCTGGGGGTACGCCCCGGTGGGAGCTCCAGCTTTCCCTCCAAACTGCCCACGTGCCGTGCCCCACCTGGGGCTTCTCCGTGTGTGAAATGGCCCAAGGATGGGAGCTGCTGGCATTTTCTGAATTGCTGGCCGAGGCCCCTCCAGCGCTAAAGTGCCTGGGGCTGCAAGCAGCTTCTGAGCTGTGAACTGAGGGTGAAACAGATGCTGAACTGGGAGTGCCCTGGGTGTGACCTCCCCGTTGCAGTGTGGGGCTGGGGGCTGTGACGACCAGGCAGGAGGGGGCCCAGCGAGGCGAGGGTCTGCTCGAGGCTGGGTGGGCCGGCCTGCAGCCCCCTGGTCCCCTCGCTGGGCAGAGGAGCCGAGGGCTCGGCGCTGCTATCGCATCAGGCCAGCGACTGACGCTGGACTCCATCCACTTTGCTCTGTAACTGCATCAGAATCCTTTATTTCTTCTGAGCCATGACCTGGAAAAGCCCCACTCATGGAGCACAAAGCTTCCTGCGTGCTTGGAATCCGCGAGCTCATAATGTGTCCCTTCGGACCCCGAGCTTTGGGTGGAGAAGGTGGAGGTGGGAGGCAGTGGCCGGTTCTGGACTGAGCGGAGGGGCAGAGCGCCGGGTGCCAGGCCCGTGGCAGCGGGGACTGTGGGGCCTCGGGACCCTGGCAAGAGGCAGGGTTTACCCTCCTGCTCAAAGGAAATGAAAGACAGTCTTCAGAAGGAGCATGATGCGGGCAGAGAAGCCAGCCCCTCAGGAGGTGCTGTGGAGCTGGGCCTGTCCAGCCTGGGGGCCGGGGCAGAGGACTCTGGGAGGGGCAGGGATGAGACACACCAGGGGAGTGGCGGAGGCTGGTTGGGGCTCCATCTGGAATTTGGTGCCTCATGCCTGGGCTTCCCTAGTGGCTCAGACGGTAAAGCATCTGCCTGCAAGGCGGGAGTCCTGGGTGCGATCCCTGGGTCAGGAAGATCCCCTGGAGGAGGTCATGGCAACCCACTCCAGTACTCTTGCCTGGAGAATCCCACGGATAGAGGAGCCCGGTGGGCTACAGTCCATGGGGCTGCAAAGGGTCAGACACAAGTGAGCTACTGACATTTATACTTTCATGCCTGGGAGTAGGGTCCATGTCGATACCAACCGTGTGTTCCCAGGAGCCTCGGAACCCTCGCTCCACGGCCGCTGCCGCCCCAGCCTCTGTCCCCAGAGCCACACAGTCTGTGTGGCCACAGTGCCAAGGAAGGTTGTGGCCAAGATTGTGTGTGAGATCACAGGCTTCTCCCAACACAAAGTAGGCATCATTGATTTTCTATAAACATTGAAAGAAAAGACGTCCACCCATTAACCCCTTCCCGAGAGCAAAGCCCAGGTAGCCTGGAGGTGGGGGTGCTCTCAGGGCAAAGTAAGTCCGAGGATTCATCTTAGATGGGCAGGTTACCCCTAGCAACCAGAAGTTTCCACAACCTGCCTTCAGTATAACCTGTTCAAAGAGAAATCCATACGATGTCTGACCTGCAAAGCACCTGAGAACCTCCCTCATTTCGCAGGTGGTAGAAGTGTGTTCAAAGACAGGTGTTGACTTGGGGAATGCCCCACGGACAGTGAGTGGGTGCAGGACCTGCGCTCCCTGCTGCAGGCCAGGCACCGTGCCCCTCCCCACAGCGCTGTGGGGACACAGCACAGGGCCTGACGTCACACACGCCCGACTCTGAGTCCCACTCATGGGCTGTGCCATCCTGGGTCCACTATGTGACTCCTCTGACTTATCTGCAATTGGGAGATAGCAATGACTTCCCTTCAAGATTGCTAAGAAGGTTAAAGATAAAATTCTGACTTCTCGTTTTGAGCAAGAAGTGTTAAGCCCACCCCATCTTGTCATCCGACTGAACGCAAATTTGGAAACTGGACGGAGTTTCTGTGACTCTCAGAGAGGGACGTGGCAGGAGGCAGATGGGGGAAGTAGACCAGCACCAAACAGGTGGCAAGTTTCCCATTTTATTTCCCCCTGATGTTTCCCAGACTGGTGTTAAAGGCAGCATGAAACAGGAATCCATAAAGCAGGCGTGGACAGAAAGAGCCTCCAGAGAAGCCTTCACTGTTGAGGGTAAGGAACCGAAAAGGAGACTCTTGAGGCTTAGATGCAGCGAGGGATCCACTGGTTTCCTTTTTCCGTTTACCCTTTCTGCCCAACCACAATCTCAGGGGAACGTGGCAGGACTGGGTGGGCTGAGCAGGCACGTCATAGGCACAAGGAGGCGATTTTCCCTCTGCTAGCGGTGACCCTAAGAGCGACAGGTGAGTTCCTACGGCTTTGTCCTCTCTGCCCTCCTGGTGTTTGGCTCAGACACAAGTGCAGTTGTGGAAAATAAATGGCAGGGCAGAAAAAGGGCAACCCCAGGTTTCTGGCTTGGAGGCTGCAAAAGGGGGCCCTAGAGAGCCAGAAAGTGTGGGATAGTTACAAGGAGAAAGGAAGCTGAGACCACTGTCCTGTGTAGTACTGCATGAGCTCCCAGCCTCTCTCCAAGCTCGGTGTTCAGTTCAGTCCTGTTCTGTAGCTCAGCCGTGTTCCATCGAGTCGGTGATGCCAACCAACCATCTCATGCTTTGTTGTCCCCTTCTCCTCCTGCCTTCAATCTTTTCCAGCATCAGGGTCTTTCCCAGTGAGTCAGCTCTTTGCATCAGGTGGCCAAAGTATTAGAGTTTCAGCATCAGCATCAGTCCTTCCAATGAATATTCAGGACTTCCAATGTATAAGATAGACTGGTTTGATCTCCTGGCAGTCCATGGGACTCTCAAGAGTCTCTTCCAACACCACAGTTCAAAAGCATCAATACTTCAGCACTCAGCTTTCTTTATAGCCCAACTCTCACATCTATACATGACTACTAGAAAAACCATAGCTTTGACTAGATGGGCCTCTGTTGGCAAAGTAATATCTCTGCTTTTTAATATGCTGTCTAGCTTGGTCATAGCTTTTCTTCTAAGGAGCGAGTGTCTTTTAATTTCATGGCTGCAGTCAATATCTGCAGCGATTTTAGAGCCCAAGAAAATAAAGTCACTCACTGATTCCATTGTTTCCCCATCTGTTTGCCATGAAGTGATGTGACCAGATGCCATGATCTTCGTTTTCTGAATGTTGAGTTTTAAGCCAACTTTTTCACTCTCCTCTTTCACTTTCATAGGGAGGCTCTTTAGTTCTTCTTCACTTTCTGCCATAAGGGTGGTGTCGTCTGTGTATCTGAGGTTATTGATATTTCTTCTGGCAATCTTGATCCAGCTTGTGCTTCATCCAGCCCAGCATTTTGCATGATATACTCTGCATAGAAGTTAAACAAGGAGGGTGACGATAGACAGCCTTGACGTCCTCCTCTCCCAACTTGGAACCAGTCCGTTGTGTGTGTTGTGTGCACATGAATCTAACCTTAGAGAGCACACTGTGGACACTGAAAACTAAACTATGGGACACAGAACTGCCCAAGCCCCCGACTGGCCATCTGGCAGCCGAATAGCTGGGCAGGTCTGAACAGGGCCACAAAGGCTTTGAAAACAGCTGATGTTGAAACCCCAACCCATAGAAAGAACATCGTAACTTTGTTCTGGACATAGTGAATTATCAGCTAAACAAAGCATCAACATTATCCATGGCATTTAAAGTGGACCTAGAGTCTCGTAAGGGTCAAAAAGTCCAAGACACAATCCAAAATTACGTGGCACCTAGGAACAATAGGGAAAATATATTTTATAAGGTAAAAGTCAGTCAACAGACATCAATGCTGAGATGACAAAGACATTGGCATTATTAGCAAAAATGCTTTACCAACCATGGTTTAGGTAGTAAGGGCAAACACTCTGGAAACAAATGGAAGGATTAGAAGTCTCAGTGAGGAAATAGCAGCCAAGAAGAAGGATGAAACGGCAGTTTTAGAACTGAAGAATAGAATCAGAGGAGTAGAAATGTCACAGATGGAGTCTCTAGCAGGTCGGAGATGACAGAAGAAAGGTGGGTGAGCTGGAAGGCAAGCCGACAGGAAATCTGCTCTGGACACCAGCAAGCAGACCCTCAGAGGTCGGTGGGACAATAAAAAGGGTCCAACATTCGTGCCATCAGTGTCCCAGAGAGGAAGAAGGACACGGTACAGGGAAAAAATATTCGAAAAAATATTTGGCTGAAAAATCCCCAACTCAGGGGCATACCTAAACTCACAGGTTCTAGAACCTCCAAGAAGAAAAACTCAAAGAAATCCTTGACCATAATTGAACTGCTGTAAACTGAAGACAACTCCATCACCAAACTAGAGACCAGAATCGAACAAACACACACAGAAAATGAAGGCGGCCAGGGAGACCCTGAATAACGCATAAGGAAGCCATGGTTCAGGTGACTGCAGAGTTCATCTACAAAAATGGGAAGGCCGGGAGGAACTGACATAACACCTAGAAAACGTCCTAAATTAAAGGAAAGAACTGTCGGCCCAGAATACTGTATCCAGCAAAATGTGTCTTTTAAGAGTAAAGGGGAGAAAAGACTGATAAAGGAGCCCTAAGGGGATCTGCGGCCAGCAGAGCTGCTCTAATACAAAGGCTGAAGGAAGGTTTTCGGAAAAAGGAAATTATACGGGAGGGGAATTTGGAATATCGGGAATACAGGAAGAACACAGGAAATGACGACTTTCTGGGTAAATAGACTATTCTCTGAAATGCTTTAAAATAAGACCCCCAAAGCAAGAATTATAATGCTGTCTGATGGGATTTTCAGGGACTGCAGATGTAATCCCTGAAAATAATACAATGTAGAGACGGTGTGAAGGAGCCTGCATGATGCTGGGGTTTAATATTCCACCTGAAGGGGGCAAGATACTGATTCTATATGGACTGGGAAAAGTTCATTGTGTTTATAATTCCTCAGTAGTGACTAAAATAACCCCCCACAAAAGATGCAGTCAAAACCTCAGCAGACAGAATGAAGGAAGCGCTAAAAAACGATGAAAAGAATTGACTCGGAAAAAGGGAAGCAGGAGAGGAAAACAGAAAGCAGCCAGGCTAACGGAGACGGAGTCAGCTGTAAAGCCCACACGGTGCGGGCGGAACGTCCAGAACAGGCCGCTCCACAGAAACAGGCAGTGAAGCCGCGGTTCCCCGGGCCGAGGCCAGGGGAGGTGGGCACGGGCTGCGAGCCAGTGAGTGTGGGGTTTCTTTCTGGAGTGTTGAGAACATTCTGAACTCAGACTGCTCTGAGGACAGCAAACTGCGAATATACTGAGAACCAAGGAGTCGTATGTTTTAAATGGGAGAATTTCAAGGTGTTTGAAATGCATTTCAATAAGGCTTCAATAATGCTGTAAAAAATAGTGAATTAGAAAATAAGCATTAGTGAGGACTTCCCTGGTGGTCCTGGGGCTGAGACTCCGAGTTTCCAATGTGAGGGGTGCAGGTTCAAGACCCCACGTGCCTCAGGGCCAAAATCCAAAGCATGAAACAGAAGCAGTATTGCAACAAATTCCGTAAAGACTTAAAAGGATTAATGTCACAATCAGTTCTATCTTTTTAAAGTTAGAGATTATCAGAATTGATAAAAAAGACATAGAGATATGCCCTTTCAAAAATGATAATGATACAGGTGAGTTAAAAACAATTGATAAAACAATCTATACAGACACAGCATGCTCAGTCACTCAGTCACGTCCAACTCTGTGTGACCCCATGGACTGCAGCCTATCAGGCTCCCCTGTCCATGGGGTTTTCCAGGCAAGAATACTGAAGTGGGTTGCTATTTCCTCCTCCAGGGAATTGTCCTGACCCAGAGATCAAACCCACACATCTCCTGTGTCTCCTGGATTGGCAGGGAGATTCTTCTCCACTGAGCCACCTGGGAAGCCCCCGATGGCACCTACTCTCTAATCAAAAGAAACCTGGGATGATTGTATGAATACCAGGCCACGTAGACCTCAGAGCAAAGGAAAGTATCAGGGACACAAAGGGATGCTACATAATAATAAGAGGCCGGATCTACCAGGAAGATATAACAGGCTTAAAAAACAGAGCTTCAAAATAAATGAAGCAAAAACTGATAAAAAATAGAGCTGATAAAACAGAACTGAAAAAATAGACAAGTAGGCATTTATATTGTAAACCGCAACACACCCGCCTGTCAGCAGTTGAGGGAGCAAAGAGAAGACCAGCAAAGGCCTGGAAGACTGAGAAAAGCATCAGCCAAACGGATCTAAGCACTGTCTAACTAATGCTTTAACCAGTGTCAGAAGAATATATGTTCTTTTCAGGAGCACAGAGACTATGTCACCAGACAGGCTTTAGTCTAATCCTAAAACAAATCTCAATACATTTATAAAACTTGAAATCATGCAAAGTATGTTCTCTGAACAAAACAGGACGGAATTAGGAATTGACGGAAGACCGCTGGGGAATCTTCAAACATTTGACAATGGTGCAGTGTGTGTGTAAAACATGGGTCAAAGAAGAACGGGAAACTGAAAAACACTTTCAACAAGCAAAATGAAAGTGCAACATAAAAGGCACAAGTTAAACGAGTGGGATGCGGCTAATTACACATTTAGAGGGAAAAGCACGGCATTAAAAGTTTATAGGAGGAAGGGGGAGATGCTGAGAATAAAGAAGTGCAAGTTTCTACCTTAAGACTACAGAAAAGAGAAGCCGACCCAAAATGATGAGAAGAGAGGGGAAATAATGCTGAAGTGGAAACAATGCCACTGAAAACAGAGAAGAATGAAACCTGAGGCTTGAAACAGTCAATAGATGGGGAAGATTGCAGCCAGACTGGGAAAGGAAGGAAGCAGGGAAGAGAGGGAGCCAGGAAGAAAGGAGGGAGGGAAAGACAGTGAGAGAGACAGAAGGCACACGGGCAGTTTGAACACAGAGGGGCTCTCAGCTGCACACGCCACAGACATTTAAAGGTTAATAAGAACACACGACAGGCAACTCTACACACAAACATTTGACAACTTTGATGAAATGGATCAATTCCGCCAAAGCCACAAAGTACCATAACTCACTCAAGAAGAAATAGATAACCTGAAGAGTCCCATATCCATCAAAGAAATTGAATTTATTGTTTAAAATCTCTCAAAGAAACAGAGAAAAACACATACCCAAGCCTCGATTTCACTGGTGAATTCTGTCAAACATTTAAAGACAAAGTTACACTATATCTATGTAATTTTTTTTTTCCCCAGACAGTAAACGAGGAAGGACCACTTCCTAATTCATTTTATGAGGCCAGACCTACGCTGATAAAAAAGAAGAGTGTGAAAAAAGATCGAGATCTTTCATGAACAGAGATGTTAAAATGCCAAAGAAATAGTGAACTGAGTCCCCCAAACATAGAAAGACAACGTTCAACATTCAAAACCTAATTGCTTTAATCCCGAATGTTGCTGTCGTTTAGTCAGTTAGTTCTGTCCAACTCTTTGAGACCCCATGGACTGTAGCCCACCAGGTTCCTCCATCCATGGGATTCTCCAGGGAAGAATACGGGAGTGGGGTGCCATTTTCTTCTCCCGGGGATCTTCCTGACTCAGGGACCGAACCTGCATCTCCTGTGTCTTCCCCATCAGCAGCCGGGTTCTCGCGCGCTGAACCACTGGGAAGCCCTAATCCAGAATACTAAAGATGAAAAAGAAAAGCCACACGATCAAGTACAATTCTGCAGAAAAACATCAGACAAAATTCAACTCCACTCACGATAGAAGCTGTCAGCAAACTGGGAAAAGTAAGACACTCCCTTGACCTGAAAAAAAGTGTCCTCCAAACCTGCTGCTAACATCACAGTTACGGTGAAAGAGTCAATGCTTTCCTCCTTAAGGTCAGCGCCAAGACAAGAATGCCCACGTTCACCACTTCTAGTTAAGATGGGACTGAAACTGCTAGGCAGTACATGAAAGCAAGGGGAAAAATAAAGACATGCAGGCTGGAAGGAAAGAAACAAGATGGTAGCTATTTGCATATGATCTGATTGTGTACAAAGCAAATTCTGAGGAATCAACAAAAATGTTAGCATGCACACACACAGAATGAATGAGTTTTGTAAGACTGAGCACCGAAGAAGTGGTGCTTTCGAATTGTGGTGCTGGGCCTGGACTGCAAGATCAAACCGGCCAATCCTAACGGAAATCAGTCCTGAATATTCATTGGAGGGACTGATGCTGAAGCTGAAGCTCCAATACTTTGGCCACCTGATGTGAAGAATTGACTCACTGGAAAAGACCCTGATGCTGGGAAAGATTGAGGGCAGGAGGAGAAGGGGGTGACAGAGGATGAGATGGTTGGATGGTGTCACCGACTCAATGGTCATGAGTTTGAGCAAGCTCTGGGGGACAGTGGAGGGCAGGGAAGCCTGGCATGCTGCTGTCCATGGGGTCACAAAGAGTCGGACACAACTTAGCTACTGAACAATCACAACCAGGATACAAAGGTCAACATACAGAAATTAAATATTTTTATGTACTTTCAATGGATACTTTGAAACCAAAATTAATAGAAATGATGCCATTTAAAATATTTCCATAGCGTGTGAAATACTGGGCTTTAAATCTAACAAAATATATACAGGATCAATATACTGAAAACCACAAAACACGCGTGTAAGAAATCAAAGAAGATCTAGATAGGGAGAGAGGGGAACTCTTTGTGGATGGGAGGACTCAATGTAGCTAAGGTTTAAATTCTTTCCAAACAGACGTAGAGATTTACTGTAGTTTCAACAAATATCCCAGCAGGATTCTTCTGTTGTGGGCATAGACAAACAGACTCAAAACATATATACGGAAGGGAACTCTCTGGTGGTCCAGTGGTTCGGACTCTCATCTCTCACAGCCAAAGGCCCAGGTTCAATCCCTGGTGGGGGAACTAAGAGCCCACAAGCTGCGTGGTACAGCCATTTTTTTTCCTTTAATTGTGTATGGGAAACCAAAGGAATTAGGATAGCCAAAACACCTTTTAAAGAGAAGAATCAATTTGGGAGAAGCGCATGAGCTGATTCTATGACTTAGCACATGGGACTTCCCTGGCGGTCCAGTGGGTAAGAATCTCCCTTCCAAGGCAGGGGACGCAGGTTCCAACCCTGGTCAGGAGACTGTGCCTTCACACGCAATGTGGTGTGGTTTATCATAAGGCTACAGTCCTCAAGACGGAGGTGTGACAAACGGGTGACCACACAGACCAGGGGAAGAGAGCAGAAAACAGAAACAGACGCACAGAAATATGTCCAAGGGACGCTTGCCATGGTGCAAAGGAGGAAGGAGAATTTGTTAATAAACGGTGTTGGAACATTTGGGCATTCATATGCAAAAATGATCCGGAATTAAACGTTATTTAACGTTATGCCCCATATAAAAACTCTTAAAGGGTCATAGATTTAAATATACAAGTAAACAATTTTTAGAAGGTAAAAACTGGAGTCGATATTTGCAACCTGTTATGCAAGAAATTCCCCAAACATGATCTAAAGAGAAAAATACACAGGATTTCACCAAAACTAAAATGCTTTTGCTCTGTAGAAGACCCCTGTTCAGAGGATGAAAAAGTAAGCTGCAAATTGGGGAAAGTCTTTGCAAATCACATATCAAATAAAAGGACTTGTTTCGGGAACATGCAAAGAGCTTGCAAAACTCAGCAGTTAGAAACAAGCCCGGTGGGGAAGAAAAACTCTTCCTCGGGGAGCATACACTGACGGGAAATGTACCCATGAAGAGATACTCAACCTGGTTCGCCACCAGGGAAATGCAAATAAAAACCCCAATGAGATGCTGCCAACACACCTGTCACAAAGGTTAAAATTAAGAAGCCTGACAACAGCAATTGCTGGTGAGGATGTGAGCAACTGGAACTCACACACTTTGCTCGTGGGAGTGAGAAATAGTACACGCAGCCCTTCCGCAAGAAGCTTGACAGTTTCTTGCCGAAGTAAACGCACATTTATGTATGGCCCATCAATTCCATTCCTAGATAACTACTGCAGAGCCCCCAAAACGCCACACAGCACGGAGGCTTGCAGCGGTTTGTTCATAATCGGCAGCGAGTGGAAACAGCCCCAGGGTCCTTTAGCTGGTGAGCGGATAAGCAGACTGCTTGAAACACGATTTGAGTGTTAAGAAATGAGTGAAGATGGATCCACGTACCACTTGTACACTTCTCCAGAGCATTGGGCTGTTGGGAAGACGCCAGTCTCGCTGAGGAATTCATCTATATTGCTCTCCGGGAAGGCTGATCCAGAATGACCAGGACAGGGTGGGACATGCCAGTAGGATACAGGGATTGTCACTGTGAAGACAGGGCTCCAGGGGGTGTCCTGGGGCGAGGAGGCTGCTCTCCACTGGGTGTGGCGGTGGTCACACGAGTCTCCACGGGCATGCAAGCTCATGCAGCTGTCAGCCAATAGGCGTCAGTTTTGCTCCCTGTTCACTTTTTAAAAACCAAAACTGAAAAAAAAAATGATATAATAAAGCAAAAATGCCTGATCCGTAGGTGTACATAATACAAGACTGGTGTCACTTCTCTTGTTAGCAATTAAAGAAGTGTTCAAAAGCTTCTACTGGGATGTTATTGGACAAGTGAGGGCGCTTTTTTTTTGTTCTTTTTAGGTATGAAGTGCATCTATTTATTTATTTTCTTTTTAAAAGAATTAACTTATTTTCAGTTGAAGGATAAGTGCTTTGCAATATCGTGTTAGTTTCTGCCATACAGCAAGGTGAATCAGCCATGTCCCCTCCCTCTTGAACCTCCCACCCACACCGCCCCTCTAGGTTGTCACAGAGCCTGGGTTTGAGTTCGCTGAGTCATACAGCAAATTCCCTCTGGCTGTCTATTTTACACACGGCAGTGGTGGTGGTTTAGTCACTAAGTCGTGTCCGACTCTTGCGACCCCATGGACTGGGGCCCGCGGGGCTCCTCTGGGCATGGGGCTCTCCAGGCAAGCACGGCCGGCGCGGGCTGCCACGCCCTCCCGCGTTACACACGTGGTGCGCGTGTTTCCAGCTGCTCTCCCCGTTTGCCCGGCCCTCTCCACCCTCTCCCCTCCAGGGTCCGTAAGCCCCTTCTCTAGGTCTGCATCTCCGCTGCGGACCAGGGAAGATTCATGACTGGCAGTGCCCAGGGCTGTGACCCCAGCAACACCAATGACGTGCTCACGGAGATTCTGGGACGACAAGGTCAAGGCGATCTGACCGCACCTTCAGCTGTTCAGGTGGATGGTTCCTTCCATTTCCGCTGCTGCGAGGGATCCCCCAACCCCCCTGCCCCAAGCCCGGGAGCTCCGAGGGGAGGCGGGGTTGGCGTCTGAGTCTGCTCTGTCTTCTGAGGATCTGCTGGCCGAGGCAGGACCACGCCCAGCAGCAGACCAGCCCTCCTGGGGCTGGTGGTGCCCGCAGACCCCAGAGGAGGGTCCCTGTGGTGGAGACTGTGTCCTTGGCTGCCTGGACGACATGAGCTCCGCTCTTGGCGTGGTGAGGGTGGGCTGGGGTTGCGGGGTCCACCTGCTGCCCAGGATGGGGTCAACGCATCCACCCCAGACCCTGGCCGGCGCCTCCTGCTGTCCCTACTAATGAAGGGCCCTTGTGCGTCCCGGTGACTCGTCACGAAGCGGGAGTTAGAACACAAATCAGCACGAAATAATGTTTTTACTAAATTTCTGCTCTCCAGCCTGTGCGGTTGTATCAACTTGTTAGTGGGCCTCTGGGAACGCCGCGGTGCATACTGATGCCGGCTCACGCCAATTACCAGGCTGAGTGATGAAATAGCCTTGTATCATTTCACCGGTGCCTGGGAACAGCAGGTGAATGCTATAGTTTATGATTTTCAATTATAAATCAAATAGACTGAGTTCTCGCTTCTCTTAATAAAGGCTGTAAAAGCACTGAAGTGTGTGGACAGGCTTCAGCTTGGGAAAGGAAAAAAACAAAACAGGTTGGGTTTCTAAGCTATTGCTTGGGTGGTATTTTTGTTTTTGCCAGTGTCTGACGTGTTTAAGGTTTAGAACGTTTTAGAATGTGTGCAGCCGGCAGGACGTGGAGGCTGAGGGTCTTATTAATTACCTTGGATGAGCTGGGACGTGCTCTCTGCAGACAGTGATCTCACATCCCTCGGGGGTCCTGCTCCTCCTAACACAAACCCTGCTGCCCTGCGGAGGTTTCTCCCCTGGACCGCTGGGAATCAAGTTTCCGAAAGGAATGAGAGAGAAATGATGCTCAGAAGGGGATGGGCCATCTGTGCGGATGGGCGGGGGCATAGCCAGTTCTGTTCATCCTCAGAGACTAAGAAGACTTCCTTTGAGGATTCTGTCTCACTACGTACGAGCTGGTTGACCTGGGGCTGTTTACCTAACCTCTCTGTTCCCGGGTTGCTTCATCTACAGATCTGACAATAATAACCACCCTGGCGTAAAACACAGAGCCTGACAAGCTGGCGGCCCCTGGGAAGCTGCTCGATATCGTTCCTGTTTGGAGAGGAAAGGGCGGGAGAGGCAGGAGGAACGGGAGTAGCTTCCAGGGTGGTGGACGGAGGTCAGAGAGCCAGCGTGCAGGCAACGATGCGTCCGGCCAGAGACCTGAAGAAGCAGAATCCAGCAAAAACGGGAGGGGTGGAAGGCATGCTTTCTGCTGGAATAAACGGCTCATGCGTCAGTTAGAAAGAGCTGATTACACTACGCTCAAAATGAGACCCTTTCAGTGAAATTTGTAAATGACAAAGATAAAGAAAACTGTTGTGTAAACGTCCAGGTGGAAGAGAGAAGGTGCACCAGTGAGAGCGAGGGTCCTTCTGGCTGTGGACCCTCCCACGTTTAAGGCCCAAACCCTCGGGGGGCGGCCTCCGTCTGCTCGGTCACAGCCATGCCCCCGACTCCTCATCTTATTTCAGATCAAGAGAGGTGGCTCCGCAAACATCTCCAGATGGCAGCGTGAAGTGCCCCGACTTTGAACAATTCGGACCTGCGTTTTTATTAATAAGCTGCTCTTAAAGAATCAAGTCCCCGTGTGAGTGTCCCTGGGGCTGCGGTAATGACTCACCAGAAACCTGGTAGCCAGAAGCAGCAGGCGTTCACTCCCTCACTGTCCGGAGCCCAGAAGTCAGAACTCGAGGTGTTGGCAGGACCGCGCTCCCTGCAGAGGCTTCAGATGGCCTTTGGTTTGTGAGCGTCGCCCGATTTCTGCCTCCATCTTCACGTGGCCTCGTCCCTGTGTGCGCCTCAAATCTCCCTCTGTCTTTCTCCTGCAGAGGTTTGGGTGCAAGAGTGTGTGTACTCAGTCGCCTCCAACTGTTCATGACCTCATGCACAGTAGCCAACCAGGCTCTTCTGTCCGTGGACTTTTCCAGACAGGAGTACTGGAGCGGGTTGTCGTTTCCTTCTCCAGGGGATCTTCCCGACCCAGGGATTAAGCCCCTGTCTCCTGCATTGGCAGGCAGATTCTTTACCCCTGTACCACCTGGGAAGCCTGCACACATCCTAAACCAGGATGATCTTGTCTGGAGATCCTCAAGTTTGTTACATCTGCAAAGATCTCCTTCCCAAATAAAGTTGCATGCCCAGGTCCCTGGGGTTGAGACACTGACGTATCTTTCGGGGGCCTCTGTCTAAGCCGCAACAGCCCCAAGTGAAGTTTCTGCCCAAGCTCAGCTGCAAGAGCCTCCTCCAGGATGTCGGTGGAGTGGCAGCGCAGTCTCTGGAGTGGCCTGTCTGGTTAGGCACTTCCCCAGGGGGAAGATGTGGAGCCCGGGTTCCTGTGGGGCATGCATCCCTGCCTTCCAAGGGTCAGCAGGACACACGCGATGACCTCAGGGCCAGCCTTTCCCCTCTGAGAGCTGGGGCAGCAGCCACGATGCCTACGGGGGAGGGACCCTCCCTCACTGCTGTGGCCCCAGTAGGGACCCTCTGGGTACAGAGAGACTGGGCTGGATGTGAGCCCGAGGCCAAGTCAGGATGGTCTTATTAGGATGGCCCTATTGACTTATAATCTTTCACCCGTTCATGGGGTCACAAAGAGTCAGACACAACTGAGCGACTGAACTGAACTGAATCTTTCACCCAGACTTCCTGAGGGCCTGCTGCCCACAAGGCGCTGGTCCAGAGAGCTCTGCTTAGGCTCGAGTCCCAGCCGGTCTCCCTGGGAGTCTGTCTACAAAGTGTAATCTGCTCACTCAGCCAGGCTTACAGAGATAGAAGGAAAGGAAAAAGGCATCCACTGGCTCTGCCAAGATTCCAAGAGAAAACCTTTATAATCCAATAATTTGATTTCCAGTGAAGGTTGATTGAATTGGGTTGATTGATTTTTAAGGTGTGAAAGCCATAAGCAGAGAATCACACACACACACACACACACACACACACACACACACACACTCTCACTCACTCACTCACTCATTCTGTGTAGCCATTTTTAGATATCACCTGGGGATCTGTGACCATCAACACATAGATAAAAAAAAGAGCTCAGTGAGGACGAAATGGGGCTTCCCCCGTGACACTAGTGGTAAAGAAACTGCCTGCCAGCGCAGGAGATGTAAGAGAGGCGGGTTCGATCCCTGGGTTAGAAAGATCCCCTGGAGGAGGGCATGCAACCCACTCCAGTGTTCTTGCCTGGAGAATCTCACGGACAGAGGAGCCTGGTGGGCTACAGTCCATGGGGCTGCAGAGTCAGACACGACTGGAGCGTCTCTGCATGCGCACGCAATGGTGAAGTGATGGCGGAACAGGGTTTATTTTGAGCATTGGCATTATTTAAATGTAGAACAGTTATTTAAACTTCTGGTTATTAACTTCTGGTTATCTTGCAAATAGCATGCTGCTGCTGCTAAGTCACTTCAGTCGTGTCTGACTCTGGGCGACCCCATAGACGGCAGCCCACCAGCCTCCCCCGTCCCTGGGATTCTCCAGGCAAGAACACTGGTGTGGGTTGACATTTACTTCTCCAATGCATGAAAGTGAAAAGTGAAAGTGAAGTCGCTCAGTCGTGTCCTACTCTTAGCGACGTCATGGACTGCAGCCCACCAGGCTCCTCCGTGCATGGGATTTTCCAGGCAAGAGTACTGGCGTGGGGTGCCATTGCCTTCTCCTGCAAATAGCATACTTGGGGGAATATGAAGTGAGTGGGGAAGATGTGCTGTGATATGGGATCCAGGGAAGACAATGAGGAGAGCGTTTTCGTTTCTCTGTCTGCGGTTCAGGTTGCTCAGCTACAATTTGACTGCGGACTGGAGTGAGTTGACTTTGAGATGAGGTGCTGCACCATATGCCTATGAGACTTATCTGGTTGTGTAATATCAGTCCAGGTGTCAGAACACTAGAGATGCCTGGACACTAGACTCTCTCCATCTTTCTGCTGCACCAGCATTTAGTGCAGGGTGTTTGCCCCCAGAGGGCCTCAGCATCCAAGATGGCTGCAAGGGCACCGACCACCACATTTGTCTTCCAGGCAGCCAGGCACAGTCAAGGGACACAATGGCACTCCCTGGCCATCTCTTAAGGAATCTTCCGTAAGTCCCACTCGGCAACTTCCTCTTACATCTCATTGGCCAGAACTTAGTCAAGTCACCATCCCTATTTCAGGGAAAATGTGACATTTTAGAGGGACTCACTGATGCCTGAAGGAAAAATTACTTAAAAATATTATTTTCTTTAAACTGAGGATAAAACAGAGAATGGGTATTGGGTGGTCAACTTGCTACCTATGCCACGGATGGGCAATAGGGCTTACAGAAGTAAGTCAGGCCGTGGATTTACAGGCATCCCAACATTAATATCAGGCAAAGAGGAATTCATGGAAAGATGCATCAAAGGAGAAAGTTATGATTTTATAAGTATAAAAGCTCACCTCACTGGTGCAGGGAAACTTGGGATCAACAGATAAAGTAGAAAAAGGCAAAAGAAAGAGTATTATACATCCAAGGAGCAATTGGCAGTAGCAGAATGGTAGGAAAATAGTTAATATGTGTATTTCACTTTTCACCGTGTTGGTAAGATAAATCATCATAATAAATCATAAATAATGAGTCATAGTGAGGCAATATAGGCTCTGATGAGCATTGTTAATTAGGTGCATTTGTTTATCACTCAGCAAATACACACAGATAGAGTACCCATTTGCATGCCAGTAATATTCACCTGCCAGGCATAGCTAAGAGAGGACAGCCCTCCCGACCCGTGAAGCATACAGTCTGGGGTAAGTGGACAGAAGAAACGTTAATCATTCAAATATGACTCCTGTGGGGAATATCTATTTTTTCCTAGAACCACTGGAACATTTGTAAAAATAGATGAATTCTTAAGCCATAAAGAAATCACACTGGAGGGGGTTGCCGTTTCCTTCTCCAGTGCAGGAAAGTGAAAAGTGAAAGTGAAGGCGCTCAGTCGTGTCCGACTGTCGCGACCCCATGGACTGCAGCCCACCAGGCTCCTCCGTCCATGGGACTTTACAGGCAAGAGTACTGGAGTGGGGTGCCACTGCCTTCTTCAAAAGAAATCAACAATCTATTACAAAATCACAAATAGTTCATATTCTTTTTGCAAACCACACTGTCATAAAGCTAGAAAATAATAAAAATATTTTAAACTAAGAAAATACGGAATGTAAATGTTCTATTAATTCATTATTAGCAGAAGCAAAGAAAGAGAAAGAAAGAAGGGGGTAGGGAGGGAGGGAGGAAGAAGGAAAGAGAGAGAGAGAAAGAAAGACTTCAGTACAGATGATGCTGAAAGGATGCCTCCTAACGTATGGCATTCAGTCAGATAACCCTCAAAGGAAAATCCACAACTTGGAGTTACTTTACCAGAAAACAACTTTACAAACATAAACATTCTATTTGTTAGCTTTGGGTGCCTAAAAAGTTCAGTTCAGTTCACTTGCTCAGTTGTGTCCGACTCTTTGCAACCCCATGAACCGCACCATGCCAGGCTTCCCTGTCCATCACCAACTCCCGGAGCCTACCCAAACTGTCCGTTGAGTTGGTGATGCCATCCAACCATCTCATCCTCCGTCATCCCATTCTCTTCCTGCCCTCAATCTTTCCCAGAGTCAGGGTCCTTTTCAATGAGTCAGCTCTTAGCATCAGGTGGCCTAAGTACTGGAGTTTCAGCTTCAACATCAGTCTTTCCAATGAACACTCAGGACTGATCTCCTTTAGGATGGACTGGTTGGCTCTCCTTGCAGTCCAAGGGACTCTCAAGAATCTTCTCCAACACCACAGTTCAAAAGTATCAATTCTTCCGCACTCAGCTTTCTTTATAATCCAACTCTCACATCCATACATGACTACTGGAAAAACCATAGCCTTGACTAGATTGACCTTAGTCGGCAAAGTAATGTCTCTGCTTTTGAATATGCTATCTAGGTTGGTCATAACTTTCCTTCCAAGGAGTAAGCGTCTTTTAATTTCATGGCTGCCGTCACCATCTGCAGTGATTTTGGAGCCCAAAAAATAAAGTCTGACACTGTTTCCACTGTTTCCCCATCTATTTCCCATGAAGTGATGGGACCGGATGCCATGATCTTAGTTTTCTGAATGTTGAGCTTTAAGCCAACTTTTTCGCTCTCCTCTTTCACTTTCATCAAGAGGCTCTTTAGTTCTTCTTCACTTTCTGCCATAAGGGTGGTGTCATCTGATATCTGAGGTTATTGATATTTCTCCCGGCAATCTTAATTCCCACTTGTGCCTCCTCCAGCCCAGCATTTCCCATGATGAACTCTGCATATAAGTTAAATAAGCAGGGTGACAATATACAGCCTTGACGTACTCCTTTTCCTATTTGGAACCAGTCTGTTGTTCCATGTCCAGTTCTAATTGTTGCTTCCTGACCTGCATATAGGTTTCTCAAGAGGAAGGTCAAGGGGTTTGGTATTCCCATCTCTTTCATGATTTTCCACAGTTTGTTGTGATCCACACAGTCAAAGGCTTTGGCATAGTCAATAAAGCAAAAATAGATGTTTTTCTGGAACTCTCTTGCTTTTTCTGTGATCCAGCGGATGTTGGCAATTTGATCTCTGGTTCCTCTGCCTTTTCTAAAACCGGCTTGAACATCTGGAAGTTCATGGTTCACGCAGTGCTGAAGCCTGGCTTGGAGAATTTTGAGCATTACTTTACTAGCATGTGAGGTGAGTACAATTGTGCGGTAGTTTGAACATTCTTTGGCATTGCCTTTCTTTGGAATGAAAACTGACCTTTTCCAGTCCTGTGGCCACTGAGTTTTCCCAATTTGCTGGCATATTGAGTGCGGCACTTTCACAGCATCATCTTCCAGGATTTGAAATAACTCAACTGGAATTCCATCACCTCTACTAGCTTTGTTCATAGTGATGCTTCCTAATGCCCACTTGACTTCACATTCCGGGATGTCTGGCTCTAGGTGAGTGATCACACCATCATGCTTGTCTGAGTCATGAAGATCTTTTTTGTACAGTTCTTCTGTGTATTCTTGCCATCTCTTCTTAATATCTTCTGCTTCTGTTAGGTTCATACCATTTTTGTCCTTTATTGAGCCCATCTTTGCATGAAATGTTCCTTTGGTATCTCTAATTTTCTTGAAGAGATCTCTAGTCTTTCCCATTCTGTTGTTTTCCTCTATTTCTTTGCATTGATCGCTGAGGAAGGCTTTCTTATCTCTCCTTGCTATTCTCTGGAACTCTGCATTCAGATGCTTATATCTTTCCTTTTCTCCTTTGCTTTTCACCTCTCTTCTTTTCACAGCTATTTGTAAGTTCTCCTCAGACAGCCATTTTGCTTTTTTGCATTTCTTTTCCATGGGGATGGTCTTGATCCCTGTCTCCTGTACAATGTCATGAACCCCCATCCATAGTTCATCAGGCACTCTATCTATCAGATCTAGTCCTTTAAATCTATTTCTCACTTCCACTGTATAATCATTAAAGATTTGGTTTAGGTCATACCTGAATGGTCTAGTGGTTTTCTCCACTTTCTTCAATTTAAGTCTGAATTTGGCAATAAGGAGTTCATGATCTGAGCCACAGTCAGCTCCCAGTCTTGTTTTTGTTGACTGTATAGAGCTTCTCCATCTTTGGCTGCAAAGAATATAATCAACCTGATTTTGGTGTTGGCCATCTGGTGATGTCCATGTGTAGAGTCTTCTCTTGTGTTGTTGGAAGAGGGTGTTTGCTATGACCAGTGCATTTTCTTGGCAAAACTCTATTAGTCTTTGCCCTGCTTCATTCTGCATTCCAAGGCCAAATTTGCCTGTTACTCTGGGTGTTTCTTGACTTCCTACTTTTGCATTCCAGTCCCCTATAATGAAAAAGACATCTTTTGGGGGTGTTAGTTCTCAAAGGTCTTGTAGGTTTTCATAGAATCGTTCAACTTCAGCTTCTTCAGCGTTACTGGTTGGGGCATAGACTTGGATAACTGTGACATTGAATGGTTTGTCTTGGAAATGAATGGAGATCATTCTGTCATTTTTGTGATTGCTTTCAAGTACTGTATTTCTGATTCTTGTTGACCATGATGGCTAGTCCATTTCTTCTAAGGGATTCCTGCCCGCAGTAGTAGATATAATGGTCGTTTGAGTTAAATTCACCCATTCCGGTCCATTTTAGTTCACTGATTCCTAGAATGTCGACGTCCACTCTTGCCATCTCCTGTTTGACCACTTCCAATTTGCTTTGATTCATGGACCTGACATTCCAGGTTCCTATGCAATATTGCTGTTTACAGCATTGGACCTTGCTTCTATCACCAGTCACATCCACAACTGGGTGTTGTTTTTGCTTTGGCTCTATCCCTTCATTCTTTCTGGAGTTATTTCTCCACTGATCTCCAGTAGTCTATTGGGCACCTACCGACCTGGTCAGTTCATCTTTCAGTATCCTATCTTTTTGCCTTTTCATGCTGTTCATGGGGTTCTCAAGGTAAGAATACTGAAGTGGTTTGCCATTCCCTTCCCCAGTGGACCACATTCCGTCAGACCTCTCCACCATGACCTGCCTGTCTTGGGTAGCCCCACACGGCATGGCTTAGTTTCACTGAGTTAGACAAGCTGTGGTCCATGTGATCAGATTGGCCCGTTGTCTGTGATTGTGGTTTCTGTCTGTCTGCCCTCTGAGGCCCTCTCTCAGTGCGTGCTGTCTTACTTGGGTTTCTCTTACCTTGGACATAGGGTATGTCTTCACAGCTGCTCCAGCAAAGCGCAGCCACTGCTCCTTACCGTGGAGATACCCCACGTCCAAGGTCAGGAGCGGCTGAGAGGAGCTACCCCACGTCCAAGGTCAGGAGCGGCTGAGAGGAGCTACCCCACGTCCAAGGTCAGGAGTGGCTGAGAGGAGCTACCCCACGTCCAAGGTCAGGAGCGGCAGCCATGAAGAGCTACCCCATGTCCAAGGTGCCTAAGAAACTATCCCCCAAACTTAGTGCCTACAAACAGCTCTTGTGTTTGGCTCTGTGAGTCGGTGGGTCATTCCCCTGACCGGGGTTTGCATGGCTGGTCTCTGCTGGGCTCTCACATGCCCATGTCTGCTGGCGGGAAGGCTAGCTGCTCCAGCTCTGCCCTGGTCACTCGTCTGGTGCTTGGCAGGCATGGGCTGGGGCACACAGGCTCTGTGTGTGGTCCTTCCCAGGCAGGGCAGCTGGGTCTGCTTCACCATGATAGGCTCAGGCTTCCGGGTGCAGCAAGCTGCACGAGCCTCAGTCAGAGCATTTTCCAAGTCCCTGCTGTGTCCATTCTGTGATAGACCCAGCAGCCAAGGTCAATCGCGTGGCGAAGCCCAGTCAGGGTAGGAGGGACTTCCCGAGGGCCCACACACAGGCAGGATGAGCGTCAGAGCCGCTTCTGCCAACAGCCTCCTGCAAGGTGTAATGAAAGCGGAGAAAACCACAGAGCCACCACGTGCCGGAAGCTGGAAGATGACTAAGTGATAAAGACGGAAGCAGAAACAGGTGATGTAAAAAGCAGAGTTGGTAAATGTGCTCAAGAACTTACCATCTGTAACAAAAACAATGCTGTCAATAAGCATTATCAAACATGAACAAGAACAGAGAGTGAAACAGACACCACCAGAGCCCAAAGCAGCACCAAAGAGCAGGGAGAGCTTGGTGCGATATGTGGGTCCTAGCGACAGCGATGCATGGATGTATAGTTCCAAATGATTAGGGTTTAAATTTACTAAATGATGAATTGAAAGGTATTTATCATTTAATAAATTTAAATGATACTCTAAAGATGTGCACTTTACCAAGAGGAACTCAAGGACGTATACAAAGCTTGATTAGACCAACAACCAAGGTGGAAACTACGAGAAGCCAAGTACAGTCAGAAGCGACTGGCCCAACAGCAGGTGGAGGCCAGTGAGGGCCGGGGCACCTGTATAGCTGGCAACACAACAGAAGCTGAGCATGACCCCAAGACCAGTCAGAACTGGCCCCTCAGAGAAGCTGGGGCCAGACATTGCACCCCTAGCCAGAGTCGTGACAGCGTAAATGCTCGTTGAGAACTGCGTCCATCATGTAAGCCCTAGTCTGCTTAGGCAAACGTACCCATGCAAGATGTTATCCAGTGAGGCTTATGGAGCACAAGAGACAATGAGAAGAGGAAATTAAAAAAAAATTGCTATATCGTAATGGGAAATGATTAACAATTTTAAAAGTTAGGTTTATTGAGTTTTCTTTTATATAAAAGCAAAACTCACTGTTAAAAAAATGTACAGTTCTACAAATTGTGACAAGAACAGAGGGTCATGTGTCAATACCTTATTCCTTAATCAAGATAAAGAATGCTTCTGTCACCTTCCTAAAGGTCCCTCATTCCCCATAAGGGTCAAGCCCCTCCCCGCCCGCAGTCCCCGGCCGCTGACCTGTCTGCTGCCTGTATACAGGTCGCCTTTTGCAATTTGCTACATAAACAGAGCCGCGCATTACGCACCCTTTGTCTCTGGCTTCTTTCAACTCAGTATAACGTGCTTGAGAGCCATCCATACTTTTGGACTTGATAGCTTGTGCTTTTGTCTTTTTTTCTGAGTCACATTTCACTGTAGGGATATATGATGACTTGTTCACTCATTCACCAGCTGATGCACATTTATTTACAGCATTTTTTTTTTTCAACTGTGAACAAAGCTTCTGTGAAGATTCACATGCAGGCGTTTGCGTGACTCTATGGTTCTAGTTCTCTTGGACAAACACCCAGACATGGGACTACTGGGTTGTTTGGTAATCCCAAACTGTATGCTTGGCTTCAAAAGAAACTGTCAGGCTGGTTTCCAATGGGGGGCTGTCACCGATTTGCAGTCCTACCAGCAAAGGATGACAGTTCTAGGTGCTCCCTGTTTTTGCCAGCAGTTGATACTATCGGTATTTTTACAGAGTTTATTTCACTGAACTATTCTGGTTGGGGGGTTGCACTTGCATTTCCGTAACGCCCAGTGATGCCAAGTAGCTTCTCACAGACTTTGTGCTCATTTGGTATCCACCTGTGAAGTGTCTGTTCAAATCTTTTATCCATTTCATTTTTTAAATTGGAATGTCTATTTTCTTATTATTGACGTCTGTAAACTTTTCAATATACTTTTTAAAACCAGTGTTTCACTAAACATTCAGGTCTTTTCTTTCAATCTCTGCCTGGTCAGTTTGTGTTCTTAAGAGTTCCTTTTCAATAAGCATTTTTTAGTTTTGATGAAGACCCGTGGAACATTTTCTCCTTCTGTGATTTATGCTTTCTGTGTCCTATCAAACTATTTGCTTAACTCAAAGCCATGAAGATTTTCTTCTATTTTCTGCTAGAAGTTGTATAGTTTTAGGGTTTTGATCTATGATTAATTCCAGATAATTTTTCTATATGGTCCAAGGTATGGATTGAGGTTAATTTTTCTGCATACAGAATCTAATTATTCTAGTACTACATTTTGAAATAATTATTCTCCAATGAATTGCCTTAGCACCTTTATTGAAAATTAATTTAAAAATTTAAAGTACACAGTAATACATACATACATGCTGTTGTTCAGTCGCCAAGTCATGTCCAACTCTTCATGACCCCATGGACTGCACCATGCTAGGCTTGCCTGTCCCTCCGCATCTCCCAGAATTTGCCCAAGTTCATGTCCATTGCAGTGTTGATGCTAGCCAAGCATCATGCGTATGTGTGCCCATAATGAAACTGATTCTAAAGTCTGTACAGAAAATCAAGGAAAATAGAATATACAAAACATTTTTGGAAAGGAAGAACAAAGTGGGAAGACTCTGACTGATTTCAAGACTTACTATAAAGCTGCAACAGCATGACCCTGTGACAGAATGGTGTTGGTGAAAGGTAAGACACCTAGGTTGATGGAGGAAGGCTGACAAGACCTGGATGACTACAACTTCAGAGAGAATTTCTGGAGAGAAACAGAGAGCAGAACCTGACGTCTGGAGGGGCTTTTCCCTTCCAGGTTGTTGCTGACTCTCCAGCCATGCATCAAAGGCTGAGGAACTGACCTCTGTCTACATACCAGTCGAGTTTTGGGGTCAAAGTTGGAGTTCATGGCTTGGTAAAAATAGGGGACCTCACACACATGCTAGGATTTCAGGAGGAAAGTGAAAGGGTTAGTCATTCAGTCCTGTCTGACTCTTTGTGACCCCATGGACTATAACCTGCCAAGCTCCTCTGTCCATGGGATTCTCCAGGCAAGAATACTGGAGTGGGTTGCCATTTCCTCTTCCAGGGGATCTTCCTGACCCAGGGATCAAACCCAGGTCTCCTGCATTGCAGGCAGATTGTTTATCACCTGAGTCATTAGGTGGAGAACCTAAATACTCTCTGCTCTGGAATAGTGGGGAATGGGAAACAGCAGCCCTCACAAGGCCAGGCTTGAGTTATCTTGCTCTCTAATTGGATTAGAGAGTCCTGCTCTTGCCTGCTCACTGAATTAAAAAGCAAAGCCTTCATGGGACAGTGTCATTCAGAGACTCCAATGACACTTACGCTCTTTCTCATACCATGCTCAGCATTCAAAACAGATAAGCAGATGCTGATTGGATGTTAAGAAAAAAAAAAAAAGCAATGGAAAAACAGACTCACGGGAAATTTGGTTATTGGATACGTCAGAACAAATATTAAAATGACTATAGTTAAAGTATTCAATGACAAACCTAGACAGCATATTAAAAAACAGAGATATCACTTTACTGACAAAGGTCCGTATGAAGAATAGCTATGGTTTTCTCAGTAGTCATGTATGCATGTGCGAGCTGGACCATAGAGAAGGCTGAGTGCCAAAGAACTGATGCTTTCGAACTGTGATGCTGGAGAAGATGCTAGAGAATCTCTTGGACAGCAAGGAGATCAAACCAGTTAATCCTGAAGGAAATCAACACTGAATATTCATGGGAAGGACTGATGTTGAAGCTCCAATATTTTGGCCTCTTGATATGAAGAGCTGACTCACTGTAAAAGACCCTGATGCTGGGAAAGATTGAGGGCAGGAGGAGACGGTAGCGACAGAGGATGAGACAGTTGGATGGCACCATCGACTCAATAAGTTTCTGCAAACTCTGAGTGATAGTGGAGGACAGGGGAGACTGGCTTGCTGGGGTCCATGGGGTCTAAGAGTCAGACCTGACTTAGTGAGTGAACAACAAGAACAAATTAAAACATAAATGTTTAAAAAGTTATAAAGAAAATTCCGGCACTGCAAAAACCACCAAAATAAAGAATTCAGTTCAGTGTGTGCTCGGCCGTGTCCGACTCTCTGCGGCCCCATGGACTGTCTCCGTCAGGCTCCCCTGTCCACGGGATTCTCCAGGCAAGAATGCGGGAGGGGTGACCATTCCCTTCTCCAGGGGGGCTTCCCGACCCAGAGACTGAGCCCCCGTCTCCTGCATTTCCGGCGCTGGCAGGCGGGTTCTGTGCCACTGTGCCACCTGGGGAGCCCTAAAGAACTAAAAACAAAGCAAAACAAATTTGCAGTTTGGGCATCGCTTAAAAGAAAATTAATAAAATGGAGGCTAGAGGACAGACCGTCACTCACGTCGCCAGGCCACAAGCGTCTGGGGAATTCCCGGGAGGGCGGGGACTTTCTGGTCTTTCATCGTCCGGAAAAGCAGTGCATTCTAATGAGGTCCTCAGACCACTGGCTGCACGCAGACCGGGCGGCCTTGCTTCTTGCGTGGCCGGGGCAGGGACGAAAGGCGGAGATTCCAGTCGGACTGTTTACTGTCTGCATTAAAGCGTTTGAATCATCACATGCAGGGGAGCAAGAGTCCAAAAATGAGTTCGGCCCATAGAAACGTCTAGAGCTGAACGTGGCTGCCAAAGCCCAGGGTGGAGGAAATGCCTTCCAAACAAGAGTCGGCTCTGCTCTGGTATCTGGAGCTTGTCTGCTCCACTAAACTTGTTGTTGTTGTTGTTCTTATTTTCTTTAATTTTCATTTTATATTGGAGCGTAGCCGATTTACCATGTTGTGTTAGTTTTGGTATAGAGCAAAGTGAATCAGTTATACACATGTATCTGTTCCTTTTCAGATTCTTTTCCCAGATAGATTAATACAGACTATTGAAGATCCTGTTGTTTATCTGTTTTACATGTAGTAGTGTGCATCTGTCAATCCCAAACTCCTAATTCATCCCCCTCCCCTCCCTTTCCCCTTCAGTAACCATAAGTTTGTTTTCGAAGTCTGTGAGTCTATTTCTGTTTTGTAAGTACGTTTATTTGTATCATCATTTTAGCTGGGTTCCTAAACCTAAATTTAGCACACCCTGTGTTTAGATTATGTTTAACTTGTTATCATAGAGTTGCTCCTGTAAGCATTCTTGTATTGATACCTCCACGTTACTGATGCACCGAGTTGGGCAAAGGTTCATTTGGAGTTCTCCACAGGCTGTCACAGAAGGACATGAATGAACATCTTGGCCAACCCCTCCTTTTCTGACAGAAGGCCCTGGAACGTTGGAGGAGGTGTCCATTGTGAACATTCTCTGAGTGGCTCTCTAGAGATTCTCTGCCAAGAAGCAGACTCTGCTCAGGACCTTACCTGCGTGTCACACAAATGCGGGAGAGAGAATTCCGGAAATCCTGGCCAAGCCAATGCACACAAGTGTCTTGTAACTACTTGACTTCTCTTGGGTCTGTCTGTATTTTTGGTGGTGTTGTTTCTGTTTAGTTGCTAAGTTGTGTTTGATTCCAAGGACTACAGCATGCCAGGCTTCCCTGTCCTTCACTGTCTCCCAGAGTTTGCTTAAACTCATGTTCATTGAGTTGGTGATGCCATCCAACCATCTCATCCTCTGTCGACCCCTTCTCTTCCTGCCTTCAATCTTTCCCAGCCTCAGGGTCTTTTCCAATGAGTTGGCTCTTTCCATCAGGTGGCCAAAGTATTGGAGCTTCCGCATCAGTCCTTTCAATGAATATTTGGGGCCCATTTCCTTTGGGACTGACTGGTTGGATCTCCTTGCAGTCCAAGGGACTCTCAGGAGTCTTAAAGTGTTCTCTAGCACCACAGTTTGAAAGCACCAATTTTTTGGTGCTCAGCTTTCTTTATGGTCCAGCTCTTACACCCATACATCACTACTGAAAAAAAAAAACCCAAAACATAGCTTTGACTATATGGACCTTTGTCAGCAAAGTGATATCTCTGCTTCTTAATATGCTGTCTAGGTTTGTCATAGCTTTCCTTCCACGGAGCAAGTGTCTTTTAATTTCATGGCTGCAGTCACCATCCGCAGTAATCCTGGAGCCCAAGAAAATAAAATCTGTCATTGCTTTCCCTGTGGCCCATTTTTCTTCTTTTGGAGCTGTCTTTGTCCTACCTGGTTTGTAAGAGTTCTTCAAACGTTAAGAGAAACAGAGCCTTACCAGTTCATTTGCCTTTTAAACTTGTTAATGGCCTTCATTTTCCTTATGTCGTTTCTACTGGCGTATAGTATCTGCCGCCAGTAGATTCGCCAGCAGAGGCAGTGCAGGAAAGCTTTCCTTACCCAGTGATGATAGAAGTATAATTGCTTTGTAGGTGATAGAAGTAAATATTGCCTTACAGATTAAGAGTTTAAAAATATTTTAGATCTTAAATTCGTCTGGGATCTATGTTGGTGTAAGTGTAAAAGAGAGATCTGTCTCAATATTTTCCCAAGCGGCTAACTAATTATACTAATTATATTGACTGTAAAAAAAAAAAGCCTCCTCTTTTCCCCTTGGATTTGAAACATCACCTTTATCATAATTTCCACCCTCACCTTTTCTCTCTTTTGTTCGTTGCTTTTTTTTCTCTCCTGATGCTAACATCATACTCTTAATTACTGTAGCTTTGTAATTGGCTTTAATATCTAGAGTGAATGCAATTTTGTGATTAATGAAATCTATTGAAGTTGTAATTCCATGCCCATTTGGGCTCTGCCTTTCTCCTTAAAGGCTGTTGTTTTGGGAATAAAAGCGGCTTCCCAGGTGACTCAGCAGGTGGAAAAACCGCCTGCCAATGCAGGAGACGCGGGAGACTCGGGTTTGAGTCTCAATCGAGTCCTGATCCCTGGGTTGGGAGGAGATGGCAACACACTCCAGTATTATTTCCTGGAAAATTCCATGGCCAGTGAGGCCTGGTGGACTTCGGTCCATGGGGTTCCAAAGAATTGGACACGGCTTAGTGACTGAGCATGCACGTGGATATAAACATCTCCTTTTAATCTAATTTCATACTCCTTCCCTCTGTTCCTCGACCTTCCCAGCCTGGCGTGGGGACGTCCTGCCCTCTGCCTCTCTGGGAACTCTCAGCCCCAACCCGAGAGAAACCCTTTCTGTACTTTTCCCCATGTTGCTGCTGATCAGTCACTCAGTCGAGTCAGACTCTTGGCGGCCCAGCAGCATGCCAGGCTCCCCTGTGCTGCACCGTCTCCGGGAGCTTGCTCAAGCTCGTGCCCATTGAGTCGATGATGCCATCCAAGCCCCTCGCCCTCTGTCGTCCCCTTCTCCTCCTGCCCTCAGTCCTTCCCCAGAGCACCTGGCTTTTTTCCTTACTATACTTACACAGTTCATCATTTTGCAAGGGTATGGATGAAACATACCTAACATATGCCACCCTCCCCCAAACTGGGATTTAAATCCATAAGGCAGAAACCATACTCACCGCAGTTCACTCAGTGTCTGCAAAAGCAAATACTTGGAATCAGTGAGTGAACGCTGGCCTCCTCTGAGACACTGAGCGCTCCCTGTAGACTGGCCAGAACCTAACTTTCTACATCATTTCTCCATGTTCCTTCTCCCTCCAGATCTCTTTCCCGAGCCACCATCGGCTTCGGCTGTCCCCTCTGCTCGGGACTCCTTCACTGTCCTCTCCCTGCTGGACATTCGTTTACCCTTCCAGGTCAAGGCCAGCTGTAGCCTCTTCAGTGGAAGCTTCCAAGAAGCTGCAGGCAGAGCAGAGGCGCCCCCACCTTCTGTCTCCGCCTGACCAGCCTGATTCAAGGGTGGTGTCCTTAGGATGAAACTCTTCCCACCCTGGCCCCGGCCAGGTCTGTCTGGGCTGGCTGAACTGGCAAAGGCATAAAATGAACTTCCCTCCAACAAAATAAAGTGGAAAATCTATTCAATCAATTCAAATACCAAGGGGCCTCTCTAATTCAGTGCCGACAATCACCGCTTCCTCTGTGTGTGTCTTTTCCTTCTGGCTGAGGCTCTGAAGTATGTTGCATCTAAAAACAAAAAACAAAAAACAAAACCCACAACTTGAATTTGCCCTTATTTGGGATCAAGATATGGTTTAGTTCTCTTGCCACAAATATACACCCAAATCAAATAACTTGATTGGTATTTAATTTTCTGCTCGCTGTTTGCCTTCCCTCGGCTGTCAGCAGCTGGGGTCTGTTTGTATCCGGGTGTGATTTTTAGAATGAAGAGTTAAAGCTGCTCATTATGGCCGCCCGTCCTGTGAATTCCCCAGACACTCCTGAACCTGTCTGTCCAGCTTCCTTCCAGACAGTTTCAGCGCCCAGCCTGCATGTCTTGGTTCTCACGGTCAGGAAAGCTTTGCTTGCGTGCAGGCCAGGCAGTGCAGCGCTACAGGAGGGTGTGTAAGGCGTGGTGCAATGTCTTCTCACGGCTCTGTCGCCCTTGCCGGGCCCGTGGGGTGGTGGTGGTGGGGAGCTGGCGCAGAGTAGACTTTTTTTTGCAGAGAAGCAGGCGGGGCGAGGAGGGGAGAGGGTGATAGGTATGTTGATCTCGCTATCTTCTGCATCCTCTCCTCCAGGGCCTCCCACCTGCCCCCTAGCTGTGCACACCTGTCCCAGAGGCCTTCTGGTCTCCAGTCACTTTCTGAACCCCTCTCCCCACCACATCCACGTCCTTCCTCCTGGCCCAGCCTCGTCTCCCTGGGGGATCCCCCTTCTATTTTCAGCACCCCTCCCCACTGAGGGGTCTGACGTGGGGTCCCTCTCTATACTCCGAGCCTGGAGGTCACAGGGGTGCCTTCAACATGACACCCAATCCAGCCACTCTCTGTTGTGTCCCTCTCAACCCATGTGTTTCAACCTAACCCCCAGGTGGTGATATTAGGAAAGTGAAAAAGTGTTAGCCCCTCAGTCTTGTTTGCCCCTTTGCAAGCCCATGGACTGTAACCCTCCAGGCTCCTCTGTCATGAGATTTCCCAGGCAAAACTACAAGAATGGGTCGCCATGCCCTCCTCCAGGGCACCTTTCCAACTCGGGTCTCCTGAATTGTGGGCAGATTCTCTACCATCTGAGCCACTTGGGAAGCCTTGGTGATCTCATGAAGTGGGGCCTTTGGGAGATGATTAGGCCTTGAGGGTGGAGCCCCCCGGGGCGGCTCGTAAAAGTGGCCTCACCTTCTCTGTCACGTGAGGACATGGGGACTAGATGACTGTCTGTAAGCCACGGAGCAGGCTCCCGTCAGACGTGAAGCCAGCTGGCACTTTGACACTGGACTTCTAGTCTCCAGAATCGTGAGAAACAAAATCTGTTGTTTATAGATGGCTGAGTCTGTGCTGTTCTGTTTTAGCAGCTGCAATGGACTGAAACACCCTTCTAGTCCAAATGAATCAGTGGCTCTTGAATTACAAACCTGAATCCCCAGTGTGGCAGGTGAGGCTCAGAGGTGTGGACCCTGGGCCTTCCCCAAGGCATCAGGACTTAGCTTCTCTCTGCTCTCTGCGCCCCAGCCTCTCTTCCACAGCTGCTGGTTGCCTGGTAACCAGTTATAGAGGAGATGGGGAAGGGGACCAAGGAAAGGAGAGGGGGAAGGAAGTTGACTGAAATTGGTTAAAAGCAGAAATCCCACTACCGGGCATATACTCGGAGAAAACCACAATTCTAAAAGACACAGATACCCCAGTGTTCACTGCAGACGTATTTACAATAGCCAGGGCATAGAAGCAACAAGCTAGACGTCCACTGCCAGGTGCGTGCATGAGGAAACTATGACACATATATACCGTGGGATATGACTCAGCCACAAACAGGGATACACTGGAGTCAGTGGCAGCGAGGCGGACAAACCTAGAGCCTGTTACACAGAGTGAAGTGACTTGGAAGGAGAAAAACAGATACCTGTGTTAAGGCACATATACGGCATCTGGAAAATGCTGAACCTGTTTGCAGGGAAGGGGTGGAGAGGCAGATATCGAGAACGGACTTGTGGGCACAGCAGGGGAAGGGGGGGGACGAGAGGAGACAGTAACATTGACATATACAGGCTATCATGAGATGCTCCCCGATGACCTGGAAGGGCGGGAGGGGGGGGGAGGGGGAGGGGGGAGGGGGGAGGGGGGAGGGGGGAGGGGGAGGGAGGGGATGTATATATGTTTATGGCTGATTCGTGTTGTTGTATGACAGAGACCAACCCAACCTTGTAAAGCAATTTTTCTCCAATTAAAAAATAAATTTATGTATGAAAAAGGAGAAAGTAACTCTCAACTCAGCAGAACCATTTCTCGTGGAGGAGGGTGCAGTGAAATTGGTGTCATTCGTGGCTGGTAGCTTTGTAAATTGGTGCCATTTGCTCAGAAAATGGTCTGGCAGCAAGTAACAAAAGCTGTAAAAAACGTTCACACCCTGTGGAAATAATCTAAAATGTGGAAACTTTTTTATTTTTCTAGGGAGAAAAGGGTGTTCACAGAGCATTATGAATGCAGAAGGGCAGCCTCTATGCAGACAGGGGTCCAAGTTTAGCTGTTTATAGAACGGCGGGCTTAGAATTTCCTGGGGGAAAAATCCTCACCTAACCATGTGCTTTGATGTTGATGAGTTATTTGACGATTGGAAATGCTTATCATCTTCTTATTTTCAATTTCTCACGCTTGCGTGCTAGGTCGTGTCTGACTCTGTGACCCCATGCACTGCAGCCCGCCAGGCTCCTCTGTCCGTGGGATTCTCTAGGCAAGAAGACTGGAGTGGGCTGCCGTTCCTTCTGCAGGGGGTCTTCCTGACCCGGGGACCCGACCCACCTCTCTTATGTCTCCTGTGCTGGGAGGCGGGCTCTTTACCACTAGCGCCACCTGGGGGTAGTAAATACATTGGCCGCTGCTGCGCGCTTACTCACAACTCCATCCTCACAACCAACCACGCTAAGGATGCTGACCAGGTCTGGACACACTGGTCCCCACAAGCTCTGGTGCAGCCTAAGGACTTTGCTTGCTTCAGAAGCCGGCTCAGGCTCCTGGTTGCATCAGGCACCTG
Organism: Capra hircus; assembly: GCF_001704415.2. Classification (NCBI taxonomy): domain Eukaryota; kingdom Metazoa; phylum Chordata; class Mammalia; order Artiodactyla; family Bovidae; genus Capra; species Capra hircus. Next base: position 116,413,302 of record NC_030812.1, read on the forward strand.
GGGTCTGTGTCCCCTGCGTGAGCCGTTGGCCGGCCCCTCCTCCACAGCCTCCCCCGACCACGTGGCTGACCTGTCCCTATCTGTCCATCCCCAAAGGGCCTCTTGCTTTATTGTTGCTTTGACAGTGTCGGCTGCACCCAAGGCCTTACTTAGTAACTCTCCTTTGCGTTTGCTGGTTCCCGTTCCCGGCAATGCCCGACCTGCAGGCGGCGCTCTGTGCTTCCATTGCGGTTGAATCAATGTGTGAAAGGTGGATGCTGATCCCCTCGGCTACTGCCGTGACGGTCCCATTCATTCATTTACTCCCCAAACGCGGTTTATGCGACATCAGCGTCCACAGGCACCGAGCTGGTGACGCGCCCCGAGAGCGGATCCGCCCATCACGGGGCGCTTCCGTGGAGCGCGCTGCTCTTTGGGAAGAAGCTCCTGTCCCCCCTCCAGCATCCTTCCTGGTTCACCCTGGCTGACAAAGTGCCTGTAACGATACTGCTGGGAGAGCAGGGTTTCGCCCCGTGCCCTCCATTTTAATGGAGTTGGTCTTCCACTGCGTGCTTTAATACTGTTAGAAGCAAATCAAAATTAATGAGATTACCTCCTTTGAAATGTTACATATAATTAACCTCGAATTAAGGACAATATGCATTTGAATCTGCCAATCAGTAACACCTCGAGATCGCTGAAATGCGCGGCAGCAAATAGACATTGATTCTAATCTGCCAGTTGAGCGTCTCAAGGAAAATCGCTTTGAGGACCCACCAGTGAAGTCCTCACTGGGGTCAGGACAGGGGTTTGCATCCTCCCTGCTGTGTGGTCCCAGACCTTTCTGCTGGTGGTGATGGGGGTGGGGCGGGATGGGGAGACCTCTGTCTTCAGGAGAAGACGGTTCCGTCAAAGAAGAGGCATACCCAAGAAGAGACTCCCCACGATGACCAGTGCCCAGAGTCCCCTTCAAGGGCACTCAGCTCTGACCACGAGAACTGCTGTCCGGCTTCTCTTCCATCACCTTCTGCCTTCTTAGAACGTCCCCCCACCCCCTCCTGGGTGCAGAGGGTGGAGACTTTCTGGGCTTCTGGCAACGACATCGGTGGACCCCCTCCAGAGGGTTCCCTGCTGCCCCTTCAACCTGGACAAAACAATTCATGGTGAGCCCTGGTGGTTTGTAAAACCCCAAGGATTTAGGCTTCTCAAGTATAACGTTGCAGAGCAACTTTCAAAAATCACATTAACTGATTGTAATGTTTTTCAGTCCTTTGTGTTAATGCATCGTATTTTTTATCCACTCATTACTCATGAATATCCGGCTTGTTCCCACTTTTGTGTTCTCATGAATAACGCTGCTTTGAACATCTGTGTCCAGGAATTTGTACAGACGTAAGTTCTCGCTTCTCTTGAGCAGACCGGCTCCTCCGCTTCATTGGTGCTATTGGTGCTGGTCCTCAGGGCAGCTGCTGTAGTTCTTGCTGGACCCTTCCAGCTGGTGTCAAAGGTCAACCATGAATAGTGCAAATTCTGGAGGTCCCGAGGGGGCCGCTGTTCCTCTTCCCCACCACATGTCTGGAGGGAGCCCAGGGCAGTTTCGCCTCTGCGTCCCCAGCCCTTCGTTGCTCTGGTCCCCACTCCCGGGACCGTTTCTGTCTTCATGCTTGCTCAGCTGCACAGCTGTGGGGACCCAGTACCATTCATCTTGGCAACACATCCTTGTCATGGAGCCTTGATGGAGGCGTTTGAACAGTACCCCCCCAAATTCATGTCTATATGAAGCCTCAGAAAGTGATCTTACTTGGAAATAAAGTCTTTGCAGATCATGCAATTACGTGAAGGACTGAGACGCGATTGTGCTGGACTAGGGTCGCCCTCGATCCACCAAGAGTGGCCTCTGGGACACAGAGGATATGAACAGGACGCAGATGCTGAGGGAGGCGGCCCCGATCCCAGGGCTGCTGCAGCCCCCAGCAGCTGGAAGAGGCAGGAAAGAGCCTCCCTTTGAGCCTCTGAAGGAGTCTGGCCTGCTGACACCTTGATCTCAGACTCCTGCGCTTCAGGACTGCAAGAGCAACTGTTGTTGTCTTGAGCTGGCTGGTTCGTGGCGACCTCCGTGGGCTCAGAGAGGGGCATGCGCTGTGTCGCTTCGGTGTCATTGATTTGACTCCAAAAGCTGCCCTCAAGGGCACACCCTCGCTTCCTCCTGGAATTGTGCCTGGAGGGCCCACCGCCCCTCCCCAGGAAGTGCCCCCACCTCCCCCTGCCAGGGCTTCCTTGCCTCTCCTTCCAGACGCTCACCTCTGTTTCAGCTGTTACTTATTTTTTCACTGTGCCCACCGCGTTTGTGTGGGCTCCTAGAGGGCCTCATCTATGCAATATTTCATCCCTAAACGTAGCTCCATCTCTTGCATGCAAACACACATCACTGGATGGTTGGACGGGTCCATGTGGCTTGTTTGGGCGAAGCAGATGGCTAGGTCCATTCGGAACATGCCGTGTGTCCGGCAGACTATGTACATGTCCAGACTTCGCTGATTTGGACAAGCCAGTTCAATTCACACTGGCAGATGTTTACCCACCCCTGATTCTGCCAGGCACAGTGCCAGGGGCTGGGGATTCAGGCACGGTTCTTGTTCCTGAGCATAGGGGAGAAAACACACAGCAGGAAGGCACGCAGAGATTTAACTTTCTAATTTCAGAATTAGTTTGTATTCATTGTTGTTGTTCAGTTGCTAAGTTATGTCTGATTCTTTGTGACCCCATGGACTGCAGCATGCCAGGCTTCTCTGCCCTTCACTATATCCCGGAGTTTGCTCAAACTCATGTCCATTGAATCGGTGATACCATCCAACCATCTCATCCTCTGCCAGCCCCTTCTCTTTTTGCCCTCAATCTTTCCCAGCTTCAGGGTCTTTTCCAATCAGTTAGCTCTTCACATCACAAGGCTAAAGTATTGGAGCTTCAGCTTTAGCATCCGTCCTTTTAATGAAAATTCAGGGTTGATTTCCTTTAAGGTTGACTGGTTGGATCTCCTTGCAGTCTAAGGGACTCTCAAGAGTCTTATCCAACACCACAGTTCAACAGCATCGTTTCGTCGGCTCTCAGCCTTCTTTATGGTCCAGCTCTCACATCTGTACTGGCTCCCGGAAAAATCGTAGCTTGACTATATGGACCTTTATTGACAAAGCGATGTGTTCATTGAGGAATGCTTTGGAATTCCAGGTAAACAGGAAGGAGATGTTACTCTCAAGCCCCCAGCAGGAAACAGTCATCTGGGAGCACAGATCCAGACGTGTTCACACGAGGTCCTGATCACACGCTGGATTTTGCGACGTGTCTTCTGCTCACTTCACATCTTTCAGTGACAATTAAACTAGGCCCATGTCATTTGTTACAAGACTGAGTCAGACTGTTCATCAGCCTGCTCTCATTTTAATTCATTCAGTCAGTCTCCCATTGTAGGATATTTAAGCTTCTCCAGTTTTTAAAAATACCATCATTATTTTGAAATGTAAATTGGTTTTAAATCGCAAAATTACTACCTGTCATTGAAAAAATACTAATGGTGCATAAGCGTATGTCAAAAAAAAATCACCTTTCCCCTCACCTCTGGTCTTGAGAAGTAACAACTGTTAATGGTATCTTTATTGGGAGTTTCCAGGCCCTCACAAGCGTGGATGTGTGTATATATATGTATATATACGCGCACAAATATATAGAGCTAGATGGGTAGGTAGGTATATATGCCTGCATGCATATTACTTGATCTGTATGCTTCAAGAAGTTCAAGACCTATAGTACACTTACATGTCTGTGTAAATGACTTTGCTGACAAAGGTCTGTCTAGTCAAAGCTATGGTTTTTCTAGCAGTATTTTATAATGTGAGAGCTGGAACATAAAGAAGGCTGAGAGCCGACGAAATGATGATTTTGAACTGTGGTGCTGGAAAAGACCAGTGAGAGTTCCTTGAACAGCAAGGAGATCAAACCAGTCAACCCTAAGGGAAATCAACCCTGAATTTTCACTGGAAGGACTGACGCTAAAGTTGACGCTCCGAAACTTTGGCTGCCTGGTGAGAAGAACTGATTCATTAGAAAAGAGCCTGATGCTGGGAAAGACTGAACGTGGGAGGAGAAGGGGACAGCAGAGGATGAGATGGTTGGATGACATCACCGACTCAGTGGACATGAGTTTGAGCAAGCTCTGGGTGTTGGTGATGGACAGGGAAGCCTGGTGTGCTGCAGTCAATGGGGTCACAAAGAGTCGGACAGGACTGAGTGACTGAAGTGAACTATATGTCTGCATACCTATCCATCCATCTTATCTAACTATTATCTATATGTGTGTGTTAGTAGCTCAGCTGTGTCCAACTCTTTGTAATCCCATGGACTGTAACCCACCAGGCTCTCCTCTGTCCATGGAATTCTCTAGGCAAGAATACTAGAGTGGGTTGCCATTCCCTTCTCCAGGGAATCTTCCCGACTTAGGGTCTCCTGCATTGCAGGCAGATTCTCTGCCTTTTGAACCACCAGGGAAGCTATAGTCCATCTGTATCTGTCGGTCCATCTCTCCGTCCATCTATCAATCCTGTTGTTGCTGTCATTCAGTCGTTAAGTCATGCCCAACTCTTTGCACCCTGTGGACTGCAGCACGCCAGGCTTCCCTGCCGTCCACTATCTCCCAGAGTTTACTCAAATTCATGTCCATCGAGTCGGTGATGCCATCCAGCCATCTCATCCTCTGCTGTTCCCTTCTCTTCCTGCTCTCAGTCTTTCCCAGCACCAGGGGCTTTCCCAATGGGTCGGCTCTTTGCATCAGGTGGCCAATGTTTTGGAGCTTCAGCTTCAGTAACAGTCCTTCCAATAAATATTGAGGGTTGATTTCCTTTAAGATTGACTGGTTTGATTTCCATACAGTCAAAGCTATGGTTTTCCCCAGTAGTCATGTATGGATGTGAGAGCTGGACCATAAAGAAGGCTGAGTGCCAAAGAATTGATGCTTTTGAACTGTGATGCTGGAGAAGACTCTTGAGAGTCCCTTGGACTGCACGGAGATCATCCATCCCATTGTGTACCTGTTAGCTATGGTGTGTCTCTGTGTCTCTCCATCCATCTTTGTACAGAAAAGGAGTCATTTTGCATATAAAATTCACCTTGCTCATTTCACTTCCTGTGACTTATGCATTTTCCCACACCAGCACAGAAAAATCTCCGTCATTATGTTTTAAGCTCTGTGTTACGGAAATTTCCAAGCATATAGAAAAGTAAGAAGTGTGTTATAATGAACCTCCATGCACACATCACCCAGCTTCTATAATTACCGTGGCCCATCTCGCCCACTCTCCACCCTGACAGGGTTGTCGGGAAGCAAATTCCAGACATCATCTCCTTTCTTTCATAAATACTTGAGTATCTGTCTTGAAAAGATCCAGGGCTATATTGTATCTGAATCACTTGACAATGATTCCTTAAGGTGATAAAATAACCATTATTCAAATGTCCCTGTTTGCATCATTATTTTTATTTTCCTATTTCTTTGACTCTTGAAGCCAAATGAGTACAGACTTTGCATTCATCAGGGCGCCTGTTTATTCCTTTTAATCTAGGTGTTTGCCTTCCCTCTTTTCCCCTCCCCTTTATCTATTGCTTGTCTTAGAGATTTTCATATATCCTGAATTTTGCTGAATTCTTTTCCTACGGTGTGTTTACCACGTTCTCTGGATGTATTGTGCTTTCTCTGAAATATTTGAGAAAAGGGATAGATTGATGCTCCTTTAGCTTCAAAAACTTCCATGAGTATTTCCTAAAAACAATAGCGTTTTCTTTCATATTTACAGTTGCAAATGTCAGAACGTCAGCAGTGGAAAATCCTGTTTATCTCCTCTGCCGATGTTATGCAGATTTTGCTAGATGTCCCACTGAGGTCTGTAGAGCGAAACGAAGCCCCGTCTCTAGGCTGCATTCCGTGGGTCCTCTCACCTGGAGACCTGCCTCTGTGTAGCTTAGTCTTTCATGACCTGGGACTCTCGGCTTATGATTTTTATGGAGTGCCCCTCATTTTTGTATTTGTCTAATGTTTCCTAAAGATCCAACTCCACTTATGCAATTTGGGCAGAATCACACGAAGACGGAGTCGTGTCCCTCTCGGCTAGCGGGGTCAGGAGGCTCTTGGGGTGGGCTTGCACCATGGTAAGCGCCCTTTGACCTCTGGTTGGAGATGGGGTCAGCCAGCTTTCTTCCCTGGAAAGCTACAATTGTCCCCTTTGCAGTTCGCAAGTGTCTTATGGAGAGATGCTTCGAGCTTATGTAAATATCCTGTTGTTTTTCAAAGTTCACCCTTTAGCTTTATCATCCATCTGTTAATGACTGTTGCTTGAATCAATTAGTATTAAATGGTTACCAAATGAGGGTTTTCTATTTACACATCTCTGCCTATGTGCCCCCTTCATGGATCACTGCCTTGTCCTGAAAAAGGGGGCTTGCATAACTCGATGAAGCTGTGAGCCATGCTGTACAGGATGTGACTTGGTGACTGAACAACAGTAGCAATCCAGGTACCATCTAACTGCCAAGACTGATAAGAAGTTCATTGAATAGTTTCTCTCTCTGAGGTTGAGCACTGATTGGGGACACCATTATATCCTTCATTTCATTTGCTTTTGACTTGGAGGGATCACTTTTTAGTTTTGGCTGGTTTTACAAGCATGGACGTCTTCTGTTTCCTCCTTTGCAGTGTCCGCAGGCTTTGCCACTACACACACCCGCCATAAGGCTTTTCCTAATCAGTCCACACTGGAGGAGGGCATGGCAACCCACTCCAGGATTCTCACCTGGAGAATCTCATGGACAGAGGAGAGCATGGAGAGTGACAGTTCATGGGGTCGCAGAGTCAGACACGACTGAGCGACTTTCACTCACTCAAACAGTCCACAAGTGATGGTACTTTATCGTCTCCAGTTTTGGTTTCTGTCATCAACAACCATCGACGGTGCCTGGGTATGTATGCATGTAGGTGTTTAACAAAACTGTAGTGTTGTGAAGATATAAGAAAGGCTTCCTGAAGGAAGTGCCATTGGAATCGAGCAGTTTAGGACTGGGCTGAAAGCTTAGTGAATAGATGAAGAAGAGCATCCTGGGGGACAGGGAAGAGAAGGAAGCGATTAGGGCCAGCGTGGCTGGCATCTGTAGCCAGAGAGGGCAGAGGTGCGAGTCAGGACCTCGGCTGGAAGGCAGGTGGTGAGACGACTGGTTATCTAAAAGGAAACGTGGGTTTTGAAGGGTTGAGAAAAGTGCCTGCTGTAGGAGACTGCTTGGGCTGCGTAACAAAGTTCACAGAACGGGTGTCTCAAACTACAGGCCTTTACTCCCTCGGGGTTCAGAGGCTGGACATCGGGCTCCGGGTGCAGCAGGACTGGTTCCTCCCTGACGTGAAGGTGTCCGTCTTCTCCCACGTCCTCACAAGGTCATCCTTCTGTGTGTGCGACCTGCTCGCCTCTTCTCGTAAGAGCCCTAGTCATGCTGGATCAGAACCCCCCTCGTGTGCTAAGTCACTCAGTCATGTCCGACTGTTTGCAACCCCATGGACTGCAGCCTGCCAGGCCCCTCTGTCCATGGGGTGCTCCAGGCAAGAATACTGGAGTGGGTTGCCATTTCCTTGCCCAAAGGATCTTCTCGATCCTGGGGATTGAACCCAGGTTTCTTGCATTGCAGTTGGATTCTTTACTGGCTGAGCCACCAGGGAAGCCACTTTTTAGAAATAAGAAGCTTCTAGAAACCATACTGGGAACCAACAATTCTCCAATAGAGCAGGGTGGTGGAGAGGTCTTACTAGGTTTGGATCATCTTTCATAGCCCATTACACTGAAATGTCTGCTTTAAAAAATCTGAAACTACTTGTTTTTTTCCTCCTGAATTAAGGGGAGCACCTACAATCACGTTCCATTACGGGCCTTATGGTGAGCTTTGTCAAACACATGCTCAGGGAATTGTTGGTCCACCTCTGAAATTAGCTTAAATGTTGAGTTAGTAGAGTCCCCAAATTGTCATTTACATCTCTCCAGCGATTCAATTTACGCCAGGTGCTACTCATCCCATCTTCAGGATGACCCTGGAGACAGCCGCTGTCTGAAGAAAGTGCCTGCAGGCAGAGTGAGGGCAGAGACCAGCAGGTGTGCACAATCAACCGCTCCTGCCGAAGGTACGTCGCGTTTCAGCAACGGTTTATTATGATTTAGGAGGCAGACAATTACATAGCAGATGGTCAATAGAAGCTATTTGCTGCTTTCATAAGCCGTTTTTCATATCATTAATTTTTTGTATATGTTTCATTAGTTTCAGGGTAATCCATATTCCCCTTTCTTATGAAATGCATCACTGCAGACTGAGACCCCTTCTGCACGTCGCTGGGGAGGGCGATGCCATCGGGGGCTCTCGGTGTGACTAGCCTTCCAGGAATTCCAGAGACATGACCCTCTCCACACTAGCGTAGAACCAGAGCAACGCATCCCCCGTGTCCCCTCCCTCCCTGCATTTGCTCAGTGCACACCCCCACATTCCAGCTGGGTGGCAGGGTCTGCAGGAGGCGCTGGGCACACAGAGACAAATGGGACGCGGTCCCCACCCCCGCGAGCTCACGGCCATGAAGGAGACAGACAGATCAATTGCAATCCCCTAAGTGCTCTAGCAGAGGGTGGTCCAAAGTGTTTTGGGAATCCAGTGGAGGGGGCCGCTGAAGGAACTGGTTTAATCGCATCTTTCTTTTCTTTGAGGGGAGATGGGTCATCGATCTCAGCAGGAAGCAGAGACAGGAGAACTCAACCCAGCAGAGCTCTTGGCACTGAGAAGAGTCTGATACGAGGAATTAGCCTGGAAGGGAAAGTAACCCAGGGTCAAGTGCGATGGGCGCTGACGTGGAGGGCGGAGAGGAGCTGATAAAGGAAATAGGACAGGGTTGGAGAGCGGGGCGGGGAGTGCGGCTGGGGTGTGATGTGCGACTGGGCAGGGGGCCAAGCATCCTCTGCCCCGGCTGCCCCTCCCCTGCCCATCTCTCTGTCCCTCACTCTGTTACGACACTGTCTGCCGGGTGGGCTAGGTCTGGCCCTCCTTGGGTGGAGTTTCCATGCTGCACATAGAGGCTCTCCGCACAGGTAGGACCAGTCCTTCCCTGCACCTGGAGATGCAGGGAGCTCCCCAGGAGGCTAAGGATGGCATCGGGGCCCGCGCTGGCATGAAGCGCCATCAGCCTGCTCTCTGCCACGTCTCCATCACCTGTCCTCCCAGCCTGGCTTCAGCCTCCTCGGCTCTGTGGACTCCCTAAAGGTGCTGCTTGCTTCCCACTCGGAGGGGAGCTCCTTCAACCGATGTGTGCACAGTGCCCTTGGGGGAACAGGTGGAGGTTCAGGCTGGGGGTACAGAAGTGAATGAGCAAAGCAAACTGACGCCATGCGGCTCGCGTCTGTGCGGAGACTTGGGTTGATAACAGTAAGTTTACAAAAACAATAAATAAATTATAAATGATGTTTTATTGGACAACAAATGCTAGGGAGAATGATCACACCTATGGGGGTGAGGTTTGGGGTGAGGAGGATGGCAGTTTTAAGGAGGAGGCTCCCGGAAGACCCTGCCACGGAGCACAGGCTGGAAGGAGGGGACTAAGGGGAGAAACCCTGTGGCTATCTGGGGCAGGGAGAGCAACCACAGAGATGCTGAGCTGGGAGATGAACAGATGAGGGACCCAGAAGGGAGGGAAGAGGTCAGGATGGGGGCGCAGAGTGAGATCCCTCGAGAGGAGGAGGGGCCGAGGAGCTCTGAGCTCCGCTCCATCCCTGCCTGCACTTCAGAAGGATCAGCTTTGGCTCCAGGGCTGAGAATGGGCTGTGGGAGCAGCGAGAGGAAGTGGGGACCAGCTGGAAGCTTGGCGGCGACCAGGAGAGAGGCTCCAGGCTCTGCTTCTCTCCGAGTCCGCGGGTGGACTGCATATCCAGGGCTTTGGTCTGGATATGCAGGAGCGGTGAGGTGCAGTTTCCCGACACAGGGAGGAGCGTGGGAGTCAGGGGACGGGGGCCAGAGACACAAGGGTGTGTGCATGTGTGTGCCCACCAGACGTCCCCAGGGTCATGGAGGAGGGAGCTGGAGGGTCCAGTCTCAAGTTCAGGCGAGGGACATTTGGACACGGTCAGCACCCGGTGGCGCTTACAGCTGTGGCTGGTAGACAGCGGGGGGAGCAGGCCTGGATGTGGCAGGGGCCAGGCCAGCAGGCGTGGGACGGTCTGGCGTCTGGACGGGAGAAGGAGACAGAGAGGATCTGACAAGCGGTGCCTGTCGGCCACGATGCACAGAGCCAGCAGGGCTGCCTGGAGGCAGACCACAGGCTCGCTCCAGGCTCCTGACCTGAGCGAGGCCGTCTGGGGTGGATGTTGATCCGCACATCCAGGGAAAGAAACCAGGACAGACATTCACTAAGCAACTAGGAAAAATGAGTTCCCCGGGTTTGGACTGCGTATTGAGGGCAAAGACAACGTGGAGGCTGACACTTCCCAGAACTGCTGGATCTTCTAGGAAAAGGGGGCTCTGAGGTGCAGGACAGCGTGTTTGGAAGACGAACGTCACTCTACCAGAATCATGCCTGGGGCCAGCTCCGATTTCTGTCTGCGCCCACAGTTGTCACTTTCAGCTGGAGAGAGCCACGACTCCCTTCTGTCTGCCATGAATTCTGAAGTCTGCAGGCGGGCACGCTCGGTGACTGAGAGACAGACTGTTTGCAGTTGTTGACTTGACACATGTGACTAAGTGTTCAATAAGTTATCTTTCAAATTACCCTGCCAAGCTCATCGTGACAGGGGAGAGTGATAACACGGTTCTCGGAAGGAGGGGCAGGCGTTTGCCCTGGACAGCTGGCTGCAGCTGGCCTCTGGGGTGTGGCCAGTGGATGAGGAGACGGCTGGGAGAGAGCGTGCACCCACCATCTGCAGTTAAGCCTTGATGTGGACACCTGGAAAGCGCGAGTTCATGGTCGTCCACAGAGAACCTGGCCACCAACCCCATGACACGGGCTGTCCAGGTCTGGTGTCCTGGATGCTCTGATAAGGGTGGGTCGAGACATTAACAACATGTATCCATGTCTATTAACTTGATTGCAGAGGGAGGACCTCAACCTGGGGCCAAGCAGCTAAGCTCAAGACTTCCAGCTTTTAAAACCCATGGCTTTGCACCCACCCCTGTGCTGGGTGCTGGGGGAAGTAGGAAAAAGAAATGATTGTAACGAGCATGAGATTTGAAGTCCGAGAGGTCTGTTTTCATCCTGTTTTGTACCATCCTGAGTCACCCCTTGTCACTGACTTGGCAATCTCCTGTGAAGTAGGGAACATATTACCATCTCCACCTCCCAGTGGGAAAGGGAGGTCCCTGTTGCAGTTCTTGCCTGGTCTGTGGGACTGAGGATTGGTGCTTTGCTCAGGGACAAAGCTCTCTCTGCTTTGTGGACCAGTTCCAAATCCTCTTAGGTGACAGAAGAGCTTCTTAAATCTTCTGATATAATGATCTGAAAACTGTGATTTTTCGAAATAATTTTTTTGGGTCACGAGGCATTTGGGATCTTAGTTCCCCAACCAGGGGTAGAACCTACGTCCCCTGCAGCGGGAGCACAGAGTTTTCACCACCGGACTACCAGGGAAGTCCCCAGAACTGTGGGGTTTTTTTTTTGTGGTTTACAAAACTGAGGCTAATCATTTCTCAAACGTGGATGGACATGATTTTGTGACCATTTACTGAAGGGTTACCTATACTTCTCTTTGATATTTGTAAAGTATTATTTCAATCATGTCAACTGATTTTTTTTCCCTCTTTTTATGATGCAAAGCAGATTTACCTGCGTGCAGGATAAAGAGGATTGGGATCCTAGATGGAAAGGAGGGAAAGGAGAGCTACGACTGGAGACTTAATGCTGGAAAAGGGTGTGACAAGTAGGACTGTCAGTGGATAAGCGGCGGGGCCATCTTTCCAGCTGGCAGAGTCTCTGGGACCCGATGGACCGCCCTGTGTGCCCCCTCCGCCAACGCCCATGCATGATGCAGCCAGCAGAGACACACCAGGTCTTTGGGTTAGGCAGCTCTGGAGAGACATTTGTGAGGCTCCGGGGACCTTGTCATTGGCTGGGCAGTGGTCAGTGGGAGGCAGGGCAGGTTTCCTGTCGGTGCAGAAGGAGGTGACTTTGTGGTTTCCGGGCAGGGCTTCCACCAGGAGACAAGCCGTAGGGAGGCTGGGGAGACAGACAGGGCATGACCCAGGCGACCAGAGGTAAGCGCGGAGGTGGACTCCGGGTTGATGCTGAGTGAGCTGGCGTCGATTTCCCGCAGGTGTTGTCATGAGGTCTGCCGTGGATGTGTGGCTGGTGAGCACATTAGCAATTTATCTAAATTGCTAAATTGTCTCCGTGCAGGCACCAGAAATTCCAGCAGAAAGCACACGACTGGCCGTCTCCACACGCTTGTTCTTAAGAAGCCTTCAGGCCCATGGTGAACCCAGCGAGCCTGGCGCTCCACTGCAGCCGCGGTGCTGGGCGCTTTAGAGAGCAGTGACCGCAGCATGTACTGATTTGGGGATTGAGAGGAGGCGAGTCCAGAGACGCTGAGAAGTTGAGTCAGGGTGTTCGAGGCTGGACTGTGTTCTGCAGCAGGGATGAAGCATAACAGAGGAGGCGGGTTTCTGTCCTGGATGAGGGCAGGCAGTCGGGCTCAGAGATGGGGGTGGAGGAGGGGAGCGGGTTCGTGGGAATATTGTCTTGGACGTGTGGTGCTTGAAAGGCTGTTGGGACATTCAAGTAAATCTGTCCAGGGGTTGGTGGGATGGGCCTTAAGCCTGGAGGAGATTTCAAGGATGAAGATAAAATCTGGGCACCACCCTCAACAAAGAGATAGTTCAAATCATGAGCGAGGTGTGATTTTTCAGGAGTGATGCTGCTGAGTGAGCCAAGCTCTGGGCTACAGGCGACGCTGCGGGGAACACACACGTTTACACAAGAAAAGAGGCTCTTCTTACTAAGAGCAGCATTTTTTAGTTAGGCACATGGCCTCCCAAATAGACACCCCATTTATCAAACTCTTGCAACTAGATGCTCCCATGAGATCAACTTTGGAAAATAGGGGGGAAATGGGAAAATATTATGCCTAGCTTTCAAAAAGTACTTTCCATTTCTCATACTCTCAGTCCGGCCGGTTGGAAGGCAACTCTAAACCTTTTTAGAGCTTGAGTGAAAAGCCACAAGTGGAGAGATACACAAAATGCTGATCTCATTATGAGACATTTATATTTGGGTCTTTCAGGTATAACAGTCAATCTATATCCTAAGAAATACAAGAATGTAAAAGACAGTTATGTCACAAAGTTTGAGTGTGCTTATAATGATATAAATGACAGAACGCCGTTCAAATTTGCCTAATTATATTTTTTAATAGAAAGCAAACATCAGCTCTCACAACTCAAGTGTCTCGGGGTCAAATTTCGTTCTGGCCTGGGTGTGTCATGTCCTCAAGGCAAGTCATCAGCTCCCAGGAGCACATGTAGACACTCCATCTTCAAGAAGTGAAGCTTACTTTTTCTCCCCAGCTCCCCTGAGGATGAGCTTGGGGTTTGCTTTCAAAGGACAGAGTGTGGGATAGAAACCACAGCTCCACAGTGGAGACGGTGGGATACACCACTTAGCCATGTGGGGAAGGTGTATGTCACCCGTGATGTCGGGTGGGCACCGCATACCTCCAGGACCAGGTGATGGGAAGGGCACTCTCCTCTGGGCTTTCCAAAGAGCCCCTGACCCCAGCCTCATCATGAGAACATCATCAGACAAGTCCATCCTAACGGACACATTCTATGGGACGCCTGGGCAGTGCTCCTTAAGAATGTCAAGGCCATGAAAAAGCAGAGGAAACAGGCTGTACGGACCAGAGGGGGCTGGAGAGCTGTGACTTGGTGCAGTACGGCCCCCTGGACTGGATCCCGGGACAGCAAGCACGTAAGTGGAAGAGCAGGTGACGTCCAATAGCCAGTATTGGTATCAGCAGTGAAAGCCGTATCATTAGACACTCACCGGGGGCAACTGGGGCAGGGGCACACAGGATCCTTTATTACAACTGTGCAGCTTTTCTGTAAACCTAAATTTATTCCCAAACAAAGTGTATTAAAAATGCCATTGGTAATTTATTTCTTCTCATCTCAGCTCATTTCCAGGCAAGCTTTCCCCCAAAGGGTCCCTCCATGCTTCCACCCTCCCCCAAGGCTGCAATTACTCTTCTGCCAATCTGAGGACCCGGGGACCCCTTTCTCCACAGCTCCAGCCGGGGCCCCAGCCTTGCTTTTGATTGACTGCTGGGCTAGGTGTCCACGCCGAGCTAGTCACAAGGGCTGGGGCTGGATGTCTGCTGGGTGGCCAGCAGGCGGTCACTCTGCCATGTGGGTACCTGGGCACCAGTCAGGGAGGGCAGCCCATGAATTGTAAGAGCTCAGAACTGAGTCCCCCAGGGACAGCGGAGTGGTGTGACAGGAGGGAGAAGCAAGCAGGATGGGCCCCAGCTGTCCACTCCGCCGGGAGGTTGACTGGTCAACAGTGATTCCAAGAAGACAAAGGTCAAGCCATGTCCTTCAGGGGAGCGGGGCCCTGTGCGGTGGGGCAGAGGCTGCACAGTGCTGGGCTCAAGGCTGGTTGCAGGTCAGACAGCCAGGAGAACCCATGATGCTCTCAAAACATGTAGCCAGTGGGTAAGATGAACGTAGCCCTGAAAGCAAGACCTTATCGGTGGTTGCCACGTGCCATGTGCTGCTCTGAGCACTCTCATCCATGACCCTAGTAACTCTCACAACAAACCTGCAAGCATAAGCGACACCATCCTCCTTTTCAGGAAGAAAACGGAGGCCCGGAGAGGTTCATGGATTTGCCCCAGGATGCTCAGATGGTCAGCAGCAGAGCCCTCAGCCCTGCCTGGCCCACCTGGTATCCATGTTCACTCTTTAACCACAGTGCTGCCTGGAGGGAAGTCACGAGGGAGCTTGTCCAAGATCTTGGGGCAAAGCATCTGCAAAGGAGAAGGATGAATGCACGGTAGGGGGGATGGAGGTGCAAGACAGAGAGCGGAGGGAGACACAGGAGAGGGGGACAGGGGTGCAGAAAAAAGGGGGTGCTGGTGATGAGTGGTTTGCACTCGTCAAAGTGAGCAGGGTGAGCAGGGTGGCCAGGGCTCTGGGAGGCTCTTGGTGGCCCTTCCGGCTGCCTGGCCCCCAGGGTTATTATTTCTTGACCCCTGAGCCCGGTTTGGGTCCCAAAGGCCCACGAGCTTTGACTATTTGGGCTTTTGTCGGCAAAGTGATGTCTCTGCTTTTTAATACGCTGTCTAGGTTTGTCACCGCTTTCCTTCCAAGGAGCAAGCATCTTATAACTTTGTGGCTGCAGTCACTGTCTGCGGTGAATTTAAAGCCCAAGAAAATAAAATCCGTCTCCTCTTCCACTTTCTATCTGCCCCAAAGTGATGGGATCAGATGCCACGATGGTTTTTGAATGTTGAGTGTTGTCAGCTATTTCACTCTCCTCTTTCACCCTCATCAAGAGGCTCTTTAGTTCCTCTTCGCTTTCTGCCATTAGAGTGATTTCATCTGCATATCTGAGGTTGTTGCTATTTCTTCCAGAAATCTTGGTTCCTGCTTCATCCAGCCCAGCATTTCGCATAGAAGTTAAGTAAGCAGGGTGACAATATACAGTCTTGGAGTAGTCCTCTCCCAATTTTGAATCAGTATGTTGTTTCGTGGTGGCTGTTCAGTTCAGTCACTCAGTCGTGTCCGACTCTTTGTGACTCCGTGAACAGCAGCACACCAGGCCTCCCTGTCCATCACCAACTCCTGGAGTTCACCCAAACTCACGTCCATTGCGTCAGTGATGCTATTCAGCCATCTCATCCCTGTCATCCCCTTCTCCTCCTGCCCCCAATCCTCCCAGCATCAGAGTCTTTTCCAATGAGTCAACTCTTCTCATGAGGTAGCCAAAGTATTGGAGTTTCAGCCTTAGCATCATTCCTTCCAAAGAACACCCAGGACTGATCTCCTTTAGAATGGACTGGTTGGATCTCCTTGCAGTCCAAGGGACTCTCAAGAGTCTTCTCCAACACCACAGTTCAAAAGCATCAATTTTTCGGTGCTCAACTTTCTTCACAGTCCAACTTTCACATCCATACATGACCACTGGAAAAACCATAGCCTTGACTAGATGGACGTTTGTTGGCAAAGTAATGTCTCTGCTTTTGAATATGCTGTCTAGGTTGGTCATAACTTTCCTTCCAAGGAGTAAGCGTCTTTTAATTTCATGGCTGCAGTCACCATCTGCAGTGATTTTGGAGCCCCAAAAAATAAAGTCTGACACTGTTTCTACTGTTTTCCCATCTATTTGCCATGAAGTGATGGGACCAGATGCCATGATCTTAGTTTTCTGAATGTTGAGCTTTAAGCCAACTTTTTCACTCTCCTCTTTCACTTTCATCAAGAAGCTTTTTAGTTCCTCTTCACTTTCTGCCATAAGGGTGGTGTCCTCTGCAGAAGTGGTGGCTGTAGTAGGCTGTATTCTGCTCTCAGGAGTCACAGTGACCTGTCCCATGCAGACAGGCAGCTCAGCAGAACCCACAGGGCCTGAATTCTTCTGCACTCCTGATGCCCTAGGCTGTTCCTGTGTGAGGTCCCTCAGCTCTGGGCCCTCACCAGGTCCAGGAATGATGTATATATTCTATGAACTTGTGCAGCTCCAGCCTGGGGCCCGTGTCCTAGGGCTCTGAGCAACTTAACGTTGCATGGGGTGTCTTTCTTCCCTGGGGACCCCTCGATGCTCCCTTCGGTTCTGGGACTCAATGGTGCAGAATCTCAGTTTCTGTTGCCTTGGGATGTCAGACGGTGGCAGGGACTGGCAAGCTTGGGCCAACAGAGATGACATTTTCCAGCTCGTGGATATTTTTAATGCAAATTCAAGGAGCCATCAATAAGGCCTATGGAAGTGGGCACATAATAAAACAAGCAACGTGACAGAGACCACATCAGGAAACCAGTTCACTCACCACAAAGTGCTGCTTGCTCCTGTGCCTGAACAGAAGAGCTGTCTGCCAGACGGCTTCTTGAAAGTGGGTGAGGTGGGAAGCTGGGTCAGAGGGAGGCGGTTCCAGAAAGCCTGGGTGCAAGACCCAGTACGTTTTGGGTCAGACCCTCCTGGCTCTGGCCCCTGCCTGCATCAGGACCTGGAAGACTTCCTGGAGTAGGCAGGCAAGACCTGCTGGCCTGAACCCACCATGTAAGATGTCACACTCAACAAAGCCTCGTAGCCACTGGCTCCTGCTGAGAGCTGGGGTGGGGGGTGCACAGGGACTCCCCCTTCCTGGACCAGCACCTCCAGTGTGCCCCCTTGTGTCCGGCCTCAACATGCAGCACGCAGGGGATGGCTCCAGGCGGGTGCCTCGTGCTGCTGACCCCCACCTCTGGTGCCACCAGACCGAAGGGCCGGTGGTCAGCATCTCAGTAGCCCTGGCTCAGTCCAATCTCCCCCTGTGGCTGCCACGTGCCACCCGCAGGATGGAGTCAGACATGGTGAGAAGTCCCTATTCTGGCTTCGGTTCGTTTCCCTTGTTGTTTTAAGAGAAATAGCTGTTTCTATAGACTGCAGTACATTCTTCTCTCTCGTGAGGCTGGCTCAAACTGCTCACCGCCGTTCACACCAGCCTGGGCAGCCACTGTGCCTCAGATGGCCCTACACCCCAATCATGGAAGTCGTTTGATGAAATCGTTAATGAGCTGTGAATGTGCTCCTCTCACTTGCTCTGCTCTGACATTCTCAAGTGCTTTGTTGCTGTTTAGTCGCTCAGGCGTGTCCGACTCTCTGTGACCCCGTGGACTGCAGCCCGCCAGGCTCCTCTGGCCATGGGATTCTCCAGGCAAGAATACTGGAGTGGGTGGCCATTTCCTTCTCCAGGGGATCTTCCCCATCAAGGGACTGAACCTGTGTCTCCTGCATTGCAGGCGGGTTCTTTACCGTCTGAACCACCTGGGAAGCCCTCTAGTGCTTTGGGACTACAACAAGGGCTCGCACTGCCATCCATCCCAAAAGGACACTTCCGAGGGGAGAAGGTGTGATGGGTTTGCTGATACTCAGGAGGGTGGTGGGACGTTTTCTCCAAGCCAGCCCTCCTTCAGCCAGGGGACGGTGAAGCACACCGCATTCTCATTACGGGGTGATCCTGACAGGAGGCTGTGTTTTGGGGTTTCTCTTGTTAGCGTCTGGGAGGTGTTCTTCTGATGGGAGTTCCCAGTGATTTAGGAGCTGCCATTCTGCAGAGGCGGTGACCAGACGGGAAGTGACAGTTGGGACTGGCATCTCCTTGAAGCTCCTGGACAGCTTCCCCCACGTGGTGATGGGCGATCCGGGGGTGGTACTGGATTTTAGCCACGCAACATGCTGTGTGTGTGTGTTTAACATTTTGTAAGTTTGAGAGCGGCCGGTCAAGCATAGCTTATTTTTCCAAAACACAGCAGCCATTTTTCTGAACACAAGCCTTTTAGGTAGTGCTTTTAGTGGCTGACGGACAATTTCCCCTGTAGTGAAGGACTGAAATGTCTGGCTTCAGTGTGCGCTGCATGAGGCTTCCATGTGTCTTTAAGTGGATCAGGCTAACCCGTTTCCCGGCTTCCCCATCTGTGTCCCCTGTGACAGCCTCTTGTCCTGACCCCGTTCCTGGAAGCTGTCACCGCGAGCTGGCCGTCCACCCACTCTCCTTCTGCTCGCCTGGACCTACTTTGATGTTGCCTGTGAATGTGAGTGTGTGAAATATTTTTATTCCCTGGCTCTCCTCTCTTCCTACTTGTCTTTTATTTAATTCCCAGCATGCGTTATGGTGTGTGTCTTCTCACTTTATGGTTTTTTGCATTTGAATCGTTTCTCCTGTTTCCTGCAAGGATAAGTCATTTGGGGCCACTTTTTGTTTCTCCAGATCTGAGTTTGGAAATGAAACTTTGGACTGAAAGCTAAGTCTGAGGTTTGTCAATGCCTCAGGCCACTGGGCTCTGAATCCATAAAGAACCAGGAATCCCAGATATCACTTTTTCTCTGCGTATTGCAGGCGCTTTTTACATATTGGGCAATTTTGACGACTGGTCATTGGGAAGGTGGTCACTTTTAATGTGAGTGTGTGTGGTGTAGACATGCATGTTTTGTATGTGTGTGTACATGTGTGTGTGTGTCTGTGTACACGTGTACATGTGTGTATTTTCCCTGGGTGGTGTATTATGATGACAAGGCTTCAAGTAGAAGAAGAAAGAAACAGTTAAGCAATCAGTGATGCTTTACAGCAACAAAAAGCACACCCCCCTGGAAGACCTCTTTCCCGAGCCTACTGAGCGGCTCAGATGGTAAAGAACCTGCCTGCGGTGCAGGAGGCCTGGGCTATATCCCTGGGTGGAGGAGATCCCCTGGAGGAGGAAATGGCAACCCACTCCAGTATTCTTGCCTGGAGAATCCCATAGACAGAGGAGCCTGGCCAGCTACAGTCCACGGGGTTGCAAAGAGTCGACTGCGACAGCGACTAACACAGTCAGAGCTCTTGTAAACACCTAAAGCCGCCTGTTCACTGAGACCGGCCCAAAGAACGCTGTTTCCCTAGACAAGCGTTCTCTCGGAGAGTCTGTGGTGGCCAGGCGGGCCGCGTGCAGGGACCCAGGGGGGATCCGGGAGAGAGGCCCGTGTTCCCGGCCTCCGGCGATCGGAAGGCTCCTCGGGGCCTGGGGGTGGGGCAGCAGGGAAGGCCCACGTGCCCTCCTGGGCCCTCCAGACCGTCCGGGACCCTCTACCTCCGGCACGGGCCTGTCTCACAGCGTCCGCTGTGGGTTCCCCGAGGGCAGCTGCTAAGGGTGTGTCCGCCCAGCCCGGCCCCGCCCGACCTCCCAGTACAGGGCAGGCTGGGAGGTGCCTGTACAATGACTGACAAGGCGCAGCATCTGGGGTTCCAAGGGCGGCTGGGAAGTTCCGTTTGAACAGGCCTGGACTTCCCTGGTGGCTCAGATGGTAAAGCATCTGCCTACAGTGCAGGAGACCCAGGTTCGATCCCTGGGTGGGGAAGATCCCCTGGGGAAGGAAATGGCTACCCGCTCCAGTATTGTTGCCTGGAAAATCCCAAGGATGGAGGAGCCTGGTGGGCTACAGTCCATGGGGTAGCAAAGACTCGGACACGAGTGAGCAACTTCATTTTAACTCTATCACCTGCAGGCTTTTCCTGAGCCCAGAACCTTCAGCGACTCCTTGCAGAGGAAAAGGTGGGACTGTGTAAATAAAAAGGCAGGCTCAGCACCTCTCTCCTCTCCTCGTTGGTGGCCGAGGGAGGTTCAGAGCTTGGAGTTGGAAGAGCTGCTGGGGTGGCAGGCGGGCGGGCTCAGGGCTGGCGAGGATGACAGCCCCCTGGGAGCGTGGCTGGGACTAGAATCCTGGGACAAAGGCGAGGCGCTTTGTTCCTTGGTGTCCCGGCTCCCACTTCACAGACATGCAGGACTATAGCTGGTTCTTTCCTCGGTTGCACACACCACTGGCCCCTCCTCCAGACAGCCAGGGCATGTGGGGGGCAACCCCTACCCCCGGTGCTGACGTGAGGGCTGTGCCCCCAACAGGCTGCTGCTCTGCACACCCTCTGCGGGACTGCAGCTGGGCATTGCCCACCTCACCCTCTTCCCCGGCTCTACCTGACCTTCAGAGCTCAGGGTTCTCAGGCCCTTTGGCCTCCCAGTGTGCTAACACTGACCTTGATGTAGAACACCCCCGGTGGACGCAGTCAGTGGGTTCTGACTGCCCAGGAAGTGGGGTGCCCTGCCCTTCTGGGTGAGCAGCCAGGGTGCATTGCCATTATGTGCGTTTGGCTGAGTGTGGGTCTTGTTCGTCATTATAATTTGGATCGTTCTCATTGCTCTGTATTTGCATGACTCTTGGTGTGTGATTTTCTAACAAAGAGTCAGTTCTCAGTTTGCCATCACCAGCTGGCCGTCCTTTGATTCTGTTCAATTCTGACACTAAGGGTGCAGACCCCACAGATTAAGGGCTCAGGCCCACAAACCGGCCCCCACTTCAGAGGCCAGCCACAGATGGGCTTTCCAGACTGCCGACTACAAACTAGGGGCTCCCCTAACTCCTTTCTCAGGTTCAGTGATTTGCTAGAATGACAGAGAGAACGTAGAAAGCACTTCACTTTTACCAGTTAATGATACAAGGTCCAATTTCAGAACAGCTGAGTGGAAGAGCTGGAGCAGCCGTGAAGAGATACCCTATGTCCAAGGTAAGAGAAATCCAGTAAGATGGTAGCCGCTGAGAGAGGGCATCAGAGGGCAGACACACTGAAACCGCAATCACAGACAACCAGCCAATCTGATCACATGGACCACAGCTTGTTTAACTCAATGAAACTAAGCCATGCCGTGTGGGGATACCCAAGATGGGCGGGTCATGGTGGAGAGGTCTACAGAATGTGGTCCACTGGAGAAGGAAATGGAAAACCACTTCAGTATTCTTGCCTTGAAAACCCCATGAACAGTATGAAAAGGCAAAAAGATAGGACATTGAAAGATGAACTCCCCACGTCAGTAGGTACCCAATATGCTACTGGAGATCAGTGGAAAAATAACTCCAGAAAGAATGAAGGGATGGAGCCAAAGCAAAAACAACACCCAGTTGTGGATGTGACTGGTGATAGAAGCAAGACTCAATGCTGTAAAGAGCATTATCGCATAGGAAACTGGAATGGTAGGTCCATGAATCAAGGCAAATTGAAAGTGGTCAACCAGGAGATGGCAAGAATGAACATCGACATTCTAGGAATCAGTGAACTAAAATGGACTGGAATGGGTGAATTTAACTCAGATGACCATTATATCTACTACTGGGCAGGAATCCCTCAGAAGAAATGGAGTAGCCATCATGGTCAACAAAGAGTCCAAAATGCAGTACTTGGATGCAATCTCAAAACATGACAGAATGATCTCTGTTCGTTTCCAAGGCAAACCATTCAATATCACGGTAATCCAAGCCTATGCCCCGACCAGTAACACTGAAGAAACTGAAGTTGAACAGTTCTATGAAGACCTACAAGACCTTTTTGAACTAAAACCCAAAAAAGATGTCCTTTTCATTATAGGGGACTGGAATGCAGAAGTAGGAAGTCAAGAAACACCTGGAGTAACAGGCAAATTTGCCCTTGGAATGCAGAATGAAGCAGGGCAAAGGCTAGTAGAGTTTTGCCAAGAAAATGCACTGGTCACAGCAAACACCCTCTTCCAACAACACAAGAGAAGACTCTACACATGGACATCACCAGACAGTCAACACCGAAATCAGACTGATTATATTCTTTGCAGCCAAAGACGGAGAAGCTCTATACAGTCAACAAAAACAAGACTGGGAGCTGACTGTGGCTCAGATCATGAACTCCTTATTGCCAGATTCAGACTGAAATTGAAGAAAGTGAAGAAAACCACTAGACCATTCAGGTATGACCTAAATCAAATCCCTTATGATTATACAGTGGAAGTGAGAAATAGATTTAAGGGACTAGATATGATAGAGTCCCTGATGAATGATGGATGAAGTTTTGTGACATTGTACAGGAGACAGGGATCAAGACCATCCCCAAGAAAGAGAAATGCAAAAAAGCAAAATGGCTGTCTGAGGAGGCCTTACAAATAGCAGTGAAAAGAAGAGAAGTGAAAAGCAAAGGAGAAAAGGAAAGATATAAGCATCTGAATGCAGAGTTCCAAAGAATAGCAAGGAGAGATAAGAAAGCCTTCTTCAGTGATCAATGCAAAGAAATAGAAGAACACAATAGAATGGGCAAGACTAGAGATCTCTTCAAGAAAATTAGAGATACCAAAGGAACATTTCATGCAAAGATGGGCTCGATAAAGGACAGAAATGGTATGGACCTAACAGAAGCAGAAGATATTAAGAAGAGGTGGCAAGAATACACAGAAGAACTGTACAAAAAAGGTCTTCACAACCCAGATAATCACGATGGTGTGATCACTCATCTAGAGCCAGACATCCTGGAATGTGAAGTCAAGTGGGCTTTAAGAAGCATCACTACAAACAAAGCTAGGAGGTGATGGAATTCCAGTTGAGCTCTTTCAAATTCTGAAAGATGATGCTGTGAAAGTGCTGCACTCAGTATGCCAGCAAATGTGGAAGACTCGGCAGTGGCCACAGGACTGGAAAACGTCAGTTTTCATTCCAATTCCAAAGAAAGGCAATGCCAAAGAATGTTCAAACTACCGCACAATTGTACTCACCTCACATGCTAGTAAAGTAATGCTCAAGATTCTCCAAGCCAGGCTTCAGCAATATGTGAACCATGAACTTCCAGATGTTCAAACCGGTTTTAGAAAAGGCAGAGGAACCAGAGATCAAATTGCCAACATCCTCTGGATCACGGAAAAAGCAAGAGAGTTCCAGAAAAACATCTATTTTTGCTTTATTGACTATGCCAAAGCCTTTGACTGTGTGGATCACAACAAACTGTGGAAAATCATGAAAGAGATGGGAATACCAGACCCCTTGACCTTCCTCTTGAGAAACCTATATGCAGGCCAGGAAGCAACAATTAGAACTGGACATGGAACAACAGACTGGTTCCAAATAGGAAAAGGAGTATGTCAAGGCTGTATATTGTCACCCTGCTTATTTAACTTACATGCAGAGTACATCATGAGAAACGCTGTGCTGGAGGAAGCACAAGCTGGAATCAAGATTGCTGGGAAAAATATCAATAACCTCAGATATGCAGATGACACCACCCTTATGGCAGAAAGTGAAGAAGAACTAAAGAGCCTCTTGATGAAAGTGAAAGAGGAGAGTGAAAAAGTTGGCTTAAGTTCAACATTCAGAAAACTAAGATCATGGCTTCTGGTCACATCACTTCGTGACAAACAGATGGGGAAAAGGTGGAAACAGTGGCTGACTTTATTTTTCTGGGCTCCAGAAATCACTGCAGATTTTGATTGCAACCATGAAATTAAAAGACCCTTGCTCCTTGGGAGGAAAGTTATGATAAACCTAGACAGCATATTAAAAAGCAGAGACATTACTTTGCCAACAAAGGTCCATCTAGTCAAGGCTATGGTTTTTCCAGTGGTCATGTATGGATGTGAGAGTTGGACTTTAAAGAAAGCTGAATGCCAATAAATTGATGCTTTTGAACTGTGGTGTTGGAGAAGTCTCTTGAGAGTCCCTTGGACTGCAAGGAGATCCAACCAGTCCCTTCTAAAGGAGATCAGTCCTGGGTCTTTTTTGGAGGGACTGATGTTGAAGCTGAAACTCCAATAGTTTGGCCACCTGATGGAAAGAATTTACTCATTGGAAAAGACCCTAATGCTGGGAAAGATTGAGGGCAGGAGGAGAAGGGGATGACAGAGGATGAGATGGTTGGAAGGCATCACCGACCTAATGGACATGAGTTTGAGTGAACTCTAGGAGTTGGTGATGGACAGGGAGGCCTGGTGTGCTGCATTTCATGGGACCACAGAGTCGGACAAGACTGAGCAACTGAATTGAACTGAACTGAGTGGAAGAGAGGCCCAGGGCAGCTGGGTGGGGGAGAGGGCAGGTGGGTAGAGCTCAAAGTTCCAACCCTTAATCATGGGATCTACCCGTTGACCAGCCTCATCTTCATACTATAGAGGGGGCCCTACCTGAGCCATCCTGTTAGCATCAACTCAGGGGTGATAGAGAGGGGCTTCTTATGAAAAACAAACGATGCTCCTATCACTCAAGACACTGCAAGGGCTTTAGAAGCTCTGTCTGGAACCCAGGACAAAGACTATATATATGGTTATATACATATAATAATATATATATATTATATATAGTTATATATAATATATTATATATAGTTATATATATAATATAATATATATATAGTTATTGGAGTAGGAAATGGCAACCCACTCCAGTGTTCTTGCCTGGAGAGTGCCAGGGATGGAGGAGCCTGGTGCGCCGTCTATGGCGTCACACAGAGTCGGACACGACTGACACCACCTTGTAGCAGCCGCAGCAGCATACGTATTGTTGTTGCTCAGTTGTTCAGTGTGTCTGACTCTTTGTGACCCCATGGACCACAAGCACACCAGGCTTCCCTGTCCTTCACCATCTCCTAGAGTTTGCTCAAACTCATGTCCATTGAGTCAGTGATGCCATCAACCATCTTATCCTCTGTCACCGCCTTCTCCTCCCGCCTTCAACCTTTCCAAGCATCAGGGTCTTTTCTAATAAGTCAGCTCTTTGCATCAGGTGGCCAAAGTATTGGAGCTTCAGCTTCAGCATCAGCTCCTTCTAATAAATATTCAGGATTGATTTCCTTTAGGATGGACTGGTTTGATGTTCTTGCAGTCCAAGAGGCTCTTAAGAATCTTCTCCATTGAGCCTTCTTTATGGTCCAACTCTCACGTCCATACATGACTACTGGAAAATCCATAGCTTTGACTAGTCAGACTACATATATATAATGAGCATTTTTATTAAAGTCTTTATCAAATTTGTTACAGTATTGCTTCATAAAACTATTGTTTTATGTTTTGGTTTTTTGGCCACGAAGCATGTGGGATCTGAGCTCCCTGCCCAGGGATCAAAGCCACCTCCCTGCACTGGAAGACGAAGTCTTAACCAGTGACGTCCAGGGAAGTCCCCCAAACTTGTTTTCTAATATGCCACGGTAAAACGTCTCTAAAATGTTACCGTGAGTTATGTGCTGGTTGTAAAGCAAAGTGCCCTCCTGGGATGGAGGTTTATCTGTACAGAAGACAAGATGTATTTGGACTTGTCTTCCCCATCCCCCTGCCAGGAACACACATTTCAGCTCCTGTATCAACACCAGACCTGAGATCCCCT
Source organism: Capra hircus (assembly GCF_001704415.2). Classification (NCBI taxonomy): domain Eukaryota; kingdom Metazoa; phylum Chordata; class Mammalia; order Artiodactyla; family Bovidae; genus Capra; species Capra hircus. Next base: position 116,439,202 of record NC_030812.1, read on the forward strand.
CCGATTCCCTAGGATCCCGGTGCCAAATGGCCCCATTCGTCAACCAGTCCCGAAAAATCGATAATGAAAACGCTCGGTGCGATCGCTAAGCTCCCGCCAACCCTCTCCTCCTGTTCGCGAATGAAGAATGGCCGTTGGGGAATATCGAACCTCACATAAGTCACTTGAGGGGGCACAAACCATTTGCCCAAGTGACTTAAAAAAAAAACAAAACAAACTTCTCAGCCACCCTCTCTCAGCTGGTCTCCTCTGACTGTTTTGCTCAGTCGGCAAAACTGTTCTAAATCACACTATGGTGGGGCTCACTGGGCCTGCTTCTCCTCCCGGGGTTTTTCTCTGAATCCTGTTGCTTAAATTCTAATCAGGCTGTAAATGGAAGGAAGGAGGGAGCCTGCCTTGGGGGCAGCTGCCTCTAGCTCTGCAGGTAGGAGGCTCCACACTGGCCCCACTGGGGCTGGCCACGACCCGGATCCGCCTTCTTCAAGCCCCACGCTCTTGGTCATTTTGTCTCTCTTGAAAAAGTGAAGTGTTAGTCTCACAGTCCCGTTCAACTCTTTGTGACCCCATGGACTGTAGCCTGTGAGGCTCCCCTGTCCGTGGGATTCTCCCGGGCAAGTATACTGGAGTGGGTAGCCACTCCCTTTTCCGTGAGGGTCTTCCTGACGCAGGGACTGAACCTGGATCTCCTGCGGTGCAGGCGGATTCTTTACCATCTGAGCCATCAGGGCTCTCCCTTGGACAGATTGTAAATGTGGCTTTGAGGGTCCCTGAAGCAGGGGCCTGATCACCGTTCCCAGAGGGAGGCAGTTGAGGGTGGGGTGGGCAGCCCTGCAGCTCCAAGCTCTTCTGAGAACACTCCTGGCTTGAAGCCCATCCCCCACTCCTTCCTTGACCATCCACACCAGGATCTGGAACGTACCAGGGTCTGGATGCCAGGTCTGCTGCCCTCTTGGGTCTTAGCAGGTTTGCAGACAGCCCTCTGGGACACTGACATGGGGAGTCACAGGAGCCCAGTGCCTTCTGCCCCCCAGTCCAGGCATTTCTCAGGTCAGCCCCACCTCCTGCCTTCCAGGTGACTCTCCAGAAAACCCTCTCCTCCAGGGCTGACTGTCCCAGAGTAACCCTCGGGACTCATCATTAAGGCCAGTCAACATAAGGCCTGTGAGGTTTCATCTTGAGGATCACTCTATAAACTTTAAGAACTATGGTTCAAATGTTTCCAAAATAAAAAAGGGACTCAAAAGGACCCTAGATATTCCTACCACTCAAAGCAGCTGGCGAAAGTTTGGAAATTCAATTATACTTGGTCCCATATCAAAGGGCAGACGAAAACTTAATTTGCTTCAACATTTCATACAGTTCCTACAAGCTTCTTCTCTGCACCAAGGGAAGGAATATAGCAATAACAGTTCATGCTTGCCAAGGGCTTTATCGTCACCAAAATGCTGTGGCCGCCTCTGAGGTCATGATGTCTGTGACGCTGCAGAAGGCAGGTGTAGGGGCTCGTCCTGCGGAGAAGAGGGGTGGGGAGGAGGTGACACGCAGAGGTCACTGAGATGCAGGCAGATCCAGGGCTTTAGCTGTGACCTTGGACTGTTTATCTCCTTGGTTTCAAGGAAGTTAAAAGATCTGTTGATAAGGCATTGAATGCCCATTTAAAAAGATAGAGACAGAAGGGGACAAGGGTATCACCACGAAGCTGGGGAGGGCTGAGCTCTAGAGAGAGACATTGGGAAGAGCTGGCGCTGTGCTCACTGGGCGGGGCTTTCTGAAGCCACTCCCCACTCCCCAACACACACACCACTCTCTCCTTTCTCCGCCCACCTTGCGGGGCTACGCAGCTCTGGACATGGGTGCCTGGGCCCAGAGGCCTTCCTTCCTCTCCAGTGACCATCTGCTTAGACCTACTCCAGTCACCGCCCCCCACCCCCCAGGCATCAATCCCACTCTCGCCCCTTCATGATTGCAGCGTTCACACCCTGGGAGAGTTGGCAGAGGGCAGGGCAGCCTGGGTAGGGGCCTGATGACACTCCAGAGTGGCTGGAAGTCCAGGGGTGAGCCCTCCTCAGGCCTCAGGCTCTGAGGGCATCCGTGAAAGATGGTGGAGGCTGCCCCACCATGTGGACTTTGCAGATGCGGGAAACTGGTGTTGCCGTGTTGAGCCCATGTCTGCGCTGGACTCGCCTTATGAGGGCAGGCTCGGCGTGGCCTGCGGTCAGTCCACACAACGGCCTTGTGCAGGGGGATCCCACCGTCCATCCAGGGGAAGCGTTATGTCCTCGAGAACACGAGCCCCAGAGGTTGGGATGCCCACGTCCGCCCCATCACAGGGGCTCCACAAGTGTTCACTGGGTGGATGGGTTTTTCAGCCAAGGAGACCCAGACGGACGAAGGTTAGCTAGAGAGGGGGCCTTGGACCTTGGTGCTTGACGGTGCTGTGTCCCACCAGTGGATTTGGGGTCATAAACCACTGGTTATGAGGTAAACTGTGTCAACCCCCACATTCCCATGGTGGAGCGCTAACCCCAAGGACCTCAGACGTGACTGTGTTTGCAGACAGGTCTACGTTAAAGTGGGGTGTTTAGGGTGTCCCCAGTCCAATGGGACTGGTGTCCCTACAAGCAGAGGAGATTGGGACACCCTGTGAGGGCAAGGAGAAGACGGCTGTCTGCAAGTCCAAGAGAAAGGCCTCAACGGAGCCGACTCTGCTGACCCCTTGGTCTCCTGCCTCCAGAGTCATGAGAACACGCGTTTCTGTTGTTTAAGCTGTACGTCTGTGTGGCTCGTTACAGCAGCCCTGAGACATGAGCCCAGCGCCTCGCAGGACAGCGGTGACGGTTCAGGGACGCCACCGGGTACCGCGTGAACTGTGCCACTTGGCACTGTGATGCCACACGTGAACCGTGGCTGCGGTGAAAAGGGTCAGGTGGAGATGGTGAACAGCGTGTCCCCCTCCACCCCAGGCTCCAGCTCCCCGGGAACAGTGTCTGTCTCTGGGCCGTCTGTCCGGATCGTCTGACCGCCCTGGTGCTGCCTCCGGTGGGAGGAGGCTCTTCCGCAAGAAAACCATCAGTGTCCTCCCAGGGGACCGCTGCTGTCCTGCTGTTTGCAAACACTGTCAAACCCTAGAATATTAATTCACTTCAAGTCAGTGCCATGATTTCCAGAAATTAAACGCTGATGTCAAATGCACTGACCCCCAGCAGCCAGCCTGGCTACGATGCCAACAGAACGGGGGGCGGGGGGAACTACGTGGGTTCCCGGCACCGCCCTCTGCCTGGGGCTCCTTCGATCACTGAAGGCGGATGTGAACGAGGCTGTGGCGACGCTGATGTCTGTCGTTCTTGTGCTCGGGTACCTTGCCCGTGTGGCCTGCACCCGTTCCTGTCATCCTTGCTGTGATGGTGGGTGTTCCCCTCTGACCTGTCCTCCAAGCTGAGGGGCTCCCCCAAGGCCACGCAGCGCAGAGGGAGCCCTGCAGGGCCAGGGCCAGCTCCACCGGCTCCAGAGGCCGCCCTTCCTCCCAGTGTCACCAGATGCTGGCTTCCCATGGATTTGCTGATTAAGCCCTGCTAGCCGCTGTGTTTTCCTGCTGCATCAGCCTGCTGAATGGCAGGATCCAAACCGTTCGGGCCATCTGCTTCTGAAATCTGTCCCGTTAGCTTTCCTTCAGCTCTGCATCCACGTCCATTGGTGGGGGCAGCGGGGTGGGGGGCGGGTATCCCAGCCTGCATCCCTGATGGCTGGCCCCTCCCCTTAGAGGAGACCCTCTCAGGCCAGGGCTGGTTGGTTGTTGGGGACAGAAAGTGGCTGTCAGCTCAGGAGGGGGTGGTTTGGCAGGGTTCAAGTCCAGGATCAAGCAGCAGCTCCTGGGGCCTGGGGGCTGGGCCGGGGGCTCCGCTCTCCTTACAGGCCATCCTCTTTGCTTGCATCTGTGGGTCAGCTTCACCCTCCTGCCTCTGCTGATGTCCTCATCCAGGCTGGAGGCCAGCGCGGGGGCAGGCGTCCCGGGCTCCGGCCTCTGGAGCAGGTGCAGGGCTGTGGGAGCTTGCCTGGGAGGCCCTGCACTGGGGTCCCTATGCGCCTGCTCGGCCAGACCCTCCATGGTCACTTGCCCCGCCCTGGGCCCTTGGCCATCTCACTACAGCTCGTCCCAGGGTGTCGGGGCCCCATCGGCTCCAGGTCACCTCTCTTGTTCTTGCAGAGGCCTCCCCTCTGTCTGCTGGGTCCTAAAGGAGCCCTGGATCCCAGGGTGTCTGGGTGGGGGTGGGCGCAGCCACACAGAGGCAGCTCCTTCCCCCCTGGGGGCCGCTGACCCTGCGCTCCCTGACCTGTGACCTCTATCCTGGCGGATGCTCCTGAATGTGTCTCATCTCAGCCTTCAAGAATGTTCCAGCATCTATCCCCCAAGATGCCTCCCGGTCCCTACGCTCAAAGTAGGAGCCTTTCCTAGTCTGATCTCTGCTTAGGCCAGCCAGTCACTCTCAACTGGGGGTGCCCAGGCCCCCAGGGAATGTTCCACAGCATCTGGAGGCATCCTGAGGGTCGTGCCTGGGGAGCTGCTCCTGGAGCAGAGGGGAGAGACCACCGTTGTGGCTAGCTCTCCGCTGTGCCCGGAACGGGCCCTGGGTCAGGAGTACTGGGGCGGAGACGCCCAGGGGGATTCCTGCAGGGCTCCCTGGTCCCCCACTGGGTGGGAGCAGGTGCTGGGAGACACGTGAGCTCTCATTTGGATTTTTTGTGCATTTCCATTTTTTATCCTGAAAATGCATTATCTCTATAATGAAAAAACAGACATTATTTGAGACATTAGGGGAAGAGGCAAACACCATTTGCTTATCATCCTGGGACCCAGGTGCGTTGTTGGGCGGAGCCCGGGGGTGGTGGTGGAGCGGCTCCCTTGACCTCCGAGTTAGGAGGTCCCTGGCGGCAGGTGATAGATGGGGGCCCAGGCCTGCCGCCCTCTCCCCCATCACATCCGCTGGAGGCCTCAGGACCTCTCACAGCTCTGATGACTCACAGCCTGATGGCCTGGAGGAGCCCGGCCGGTCCCACCAGGCACTGCCCTCGGGCCTCATCAAAGAGGGGCCCACAGGGGTGCTGAGACCATGCACGTGACCTCATCCCCGAGTACAAAGTGGGAAGGACAGCTGCCAGGTGCTGGGAGCCCATACTCTGCCCCAGGACACTGAGGTCCCGCCCCCCAGAGGACACTTGGGACAACCCCCATGTCTACCTTGACCCGGGTGCCCCTAATAACGGCCCTGGGCTCTGTGACTCCAGCAAAGAGAGTATTAGGCGGAAGGTGCTTTCACTCCTAATTAGCTCACGTGATTAACTTCTCCTAACCTTGAGGCAAGGTCCTCGGTGCTGGAAACTTACCAGGGGGATAGGCCTGCAGGTGAATTGGGGTCGTGGTACCAGACAGGCAGGAGGCCCCTTTCCTCCGTGATACTGCTATTGGTCCCACGGGGTTGGCTGCCCACTTTGTTCCCACGGTTATGTCGTGGTTGACGGGCTGATGTCAGCATGAAACACTCCCAGGCTCACACTGGTGCTAGCCTTGGGGCATACGATGGCTCAGAAACTCCCTGCTTGTAACATGGTCTATTTTAACTTCCTGCTGCTGACATGCCTCCTGCAAATGGCATTGGAGGCTGGGAGGCTCGTTTGTCTTCAAGGCTGGCGCAGAGAAGGATGTTTGACCACAAGGCTGAGACTGCCTCCTCATCCCACGAGCTGGTCCGCTTTCTCCTGCTCCCCTCAGGGAGCAGGGGCTTTCAGGACCACCCGCAGCATAGCCAAAGGGACTCCCAGACCACCTCCATTTCTGCACTTTGTGCACCCACAGACATGCCCATCCCTCTTGCCAGACAGAGGAGCCGAGGTTCCGCTCAGTCATCCATCGTACCTGCGTCCTCAGTTGCTCAGCTGTGTCTGACTCTTTGTGACCCCAGGGACTGTAGCCCGCCAGGCTCCTCTGTCCATGGGATTTTCCAGGTGAGAATACTGGAGTGGGCTGCCATTTCCTCCTCCAGGGATCTTCTTAACCCCATTATCGAACCAGTGTCTCCTGCCGTCTCCTGCATTGGAGCCACATAGGAAGCCCCAGTCACCCTGAGTGAAGTGAGTGAGTGAAGTCGCTCAGTCGTGTCCAACTCTTTGCGACCCCATGAGCTGTAGCCCACCAGGCTCCTCCATCCATGGGATTTTCCTGGCAAGAATACTGGAGTGGGTTGCCATTTCCTTCTCCAGGAGATCTTCCCGACCCAGGGATTGAACCCAGGTCTCCCGCATTGTAGGCAGACGCTTTACCGTCTGAGCCACCAGGGAAGTCTCCAGTCACCCTGACCTGTGGCCAAATGCATGATGAGCTCCTGCAGGGCACCGGGTACCCTCCAGGCACCAAGACTCAGAGACACAGAGGCAGGGCCTGCCTCCTGGAGGTCATGGCTGTGAAGGGAAACCCAAGGGTCAGACTTGGACCCTTCCTTGTGCTCTGGCTCCTGTTCGGGAGCACGGATTGTCTGCCTGCCTCATCCCCAAAGGCTTTTCTTTTCTTTTCTTTTTTTAAATATAAATTTATTTATTTTCATTGGAGGTTAATTACTTTACAATATTGTGTTGGTTTTGCCATACATCAACGTGAATCCGCCACAGGTATACATGTGTTCCCCATCCTGAACCTCCCTCCCTCCTCCCTCCCCGTACCATCCCTCTGGGTCATCCCAGTGCACCAGCCCCAAGCATCCAGTATCCTGCATTGAACCAGGACTGGCGATTCGTTTCATATATGATATTATACATGTTTCAATGCCATCCTCCCAAATCATCCCACCCTCTCCCTCTCCCCCAAAGTCCAAAAGACTGTTCTGTACATCTGTGTCTCTTTTACTGTCTCGCATACAGGGTTACAATTACCATCTTTCTAAATTCCATATATATGCGTTAGTATACTGTACTGGTGTTTTTCTTTCTGGCTTACTTCACTCTGTATAATAGGTTCTAGTTTCACCCACCTCATTAGAACTGATTCAAATGAATTCTTTTTAATGGCTGAGTAATACTCCATAAGATGGCCATTAACCATCAATAATTGAAGCCTGGATCTCGAAGAGATGTCTGTACTGCCATGATCACTGCCAAGACAGGGGAGTGACCTAAACGTCTAAAAAGGGGACGTGTGGGCCGAGCAGATGTGATATATACATGCAGAGGAATGTTACTTACCCATAAAAAAGAAGAAAGTCCTGCCATCTTCTATAACATGGATGAACCTGGAGGAGGACCCGATGCTGAGTGAAATAGATACTGCTTGATCTCACTTATGTGTGGAATCTAAAGTGGTCAGACTCACAGAGGCAGAGTGCAGAATGGTGGGGGTGGGGGCTGAGCAAGGGTAGTGGTTGGGGGAGGGAACTGGAAGGTGCTGGTCAAAGAGAAATTCCAGTTGTGCAAGATGAGTGAACTCTGGGGATTGGGGATGGACTACAGAACCTGGTGTTGTTAGGTAATATGCTGTTTCATTAACTTAAAATTTTGCTAAGAATGCAGATCCTATGTTAAGTGTTTCTCTCTCTCACACACACACATGAACATAATAAACAAGTCAGGGGGGAATTTAGGAGGCGATGACTGTGCTTACAGCATAGATCGTGGTGGTGGCTTCAGGGTCTCCAGATTCCATGGGTCATGCACATACAAGATGAGCTGCTTTGGACACCAGTCAGACCTTAATAAAGGGCTGAAGCCGTTGAAACCCTTTGTCTGTGATTTCTAATGCAGAACTGTGGTCTGCTAAACCTTGTCAAGACGGAAGTGGGTGCTAACCCAGACTGCGGGTGGGGGCGCTGTGAGCACCCTGAAGAAGTGGGGTCTGCCCAGCCTGGGGTCCCCACAGGGGCTTCCTGGAGACACGATGCCCAGACTGGGTCTTGGAGGAGGAACGGGGTCAGTCTCTGCTTCAGTTTCCATTTGATTTGCTGGGACCCCTCTTCCAATTCCATCAGGGCTTCGGTACTGAGGACCAGCTTGGGGGTGGGACTCACCTGCTTCATTTTCAAGACTGGCTTCTCCACGAATCCCCTGAGAGGCCACCCTGTGTCCTGGACAGGGTCGAGCCCTCGCTCTGCACCTCCACAGCCCTGCGCATCCTCCAGTTAATCACTGGGCTCCCACGCGTTTTCCTTTCAGCACCTAAACTGCAGCGGGTAGGGAGGGGGCCCAGGCCCCAGCAGGGATAGACCTGCCACCGTCTGAGGACAGGAACTTCTAGGCCCGAGGCTTCGCAAGCCCCGCTCTTGACATTCATCAGCTTGAAAGAGAGGGCTGGTTGTGGTCAGGCAGCAGGAGTGGAGAGGGCGGGGTAGGTGGTGGGGCCGGGGGGCCGGGGGGCCAGGGGCAGGCTGCAGGCCTCTGCTCCTCCTGGGCCCTCACGAGCACCGTCCAGAAGGGTGGACACTCAGGACTTTCTGTCTGTCTTTAACTGAGCCCATGGTTTTAGCATCTCGAATGATACTTGTCAATTGTAAGTCATGTTTTGTTCCCAGCAAAGCTTGCACTCTCAAGAGTGTCCTTTGTGCAAAAATGGAAACTAGCCTTTGTGCATTTTTGTGTTTTTAATGTTAACTGGAAGTTGTTTAGGAAAGTGACAGCTCCAGAATCTCTGCTCAAGAGAAACGATGGAGGGGAGGCCCGGGCTGTTTAGGGAGAGGGCAGCAGGGGCCCCAGTGCCTGGTCACGGTGGGCCTGCCAGCCGGGTGCCCTCCCCGGCCCCTCCTCTGGTAGGCACCGGGCTCTGTGAGTCCCTCAGTGCCCCGTGGACTCTTTCCGGGTCTGGCTGAGTCCTGGGCTTTTCGCTCACCCCTCTCTCCCTGGTAAGCATCCCACGCTCTTGCTGAGGAGTCTCAGCTGCCCCCTGTTCACTGGGGACCCTCAAATCACACCCTTTCCCCAATCTTCCTACTTGGAGGACTCTTGCAGTAAATTGCCCACTGGATGTCTCCCCTCCTTGATCCCACCGTTCAGCTGTGTTCCTATTTTAATTGATGGGATTATCCCTTAAGAAGCTGCCAAGGCTGGAGCCTTTGAAAAGCATCTCTGATGCCTCTATTAACTTGTGAACAGAATCTGGAGGGGCTTCATTTTTGCAGATTCTACCTTCAAGGAGCTCTCCCTGCTTCTCTCACCCTTGATCTAGTCGAGGACCTCCAGGTCTCCAGCGGGGCCGTGGTGTGTCCTCCTCAACTCTCTTCCCCGCCTCATCCCTGCTCTCCCGCTGGGCGGAGTCCACCAAGCCCAGAGACATGTCCACAGCCCCTTCCCGTGGGACTCCAGGCCCAGCAGGCCTGCCGACCACCCAGCCTCACAGACCACGGTCCCAGAAACGCCCTGGGCCCCAGTGGGGCCATACGCCATCCCTTTGCCTCTCCCAGCCTCCTACAGCCTCCTCACCAAGACCCCTCAGACCAACAGGACCAAGCCCTCCCAGTAACCCTGGAGTTGCCAGCCCTCTGCAGGTTCAGCTGCCGGCTCCCTGGGGACACTCATCCTGCCTCTTGTCCCCGGGATGTCCCTGTCCTCCTCAAGCACACCCCAAGCCACCTGCCGTCCAGGCGAGCGCTGAACGGCTGCAGAAGCTGCTTCCGTCAACAGGCGACTCACAGAGTGCCTCTGCTGGCAGAGAGGTTTCTGGTAAAAGGTCCGGATCATTGCCGGGACCACCTGTTCTCATGGGGTCTGTGGCCATAGTGTTCACCATATCCCCCATCCGACCGTCTCCTCTAACTCTGCGCTCCTGTCTGGGAAAAAATGTGACTGCACTTCGGCATTTGGCAACCTTGGAATGAAGCAGATGTTTTACAGCCCAGACAAGTTAAGGGTGTTTCTCTCTGTCAATAAACCATTTATACTTTGAGGAAAAGTCCTGCATGGAGATACTTGATCACGCAATTCAATACGAAGCCCTAGGAGGGAAATGCAGAATTAGTTTTCTCAAGGAACCTCTTATTAAAAAGTTCCAGAAAGCCCTAGAATTTATCATTTAGAAACAGATATTTAAGACTATATAATCAACCCTAGCAAGGAGAATATGTGTATATGCATATATATTTTCTCTTCACCAATGAATTATACTTAGAATCTAATTGAATATGCTCCAGCAGTTGTGGGAGAAGCTGCTAATTGCCATTTTCCTGTTCTTTCTTACTAAAATAGCTTTGGTGCTGGGGGAGCGATGTGTCCTCTAAAATAACTATGCTTCCTGTTTCCCTTTGCAGTTAAGGGGGATCTTGTAACACACCTGGTCAATGAAAGGTAAACAGACGCCATAAGAGATGCTGGGAAGTGTCTTTGTCCCATCACTTTTCTCTTTTGTTCCTACTGGATTACAGGTGTGATGGCTGGAGCAGCAGTCACCACCTTGAGGCCTGGAGGGGAAAGCCTGACACTTTGGAAATGCTGAACCAATGCCAGCCACCACCCATCTGTGAACATGTCATTCAGTTCAGTTCAGTTGCTCAGTCATGTCCCACTCTTTGCGACCCCATGAACTGCAGCACGGCCAGGCCTCCCTGTCCATCACCAACTCCCGGAGTCTAACCAAACCCATCTCATTAGGCGAGAAAAATAAATCTGATTTGGTTCAGTCATTGTTTTCTGTTGTTCTTGTTACATGGAGTTGAACAAAAGTAACTCACAATTGTCGCTTTCAGCTCTTGCTGCTGTAAGAAAATGCCGCAGACTGAGGGGAGCTTGAACAGCAGGCATTTGCTCTCACGCTTCAGGAGGCTGGACGTCCAAGACTGGGATGCTGCTAGGTTTGCTTCCTGACCAGAGCTGGCTTCCTGGGTGCAGATGGCCACCGTCTCACTGCATCTTCACCCAGGGGAGAGAGAGGAAGACCTCTTTGGCATCTCTTCCTCTTCTTGTAAGGACACGAGTTCCATCGTGGGACCCCACCCTCTCACGACTCATCCAACCCTAATCACCCCCCAAAGGCCCCCATCTTTCAACACTGCCACACTGGCTATTCGGTGTATCAGGTTGGAGGGGATGCAAACACTTGGCCAGGGTCCCCTGTGCACAGGGAGCAGCCCCTGGTTTGAGGGGAGATGTTACCTGTGCCCTATTTCTGGTCAGAAACGCTTGGACAAAGCTCTGTGCTAGGGACTATTTAAGAGCTGCAAATACACGTAAACATATTCTGTACTTTCAGCATTCTGTAGTGAAAGAAAAATATTTTTACTATTCCCTTCTTTCTTTTTCTCCAGACCCCCAAGCCCCAGCAAGGTTGCAATTTGCCACTTGGGGAAACATGAATAATGGGAGTTGTCCTACGTTGGAAGGTCCCTGACAAACCCAGGGAACCTTTAAAAGACAACAGCTTTCTGAGGGAGTGCAGTCACTGTCCTTGCAGTGGAGACTCTGTTGAAAGGGGGTGGAAAGTTTGGGATTAACAGATGGTGGCGTCTGGAGTCGACGGCCTAGAGGTACGGCCCATGGGAGGTTTCCCTGAGAACCTCAGTTAGGAAGGAAGGTTTGAACTGGGAAGGAGGCAGGGACGGGATGGTCTCCCCTGGCCACTGCACAGAGCTCTCATGGGGTGGGGGCCACTCTTGACCAGCTGTACCCTCCACTCCAGTGACCCCGGCATCCACCTGATGGCTGGAAAAATTCTGGGACTCTCTGCTTTCCTTCCCATCCAGCCGGGGGCATCTTCCTCTGGGCCACATCCAGCCAGGCTGCACAGAGCTCTTGGGTGACTCTGATGAATGACCTCACTGGGGCTTCATTCCCTGGCTTCTAATAAGAGGCGAGAAGCCCATATCTGGTATTTTTCTGCACACTTTGCCTAGGAAATGAACAGCTGTCATAGACAAGCAGACTTAAGAACTCCTTCCTATTTCGAAACTAAGCAGAAATGGCAGGCTTTTGAGAGGGGATCACACGGTCCCAGCTGCATGTTTGCTAGTAGGAAACCAGCAATAGTGACGGACAGGGAAGCCTGGTGCGCCACAGTCCACGGGGTCGCAAAGAGTTAGACATGACTTAGTGGCTGAACAACAAAGGAAACCCCAGAGTTCAAAACCAAGGTGTCGGTGAGCCAGCATTCCCTCCGGGGGCTCCAGCGAGGATCTGCCCCTCGCCTCCTGTCAGCTGAGCAGATTGAATCAGAACATTTTGGAGGAGCAGTTGATGAAACCTCAACACAGCCAGTACGTTCAGATTGGCTGAGATGCTGTCCCTGCGTCTGCTGTGAGTGAGGCTCAGCCCAGCAGAGAAGCCCAGTAACACAGCTTCCCTTGCAGGTGGTGATCTTACAGACCAGACAAATCACACTTTCAAGAGAGAAGATGATCTTGTAAAAAGCCAGGACTTAGGAGACTGGTCTGTCCTTTTGTTTTTTTTTTTAAATAGAAATCACTATTTCTCTCACTCAGAGAGATGACTCCGTTATAGCCGGGTCTAGTGGACAGCCTCTTGAAACAATCCGTCAGCTCTCATCACACCAACAGCATCTTGCCAGGCGGCCTGCAAATGTGCTTTTCCAGTTCGGGAGAGCAACGGAATCTTCTAGATGGAGAATAAGTTGCCTGTCTGTCAAGCCTCCTTTTCTCAGCTGTGGCTGTAGTTGCGCCCCTGAACTCCGGTTTCCCTGCCTCTGAAACAGGCAGGTCGGGCTGGCTTATCTCGCATTGTCCTGAGCTCTGATTTTCTGGTTCTGCCTGCTCTCCTGGGCATGAGGACCAGGAATAAAGGTCTGGGTGATGGAAGCGGCTGACCCTGCGCGGCCCCCCACCCCCGGGGTGGTGGGTCCAGCCTTGGGGATGACGTGGCCTCCAGAGTTGCTATGGCAGGTGCAGGCGCTGCTGGGAGCCTGCTAGGTAGACAGTGAAGGTCATCTCTCCCAGCAGGGCCACGCAGGTGATGGATTGAGCCAGGCTGGGGCGAGAGATATCCATCTTTATCAAAGCGTGTGCACACCAGCCAATTACGGCCAGAAATGGCCTGGAGCTAAAAGCTATTACTGAAGTTCTCTCTCTCCAGCAGAGCCTGGCCAGATGGGGCCTTGGGTAGGGGCTCGGTGAGGCAGGGAAACCTTCGGAGACTTGGAGGGGCCTTGAGCGCGGGTCGACCTCCTGGGATCAGAGCCCCGGGCTGTCTGCGAGCCTTCAGTCATGCACGGAGGGCCCACTTCTTTCACTGCTGGGGCTACACCACTGAGCTCCACGGGGTAAGAGGGCGGCCCCTGTGTGTTCACTGATGGGTCTCAGATCCAGGACCCTCCGTGGCTCGTAGTGGGCACACACTCATCATTGCAGGAGGGACGGAGTGGGGAAGGCGGGCTTGGCAGGGGAACCGGCCTTCAGCTCTTCCCCACCATCACTTGGGCCCCACTCATTGCCGCCTCCCTTGAGGCCGGCACAGCCACGCCTGTTCCCATGCCGTCGGCAGCCACCAGCAGATGAGCCCCCTGCCTGGGGCAGGTGGGGAGTGCTGATGGTACCCGTGAGTCAGACAGTCTTTACTATTTCATCTGCTGAGCCTGATGCCCCACGGGCTCCGCCACCGCTGCCCACAGCCCTGGACTGATGCCGCCTCCCTTCCAGGGACTGCAGACTCCCCCTCCTCTCCAGCTTGGACATACCTCTTCCCCACTGGGTCAGGACATTTGCATAGAAACTTGCCCAGGTTTCTCGTATATTAAAACAGTCTTTCCCTCTCCCCCAGCTCCAAGCTCTGCCCTGCTTCCTTGACAGCAAACCTCGGTGAAAAAGCACACCCCCGGGTCCTCTCATCCTGCTCAGTCCACACCCATCTAGTCCAGCTGGGCTTCCGTGGGGCAACCGCTTACCTCATGACCACCAGGGACCGCCGTGCTGCTAAACCCAGCGGCTGCTCTGCAGACGGTCCACACGAGCAGCGCTGGTGGGGCCCGGCACGTGCAGGCCCGCCGTCTCCTGAGACGCTCTCTGGCCGTGCCTGTTGGGCTGCCTTCCTCTCAGCTCTGCTGCAGGTGCATCCTCTGACCCACCCCTTGATGCCAGCGCAGCTTGGACTTCACATCCCTACCCCTGCTCTTCTCCAGCCCCTTTCACACCCTGGAAGGCTCGCAGCCTCACAGCCATCGACACCCCAGGGACGCCTGGCTTGCTCTGTGCAGCCCAGACTTCTCCTGCGATCCCCTGATGGGTCTGTCCGGCTGCCCGGCTGACGTTGCCACCTCTTGTCTGGAGGCATCTCAAGCTTAGTCCTACATGGGCCCACTCAGCTTCTCCCGCGTGTGCTCTGCACAGAGCTGGACCCACACACTTAACCTCCCAGCTTTTGAGGTGCTCAGACTCAGAGGCATCGCAGCTTCTCTTTCTCTGACGCGTCTCCTGCAAATACGCTGAGAAACACCCAGCGCCTGACCACCATTTCCCACAGCTGCACAGCTACCGCCAGCTTTTGTCTGGTCTAGCGACACAGCTTCCCAACCGGTCTGCCACCTGGTCCCCCATCATCCGAGGTCAGCTCAATTATCAGAGTGATCTTTCAAAATTCCTAAGTCATATTATGCTTGTTCTTGCACAAGCCCTCCTGCGGCTCTCATCTCGATCCAGGGGAAAGGCAGAGTTTTGCAGAAGTCCGCAAGGCCTTCAAGACCTCGCTCTGTCCTGACCCTCCCCTGCCTGCCTTACTCACCCACCCGTGGTCCCTCAGGGCCTCCTGGCACCGTCTCCCCGGAGCCTTTGCCCTGGCTCTTCCCACCGCCAGGTTGCTCTTCCTTGGGTGTCCACGTGGCTCGTTCCAGCGCCTCCTTCAAGTCCTTCAAGTCGGAGTGTCACTCTCTCCACGTGCTCCCCCCTGACCCCCACTGCAAAGGCAACCCCTCTGTCCTTCCTGACTCCGTCTAGGTCCCTTTCCCCACAAAGAACCTTCGCGATGGACTGAGGGTCCTGGGTTCTAACCTCCAGTGTGATGGTCTTGGGAGGTGGGGCCTTGGGCAGGCGACGAGGTCATGAGGGTGGAGCCCTGCACTTGAGATTTGTGCCCTTATCAAGGGGACCCGAGAGGGCTCTCAGCCCTCTCTGCCCATGAGTCAGAGGGTGAAGGCGGCAGTCCACCACCCGGAAGAGGGCCGAGGTCAGAACTGGCACAGGCCTGTCCTTCCAGCCCCCAGACCTGGGAGGCACCAAGCTTTGCTGTTGAGAAGCCACCCAGTCTGGGGTCTTCTGTTATAGCTCCTGAGCTGAGACAGCCTTCTCATGCGCGTCTGAACAAACTTCCTGTAATTGGGTTATTTGTCTCTGAACACACACCCCGAGGGCAGGCGTGCTTCTCTGCCCCGCTCTCTGCTGTGTCCTGGGCCCCTGGAGTGGTGATCGGCTCACAGAACACCCTCAGGAGACACTCCCTGGGTGGAGAATGTCCTCCCCGAGCCCCTCTGCCGCCCACAGAGGGGCCTGCAGACTCGGGCCTGGATTTTGGCGTTGGGTCGGCTACCGTGGCCTTGCGGCAACTTGAGGATGTTTCCATGGTAAGCACGTCTACACGGGTGGCCAGTGTATACCAGTGTCCCGAACAATCTGGAGTCTGCTTCTCTGGACGGTATGTGCTGTGTCTAGAAGACACGATACGGCTACCAGTGAACAGAAAACAGAGAGGTGTGGAGATACGCCGTCATTTCATGCCATGGCGCATCCCTTGTGACCCCTGTGGGCAGGTCAGAGGTCAGAGTTCTGCCCGTGTCGCCTGGCCAGTGAAATGCCCCCCAAATACCCACCTGTTCCTGTAGCTCCCTGTGGCCCCCAGAGACAGCCTGGGTTGTGACAGGGCCTATCGGTCGGCTGACTGCTCCTCCATGTCCGGTCCAGCTGCCCTGGTGCCTGGCCCACCCAACAGGGAAGAACTTCCTTGTGATGTTCCATCCCCTGGCCTGGGACCGGGTTCCAGCTCCTGGTGCCCAGCCCTACCTGACGGCCTGGTACAGAACTGCTTGCTTGATCCCCCACTGAGGCGCAGGTGGGAGATGGGGTAGCGGGCGTGCTGAGCAGAGGAGGGCCACCTGAGCACACTCCTGGCGCACTGGTGTCTTTCTCATGCTTTCCTAGCCCGGAATATATGCTCAGGCCCTCGGTCATGCCTGGCTCTTTGTGACCCCGTGGACTGTTGCCCACCAGGCTTCGCTCCTCTGTCCATGGGATTCTCCAGGCAAGAATACTGGGGTGGGTTGCCATTTCCTCCTGCAGGGGATCTTCCTGACCCAGGGATCAAACCCGCGTGTCCTGTGTTTCTGAATTGGCAGGCAGATTCTTTATCACTGAGCCACCTGGGAAGCCCCAAGCCAGGAAGGAGACTAATTAAACACTAGTGGTGTTGGGAACGCTCCAAGGAGCTTCTGATTTTAAGTATTTTTCAGGTCTTTTCAGACCTCTCTGAGTGGCACTAAGATGAATAAGTTGCCGAGAGAGGCCGTGCTGTTGGTTTCTGCACGCCGCCAAAGATGCCTTGTTAGCGGGCTTTTAAATAGCTCCCTCAGAGCTGCCAGCAGCTGGCCGTCTGGAATGGGTGACCTCGGGAAGAATCGCAGGCCTCTCCAAATTTCTGGACAGAGCGGGCTGGGGGTGGGGGTGGGGGCAGGTGATGTCAGCACCCGTTTCCATTATGTTTCTTCATGGATGTTCAGGGAGGATGTGGGTTTGCATGCAACAGGGTAGAAAAAAAGGCCATAAATAAGGCTCTTTTATGGTGCAAGTCTTTGATCAATCAGACTGTAACACAGATGGAATATGGCTTGGCCCCCACTAATGCAAACATATGGACTTGCTCACTGCCAGCCTGCATTTCCGGGAGAATATTTAATAGTTTAGAGGAGGCATATTGCTTTCATACGACTTGCCTTCGGAACACCGTTCTGTGGAGGCGCAAAGTGCTGATCTCTTTCCACTTTTCCGTCTTACCATACTTGTGGACTCGAGAGGGCTGTCTCCCAGCGGGCCTTGGGGAGCAGGACCTGGGGGACGAACGTTGTCCTCATCTCCCCAGGCTGGGCCCGCCCTTGCCCCCATGCGTTGAGCCTCCTATGGAGGGAGAGTGGACACGAGTATCTCCAAGGGGCTGAGCCCAGGGAAAGGGCACTCGGTGTGGCGACCACACTGCCCTGACCCTGAGACAAGGGGTCTGGGGGATCTGCCCCTGGCTGAGCAGTGGTTTTCAACTTGTGATGTGCAGAGCCCCTTGGTTGCCATGGAGACAGTGTGGAGGTCGGTGGGAAGATGAGGGACAGGGGTCTGTCTTGTTACCATTGTCTTCCCAGCACATATCAGGATGTTTTCCCCTTGACAGCTGCTCAGTCTGAGATAAAGGTCTTAGCACTTAAATATCTTAAAGACAATTTTTTTTTTACAAGATTTTATGTTCGTAGCAACACTGAGCCCATGAACAGGGATTTTCCATGTACCCCCTGCCCCACATGTTTCCAGTCTCCCCGCCCCCACCAACATCTCCCACCAGAGGAGGTGGTTCATTCATTACAATCAGTGAACCTACATGGACGTGTCATCACCTCCCAAAGTCCAGGGTTTAAATTAGGTTCCCATGCACCCATCCTTGTAATATCATAAAGAGCATTTTTTATTGCCCTGAAAACCCTTTGTGCACCATCTGTTTACTTTTCCATCCCAACTCCTGGTCACCATTGAGGTTTCACTGTCTCCATTGTTTTATTTTATTTTCAGAATGTCATCAAGTTGAAATTGTACAGAACATAGCATTAAAAAAAAATATATATTTTAACTGAAAGCTCTTTGCTTTACAATTCTGTGCTGGTTTCTGCCATAAGGCTGGCTTCTTATAATACACATTTAGATTTCCTTCGTGTCTCTTTGTGACTTGATAGCTCATTCCATTTTTTTGTGTGTGTGCTGAACAATATCTCATCGCCTGGATGGACCACAGTTTATCCATTCAGCCACTAAATGGCATCTTGGTTGCTTCCAAGTTTTGGCAGCTATGAATAAAGCTGCTATAAACATTTGTGTGTGGGCTTTTATGTGGATGTAAGTTTTCAGCTTCTCTGGGTAAATACCTAAGAGCATGATGCTACACCGTGTGGTAACCAGGGTGGCTGCTCCCTCCTGCGTCTCCCGCAGCGTGAATGAGAGTTCCTGTTTCTCCCCATCCCCACCAACATTTGGTGATGTCAGTGTTCTGGATTTTGGCCATGCTAATAGGTGTGCAGAGACATTAATATTAAAAGGCAGAGACATTACTTTGCCAACAATGGTCCGTCTAGTCAAAGCTATGGTTTTTCCAGTAGTCATGTATGGATGTGAGAATTGGACTATGAAGAAAGCTGAGCACTGAAGAACTGATGGCTTTTGAAGTGCAGTTTGGAGAAGACTCTTGAGAGTCCCTTGGACTGCAAGGAGATCCAACCAATCCATCCTAAAGGAAATCAGTCCTGAGATTTCATTGGAAAGACTGATGCTGAAGCTGAAACTCCAATACTTTGGCTGCCTGATGTGAAGAACTGACTCATTTGAAAAGACCCTGCTACTGGGAAAGACAGAAGGAAGGAGCAGGGGATGGCAGAGGATGAGATGGATGAGACGGTTGGATGGCATCACTGACTCGATGGACATGAGTTTGTGTAAACTCCCGGAGTTGGCAATGGGCAAGGAGCCTGTCGTGCTGCAGTCCATGGGGTCACAAAGAGTTGAATACGACTGAGTGACTGAACTGGACGGAACGGGTGTGCAATGAAAACATCGTCTAAATTGCATTTCCCTGATGACACAGGATGTGGACACCTTTCCACATACTTATTGGCCGTCTTCTGTGGGGAGGTATATGGGAAGATCTTTGGTCTATTTTAAAATCCGGTTGTTTTCTTATTATTGAGTTTTAAGAGTTCGGAAGTGGTATGGACCTAACAGAAGCAGAAGATATTAAGAAGAGGTGGCAAGAATACACAGAAGAACTGTACAAAAAAGATCTTCACGACCCAGATAATCATGATAATGTGATCACTAATCTAGAGCCAGACATCTTGGAATGTGAAGTCAAGTGGGCCTTGGAAAGCATCACTATGAACAAAGCTAGTGGAGGTGATGGAATTCCAGTGGAACTGTTTCAAATCCTGAAAGATGATGCTGTGAAAGTGCTGCACTCAATATCCCAGCAAATTTGGAAGACTCAGCAGTGGCCACAGGACTGGAAAAGGTCAGTTTTCATTCCAGTCCCAAAGAAAGGCAATGCCAAAGAATGCTCAAACTACTGCACAATTGCACTCATCTCACATGCTAGTAAAGTAATGCTCAAAATTCTCCAAGCCAGGCTCCAGCAATACGTGAACCATGAACTTCCTGATGTTCAAGCTGGTTTTAGAAAAGGCAGAGGAACCAGAGATCAAACTGCCAACATCCACTGGATCATGGAAAAAGCAAGAGAGTTCCAGAAAAACATCTCTTTCTGCGTTATTGACTATGCCAAAGCCTTTGACTGTGTGGATCCCAATAAACTGTGGAAAATTCTTCAAGAGATGGGAATACCAGACCACCTGACCTGCCTCTTGAGAAATCTGTATGCAGGTCAGGAAGCAACAGTTGGAACTGGACATGGAACAGCAGACTGGTTCCAAATAGGAAAAGGAGTATGTCAAGGCTGTATATTGTCACCCTGCTTATTTAACTTATATGCAGAGTACATCATGAGAAACGCTGGACTGGAAGAAACACAAGCTGTAATCAAGATTGCTGGGAGAAATATCAATCACCTCAGATATGCAGATGACATCACCCTTATGGCAGAAAGTGAAGAGGAACTCAAAAGCCTCTTGATGAAAGTGAAAGAGGAGAGCGAAAAAGTTGGCTTAAAGCTCAACATTCAGAAAACAAAGATCATGGCATCTGGTCCCATCACTTCATGGGAAATAGATGGGGAAACAGTGGAAACAGTGTCGGACTTTATTTTTTGGGGCTCCAAAATCACTGCAGATGGTGACTGCAGCCATGAAATTAAAAGACACTTACTCCTTGGAAGTAACCTAGACAGTATATTCAAAAGCAGAGACATTACTTTGCCGACTAAGGTCCATCTAGTCAAGGCTATGGTTTTTCCTGTGGTCATGTATGGATGTGAGAGTTGGACTGTGAAGAAGGCTGAGCGCTGAAGAATTGATGCTTTTGAACTGTGGTGTTGGAGAAGACTCTTGAGGGTCCCTTGGACTACAAGGATATCCAACCAATCCATTCTGAAGGAGATCAGTCCTGGGATTTCTTTGGAGGGAATGATGCTAAAGCTGAAGCTCCAGTATTTTGGCCACCTCATGCGAAGAGTTGACTCATTGGAAAAGACTCTGATGCTAGGAGGGACTGGGGGCAGGAGGAGAAGGGGACGACCGAGGATGAGACGGCTGGATGGCATCACGGACTCGATGGACGTGAGTCTGATTGAATTCCGGAGTTGGTGATGGACAGGGAGGCCTGGCATGCTGCGATTCATGGGGTCGCAAAGAGTCAGACACGAGTGAGCGACTGAACTGAACTGAAGAGTTCTTTACACATTTTGGATAACAGACCTTTATCAGATATGTCTTTTACAAATATTTCCTCCCGGTCTGTGTCTGATCTTCTCCTTCTCTTGATGTTGTCTTTTGCAGAGCAGAAATTTTCAGTTTTAATGAAGTTCAGTTACCAATTAATTTCCTTCATGAACTATGTTTTTGGTGTGGTATCTAAAGAGTTATTGTCACACCCAAGGTCATCTAGGTTTTCTGTTATCTTCTAGGAGTCCTGCACTTTGCTTTAGGTCCATGTTCCATTTTGAGTTAATTTTAAGCGTAAAGTCTGAACTAGATTTTTTTTTTTTTGCACTAGGAAGCCCAGTTGTTCCAGCACCATTTTTAGAAGCGTGTATTTGCTCCATCATGGTGCCTTTGCTCCTTTGTCAAAGATCGGTTGACTACGTTTATTTGGGTCTATCTCTGGGCTCTGTTTTGTTCCATTGACCTCTTTGTTATTCTTTCACCAACCCCACAGTCTCGACAACTGTGGCTTTTTAGTAAGCCCTGAAGCCAGGTCCTGCCAGCCCTCCAACTTTGCTCTTCTCTTCCTGTATTGTGTTGAGGGAGTCTGTGTCTTTTGGAAACATCTGCAGTTACCCTACTTCCTTATTTGGGGGAAGATACTGGGATCGCATCCTTATTCCCTTTTACTTTTTTCATATGGTGAGACTTTTCCATGTCATCACATATTATTGCTCAAAACCAGCGTTTTCAGTTGGGTAAACTCGACCCTTTAGAGTGGAGATGAGTTCACGGCTCACTCTTTCTAGATTGCTGGTCATATGTGGGCTGCATTTTCTGGAATCGAGAAGGAGGCCTCTCATTCCGGAGCAAAGCTGCAGGGAAAGATACAGATTGGTCTCCTTGGACAATCAGCCGTCTCCGGGGCGGGGCTCTGCGCTTGGCCACACCCACTGGAGTGAATGACGAGAGGAACCGCTTTCTGTCCCCAGAAGAGGAGGGCTGGTCCTTCCCGGAGGAAGGGAGGCCGAGAGGCAGGCAGCAGAACAGATACCTGCGCTGGGTGAGTCGCCCGAGCTCAGTCCTGGAAAGGAGTGGGCTGGTCCTCGGCAGAGCTCACAGCAGCGCTTCCGGCGAGAGAGGGCGGCCCTCGGGCAGGGCTGCACACACAGCGAGGGGAACCAGCATGTCTGGGTCGTGAATGCAGACAGGCAAGCCTTGGGGAGGGGCAGAGAGTCTGGACAGGTGCCCGAGAGGCCTGCAGCCGGCGTGGAGGGCCTGAGTCTTACCACACAAGTGGTTTGGTGTGGACGACGCCTCAGGAGCCCTGGTTAAGGAACGTGCCCTCTCTCTAAAGTTCCTGCAAACACCCACACCCATGCTTTGAAGCTGTTCAGTCATCTGGGGCAACATATCTAGAATACAGACCCAGCGATCCTCCCCAAATGCTCTCTCCTTCTCTAGAACTTTCTCCTTCAGACATGTGTCTGGACAGTGCCCGAAGACTCCACTGTGCACTCAAGCTCCTGGCGCCTGGAGAGGCGCCCTTTACCGCTGAGCAGATCTGCTTTCTGGCAACGTGTGACAAGACCAATGTGAGACTCAAGACAAGTTCTCTTTTTAAAGCAAAGACCCGTACCGTTTGGCTGGGAACGCGCTCCCATCTTTTGGGATGGATCACTGCTGCTGGTCGAGAGAGCAAGCTGCGCCTTTCCACTGCTCTTCACTGGTGCCCCCTGTCCTTCAGGCCTCTGTGTCCCGGTCTGCGTGGGAACTGTGCGTTATGGGCCTCATTAATCCACGGTAAGGACGCGGCCCAAGCATAACGTAATGGAGGCGGCTCTAATGACCGTGGAGGAGCCGCAAACCAAGCTTCACCGATTCTTTGCAGCTAAGAAGGACGGCAAGTGAGGGGAGTGAGGCTCACGGCTTCAGGCTGCATTAGAGCTGGGGTGCTGGGGTGTAGATCCATCAGCAGTTATAAGAGCTGGGCTTGGGGTCCGGATCTTGGGTTGGTCACATAAGGTCCAGTCAACTGATGCCCACGGGGTTGTGGCCGAGCCCCGTCCACTAGGATGTAACCTCCCGGAGAGTGGAGACCCCTGCCGACTCGTGTCTGGACATGGGGCCAACAGAGGGATTTAAATCACTGCTGTTTCCAGGAAACAGGCAGAGGGGTAGAGGCAGCTGGGGTGGATGGGAGGGGCGGGAAGAGAGCCAAGTGTGAGCTCCAGGTGTGAGGTTCCCCAGTGTCCTCCACCTCCAGCTGGGCGCCCCACAACTCAGTTCAGTCCTCACAGAGACTCCTGGGGTCCGTACAGGCCCCCCCAGCAAGGGCTTCCTTCCACCAGCCTGCTCCCTCTAGATTCCAGCTGCACCTCTAGGGAACCCTGCACTTCTGACAAACAGCTGTAAACGTGGGGGTTACCATGAGACCCCCTTGCTGTCGTTTAGTCGATCAGTCGTGTCCAACTCTTTGCAACCCCATGGGCTGTAGCCCGCCAGGCTCCTCTGTCCTTGGGATTTCCTAGGCAAGAACACTGGAGTGGGTAGCCACTTCCTTCTCTGGGGGATCTTCCCGACCCAAGGATCGAAACTGCGTCTCCTGCAAGTCTCCTGCGTGGCAGGCAGATTCTTTACCACTGAGCCACCAGGGGAGCTGCCTTAGGTACAATAATTTGCTAGCCCAACCCACAGAATTCGGAAAAACACTTCAGTTGTGTTTACCAGGGAGGGGCCCGGCCTGGTGCGGGACGTGGGCAGCCAGCCTGAGAGATGGAGGGACAGCCAGCCCGCCTCCTGCTCTTAGGAAACACCGCTGACCACACCCTGGCGGGGGCCTCCCCTGCAGCCCCGTCACCGCTCATGGAGGCTCCAGGCTGCGGGCACCGAGGGAGGCTGAGCGCCGTGCTGGGGCAGATGGGGCTGGGCGTGTTGATTTGACCTCGCAAGCTGCAGTGATTGCCCCGAAACGTGGTCTCCTCTTTCTGACATAAACACAAGCTGTTTCCCCAGAAGCTCTGCCACCAACAGACACCAGGCGTCCCCACCAAGACCACACACTTGGAACACTGCCCCCTTCTGCACGCCTTCCCGGCGATTCCTGGAAACCCGGCTCGGAGGCAGGACTTCTGGGGGACGCCTCCACCTCTGATGCTGCCCCCCAGGCCTCCCTCCCTGCCCCTCCAGCTGCAGCCCCTCAGGACTGTAGGTGGCACCCCTCTGTGTCCCTGCAGAATCCACACTGTCGGGTTGAACCAGACTGAGCATCTCCCAGCCCAGGCTCCCCGGGGCACCTAGCCCCGCCCCTGACACACATCCTGAGGGCCAAGCCCCTTCCATGTGCACTCAACAAAGACAGTATAGAAGCTCAGAGAGGTCAGGTTACTGCCCGAAGGTCACCCAGCTAGAAGGTAGTGGAGAAAAGGCCCAACCAAGAGTCTCTGATTTCTTAGCTCATTCGTGTTCGTTCTCAGTGTGAGTCAAAGGGGGCTTCCACCCAAGGGCTTTCCTTACTGAAGATGCTTCCAGATCTTTCCAAGGAGGGCTCAGTGTGTGCGCATTTCTCTTCCCTTCGCTCTGTGCCACGTGACCCATTTTCCTCATTATGTCTTAGCCTATTAATAACCACCCATTTGTCTTAATTCAATAAAAAGATGATTGATCATATTTGCAGCAGTTTCATCGAACTTTTGAAAGTGATGGATGGGGCTTTGCTGTAAGAGGTGTTGAGAAAAGCCATGTCCTTGTGCTTGGAAGCAGTTCTCTGTCTCGCTGAGCATTTTGAAACAGAAATTTCAAAAAAAATATATATATATATATATATGTTCAGTGTTGTCAGGAATCAAAAGCAAAGCGGAATTTTTACCTTGACATCTGGGTTCTGAATCTTCAGTCCTGGGGTTCCGGGCAGGGAGCTTCAGTTACTTTTTAAAATTCACTCTTTGGCTAGAAAACTACTCACTTGTGTGTTTAGGAAGAGCAATAAGGCAGCTTCTGTCTGCAGGGAGGGAGAGGGGACACTTGAAGGGTGCTGTGTGAAGCCAGACCCACCCTGAGTCCAGACTCAGGGCCTCTCCTATCCACCCGTAAGGGCTGGTCACGCCGGTGCCTGTTTGAGTGGCGAGTTCTCCCTAATCTAACATGAACTCAACACTCCTAAGCTTGCAGCCATTCTAACTCCACTGAGTAAGGCCCAGCTCACCAGCCGGGCCGTCCTGACCTGGCTTCACAGCAGCACATGGCCCGCTGTGCCTTTCAGCCTTGTGTCCTCTGCCCTGTGGGACCTGAAGATGCCTCCTTTCAGAACCTTCCAGACCACTGTCCACGAGTCCTCACTGTCCCTTCACTGGCATGTGGTGGGTCCCTCCTTCCCTCTTAAAGATAGAGATCCTATGCCCGAGTCTCTAAACTTGGGGTTCCAGTAACAGACCACCGCACCCCAATCTCTGCCAGGAGACATGTGTGGCTGCCCACCTCCCCCTCCTTTCTGTTGGCCCTGGGTCCTCCCGAGGGGTCGGCCTGGCCAGCAGCTGTGGTCACACATTCACCAAACCAGAAGCAGAAGGATGGGGGCGGAAGAGCAGAGACAACAGCCACCCTGACGGTGATCAGGGCCCTCCTCTCCAGGCCTCCGACCCCACCCTGTGTGGGCAAGACATGTCGCGAGCACACCTTCTTGGAAACAGCATCCCAGTGCTGAATTGTTCTGTCCCTTATTTTAGCCAGTATCTCAGAACCCCAGAAAAGAGTTCTAATCAATAGGCTGGGAGGATGATGAAAACCTATTACCGGGAAAGAAACATTATTACAAAGATCAAAGGATAATAAGGCTCCAGGAAGGGTGGGGGGGTGGGTCCTGAGCACCGTGGTAGATGCTGTGTGTGAGGTTTCCGTGGCTTCTCTTCCTGCGACTAGGTCACATGTCCAAGTGCCTTCTCTTTCATGTAGCTTCTGTTCCATGAATGTCGCTAAGATGAAATCAAGAATTGTCACTAGTCCTTTTCTTGAGGACAATTTCCCAGAACCCATGAGAGCAGCTGATTGTTGGGTCTTGCCCAGAGATGCTGTGGGTGTTCTCCCGGTTCTGCAGAGCTCCGGGCAAGGGTCCTGGCTACTGCGGGCAGCCCCCTCTTCCAGCACTGACCCTGAGTCCACCGGAGGCTGCAGGAAGCCAGGCCACCCAGTGCTTGCCCCTGTGCTTGGAGCGCTAGACATGAGGCAGGATCTTGGGGTCTGCACTCTTCTTGCTACTGAAGTTGGGGCCCAGTGTTTGTGCGAGAACCCCATGCTCTGGGTGAGCACAGCAGACACACTTCTGGTAGACGTTTTCAGACCCTAGACCCTCCCTAGATCACCCCTGGCTTGTTTTCCTCAAGGAGGCTCCCCCAAGTCCCAGGTTTAGTGGAGGGAATGAACAGATCACCCCTACTGGACAGGGGAGTCCAGGGGAGAGAGAAGGGTGCTTCCTGACCATCAGACAGGAGAGTCTTCCAGAGAAACTGCGGATTCCCCAGTCTCAGCACCGGGGCGTGGCTGGGACCCGTGGCTAGGGGTGCCATATTCAGCCAATAAAGACATAACCTGCCCAGTCAAATCTGAGAAAAAACCAAACTGGCAAACTACATTGTTTTACTCTGTGTATGTCCCAAAATTGCAAGAGACATATTCACACTAAAACGTGTTTATCAAAAATTCAGGTTTACCTGGATGTCACGTGTTTTATCTGGCAGCCCCAGGCAGGCTCTCCGGCCCCGATTCTGAACTCTTTTCTGCTAGCTTGTTCTCTGAAATGGAAGGCTGTGTGAGAGTAGGGTGGCCGGCTCCTTATTCACTCACTCGCTCACTCACTCGCAAGTGAACCCGTTCGCTCCTTGAAGTTCTGTCATCTGATGGGCGTGGGGACAGACGATGTCAGGAACACTGGTGTGAACGAGACAGGGTGTCTCTGGTGAGCTTACCGCTGAGGTGTGACATCCATTTCAACACTTGCATCTCAAGTGTTCAGGCTGCGTCAGACTCACCCGAAGGCACCTGTGATCAGCAGGGCAATGACCTTCTGGAAAGGTCTACACCCCAGTCCTTGAACCTGTGACTCTGACTTCACGTGGCAAAGGGGGCTTGGCAGCTGTGGTTGAGTTAGTGCCTTCGAATGCAGAGATAGTCCAGGGGATCCCACCCTAGTCCCACCCATGGGGTCTGAGATGTGGGATGTGATGGGGAAGGGTGCTCAGAGAGATGCCTGCCACTGGCTTTGAAGATGCGGAGGGGTCAGGAGCCCGGGAATGCAGGTGCTTCTGGAAGCTGGAAAACCCTTTCTCCCCTGGAGCCTCAGAAAAGAAGACTCTTTTGTCTTTTTTCCTTTAACTGCACTGCTTGGCTTTTGGGATCCTGGGTCCCTGACCAGGGATTGAACCCGTGGCCACTGCAGGGGAAGCTGAGTCCTAACCACTGCACCTCCAGGGAAGCCCCCGAGGAGGACACTTTGACCTTCATGCTTGTGACCCAGATCAGATCTCTGCCCACAAAGCTGTAAGGTCATCAGTCTGTGCTGTTCTTAGTCTCTGAGTACATTTCGATCTGTGCTGGCAGCAATAGAAAACGAATACAGCTTCTTAAACTGCCCAGGGCTTCTGGACCCACATCCAGGGGAGGGGCCTGGGAATCTGCATTTCTATCAGGAGATGCTGCTGCTCTGGACTGCGGATCCTGCGGTGAGAACCGGCGTCCCAGAGGAGGATGAGGGAGCAGAAAGGGGAGCCAGGCCCCCGAATTCCGGGAAGGAGAGGGACTGGCGGTCATCTCTGGCTGACCAGAGGCTGGGCTGGAATGCCAGGGTCCCTTGCTGTGAGAGTATGGACCGGCAGGGCTGGTGGGCCCAGACCGGGACTCCCAGGCCCTGCAGTCCCAGAGGGGACCCATCAGCCTCGTTCACAGGCTGGGGCACTGAATCAGGTGCAGAAGCAATTCAGCCCGGTCCTAAGGACAGTCCAGCCCAGGGCCTGGATCTAGCTTCTCTGAATTCAGGAACTGTGTTGGGGCCGCAAGCACAAGAGAATGAGGCCTTCGGCATCTCAGATGAGAGAAGATCTAAGCTCTAAGGACCCCGGGTTAGCTGGGGACGTCTGGGCCAAACACCAGGCAGAAAGCACTGTGAGTGGAGGGAAGGCTCACGGTCACCGGGGTCCCCGCTTATAACTCAAAGCGCAGCTCAGCCTTGCCTCCCAGCCCTGCCGGGGTACAGAGGCAGCGCAGAACAAGGGGACGCACGTGTTGGCGAATAATGGACCACTGCCCCCCGCCCAGAGGGCAGTGAGCTGCCCGGGGCCTCACAGAGGCAGGTGGGGCAGCTGGGAGCTCCCTCTGGCCGCTAGACCCCCTTCCGCCCTAGCCGCGGTCTGGAGACAGTGACAGAGGGAGCGTGTTTGGCTGCAGACTCACACGCTTCATTCTCGTCTCTCGCTGGCCGTGTTCCCTCCCTCCTTGCTCTCGGCAGTGGATTTATATATCACAGGGTGTCCGCCCCCTCCCAGTCCATTCCAGCAGAAGCCTTTTTGAAGGCAAAATAGATTCCAGAATGATCGTTCACTAAGAGACATTCATCAGTGAGATGTCCTCCATAAAACTGAAATATCATAAAATCGTACACACGTGGGCCTGGAGCCGGGCAGGAGCCATATTTCAGGGGGAACACGGCCCGCGCAGAATACAAGCGTCCGTGCTTGATAAATCGGCCCCCAGTTCACACTGTTCCTTGCTTGTTGGAGAGAGTGAGATGGCCGTTCCATCAACGTCCCGGCTCCCAGAACGGCAGGGACAGCGGCCTCGTCCTCATCTGTCACCGGCTCAGCCTCGGGCACTGCTCTCCGCAGGGCCCAGGCCCCGCGGGCACTTGGAAGCCCTGCTCAGAAGAGGCGAGTCAAGGAGACAAACGATGCCTAGGACGTGTGCAATCAGGGGAGCCGGGAGCAGGCAGGCGGCCGAGGGCCTAGCACTCTCAGCCCATGCGCTCGGCTGGTGTCCCGGGGACTCTCCTGGCAGGGCCTGGACGTGTCTGCCGTCTGACATGAGATGGGCACACCCACCCGGGCAGGGAGTGAGGCTGGGCAGTGGGGGGAGACAGGGATGGGCAGGGCGCAGCGGTAGGGAGTCCCCTGACAATGCCCCTCCACTGTGTCCTGAATCTCCCTTGGGGCCTCACGGGGTCTGCAAACCCAGGATCTCCCCCTCGAGGAGACGGCCGGGAGGGGAGGGCAGCAGTCGCCTGGCCAAAGCCATACCTGTGCCAGGTGGTAACTCTGCGGTTTAGGCCTTCCTTCCCAAACCCGGCAGTTAGGCTCCTCCAAGCCTGTGAGGGTCGGCCCTGGGCTTGGCCAAGCCGGTTTCGTGCTGGGTCATCGGCAGTCACAGAAGCAGTGCAGTGATGGGAGGGATAACAGGGCTGTGTGAACTTGCCACGATAGAGGCTTCCAGGAGGCTCAGCGGTAGAGAATCCACCTGCCGATGTGGGAGACGCAGATCTGGTCCCTGGGTCAGGAGGATCCCCTGGAGAAGGAAATGGCAACCCACTCCAGTATTCTTGCCTGGAGAAATCCCCTGGACAGAGGAGCCTGGCGAGCTACAGTCCATATAGTTTGGGAAAGAGTCGGACATGTCTTGATGACAGAACAACATGAAGCTTCTGTGACACCCCTCCTGAGCACGTTGTCCCACGCCTCTCAGCCCTTCTGGAGAAGTGTGCTCGCCGAGTCCACATCAGAGGCCCAGGGCGGCCATGCACTGGCTAAGGGTGGAAGCAAACAGGTAGCGGATCTCGGTGCCTGGCTGCATAACAGAACCTGCTGTGCACGCCTACCGCTACAGCTGCCACTGCAAAGCGAAGCCAAGCAGGGCTGTGGGCCCCCAGAGGAGGAGGGCCAGCTACTCTCCCGGTGGTCCTGATTTCCATGTGGAAATGGCGTGGGGGCTGTGAGCACCCAACATGTCGGGCCACGGGGTCTCCCGGGGTGTGGATCCAGCCCCGTAGCAGAGGTGGCCTCACCACAGAGCCCCCTCTCCAAGGGTGGCTCTCACCTCTGATTCCAACACGGTTTACGAACGTCAGTTAAGTACAGATTGATAAGCGAACGTACTGAGGTCCTGAGAAGTGGCTCCAGGTACAGGAGTGATAATAACTTGTTACTGTGAGAAATAGGCCTGGGCAGTGCAGTGAATTCTCACCCCTTGATGGCCCCAGGTTCGCACAGGGGCAGGGCACCGAAATAGGCAAAGCAGGACTGGGCTAAGATCTGGAGAAACTGAATTTTGAGTTTGGAGGCGAAACCAGGCCCAGGGACAGAGGAGGAGTGTCCTCCAGCCACCGACCAGCCCTGGCCAGTCGCAGCATCACAGGGGACAGACACCCTCCTTCCGCCAGCTCTCCCGGTCCTGCCACCCCTGACCCGTCCCGCTTTGCTGGCCTCTCCTCTCCCTCCAGCTCCTCCCAGAGGCGAACATGCCCCGCCTTGCACTCTAGTCCCTTCCACACTGACCTTGAGCCAGTGCTCAGGCCCAGCTATGCCGCCCCGGCAGGGACCCTCAGTGTCCAGTGGCTGGTTCTGACCGCGGCCCTCACCCCATGCTGTCCGTTAGGGGTGTGTCTCCCACTCCCTGGGACAGGCCTACGTCAGCCTGCCTGGGCCGCCATCACTATAGACACTACAGACCAGGCCGCCTAAATAAAACCGACCTCTGTTTCGCGCAGTTCTGGGGGCTGAAGTCCACGGCCAGGGTGCACTGATTCTGTCCCTGGTGAGACTCTTCCTGGCTTCAGGCCACCTGCTCACACACTAGGTCCCCACGTGGTGGCAAGGTAGCATGCTGGTTTCTTCCTCTGCTTGAAGGACACTAACTCCACCCTGGGGGGCCCCACCCTCATGACCACATCACCTCCACAAGGCCCTACATCCCAGCACCGTCACACTGGGGCTAGGACCTCAACCTAGGCACTAGGGGGCACCCAGTGGTGAAGAATCTGCCTGCAGTTCAGGAGACCTGGATTTGATCCCTGAGTGGAGAAGATCCCCTGGAGAAGGGAATGGCTACCCCATCTAGTATTCTTGCCTGGAGAATCCCACGGACAGAGGAGCCTGGTAGGCTACAGTGCATGGCAGCACAGAGTCGGACACGACTGAGTGATTAACACGTTCACTCACATACACACAGTGTCACGTGAATCAGTCTTTCTGCCACTCAGCGTCAGGCAGACACACACACACACACACACACACTCTTTCCTGGAGCAGTCTCCCAGTCCTTCGCCCAGGCTCTGGGGTTCAGGAAGGCTGCTCGCTCTGGCATGGAGGAGGTCTTGGGTGGTCCACTTCTCCAGCCATGAGGGATGGACAGGGAGTCATGTGGCCGAGGGGACTGAGTGACACGTTGCTGGGACCTGACGCTCCCTCTGGTCTTGCTGTTAGGAGGATGCAGCTGCCGTCTTGTTAGTAAAACACACGGGCTGAGAGCTGAGACTCCTCCATCAAGCTGTACCTGCAAGCTGCACTGCCTTCGAACCGTTCACTCCTGTGGACCAACACACTCCCTGTGCCTCAGCGGGTTCTCCTGGGCTTTGCTCACTTGCCCCGTCGTCACCTAGAGTGTGGATTACAGGCAAGGGGGGGATGACCGCCTCCTGTTACATGCCTTCCAGGAGCATCTGCTTGCCTGACTGAGCCCCGGAAACTGGCCTCGGGACCCTGCGTCCTCCCCGAGCCGCCTGGAGAGAAACGGGCTCCCGGCCGTGTTCTGGGCGGCCTCTGGGCCGCTGCTCCATTCTAAGCCTTTCTCTGCTGCACTGCCTTCCTTATGCTTCTGGTCTGGGACGTTGATGTGAATTGCGCTCTTTGTTTTGGCAGCTGAATGTCTGATTGTACAGCTCCCAATTATAGCGGGTATGAGCGCGAATGTTCTAGAAAAAATATGTATGCGTGAGCTGCCAAATACGGTGAGTCATCATATTTCCCAACTTTTAGGCAGGTTCGGGTGCCGGGCTGCGTGACCCATGAATCAAGCAGATGCAGTCTTTGCTCTTGGGGGGGGGCACTGATGATCTACTACCTCGGGGGTCAGGGGAGGGAGCGTATTTCTTTCTGTCAGAGGATGCTCGGGAAGCGATAAAGAGGGAGCTTGTTACTCCTATAAAAACTGAGATGGGCCTGACAAATTGTCTTTAATAAAATGTTCTCTGAGGAACGTAACTGGGGAAAGTCAGGGCGAATCCTGGCAGCACCAGGACTGACAGACACTCACGGACGGAGGTGTCCACGTGTCCTGGCTGGGGGCACGGCGCTGTGTGTGTGCGTGTGTGTTCATGTGTGTGTGTGTGTGTGCCTGGGTAGCCACGCACAGTCAAGTGTGTTGTGTGATTTTACATATGCAGGCTTGCCCAGATGTGTGTGCACACCAAGGGCCCAACACATGCATGACAAACTGCGGGGAGACTCCGGCCCACCTGGCCCCTGTGGGGCATATGCCTGGGTCCTGGGTGTGCCCAGATGGTCAAGGGCAGCTCCAGGCATGGGCTCGCCCCTGAAGTCCACACCACCCTCCTTCCCGGTGTCCATCGGGGAAGGTCTCCCCCGACTCCAACCAAGGCAGAGGGGAGGTGGGGAGGGACCCTCTCCCAGCTCAACTAGAGCTGTGTCCAGGATCACAGGTGGACCACGCACCTGCCCCTGCCCCCAGGGCTGGGCCGGGTCTCCCCGGCCACCTTTCTCTGTCCAGCCCATGCCCTTCTCTCTGATCTGGTCTGCATGAAGTGCCCCCTTCTCCAGGGAATCTTCTGTCCAAGCCCAGCTGCACCTCTCCGGACCTCCCGTGTCAGTCAAGCTGGAAGGGGCACCCCCTGGCATACCTCATGCTCTGTGCCCAGGCCCCTTGCCAACAGGGCCAGCCAGAGCCCACCCCTACCTCTGGGACACATAGCGATGCTGGCTGCACCCTACACGCACCCCCATCAGTGACTCAAGACCCCCATCCCTGGAGCCAGGCAGAGTCTACAGGAACTTGCCCCCCTGGGAGGATGGAGAGGCGGCTAGGGGTGGAAGGACATGGAGGCTGGAGGGGCTGGGGGGCGCGCCGGGTGGGGGCAGGCAGCCGGTGATGGAAAAGCAGGAGAGACATGGGTGGGGGTGGAGGCGTGTTCGCTCTGATGCCTAGAGCTGGAGAGAGTCAGCCATGGACCCCAAATCCCACCTCCCCTCTTCCTTAGCAACAGAGGCAGTGGGAGCCAACCCGAGCTGTGATCTCCCAGCTCCTCCCAGAAGGTGGGGGCTGCGGAGACGGGCAGAGTCACTGTAGGGAAGGGGCTTCTAGGGAAGCCCTCTGGGGACAGATCAGCCAGCCTCCTGGGGCCCTCTGCCCCTCCTTCTTCCTACTGCTAGACCAGGAACATCCCCGAGGTGTCTGGGACCAGAGGGTGGAGGATGGAGTTGAAGGCAGAAGATCCGGCCAGCCTGGCCCCCATGGCCCCTGAGCTGCCATGCTGACCTCAGACAGCACAGCCCGGATGCTTCTGGAAACGAGAAACCAGCCTGTCTCTAAGGTGGAAGCCGGTGTAGCCACCTGCTCTACTCCTGGCTGAGCCGGGGCATCTCTCTGGGGGCTCCAGGGATGTGCCAGGTGGGACCTTCAGGCAGACAGGACCACTTGGGGTTTGGGGAGAATACAGCCTTTGGGCAAAGAGTGGGCCTGGGAGAGGGGGACCCAGGGCAGGGGACCAAGAACAGGCTGACCTGCTGCTGCAGGGTGGCTGCTGGATTCAGGGAGCCTGAGAGCCGCGTCCAGCAGGGCAACTCCAGGGACGCCAGATGCCTCATTAGCGAGAGGGAGCCGTGTGCAAAGGACTCTGCGAGTTCTGTCGGAGTTCTGGAAGGTTCTGTTTCAGAGGTAATTGAGAGCATCTTGGTTGCTGATGGGGAAATGTGAGCATTCAGATAACAAAGGTGAAAAGCGGAGGGTGGAGAGAATGGGTCCAGAGGACCCCTGGGTGTCAGGTGATGGTGGGACACCCCTGGAGGAGGGGCACCCTAAGAGGGGGAGCAGGCAGTGGTCCTGGGCCACCTTGGGGAAACACCGAGGACGTTGTGGGGTTTTAAGCCAAGGAGTGACATGGTAGGTAGGGCTTTGTGGGGGCAGACATGTCTGGTGGCAATGCCTGGGGCAGGCGGAGAGGGTCGGGGCAGAAGACGAGGCTGGCAGAGCCCCCACGGGGAGGCCTGAGCCTGGGGAAGCCGCTGTCAGGACCCTGGAGGTGGAGGAGCATCCTTGCCCGCCAGGCCGGGTGTGGGGGCGGGCATCCGCAGACCCCATTTTGAGAGAAAAGTCTAGGGGCGGGCGTTTTACGTTCCTCACTTCGGGGGATAAAAGAAGCTATAAAAATTGCAGGCAGGTGTGCCTCACGTCTTGGTAATTTCCAAAGGATTGCTTTTAATATGATAGGCACATAAAAGAGTTTAAAAGCAACTGCTTTGCATAGACATTACCCGTGCTAGCGGAGCCTCGTGGAGCCAGGGGGGCGCTTTACCCTTCCTGGAGACTCGGGGGCAGCGGGAGATGCAGGCAGGTGGCTCGGGGGACCAGGTCCGCTCCATCACGCGGAAATGTGTTCTCAGGAGGCAAAGTCCTGCCCCAGTTCACAGATTCGGGCCCTCCTCCTGCCCCTGCCCTGCCCTTAGCTTACCTCACATCATGCAAGGTCATCCCCAGGACTGGGAGGTGCCTGTGGCATAGACACAGAGCCCACCGTCTGGGGCGAGGTAGGGGTGATGCGTTTTTGGGCAGAGGGAATTTCGTGACAGCCCTGTTGGGGCAGAACGTGGGGCCCCAGGATTGAGGGTGTGAGCAGATACCAGCCGGTCACTGTGTGAGCTGATGAAGAAGTACCCACCTGTCTTTCTGGAGAAAGATGCTGGCCAGGAGCTGGAGGTGACAGGAGTGTCCCCCTCCCTACGGGCTCCTTGCAAGCTGTGAGCTACTTTGCGTGTCACTGGTGCGTGAGCTGTGCACCGTGCACTTGAGTGTGAGCACAGAGGTGGCTGGGAGCTTGGAAGACCCTGGAGGGGCAGGGAAGCCCGCTAGACACCTGAGCACCGCACATGACTTCGTGCGCAGACGTGATGAGCCCAGAATCCGAACCGTCTACAGATCAGAGCTAGTGAGAGAGCCCGTGGATTCTATTTGCCGTTCGCTGCGGCTCCGTGCCGTCCGCTTTTGAATCTGTCCCTCTTTCTGGAGGCGAGTCTTTTGATCCTCACTCGTGTCTTCAATTCCCTCTTTTTCCGGTTCTGCATTTGCTCTGTTCTGCATTCCGTGGACGGCGGTCAGAATCTCTGAAGTCTGGGTCTGTTCTTTCCTCCCGATCTTGCTGGGCTTTTCTGCGGGTGATTGTTCATCCCTGCGGTTGTGCAAGTGTTAGTTATGAGATCATAGAGGTTTGATCTCTCCTGTGGAAAGCCAGGGAAGGGCCCGTTTGAGGAGGTGAAGGGGCCTGGGACTCTTGGGTAGGCGTCTCTGCTTCCACCAAAGGCAGGGCTGAGACGACCCTTTTTGCTGCTTTCTGCTTCTGCAGGACTCTTCCTCCCTCACTCCCCCCACACTCCCATCAGCTCACCTCCTCTCTCCAATGACCCCTGAGTCCTGGCTTTAGGAGGTGATTTCTGGTCCAGTAATCAGTGACTGGGGCGGGGCGGGGGGTGAGTCAGCATTTCCCAGATTGATTGTAGACCTGTTAGTCTCGTCTTGTTTCCCATCAGCAATTGCCTTATAGCTTCTAAAGCTTCTTATGTGCATACAAATTTACTACTACCACTTCTGCTTCCCTGGTGGCTCAGACGGTAAAGCATCTGCATGCAGTGCAGAGACCCAGGTTCGATCCCTGGGTCGGGAAGATCCCCTGGAGAAGGAAATGGCAACCCACTCCAGTACTCTTGCCTGGAAAATTCCATGGACTGAGGAGCCTAGCAGGCTACAGTCCATGGGATCGCAAAGAGGTGGACACGACTGAGCAACTTCACTAATTCACTTCTGTCCTCTCCCTATTCACCAGGGAGGTGGCATAAGGTAGCTAAGTAGGTCTAGTCTTTGTCTCCGAGGAAATAAAGAAAAGCTATTATTTCATGCATCCTTGGGTGGGCTTTCCGGGCCCAAGCCCTTGGTCTGGCCTCTGGCCTGCCTGTGTGGCTCTTCCTGGCTGCAGGCATAAGCCCCTGAGGGTTCACCCACCCAGGCAGCAACACCTGTGAGCTGTGTGTTTATAAACAGCCTGTCTGCTGGAAATAAATCTTGGTGCTTTCCCTGGGAAATATAGTCTATAAATCACTGCGACATTTGAGACGAGGATCCCCTGCTCCAACTCCTCCCCCTTGCCGGCTGGCCCCCCGACGCTGGCTGCAGAGCCTGGGGGTGGCCAACCAGGGTCGTGTGGATGAGGTAGGGAGTCAGTTAGAGATGAGATCAGTGGCGTCTTCGAATGTCAGCTTTGTCGCTGCAGAAATGGCCTTGTGCTGCAGTGGTGGGGAAAGACGAGTCTGGAGCATTCAGTGGGAGGGCTGCTGCTACTTTGCTTCATCCTGGCCTTAAGACACCTCTGCTGTCAGAGCGTGCAGTCAGGTTTTAATCCTGTGATGGGAATTTCACGTGTCCGCTTGGCTGGGCTTTTGTGCCTACTTGTTTGGTCAAATACCAGCTTAGATGTTGCTGTGAAGGTGTGTTTAAGATGGTTGAAGCGTGCATACATGCTCAGTCGTGTCTGACCCTTTGCGCCCCAGGCTGCTCTGTCCATGGGATTCTCCAGGCAAGAATACTGGAGTGAGTGGCCAGGCCCTCCTCCAGGGGATCTTCCCAACCCTGGGATTGGAGACAGGTGTCCTGGATTACAGGTGGATTCTTTCCAGTCTGACCTACCAAAAGACCTTTTTAAATGAGAGAGAAAGTGAAAGTCTCTCAGTCGTGTCCAGTTCGTTGTGCCCCATGGACTGCAACCTGCCAGGTTCCTCTGTTCATGGGACTCTCCAGGACAGAATACTGGAGTGAGTAGCTGTTCCCTTCTCCAGGGCATCTTCCCAATCCAGGGATCGATCCCAGGTCTCCTGTATTGAGACGGACTCTTCTCCAGCTGAGCCATCAAGGAAGCCATTTTAAAAGAGATTAGCATTTAAATCAACAGATTTCGAGGAAAGCGATCACCTTCCATAATGTGAATGGGCCTCATCCAATCAGTTAAAATCCTTGAGAAAAGCCTGAGGTTCCCTGAAGAGGAAGGGATCCTGTCTTCAGATCACCTCCGGATTCAAGGCTACAACGTCGACTCCTGCTGGAAGTTCCAACCGGCTGGCCCATCCCACAGCCTCAGACATGCCAGCTACCTCAGCCTCAGGAACTGACTCTTTAAAATAAGCCAATCTTCCTCTCTACCTATAGCTAGCTAGAGAGATAGACGGATAGATAGATAGAATATCTGTATTTGTATTAGTCAGGGCTCTCCAGAGAATCAGGACCAATAGGAAAGAGAAACAGATAGATAAATGATAGGTTGGTACTATCGGATAGATCATTCTAATCCAAAAGATCTTTCTATCTCTCTATCTATGTATTATCTACCTGCCATCCATCAGTCAATCTATCTGCCTATCATCCTACCTATCTGTTTATCTGTCTATTTACCTATCATTCTCTCTATCTTTCTGTTATCTATTATCTGTCTATCTACCCATCTAGCCATCCATCCATCCACCCATCCATCCATCCTACTGGCTGTTTCTCCGGAGAACCCTGACTAACACAAAAGCAGACGGTTGGTGCTCATTTAACATTTTTGCAGTGGGACAGCTTGAAGAAATCACATTTGAGTGATTCACTCAAGGCCATAGGACACCAAGTCAAGAAAGGGAGATGACAAAAGGCAGAGCACTGCTTATTGTGCCCTCCGCCCCGTGTCCTTCAAATCCAGCACCTGATCCTGACGAACCCCCTGCTGGAGGCACCTGACCCCCGGCTTCTGCTTAGTGTTCTGAAGTGGACCACCAGTCTGGTATGATAAGTGTCACTTGCTAAACAGCTTGCATGTGCTTCTCCAAGAGAAACGTAAGGACTAGTGAATGGAGGAGGTGCTCAACTCAATTTCCACTGAAATTGCTGAATTATGGTCATGAGAAAGCTAGTTACAGCTTGTGGAGTCGAAGTGTGGAGAGTCTCAGTTTGGGAATCAGATTGAGGTTTAAATCCAGCTCATTCGTGTCCTTAGTCATTCACTCTCTTTGTGTCTTGCTTTCCACATACAAATGAACACAGCGTCATCTGTCTCACTAGATGTATGTGCTGGGCTGTTGCTTCCATTGTGTCTGATTCTTTTCAACCCCATGCACTATAGCCCACCAGGCTCCTCTGTCCATGGGATTCTCCAGGCAGGAATACTGGAGTGGGTTGCCAGGCCCTCCTATA
Organism: Capra hircus; assembly: GCF_001704415.2. Taxonomy (NCBI): domain Eukaryota; kingdom Metazoa; phylum Chordata; class Mammalia; order Artiodactyla; family Bovidae; genus Capra; species Capra hircus. The sequence goes on from NC_030812.1 coordinate 116,477,189, forward strand.
GGGGATCTTCTCAACCCAGGGATTGAACCTGTGTCTCTTGAATCTCCTATATTGGTAGACAGGTTCTTTACCTCTAGCACCACCTGGGAGGCCCAACTACACACACACAGGCACACCCATTCATCGACACTTCTGTGCTTTTCTCTTTCCTGCCTGCCTTGGAAGTCCATGCTGCTGCACGGTGAGTGCTCAGAGGACGCCTGTGAAAGCACCTGTGACTCGTGGACGAGTGGGCCTGCAGATTGCATGGTTCTTCACCATCCGTATTTTAGGTACATGGTATTCCTGGGTGGGGATCAGATCCTTTCACCTAGATGTTAGGTAAAATTCAATTTTCAGAGGGACTGAGAGTTGAAATCCAAATGGAATCTGTTTGGACCCCAGCAGTGAGTAGACAGGAAGGGCAACACTTCACACCGATTCAGAGTCTCGTTCAGTTGGAGCTTCCAGTGACCCCGTGTGCTGGACCTATTATTGATGTGATCGATTGTGGGTAGAGAATGGGGAACTAGGGCTATTTGGGTGTTACATTAAGGGCTCCAGTTAAGCTTAAGAGAGGTCTACAAGGTGACGAGTGGCCTTGGCTGGCATGGCCCTTTGCTCCACCATCCTCCTGCTCTAGGGAAAGAGATGTGACCCAAGGAGGGAGGGCATGTCAAGGGCATTGGTGCCTCTTGCCCAGATCCAAGGATGGCTCTGCAATGAGCAACTGCTGGAAGGGTGTCATGGGCTGAATGCTCATGGTTCTTCCTGCCCCCTCCCAATGCTTATGTGAAAGCCCTGACCCTGGATGTAACTGTAGTAGGACATGAGACCTTTCGGAGGTGGTTAGGGCACGAGAGTGGAGCCCTCATGAATGGAGATGGTGCCCGTATAAAAGGGCCCAGAGAGCCCTCTCATCCCTTCTGCCATGTGAGTGCAGCAAGCACGTAGTCCTCTATGAACCAGGATGCCAGCCCTCATCAGACACCAAATCTGCCAGCGTATTGATCTTGGACTTGCCAGGTTTCAGAACTGTGAGAAAGAAATGTGTTTTGTTTAAGCCTCTACGTCTAGAGTAATAATATCTTATTGTAACCACTGAAACTTGCTAAGACAGGACACTAGGGGATAAAAGAGAAGGTCCAGATAAAAGTAGGGAAGGAAGAAGAAAACTCAGATCTCCAAAAGGACACAGCCGCATTTTTAACACTAGGTGATAACATCAGAAGAGGCAGCCCTAGAGTTCTGAAGCTACAAAAGCTATTCTGGTCCACTCTTTCCTTCTAATAATATTGGAAAATTATGTCACTTAACCTTCAGCAGCAACAAAAGATTATAGTTGAATTACGTGCAAAATTAGTATAAGAAAAAATAAAAGAGAACAGTTAGCATAATAGTATCTTTACCAAAAAAAGTTAGGCACAACAGAAAGCTATATCCACACACACACAAAAACTTTAACTTTCAAAAACAATCTATTTTTTCTTTTCTACAAAAATCAAAATTGGTGAAAGAACAGAAAACACTAAAAATGACACATACATTAGATGATTAAGCAAAGACAAGAGAAAGAGAGCTCATAGAACTTAGTGAATAATTAGAAATAGAAGGAAAAAGATCAATTAAAAGGATATGAAATTAAATATCTATCAAAGAAAATGCCATTAGAGAAATGAAAATTGTAAAGAGGGAAATATGTTAAAAAGATAATTGGAAAAGACATTAAAACTGTTTGAAAGTAATAAAGGAGACTGGAAAAGAAGACTCAATATATGTGCAATGGGGGAAGCTGAGGTGCAAAACCAACTCATCAGACAATGAATCCTGAAACCAATGTTTTAAAAATACACCTTCTAAAAGAAGACTTAAACTTAGATGTTAAAAAAGGACACACTCCAAGTATGGGAAAATCTCCACAGCATGATCAACGCAAAAGCATAGTCTTATAAAACTGTTGGGCTTTAGGTTTAAAAAAATCATTCCTGGATATTCGTGCAAGAAGAACGGGGATCTAAAAGAAATAAACTGATACTGACCTGAATTTTTGACAAGTCTTCATATCAGAGGAGAATAGGGGAAATGTGAGTCAGCAGACTGACTGACCTTCAGGTATACAAACTTATGAAAACTCAGAAAATGTTGCTATGAATCCTTCTTGAAGTGTGTAGCTGAGAACCAGGGTTTGCAACAGAAATAACTGGAGAGGCACTGGCAGAAGGCTGGACAGTCAATGTGGTATACCAGGTGTACCTGCGGAGGTATGCCAGGTGTGCCTGCGGAGGTATACCAGGTGTGCCTGCGGAGGTATGCCAGGTGTGCCTGCGGAGGTCACATGAAGTAATGGCTATCAGGAAGATAGGAAGTGTGTGATGACCATGTGCTCAAACAATGTTTAATCTGGGAAACTATCAAAATTGGGGCAAAGATAGTGAAAAAAAACAGCGTAATATAGCTGATTACTTTAGGCATTCACTGAGAAATGCAACCGCGCTCTTTCGGGTTGGTTGCTTTGGGAGAAGAAGGGTAGAGGGAGGGAGACACTAGAGGGCTGGTAATCTGTGTCCAGGGAAAGAGATGATGCCGGAAACATAAAGGTATTATTGGAAAGATGTTCATGAGAACAAAAATACGAGCCTTTCTGTATACCTGAAGGTATTCCTAAGAAAGAGAAAGATGGATAAATACAAAGAGCAAATTAAACACAGAACATGATGGGCGAGTATATGTGTGTGTGTGGTACATACGTCATTTCCATACATATGGATACTTCACAACTATGACAGAATGTGGACAAGCATTGATTGTACTGACAAGTACTGCACAGAAATGGACTGAATTCAAATAAAAGAAGCATGACTCTCAGATTGGCTCGCAAAGCGAGTCAGTAGTGTGCTGTGTGCATGAAAGCTGCCTAAACTAAAGCCGTTTTTTTAAAGAATTAAGAAGAAAGGACCCTATAGCATGGAAGCAACTTTCAAGGGGGTAGAGACTGCAGGAGATAGAAGGAGAAGGGGACAAAGAAATGCTCATAACCGAAGAATTCACTCCGCCACTCTCAGTCCAAGAGAAATCCAGAGGACGCGCTCAGGAAGGAGGTGGGAGAGCCAAACGCCATGACTAATGAGGCAGGCCCTATAGAGACGTATTGACCTCTGAACTCTGGTAATCGAGAATACATCATTTTAAAAGTACATGGAACATCCCCTCAAACTGACCACATCTTGTGCTATAAAGAGAACCTCATTAAATTCTAAAGCATAGAAGTAATACAACCAGCATTCTCTTACCATGAGCAATAAAACTAGAAGTTAATTATAGCATTAACCAAACAAAAAAGCCTGCTTACAAAGATATGCTATCAAATAACTCTTGGAACAAAAGCAAACTCAGTATGAAATTACAAAACTTCATAAAAATAACAGTAATGAAAACCAAAAGTATAAAAAGCCAAAGAGTACAGTGAAAGCAGTTATAAACAAACAACTCTAGCCTTAAAAATGAATGTAAATAAAAATGAAAATATAAAAATAAATAAATATCAAATACAAAAAGTTAGAAAAGGAGCAACAAAGTCAGCCCCACAAAAAAGCAGAAAATGGAAGGAACAGAAATACTAAAGTGGGAAAAAAAACTGAACCAGTAAATGCACCCCAAATCTGATTTTTAGATAAACTATGAGGCTATCTCAAAAAAGGTGCTGTTGAGGGTTGAGAGCGAGAGAGCACATATTAGGGATGACAAGTGTAAAGTGAAAGAAAGAAAGTGAAGTCGCTCAGTCGTGTCCGACTCTGTGCGACCCCATGAACTGCAGCCCACCAGGCTCCTCTGTCCATGGGATTCTCCAGGCAATACTGGAGTGGAGTGCCATCGCCTTCTCCAAGTAGCCATCAAATCTAGAAGGGCATATTTTTAAAACAAGTTTATTCTGTAAAATATTTTTAAAGCAAGATCACTTTGTAAAATTGCCTGCAAATAAAGTTAAATGCCAAGATGGAATATATAACTTCTTAGAAAAATACAAAGTACAAAAACTGACCCCGTTAGAGAGAAAAGATCTAAAGAGGCCAGTTACCACTGAAAAAAATACAGACAGTAGTTAAAGGTCACTAAATCCTCCCGGCACCATTTGCACAGGGGAAATATACCAAGTTTTAATTAGATCAGTTAATAGCAATACTACTTAAATCATTTAAGAGACGAGGAAAAGGTGGAAAACTTCCAGATTCTATGACAAGTAAAAACCCCTATAACATGACAGAGCTTTTATTAAAGAACCAAATTACTGACCAATGTCACTTATAATTATAGACACACCAAAATCTTAGATAAAACATTATGTAGCAGAAGCAAATAGCAGTTTCAAAATAGTGTATCATGATCAAGTGGTTGTTTTACCAGTAATGGGAAGGTGGTTCAATATTAGAAAACATATTCGTATGATTTATTACGTGAACAAGGACTAAGCAAAAAATCTGATCACTTCGAAAACAGAACAGACTTTTTACATTAACTAAACACATTTGTGCAAAAATACTCGATAAAATATCAATTGGTGTGCCCAAAAGCTAACACAAAACTCAGTGGCTAAAACAAACATCCTTCCAGCTAAAGACAGGAAGAAAATAGCAGGACACGCCCCTCTGACCTTTGAGAGTTGCAATGAGAAGAGAGGAAGGAAATAGAGGCACAGAAACTGGAAAACAGGAGAAAACAAGATCATTTCTATTTGCAGATGATTTGCGCAATAATTTGCAAAATTAAATATTTTGAAGATACTCCCAAATCAAAGGAAAGCGTCTCACAGAAAAGGGATGGGGACCATGTGAACGTGAACGTCGCTCAGTTGTGTCTGACTCTTTGCGACCCCAGGGACTATACAGTCTGTGAATTTTTTTCCAGGCCAGAATACCGCAGTGGGTAGCTGTTCCCTTCTCCAGGGGATCTTCCCGACCCAGGAATGGAACCGGCGTCTCCTGCATTGACACTCTTTACCAGCTGGGCCAGCAGGGAAGCCCAGGGCATTAGAGTAGCGTACTGTAAAAGCAACATTTAAAAATCACTAAGAGTTTAAGATGGAATAACTCCCCTTATTTCTACCGCTAAAACCCCTGGACGTTGTGTATAAAAGTAAGGAGTCTCTAGGAGGGGGAGAGGCAGAGACAGCCTGACTCGGGGACCCAGACAGTGACACAGCCGTGAGTTCTCTGGGTGTGGGTACGTTCGCCTCATACATCCGGGGCTTGGAGCCGAAGATGCAGAGAGTCTGGAAATACAAGCAATAGCAACGCAACGAGAACAACCCTGCTTTCTGTGGCTGAGGGGCGAGGAAGGGGGCAGCTCTGCAATGTTTGGACGGCAACTGCCCCGCTCCAAGAAACACCAGAAGAATCTGGGGCCCACCTCACTCACATCGGTAAAGACCACTCCCACTCATCAGGAGGGAGACAGCCCTCGACTCCTGGCGGGCTGGGTGTCAGAGGGGTGCAGTGAAGAGTGAGGGTGCTCAGCCCCACCCACCAGGTTGGGAGGGAACCCCATTTGCATCAAGAGCAACAAAGCGCCCTGCCCACATTGGGAGTGGAGGGAGGTCCAGTGGGGAACCTGGGCACGTGCGTCTGCCTCCACTGACCTACAACGAGAGAGACTGGGAGCACGGTGCCCCTCCCCTCCGCTCCTGAGCAGCGTGAGGAGGAAAAGAAGTTGTCACCAGTAGGCCTGCTCTGCAGCTGACGCAGGCTCGCATGAGAGCCCGTCTCATAATGTAACACAAAAGTGGCAGGCTTCACTTGCGAAATCACTTGTCAGACCAAGAATTGGGACGACCTTAAGCTGAGTGGGAAAGACAGCCGCCAGAGGACAGAGGTGTTAGAGTGACCTGATAAGCCTTGGAGAGCATCCCTGATAAAAAGCCTCCAAAGAGCAATTATGTACACACTGCAAGCAAGGAAACAGAGAAAGCAAAAGCAAAGAAATACGGAGACGAAGAAAAGCAAGCAAGAAGTTTCAACCTGAATAATACAACAGAGTGAAGAAGCACCGTGGGGTAGGGTGGGTTCAACATCAGGATGGAGAGGGGAGGACCCATGAACCGGAAGATGAAGCAAATTTAAAAACAAACAAACAAAAACAATCAGCACATCAGAGAGGAAGTTGCTTGAAGAGAAAAGAACAAAGCCTCAGGGACCCGTAGGACGATAGCAAAAGTCTAAAATGTGGGTTATTTTGTTCCCCAAAAAGAGAAGTAGGGAGGGGCTGAAAAGTACTGGCAGAAATAATGACTGAAAACTACCCAAATTGTCAAGACACAGACATCGACAGATTCAAGAAGATGAAAGAACCTCAAACAGGATAAACCTACAGAGACCTGTGTCAAGATACATCATAATTAAACTTCTGAATGGTAAATACAAGGGAAAAATTGGAAAGTGGTCCGAGAAAAATGCGCTACTTGGAGATAAAGCAGTTTGAACAACAGTGGATTTCTCATGGGAAACCAAGGAAATACTACTTCAGATCCTGAGAAGAATGAGCTGCCAACCCCAAACCCTATCCTCGGTGAAAATAGCTCTCATGAATGAAAGCGAGCCAAGATATCTCAGATGAAGGAAAACCAAGAGAGGCTGTCACCAGCGGACCGACCCTGGAAGAACGGCTCAAGTAGCTCTTTCAACAGAAAAAAAAGAAAAAAATGAAAAATTATGAAGGGACCTTAGCATACCAAGAAGCAAGACAGTGCAGTGAACAGAAACGTGGGCAAACGCCGCAGACTCCCCTTCTCCTCCTGGGTCTTAGAAATTACACCTAACGTCTGTAGCAAAACTACAACAGTCTCTGACGCGCCGCTCAAAGTATGCGAGACGCTGTCGAGGCAATGTTATGTGTGATTAACCGTGGAGATAAAGGGCTGTACCTCATACACTACAGATGAATCAAAATGGAATCCTAGAAGATGTTCAAATAACCCACGGGAAGACGGGAGGAAGTAAACGAAAAACCCCGGAGAGGAGGAACAGCAAACAAGAACTAAAGTCGCAGAGTTAACTCCTCGCATATCAGTCATTGCATCAATATGAATATGCTAATTAAGATACAGACAGTGGAGGAGTGAGTTAAAAAGCATGACCCAGCCATGTGCTGTCTGCAAGAAACTCACTTCAAATACAACAATACTGGCAAGTGGAAAGCAGAAGGGTGGAAAAAGATGTACGGCGTAAACATTAATCCAAGGAGAGCAGGAGTAGCCAAATTGATATCAGGCAAAGCAGGTTTCAAAGCAAAGAAAATCACCAGGGGCTGAGAGGGACACTCCATGATGATGTTAAGGTCAGTCCACCAAGAAGACAGGGGGCTTCCCAGGTGGCCCAGTGGTAACGAATCTGCCTACCAATGCAGGAGACACAGCAGACTTGAGTTCGATCCCTGGGTTGGGAAGATCTCCTGGAGAAGGAAAGGATTTATCTGTAGTGTATGAAGGACAGAAGGCTTCCCTCTCTTTGCAGCCCTGGAGAAGGAAGTGGCAACCCAGTCCAGTATTCTTGCCTGGGAAATCCCACGGACGGAGGAGCCTGGTGGGCTACAGTCCATGGGGTCACAAAGAGTCGGGCGTGACTTAGTGAGTAAACAAGGAGAACCAAGAAGACGAAGAATCCTAGATTTGGATGCAGTGAACAGCAGTGCTGCGGAGTCGATGAGACAAACCCTGCAGGATAGGCAAGGGAAAAAGACGAACCACAGCTGGAACTGGAGACTTCCACAGCACTCTCTTGACAACTGATGGAAAACCTATACAGAAAATCAGCAAGATAGAAAAGCGCCCAGCAACACCATGAACCAATAAGATCTTATAAGACGCTCTGGCCAACAAAAGCAGAACACGCTCACTTTTCAAGTGCCCACAGAAGTATTGGCAATACACCAGGATAGAACACATCCTCGGTCGTGACATTTCTTTCAGCTGCTTTTAAAAGAATTGAAATCACACAGGGTGCTCTCGGACCACAGTGGAGTCAAACCAGGAATGAGTAACCGAATGAAAACAGGAGAACATCCGGAACATTTGAAACCTGAACAACACCCTTCTGAATAATCCGTGGGTCAAAGAAGAAAATCTCCAGGGAGCTAAAACAAATACTCGAGCTGAACACGGATGGAAATAGAATTAATTTGTGGAGCGCAGATAAAGTGGGGATAGAAGCAAACTCGTAACACTCAATGTACATGTCGCAAAGAGGGAAATTCTCAGACCAACAATCACAGAAGCTCCCACTTCAATCAAGAACCGGAAAGCAGGAGAGCACAGTGGAGTCACAGCGAGCAGGGAGAAAAGACGGGAGTGGGAATGAAATACAGGGGTGTCGCGAAGACGGCAGCTTCACCCAAGCTGGCACACAGGTTGAAGGCAATGCCCATCAGTCTCGGAAAGAGTTCTTCCTATACACAGATAAGATCATTGTAAAATTTATATGGAAAGGCAAAGGTACTTAAAACTGCTAAATTTTACATTTTGAAAAAGATTCAAGTGGGAAGAATTGGCTGACTTGACTCATTTTCATTTCTGATTGTGGTGGGCTATATACAGAATAGAAATCACCATCCTAATCACTGAATTGCACCGTTTGGTGGTGCTAAGTACGTTCACATGGCTGTGCAGCTAATCCTCGGGACTCTTTTCATCTCGCAAACCTGAAACTCTGCCCCATTAAGCAGTAACTTGTCCTGTCCCCTCTACCCAGCCCCTGGCACCCACCATTCTACATCTGTCTCAGTGAATTTGGCTACTCTTGGGACCTCATATAAATGAAATTGTGTAGTTCAGTTCAGTTCAGTCACTCAGTCATGTCTGACTCTTTGTGACCCCATGGACTGCAACACACCAGGCCTCCCTGTCCATCACCAACTACCGGGGTTCACCCAAACCCATGTCCATTGAGTCGGTGATGCCATCCAGCCATCTCATCCTCTGTTGCCCCCTTCTCCTCCTGCCCTCAGTCTTTCCCAGCATCAGGGTCTTTTCAAATGAGTCAGCTCTTCACATCAGGTGGCCAAAGTATTGGAGTTTCAGCCATCAGTTCTTCCAATGAACACTCAGGACTGATCTCCTTTAGGATGGATTGGTTGGATCTCCTTGCAGTCCAAGAGACTCTCAAGAGTCTTCTCCAACACCACAGTTCAAAAGCATCAATTCTTCGGCGCTCAGCTTTCTTTACAGTCCAACTCTCACATCCATACATGACCACTGGAAAAACCATAGCCTTGACTAGACAGACCTTTGTTGACAAAGTAATGTCTCTGCTTTTCAATATGCTGTCTAGGTTGGTCATAACTTTCCTTCCAGGGAGTAAGTGTCTTTTAATTTCATGGCTGCAATCACCATCTGCAGTGCCGAACTGTGATGGTATTTGTCTGTTTTTCATATTTGTGACTGGCTTGTTTCTCTTAGCATGAAGTCCTCAAGCTTCATCCATGTTGTAGCTGGTGTCAGAATTTCCTTCCTTTTTCAGGCTAAGCAATAAATATCCTATTGTATTGAAGTTCCAATACTTTGGCCACCTGATGCAAAGAGCCAACTCATTGGAAAAGACCTTGATGCTGGGACAGATTGAGGGCAGGAGGAGAAGGGGGTGATAGAGGATGAGCTGGTTGGATAGCATCACCAACTCAATGGACATGAGTTTGAGCAGACTCCAGGAGATAGTAAAGGACAGGGAGGCCTGGCATGCGCTACACTCCGTGGGGTCGCAAAGAGTCAGACACAACTTAGCAGCTGAAAGACAACATCCTATTGTGCGTACAGACCACATTTTGTCTGAAAAATCATTTGCTGCTGGACAGTTATTTGAGTTATTTCCAACTTTTGACTTTCGTGAATAATGCTGCTATGACTATGGGATAGCACGTGTGCAAACCCCTGTTCACACCCTGCTTTCAATTCTTCTGCGTAGCCACTGGGAAGCAGAGTTAGTGGGTCACATGACAACTCTGTTTTTATTCTTTGAGGAACCTCCACACTGTTCCTCAGCAGCTACACCACTTTGCATTTCCAACAGTGCACAAGGCCCCAATTTCTCCACATCCTCACCAACACTGTTTTCTGTGTTTCTGACAATAATGGGTGTGAGGTGACATCTCAGAGTGCCTTTCACTTACATTTTCCTGGTGATTAGTGATGTTGGAAATCTTTTCATGCGCTTAGTGACCATTTGTGTGTCTTCTTTGGAGAAATGTCTATTCAATACTTGACCACTTTTCTGATGATGTTGTTTGGTTTTGTTGTTATTGCTGAGTTATGGGAGTTCTTTATGTTTTGACAATAACCTCATACAGATGCACAATTTGCAAACTTTCTCTTCCATCCTGGAAGTTGCTTTTTCACTCTGTTGATTGTGTTTTTTGATGCACTCCAAGAGAACGTGGCAAACCCACTCCAGTTTTCTTGCCTGGAGAATTCCGTGAGCTGCCTATAGTCCATGGGGTCACAAACAGTGACACAGACGTGACCGAAGTGACTGAGCACAGGCATCTGATTTTAAGAGGTTTTAAAAATAGCTACTGTATTCAAGGTCAGTATTGGCAGAGAATACCAGAGACAAATAGGGAACCCACAAATAAGTCCACACAGATATGTCAGCTGATTTTTGACAAAAGTGCAAAGCAACCTAATGGAGAAAAGATACCGTTTTCAGCAAATGGTGCCAGGGCAAAGCCCAGAACCCAAACCAAACAAAAACTCAGTTGGGTTCTTGCATATGATTTCACATTGGAAGGGACTGCAGACTTGAATGAAACCTATGGGAAAGAAATACAGGAGAAAATCTGCAGAACTCAGGGCTAGGCAAGGGACTCTTAGACTCATCCCTGAAAGCACACATGTACATGCTAGTAAAGTAATGCTCAAAATTCTCCAAGCCAGGCTGCAGCAATACGTGAACCGTGAACTCCCTGATGCTCAAGCTGGTTTCAGAAAAGGCAGAGGAACCAGAGATCAAATTGCCAACATCTGCTGGATCATGGAAAAAACAAGAGTTCCAGAAAAGCATCTATTTCTGCTTTATTGACTATGCCAAAGCCTTTGACTGTGTGGATCCCAATCAACTGTGGAAAATTCTGAAAGAGATGGGAGTCCCAGACCACCTGACCTGCCTCTTGAGAAATCTGTATGCAGGTCAGGAAGCAACAGTTAGAACTGGACATGGAACAACAGACTGGTTCCAAATAGGAAAAGGAGTACATCAAGGCTGTATATTGTCACCCTGCTTATTTAACTCATATGCAGAGTACATCATGAGAAACACTGGGCTGGAAGAAACACAAGCTGGAATCAAGATTGCTGGGAGAAATATCAATCACCTCAGATATGCAGATGACACCACCCTTATGGCAGAAAGTGAAGAGGAGCTAAAAAGCCTCTTGATGAAAGTGAAAGAGGAGAGTGAAAAAGTTGGCTTAAAGCTCAACAGTCAGAAAATGAAGATCATGGCATCTGGTCCCATCACTTCATGGGAAATAGATGGGGAAACAGTAGAAACAGTGTCAGACTTTATTTTTTTGGGCTTCAAAACCACTGCAGATGGTGACTGCAGCCATGAAATGAAAAGACACTTACTCCTTGGAAGAAAAGCTATGACCAACCTAGATAACATATTCAAAAGCAGAGACATTACTTTGCCGACTAAGGTTCATCTAGTCAAGGCTATGGTTTTTCCAGTGGTCTTGTGTGGATGTGAGAGTTGGACTGTGAAGAAGGCTGAGTGGCAAAGAATTGATGCTTTTGAACTGTGGTGTTGGAGAGTCCACTCCAACACTCTCTCTCTTGAGAGTCCCCGGGACTGCAAGGAGATCCAACCAGTCCATTCTGAAGGAGATCAGCCCTGGTGTTCTTTGGAAGGAATGATGCTAAAGCTGAAACTCCAGTACTTTGGCCACCTCATGCGAAGAGTTGACATATTGGAAAAGACTCTGATGCTGGGAAGGATTGGGGGCAGGAGGAGAAAGGGACGACATAGGATGAGATGGCTGGATGGCATCACTGACTCGATGGACGTGAATCTGAGTGAACTCTGGGAGTTGGTGATAGACAGGGAGGCCTGGCATGCTGCGATACATGGAGTCGCAAAGAGTCGGACATGACTGAGCAACTGAACTGAACTGAACTGAACTGAGTAGGAAGAGCTCACAATTTGGAACTCATCAAAATGAAAAACCTTTGATTTGTGAAAGATGGCTCAGCTGGTAAAGAATCTGCCTGCAATGTGGGAGACCTGGGTTCAATCCCTGGGTTGAAAAGATCGCCTGGAGAAGGGAAGAGCGACCCACTCCAGTATTCTGGCCTGGAGAATTCCATGGACTATAGTCCATGGGGTTGCAAAAAGTCGGACACGATTGAGCGACTTCCACTTTCCATTAAAAGAATGTGAATAGAAAAGCTATAAAGTGGGAGAAATTACTTGCAAGCTGCATGCTTGAGAAAGGACTAACATATATAAAGACATGTTAAAACCTTATAGCAAAAAAAGATCCAATTAAAAAATGGCATAAGAGATAGTTAGTGAAAGAGGCTATTCAGGTGGAGAACATGAAAATATATTCAACATCATTCGCCATTAGGGAAACATGTAATAAAACTGCAAGGAGGGATCACTACCCACCTATCAGATGCAAATATGCAAATCAGCAGAACACGGAACGCAGATGAGCATGCAGAGAAGCAGCACCCTCATACACAACTGGTGGGAACGTGTAATGACTGTGTTCAGTTGTGTCTCTGTGATCACAAGGATCCCACCAGGCTCCCCTGTCCATGGAATTCTCCAGACCAGAATGGTGGAGTGGGTTGCCATTTCCTACTCCAGGGATCAAATCTTCGTCTGTTGCATCTTCTGCACCAGCAGGCAGATTCTTTTATCACTGGGCCATCTAAAATGACGGGGGACCTGTCAAAAGGAATCAGACACCAGGTAACCGTTCATGTGTTTGGCATGTTGGCATGTTTCCAGGGTTTATCCTCCTGGCCAGCAGGTGCCACAACTTTGACCTTTCTATAGGTGGGCCATATTCCATCGTGAGCCTGTTCCCCGTTTTGTTGGTTCAGTCATCTGTGGATGGATATTTGAGTTGTTTCCATCTCTGGGGCATTTTGAATAGATATGTTGAGAGCATTTCAGCACAGATCTTGCCTGGGATGGTGACGTTCTGGACCTGGATCCGGGGATGTTATGCAGTGCCGTGGATGTGCTGCTAAATGTCCGCTGGAAGGTGGTTCCGGTGGGGAGTCTCATGCCGTGTGATTTCACCGCAATTTAAAAAAATCCTTAAAAAAGAAAAAGAATGGCGGGGGAAGAAAGGGCTCAGAGCTAAGCTTGAAGAGGTTCTCAGAAGCGAAGACGGGGCAATTTCAGCCTCATTAAACTGATGACCTCTGATGGATGGAACACGATGACTGTGTTTAAATCCTTGAGTTTGTATTAACGTGGAACACTGGTCACTGCTAGAGTTTGTCAGGTTCCTACTCATTGTTTTGAAAATTGCTAAATAAAGGGGAAGAAATAAGTATTTATCCCTGCTTTGCATATAAGAATTTGACTTCTGGGTGAAGAGATAGGTGAAATGGGAGATTTCTTGGGATAAAAATATTGTAGCTGTCAAGTAAAGAATTAATGTTAGAATTAGAAGGTCATTGTTTTCAACCCTTCTTGGATTGATGGGCTTGCTCTGATCATCAACAGTTGCTAAAATCAGAAAAAGAAGCAGACACCGGAGGGGCTTCCCAGGTGATGCTCGTGGTAAAGAACTCATCTGCCAGTGCAGGAGACACAAGAGACAGGGATTCGACCCCTGGGTCAGCAAGCCCTTAAGAAGGAAATGACAACTCAGTATCCTTGCTTGGAAAATCCCATGGACAGAGGAACCTGTAGGGTCGCCAGGAGTCGGCAGCAACAGAGCATGATCACACACAGCAGACACCAGGCGTCCCCGATGGAAGCCCAGCCCAGCCCTGTGTGTGAAATCCTGCTGCCAGAAATGAAAATCCAATCTGATATCAAGCCTCAAAATCTAACTCCAGCTTCACGAGAGCCTCGGGGCCAGGGAGATGCATTTATCATCAGAATCCAGGCTCAGAAAGAGCTCCAAGAAAGTAAACCCAATTTCTTTCCCCAAAACATTGTGAATGAAGGAGGGTGGGGGTGGCAGGTCTTTGGGTCAAAAGAAAAAAAAAAAAAGAAGTTTTTAGAGATGCATGGACCAGTCTCCAAGTATAGATTTTACTTGATTCAAATTCAAACTAACAAAATTAAAAGTGTAGCTAGTTGGTCAAATTGAAACATATTATTGGGTATTAGATGCTACTGTGGATATGCTTAAAAAGACCTTTGTTTTAGAGAGGCACACTAATATATTTACAAATGAAATCTAATCACAATTTTAATTAAATGTTTACTTTAGGAAAGATGAGTAAATAAAAGGAAAAAAAAAGAAAAAAGAAAACCTTCTCTGCCTCTCTCCTCAGGCAGACGTTGCTCTCTGCTCCAGGCTGGTCTGCTGGGGTTGCTGCCACTGTGTCCCAGCCCCTGGGGTGAGTATGGACTCTGCACCTGGCTTCCTGGAGCCCCAATCTGGCTCCAGAAGGAACTGTGCTCCTGTGCCAAAGGGACGGATACCCACATTCTGTCTACCGGGGAAAGTGGCTCATGCGAGGTGCACCAGGAGTATGACGTTCTGAAGGGCAGTAAGGGGTTGCATTTCTGAGTCCAGGAAGCCAGAGGGCAGAGGAGCAACCTGTGGAGGGGTCATGACCTCTGCACTCTAGGCTATTCGTGGTGGACCACAAGCCCTGCAGTCCCAGAGGCACTTGCTGGGGTCCAGCCCCGGTAGATCCAGGGTAATTCAAAGGGGAGATGGAATCGGCGTCCTAGGAAAAAATTTATTTAATTACAGATATACAGAGAGATTAGAAACAGATAGTGTAGTAGGAAATATTAATGGAGAAAAAGAGGCTGAATAACTTGGTTTACATGGAATACCAATAAAACTCCAAGACAAGGAATTTGCACCATCTACGTTGGGCCACTGGCACCCATTTGAATATTGGAGGGTGCCTCGCCTTGGGCTCCCTCTCTCCCGGATCTTAGAAGCCAGGACAAGTAGGTAGATGTGGTGAGCACCCACGCTCCAGATGGGAATTCAGCCAGAAGGGGAAAGAAAGAACAACACGGGGGAATCAGTCTTTCCAGACACTGATCCCATTTCTTTATTTTTGGGGTTTGCTTATATACTTTTTGTTATACATAGGGATGAATACAGAGTCTCATGGGGGTCAGCAGACCTGACCTTTGTCAAAATCAGGTGCTTCATATAAATGTATACAAAGATCTTATGAGTTTTACATCATATTCTGGCCATGAGGCCTGCTGACATTTTATGGCCCTTTCTGATAACGATCAGTCAACCAGAAAACTTATTTTTTCCAGGGGTGATTTTTCTTAAACCAAGCGCCACCCTCCAAATAAAGTTGCATTGCTATAAGGTGAGGGTGTAGTGGGTTACAATCAAGAAAGGAATTTAAGGTTTAACATGATTAATCTTAAAGGTTAATACTTATTTCTCCTATATGCTAGTTATATTCATTATAAGCGCAGGGAATATGGAGATTTAGCAGTAAATATTGGCTCAAAAAATGAAAAACCGTTCACCAATATAATTTCTTATCAACCCACTAATACTATACTAATAATTTTGTAACTTCTCAAAAGAATCTGTATATAGAAAGTTTAAAGCATCTCGTGCCTCTCAGGGTTGGGAGGCTGTAAACAATCACATGTGGCTGGACGAACCTGCTCAGGCAGGCTAGAGAACCTTCAGAGGAGTTTGTAAGTTGAAACACTCTTGTCACGCCCAGGAATTTTTATTAACTTGGAGCTGTAAGTTAACTCCTTCTCTGAAAGAGGTGGTAGGGGGTCAGTCCCCCGTAAAGTCAGAGGTATAGGTGAGAGCATAAAACAGACTCTGGTTTGGGGGGTAGATGCTTGGGAACAGGGGTTTCCTGAGGCTCAATCCCGCCTTTGTGTATGCTGAAGCCTCCTTCCTCATGACCTTTGCCATGGGCGGAGTTCCTCACGCTGGCTCCCGGCAGGCACTCAACCCTGAGTGCTCACTGGAAGGACTGAGGCTGAGGCTGAAGCCGTAATCCTTGGGCTGATATGAAAGAGCCAACTCACTGGAAAAGACCCTGATGCTGGGAAAGACTGAGGGTAGGAGAAGAGGGGGCCGACAGAGGATGAGACGGTTGGATGGCTTCACGGACTCAGTGGACATGAGCAAACTCCGGGAGACAGTGAAGGACAGGGAAGCCTGGCAGTCCATGGGATCACGAGTCAGACATGACTCAGTGGCTGAACGTCTGCAAAATCAGGTCCTGCAGGAGCTACGAGATTCAGGCCATGCTCCTCCCCATCCTTGCTGAGCGATGTGGGATACCTCATTGTCCTCTCTGAGACTCAATTTTCTCACCTATAAGTGGAAATGACTGGGACTTGGTTGATAGGGTTGTTGGGGACAGTAAATACGGTAATGCTGATAAAAGTCTCAGCGCAGCGCCCACAGTCTGCAGTGCCCACTGTGGGGAGCGGCCCTCCTCACGGGCAGGTGGGTGGCCTCTGTGTCTGCAGTTGTTTCTGTAGGAGGTTGTATCTAATGTCCTCTTGTCTCGTCAGACTGTCAGGGGCTTCTTTTTCCATTGCTTAGGCCCCTTTTCATGTATTTTCATCTTTACAGGACTTTTAATAAGAAATTGGAAAGAGGTCTGTTGGACATTTGAAGCAGGAGCCCAGGGAGTCCAAACCTGGGTGAGCAGCCAGGGCAGGGGAGCAGGGCTGAGGGTGAGAAGGGGCAGTGGAGGTGGGGGTAGCGCTCCCTGCAGCCCAGGGGTGAAGGTGCCAACAGGAGGGCTGTCCGTGTAGACCTGCCGCCGAGTCTGGCCTGCTGAACCACTGAAGGCAATCCCAGGGCTGGAAATTCAGAGGCCATGGGGAGCTTCATGTCCCCAGGGGACCTTTGTGAGTCCAGTGCGGGGATGGGACAATTTGTGCTGGGTGACCAGGGTGTGGACAAGAAGGAGGAGGATCCAGGGAGAGCAGGCTCGGAGGCAGGGGGGGCCCGGGAATAGGACTGGGCTTGTCTGCTGATGTGTGTGTGTATATGTGTATGTCTGTCTGTCTATAAACTGTTTATCTTATCTATCCATCCATCATCTATCTATGAATCTATCTACCTCTGTCTATCTATCCTATCATCTACCTATTACCTGTGTATTCAGTTCAATTCAGTTCAGTCGCTCAGTCGTGTCCAACTCTTTGTGACCCTATGGACTGCAGCACACCAGGCCTCCCTGCCCATCACTAACTCCCAGAATTTACTCAAGCTCAAATCATCTATATATAATTTATCTCTCTTTCTCTCTCTCTCTATCATCATCCATCTGGGCTTCCTAGGTAGTTCAGGGATAAAGAATTTGCCTGTCAATGCAGCAGATGTGGGAGACACAGGTTCGATCCCCGGGTCAGGAAGATCCCCTGGAGGGGGAAATGGCAACCCACTCCAGTGTTCTTGCCTGGGAAATTCCGTGGACAGAGGAGCCTGGTGGGCTACAGTCCATGGGGTCGAAAAGAGTCAGACACAACTGATTACCTACACACACGTCATCTATCTACCTACCAACACTTACCTGTCTGTCTATCTCTCCACCCACCCATCTATCTAAATGTGAGAATCACTGGGGGTCATCTATCTACCTACCAACACTTACCTGTCTGTCTATCTCTCCACCCACCCGTCTATCTAAATGTGAGAATCACTGGGGTCCAGGAGAAACCCAGAGGATTAGAGAGAGAGTGCTTCCTTCCTCTAGCTAGAGCACGTTGGCCTGGGCCTGCAAGGTATCAGCCCAGTGAGAAACTTGGGTACATGTGAGCAGGTGTGAGAGGCAGGTGGGCTGGCAGGGACTCCGCAGTTCCAGTGTCAAGGCAGAGTGCTGGAGGAGGCCCGCGGAGACGGCGCCAGCCAGCCAGAGTGATGAACGCACACCTGGGCCCAGCACTCAGGTGAGAGCGGGATGTGTCACAAGGCTCGCCCCTCACGCCCCGTGGATGGGAAACAGCGGGAGCGGAAAATAATTACCGGCTTGCGCCTCCCCCCTCGGTGCAGGCAGAGGGTGGGTGGGCGGCACTGCGGGTGGAGGGCATGGCCGGGCGGCGCTGGACGAGAGCATCTCTGCACGCGGCTGTACTCCCTGGCTGCCCCAGCTTGCGGGCACTCCCAGTCTACAGGAAGGGCAGGGGGGCAGCTTGCTGAGCCAAAGGGAACCCGGTGGAGTGCTGAGTGGGGAAGGGTCTTGACTTCACTCAGCGCGGCCTTGATGGTTTCAGATGAGCAGAAGCTTCATCTGGGGTCCCAGGGCCCGCTGGAGCCCAGGGCTGTGATCAAGGCTCCCAGCTCCCTGCCCTCCCCTCCTCGTCCTCTGCCAGTGTCCGCAGACGCCTGGTCCATGCTGGACGCCACCACCACTCCCCCGCCTCCACCCCCACTAGAAATGGATTTTTACTGATTTTTCCTCCGTTATATTCTTCTGATATTACAGTATTTAAAATTCCTGAGCCTCTGATGAGACGCATCCTCGACAAATGCGTTCATATGTCTGTCTCTGGGAAACAGTCAAAAGATTTGGGGAGGAGAGGCGGCTTTTGTGGGGGCAAGAGTTCAAGCCCTCGCCCTGAAATCCATTCAGAGTAGCTCTGAGTGCATTAAAAACTGTGTGGGTCCCAGAGTCCTCGTCTCTAAGTTGGAAATTTTCATAGCTAAGGTTTATTGAGTCTTACTATGTGCTCAGTACTTGTCTAAGTGTTTTCTATGAATTATTCATGCAGTTTCAACGCAAGCGGGAGCCAAGCCGAGAGGCCATCGTGGCTGCTGCCAGCATCACCACTGTGTCCATCACCATTGCCATCGCCATCGCCGTCACCACCATCGTCAGCGTCTTTGTCCAGCCTGCACAGCTGGATTCCACTCCACCCTCCCGCTCCGGGGCCCCTGCTCTCAGAATTCAAAGGCTTCCGCACTTCTGTTTGTGATGGCACACGCATCACGCCTGGCACCTATGGAATGCTCCATAAACGTTTGCCCTCTTGTTCCCTAAAGTGCATCGTGGTTAAGATGCAATCAGCTCCTTATCCGAAGTCGCTGGCTAGCGTGGTGCCTGATATAAAGGCCTCCGAAAAGAGTCATGTAGATGTGTGCGCATGCAGAATGCTCTCTTTGTAATTCTGGGTGGACATGAGATCCCTGAAATTCCTTTTGGCGTCCTCTCCTGGCCTCGTCCTGCTCGGCGCGGGGAGCTGCAGATGGTGGAGCACGGCTGTGAAGGGCTGACAAGGCCTGTCCATCACCCACCCGGGGGGCTCCTCGGGGACCGCCTGTCTCTCCCGTTCTTCCGCGGGAGCCGACTGCATGGACGAGCGAGCTGTCCAGCAGGGCAGGGACCCAAGCCTAGGGCGGGGGTGCATGCCTTACCGGGCCCAAGGAGGGTGAGGGGCCCCAAGATGGCCCGTAGGCCCAGGCTGGAGCTGGGTGGAGGCTGCTGGAAGCCCTTCAGGCAGAACCTGTGGGTCCTTGTGATGCAGAGAGGGCTGGCGTGCAGACGAGCCAGCTCTGTCCTTGACAGGGCGCCTGTAGCAGCGGGTGTCCAAGCGAGGCTGCCCAGGGAAAGGGGCTCACCCAGGAGCTTTCAGGGACCAGGGCAGCGGGCCCTCTCTGTGAGCCGACAGGGACAGCTTGGAACGGAGACCACGTGGCCCCACGCGCCCTTGGGCCGCACCCTCTGTGAGTCCGGTTCTTAAGCTTCCGCTCGACACCAACCTGTCGGCTAAGCCTCGGGGCCCCCCTCTGTTCACTGGTGAAGACAAATGCCGTCGGAAGCAGGACAGCTGCCGACAGTGTCACAGTGGTGGGTGTATTTCTGGTCCTTTCTTCTTAACCAGCCGGGCAGACGTGTCCTCACGGGGGCTGTGCCGTCATCATGACCGAGGGCCCCCAAGGCCGCAGACCTTCCCCTCCGGGAGCTGCAGAGCAGCCAGCTGGACTCAGGGCACAGTGGTTACCCGGTTTCCTTGACTCATCCACCCGGCCCGGGAGGGTCCTCCCGTGTGCTGGGTGCTGCCATCTGGACGGGTGTGTGGCAGAGAGCAGGGCAAGGCTGGAGCCCCAGGAGTTTCCTTTCTAGTTGGAAGGAGGGAGGAGAGAGCAAAATTAGCAACAGGTGAATACCTGTGTACCCATGGTGATGCACAGCCTGGACCCACACAGGGGAAGGATCTGATCTTAGCCCGGGGCTAGGGATGCCGTCAGCAGGAAGTGACTTTCAAACTGAGAAGTGGGGGCTGAGAAGGGACCCACCGAGCATGACGAGAGAGCCCCCGGCCACCACGGTGGCAGCGGTCCCGCCCTCGGTGGAGAGAAACGCAGGTGTCCAAGCTGTGAACGCGGAGCCTGCCCAGGGAAGGGGAGCGGCCGGAACAAGCGTGGGAAGATGGAAGCGGCTGGGCCAAGGACGGCTGAACCTGCTCTGACCTGACACCCGGCGGGAAGGCACTGCAGGACTTTCAGCACGACCGTCACCCGCCAGGCGCAGGGCAGATGGCGGAGACGTGGGGGTGCAGGACTGGAGGTGAGTCAGGGGGCTACCGCAGGGGTCCGAGGGGCAGGGAGGCGCCGACCGTGGTGGGGCTGTGATGGCGTGAGAGCGGCCAGTCCGCTGTGTGCTGAGGCCGCCGCTGATGGGATCTTCAGTCTCTTGAATACAGTGTTCACAGAAAAGAGGCAAGGCCAAGGACTGCTCCAATGTTTCATGTGTTTGCTTCCAAGGACAGCTGGGGATAGAACAGAGCTGTTTGATGGGGAAGACCAAGGGAAACGGAACCTTGTGGGTGGTATTTGTATCCTGGAAGACTGATGCTGAGTGGGTCTGGAGAGAGGAACGGGAGAGTTTGAAAATTCTTTGAGGGTGATAACAGTCGAGTCTGGATGAGGGCATGAAGGCAAGCGAGGGGTCAAGGCTGATTGCTGGGGCTCTGCGGCCCATCCAGGGCAGCCTGGCTGGTTGCGGGTGGAGCACACTCAGGCTCAGAAGCGTGTACTCAACCTCCACGTTCTAAGCACCCCTCTTTGTGAGGTTAGACCAACACAGTGCTCATGCTAACGTTATTTCCTGAGCACCTGGGAGGAACCAGGTATCCCCCAGATGGCTGTCCAAGCTACCCACAGAGAGACCAGCTAAGGAGAGAGGTCCCAGGGCGGCAGTGGCCTGGCAGCACCGTTCGTAGGTGGCTGCACTGTGAGGAGAGATGCAGACAAGGCTGGAAGCAGGACTCAGCGTAGGCGCAATTTCCTCAGCTACCAAAGAGGGCAGCAGGCTGAAGGCCCTCGTCATTTCCACAGACCACGATCTTGAGGCAGTTTAGCACATTTGGGAACGAGCCAGTGTGAAGGAAGGGGTTAGGGAGTTTCAGAGATCTGTGTTTAGTCCTGCATTTACCACTATTTAGTCTTAGGGAAGTGATTTTAAGTTCTCTGAGCTTTATTTGGAAAGAAAAAAGAGATCTAGCACTTATGTTGCAAGTTGCTTTGAAACGTGCAGATAAAGTGTGAGACATGATGAGCGTCTAACTGGGCACTTGGTGCTGACTGACAAATGGCACAGAGAGTGATAACAAGATGGTGGTGGTGATGGTGGTGGTGGTGATGGTGATGATGCCAGTGGTGATGTTGGGGATGTTGATGACGGTGGTGGTGACGATGGTCGTGGCAATGATGGTGATGACGGTGGTGATGGCAGTTGGGATGGCGATGATAATGGTGATGATGGCCGTGGTAATGGCGATTAAGTTGACAACATCAATGAGAATAAACATTTGTCAGCAAATGCATCATTTCCCCAGGAAAATTATATATCGGTTCCAACATTTCCAAACTGCCAGTACTTTTTACTTTATAATGTAAAGTTGTTTTTTTTTTGCACTTACCCATGTTAATGTTATTTTGGGTGTGAATATTCCACTTGATGCTACACATCTCAGTGAAAACTGAAAGTGCAGTCAAACATGGCAACACGCTCAGACATCCAGCTGTAGTGACGCTCTGCCCACCAAGCACGAAGATATGTGAGGGTTCCTTTTTCCCACTTCCATTCTGTCATTTGGCATTGGACTGACTTGGGTGTTGCAATAATAGCTATCAGGAGATATGAATGTGCACCAGACACTTGAAAAGAATTCAAAGAGAATGGCGTATTGTTGCTGGAATCTGATACATGAGGAAAACGCAGGCAGGCTGCTCCCCTTGCATGAAGCTGAGTGGTTGCTGGAGGAAGGGCTAGCGCGTCTGCTTGGGGCACAGTGTCTTTTCTGCATGGACTCTTAGGTGTGAGGCAGTCTAAAAATAGCCGAGCTCTGCACTGGGTTGTCTGGGGAATAGCTTTTGGACTCTCAGCTGCTGCAGCTACAAAAAGCAATATGCTCTTTGGAAAGGTATTAGGCTGGGGTTTTGTTCTGCCAGCGTTGCTTCAGATTGTCTCTCCTGGAACAAGCAGTGCCAAACTTCCTCCTTCCTGAGGGGGTGGAGGAGGAGAAAGGGGTGAGGGGGCGGCTGCCAGGCAGATCTTGACTCTGAGCCACACACCTGTGAGGGGCACATGCATGAGCACAGGTGTGCAGTGGGCTCTCACACCAGAGAAGCTGCGCGCGCATGCACACACACACACACACACACACGCACACACGCACACACACAGACACATGCACACAGGCACACCCCTGGGTAAGTCAGAACTCCAAACTATCTTGTCAAAGTACACAGGGCATTGGGGCAAATCTGGAATAGGCCTCTGGTGATTTCTGCTTTTCCAATAATATTTTAAATGGTCAGGAAAGTATAGTCATAGTTTTTCAATATCATGTTTTCATAGAAAAACAAATAAGTCCTTTAAACTCTTGGAAATGAGAAGCGAGTTTATGTGCTTAAATAAGATATTCCAAGTGAAGCTCTGAGTACATTTCCTGGCATGTAATGAAGACTCAGTCAAAGCCAGTTCTCTCCATCTCCACCACCACTACCAGCTTCGTCACCACCACCAGCACCATCAGCACCACCAGCTCCACCACCACCACCAGCTCCACCATCACCACTACCAGCTCCTCCATCACCACCAGCTCCATCACCACCAGCTCCTCCATCACCACCAGCTCCTCCACCACCACCAGCTCCTCCTCCACCACCAGCTCCTCCATCACCACCAGCTCCATCACCACCAGCTCCTCCATCACCACCAGCTCCTCCATCACCACCAGCTCCTCCATCACCACCACCAGCTCCATCACCACCAGCTCCTCCATCACCACCAGCTCCTCCACTACCACCAGCTCCACCACTACCACCAGCTCCATCACCACCACCAGCTCCATCACCACCACCAGCTCCTCCATCACCACCAGCTCCTCCATCACCACCAGCTCCACCATCACCACCAGCTCCACCACCACCACCAGCTCCATCACTACCACCAGCTCCACCACAACCACCAGCTCCACCACCACCACCAGCTCCACCACCACCAGCTCCACCACTACCACCAGCTCCATCACCACCACCAGCTCCATCACCACCACCAGCTCCTCCATCACCACCAGCTCCTCCATCACCACCAGCTCCACCATCACCACCAGCTCCACCACCACCACCAGCTCCATCACTACCACCAGCTCCACCACAACCACCAGCTCCTCCATCACCAGCTCCATCACTACCAGCTCCACCACCACCACCAGCTCCACCACCACCAGCTCCATCACTACCAGCTCCATCACCACCACCAGCTCCATCACCACCAGCTCCTCCATCACCACCAGCTCCTCCACCACCACCAGCTCCACCACCACCACCAGCTCCATCACTACCACCAGCTCCACCACAACCGCCAGCTCCTCCATCACCACCAGCTCCACCACCACCACCAGCTCCACCACCACCAGCTCCATCACTACCAGCTCCATCACCACCACCAGCTCCATCACCACCAGCTCCATCACCACCAGCTCCTCCATCACCACCAGCTCCTCCACCACCACCAGCCCCACCACCACCACCAGCTCCATCACTACCACCAGCTCCACCACAACCACCAGCTCCTCCATCACCACCACCAGCTGCTCCATCACCACCAGCTCCATCACCACCAGCTCCATCACCACCAGCTCCTCCATCACCACCAGCTCCTCCACCACCACCAGCTCCACCACCACCACCAGCTCCATCATCACCACAAGCTCCACTGTTACCACCAGCTCCACCACCATCACCAGCTCCATCATCATCTCGAGCTCCACCACCACCACCAGCTCCACCAGCAGCAGCTCCATCACCACCAGCAGCTCCTCCACCACCACCAGCTCCACCACCACCACCAGCTCCTCCATTACCACCAGCTCCACCACCAGCAGCTCCATCACCACCACCAGCTCCTCCACCACCAGCAGCTCCACCACCAGCAGCTCCATCACCACCACCAGCTCCACCACCACCACCAGCTCCTCCACCACCACCAGCTCCACCACCAGCAGCTCTACCACCACCAGCTCCACCACCAGCAGCTCCATCACCACCACCAGCTCCATCACCACCACCAGCTCCACCACCACCACCACCAGCTCCACCAGCAGCAGCTCCATCACCACCACCAGCTCCTCCACCACCACCAGCTCCATCACCACCACCATCAAAAGCATCATTGTTATCCATCTAACAAAAAGGTGAAGAGATGTTATAACACAACCTGAGCTCATGAGCATCAACTCTCCACATTAGGGGACCTCAGTGAAAGATGGACTTGTGACTCCTCTGGAGCTTGGGATACATGGGGTCTTTCCTGAGTTGGGAGCAGGAGGGTTGTGCTGACCACAGGCCCGGGGCTCTGCACCAAGGCAGGCCATTGCCCACCTGATGGAGAAGTGGGCTGTGACTGATTGGCTGTCCAGGTTTAATCTTCGCAGGGTTGGAGGACACATGGAGGGAGATGAACTCTGAATCATTTAGAAGTTTAATCTCAAAGCCAAACACCAAAGGGTTTCTCTGGTTTTGTTTTAATTTTCTTACTGAACTGACGGGCTAAGGCAGGCCACTCTTTCTACTACTTCATGCACAGCATTTGACAAAGCTGAGAATTCTTACATTATTCCCTTGAAACAGAGCCTGACTGAGTCTGAGGCCATGGATGAGCCTTGCTGGTGGGATTGAAAGGAAGGAGAGAGGAGGACCCAGGAGAGGTGGGGTGCACTCAAGGAGCCTCTCAAATGAGCTGGGGTGATCAAACAACACTTTGTTCCCCTTCCACTCAAGGCCTCCCCTGAGACTCAGCTCCTGGGCAGATGGCATTCACTGCGGCAGTCAGGCCCTCACTGCCCGCAGACCACAGACTGGGGTGTAACCTCAGCTCCCAGGTGACCCTGCCAGCCTCTCTCCCCATATCTGACAGTGATAGAGCCCAGGATCCCTCGGAGCTGGGGGCTCACAGAGCAGATTCTTCTGTAGGACGCCCCAGCCTTGGGCCCCAGTATCTTTAAATATAACCCATGGGGTTTCACTGGTGCCCACTCTCTGAGCCCTTCGTGACTGCCCCTCCCAGGGACTCACAGGCAAAGCGGGTCCCTGAAGGAGCAGGATAAGCGTGGCCTTCCAGCTGGACCAGCACTGCTTCCTTGGTTACCTGGCTCACCTGGAGCCTGGGCCTGAGATCGGAGTGACTCTGGCTCTGGGTTCCCTCAAACCTCCTGCCACCTCTCTGCTGGGGACCTTGACTGGCCCAGGAGACACCAGCCCTGCTCCCCTGCAGCCGGGGCCTCAGGACAGGAGCCTGGGCTGGAAACAGATGGGGCTGATGGATGGCTCCTGGTCCAGGCCCAGAGGGTGTGTACCTCCCACTCAGCCCCCCCGCACCATGTCCCTGAAGCATCCAGGGAAGGGTCTCGCTGGCCCATGGGGAGGCTGACCTGAGCAGAGTCAGCCATGCTGCAGCCATTACTGTGATTACTGGTGGCCCGAGATGGGACCCGCAGGTGACACTTCCCGCATCCTGGCCACTGGGCACCTCTCCGGATGGGCGGATCAATAAGGATGTGCTTTCAATGTGGCCCCAGGGCTGAGGGCTCAGTTCAGTTCAGCAGAAATGCTCTGACTCCCGAGTGCTCCGGGCCTGCCTCCTCCTCCACAGTTTGGGGCAGAGGGGTGGCTCAGGGAGAAGCTGAGTTTCATAAACAAGATTTTGCTGAAGCACATCCCCCCCCCCCCCCCAGTTTAGATTTCCTTTTCCTTTCTTTTCTGTCTCATTTTTTCTTTAATAAACAGAGTTTGGCTATTAATAGAAACAGAGAACACATATATTTACTGGGTTATATTTAAAGATACTTCCACCAGTAAATGTCTGATGGCTTGTGAGTTGAGCACAGTGTTCTGGAAAGGAATCTAATTTATCCACAGGAACACTCTTATAATTTCCTCCTGTTTCCACTAAAGATAATGCAAAATATTACTGTTATGTACGAGCTCGTGTTTGGCCGTGAGGGTGGTGATGATGTTGAGAAGGATGAGAGTGATCACAGTGATAATAACACTGCAGATCTGCGATTAGGGGCCTCGCTTGGCTTTCTGAAAATTAGTCTACATCCCAACTGTTTTCTCCTGATCCTGGCTGGGTGGGGAAGTGTCCCCGTCTCCACACTTCTGGTTAATTGAATGCTGTCAGCTGTTGTGCCCTCTGATAGAGTCATTGCAGGCATCGTTTCTGCTCCTCAATCAGAGGACGAGAGGATCCTCATGTCCCAGGGAGAAAACGCAGCCTCAGCGATGCAGGGAGACGTGTCCTGCAGCTGGTGGTGAGCCTCTGAATCCAGAGCAGCTGGACCACAGCCTGACTGTCCTCCTGCGGCACAAAAATGTTCAGGGATGGCTGTGTGCTCTGTACAGAACAGATCCTGTGGTGAGTGTACAGTCAAGGGGTGGGATGGGACTGAA
Organism: Capra hircus; assembly: GCF_001704415.2. Lineage (NCBI taxonomy): Eukaryota > Metazoa > Chordata > Mammalia > Artiodactyla > Bovidae > Capra > Capra hircus. The sequence continues at coordinate 116,504,273 of NC_030812.1, forward strand.
GGACATCCTCCCACACCCCAAGCTGTTCACTTTGCCAGGAAGGCTCTCACCCTCTGTTCAGGGCCAACACCTGCCCCTCTGTGAAGCTCTATCACAAAATCCAGGTCCTCTGAAAGTCCCCACTGCTTCTGTTGGTGGAATTAATCCCTCTAAAGGAAATCAGTCCTGAAGGAAGTCAACCTTGAATATTCACTGGAAGGACTGATGCTGAAGCTGAAGCTCCAGTACTTTGGCCACCTGATGCTAAGAACTGACTCACTGGAAAAGGCCCTGATGCTGGGAAAGATTAAAGGCGGGAGGAGAAGGGGACGGCAGAGGATGAGATGGTTGGATGGCATCACCGACTCAATGGACACGAGTTTGAGCAAACTCCGGGAGATGGTGAAGGACAGGAAAGCCTGGCGTGCTGCAGTCCATGGGGTCACAGAGAGTCGGACATGACTTAGTGACTGAACAGCGATGACAGCATCCTGGCCCACTTCACCGTGTGGAGGCTCTGCTCCGCTCTGGGCACAGCCGTGGGGGTGCCATGTGGGCTCTGTGTTTGCCCCTGTCCTGCTCCGTCAGCATTGTGAGAGGCGTTTCCCACCCCCAGACCCCACCAGGGACTCACGGAAAGTCGATGCTGCAGACGGTCTCTTGGATGGCTGAATGCATGGACAGGTGGAGAGGCAGGTGAAACCTGCAGGGAGGCTAGATACCGGGCCGTGGAGTCCTGTCTGTACTCCGCAGGCCATGGAGAGCAATGTGAGGCTTAGGGCAACGCGGGGAGGTGGATTTTGGGAAGGTTCGCAGGATAATTGGGAATGACTTATTGATGCAAAAGGGCCTGAAGGTGCCTGGGACCTGCTGGAAGGCCCAGGGACGAGCATTGAGCTGCGTGCCCTATTGTCAGCCCCCCAACTTGATCCCAGCCCCTGGTCAGGCAGGGAGGCGTGGGAGTGACCCCCTGAAGTGAACGCTAGCTTGATTCTGTACACTTATCTAGGAGGTGGAGCCTGGTCTTTTTATTGAGGGGCGCTGCAGGCAATGCAATGGAAAGATGACAGCTCTGCTGTCCAAGGGCGTGGCTTCCGGTCCTGCGCCAGCTAGCTCTGTCCCACCTGGGCACAGGTTTGAGCACACCCCGTCATGGACTCTGCCCCCTCCTCTAGAGTTGGTTGGGACTCACTGGGGGTGATGACTGTCTAGAACAATAGTGCTAGTAAATGGGAAGGAGTATTATTCCTAGCCATCATTATTAATTATACATGTGTAGGAGTCCTCCCTTTCTCCTGCCCTTGAGTCCTCTGCGCCGTGGCCAAGCAAACTGACAGCTAAATGAACACTTAAATCATCTCACAGCCTCTCCTCCCTCTGAGCCCTAAGAGATGCAGCTCTCTGCACCCTGTGTTGTCCCCGACCTCAGCACTCCTGGATATTCATCTGCCATCGCCCCCGATGTGGAGGAGAGGTGATACCTGGAGAAGCCCTCTGGCTATAAGTCTTCATCCTCCTCCTCCCTGGGTTGAACTAGCAGCAGGCCAGTACCGTGCAGAGCTGACTATCAAATGCTCATAGAGGATTAAATGGTACTGACCCTTGGAAAGCAACAGTGCATCCAGAGAACAGTGTTACCTCCTTCTCTAGGACATAACTACCTCTTACTCAAGTGGCCACTAATTGACTCCTTGACAAACAGTGTCTGTGATGTTGCACGTGGGTCCCTTGATAGATCTGGGCATCTGGGCTTCCTGACAAAATAAACTCTCAGCCTCTCTCCTGCACGTGCAGATAAAGTGCTTTTATTTGAAGAGAGAAGATCAAGAGAAGCTCATTTTCCTTTTGAGCTCAGTCCATATTGCCGGACCCTGAACATCCTGCTCTGAGCTCCAAGAGGCTTAGCGTGACCAGTCCTCTGGGGGACATTGGTCTGGGCTGGAGGCTGCTGTGTGGCTGCTCGCTCTGTCAGAGCCGCTCAGGGATGTCCAGGGGTGTTCTGGCCACTCACGTTCACCCCACCTTCTTGAAGGCTGTGGGCAGTCTGAAATTTACGGAAGCGTTGATTGGAGAGGAACTCTCCGCCTTTGCTGATAACTCCCTCCTCCTTCTCCTCTGTCTCTTTCCTTTCCTCCTCCATCTCCTCTGTCTCTTTCTTCCTCCATCACCTCATTATCTCCTCCCCCTCTTCTTTCATCTTCGTCAGTTCCATCTGCTCCTCCTTCTCCCCATCCTCCCCATCACCTTCATCTTCTCCATCACCTCTTCCTCTCATCCTGTTTTTCCTCCATCTTCTTCATCAATTGCATCTCCTCCTCGTCTCTCACTTCATCCTTCCCCATCACCTTCATCTCCTCCTCCTTTCTTTCTCCCCCTCCTTCTTCATTTCTTTATCACTCTTTATCCCCTCCAGCTACTCTTTCTCGTCTTTACCTTTGCCATCACCTTTCTTTCTTTCTTCTTCAGATCTTCCTCTAGCCTCTTCTTCCTCTGGTAATGCACACTAGGATATTTTAATACAATAGTTTTTAATTCATTTACTCAAGCTGGCAAACCTAGTATTATAAGGAAGATGCTGGGGTCTGGTGCTGGGTGCTGAGTAGGGATGAGAGATTGTTTTGAAAAAAACTCTTTCCAGAGTGATGTTGGCCTGAGATGGCCCAAGACCCCCAAGATGCCAAGTCTTGAGAGATGTGTGGTCCCCAGAAGATGTCTGTGGTCCTGCGGTCCCTCAGGCACCTTAACCACAGGACCCATCTGGACTTCAGGCTCCTCTGAAGTGAGCCTTGGCTCCAAGATCAGGTTCTGACTCAGAATGCTCCGACTCTAGCCTGCACTCCCGTCGGAGCTCTGCCCTCACGTCCAGCCTCAGATCAGCCAAGGATGGATCATCACTCGTGGAAGGTCCTTCAGCTTGGCTGCCTTGCTGTCTCCCAACCCAGGAGGGAGCAAGTCCATCAGCTCCCACCCATCAAGAGAAAGCTAGAAGTTAGGTCAGTGGCAGCAGGAAGGGCTGCGAGGCAGAGGGAAAGGGATATACCCTTCTGAAGTGGGCAGAGCTGTTCTGTGGCAGGCGGATTGGTCTCCACCAAGGTGGATTTTGTCTTAATGGAGGTGTTTCAGGAAGAGGGACCCCTTCCAGGGCCTGAGAGTGGGCTCTCGTCTAATACTCAGAAATGAATTGCCTGAGGAGACACATGTGTTGACAAAGCAAGGGACTTAATTGGAAAGACCACCCAGCTTCCCTCATGGCTCAGCTGGTAAAGAATCTGCTTGCAATGTGGGAGACCTGGGTTCGATCCCTGGGTTGGGAAGATTCCCTGGAGAAGAGCATGGCAACCCACTCCAGTATTCTGGCCTGGAGAATTCCATGGACTGTATAGTCCATAGGGTTGCAAAGAGTCAGACACAACTGAGTGACTTTCACTTCACCAGGAGTCAGGGGGCAGGAGAGCAGTAGGGTACAGGAACCCAGGAGAACTGCTCTGCCATGTGGCTTGCCATCTCGGGTTTTATGGTGATGGGATTAGTTTCCGGGTGGTCTTTGGCCAATCATTCTGACTCAGGGTCCTTCCCGGTGGTGCACGCATTGCTCAGTCAAGATGAACCCCAGCGAGGAGGATTCTGGGCGGTGGTTGGACACCTGGTGTCTCCTTTTGATCTTTCCTGAGCTCTTCTGGTTGGTGGCAGCTTATTAGTTCCCTGATCCTTACTAGGACCTCCTGTCATAAAATAACTCACGCAAATGGTTACTATGGTGCCAGCCAGGGTGGGCGGTTGCAATCAGTGTGCTTCCCCTGACAGAGGGACCAGTTTTAGACCTCTTAAGGTTATTGACTGAAAATTTTGCACCACCTAAAAGCTGAGAATTATGTTTATTTGGCTCACATTCTTAGAACTTAAGCCCAGAAGACAGCTCAGATCAGTCTGAGGAACGGCTCTGAAGAGGCCAGGGAGGAGTCAGTATATATAGGGGGTTTTGCAACAAAGACCAGATAGTCTGAACATCAAAAGATTATTGCTTATTAAAGAAAACCAGACAACTCAAGTTAAGGATTATAGTGCTTTCTATACATAGGTCATGGAGAAGGCAATGGCACCCCACTCCAGTACTCCTGCCTGGAAAATCCCATGGACGGAGGAGCCTGGTAGGCTGCAGTCCATGAGGTCGTTAAGAATTGGGCATGACTGAGCGACTTCACTTTGACTTTTCATTTTCATGCATTGGAGAAGGAAATGGCAACCCACTCCAGTGTTCTTGCCTGGAGAATCCCAGGGACGGGGGAGCCTGGTGGGCTGCTGTCTATGGGGTCGCACAGAGTCGGACACGACTGAAGCAACTTAGCAGCATCAGCATACATAGGACAACGCAAGGGTCTGGGCTCATTGAAATTTTCCCTTTAGTGTGCACCTCAGCCACGTGGGGCCAGCATCCTGAATCCCTTCAGGGGCACCCTTAAGGGCAGCGGTGGTGGCTGAGGGCTGCAACAGCCTCTGCTTACTGATATGGTGGGCAACATTTTTCATACACAGAGTTAACTTAATGTGGAATGTTAAAGTAAAAATCAATCACAATACTTGTTAAAAAATAGTAAGACGGGCTTTATTCAAGGTAGGGGGCTAGTCCAATGGGGTTCTGAGATTGTGTAGGACTGGGGAAGTTTTAACCTAAAGGGACATACATGTTCATGAGGAGGCTGAAGCGCAGGAGAGTTCAACATGGAACTGGGGCAAAGGTCCACAGAGCCCAGGCTTTGATTAACTGAAGTCAGGAGGGCTGACGACATCTTTCCATCCTCCAACTGGGAGGGAGCCTCAGTGCCTGCAGAACACAAAGATATGTTGTTACGTGTAGGGCTGTGCCCCAGGCCTGCCCTGTTGTTTCTTGACTGTTCCCCTTTTGTTCCTCTGCTCCTTCACTTCCGTTAAGATCATTGATTAGTGAGACTTGTTTAAGGGCAAACGCTGTGGCCTCGCTTGTAGAGGTCCAAATGGCTTTGGCCAAAAATGGCTTCTATTACATCAAGAAAGCCACACCTGGTTCTCTTTCTCTGGGGACCTCCTCTCCAGCTACTTACAAAGTGACTGTTACCAGGCAAGAGAAATAGCTATAACAAAGCTAACGAATCAGTCGTGAGGACTCCTAATTCTGATTCAAAGGTGAAGATCAGCCTGCAGGTACAGACTCCCTCCTGCACTCAGCCCCCAGACCAGCTGGAGGGTAAGGAATGTGATGCCGACCTTCGCTGACCTCATGACTTCTCTCACCTGCGTGCCTGCATTTCGCCAGCCTACAGTGACTGCTGCCTCATTTTAGTGCTAAAATTTCTCCCCCAAGAACGGCCATCACTTTTGAACACGGGACAAGTGTTGGAGCACGTCGTCATCTAGAGCCCCACCCTTATGTAGCAGGTCATGCTGGCCCTTTCTTGAAGATGCATGAACCCTTAGCTCTAAAGTCCGCCCATCTTGCCGGGGAGACAGTGTTCTGAGCACTAACTCCCTGTCTTGATGCAGAACAGGGCCCCGTGGGGCTCCAGGGCCTGGAGGCCTTTGTGTCCCCCATTCTTTACAGGCTCCTCCCGTACCTTCAGAACTCCCCGGTGGCTCAGAGGGTAAAGCATCTGCCTCCAATGCGGGAGACCCGGGTTCGATCCCTGGGTCAGGAAGATCCCCAGAGAAGGCAACCCACTCCAGTACTCTTGCCTAGAAAATCCCATGGACAGAGGAGCCTGGTGGGCTACAGTCCACGGGGTTGCAAAGAGTTGGACTCGATTGAGCAACTTCACTCACTCACTTCTTATAGGCAGGCCTCTGGCCTCCATGACCTTTTACTCCAAAGGGTAGAATAGTTGCTAATCAAAGGAGAAGCAGTGAGAACACCTGAGGCAGAGGCTCCTCAAAACTAGGAGACCACCTAGGACCCTGCACATAGCCTAATCTTGTCAGAAACTCCACCCTTTTGAAACTGCAGAAAAAAGAATACAAGACTATTGCTGACTTGATCCTTGTCACATACTCCCGGCTGACTATAACCTTTCCCTACTCACCATGGCGGGCGGGGCGCAGCTCTTGGGGCATGAACCTACTGTGTTCCCCGTTTACCTGGCAAAGTGCTAAAGCCACTCCTTCTTTCTCCTCCGTAACTCTGTCTCCACATTTCTGTTTGGCATTGGTGCAGAGAGAGCCAAGATTTGGGTAACAGTCTCTTGGCTTGTTACGAGTAATACACCCTTCTGCTTTGATAGAAAGTACCTGGGGGGCTCCTGGCTGGGCACCCTGAATGGCAGGCCCATTGGTGCCAGTGAAATGATCAAATATCCAGGGTGGAGGGGACGGTCTACACAGACTTGGCAGAATTCCACCTAAAACTCGACAATGCACAGAGGTACACAGAAGCTCAGGAGTCAGGGCCTGCTTGGGAAGAGAGTTCAGAGGAGCCTGATGGAAGTTTGGTCCCAGAGGGACTCAGTCCGGAGTGGGGTGATCTGGGGCATTGGTGGGCTTCCCATGCCAGGGCAGAGGCTAGAGGGCCCTGGGTGCTTTGACCATCTGACCTCTGCATCTGCATTAAAGCTGAAACTTTGTGCATCTGAAATGAAATGGAGACCAACTTGAGCCCAAAGGCAGGCTCGGAAATTCTGCAAGCAGCCTCATTATCGAATGACTTGACTCCTAATCTCATACCCGCAATGCAAATGGGCCTCCGGAAGCTGGTTATCGGGAAAAATCTAATTTAATTTCACTGTCTGATGAAGATGATGTCTAGATGGGCTTTATATTCTCGCCTGGCTTTATTGAACGTACGTTAATGTTAAGTGTCTTTGAATATTAGACTTCCAGGTACTTGCAGGGGCTGCTCCCCGCCATGAGGCTCAAATCTGAATGCTAACAGCAAGGCCCGCTCTCAGGATGCCAGAGCAGCTCTGACACCCCAGTTAAGTCCCTTTAGCTCCCTCAGATGCAGGGTTCTTACCAGAAAGATCAGGCAAATAACTGGCTGCTTTGCAGGCTTGCTTCCAGGCTCTGTATAACTGAAGCTTCTAGACACAGATAAGAGGGGGATTACTGTTCAATTTTCATGTCTGGGGAGACCATGCTCCACATCCTTGACATCAGTGCCAAAGCACGGTGACACCACAGCAACAGATCAAAGGTTTGCGGACAGACACTTCCACGCCCTAAAATGATTTCTCCTGGGTCCTGGAATGTGAAAAGTTGTTGGAGGGGAGAACCTGGAGGCTATTTAGAAACACAGAAGGGTAGCATAGACTTTGAGAATAGTATTTGCATCGTCATTCATTTTTTTGTTGCTGGTGTTGTTCAGTCACTAAGTTGCGTCCAACTCTTTGTGACCCCACGGACTGCAGCACGCCAGGCCTCCCTGTCCTGCACAATCTCCCGGAGCTTGCTCAGACTCATGTCCATTGAGTCGGTGATGCCAGCCAACCATCTCATCCTTTGTGGCCTCCTTCTCCTTTTGCCTTCAATCTTCCCCAGCATCAGGGTCTCTTCCAATGAGTCAGCTCTTCACACCAGATGGCCAAAGTATTGGAGCTTCAGCTTTAGTAACAGTCTAAATGTGGGTTTGTAGGAGATCAAACCAGAAAATCCTAAAGGAAACCAGCCCTGAGTATTCCTTGGGAGGACCATTACTAAAGCTGAAGCTAAACTGGACTTCTGTTCACTTGTCACCGTGTCTTCAGCCTGGCTGTGGCTTAGGAGCCAGCTCTGGCTGCTCCCTCCTCCTTCCACGCCAACCAGCTCGCTGAGCGGAGCTGCTGAGCGTCTACATGGCCCTCCCCCGACCGTTACGTCGTTTGGTCCCTACAGCACCACCTGACAGTCATAGGTTGGAGAGGTGAGAAAAGCGCAGGTGATGCTTTCTGTGAGGGACGCTCCGCCCAAGGTCAAGGACAAGGTCAGATGGTAATAGATAGAAGAGAACAGAATGGAAAGGCAGAAGGGGTCCTGGGTTTTCTGATGTAGAAGACCTGTACCTCGAAGTCGCCTGGGAGCTGCGTTCGTGGAGACAGTGACTGTTCTGTGTCAGGCGTCTCAGCCTGGAGCTGACGTCTGCCTGGATAAATCTCTGCTGTGGGGCCATCCTGGGCACTGGAGGTGTGAAGCAGCACCCGGGGCCTTCACCTGCTTGACGCCTGTAGCGCCCCTCTCTGGTGGTCGCCCGGTATTACTGGATGTCCACCCCCTCCCCATCGAAGGGGGCCAAAATTGACCTTGATTGAGAGCCACTGCTCTGTCACAACAATTTTGCCAAACTCTTGTTTATAGAAATAGACTTGCTAAAAGGTGTGCATTTTAAAAGTTTTAATAGCATAAAGGAAAAGGTCTTTATTTCATCCTCGTTTTCCCGTTCTTCCCACAAAGGCACCCATAGTTACCAGTTTCCTGCTTATAATTACAGAAGCAGCTTATGAACACACACACACACACACACACACACACACACACACACACACACAGAGTCACTGCATTCTCTTTCTTAAGAAACATAAGCTTTTTTTGTATCTTCTTTCATGTAATGATTTGTCTTGGGAGTTTTATTTTTTTAAATCGGTGCATGTGTTTCTTTCATGTAATGATTTGTCTTGGGAATTTTTTTTTAAATCAGTGCATGTGTAGAGGAGCAAAATCATCCTACCAAAAATGGAATTAAATATTCTTAAAAGACTTTTCAACGGCTTCCCTAGTGGCTCAGAGGTAAAGACTCCTTCTGCCAACACAGGAGACTCAGGTTTGGTCCCTGGGTTGAGCAGATTCACTGGAGAAGGGATCGGCAGCCCATTCCAGTATTCCTATCTGGGGAACCCCGTGGACAGAGGAGACTTGCTAGCTACAGTCCATGGGGTCGCAGAGTCCAGCTCCCTGGTGGTTCAGTGGTTAACAGTCTTCCTTCCAACGTAGGCGACAGGTTCAATTCCTGGTCAGGGAACTAGGATGATTATTATCATGATTGATGACAATTACCTCCTATTAAATGATCATAATTCTTATATTTATTTTGGTCTTAAAACAATTCTTAACAACTGAACAGAGTCAGTTCTTATGTCAACCCTTTTGCTATGGTTTCTTTCCTTTCTCTCAAGAATTATATCCCTTGAATCTTTGAATATTCAAAAATATTTGTCTCTTGCTCAGATGTTTGGATGGAAGTCTAGTTGAAACAGAAAGTCTTTGAAGACTGGAAGCACAGTTTCTTAATCTCCTGGAACTGAGTCACGTTTTGGGACAAGGCGGAGGCTATTTAGAATTGCTTTCCCTTACAGACATCTTGGTACGGTTTCCTATGTGTTCAAAGACTTCTTTGTGATTCTCGGACTCCAGTAATTTCACTAGGCTGTGTCTTGGCGTCGATTGCCCTCTCTTTTCCTTTTCTCTTGTGCGATGGTGAGGCTTTGCTCTTTAGAATCAGTTTTTCTTTTACTGTATAAAAATTTTCTTGAATTATGTCTAGATCTCCTTTGTTTGGGTCTGTTGATTAGGGACACCAATTATGGCTCTGTAAGATCTCTTTTATTTCTTATATTCATTATTTCCTCTTTAATCATCTTAAATTCTTTGTTCAGTTCAGTTTTATTTCATTCTTTTTCCCTCAGTCATGTTCTGTGTGTGCCTTTTTCCAGAGTGTTTTGCTTGTTTCAAAAGTTTTGCTTCCACGGTGCCATTTGTTTGACGGGGGATATTAAGTTTTCTTTTCAACTCCCTCTCCAAGTTCCACCAGCCGATGCCTGGTTCACCTCCTCAGGCTGTTCCTCCACTTGCATGCAAAGTCTCGTGGGCCTGGTCCTGCTCTCTGCTGGTTTCATCAGGAGGGTCCCCTAGACTCTGGGCTGGCCTGGCTGGTGGCACGGTCTCCCCTGCAGCCTCCATCCCCGTTGCTCTTCTCTTCCTCCCTTCCCCTTTCTGGGTCTGCATTCCGCTCAGGCTCAGCTCCCTTTGTGATGACTGGTCCTACTTACGTGAGGTGAGCACCATTATGGGGTGGTGCAGGCATCCTGATTCTCCTGGGACTTCCTGGTTTTTGCACAGAAAACCCCATGGGCAGACTGGAAAGGTTGGTCAGCCTGGTGTTGAATAGACAGTTCTTAATTAGCAGTTGTGTAGGGAGAGAGCCAGACTGTGTTCAGGGCCAGCCGGGGCCCTTCCTGCTTCAGGGGAAAGCACTTCTTGTGTGAGGCTCTTTGTCTATGTGGGATTTGCAGGATAGGGAGAAAGGCAGGGAGTTTGGTCCTTTCTTAGGGATCCACAGGCTTCTAAGCCCCTTTCCTCCTTACCTGTTTCTCTCCTTCCTCATCCTCAGAAGTTGGTGAACTTTCTCTCTTTTTTTGGTAGGAAAACTAGGTTCTTTTAGCATCAGTCTTCCTTCCTAAATTAACAGCATCCATATGTTTTTTTTGATACTTAAAATATGCCAGTTCTTACAACTCCAGAAGAGATTTTTCTTAAGATTTTGATATTTACTATGGTTAAAAAAATTTTTTTTTAGTGTATCTCTAAAAATCCCTACTTCTCTCCAGTGAGTTGGCTGCCTCTGAGTGAACATGGGGAAAGACCAGCCGAGGGCGTGCTGGCACATTTAGAAAGCTTGGCTTTTGGTCTCTAAATTTCCCTCTGGTTCTAGCATTTTAAAACCAAAGTGGGGATGACTTTACGATTCTGCTTTTTTATATACACGAGGGGCCAGGGAAGCAGAAGATGGCCTGGATGAAGGGTGACGTGGTGGCCGTGGTGGTGGGCAGCTGAGTTATGGGGACAGGGTTACAGTGGGAGTAGCCATCCTGTGGGTGGTGATGGTGATATTGGTGATGGCGATGGTGATACCCTCTGGCCTTGAGGGTATTGAAGGTGATAGGGGTCAAATCCTAAAAACTAACATGTGTCCTTGAGTTGCACTTTTTTTCCTGATGTTATGGGTGCTTGCTCAGTCGTGTCTGACTTTTTGTGATCCCATGGGCTGCAGCCTACCGTGGACAGCTCCTCTGACCATGGGATTTTCCAGGCAAGAATACTTGAGTGGGTTGGGGATCTTCCCGACCCAGGGATTGAACCCACATCTCCTGTGTCTCCTGCACTGGTAAGTAGATTCTTTTCCCCTGAGCCACGAATTTCTCCAGGCAAGAACACTGGAGTGGGTAGCCATTCCCTTCTCAGGAATCCAACCTGAGTCTCCTGCATTGGCAGGTGGATTCTTTACCATCTGAGCCACCAGGGAAGTTCAGAAGGGCTTCTACGCCACTCTGCTAACAAGCAGGCAGCCATGAGCATCCTGTATAAATCAATGTGCAAAGAATGAAATATGAGATTGCCTGATTGACTGCAGTCCCAAAGCTAATGAGGCCATAAAACATGATTGATCAGAGGAATGTTTGCAAAAGCTTGATTAGTTTCCCTTCCATTCCGACCTGTGGAGGTGAAGCACTTGAGGACAAACACTGGCCACACAATGAGGTTTTCTCAACACCTTTGTTCTGGAACACTTTGCCTCAAACACCCAGGTATCATCTCTGGTACCTGCAGAGCAGCCCAACCGTGGATAAGCCCGAACCTAATGTGCGGAAATGGCAACCCACTCCAGTGTTCTTGCCTGGAAAATCCCAGTGATGGGGGAGCTTGGTGGGCTTCCATCTATGGGGTTGCACAGAGTCGGACATGACTAAAGCGACTTAGCATAGCAATGTGTGGGAGGGAGGAAGACAGGAGCCACGTGACAGCCCATGAGAACTGCCTGCCAGAGCTGTCCAGAGAGTTTAGTGTAAATAAGTGCAGCTGTGTGAATAAGGGGACAGTGTCTGCTTCTGGTGACCAGGAGAAAGATGAGCATAACTCAGCCAGTGCTGGCCTAGGCATTCATGGACGACAAAATCCAAGGGCTGCTTCCAGGACTGTTTATTGAACGTCCATGTTGGACCAGGAACCATGCTGTAATATTGCAGCCCTGCGTTCTGGGAAACAAACTCACTCAGAAGGACAACGCAGATAGCGGAGTGCAGTCTGTTACACCGCTGGGCCCAAGGCAGAGTCTCCTCTTAGCCCAGGACCCCGACCAGTTTTTGTGAAAACCTTATATACCCTAAGTATATGTGCCCAAACCCCCCTCCCCAAATTCCCTGAAACTAGTCTGAACAAAGGAAAAGAAAGATACAATCAAAGTTAACCCGTGATTCATATGACTTAAGCCCAGGTAGTTAACAGTGGACATTTATCGATAGGCCTGTGGTCATACCCCGAGAAGCATAATAGAATTTATGATTCTATACGGTTACACAGATAATTAGGGTATTCTTTTAGGCAACGGGGAGTCTAGGTATGAGCCCTGGGGCTCTTCCTTCCGGGGGGCCTGGTTTTCTAACTGGTATGTCGTTTCCATAGATACTGGGCATCTAGCTCAGAGTCCACAGATGGAGTCCTGCTTTCAAGAGGGAGCCTGTTCTGTCTGTCTCCTCCTTCAGTAAGAGATTCCTTCTTGATAGCAATCCACTGAAGCCTGTAGTCCTGAGCTTAGTTCGTCTGTGTGTCCTATTTTCCAGATGAGGAAATTGCAGCTGTTGTGTGTTTGGCTAAAGATTCTTAGTTTATAACCTATTTGAGATTGCTGTTGTTCAGTTGCTAAGTCCTACCCGACTTTTTGCAGTCTCACAGACTGCAGCACGCCAGGCTCCTCTGTCCTTCACTGCCTCCCCAACTTTGCTCAAATTCACATTTGCTGTGTTGTTGCTATTGGTTTGGGGGAGTTAGAGGGACTATTGGGAATCTGTCTGTCAGGGTGTGAAAGGTTGTTGCTAAACCATGAAAGACTCCAGGATTCTTGGCCTCTGGAGGAGAAGAATTCAATCTGGGGCCAGGGACGAGGCTTGATCGCTCAGAGCTTTGGTATAATACAGTTTTATTAAAGTATAAAAGAGGTAGAGAAAGCTTCTGACATAGACATCAGAAGGGAGCAGAAAAGAGTGCCCCCCTGCTAGTCTTTAGCTGGATGTTATATAGCTACTAGCAGTCTGCTAATTAGAGAAAGGAAATGTCTCAAAACTCAGAGAATGGCCCCAAGCCCCTCACCCACAACATGCATTTTGAGATAATCTTGGCACCAGGCGAGTCATCCCGGGCCATAAAACATTGCCATGAATCTTGAAGAAAGGCAGATTTCCATACAAATATATCGTGTCATTAACGTAGATTAGGAGAACAGTGCATGAGTATAACATACTGGGTTGTCAAGTGGGTTCTGAGCCGTTAGGTGGAATGGGCTTGAAGACAGAATCTTGGGTAAATACATAGTACATTAACATAGCTTACGACAAACATTTCCATAAGAAAAATGCATTGGTTAGCTCTAGGCTTGAGAAAAGTTAAGTTCAGGTGGAACCAGGTGTCTTTGTGGCAACACAGAATTTTAAGAGAAACCTCTTTTTAAATTCGTATAGAGAGGAAAAAATATAACGCTAGTTTGTTTCCTGCATCTTAAGAGAGAGAAGAAACCCTTGCAGCCGACTTCCTCCGTTTGGAGACCCCTGGCCTTCCTGCCCGTTACCCTCTCAGGCTGATCGAGGAAAACCAGCTGCTAGAGAAGGTTCAAGCAAGGTGTTGAAGTCAGGGAATCAGATGTCTTCGAAGACAGCTGGAGGGCTGGGGGCCCGGAGTTCAGGAGGAGAAGCTGTTATGTGGCTGTGATGCGCTGCACGAAAGCCACGTCCTGGGTCTCGGCTGCCCTCAGCGCCTGGACCGAATTCACAGAGGCTCATCCTGGATCTGCGGCGGCTTTCAGTCGCCCGTCCATCCACACACCTGAGTCCACCGAGGGAAGCATGGCATCTGCGTCTGCTCCTCACATCTCACCTGAGCCTCTCCCACTGGTAGGATCCCGGGAGCCTGCCGGAGGAGCAGGAGCCTGGCGGTGCAGGGGCAGAGTGTGTGGCTTCCAGCACACAGAGAGGGAGACTTGGGAGTTGGGGAGGGGCTGAGTGTCCACAGACAGAGTCAGCACAGTGCAGGCTGCTTGCCTCTGCACTGAGGAATCAGAGGCCAGGAGGTCGCGGCTTGGTGTGCCAAGATGTCCCAAGGGTTAAAACTATAGTGCAGCCCTATGAAATTAAAGTCCCTGGTGTTGGGAAAAGATCGAGGGCAGGAGGAGAAGAGGGCCTCAGAGGATGGGATGGCTGGATGGCATCACCGATGCAATGGACGTGAACTCGGCAAACTTTGGGAGGTGGTGAAGGACAGGGAGGCCTGGCATGCTGCAGTCCATGGGCTGCAGGTGCAGAGCTGGACAGGACTGAGCAAATGAACAACAGCAACGCGATGTTAAAAGAGGCTTTTTCCTTGGAAGGAGACCGTGACAAACCTAACAAGCAGAGACCTCACTTGCTGGCAGAGGCCCGTCTAGTCAAGGCCATGGGTTTTCTGGTGGTCATGTACGGATGCAAGAGCTGGGCCACAAAGGAGGCTGAGCGCCCAAGAACTGATGCTTTTGAACTGTGGTGTTGGAGAAGATTCTTGAGAGTCCCTTGGACAGCAAGGAGATCCAACCAGTCCATCCTAAAGGAAATCAGTCCTGAATGTTCATTGGAAGGACTGTTGCTGAAGCTGAAGCTCCAATACTTTGGCGACCTGATCCGAAGAACTGGCTCATTGGAAGAGAACGGTCTTTTCTATTGGAAAAGAATGCTGGGAAAGATTGAAGGCAAAAGGAGAAAGGGTGGCAGAGGATGAGACGGTTGGATGGAATCACCGACTCAATGGAAAAGAGTTTGAGCAAGCTATGGGAGATGGTGGAGGACAGAGGAGCCTGGCGTGCGGCAGTTGAAAGGGACGTAAAGAATCTGAACAACAGCAACAGATGAAGGCGTGGGAGCCCACAAAGCCATATTGTGTACTGGTTCCTCATCATGACACTTGTCCCACTTGAGAAAAGTCAAACGTGGTTCCGGTGATCAGGCTGTTGACGGCACCCCTTGCCGTCAGTGCCATCGTCATCACCAAGGTCATCACCGTCACCAGCTGGCCTCCCATGCACCAGTGGGCTCTGTGTCCTCTGGTTGCCTGGTCTTTAATCTTGAGAAGTCAGCGGTTGTGGATGGTGCTGTGATGTCCACACAGATTGTGTGTACTGGGGTGTCCATCCAGCCCCCGCTGCTGGGATGCAGACTGCCAAGGCTGCTCCCCTCTGCTGGCGAATCGCCCCCAGGTGACAGAAGCCGCCTCCCAGGAAGCAGACTTGACCGTGGGGTTCTGACCCTGACACCACTCTTGGGTCAGCTGGCAACGAGGATCCCACCCTGGGAGGTGGGGGATCGTTAGTCCCCGGCGTGCGGGAGCAGCCAGCTGCAACAGGTCTGCCTCTGTGAACAGGAATCCAGAGCAGGTGAGGGGTTTGCAGTGAGTCCTGCAACATCGCTGCCTTAGCTGGGCCCCGAGAGAGAAGCCACAGGACTCTAGGACAGGATGCGGTCTCCGGGAGCATCTTGCTCCTCTGGCCCCTTGGGTCTGCAGATGTTGCTCAGACAGAGGAGGGCTCCCTGAGGACCCCAACTCAGCAGCGGCCCTGCACACAGCATCACCAGATTAAACAAAGGAGCCCAGTGACACTTGGACTCCTGACGTGCAATGGTACGTATTTAGTATAAAGGGAGTCCCATAATCGGGAGGCGATTGAGTGTCGATCAGTAGCAAGCAGTCCATTCCAGCACGACCACAGATCTTTCCTTTGATTTTTCCCCCCACGGGCCGCTGTCCTGACTGTTCTGGAAGCTCTGCTTGCCGTAAGCACTTCATTTTTAACAAGTATGTGAAAATTAGTTTATTGTGGTAAGTGCTACTGTGCATGCGATTGTCGTCAATGGCAAGTCTTTAAATGTTTTCTGTGTTAATTCTTGCTTGTCCTCTGTCGTTGTTGCTGCTAAGTTTCTAAGTTGTGTCTGACGCTTTGTGGCCCCGTGGACTTGCCTTTGTGGAGCCCCTTTGTGGCTCACCAGGCTCCCCTGTCCTTCACTATCTCCCGGAGATTGCTCAAACTCATGTACAAATAATCCTCCTTGTTCGCAGTATAACTGATTTATTATCTTACTTTCTTGTTGGTTTTGAAGAGTACTTTATATATTGAAGCGATTTAACTTATATATTGTTAAGACATTTTATGTTTGCTATTTTTAAAACTTAATTCTGTTTATGTTAATTTTGTAGTAGCTTTTAATCTTTATGCAGTTTAATACATAAACTTTCTCTATGAACTTGTTATTATTACTATTTGCTCTTAAAGATCTGGTTTACTTTGCTTTGAGATGAGATAAACTTTTTCCTGCATTTTACGCTAAGTTTCATGATTTTCTTTTTTTCCTATTAAACTCTTTAACGCATCTAAGTTTATTTTGGAATATGCTCTGAGGTGCGGGTTGGACCTTTTCAATGTCTGAATGTTTACACGTCGCATTTTCTTGGCGATTCATCAGATCAGCAGTCTCCATCCCTTGAAATTCTGTTATCTTCAGCTCTATTTCTGGAGATTTTATTTTCCTTTCTATGTCTACCCTTGCTTCATCACTCTCTCGCTTTAATTGCTTTGAATAATAATACAACTTCATATTTGATGTGAGTCTCTTTTGTATTATTATTCTTTGTTGCAATAGGTTTGGGCCATCCTTAGCTTTTAGTTTTCTAGATACATCTGAGAATCCCTCAAGTTTTAGAAGCACTCTGGTGTGGTTCTGCTGGGAAGTCCATCAAATGCATAGATGCACTTGGGGAGAGTTTTGCAGAGGCTGTGTCAGGAGGCTTTGCCATGTTTGTAGAATGTGTGTCTGGGCTTGGCTCGGCTGCCAGGAGGCTGCTAGGGTGGTGAGACCCCTTCTTCTCTCTTCTGGGACCAGCCAGGGCCCGCTCGCAGCCGGTCCCTCTGTGCCTGTGTGATCCGGGCAAGGTCAGGACCTGTGGGCTAAGCTCTCCCGTGGCCCCTGCCCCCTGCAGCCTCTCTCGTCTTCCTGGGCTTGGGGCAAGAGTGAGCGGGTGATGGGGGTCATCTTCTCATTTCTCATGAAAGTGGTGGGGAGTTCCTCAATGTTTCACATGCATCTTAGTTGTTAATCTCAGCAGCACTCCCAGCAGAGAGATGGTAACCCATAGCAACTGGTGAGCGAGCTGGGGACGAGAGGTCTTCTAATCAGCCCCAAGGTCAGCTGGTTGACAAAGGCACCAGGATCCAGCCCCGGCCTGTCTGTCTCAGTGCTTCTCTTTCTCACTATATTACAAGCTGGACGTTGGCTGGCACTGAGGGCCGGGCTGCCAGGAGTTAAGCCGCGCACAGAGCCCTAGGAACTCACCTACAGGGTCCAGCTTGGCCGAGCTCCAGGCGCTGACTGCTCTCCACAAATTGAACGGATTGGTCTCCCCCTTGCTCTGATGCCCAGTTAACACCCGGAAGGTGTCCACACTTCAGATGAACAGTAGCAAATTAACGCCTTGGCAAGCATCACGTCTCTGACACCTGGCCAGCCCTCACTCTCCCAGCCCCGTGTGCCTTGGTTTCCTCCCTGGAGATCTGGTGAGGCCTTGTGCCCTGACCACCCGGGACCTTCAGCTGCTGCAGATAACAGGGAAGCTGCCCTTTCATGCACAGCCTTATCACTCGGAGGGCATTGCTCTGTCTTCCAAGAAGTCACTTATTAACATGTCTTCAGAACCCCGTTTTCATCTCCCACCCACGTTCCCTCCCTCCCTAGGGGACTTTGAAACCCCAGAGCTTTGAAGAAGAAAGCCGCCTGCTTCTCAAGTAGAGCTCTTCATCCGTTCCCCGTGCGTCATCCCGGAGGCGTCCTGACACCTTTTTGATCGCCGTGAGGCTGAGTGTCCTGCCCAGTGACCCTCCTGATCTGTACTGACATCCTTCCTTTCGTTCTGAAGTGTGCAGCTGGGGTGGGGGGAACCAGATGGAGTTCACTGCAGGCGGACTCCTGCATTGATAAGCTCACGGCTAAAAACTGGCTCCCCGTCCCCTGCCGTCGCCAATCATTGAGATGCAGATTCAATGGAGAAGAACCCCAGGTGTCTCTGGCAGCTGGAAATCAGCCTGCATTGAAATGGGAATAGACCCGCAATTGGAAGCCGCCTTCTAAGCTGAGGAACAGGGAAACTCCCTTCTCTGTCAAGCTGTCAAATTACTCACCCAAGGGGAGAGGCCAGACTCTTAGTTCCCCTGTCTTCAACTATCCGCAGGGGCAGGCAGCCAATTGTTCTGGACTCTACCCACCTGTCCGCTGCTGGAAGGGCTGATCCTGCCAGGGACAGATGCCCAGGCTGTCTGGGGTCCCCTTTCGGGGAAGGAGGAGCTGGAAGTTTCTAGTTAAAAGCTTTCCTTCGCTAGCCTCTGTAGTCGATGTCCACAGAGAGACTTCCTTTGTTAATCTGCCCGCCCCATGAATAAATAGCAGCTGGTGACTGTTGCCATCCAACCAGCTATGGCTTCTGCAGCTTTTTGACAAATGTAACTGATTCTGACACCAGAGTTTTGGCTCTGTTTGTGATTTTCACATCATTAAAATCTTTTTTTTCCCCTTATAAACTTAGGGTCATTGAGGGTCTGTATGTTGAAGACTGTGTTGCAGTGAGAAGGCAAAAAGAGGAACGGCTTTTTGTTTTCCTTCCCGCGAGCAAAGAAGATAAAGAGAACAGTGAACAGGCCCGAGGTTTTCCTTCACCTGTTCGTAACCTGCGCATGCGGGCTAAGTCGCTTCAGTCGTGTCCGACTCTGTGACCCCATGGGCTGCAGCCCACCAGCTCCTCTGTCCGTGGGATTCTCCAGGCGAGGATACTGGAGTGGGTTGCCAGGCCCTCCTCCAGGGGATCTTCTTGGCCCAGGGATCGAACCTGGGTCTCTTGCATCTCCTGCCCTGGCAGGTGTGTGCTTTACCACGATGGCCACCTCAGGAGCCCATTCCTAATGTGTAGCTGTAGCTAAGCTTGCTTTTCTGCCCCCTGACTTTGTGTGAGCTGCATTTTGCACTTGGTATCCTTGGACTGTATGCTAATCACGTCCTGTCTCTGGGGCTTACCTTTACAGCACTCTTCACGGGTCACCCCTTGTAGTTTTTCTCTGTTTGCAAAATAGAAAGAAGGCGTAAGTAACATAGGTGGGCTTCCCTGGTAGCTCAGGTGGTAAAAATCCACCTGCAACGCAGGAGACCCCAGTTTGATTCCTGGGCTGGGAAGATCCACTGGAGAAGGGACAGGGTGCCCATTCCAATAGTCTGGGGCTTTCCTCGTGGCTCAGATGGTAAAGAATCTGCCTGCAGTGCGGGAGAGCTGGGTTCATTCCATGGGTTGGGAAGATCCCCTGGAGAAGGGGACAGCTCCCCACTGCAGTGTCCTGGCCTGGAGAATCCCAGGGACTCTACAGCCCATGGGGGCGCAAAGAGTCGGGCACGGCTGAGCGACTTCCATTCCACTTCTCGTCTCTTTTGTTGCAGAGCACAAGTGCCAGGCACAAAGGCTTCAGCAGTGGCGGGCACAGGCTTTAGCTGCTCCATGCATGTGGAATTTCCCCAGACCAGGGAGCAAACCCATGCCCCCTGCATCGCTTTGCTCCTCACCACCGACCCCTGATTGTGAGCCCTCATTTTATATAATCCCCCAGGCTCCTCATTGGCGGGGTGGGGGGGGCACAGTTCTTGAGACAGGAGCTTGCTGTGTGCTCCCTCCCCCCGCAATCCCCCCACCCCGAGGATTAAAGTCACCTTTCTATTTCCCTCGGGCTCTGTCTCTGTATTTTTTATTCGGCTTCAGTGGGCAGAGAAAGCCAAGGTTTCAGTGGCAACCACTGGTCTGTGAATTAGTTTCTAGCATATATCATACTGGCAGAGACATGGAGCTGGGAGAAGCTTCTGGAATCACCCAATCACTCCCTGTGGTTAATCCATGGGGAAATGGAGGCCCAGAGTGCCACCATGGATGGCTGTCCAAGGCCACCTGGCAATCTGGAAGCTGAGTTTACAGTTTTTTAGGACTGTACAAATAAGACCTTCTGAACTATCAACATCCCATTCATTCACTCAGCAAACAGCCTGGGAGAGGCCTGCCCCCCGTCCGTGACTGACTGCGGGTCAAATAGAAAGCAAGACACCACATCTTCTCCATCAAGGTGGCAAGGACTTCTGGAGAAAGGGCAAATGGAGGTTACAAGATTGGAAGCCTTTGTTTCCTGTGAGTGGTCAGTGACACTGTGGAGACAGGAATATGGGGAGATAAATGCTGTCTAAGCCCGATGGTCAGAGAACAGAGGCTGCATGCAGGCAGCTGGAGGCAGAGGTGCCTTTGGACTCCACCTCCAAGGAGGAGCCAGGTTTCCATGGGGACCTGTGGATGGAGAAGAAAGACAAGAGCAGCTCAGAACAAAGCACAGTCTTTGAAGCTTAAAAATGTTACCTGAGCCCAAGTTTGGTCTGCTCAGGGCATGACAGGGCAATTAACTGAGAGATGAGATGTTGAAGCAAAGAATACTTTATTCAGAAAGCCAGCTGACCAGGAAGATGTCAGACTAATGTCTCAAAATAACCATCTTATGGCATCTGGATGCAGGTTCTTTTATAGAATAGAGATGGGGGAAGGAGTTGAGGAAGTAAAGACCATTATCTTGCAGACATCTCCTGGAGCGGCCAAGCTCAAGGAGGAGTGTGTTAGGAGTGTGTTAATCAGAGGGTCAGAGTTCCCTGAAGTAGGTCATTATGTATGACTACAATAACAAACCTAGACGGCATATTAAAAAGCAGAGACTTCACTTTGCTGGCAAAGGTCCATATAATCAAAGCTATGGTTTTTCCAGTAGTCACGTCTGGATGTCAGAGTTGGACAATAAAGAAGGCTGAGCACCCAAGAATTGATGCTTTTGAACTGTGGTGCTGGCGAAGACTCTTGAGAGTCCCTCGGGCAGCAAGACGATCAAATCCTAAAGGAAATCAACCCTGAATATTCATTGCGAGGACTGATGCTGAGGCTGAAGCGCTAATACTTTGGTCACCTGATGAGATAGTATTTGTCTGTTTGTGACTGGCTGGCTGATTTCTCTTAGCATAACGTCCTCAAGGCTCATCCATCTTATAGCCGGTGTCAGAAGTTCCTTCTTTTTTAAGGCTGACTAATAAATATCCTATCGTATTGAAGTTCCAATCTTTGGGCCCCCTGATGCAAAGAGCCGACTCACTGGAAAAGACTGATGCTGGGAAAGATTGAGGGCAGGAGGAGAAGGGGACAACAGAGGATGAGATGGCTGGATGGCATCACCAGCTCAATGGCCATGAATTTGAGCAGGCTCTGAGAGATAGTGACGCTCAGGGAAACCTGGTGTGCAGCAGTGCATGGGTTGCAAAGAGTCACGCATGACTTAGCGACTGAACAACAACAACAACAACAACAACAACAACAGCCACGTAACAAAAGCAATGGAAAACAAAGGTTAAAGTCAAAGAAGCAGATCCATATGGATTCAGAACCTGCTCTTTCCTGCAACAAAAATATGAGTGTCATCCAAATGCAGAGAGAGCGCTTATCAAAGACTAGCTTGCCTCACTGCATGGGGAACAGACAGGACAGTTAAGTGTCTCCAGACTTTCTTTACAGGTTTGTTAAGGACACTGAGATGTTCAGCCAGAGCCTAGCCGCACAAGCAAGCAGAGGCTAATCCTCACCTCGGACTCAGTGTGAAAGGAAGTGTGCCCGCCATGGCCACCTGTATCTCTGCCCTTGATGGACGTTAGGGTCAGCCAGGTTCCTGCTCCCTGGGAGGGGCCATGCTCTGAGCACCCTTCCTATGCCGGACCCCAGGAGGCCTCGCACACTGACAGCGCATCAGAGCTTCTCCTCCAGGCCTGGGCTGAACGGCTCCCAAAGCAACTTCTTGGTGTCCAGGTCTTGGAGATGGGCTGTATGGATTCCAATCACTTATTCCAAGATAACCATCATGCAAGTATTCTGATTGTTTTTTTCTCCTCCCTGATAAGGTTTGGAAAGTAATAAAGAAAGGTGCCCCAAGGAGACAAGATAACAGGATTAAAGCAAGAACAGCCTGGCAATGTCTCCGAGAGGGTCCTGATGACCTGCAGCCAAATCCTTCCTCTTAATTGTCACTAAAGGGATTATACAATTTCCTTCTCAGATGTAAAGTGTTGTGACTAGCAGTGCGTAATTAAAGTACATTCCAAAGGGAAAAGATAGCGGCTCAGGTAGGCCTTGGAGAGTCTGTCTTGGGAAGAACCTCATTTGTGCTCTTTCCAGCATCCGTATCGGGAGACGGGGAGATCTGGTTCAGGCCTTGGGACTAGGAGTAATTAAAATACCTTTAATTGCAAGATTCCATGATGCCTTCCAAACAGCAGAGCGTAATTGGCAGCCTGTTCCTCTGGCCTCCTGCGGGGAGCCATCGAGAAGACCAGAATTCTTCTCAAGTGGGAAGGGGTTTCAAAATGGAGTTTGGCTGTGGCTGTGTCTACACTCGTGAGGCCCAAAGTTGCTGTTGTTCAGTTGCTCAGTGTTCAACTCTCTGTGACCCCATGGACTGCAGCACGCCAGGCTTCCCTGTCCTTCACCATCTCCCGGAGCTTGCTCAAACTCCTGTCCATTGAGTCGGTGATGCCATCCAACCATCTCATCCTCTGTCGTCCCCTTCTCTTCCTGGCCTCAGTCTTACCCAGCATCAGGGTGTTTTCCAATGAGTTGGCTCTTTGCATCAGGCCCAGGGAGGAGCTCTTGAGCTGTGAGGGCAGGGGATTAGTCCTGGGGGCCCCTGGCAGAATGTGTGACTAACGGAGGAGTCCTGTAGGGAAGGACAGACAGACAGAAGTGGTGTCAGGGCTGAGAAACAAAGGCCTGCCCATGGCAGGGAGACTGATGATATTGGAAGACTGTGCTCACTTTTCTCCTGCTGCTGGAAGAAATGACCGTGAGTGTAGTGGCTTGAAACCACACGGATTTACGATCTTATGGTTCTAGAGATCCAAGTCCTGAGCGGGTGGCAGGGCTGCAGGCCTTCTGGGGTGGGGGTGGGCTGGGGGGAGAAGCTGTTTGCTGCTTATTCCAGCTTCTTGAGGCTGCCAGCATCCCCAGGCTGGGGGACCTTTCCTCTGTCTTCAAAGCTAGCTTCTTCCAGCCTCTCTCTGATGTGTGTGCCCATCCTCACATGCCCTCTGACCTCCTGTCTTCCTCTTGGAAGGACCCTCACAGTGGCCCAGCATGCCCAGGGTCATCTCCAGCCTCAGACCCTTCCTGGCCTCTGCAGAGTCCCTTTTGCGCGCAGGCCATGTTCACGGATTCCCGAGATCAGAATGAGGACACCCTGGGTGGGTCTTGAATGCACCCACATGAGCTCCAAGGAGGGGCCAGCGACTAAACAGTCACAGAGCCGGTGTCTCTAGGGAGACCCTGGGGTAAAGGAAGAAGGAAACGCCACCTCCGGGTCCTCATCATATCTGTTTTAAAGAAAACCATGGTGAGGTTTCATGAACATGAAATTTACTACATTAACCATTTAAGACTCGCGCAGAAGGACCTGAGGCTGCGCTGACTTTGATCACCCCTGGTGCCAGAGGATAAGGTGGTTAGGTGGCCTCACTGACTCTGGACATGGATCTGAACAGACTCTGGGAGCCAGCGGCGGACCGAGGAGCCTGGGGTGCTGCAGTCCATGGGGTTGCAAAGAGTCGGACACGACTTAGTAACTGAATAACAACAATAACCTCTCCAACAGGACCACAGTGGTTCGGTGATGTAACAGTGGGTGTGGCTAGATGAGACAGCCCCGCGGAGAGGGATCCCGGAGGGAGTTGTACTGATGCCTGAAGAATGACCCGCGTGGTGACGAGGATGAGTGGAATTCGAACCACAGTGGTGACGACCTTCCTTGCTTATTTGATTCCTAGGCCCATGCTGGCACATCTTGTGTGTCAGGGGGAGGTGTTCAGGACCCTGAGAACTGTTTGTGTCCACCGAAAATGTGATTCCAGGGTCACTTAGGGCCTTATGTTTTAGAAACTATTATTTGGTTTATTAAAACCACACATTAAAAAATAACTTCTTTACCCCTTTAGATTCAGCTGTGATTAATGTTTGACTTTATTTTAAGTGGAATGAATATATCTGATACACTTTCTTTTCTGTTTCGTATTTCAGCTGATGGACTAGCAAACAAACCTCCAAAGCACTTAAATGCGCTTGCCATTCTAATAAGTTAAGCTAACAAGTATGGAGTGTCTTTAACTCCCCATGTTTCAATCAGTCTTGTGAACTCAGTGGTTTTCTCTTATTCCTCTGAAGACACCCTCTTTTAGAAAATATTAAAGACCCATGAGCTAAAGGGCTTGAATGAGCGAGGCACCCAGAGAAAGGATACTCTTGCCGCCGACAGGGAGATAGAAATGTCAGCTTAGAAGCCTCCCCGGCAGCCGCTCCTAGCCATCGCCCATTGAATGGCACTACTGATCTTCCTGTATGGCCATCGATTTCCCCCCCAATCTTACATAAACGGCATCACACACTTGGCCCTCTTTTGAGTCTGGCACCTTTCAGACCCATCAGGTCTGTGGGGTGCGTCCCTGTGGTCCAGGGCGCCAGTGGGGCATCCCTTCCCGTTGCTAGAGCCCATCGCAGGAACTGATGCTGTGCGTTCATCGATTCTATTAATCCTAACGAGGGGCACTCGGGTTCTTCCCAGCGTTTGCTAATAGAACACTGCCCCATGGCGGACATGTCATCTGGGGCACGTGCAGACACATTTCGGTTCTAAGAGTAGGACAGCTGGGTCAGAGAGGAGGTGATGTTTATTTTCAATAGACCATGTCCAACAGCTTCCCAAAGTCGCATACCATCTCCACTCCCAGCGGTACCATCTGAGTTTCTGCTGCTTCACACCTTCACCAGCACTTGGTGTGGTCAGTCTTTAAAAGGCAAGCTGTTTATGTGAGAACACTGCTGGAGTTCTTTCTGGTTTTCAAATACATTTACCCGACGACTAATAACATTGGACACTTCTTCATATTTATTGGCCATCTTGCTATCCTGTTTTATGAAGTTCAAGTCTTTGCTCGCTTTTTCTTCACTGTCTTCTATTAAGAAACAGGTAAGAGTTATTTTCCCTCATTTGCCGTCCGTATCGTGAACATACTGTAGATATTTCCTGCTCATCTTGGTCTGTTGCTTGATTCATTCATTCCTTCCCCTCCGGCCCGTTCTGGCAGCCACCTGCTTGCTCTTCATCTTTATAACTCTGCTTCCGTATTGCTATTTTTGTTCATCTGTTTTCTTTCTTGGATTTCACTTATAAGTGATCATGATGATGCTAAAGCTGAAGCTCCAGTACTTTGGCCACCTCATGCGAAGAGTGGACTCATTGGAAAAGACCCTGATGCTGGGAGGGATTGGGGGCAGGAGGAGAAGGGGACGACCCAGGATGCGATGGCTGGATGGCATCACGGACTCGATGGATGTGAGTCTGAGTGAACTCCGGCAGCTGGTGATGGACAGGGAGGCCTGGCGTGCTGCGTGAGATTCATGGGGTCGCAAAGAGTCGGACACGACTGAGCGACTGAAGTGAACTGAACTGAATGCATTTGCCCTTCTGTCATTCTTGCCATCCTGTGTCTCAGCACAACACCCTCTGGGTCCATCGCTGCTTCTGAAAATGCTAAGATTTTTAAGGCCGTGTGATATTCCATTGTGTATGCACACCACATCTTTTTTTATCCATTTGTCTATCAGTGGGCACTTTCTTTAGGTTGCTCCCATTTCTCGGCCATTGCAAATAGTTCTGTAATGAACATAGGGGTGCAAATATCTTTTCTAATTAGTGTTTTCATTTTCTTTAGATAAATATCCAGAGTAGCTGGCTCCTTGAAAAGATAAACTAAATTGATAAAGCTTTAGTCAAACGCATCAAGAAAAAAAGAGGACCCAAATCGATACAGTCAGAAATAGAAGAGGATGAGTTACAAACACCACAGAAACGCAAAGGATCATAAGAGGTTACTATGAACAATTATATGTCAATAAAATGGACAATCTAGATGAACTAGAAAAATTCCTAGAAATATGTAAACTTCCAAGACTGTCTTGGAAGAATCAGGGTGAAATACAAAATATGAATAGACTAATTACCAGTAAAAAAAAAAAAAATGAGCCAATTGAAAAAAGGAAAATCTCCCAGTGAACAAAAGCCCAGGACCAGATAACTTCACAGGAGGTTTCTACCAAACATTTAGTGAAGAGTTAATGCCTGTCCTACTCAAAGGTTCCCAAAAATCTGCAGAGGAAGAAATACTTCCAAACTCATTCTCTGAGGTCTCTCCAAAGGGCCTGCTTTCATCTATGTATACGCTTTTGCTGGGATACTTTGGTTTGCATGTTTGTGGAGGGCTGTTAGAGCTTCCCTGGCAGCTCAGCTGGTAAAGAACCCGCCTGCAATGCAGGAGACCTGGGTTCCATCCCTGCGTTGGGGAGATTCCCTGGAGAAGGGAAAGGCTGCCCGCTCCAGTGTTCCTGCCTGGAGAATATCACGGGCTGTAGCCCTGTCTGTGGGTTCGCAAAGACTCAGACACGACTAACGCTTTTACTTTTCAGAGCGCCGCTAGTCATACTCCCCACTTCTCCATGCTCTGTTTTCATCACTAGCTGTGAGCCTGTTGCTTTCTCTGCCCCTTTTTCCTGTTTTTCCTTCACCCCAGACTGTGATCCTCCCAGTCCCTTCTTTTACACCCACGGACTCACTCTTTCTAATACACTTCTGCTAAAGTTGCTCAGTCATGTCAGATTCTTAGGGATCCCATGGACTGCAGCCTCCAAGGCTCCTCCATCCATGGGGTTTTCCAGGCAAGAATACTGGAGTGGGGTGCCATTGCCTTCTCTGAATACATTTCTACTTGTCCTTAAATATTTGTGCAACTTCAAGAATCTCATTTTCAAAGAAATTTCCTTACACGCTGTTGGGCCACAGATCACATTCTGTTTATTACTTTTATTTTCTTACTCAACACTACACTTTTTAAAATGTGCCTGCCTACCTCCAGGGACTCCTGACCTTTGGTTCATCACTCGCACCTCCCACACCCCCCACATCTCACCTGCTCTGTTTCTCTCCCATGGACACTTGGGTATCTCTGGTCTCCCTCCCCACTCTCCCCCCAACACTACGCCCTTGTGTTTGACCTCTCTCGGTTCCCACCCAGGAGCAGGATCGCCGGGCCCTGTGCCACACGGTTAGTCTCACTAGGGGCAGCCACCTGCTCTCCACACTGGCGTGACGGGCCGTATCCCACCAGCAATGCACGAGGGCCTCTTTTCGCCACACCCTCACTGACATTTTCAGGCTCTCTGCAAGTTGTGCCAATCAGAGGGATGAGTGGGGAATGTATTCTTATGATGGCTTTAACCAGCACCTCTGGGGTTCCGAGAGAAGCTGCCCATCTCTCCATCACACAGCAGCTGTTCAGCTCTCCCCTTCTATACGCTTCACTCACTTAATGAGCGTATGGTCGCCATCTTGTTGGATTTTGATCATCCCTGGCATATTCCAGGTGGCAGTTTCTGGCTGACTTCTTTTAAGAAGCAAACTTCCGTGATGTGTCATCTATCTGTTTAATGACGTGATTCTGTAACTTGAACCCAGGTCTTGGTTAAAGTCACCTATTAATATTTTTTACTAGTTTTTATACTTCTTGAGTACCATATGAAAGTGCATATTCGGTTCAAGATTACATTTTTCTAGCACTTATTCTATTAGCGTTATTATTACACTTACTGCATTTGTTTCTAACCAAGCTAGGGATCATTTTTCCTAGGGTGTCAGGGAATTTGTGTTTTATCCACAAAGTGAGCTCTTTGTACCCAATATTATCAATTAAAAAAATCTATTCCCCTCACTGAAGTGTGAGGTCATCTTTCTCAGAAAATAGGTGCCCGAATACATGAGTCTGCTGTTGAGCCTTCTGTCTTATCGTACTAGTGAGGAGAAGGGGGTGGCAGAGGTTGAGATGGTTGGATGGCATCACTGACTCAATGGACATGAGTTTGAGCAAACTCTGGGAGATAGTGAAGGACAGTGAAGCCTGGTGTGCTGCAGTTCATGGGGGTCGCAAAGAGTCAGACACAACTGAGTGACTGAACAACAATTCAACAATTCTATACCCAAACCACATTTCTTGAAAATTAGTGCTTTGTAGAATTTCTTCATATCTTGCAGGCTTAGCCCCCTTTCACGCTTCTCCTCTTTCTGAAATTGATTTCTTTCATAGACCTTTATGCTTCCATATAAATGTTAAAATAAGACTGTTGAAGTTTGCAAAACTTACTCTTGAAAAATTTCATTGAACTCTCAGTAAAATAAGGCTTTCGCAAAGAATCAGAATTGTCATCTCTCTGAATGCTAAGCCATCCTGTCATTGGATACGGTATATTTTCCCTCTATTTTGATCTTTCTTTATATCCTTGAATAAATTTTACAACTTTTTCCATCAAAGTGTCATGAATTCTTTATTATATTTCTTCTTGGACACATTGTAGCCTTTCTAGCTATTGTAGAGATTATATTGTTTTGCTATGATGTGTTTTAGTTAGAAATGACCAGTGGGAAGGAATCTTATTGCACTGTAACACTGAGCCTCTAAATTTTGTGGAACTTTATTCAGTTCCGATATTTTGTCTATTGATTCTGATGACTTTTCTGTTTATGTGATCATATTGTGTACAAATGAGGCCCACTTTCACGCTTCTCGATAAATTCTTCTAACTCTAGCTAAATTAAGATTGTTCTCTTAATTTTCTCTTGGTCAGGGTATTGCAAGGAAAGATAGTAATGGTTGTTTTTCTTGTTCTGGTCTTAAAGGACCCATGTCTCAAATTAATTCACTGGCTATGGTGATTGCTATAGAATATAAGCTCATAGTTATCTGATAAAGAAGATTCCCCTTTATTTCCAGTTTTCTGAGTTTTTATTTAAAAATACGTTGTATATTTCCAAGTACAACATTTTTGGACTTCTACTGACCTAGTCAATATTTTTTGCTTTATTAACTTAGTACCTTAAGGCGATAAAATACGTTCATAGATTTTCTGATGTTCACCCTTCTTTTCATTCCTTTGATAAACTCTACTTACGATGATATATTATTTCTGACGCAATGTTAAAGTCAATTAGAAAATATATAAATAAGCTTATTTCTAAGTGAAATGAGTCTGTACTTTGCTTTTTGAAGTGTTTTTTGACAGCTTTGGAATCAACAGAACCCTAGGTGTTCAAAATTAATAAAAGCATTCTCATTATCTGGAACAACTTGAAACTTCTGGAGACAGAAATTCTCCTTTGAACTTCCGACGCGACTTTCTGTGGAGCTTTCTAGGGCTGGTTCTGGGGTTGTTTTGTTTTGTTTTCCCTTGGGAGGAGTTTAATTACCATTGCACATTTTAAATGGAAATCTTCTGCTTCTTCTTGCTGCAGTTGGGGGTATTGTCTCTGAGAGATGTATCCCTTTTGCTTCTCTTTGCAAATGGATGGCTTCATCTCGGAAAATCTCTGCTGCTCACACAGTCGTTTTCTCTTCCGGGTTCTGTGTTCTGTATATCTGCATCCTCCCCTCACTCTATTGATCAGATTTGCCAGAGGTTTGTGTGTTTCGCTAATCCTTTAGAGAGAGAGGCTTCGGTTTTGGTAATCTTCTCTATTTCATTGATTCCTGTTCTTATCTGTGGTGCTTCCTTTCTTCTTGTCTCTTCGGGTTGCTTCTGTTCCTCTTTTGTTTTCTCCTTGAGCTGACTCAGGTGGCTCAGAGGTGAAAGCGTCTGCCTGCAATGTGGGAGACCTGGGTTCTATCCCTGGGTCGGGAAGATCCCCTGGAGAAGGAAATGGCAACCCACTCCAGTATTCTTGCCTGGAGAATCCCGTGGACGGAGGAGCCTGGCGGCTGCCGTCTATGGGGTCGCAGAGTCGGACACGACTGAAGCGACTCAGCAGCAGCAGCAGCACTGATTTTTTAGCAGAATGATTGATTACTTCGTTTGTGGACGTCTGAGGTTTTATTTATTTTTAACCATCTTTTGTTATTGATTTCTAATCTTATTGCTCAGAGAATATATTATGCCCGGATGGATTGCTTGGGTGTCAGACCTTCCAATCTGCTTCCTTGTCTGTGGTTGTGAAAGCTCCGCTATACACACACAGACACACACCACGCATTTCACTTAGAGCTTTTTATGAATCTTGTCATTCAAAGTTTACATGTATTTATGCCTTTTTGTTTTTGGCGTTTCTGTTCCTCTGATCTACCAGTTTCTAAGAGGGCTTTGTTAAGATCTTGAATAATAAATGTTGCTGCCTCCTTTTTCCCTCACAGTTCTGTCAGTTGTTAGTTTATGTATTGTGACGCGAAATTTTAAAAGGCACATATATTCACAACTACGATGTCTTCTTCATCTATCATTCTGTTTTGTCAGGACATAACATTGCTCTTTGTCACAGTGATGCTTCTCGCCTTAACAGCTATTTAGTCTAATAATGAAAAGTGTTACCGTGTGTTTTTACAAATTTCTTTTTGTAAAAATTGAGCCAACCTTTGTAAACTTTCCATACACCTCCTTTTAAGTGAGTTCATTCATTAACTTAAGTAGATTGTCGAACCTCTTTTTATTTCTCAGTATAAGTGAATACATAAGCACTCTGGACTTAGAGTCTTGGAGAACCTGCTCTTGGTGGCTGAGAAGTAGTTCTCAGTGATGGGGGGCTGGAGCCCCGCTAAGAACCACAGTTCTGTCCCGTCTTCCAGGGAAGAGCCTCCTGTCTTCCCCTCAGTTGCTCCCTGACGCGAATCTCTTTTCCCTCCCTCCTCCCTTCTTCCCCTTTTCTTCCTGCCTTCTTCTCTCCCTCCTTCTTTGCTCCCTGCCTCCCTATCTGATTTTTTACTTCTTTTCCTGAATTTTAACACAGATACATTGTAAACGGCACAGAACATACATACAGGTTGACAAATGGGTAAAAGGAGACTCCCCTGGAGCCAGCTCCCTGGCCACGGGATACAGAGTCACCTGCAGCCTAGGGTCCCCCGCCCTTGCTCCTCTAGATAACAGCAACCTTGGCCTTTGAGATACTCTTGCCCATGCTTTGTTGCTTTATCACCAGACATAGAATTCTGCATCTGATGAGTCTCAATCTTCCCAGGTGGCGCTAGTGGTAAAGAGTCTGTCTGCCAAGACAGGAGATTTGAGAGATGCAGGTATGATCCTGGGTTGGGAAAATCCCGTGGAGGAAGGCACGGCAACCCACTTCATTATTCTTGATAGGAGAGTTCCAAGGACAGAGGAGCCTGGAAGGCTATAGTCCATAGGGTTGCTAAGAGTCAGACACAACTGAAGTGACTTAGCAAACATGTGCTGATGAACTTCACGCAAATAGAACCATCACCTGGATTTCACAAGGGTGGAATCTTAAGTCTTCCTGTTTCACTGAAAGGTGTATTTTGGCATTGCATCCGTGCCTCACTTATTTCCGGCACAGCCTAGTAGGCACTGTGAGTTTCACCGTGCTGATGACTGCCGGTCAGTTTCCCGTTTCCGGCTTTGCAGGCCAGGCTGCTGTGAGCATGCCCACGTGTCTTGGTGGGCATGCTGGTGAGAGAGGCATGTGTTGGCACAGTGTGTCTTGCCTTTCCCTGACTACCGATGAGAGAATATTTGTCATGGGCAATGCTAGCCATTCTGTGTCTCTGTTTTTAAGGATCTGAAGTATCTGTTCTCGTTCTTCTAGCCATTTTCCTTTTGAGTTGTTTCTCTTTTTTATTGATTGGTAAGATTTTTTAAAAAAATAATATGCTCTGAATATGAACTTTTTGGTTACAGGTACTGCAAATATCTTTCCTATTCTGTCTTGTTTTTACATTCTCCTAGACTGTCTTTTGATGAACAGAAGCTCCTAATTTCACTGTAGTCAAATGCATCAATCTTTTCATATGCCTGACAAATCTTATCTTACCCTAGCATTAAATAATAGATGAGCTTGCGCTAAGTCTGAGCATCATTTTTCCTTTAATATGTAAAGATGATTACACCATTGCCTTGCTTGTGACACTGACTCGTATGATTCAACTTGATTCTTATTCATATTTACGTGCATGATTTTAAACACTTCTGCTGGAAGCATTTAGATGTTTTTATCTTTGATGTTTTGAAATTTACTTTATCTACTTTTGCTTTCCCCCTTATTTGTTGTTTTAGGGAATTCTGAGTTCTTTCAACTCAAGGTTTTCCATTTTCTATTTCTTGCTCATTTCTGGTGGTCAGTTTTTTTTTTTTTTTTTTTTTTTTTTACCGAGTTTTCTGTCTTCACTCTCCTCCTGGGACTACGATGCACTTCTAGCATTTTTATCACTTTGAAAATAAGTATGTCTTGTTTCTATTCTGTCTGTATAGATCCTTGTATTTTAATCACGGTCCCTCAATATGATTCTTCACATTGTGACCTCAATTCCCTGGGGACGTTGGCCGCCCGAGCTGGTGAGGGGCTGTGGGCGGGGACAGTGTCCCCTCCAGCTGGTGGCCTTTCCCGCGTGCTTGGCTCAGAGGAGAGAGGCCCTCCAGGGAGCAGCCGCCACCTCACTCTGAGTCTCCGCTTCCTCGGGTAGCCTTTCAGGACGCCTCCAGCCTCCGCGCTAACCGCCAGGTCTGGAGCCAGGTAGGGGCGGCTGGGCGCTGGGGCCCGGCCCCCAGGGCTTAGTTCTTCCCTCCTACCTGCTGTGGCGCCCACGTTTGGACCCGCTGAGAGAGTAAAGGCGGAAGCCAGGGTGTGACCTTCATTTTGGAGGCTCGTTAGAGGACCGGGGCTCAGGTGGAGAGCACGCTGGGGGTTCTGGAGCGTCGCGGGGTCTGGGGGGGATCTTCAAGCTCCGGTGAGGTCTGGGCAGGTGACCTGCGCCGGGGTCTGCGAGGACTCACCCTTGGAGGAAAGAGGCTCCCTCTGCAGCTTCCCGAGGCCCTTTGGCACCGCTGAGGGGGCTTCTGGGCTGGGCCCAGAGCCGGGGCAGCCAGCGGCGCTGGGGGCTTAGGGGAAGGCCAGCCCCCTCACCCCTCACAGGACATTGGAAACGATTCCAGCAAGGCCCCCGGTCTTGGCTCTTTTCAGGGAGTTATAGCAAACCAGAGCACGGGGAGGATCTCTTAGATACTTACCTGTTTCCCTTGGAAAGTCAGTAGCTGCAGAAGAAGGGACGTGTTTTAAAATTGAACCTGTAGTTGGCAGAGGGTCGCTGTGACTCACTCCTCACCCCTCCCTATTTCTGCGTTTGTCTGCAGCCTCCAAACACCCCCTGCGCGGTGCTGTCTTCTTCCACCGTGTGACGGAGCAGTGTCCGGCTGGTTTGGACTCCACTGGGGCCTCACTGATTTTGAGGGACTGAAAAACGCTTAACTTCCCCCCAGGGAAGACCCTTTCTTTCTTCCTTACAAATCCTCTCTCCATGCCACTAGAGGGGAAGGGCTGGGTGACCCAAGGGTGGGCTTTGGGGAGGCGGGGTGGGGCAGGGGCAGCTCCTTGATTGACAGCTCCTGACGTCCCACCCCCCACCCACGCTTCCCCCCGGTGGCTCGGACGGTAAAGAAGCCACCTCCAATGCAGGAGGCCATGCAAGAGACCCGGGTTGATCCCCGAGTCAGGAACATCCCCCGAAGAAGGGCATGGCAACCCACTCCAGTGTTCTTGCCTGGAGAATCCCATGGCCAGAGGAGCCTGGCGGGCTGCAGTCCACGAGGTCGCAAAGAGTCAGACACAACTGAGCTAGTGACACCTTCACCCGCTGCCCAGAAAGGGCCCCCAGGCCTCTGGGAAAATGTCTCTGACTAGCGCCACGCCCAGAGTTTGCTCCTCCTTACCTGCCGCCTCGTACTCCATCCCTGATAGCCTTACCAGAACCATCTAGAAGGCAGATCTGAGAGCCTCCAGCCTTTTGGAAGCCCCAGTTAGGGCCGCCTGACTTCTCCCAGCCCAGATACTGTCCCCCTGGCCCACTGCCTGGCCTCACCCGCCATCCTGCCCCTGGAGCTTCACCTCTATTGAGATGCAAGCGCTGTGTGCATTTTTCATCATCTGTGGTGGAGGAAGAATATTTTTTCCCTTGTCCATCACAGATGGTATTTTGAAAATTACAGCAAAAAGAAATTACTCAGAAAATGAAATCAAAAGGCAATACAAAACAGACTCCACGCTTTTATTAATAATTTCAACAGACATAAAATTACTCTGTCAATTTTCCATAAACATCTCTAAATGCCTGCGCTCAATTTTCGTCCTCTCCCCCGCGCTCTATGACAGCCCTTTTGGGGACCGGCGCACCCCACAGACCCACCGGGAGAGGCGCTCAAGGAAGCTGATGGGCGACCCTGACGTCTGCTGTCCGAGGGCTGATCCCGAGCGCCCTCTGCTGGGCGCCGCCCGCCCTCCGTGGACCACCCGCCTCTCGCCCCTCCCCAGTTGGCAGTCTCCCTGGGGCACCCTCCTGCACCCTCGTCCAAGCGGAGAGCCCTCCCTCCGTGCTTGTGCCCGACCGCTGCTGGCCCCTTCCGGGGGTGCTCAAGATGTGTTTCTTAAGTGAATGGATGTGCACCTGAGCGCAGAAAGATCCAGGTGGGCCCTAGATGAGCGCGCCTCAAGGTGTGGGCCGCGGTTTTCAACTGAGTGTTGCCGCTTCGGGTTCAGAACAAGCGAACGCTTCCTTCCTGTGATCCAGGGAAGGACACAGCCTTGGCTGCGTGGGATCTAGGAGGTGATTTGCAAAGCCGCGTGGCGCCGTCTGCCTACATGCCAGGAAAGTGTGCTGTGCTTGGGTGTCCATTTGTGGAGTCTGATGAGAAAAACTGATGTGATGGCCCTCAGCATATGGCAGCCACAGCATTAAAACTCGGATCACCGGAATCCATATGCTGAAAACGTTGCACAGAGGCACTGTAGATACCAAAACGCCCACATTAAACTTCTAGAGATGAAAGCTGCAACGCGAGAGGTGAGAAGTGTACTGGAGCCAGGTGAAGAGCAGATCAGACCTCGCAGAGGATAACCTCAGCCTGAAGGTGTTCCTAGAGGAGCAATCCAAGACGAAACAGCCAGAGGAAAGAGGGAACTTTGGAACCGTCTTCTTTAAGGAGAATTCCACTGTTTGGCTAGCTGATGCTCTGATGGTCTGTCCGACAGTGGACGGACCCTGGGCTTGTTTCCAGCTTTGCGCTATCACAAGCAGGGCTGCAGGGACGTTTCCAGTACAAGCCTTGGTGTAGATAGATGCTTGTGTTTATCTTGTGTGGAATTGATACGTTTATGATGAGTTGATAGATTTTTTTAAACGTGACTTTTAAAAGTTTACTTGTTTATCTGGTTGCACGGGGTCTTTCTCTCCTTGCTGGGGGCAGGGGCTGCTCTTCCCTGCAGCGCATGGCTCTCACCGCGGTGCCGCCTTCTGTCATGGCGCACAGGCTCTAGGGTGCGTGCGCTCCGTAGTTGCGGCTAACAGGGCTTTAGCTGCTCCGCGGCCAGTAGGATCTTCCCAGACAGGGGACTGAAGCCGTGGCTGCTGCACTGGTAAGCTTAGAATGATTACGGTCAGGCCTCTGATACGTTTAGAGTCAGTTCTGCAGACGGTGTAAGGTGAACATCTAAGTCTCCCTCCCCTGAACACCCACTCCTCCACAACTGACCCTGAATGTTGGGATTTATTTCTAGACTCTTAATTCTATTCCAGTGATCTATAGGTCTATCCCTATGCCAATACCACCAATGCGTAAGTTTGGAAATGGGGAAGAATAAGTCCTCAAACTTTATTCTTCTTTTTCAAAATGACTTTTGCTCTTTTTGGACTTTCGTGTTTGCATAAATGCTTTAGGGTCAACATGTAATATTAAGGAGCTTCCCTGTGGCTCAGATGGTGAAGAATCTGCCTGCAATGCAGGGGACCCAGGTTCAGTCTCTGGGTTGGAAAGATCCCCCAGAGAAGGAAATGGCAACGCACCCCAGTATTCTTGCCTTGGAAATTCCATGGACAGAGGAGCCTGGCAGGCTACAGTCCACAGGGTCACAAAGAGTCGGACATGACTGAGTGACTAACACTTTCTTTCTATAATATTAAAAAAAATCTGAGAGTATTTTATGTTAGGGCTTCATTGGATCTGTGAATCAGTTTGAGGAAGAATTGCCATCCTAGCAAATAGAGTTTTTCAATCCATGAACATGGAATGTTTTTTACTTATATCTTTAATTTATCTCAGCAACTTTATAGTTTTAAATGTACAAGTAATACTTTTTTGTTTATTCCTAAGTATTTTCTTCCTTTCAATGCTATTTTGAGTGGAATTCTTTTTTTAAATTTCACTTTTAGTTAGCTCATTGTTAGTATGTGGAAATGTAATTAATTTTCATGTATGGAAATTGTATCTTATGATCTTGATAAATTCATTTTATTTGTTCTGTTGGGTTTTTGACGACTCCTTAGTATTTTCCTCATTGTGGAACCGTATTGTTAATGAATTAAATACATGAAGCAGAAACTGGAAAACTAGAGGGAGAAAAAGATATGTTTATAATCTTACGTGGACATTTTAACACCTGTATTTCTGTATGATAGAACAAACAGACACAAAGTCATTAAAGATATGGAAGATTAAAAAAAAAACTATCAACAAACCTGATCTAATTGACATTTGTAAACAGTCTGTTTGACAGTTGCAGGGGACACATTCTTTTCCTCTGTAAATAGAAGTTCACTAGGGTGGAATGGCCATATGCTGCGGCATAAAGTAAGTCTCAGTAAATTTTGCAGGATTGAAACAATAAGCATGCTCTCTGGCCACAGTGCCGTTAAATAGAGCAGGAGGGAATCGTTCACAGATTGCTCTGTGATGCCAGCATAACCATGATACTGAAACACGACAAAGACATTACAGTCAAAAGAGAAATTAAATAACAGTAAAACACCCAGATAGGTGGTAAGTGGGCACACAGCTACAAATAACCCATGAGTCAAAGGCCAGATCACAATGAAAACTAGAAAAATATCTTTAAATAGAGGAAAATGGTAGCACCACACATCAAAATTTATGAGCCAAGGTTAAACCTAGGAAAGAAACTGATAAATTTAAATGAGTAATTAGAAGGGAATAAAAATTTGAAGTTAATGATCTACCTTAAGAAGCTAGAAAAATAAGGGCAAATTATTTCCATAGAAAGTAGTGTAATAAAAACAATAAAGGAAAGAGCAGAATTAAATGAAATAGAAAACCTGCAATTAAGAAATTAACACAGTGAAAAAAGTCCTTTGAAAAGGTTAATAAAATTGGTAGAACCTTAGCAACACAGATAATAACACATTTACACACACACAAACCCCACAAAGGGGAAGGGGAAAGAAAAGCTGCAAGCGACCAGTATCATGGTGAAGGTGAGGATATCACTCAAAGGTCTACAGGCAGTCAACGAACAATAAGAGGATAGTATGAATGTCTCTATGTCAGTTGCTTTTACAAATTAAATATGATGAATGCATTTCTTCAAGCAAAATATTTATCAAAGAAAGAAGAGACAAAAACTCTGAACAGCTCTCTGTCTATAGTAACAATGAGCTCATCATTAAATACCTTTCTGCAATGAAAACCCTAGGCCAGAATAGTCTAAATAATGAATTCAACCCTAGTATTGATAATGATAGCACCATTATGGCAGAAAGTGAAGAGGAACTAAAAAGCCTCTTGATGAAAGTGAAAGAAGAAAGTGAAAAAGTTGGCTTAAAGCTCAACATTCAGAAAACTAAGATCATGGCATCTGATCCCATCGCTTCATGGGAAATAGATGAGGAAACAGTGGAAACAGTGTTAGACTTTTTCATTTGGGGCTCCAAAATCATTGCAGATGGTGACTGCAGCCATGAAATTAAAAGACGCTTACTCCTTGGAAGGAAAGTTATGACCAACCTAGATAGCATATTCAAAAGCAGAGACATTACTTTGCCAGCAAATGTCCGTCTAGTTAAGGCTATAGTTTTTCCAGTATTCATGTATGGATGTGAGAGTTGGACTATTAAGAAAGCTGAGCATCAAAGAATTGATGCTTTTGAACTGTGGTATTGGAGAAGACTCTTGAGAGTCCCTTGGACTGCAAGGAGATCCAACCAGTCCATCCTAAAGGAGATCAGTCCTGGGTGTTCATTGGAAGGACTGATGCTGAAGCTGAAACTCCAATACTTTGGCCACCTGATGCAAAGAGTTGACTCACTGGAAAAGACCCTGATGCTGGGAGGGATTAGGGGCAGGAGAATGGGACGACAGAGGATGAGATGGCTGGATGGCATCACCAACTTGATGGACATGAGTTTGGGTAAACGCCAGGAGCTGGTGATGGACAGGGAGGCCTGGTGTGCTGCGATTCATGGGGTTGCAAAGAGTCAGACATGACTGAGCGACTGAACTGAACTGATTGACTATCAGAAGTATTATCGATCTCACACACTATTTCAAAGCATAACGGAAAAGAGGCTGTGTTGCAAGTCGCTGCATGATGCTAGTACAGCCTTGAGAATAAAGCCTAACAAGGATGTTACAGAAAGTAAACCATGGACCAAGCTCCTCACCATTATGGGCACAAAAGCCCTAAACATGACATTAGCGAGTAGAAAGCAGTAGTATATAGAAATAAGATATACCATGACTGAATGGCATTTATCCCAGGAACACAATGCTTGCTTTTCAAAAATCAGTCAGTGTAATTCATCAGGTTAACAAATAAAGGGCGAATATGAAAAACCTACAGCTATCATGATGCTGAGGTGAAATGTTGAGTATTTGTTCTGTAATAACAGGAACAAGGCGTCCGCATCTGCTTTTATCATTTCTATCTAACGTTATACCAGAGGTCCTAACTAGATTAAGGGATCAAAGAAAAAAAAAAAAGGAATTGTATAAATATCTGAAAGGAGAAAGTAAAACTATCTCTGTCCAAATTACAGCATTATTGGCTGCATAGAAATTTCTTAAGTAATCTTGAAAAAAAATCAGATAATTTAGTACATTTAACCATGGTCATGGGAATCAAATCAACATAAAGTCCTTTTTAAATATAAAATAGCAGCAACCATTCGGTTTTAAACATCAATAATTTTTAAAAGCAATTAAATTTGTATCAGGAAATAAAATACTCGAGGATAACATTAACAAAAGACGTATGTGACCTTTTTATGTAAAAAATAAAATATAGTTTATTGATTTAAAGAAGAGCTAAATAAATGCAGAGATACACCATATTCAGAGATTTGGAGAATTAATATTATTAGTATGTCAGTTCTCCCCAGACTGATGTGTAAAATAAATGCAATTTCATTCAAAATCTAGTCTCTCTCTCTCCCCACCACCTCCCTCCCTTTCTCTCTTCTTGTTTTTCTACTCGCTCTTTCTCTTCTTTGGTAGTAATAAGTGACTCTCAAGCTTATAGTACCATGCAAAGAAACTAGAATAAAATGTTTTTAAGAGCTAAGTTGAAAGTCTCATAACAGTTATTGGTACTTATGCAGGAGATACAGGAAACTTGGGTTTGATCCCTGGGTTGTGGACGATCCCCTGGAGGAGGGCACGCCAATCGACTCCAGTATTCTCACCTAGAAAATCCCACGGGCAGAGGAGACTGGACGCAAAGAGTCAGACACGCATGCACTTTAAGGTTGTAATAAATAGAATAGTGTGTTAATGGCATACATTTAGATACACGGATCAATGAAAAATAATACAGAATCCAGATCGACTCATACATATAAAGCAATTGATTTTTGACAAAGATGTCAAGATAATTCAATGGAGAAAGGAAAGTCTCTTTAATAAATGGTACTCTAACAATTGGATATCCATACAGAAAAAAATGAAATTCAATCCCTATTTCACACCGCTCACAAAAATTAATTGTGATTATAGTCTTTCATGTAAAACCCTCACTATGACGCTTTTAAAAGAGAATCAGAGTGCGATCGTGATTTCAGAGTAGGCAAAGTTTCTTAGCAGGTTACAAAAAGCAATAACCATAAAAGAAAATAAATGGACAATTTGAGCTTCCTAAAAATTAAAAGCTTTTTCTCATCAAAAGACACCACTTCATTAAGAAGCTGAAAGGCAAGACACAGTTTGGGAGAAAACATCGGCGAAACAATATAGCAACACGGCACAAACTTTTATCTCAAGACAAACAGCTCATTTTACATAATAGAAGAATATCGTTTAAACCAGTTATAAAAGGTCAAGGAAAGTAGCAAAAGAATGAGCGACTTCATAGCTGCTCCGCAGATGCAGGTGTCAGGGTGTCAGAGTTGCTGCTGCTCAGCTGCTCAGTCCTGTCCAACTCTTTGCAAACCCCTGACTGCAGCACCTCAGGCTCCCCTGTCCTTCACTATCTCCTGGAGTTCACTCAAACTCATGTCCATTGAGTCGGTGATGCTATCCCACCGTCTCATCCTCTGCCATCCCCTTCTCCTCCCACCTTCAATCTTGCCCGCCATCAGGGGCTTTTCCAGTGAGTCAGCTCTTCGCATCAGGTGGCCAAACTGTTGGAGCTTCAGCTTCATCATCAGTCCTTCCAATGAATATTCAGGGTTGATATGTCAGTATGTGAATGGGAATGGGTTAAAAACTTATAAGTGAAATACAAATCCTAGTAAGTGAAATACAAATGAAAATCACAACTAATTACGTCTTCCCATCCATATTAAAGATTGACAATAAACTGTATTCAATATCCTGTAATAAATCCCAATGGGAAACTATATACATACATAGATAAACACATACATATATATGTATGTATACCTGAGTCACATTGCTGTACACCGGAGACCAACACAACATTGTACATTTACTATACCTCAGTTGAAAAAGAGATCGACAACATCTGATGTTGTCAAGAGTATAGGTATATTAGAATTCTTTTGTGTTGCTTGTTGAGGTAAAAGATGATGCTTTGATTTTGGAGAACTACTGGTCAATTTCTTGTAAGTTTAATGTATACCTACATGGCAATTTCTGTTCCAAGAGGAATAGAAATGTACTTGCTCAGAGGCTTGTAAATGAGCGCTATATTCATTTTATTCATAGAGGTCCAGAATTGCAAACAACTCAAATAGCCATTAACTGGAGAAGGAATAAACAATTTTTTTGGAACACTAACATAGTGACATATTCCTTATAAATAAAAATAAGTTTCTTTTATTTTTATGGAAAGACATAAAAACATGGGGAAACATGAATGAACCCAGAAACTTGTGGTGAGTGAAAGAAACCAGCTACCGAGAGAGCACGTATTCTGGGCACACATTCATACAAAGCGCAAGAAGAGGCTTGCAAACCTGAGCAGCAGGATGGAAATCAGAGCAGCGATTGCCTGCAAGGGTGGGAGTGACTGGAGAGGGAGGTGAGCAGACTCTCGAGGTGATCAGAATGTTCTGAATCTTGGTAGGTGTCTATATGCCAAAATCTGTACAATCAAGGTCTCTGCATTTCATAGCATGTAGATTTTTACCTCAACTTTTTGAGAAAAGGGAATATGGATAGCGGATATAACTTACTCAGAGTGAGTCTGCATTCTCTTCCCAAAGTCCATTACATGCTTCCCTTTGAAACTACGGCCAATCGTAAAGCACTCTCCTGCTTCTTCTTGCTGAGCCACTAAACCGTGTCTGACTCTTATGCTTCCCCGTGGACTATAGCCCATTAAGCTCTTCCGTGCATGGGATTTCCCAGGCAAGGATACTGGAATGGGTTGCCGTTTCCTTCTCCAGGGCATCTTCCTGACCCAGGGACTGAGCCCACATCTCTTGCATTGCAGGCAGGTTCTTTACCAGCAGACCACCTGAAAAGCTCATCCTTCTTCTTCTGCTGACAGACATCTGGATGTTTTGAGCACTGACCATCCGTAAGGAGGACTTGGCCCTTTTCCTCAGATGGTCTCTGCTTTCTCCCCAGCACGCTCCTCTGAGGATCACTGAGGTGAGGGAGGGCTGCTCCTCTAGCCCATTTTTTCAGTGGGAACCCCAATCCGCAGTGGTACTCAGTTAATTTCAAAGGAAGCTCTTCACTGCTCCTGGAGTCAGTGGAAGAAGCTTGGAGACAGATATCTTGTTTTATGCAACGCTTGCGGAAGAACGGATGGATGGTCACTTGAAAGTGATGCTAGCGCCTTGGGAGGAAAGTTCCTTTAAAATACAGATCCATTCTTTCCTCCCCAGTGAGGAAGGGGGATCCATGGCTCGTTCTCCCAGCTCTGTCTCAGCTGTCCTGGTGGAGCACTTGGCCAGATCCTGTCCTTCCTGGGAGTAGCTCTCTGAGAGACTCTACATGTGATGCTGAAGTTTTCTGATGTTAGCATTATGAAACAAGAATCAGTCGACAACGCTCCTTTTGTGAATGGACAGACTTTTACATAAACGTGTAAACATTATCATTTTTCAAGACTGTAGTTGGAGAGACTTCACTAGTGGTCCAAGTGGTTAAGCATCTGCCTTCCCCTGTAGGGAATGTGGGTTTTATTCCTGGCTGGGGAACTAAGACCCCATACGCTGCAGGGAGACTAGGCCGGAGCGTTGCAACCACTGAGCCCATGCTCCGGACGCCCGCGTGCTGCAGTGAAAGGCCCCACGTGTGGCACCTGAGACCTGGTGCAGCCCAATAAATAAACATTTTAGAAAAGAATGAAAGTGGAAAAGGACACACACAGTCACGATGTCTTCTCTTACAAACCCTGTCCACTCTGTTACTTTCTCCTCTCCCTCCTCCTTTTCTCCATTTTGGTCGCCTTGAAAAATGGGCCGCTCAGATCTCCTGCTGAGGGAACCCTCATTCACCCATGGACCCGGATGGCGCCCCCATGGAGGCACCACCACCTGTGACTCCGTGTCTTCTTGCGTGATCCCTGTATCCAATGGTTGGGCACCGTGGGGGTGCTAATCTGGGCCCACACACGCGGGAAGGGGACTCATCTGATGGGCAGCTTTGGCTTGAGGACTTGCCATCAACCTGGCCGAAACTCTCTTGGAATGTGCTGCCGTCCGAGACTCTTTCTACGTGACCCTCCTCCTTCCTCTCCCTCACATCTTTGACCCACGCCGTGGTCTGAAGTTCCTCCTTACCTTCCCCTGCTCTCTGCTTTGTCCTGCACAGGCATTTGCTCAAATCCTGACTTGGGGTCCACTTCTC
Source organism: Capra hircus (assembly GCF_001704415.2). NCBI lineage: Eukaryota > Metazoa > Chordata > Mammalia > Artiodactyla > Bovidae > Capra > Capra hircus. The sequence goes on from NC_030812.1 coordinate 116,547,476, forward strand.
AGCAGATGCAACTTAACACATCCCTCTTTATCCTTTAACACATCCCTCTTTAGCCTCATCTCTCTCTCTTTTCCATCTACCTCTCTCACCCCCTTCTCTTCCTTTGATTCTTCCTTTGTCCTCCTTTGGGTTTTTTGCTGTTTACCCCCACTTGACTATGTGTGGAATTCTGTTTCCAGAGATATTGGAAATCAAACTGTCCATGGGATGGAACATGGCTGGATGACAGAACAGAGTTCACAATTTTACCTTTTCTAGCCCAAATCAATAAACATGTGTTTAATTAACTGTGAAGATATGAAGAACTGGGGAAGGTTGGCCAGAAGATAAGAAACGCCTGGGTGGAGTTTGAGAGAGCAGAAATTTGTTGGAGTGCACAAAATCTCCAGAGGAGTGGATGTAATATGGACTAATATTTCGGTTTAAGATAAGGAAAAATGTACCAAAGAAAGACTTACGCATAAACAAAACGGTTGCCTTAGAAAACTAACAGTTCTCCACTAGCAGACATTTTCCCATTGATTCAACTGAGAATTGGTTAAGATTTTTAATTGCAAATGAGTTCTGGCAGGAAAACGTGAATGCAAAATCTTCCAAGCAGGGAAGTTCTTTCCTTGTCAACTGCTGGAAATTTAAGTGTGCAACCACTGAGGATACTTTATATATTTTGATAATTAACATTATGAATCAGCAAATAGTTGTATCAAAACACCCTGTGGTTGAGTTAGGTTATAACAAGAGCAGCTATAATAATAACAACAAAATCTTTAACTGAGTTCACTGTCTGATGTAATAAATACAATGACTCAACTTGGTCTTCTGCAAGAAATCATGGTGTACAACCTACTGAATAGTGAACGTTGAGAATCCTTAATGGGAAGTGTCCTGAATATGCATATAGGCTGCTACTTAACATTTTTCTGAATACCTTGCCCAATGCAATAAGACAAGAAAAGAGGTAATATGTAATACGGAAGAAATCAATGGCCATTTTTGAAGATAAGATGTCTATTTAAAAGTATCAAGCAAAAGAAAATAACAACACACTTGAAATGCATTTTAGTAATAAGAGTTCAGTAAGAGGGCTGGGTGGAAAAATCAACATGTGATAAAAAGGTTCCTCATACAGAAAACCCCAGTTCCTTCCTTGAACTCGAGATTCATATAAACAAAATGCCTGCTCAGTAGCACCTCTTACCTTTCCTCCTTCTTGCTTTCTCCCACAGGCGTCTGTGCAGTCCGTGTTACACGTCAGAGCTTCTTTGAGTCACTGGGTAAGGAGTGTAGCAAAAGAGAAAAGCAAGCTCCTGCCCTCATGGACCTTGCACTGTAGGGTAACCAGATGGTTGAAAATAAATATTACATGTGGCGCATTTGATGGTGATAACCTCTAATGGAAAAATGAAGCAAGGAAAAGAAAGGGAGTATTTATGGGCAGGGGGTTAGGATTTTAGGCAGGATGGAAGAGGAGGCCTTACTGACAGGGTGTAGTGATCTGAGGGAATGGAAAACCAGAAATCTGGCAGGAGAGCTGTCCAGAAGCATAGGGGCCCTGAGCTAGCGGCCTTGCTTGCATATTCTTGCAATGCTGAGAGCCAGGCGATCTGCAGAAGAGGCAGGGAAGACGATGGCTGCAGGAAAGAGGGTCATTTGGAAATGCCAAATCACTGTACGGAGGCTGCTTTAGTGTGAGAGAGGATGCTATTGGCAGACTCTGAGTGAAGGAGTGGCCTGATTTCTACTTGACACTCAAGACAGGCTCTGGGTACCCTTCCCAGCACACTCTGAACCTTGCTTTCTCCCCCGATTTCCACATACGAGGTGGATTCTCTCTCCCTTAGTCTCTCAAGCCTTGGTCCTTGGCCCCTCTGTCCTTCCGTAGGTCCGCATCAAATCCACCATCAAATCCTATTGTCCTTACCTTTGGTATGTAAATGTAAGCTTCCTTTCGAGATTTGGGATGCTGATCTAAGATATAATTCTCTCTCTCTAGCGCTACAGCAGGAGATGCTAGCTGGTCCCCTACTTCCATTCTTGATCATCTACACTGTATGTTTCATGGAGGGGTTCAGAATGATTCTTTAAAATACAAAAACCAAACCACGCATTCCGCTGCTCAGAACTCTGATTGCTTCATGTCAGTTTATGAAAACACATCATGGACTGAAGGGCACGCAGCATCTTCTGCTGCCTCCCCACCTCATCTCTTCCCGTTTTTGCCTGGCTCACTCTAATTCCAAATCATCACGCACCTTGTTATCTCTCAAACATTCCTAGCTCATGCCCTCCTGAACACCATTCCACTTTCTGTAACCTCTGCAGAGAATGCCCTTCTTCAGGATTCACTAGCTCACTTAACGCCAGTCTCTGCTCAAGCTTCATCTCCTACGAAAAGACTTCCCATGTAGCCTATTAAATAGAATTTCCTTATCAATGCATTTCAAATACGAAAGTTCTCTACAAATTATTCTACAGGATCAGAGAAATCCCTCTTCTAAAAAAAATTCCAGTGAAATCTGCGTGCTGCTCGACAGATTGATTTTAAAGTTTGTGTGAAAGAAAAATTGCAAGATTAAATAGCCCAAATCATTGGCTTTTGTCTTGATTTTATAAAGGCAAACAAGAGAAGAGATGCTCCATGGAATAGCAAAACACAGCGCAATGCTTAGGCAGTAAATATCAGCTTCTAGTGTATGATAAGGCTGTAAAGGAGGCATTTCAAATTCATGGAGAAAGGTTAGATTACTAAATAAAGGACGCTGGAACAAATGTCTAATCATGTAATGACAGATAATATCATAAATGACAGAACAGGAGAAGAAAAGATACATATTTTCTGTGTTTATTTGGTATATAAAAGTTCTTCCAAAACAAAGCACAGAATTTAGAAACCATGGGAAAATGAGAAATATAGAAAGATTTGACCTAATTAAAATAAAAATAAAATCTGATTAATAAATGACAACATAAACAAAATCGGAAATTTTTACTCTAATAAAAAATTATCATTACCTGGGATGTTAAAAAAAACACCTATTACCTAATAAGGAGAAGGTCACCCAATGGGAATGGTCAAAGCATTTGGCTAAATAAATTTTGTTTGGGAAATACAAAAAAGCAATGAACAACATAAAAGATGATCAATGTCCTGAATAGTCATGGGAGCGGAACTGAAAATATTAATGCAACTTTTTTTTTGCTTAAAAATTGTAATTTTAGATCGACAGCATCAAATGTTGGTCATGATTTAGTTTTAGGCACACACATTCGCCTCGTATAGCTGCTGGATTAGTAGGTGTGGTAGTGAGAGCGGCCACTGCTGCTTGAACCCCTTGATCCCCAGGCCCGTGCATTACGGGGAGAAAGTCCGTATAGCCGTCTAACTGGCAGCATGGCTGCATATCCTGCCAGATGCCACCCGTCCTCTCAGGACCTTGAGTCCCACCGCACCGTAGCTATCTCCAGCGTGCCGTCTTACCTTTCAGTCAGGCCGTCTGCTTCCGGATGGGTGATGGAGCGTGAGGTAAGACCACTTAATTCCGTGGGCACAGGCCCTCGACTGCCCTCTCTTTGCTGTGACAGGGCTCCCTGACCAGCTGCAGTGCTGGGAGGAACTTCATGTTGGCAGACGATGCATCCTGTGAGCCCGCGGGCAACAGTGGTGGAAGAAGCGTTCCAGGCAAGGAAAGGCAGATTCCACGTCCACAAGACGTGATTATTCTTGTGTGTCTGCATCCCTGCCTCCTCCGTGATGTGTGGCACTTAATGTAATCAGCCTGTCACCAGGTGGCCGACTGGTCCCCTGGGGATGGTTCTAAACCCTGGGAAGCCCTGGCTATGGCCTCACGGCAAGTGGTGATGGGACGGGATCTGGTGCCAGGTGGGTCTACGATGCTTGCTCAGCCTGGAAAGATGAGGGAAGGGAGGGCTCTGGGATGACCTGGGGCTGGAGCCCAGTCTTGTGAGATGAAAAGGGGTTTCCTGAGAGATGTGGCCGGTGAAGGTATGCCCAGCTGGGCACCAGAGATTCTGCAAAAGGGCAGGGTAGCAGACCCTGGCATCAGCGCGGTTTTCCCCAAGAAACGGCCGCAGAGTTTGTGCGATGAGGGCTGGGGGCGGGCAGGTCTGTGAATCACAGGCCCTGGCATCACCACTCGCTCTTAAATATGAGTGTGATTCACAGGCAAATAGGCTGAGAATCAATTCAAATATATTCAGAGTCCATATCTCATGCTGTCCACAAAGGGATTCGTGCCACCACCGAGCTCAGGGTTCCTGTGGTCCTTTCAGGGATCCCAGCTGGAGCCTGTGGGGAGGACCGTGCTCACCTGGGTCTTTCCTCACCGCCTCTGCTTCTCAGGGGCTGCTGGAGGCACGAGCTGAGCCAACGCCAGCCCCGTCCTGTCCCTCCCCAGGACCCAGAGCAGGTGTGACTGTTATTCTAGGTACGCCAGGTATTCCAGGGAAGCCACAAGTGTGCTTCTGAGGTGTCGACAGAAAAAATCCTGGTTCCAGCTGCTCCCTTGAGGAGCCAGAAATAGAAAAAGAGAAATAGTCCATTTGTACATATACACATGCAGGTGGCTCAGTGGTAAAGAACTCAGCTACCATGCCGGAGACGCAGGTTCTATTCCTGAGTCGGGAAGATCCCCTGGAGAAGGAAACGGCAACCCACTCCAGTATTCTTGCCTGGGGAGTCTCATGCACAGAGGAGCCTGGCAGGGTACAGTCTACGGGCTGCAAAAGAGCTGGGCACGACTTAGCGACTAAAACAACAGCAATGACGCAAATGAAAGACCTCTGCATGTGGGTGTTATCCTAGATCAGCCTGCCTAGTCTCACCCGCAAGGGCAGGATGAGGAACCTCTGGGCTGCTTTTTGCCGAGCCGGTGGAGGAGGCGCGTTCACAAAGGTGCGCAGCAACATGCTTTCCCCAGCGCTCTGCTCACCGGGCTGTTTGCTTTCAGCAGGATCCAGGCTCCTCTTAGAGCAAGAGCAGTCTTACAGAAATGCACGTGGTTGGTCCCCCGCGGGCCAGGCTCCACGGCGACGGCCCTGCCTCTCTGGCCCATCCGGGCAGCAGCACAGAATCCTCGCCCAGGCCGTGAGTCACCTCCTGGGCTGGAGTAAGTACGGCACAGGCCCGCTCCTGGCTTCTGGGTGAGTCCGGAGAGGCAGAGGGCTGCTCCCGTGTGCTGTGAGCACAGTTTACCGCCGGCATGAGTCACCCTCGAGTGGCATTTTAAGGGAAAAGGAGCTGCACTTGGGACAGAGAATGAACCTGCCAGACACCTTGGTTAGGACTCAAGGTGAGGCTGCAGGAGCTCAGGGCTGGGGCTGGGGGGAGCGGGCTCATCTGTGGTCAGAGAGGCCATAGCAGGGGCATCAGGAGACCGGCTGGCCAGCTGTGCGGAGGAGCCCGAGGGCATCCACGGGGCTACAGTGTCACCCGCTGGCTCTGGAACCAGCCTCACCAGGAGCTGGGAGGCATTCTCCAGATCACCTGGAGGTTCCAGGCCCCTGGCTAGGTGCTGCCAGGTTGGGTAGTTCATCTTCTCCACCATTCTTTAACATTGGTATGAGCAACCTCTCTTCTTTAAATAAGTTTTTAAAAACTGAAGTATTGTTGATTTATAATATTGTTTATGTTGCAGGTCTACAGCCCAGAGATTTAGTTATAAATGTATACGTATATTTGGAGAAGGCAACGGCACCCCACTCCAGTACTCCTGCCTGGAAAATCCCATGGATGGAGGAGCCTGGTGGGCTGCAGTCCATGGGGTCGTGAAGAGTCGGACACGACTGAGCGACTTCACTTTCACTTTTCCCTTTCATGCACTGGAGAAGGAAATGGCAACCCACTCCAGTGTTCTTGCCTGGAGAATCCCAGGGACGGGGGAGCCTGGTGGGCTGCCGTCTATGGGGTCGCACAGAGTCGGACACGACTGAAGCGACTTAGCAGCAGCAACAGTATACGTATATGGGCTTTGCTGATGGTCAAACAGTAGCGTCCGCCTGAAGTGCAGGAGACACAGGTTCTGTCCTTGGATTGGGAAGATCCCCTGGAGAAGAGAATGGCTACCCACTCCAGGATTCTTGCCTGGAGAATTCCATGACAGAGGAGCCCCACTGCATGGGGTTGCAAAGAGTTAGACATGACCGAGCCATGAACACTTTCACTTTCACTATAAATATATATAAGTATCAGTTCAGTTCAGTTGCTCAGTCATGTCCGACTCTTTGCAACCTCATGAATCGCAGCACGCCAGGCCTCCCTGTCCATCACCAACTCCTGGAGTTCACTCAGACTCATGTCCATCGAGTCAGTGATGCCATCCAGCCATCTCATCCTCTGTCGTCCCCTTCTCCTCCTGCCCCCAATCCCTCCCAGCATCAGAGTCTTTTCCAATGAGTCAGTGCTTCGCATGAGGTGGCCAAAGTACTGGAGTTTCAGCTTTAGCATCATTCCTTCCAAAGAAATCCCAGGACTGATCTCCTTCAGAATGGACTGGTTGGATCTCCTTGCAGTCCAAGGGACTCTCAAGAGTCTTCTCCCACACCATAGTTCAAAAGCATCAATTCTTCAGCGCTCAGCCTTCTTCACAGTCCAACTCTCACATCCATACATGACCACAGGAGAAACCATAGCCTTGACTAGACGGACCTTAGTCGGCAAAGTAATGTCTCTGCTTTTGAATATACTATCTAGGTTGGTCATCACTTTTCTTCCAAGGAGTAAGCGACTTTTAATTTCATGGCTGCAGTCACCATCTGCAGTGATTTTGGAGCCCCCTAAAATAAAGTCTGACACTGTTTCTACTGTTTCCCCATCTATTTCCCATGAAGTGATGGGACCGGATGCCATGATCTTCGTTTTCTGAAGGTTGAGGTTTAAGCCAACTTTTTCTCTCTCTTCTTTCACTTTCATCAAGAGGCTTTTTAGCTCCTCTTCACTTGAGCATTCTTTGGCATTGCCTTTCTTTGGCACTGGAATGAAAAGTGACCTTTTCTAGTCCTGTGGTCACTGCTGAGTTTTCCAAATTTGCTGGCATATTGAGTGCAGCACTTTCACAGCATCATCTTCCAGGATTTGAAATAGCTCAACTGGAATTCCATCACCTCCACTAGCTTTGTTCGTAGTGATGCTTTCTAAGGCCCACTTGACTTCACGTTCCAGGATGTCTGGCTGTAGATGAGTGATCACACCATCGTGATTATCTGGGTTGTGAAGATCTTTTTTGTACAGTTCTTCTGTGTAGTCTTGCCACCTCTTCTTAATATCTTCTGCTTCTGTTAGGTCCATACCATTTCTGTCCTTTATCAAGCCCATCTTTGCATGAAATGTTCCCTTGGTATCTCTGATTTTCTTGAAGAGATCGCTAGTCTTTCCCATCCTGTTTTTTTCCTCTATTGCCTTGCATTGATCGCTGAGGAAGGCTTTCTTATCTCTCCTTGCTATTCTTTGGAACTCTGCATTCAGATGCTTATATCTTTCCTTTACTCCTTTGCTTTTCACCTCTCTTCTTTTCACAGCTATTTGTAAGGCCTCCCCAGACAGCCATTTTGCTTTTTTGCATTTCTTTTCCATGGGGGTGGTCTTGATCCCTGTCTCCTGTACAATGTCACGAACCTCACTCCATAGTTCATCAGGCACTCTATCTATCAGATCTAGGCCCTTAAATCTATTTCTCACTTTCATTGTATAATCGTAAGGGATTTGATTTAGGTCATACCTGAATGGACTAGTGGTTTTCCCTACTTTCTTCAATTTGAGTCTGAATTTGGTAATAAGGAGTTCATGATCTGAGCCACAGTCAGCTTCTGGTCTTGTTTTTGCTGACTGTATAGCACTTCTCCATCTTTGGCTGCAAAGAATATAATCAATCTGATTTCGGTGTTGACCAGCTGGTGATGTCCATGTGTAGAGTCTTCTCTTGTGTTGTTGGAAGAGGGTGTTGGCTATGACCAGTGCATTTTCTTGGCCAAACTCTATTAGTCTTTGCCCTGCTTCATTCCACATTCCAAGGCCAAATTTTCCTGTTACTCCAGGTGTTTCTTGACTTCCTACTTTTGCATTCCAGTCCCCTATAATGAAAAGGACATCTTTTTGGGGTTTTAGTTCTAAAAGGTCTTATAGGTCTTCATAGAACCATTCAACTTCAGCTTCTTCAGCATTACTGGTTGGGGCATAGACTTGGATTACCGTGATATTGAATGTTTTGCCTTGGAGATGAACAGAGATCATTCTGTCGTTTTTGAGATTGCATCCAAGTACTGCATTTCGGACTCTTTTGTTGACCATGATGGCTACTCCATTTCTTCTGAGGGAGTCCTGCCTGCAGTAGTAGATATAATGGTCATCTGAGTTAAATTCACCCATTCCAGTCCATTTTAGTTCGCTGATTCCTAGAATGTCAATGTTCACTCTTGCCATCTCCTGTTTGACCTCTTCCAATTTGCCTTGATTCATGGACCTGACATTCCAGTTTCCTATGCAATATTGCTCTTTACAGCATCAGACCTTGCTTCTATCACCAGTCACATCCACAGCTGGGTATTGTTTTTGTTTTGTTTCCATCCCTTCATTCTTTCTGGAGTTATTTCTCCACTGATCTCCAGTAGCGTGTTGGGCACCTAGTGACCTGCAGAGTTCCTCTTTCAGTATCTTATCATTTTGCCTTTTCACACTGTTCATGGGGTTCTCCAGGCAAGAATACTGAAGTGGCTTGTCATTCCCTTCTCCAGTGGACCACATTCTGTCAGACCTCTCCACCATGACCCGCCTGATATATATAAGTATGCATATGTATACATGTACTGGTTTCCCAGGTGGCTCCGGGGTAAAGAATCCGCTTGCTGATGCGGGAGGCGCAGGTTCGATCCCTGGATGGGGAAGGTCCCCTGCAGAAGGGAATGGCCACCCACTCCAGTGCTCTTGCCTGGAGAACCCCATGGACAGAGGAGCCTGGCGGGCTATGGTCCGTGGGGTCACAGAATCAGACATGGATGAGGAACCAAGCAACAGCCGCAATGTACCCATGCTTCTCAGATCTTTTCCCTTGCAGGCCCTATAGTTCCCTGTGCCCCACAGGAGGCCATCGTTGTTTATCTGTTTTATACATTGTTGTTTGGTTGCTCAGTTGTGTCCAACTCTTCGCGACCCCATGGACTGTAGCCCACCAGGCTCCTCTGTCCATAGGATTCCCTAGGCAAGAATACTGGAGTGGGTTGCCATGTCCTTCTCCAGGGGATTTTATATGAATATGAAATCACAGCCTCCTGTTATCCCTCCCCTCAGTCCCCTTTCTCTTTCTGTAACCATAATTTTATCTTCTGTGTCTGTTGAGTCTCTTACTGTTTTGGAAATAAGTTCATTTGTGTCTTTTTTCTTTAAGATTCCAAATATAAGGGATATCAGTTTTTCCAGTAGTCATATATGGATGTGAAAGTTGGACCGTAAAGAAAGCTGAGCGCCAAAGAGTTGATGCTTTTGAACTATGCTGTTGGAGAAGATTCTTGAGAGTCCCTTGGACTGCAAGGAGATCCAACCAGTCCATCCTACTTAAAGGAGATAGTCCTGGGTATTTATTGGAAGGACTGATGCTGAAGCTGCAACTCCAATACTTTGGCCACCTGATGGGAAGAACTGACTTATTTGAAAAGACCCTGATGCTGGGAAACATTGAAGGCAGGAGGAGAAGGGGACGACAGAGGATGAGATGGCTGGATGGCATCACCGACTCAATGGACATGGGTTTGAGTGAACTCTGGGAGTTGGCAATGGACAGGGAGGCCTGGTGTGCTGCGGTTCACGGGGTCGCAAAGAGTCGGACACGACTGAGCGACTGAGCTGAACTGAACTGATGAGTGATGTCATGCGATGCTCGTCTCTGACCTACTTCACCTTGTAGGATACTCTCTAGGCCCATCCGTGTTGCTGCAAACGGCATGATTTCATTCTTGTTTATGTTAATCTCTCTTAGGAGGCAAGGACACAGATGGAAGGAGAGGAAGCAACTCGCCTGTGAGAACAGCGGTCTCAGGTGAAGGAGCCAGGGTCACCCAGGGGTCCCGCCCTGTGCTCTTCAGCCGGCGCACCCCCTACCCCTCTCTCTGTGTCTCTGTCTCCACCTCTGTCTCTCTCTCCCTCTGTCTTCCTTTCTCCTGACTCCCCAGGCACCTGGGTGGACGTCTCCTGAGGCTCTTTTCCCATCGGGCCCTCAGAATGACTTGTCTCTGGCAGCCTTGGGGACTGAGTTTTCCCCACCTGCCCTTGGAAGCCTTGTCACTTAGGTCGACAGAAGGTGCAGCCCACCTCCCTCATCAGCCAGCACGGCAGGAACCCAAGCTTCCAGCAATGTCTTCTGAAGGGATGGCCCCCTCTCCTTAGCTGTGTGGCTCAGAGATGAGAGGCTGGGTGGGCCATGCCATGGACCACTTCTCCACACCTCTGGACACGGGGTGGAGGGCTTCTCACCTGGTGTCTGAGCTGCGATTCGGGGAGGGAGTCTCATGGCAGCCTGAGTTCCACGTGTGTCTGTCCCTGCTTCCCACTGGAGAGATGTCTCCATGCAGAGGACGGTGGTCACCAGGTCGGGTTTATTCCACGTGTGCCTTGTTGGTACTCACAGCGTGATGCGAGAAGCCCAGCCCAGTGGTTTAGGCTCCGGGCTGCCACGAGCAGAGTGCTGGGGTGGGAGGAGGCCCCCCAACCTGTCCCGCGTCCCCAGGATTCCTGAGAGCTCCTGGTTCTACTCTGCACCCCAGCACTGCAGGTTTAACGTCCTGGGCTGGGAGCAGGTTGCTATTCAGCATGATCTGTTCTTCCCCTTGAAGACTGCTTCAGACACGGTGAGCTGTTTTTCTGAACTTCTCCGGGAAATCAAAGGTTTTGCTGTCCTTAGACCTGTGGCATTTCCGAGTCTCACTTGCCCCCCGGCACTGCTCTATGAGATTTCTGTGTTTCCGTGTTTCCTGATGGTGTCTCTGCAGTTCACGGCTCCCAACATCCCTCAGATCCAGCCCACCGCATCGCTTCCTGCTGGGTCCTCACTTTCCAGAGGAGCTCTGTCGTGAGTTTTTGGCGTTGCTGATGCCCTTAAGGGCTTCCCAGGTGGCCTGGTGCTAAAGAGTCTGCCTGCCAATGCAGGAGCCGCAAAGGACATGGGTTTGATCCCTGGGTTGGGAAGATCCCCGGAGAAGGAAATGGCAACCCACTCCAGTGTTCTTGCCTGGAGAATCCCTTGGACAGAGGAGCCAGGCCGGCTACAGTCTGGGAAGTTGCAAAGAGTCAGACACGACTGAAGTGACTTAACACGCACGCCCATTGCTGTTAAAGGCGCCCCTCTCTCTGGAAATCTGATAGCTGGAAGCAGCTCCCTTGATCATCACTTCTGGGGAATCTAGTGATTTGCTGGCGACTGTTTCCTTCTCTTGTCCTCAGCTTTCTAAGCTGGGACAGGACGCTTACGGTCCAAGGGCAGGAGGTGCCAGCCCGTTTTAACCCTGGACTCAGTGGGCTCACACTCGGTAGCAAGCGGGTCCCTGGGATCTCCTTCTGGTCCTTTGACTTCCTGATGCCTGGGATCCAGTGTGGGAGTCCCAGATGCTGGAACTGGTCCCAGGTGGACAGAGACTGTCAGGTGAGGCTGAGGGCGATCACACCCATCCTTTGTCATCCCGTCATGCATCCCCGAGCTCTGACCTGTTGGGAGGGAAAAAGGGGAAGGACACGGGAGCCCCAAGCTGTGAGACGGTGGCCTCACTCCTGGGCTCATTAGGAAACAGCGGGGTCCAGTGGAGACTGCAGAGATGTGGGCTCTGATGAACTCAAGTTCAAGTCTCAGCTCCACCACCTACAACGGGTCACTCGTGTCTAGAAATGGGAGTTCTCTCCGTCTCATTTGCCTCATATATATAAGAATGATGACTGTGGAATGAGAATTAACCATTTAACAGTATCTCAGTAAGCACTTCTGCATGCCACCAGGGAGCCCTGAGTGCAGGCTCCATCTAGCCCCGCCCAGGAGGGTGGGGGCCACACCACCAGCAACCAGGGCAGCTGAGCCTCAGGGAAACTGACACTTGTCCATATCCCATGGAGCCGTGGAGGAGGGCAGGGTGCCCCTATCCTGGGGCACAGCACCCATCTGCCGGGGCTGGCGCTCCACCAGGGAGGCAAGTGGAGGGGAGGGGAGCAGGGTGTCCCCGTCCTGGGGCACAGCCCCCACCCCTGGGGCTGGAGCTCCATCAGGGAGGCAGTGGAGGGGAGGGGAGCAGGGTGTCCCCGTCCTGGGGCACAGCCCCCACCCCTGGGGCTGGAGCTCCATCAGGGAGGCAGTGGAGGGGAGGGGAGCAGGGTGCCCCCCGTCCTGGGGCACAGCCCCCACCCCTGGGGCTGGAGCTCCACCAGGGAGGCAAGCAGGCATGAGCTCTCAGAGGGCGATGAAAGATAGCATCAGCGACAGTTGTATAGAGCTGCCGTTCTCAAACTCAAGCGAGTTTGCACACCCCCTGGGCACCGTGTGAGCATGCAGTCTGGGCCTCGGCCAGGGAGGCATCTGAGACCCTGCCCGTGTAACCAAGTCCAGCTGGAAATAGGCCACCCTGTCTGGAGGTGGGCACGGGGGCTCTCTGTGAGCTGGGCGCTGCCGGTACACGTGCCAGGGTGAAGCGGTTTATTCAGATCCTAGGAGTCAGAGCCCTGGCCGAAGAGGGCTATCTCAGCAGGGGGGCCTCAGGGCCAGCCACCAGCCACCACCTCCCCAGATGCCCTGTCCACAGCCAGCTGCTCAGACCCCCAGCCCCCAGCCTCTGTGGCCCCCTTCACAGCCCTTCCTGAGTGTGTGAACCCCAACCTTCACTCCTCGTCGGGCTGAGCACTCCCTGCAGCCCCCCAGCAGCCCCATGGGAAGCGGGGCTCTGCCCGGGGACATGTTTCAAGGGCAGCCGCAGGGGACTGCCTTGTCTTGTCCAGTTTCTGCCTGATCTTGACCTTACAGGGGACCCTGGACATCTCACCTCACCGCGGCCCAGATGCCTGTGTGTGTGCGCGCGTGGTGCTGGTGAGTGTGCGTGGCCACGCCTGTGTGAGGGCGCGTGCATGCCGGGGGCCTGCCCCGCCCACATCCGTGCTGGAGAAGGCGGGGGTCTCCCGGGGGTCTCCCCGCGTCTCTCTTCGCTCCCTGCTCTGCCGACGGTGTTTCATGCACTGCCCAGGCCAGGGAGAGGAGTGCGCCGCCTTCTCCCCCACCGTCCCTCCCTCTGTGCTTAATAGTCCGGAGGTTTACTTATTGCAACGGCCTTTTTTTTTTAAACCAAAATAAATGTTCTTTGCTTTTCTGCACTCCCATTAATCGTGATTTATATGAATTTAAAAGTCTTCCAGAACAGCATTTGTATTTGGAAGCCCTAAATCTCAGGAAGTAGCTTTCTCTCAGAACACACACCATCACACAAACACATACCTCACACACATAACATCACACAGACACACACACCATCACACACACACCATAGCACATGTGATCACACAAACCCCATCACACACACACACAACACACACAACCACACACAGCACACAAACACACACACCATAGCACACATGATCACACAGCCCCCATCACACACATCAAACACACGTATACACACAACACACACAACCACACACCATCACACAAACACACACCATCACACACACACACCATAGCTCACATGATCACACAGCCCCCATCACACACATCAAACACACGTATACACACAACACACACAACCACACACCATCACACAAACACACACCATCACACACACACACCATAGCTCACATGATCACACAACCCCCATCACACACCCCCCATCACACACATCAAACACACATATACACACAACACACACAACCACACACAACACACACAACCACACACACCATCACATATATCAGACACCCCCCCACACACCCCCCACACCCACATACACACTGTCACACGCACATATCCCATCACATACGTTGGACACACGCACACAGACCACACACACACACACACACACACCACACACAACCACATATGGCACACATCCCATCACATACATCAGACGCACATACACATACGCACACACACACCCTTCTTTTTTCAAAATTAATTTATCTTTTTATTGAAGGATAATTGCTTTACAGAATTTTGCTGTTTTCTGTCAAAACTCAACATGAATCAGCCATCAGTTCAGTTCAGTTCAGTCGCTCAGTCGTGTCCGACTCTTTGCGACCCCATGAATCGCAGCACGCCAGGCCTCCCCGTCCATTACCAACTCCCGGAGTTCACTCAAACTCATATCCATTGAGTCGGTGATGTCATCCAGCCAGGCATACATATATCCCATCCCTTTTGAAGCTCCCTCCCCATCCCACCCATCTAGGTTGATACAGAGCCCTGTTTGAGTTTCCTGAGCCATACAGTAAATTCCCGCTGGCTGTCTATCTTACATACAGTAATGTAAATCCCCGCTGGCTGTCTATCTTACATACAGTAATGCAAGTTCCCAGGTTACTCTCTCCATACATCTCCCCCTCTCCTCCCCTCTCCCTGTCTCCATAAGTCTGTTCTCTATGTCTGTTTCTCCACTGCTGCGCTATAAATAAATTCTTCAGTACCATTTTTCTAGATTCCGTATATATGTGTTAGAATGTGGTATTTATCTTTCTCTCTCTGACTCACTTCACTCTGTATAATAGGTTCTAGGTTCCTCCACCTCGTTAGAACTGACTCAAGTGTGTTCCTTTTTAATGGCTGAGTAATACTCCACTGTGTATGTGCACCACGACTTCTTTATCCGTTCATCCCTCGATGGGCATCTAGGTTGCTTCCATGTTCTAGCTGTTGTAAATGGTGCTGCAGTGAACAATGGGATACATGTGTCTCTTTCCATTTTAGTTTCCTCAGGGTATATGCCTAGGAGTGGGATTGCTGGGTCATATGGTGTTTTTTCTTAGTTTTTTAAGGAATCTCCATATCATCTTCCATAGCGGCTGTATCAATTTACATTCCCACCAACAGTGCAAGACCATTCCCTTTTCTCCACACCCTCTCCAGCATTTATTGTCTGTAGACTTTTTGATGAGGGCCATTCTGACCGGTGTGAGGTGGTATCTCATTGTGCTTTTGATTTGCATTTCTCTAATAATGAGCGGTGTTGAGCATCTTTTCAAGTGTTTGTTAGTCACCTGCATGTCTTCTTTGGAGAAATGTCTGTTTAGGTCTTTTCCCCACTTTTTGATTGGGTTGTTTGTTTTTCTGGCATTGAGTTGTATGAGCTGCTTGTATATTTTGGAAATTAATCCCTTGTCAGTTGTTTCAGTTGCTATTATTTTCTCCCATTCTGAAGCTTGTCTTTTCACCTTGCTTATCGTTTCCTTTGCTGTGCAAAACCTTTCAAGTTTAATCAGGTCCCACTTGTTTACTTTTGGTTTTATTTCCATTGCTCTAGGAGGTGGGTCATAGAGGATCAAGCTTTGATTTCTGTCATGAGTGTTCTGCCTATGTTTTCCCCAAGAGTTTTATAACTTCTGCTCTTACATTTAGGTCTTTAGCCCATTTTGAGTTTAGCTATGTGTACAGTGTTAGGAAGTGTTCTAATTTCATTCTTTTACGTGTAGCTGCCCAGTTTTCCCAGTGCCATTTATTGAAGGGGCTGTCCTTGCCCCATTGTATATTCTTGCCTCTTTTGTCAAAAATAAGGTGCCCATAGGTGCATGGGTTTATTTCTGGGCTTTCTATCTTGTTCCATTGGTCTATATTTCCATTTTTGTGCCAGTACCATACTGTCTTGATGAATGTAGCTTTGTGGTATAACCTGAAGTCAGGAAGCTTGATTCCTCCAGCTCCATTCTTCTTTCTCAAGACTGCTTTGGCTATTTGGGGTCTTTTGTGTTTCCATATGAATTGTGGAATTTTTTGTTCTCGTTCTGTGAAAAATGCCATTGGTAATTTGATAGAGAGTGCATTGAATCTGTGGATTGCATTTGGTAGTATAGTCATTTTCACAATATTGATTCTTCCTACCCAGGAACATGGAATACCTTTCCATCTGCTTATATCATCTTTGATTTCTTTCATCAGTGTCTTATAATTTTCTGAGTACAGTTCTTTTGTCTCCTTAGGTAAGTTTATTCCTAGATATTTAATTTTTTTGTTGCAATGGTGAATGGGATTGATTCCTTAATTGTTCTTTCTGATTTTTCATTGTTAGTATATAGAAATGCAACTGATTTCTGTGTATTGATTTTGTATCCTGCAACTTTGCTAAATTCACTGATTAGCTCTAGTAATTTTCTGATACTATCTTTAGGGTTTTCTATGTACAGTATCATGCCATCTGCAAACAGTGAGCGCTTTGCTTCTTTTCCGATCTGGATTCCTTATTTCTTGTTCTTCTCTGATTGATGTAGCTAGGACTTCCAGAACTATGTTGAATAACAGTGGAGAAAGTGGACACCCTTGTCTTGTTCCTGATCTTAGGGGGGATGCTTTCAGTTTTTCACCATTGAGAGTAATGTCTGCTGTAGGCTTATCATATATGGCCGTTACTATGCTGAGGTAGGTTCCTTCTATGCATATTTTTTGAAGAGTTTTAATCATAAGTGGGTGCTGAATATTTTCAAAGGTTTTTTCTGCATCTATTGAGATGATCATATGGTTTTTATCTTTCACTCTGTTAATGTGGTATATCACACTGATTGATTTCTGTATCTTGAAGAATCCTTACATCCCTGGAATAAACCCAACTTGAACGTGCTGGCTGAGCTTTTCGATGCGTCGCTGAATTCTGCTCTCTAAGATTCTGCTGAGGATTTTGCATCTCTGTTCGTCAGTGGCGTTGGCCTGTAGTTCTCTTTCTTGTGTGCTGTCTTTGTCTGGTTTTGGCATCAGGGTGATGGAGGCCTCGTAGAATGAGTTTGAAAGCGTTCCTTCCTCTGCAGTTTTACTCACATGCTTCTTGATCCCAAAGTTGTTTCCCGGTTCTGTACTCTTGCTCTTCCCTGGCCTGGGTGGGAGGCAGGGCAAACGTCGCTGCATTTTTGAGAGAGGCGAGGCCTCATTCATGTGGCACCATGGCTGGGATAGGAACCTCGAGATCCAGGCTTTTCCTCTCTGGCCAGAGACCCGGCTAAGAACTAAAGGCAGGCTCAGTGGTTTGTCCCTGAGAAACACAGTCCAGGGTAGGGTAAGTCCTCAACTGATTGAACAAGGCCCACCCACATTATAGAGGCCGATCTGCTTTACTCAGAGTCCAGATTGTAGATGGTCATCACAGCTGGACACATGCAGACTGGTGTTCAGCCAAACATCTGTGCACCGCAGCCCAGCCTAACGGACCCGTGGAATGATCCAGCAGTGTGTGCAGCCCTTACTACAGTCCGCCGACACAGGACACACTCTTAGTGATTATTTTTAGCTTCTACCAGGGGACACTCACTGTCTATGGAATTATTTACAAGACAATAGATTTCAGTATGTTCATGGAATTAGACCATTAGGAACCTAATGCAAGCTGTACACACTATTGTATAGCATTTCGGGATGAAGTCTTGCTGAAAAAGCAACGTTTTGTCTAGATTAAGCACTCAGTAAAGTCCTTCCTGGTCATAATTTCTGTGATTTCATTGTGCTATTAGGCTTCTTCTGGCAAAAAAGCATCATTTGGGGGTAATAAAGAAAGCAAAGCCTATATACCTGTGAGGTTTTAAGCATACATAATGTCTCTGCTTGGAAGCATTTTGCATGTCTGTTCCCTAGCGTTGACACGACAGTCCCCCAGCTAGAGCTTCATCCTCATGGCCAGAGTCATGCCTTATCTGTGAAGATGAGCAGAGGAAAACTGTGTAGAAATCCTGATTCCATATAAGCAGGTCCGTGGGGAGGTGGTGTTTTCACAAAGAAGAAACACTTGCTAGTGAAGTGGATGGAGAATCTCATAATTTTTCCTTTTTCTCTTTCAGACTTTCAAAATGTTGGAAGAACCCCACCAATATTGATATAATTATTATACTTTTCTTTCTTATTTGTTCAGAGAAAAAATTTTCAACCCGAATTGTTTCACAGGTAAATTTCCTCAACAGACTTATGCATTAAATTCCCTAAAACTTTTAACTCTCGGAAGGAGAATGCTGCTGGTGTATCCTAGCGCCACTGTGATTTTCTACATGAGCTGCTAATGGCCCCTGGAAATTTCTAGCAGTGGATGGGGCTTCAGGATGTGCAAAGCCATTTTGGAATTATTGTCGAAACTGTCGCACATGCTTAGAGTAAACAAATGCTTGTTTACATTGGACACAATTTAATTAAAAAATTTTAGCAGGAAGTTGTGTGAATTTCACAAATACATCTTACACATTTGAATAACTTCCTCATTCAGATTATGTTGCCTGACCCAAGATGAGGCAATACAATATTTTCATGACTTTACAACTCTCATGTAAAATAGATGAAGCTACGCCACTGCCCTTTGGAAAGCTTCTTGAATTCTCCGTACTCCGCAGAAATGGGCAGACTTCTGCATCCTTGTGGCCCATGAAGTGAAAGAGTGGGGAAAATTAGACAGCAAAGGAATTTAGAACCAAAGAGATTTGAAATCTCTGAAAGCTAGATATTTGTGCTAAGAAATAGTTGAATTTTAGGCTGGACACATTGAACTTGTGGTAAATATTTTATAGGTTTTATCTTTTGCATTTTACCAAAATAAACTCTAACTACTGTAAAGGATGCATGGGATAAATCTGATACATTAAACCACAGGCCGCGATTGTCTTTTCTGTGAATTTTACCATGTACTAGTATTGCGCACTTACAAGAAATCTGGTCACCGACACAAAGTACACAAGTAGAACCTCTCCATCTCTACTGCTCTATGTCTGCATTGCCACCTGCAAACACACGTGTCCACAGAAAATCTTAGAGTGGACCCAGGAGAAACTCCAGAAGGACCTCACGCCACTTGCACACAATTGCTCAGGATGGATCACTGAGGCGTGGCAGGGATCCGCTGAGCACCTGAGACCTGAGGGTTCGCACGTGTGGCCGAATGAGCAGGCGGACACAGCCTGGGGTGTCATGTCTGACATCAGCGCATCGGTATCAGTCCGAGCTCTTCGGTTCCAGGTGAATAACCCTGCTGACTCCAGCTATGTTTCCTGAAGGAGGGACTTGCTCCTCAGACACCTGGAGGGAGAGGCGGGGCTCCAGGACTCAACAAGGCTGTAGGGACTCTGTCTTATCACCATCATCTCGCTTCTCTCTGAGATCCAACCAGATCCCCCGGGTTCTCTTACATGCCTCTGAGGTGGGGCCACAAGGGCCAGGGTCTCATCGCAGGGCTCCCAATGGCAGAGGGACTGTGTGCCTGTATCTCCAGGTATTGAATATAGGGAAGCCCCAGAGCAGGCTTCCCATGTGCCCACCTTGGTGCAGGCCCAGGAGGAGAAGCCCTGGTGGCTGGCCTGGCCGGGGTCCCTGGTACTCACCTGCGGGGCACTGGGCAGGAGGCAACACTGCATTTCACAGCCCGGGCAGGGGCAGCACAATCACACCAAGGAAAGAGGTGGGGGCTGCTGGACAAGGCTGACCCGAGTCCACTTCCCCACTGCTTCTCAGGTGCAGGTCTTTGGGAAGAGAACAGGGGTCCCCCAGGACCTGTGGGGTGCACAGAGGTCTGGTAGGGGAGGGTAATGGTGTGTCAGTCAGCCTGGCTGGGCTGCGCTGTGTGACAAGTACATGATGAAATCTCACACACTCAGCAGAAGAAACTTTTAAGCTGCTTCCATCACCCTCCGAAGATGCTGGCGGTCAGGGGCAAGGGCGCCTCCTCCGTGCAGCCTTCCAGGGACCAGTGCTCCCTCTGCCGCTCTGGGGTGGAGTCCTTCTCAATGCTTGGCTTCAGGAGTGTTTTCTAGGGCAGTGCATGGAAGTCTCATGTCATCATTTTTTTCCCGCTGGTTGGAGGTAATCATGCAGCCCTGTCCACAAGCATTGGGGTGTGAGATGTGGTTTTCCTGTGTGCTCAGAGTGGAGGGATCAAAATGCGCAAATACAGCATCACCTCTGAAATTATAAGGAAGGCTGCTTCAGGCACAGGGGACAAATTCGGCAAAGACTCAGAGGTACGGCTGAGACAGGTGGTAGGTCACACAGTGCTCTGGGCCAGGGACTAAGGGTGGCCGCTGTGTGGGGGCAGGAGAGTCAGGGGGGATGGAGCTGTGGATGCAGAGTTTTCAGGAGGAGGACACGCACAGCACGTGAGTGTGGAGGTGTGTGCTCCAGGAAGGCCTGGCTCATGTTGACCCAGGGACCATGATCCTGGTGGGATTGGCCATGGTGAGGATTCCAGGAGCCTGTCACAGTCATCCTTGCAAAGGAACAGGGGGTCTGGGTTCGGGGTGTCCAGAGATCAGCTGATGGCTGAGAAATATTTCCAACCTGGGAGATGGACTGCAGTCTGGGACCTGCAGGGGGAGGTCACTGAGGGCTTGGGAAGAGCAGCTAAGGGGAATCTAGCCCTGCATCTCCAAGAAGAAACAAGAAAAGTAATTGGGAGAAAGAGGTGGAAGAGTCAGCAACATTGGACCAGACTAAAGAATGTTCTAGTCCATCAGGTCGCCGGGCTTGGCCCCCCTGAGTCTGGTTCTCTGCTCTTTCTGAGATACTCCACCATCTCCTGTCAGTTAAATTATGGTCTGTTTGACATGGACCCCTGGCTTCCTGTGTGTGGCCCAGACCTCTCCCATGAGCTCCTAACATGTGTTTGCAATCGCCGACCAGAAAATTCCAAGGTGTCTCCCAAGAAGCATCGGCTCACTCTGTCAGAAACTCATCTCAGAAACTTCCTTTCCAAACCAGTGTTCTCCTCCCAGGACCGACCCCTGTCTCCTCGGTCGCTCATGCCAAGAATGTGAGAGTATTTTCACATCGGTCTCTACTGAAGCCAAGGACCAAGTCCTGCTGGTTGCTCCTGAAATCCGCCCTGTGCTGTCCCTCTCTCTTCATCACCACCTCTAACGCCTTCCTCGGACTAAGCCTATGTCCTGGGCTGCTCCCTCACTTGGACCCTCACCTGGGCCCTTGCTCACCTGGGCCCTCACCTGGGCCTTTGCTCACCTGGGCCCTCACCTGGGCCCTTGCTCACCTGGGCCCTCAACGGGGCCTTTGCTCACCTGGGCCCTTGCTCACCTGGATGCTCACCTGGGCCCTCACCTTGGCCCTTGCTCACCTGGACACTCGCCTGGGCCCTTGCTCACCTGGGGTCTCTCACTCACCTGGACACTCACCTGGGCCTTTGCTCACCTGAGCCTCTTACTCACCTGGACACTCACCTGGGCCCTCACCTGGGCCCTTGCTCACTTGGACACTCACCTGGGCCCTTGCTCACCTGGGCCCTCATTCACCTGGGCCCTCGCTCACCTGGGCCCTCACCTGGGCCTTTGCTCACCTGGGCCCTTGCTTACCTGGGCCCTTGCTCACCTGGGGCCTCTTACTCACCAGGACACTCACCTGGGCCCTCACCTGGGCTCTTGCTCACCAGGACACTCACCTGGGCCCTCACCTGGGCTCTTGCTCACCTGGGCCCTTGCTCACCTGGGCTACTCCCTGCTTCAAGGCTTGCTCTCTTTCAGTGTGTTTTCTGCCACATAACCAGAATGATCTGTTAAAAATGAAGCTTCACAGTTCTGATCATGCCGTTTCTGTCAATCCTTCCATGACTTTCCATCACTCATCAGTTAAATTCCAAATTTGTAACCTAGACATATTTTAATATAACATGATCTGGCCCCCACTGAGTTCTCTTCCCTTTCTCCCTGGGTTTTCCTCCGGAGTAGATACCAGCAGTTGGATGACCTTCTTCCACTTCCCTGAATGGTTCGGGCCCCTTCCAACCCCACCTTCAGCCCCAGATCCTTGTGCATACTGGTTCACCTGCTCATCACGCTCTTCACCTGCTCTTCATGTTTCTAACAGGATTCAGCAGAAATGTCACTTCCATCAGAAAGCCATCTTTAGCCCTCCAGACCAGCATGGGCCCTTGGGATCCTCCTTCCAGGTTTGGCATTCTCTCAGTTCAGTTCAGTTCAGTCACTCAGTCGTGTCCAACTCTTTGTGACCCCATGAATTGCAGCATGCTAGGCCTCCCTGTCCATCACCAACTCCCGGAGTTTACTCAAACTCATGTCCATCAAGTTGGTGATGCCATCCAGCCATCTCATCCTCTGTTGTCCCCTTCTCCTCCTGCCCTTAATCTTTCCCAGCAGCAGAGTCTTTTCCAATGAGTCAACTCTTCTCATGAGGTGGCCAAAGTACTGGAGTTTCAGCTTTAGCATCATTCCTTCCAAAGAAACCCCAGGGCTGATCCCCTTCAGAATGGACTGGTTGGATCTCCTTGCAGGCCAAGGGACTCTCAAGAGTCTTCTCCAACACCACAGTACAAAAGCATCCATTCTTTGGCTCTCAGCTTTCTTCACAGTCCAACTCTCACATCCATACATGACCACAGGAAAAACTGTAGCATTGACTAGACGGACTACAGGTGTAAGCTTTGATGGAAGCCTTTCCTTTCCATAGACGAGGACTCAATAGGGACAGGGGCCATGTGTAACTTTTGTTAACTTTGAATTCCAGATTTTAAAACAATGAAAGTGAAAATGTTAGTCTCTTAGTCATGTCTGAGTCTTTGTGACCCCAGGGACTGTAGCCCGCCAGGCTCCTCTGTCCATGGGATTTCCCAGTCAAGAATACTGGAGTGGGTTGCCATTTCCTCCTCCAGGGGATCTTCCCCCACCCAGGAATTGAACCCAGGTCTCCCACGTGGAAAAAGATTCTTTACTGTCTGAGCCACCAGGGAAGCCATTCAAAGCCATGATTGCATATGAATATGCTTAGTAAGTGATTTGCTTCACATTTGTGGAGTTAAAGGAGGGCGAAAACATCTGTTGCTTGTCTGCTTGGGACCTCCCGGGGTTCCCAAGCTTGTGTTTCAAAATCTGAATCTTTTCACGGCCTCGTGGAATCTCAGTCTTTGGCAGCTGTCCTACAACCGAAGGGAAGCAGCAGAGCGGCTAGGAGCACAGAATGGGAGTCAGGCAGCCTTAGCCCAGCCCTGCTCCGCTGGTTACTAACTGTGGGACCCCGTGGGTGGTTCTTCATCTGTCTGTGCCTCACTTTCTTTCTGTGTGAAATGGGGGTCACAACAGTATCCTACTGGTTTGCTGTGAGGAGGAAATGAAATAATTGACACAGAAGACTTAGAACCAAACTTGACATGCATTAATTGGTTGGTACATATCGGTTGCTATTGTTGTGTTATGATTACCATTATTAATATTGCTATTATACGCACCAAATTTACAAATAATGGCATCAATCAAAATGTCAGTATATTAAATCAACCATCAAATAAGCTAGAAAAACCAATATCTGCTGTCTACGCGAAGCTCAATTATAACAGCAGAATATTTAATTTGAAGCTTTGATTTTGAAATATTGTCATTAAGATTAATAGAAGTAATCATCGCTGTAATAATTTTAGAATTATTTTAATTGTGTTGGTTATGTTACTGGACACCTGTTTCGCAATATTCACGTTGCTCACGTTAGGATCACAGAAACCCTGGGAAGGAAGGAGTCCCCTTGCAGCTATGATCAGCTGGCAGTAACGGACCATTCTCCCACTGAGAGCTTGAAGATATGGATTAAAAGAGAGTTTGGAGGCATTAGAGAGACTCTGCAGCAGACAGATTTGTGGGGCTAGTTTTCCAGAGAGAAAGAACGCACAGAAAGGCAACCCTGATGTTCTCAAGCCTCAAGCCACTGGCTGCTAAGTGGCCAAGAGCGAGAGCAGCAGGAAGGCTGGCAGAGGTCTGGACGGTCACACAGAGCTGGCAACCGAAGGTGGGAGTAGAACGCGCCACGGAGGACGCACCCTGGAACCTTCCTCCCACCCGCGGCCCGGCTATCAGCCAAAGCTCCGCATCAGAGACACACAGGAGTGTCTGGACCAGGAAACACTTGATTGAATCCCAGCCTCGAAACAGCTCGTGGCCTGACTGTGTTGTTCTCTCCTCATACGGCTTGGGAGGCAACCAAGTGAAAGGTTTCAGGGGACAGATAGCAAACAGAACCTCTAAAGTCTCCCCACACAAGGCTGAAATCAGTTTAAAACCTAGTAGGTAGATCAGGAAATAGGAACAAGAGAAAGTGCTGGTGATAGACTCGGATCCGCGGGGGCCCTCAGCGCGGAGGCGTCTGATGTGGATTTAAAATAAGGAAGAGTGGAAGGAAGTAGCACAAAACAACCAGAAGCCGCCGGCACCGCGCTGCAGGAGGAGCCGGGACGCTGGGGTCTTGCTTCAGCTTTGCTTTTCACTGGTCTTATGAATGGCGCCAAGACAGTTCTTCCCCAAAGCTTCAGTTACTTATCAGCTAAGTTGGTTAATAGCGGTTGGCCTGGCTAGGGGCGTGGGGATGGATGATATGAGCGCTTGGGAAATGCACTCTCC
Source organism: Capra hircus (assembly GCF_001704415.2). Classification (NCBI taxonomy): domain Eukaryota; kingdom Metazoa; phylum Chordata; class Mammalia; order Artiodactyla; family Bovidae; genus Capra; species Capra hircus. The sequence continues at coordinate 116,572,011 of NC_030812.1, forward strand.
AAACACAAGACAGTCCTGATGTTGCTGTTAATTCACTAGCACCTATTTGGAAGGAAGAGGGGTGTACCCCCAGGCCCCTCTCCTGGTTTAGCAGCCAAACAGTCTTGTCTGTTCTACAACGTGAGTGCTTTATAAAGGTTTAGTGATGAACTGGTTTTGACTTGAGAACATCTATTTTCTTTTTTTACACCTATTTTAGCAGTGAAAATATTTATTCTTATAGTTTATAAAAAGACGAAGAAAAACATATGTTTCTTTTTTCATATTTTCCCATTATGATTTATTACAGGAATAAACCGTACTGAGCAGAGTTCCCTGCACAGTATACTAGGGCCTTTCTGTTGATTCATTGTTTTTGGTTGAGCGTGTGTTTTTCTGATATTATATTTGTTTAATTTAAAAAATTATTTGAATTATAGCATTTGTTTTATAAAATAAGTTGATGAGTTTATATAAGCAATTTAAAAATTATTTGGGTGATACAAACAGCTCCTTAAAAGGTTTTTTTTTTTTTTTAAATTTGGCCAGACCACATGGGATCTTTGTTCTTCAATTAGGGATGCTTCCTCTGGAAGCATGGAGTTTTAACCACTGGACTGCCAGGGAAGTCTATATAGTAGTTTGTATCTGCCATTCCCAAACTTCCAATTTATCCCTCCCCCAAGAAATTCTATTTTTCCACTAACAATCCAGGTTTCCTTTTATTGATTCTCATATTTTATTTGTCCACCTGTTTATGTGTTTGTTTATTTATTTGGATTAGATATCTTTATCCAAATGCATATTGGTAATAAATCAAAACATTTTGAAGATTCTAAAACTCTTTTAAAAATCTCCTGTTTTGATAGCTGCTGCTCATTCCAAAACGAGTTACGAAATGAATGGGCATGAGCTTAACAAGTTAACATGAGTGAAAGGAAAGATTTGGAAGACTGTGTACAGTCATAGGTGAGCTAGACATTCTGAATCTGATTCTTGCTTCTGATTGTTTTCATTCAACATATATTCCCTATTTATGTGCAGTTTAGCCAGCTTCTGGAGTAACTGTTTCTGAAGAGTTACGCAGGGATGGAGGAGGAAATGGCAGCCCACTCCAGTATTCCTGCCTGGAGAAGCCCGTGGACAGAGGAGCCTGGCGGGCTGCAGTCCACGGGGTCACAGAGAGTCGGGACACGACTGAGCAACTGAGGACGGCTACAGCAAAGCGGGGAAACAGAAACTGACGGAGGAGCACATTAACTCTGAGGATTCGAAGAGGAAGCAGAATTGAGCTGCAGAGTTTGGAGAATTCGGAGAAGTTCTTAAGCCCTAAATCTCCTAATAGATTTTTCTCCTGTGGAATCTGCAGCAGTTCTTTCTGTGATGGTAAAGTCCATGTACTTAAACGCTGCATTCTGTTGGCGCTTGTCTTGTATTACGACTACTGCTGTTGTGCTTGCCGAAAGGTCTTGTTTTCTTCACCCACCTGCGGAGGATGTTTGAGCGACGTGAATAGTACCAGGGTCACCGGAATGGATGCTGTTCACACAGCCCTTGTGAAGGAAAGGTCTGGAGCCCAGGGCGGGTCTGTGCTGGAACATTTCCCGGTGTTTCAGCGAAAAGGACCAAGCATGTGGCTCCTGAGAAGCCAGGCAAGTCGCAAGTGCCTCCTATAAGCTTTGAGGTAAAAAAATGGCCTTTGGCACAGCATTTCTTCAGGCAGAAAGAGAGATTAAAAGAGCTGATCAGCCACCATTTCCGGAACCTCTCAAGATGAGACCTAGAAGAAAAATAAAGAACTTTCTGAGGGAGAAGCTAAAAGTCACAAAGAACAAGAGAAGAGAACTTGGGCCTAAAGCAAAAACTCCCCACCCTCTACTAAAGGACCTCACATCGCTTGGCACCTGGATTGCAGGATGATCGTGGACCAGGGACTCTGGGCACCTGCTGCTCTGCCAGTTTCAACGCAAGTGTCGGAGACAGCAATCCTGTCTTTGGGCCACCGTTACTTTCTCTATGTGTGGGAGGCAGATAATTAAAAAAGCAATCCCCAGGTCTAGAGGAGTTATATCCAAACCTGATGAAAAGATAGCTGTAACTTCTGGGCTTCACGTCCTTTGGGGATGTCTTGCCTAGGGAGGAAGGAGGTGCACGTGCCAGACCAAGAGGGTGACTTCGGAGACTGCAGGACGGGTCAGAAGGTACGCACTCTCTTCTATGGAGTTCTGCACACTTCTCCTGCCCAAGAAGAGAACCCTTTCTGCATCACTGACACTGGACTTGGCCATCTAATATCCTCTGGCCATTGGAATGTGGATGGAGACGACAGCAAACCAAACAAAGGGTCTAAGAGACAAAGGTCAGTCTTCCTTTCATGCTCTCCCCTTGACCAGGAGGAATCCCAGCTCAGAGAGTGTCCAGCCCTTTAGTCCAGGCCCTGAAATTGGACAAACACGGAGCATGCCTGAGCTGCATCCCTGCTGCAGCCGAGGTATCAAGACCTGGGCTGTTAGTGTGAAATCAGCATTTGTTGTTTTTAAGCTTCTGAGATATTGAAGGGCTGTTGAGTGACATCATTACAAGAAAACTGACTAACCCAGGTAGATTAAACAATAAATGCCACTGACGAGATCGGATGGTTGGAAGAAATAATCTTCACTTACACTCTGCACCAAAGTGTACACATGCATTAAACATGCAACATGTTTAAAGTACACAAACCTATGAATGAAATGTGGGTGCAAATAATCAACTGATACCAGAACAGGGAGGACCCTTGTAGGGGTGAGCTAATGGAAGAAATCACAGAGGAGATCAAAATAGATTTGACTCCATTAGAATACTCGAAATTCCAAAATGGGTAACCAATAAGGACCTTCTGTTTAGCAAAATAATGATGACAAAAAAAAAAAAATTGTAAAAAAAAAAAAAAAATCAAGCTACCTTTTAGCTTCTGGGGATGTGACGGAGGAGGAATTCCCCCGTATAAATAATAACCCTAGAGAAAGAAAAAAGAAGAAAAGAAAGGAGAACCAGTGCTGCCCAAGCCAAGCAAACATCATGTCTGATCCTAAAGTTTTTGCCCTGAGGGATAAACGACAGCATGTAATAAGGCAGTAACAATCTGCACATGAAATTATTGATATTTTATTTTGACTTGACTATAGAAGATAATAAAACACAATTGTTAAAAAAAGTGAAACTTCTGTAGATCATAAAAAGTCATCAAATAAAAATTCACAAACTGGGGAAACACGTCTACCAGGTTAGAGTCCTTTAATCCACATTTGACACATGGGAAGGTGAAGCTTAAAGTGGTCACATGACTTGCACTTTAAATCGCCATAAGCCTGGAGTCTTGTGATGACATCGGACGCTGACAGGGCGATTAAGAAACAGGACGCCTGACACCTGGAGGCTGGCCCTCATCCCCGGGTCCTCTTGGATCTGGTCCAGTTTCCTAGAAGTTACTAATGGACTGGGCACTTCCCTATTTTTGTGAAGGAGTCTGAGTTATCATGTATTAAATTCCACATATGTGATTGACTGTCCAGCACAAATTACACCCTTGAGATGTGTTCCTCACCCGAACAGTGTAAAAGCCATTCCCAGAGTGGAAAGTATGATGACTTCTTATTACAGACAAAGAGATTGGAAAACAAAATCTGGTGCAGCGAGGTGTAAGTTTGAAGTTGTTTAGCCCTGGCAAGGACCACACTGGAAATCTCATTCACCATCACCCCAAATTCCATCTTCAACAGAGTCTAGATGAGAGCTGATAGCAAGTAAAACTCAATTTCCTCTGATTGGAACTGAATAGAATACCCTGGACAATGAACCCATGGGAGGGAGTTGTGAAATATTTGAGAACCTTTCATATTGTGTTGGGCAACTTTGGAAAACAGATAAAATTGTCAGTGCTACTTTATTTTGTTTAGATTAAGTCGGAGGTTTTCTCCCAGGGATTCAAGCGTGCGGCACTGGTCCTCCACAATCTGACCAGGGTCCCGGCTATTTTCATCTCTGTCTGTGGCAGATGACACATGGACCCAGGCGTGTAGGATTCCACGAGATAGAGGGAAACGAGAAGGTGGGGCAGACGGACCCTGGGGTGACTCCTTGACCCCATCTCCTGGGGCCTCAACCCCTGCCCTGGAGTGTGGGTCAGGGGGCTGTGAATTGCGGCCAGCGATGGGGTATGGCACGCCCTCCCACTCCGATGGTAGGTGAGGCCCATTTCGATGGCACACTCTTTGCTGGCTGGGGATCTCAGTGACCACGTTGGGGGATCCCCTGTGCAAGGCCCTGTGTGCAGCCTCTAGGGCCTGAGGGTACTCTCTTGCGCACGGTCATCAAGAAACCAGCACCTTCGATTCTGCACAAATAAGAAAATGAATTCCTCTGATGACCCCAGGGAGCTTGCAAGCAGACCCTTCATGCTCTGATCCTCCAGGGAAGTCCTCAGACTTGCCTAATGCATGGAGCAGCCTCTTGAGACCCTAAGCCAAGCGCCCAGCTAAGTTCCGCTGGACCCCCGCTCCTCGGGGACGGTGAGATAACAAACGTGTGCTGTTTTAAGCCAGTAAGCTTGTGGTCGTTGATGATACGCGATGGACAGCATAAAGAGGAAGAGAGACGAAGGCACACAGGGACGGGGTGAGGCAAGGGGCTTCCTGGCTGGGCTGTGCTCACCACCTCAGGTTTTGCTTGGAGTGGGATGGTGCAGTGGTTAGTTGTTCATGTCCACTTGACTGGGTCTGGAATGCCCAGTACCTGGTCCAGCATTTGTTCTGAATATACCTGTGAGGGTGTTTCTGGAAGAGGTTAGCCTTTGAATTGGTGAGCCAAGTAGATCAGACTGTCTTCCTGAAGATGGCGGAGTCTTACCCAATCCACCAAGGGTTGAATAGGCAGAAACATGAAAGGAGGAGGGGTTTGCTGCCTCTTCCCGACAGCTTGAGCTGAGATGTCCGTCTCCTGGCCTCAGGCCTTCAGACGGGGACTGGAGTCCACATTTCAGCTCTGCTCGGTGGTCTTCCAGCCACACTGGCCTCTGTAGGCCTCGCCATGCAGACAGCAGACTATGGACTCCTCAGCCTCCATCATCTGTGTGAGTCAGTTCCTCATAGCAAATCTCTTTCTAGGTGTCTGTATATACTGCTGGTTCTCTTTCTCTGGGGAACCCTAACTGACACAGGTTTTGGTTCTGAGAGGCATTCTAGAGGACAACATTTTAAAGATGGCTTTTTTTTTTTCTTTCGAACTTTGTATTTTGTATGGGATATGTGTGTGTGAGTGTTAAGTCGCTCAGTTGTGTCCCACTCTGCGACCCCATGGACTGTGGCCCGCCAGGCTCCTCTGTCCGTGGGATTCTCCAGGCAAGAATACTGGGGTGGGTTGCCAGGCTCCCCTCCAGGGGATCTTCCCCACCCAGGGATCGAACCCGCGTCTCTTACGTCTCCTGCATTGGCAGGCGGGTTCTTTGCCACTAGCGCCACCTGGGAAGCCCGTATTGGCCTGTAGCTGATTAACAATGCTCTAATAGTTTCAGTGAAGGGACTCAGCCATACATATACATGTATCCATCCTCCCCCACACTCCACTCCCATCCAGTCAGCCACATACCATCGGGCAGAGTTCCCTGTTCTATACAGTAGGTCTTTGTTGGTTATCCATTTTAAATATAGCAGTGTGCAAAGATAAATTTTATGGAACTGGGTCTGGGCTTCCTGGAATCTGCTCTCTAGTCCAGTTAGACTTAAAGACGTCACTCTGCTGACTCTGGTTGTAAGTGGGACACAGGTAGCCTGTGTGGTGTCAGCTAGCAGTAGACACACAAAGTATCGGCATTGGATTCTCTTAGTCAACTGCTTATAAAAAGCAAGGAGCTGGGTGGTTCTGTAAATGATACTTTCAATTATTTTTGGAAAAACAACAAATGTAATGATTTTTGTTGGTGGCTCCTGATATTGTCACCCTGCTTATTTAACTTATATGCAGAGTACATCAGGCCACATGTCAGATTGGATGAAGCACAAGCTGGAATCAAGATTGCTGGGAGAAAAATCAATAACCTCAGGTATGCAGATGACATCACCCTTATGGCAGAAATTGAAGAGGAACTGAAGAGCCTCTTGATGAAAGTGAAAGAGGAGAGTGAAAAAATTGGCTTAAAGCTCAACATTCAAAAAATTAAGATCATAGCATCCAGTCCCATCACTTCATGGCAAATAGATGGGGAAACAATGGAAACAGTGACAGACTTTATTTTCTTGGGCTCCAAAATCACTGCGGATGGTGACTGCAGCCATGAAATTAAAAGACCTTTACTCCTTGGAAGGAAAGTTACCAACCTAGACAGAATATTAAAAAGCAGAGACATTACTGACAAAGGTCCGTCTAGTCAAGGCTATGGTTTTTCCAGTGGTCATGTATGGATGTGAGAGTTGGACCATAAAGAAAGCTGAGCACTGAAGAATTGATGCTTTTGAACTGTGGTGTTGGAGAAGACTCTTGAGAGTCCCTTGGACTGCAGGGAAATCCAACCAGTCCATCCTAAAGGAAATCAGTCCTGAACATTCATTGGAAGGACTGATGCTGAAGCTCTAATCCTTTGGTCACCTGATGTGAAGAACTGATTCATCTGAAAAGACCCTGATGCTGGGAAAGATTGAAGGTGGGAGGAGAAGGGGATGACAGAGGATAAGAGGCTGGATGGCATCACCGACTAGACAGACGTGAGCTTGAGCAAGCTCCAGGAGTTGGTGATGGACAGGGAAGCCTGGTGTGTTGCAGTCCGTGGGGTCGTAAAGCGTCAGATATGGCTGAGATGGAATTAAACTGCGCTGATATCCCTGGACAAAGTAAAGAAGAAAAGGATGAGCTCAGGAATGGATTTCCCAGCTTGAGCTCAGCATAAATCACGTGGAAGCTTCTATGTGTGTCCTGGAGAATCTGCCTCTCGGAGGACTCTGTGCAGAGTAATGACAAGATTTGACTTCTGCCTTTTCAGAAAGGACCATACGAAGCGGGTCAGAGGGTCCCCACGGTCCAGGTGAGAGTGTGGTGGCCTGGCGGAGGCAGTAGAGTCTGAGTTACTGGTGGGCAGATGCTGGGGTTCTGGGTCTGTCATGGACGAGGCTGGGGAGTGTTTGCCAATGACTTGGTCTCAGGTTATGGAAAGACAAGAAGGAGAGGAAAGTTATGGATGACTTCAGGGCTTCCAGCCGCTGGGGGGGTGGGATGGGCTAGCCTTTGCTGCTGCAGTGCAGGGATTCAGTGGACCAGGGTCAAGAGCCCTGTGCTGGCCATGGTGAGTCTGAGCTGACTGTGGGTCCTCCACTGCCACACGAGTGTCGAGGAGTCAGGGAGGAGCCTGGGCTCAAGACATGAGGCTGGGTCCACAGAGGGCACATTTAAAGGCGGAGCGAGGTTGATGGAAAAGCAATTGTAGCTCTGTGCTGCTTGGATGACCTCGTAGAGCGTGGTCCGTGCTGGACCACAGAGGCTGAGTTAGAGGATGGAGTCTCTCCGTGTGTGCTCCGTCAATCACACTTGGTCCCAGATGGTGGTGATGGGGCGGGGGGCGGGGACAGGGAAGCCCGTTCTCCATGGACTGAAATGTTCCAGGCTCTCCGGCCTCAATTTTGCTTTCCAGACACCCTCGCACCATGACTTCCTTCTGAGGAGCAAGATTTCAATGGGAAGCCAGGAGCTCACGGATTGCTGTAAAGTGAGGGATTCCACTTGGAGGCAGAGAAGAGAGCCTCCTCTCCCCGGGTGCTCTGCGTGCACTTCAATCTGAGGAGACGTGTGTCTTTAAATCCCCATCTTCAGTCACCTGCTGCCGGCACGCTTCTGCACCCGAAGTCGGCTCCCATCAGAGGCTCCTAAAATAGGCCCGTGCTGACCAGCCAGGCTGCTATGTAAGATTCCGTGGAGTCCTCGGCCTGGGTCCATCAGGGATGCAGTGTGACAGGCTGCGCTGGAGCAGCTCCTGGTGATGGATTTCCAGCCAGATGAGAGCTGACTCTCTGGGGGCCGAGGGCACACTGCGGAGGCCGGGGTGGGGGACGCAGTGGGGGGGACGGTGGGGGGTTGGGGAGGCGGGGGGATGGGGGAGGCGGGTGAGGCCCTGCCTGGGGGTGGAGGGGGTGCTGCCTGTTGGAAGCAGGAGGGGTGAGGCCCTGCCTGGGGGAGCGATGGGCTGAGGTCCTGCCCGATGGGGCTGGGTGGGGAGTGGATGCCTAACCTCGAATGGGGCTCACACAGGCTCTCCTGATCACACATGGGCAGCTCTTAGGCTGCTCACAGCTGTCAAATGTGCTCATGACTGATCCGCAGTGAGGACCACAGAGAGGGCAGAGCTCCCGCCGAGTCCAGTGGAGGGGGGCATCCGTGGACCACAGCACAGGGCTCTCCCGCCACAAGGAGTCAGGGAGGAGCCTGGGCTCGAGACATGAGGCTGGGTCCACAGAGGGCATATTTAAAGGCAAAGCGAGGTTGATGGAAGAGCAAGTGTAGCTCTGTGCTGCTTGGATGACCTCGTAGAGCGTGGTCTGTGCTGGACCACAGAGGCTGAGTCCAGGGGAATGCCAGGCCAGTGGAGTGGCCACTGGCTGGATCAGGGTGGCAGTGAGTCCCACGCTCCTCACTGACCAGGAGAAGAGGCCTGGTGGTCTTCTAACCTGGACGCAGGAGGAAGCCCCCAAGGGTGCGGGTTGAGACGCATCTCCTCTGGCATCCACATCTCCATCTGGGGATAAAGTGAGACCACACAGCCGAGAGCACTTCCAGGGAGTCCTCACCCCTGCCTCTCCCCCAGCCCCATGACCTCCGGTCCTCTGCCCTGGGACCCCAGGGTGGACCGCACGGCCCTTCGTCACCGTGTGGCTCACAGCACGGCAGCCTGGGAGGCTCTGTGGTCGGCTCTCTGCTGACCCTTGCCCCTGGCTCCTGAGCCCCTTCCTCCTGCTCTCTGGAGCCAGCGTTCAGGGTCAGCCGGCTCCCTGCATCCTAGCTCTTCTCACTTGAGCTGAGGTCTCACCAGCAAGACTCCAGGTCGCCCATCATCGGTCTTCCCGCCTGCGCCTTCTCTTGGACGGCCACTCCACTGTCCCCACGTGACCGACTCTCAGATCCCGTCTCGAGTTCCAACACGAATGCTATAATCAGGCAGAAACCTTCATTTCTCTGTTTTTTTTTTTTTAAATTAAATTCATCTCTTGTGATTCATTGATATTCTTAAAAGGAAAGCAAATCCATTTTTTATTTTTCTCAGCTTACTACCAGACACTTGGGTCTGGGACACACTGAACAAGAATTCTGTTAAAAGTGTTCAAAATCAGAATCGATAAGGCTACATGAATATATATATTTTTTAGTCTTACAAAGAACACATGTAGAAAATTTCATCAAAACATGCTACTTGACACCACCAGGTACAGCGTGGCTGCTCTGCTTTGAGCAGACACAGAGCATGAGGGCTGAACAGAAGGAGCCCAAGACGCACACGTGTGAACATCTCTGATGCAGAGTCAAGCATACTTGGCTCTGAATCTGGGTAAGTTGGATTACCCACATTCCCCCTTAACTCTCCCACTGATTATCCCCGTAAGTGCTGGCTGGAATATGTGAGACAACTATTTAAAGACTTGGGAAAGTGGAGAGCAGCAGGTAACTTGGGAAAGATCTCCAGAATTTAATGCCACCAGATGAAAAGAGTTTACTGTTCCCCGCTCCCCCCCCCCGCCCCCCCCCCCCCCAGTCTACTCCAGCTTGAATTCACTGCACTGTAAACTCACAAATGGGCAGGTAGACGAAGCTCCAGGAGACATTCCAGCTACGGCTCAAGGAGCAGGAAAGGGGACCCCTTACACAGAGGCAATTCCCTAGTGCCGTTTCCTTCCCTATTTTTAATTCTGCAAGCTCCAATTCCTCAAGCAGTAGCTTAGAGGTGGTGGCAGCAGCCAGAAACGAGAGTCCGCAGGAACCCTCGCTGGAGGCAGGTAACTGTCCTCTGTACACAGTGGGTCAGGAGTTCCTGGGGCGGGGTGGGGGGGAGACCACACCACACGCTGCCCCCCTTCCCTCTTCCTGGGCTGCTCGACCACAGATGAGAGTGGTCCAAGGAGCGGACGGCAGAGCAGATGCTCTGAGAGCAGGATCCCAGTTTACAGCTTGAAGAACCTGGGAAAGTGATCCTTTAGGACAATTTCTTAATTCCCAGGGCCAGTACCCTCTTCCACCAACAAGCTGTGCAAACATTTTGGGGACTGAACTAACAGACAGACCACAGATCAGGTCCTAGACCGGCTGCTGAGGGGCGCGTGTGCGGAAAGAGTCTACTAGAGTTGCAAAGGCTTGGAAACCTGAACTGCCCATGTAAACGCTGCAGGGGGTCCAGAGAAGGCAAGCTGGAACTCATGGGCCAGGTGCAAACAGGCCAACTGCCTGCGTCAACAGAAACACAACATTCTCCTTTAGAGAATGACCCAGAGCCTCAACATAACATTGTGCATGTCCAAGATATAACCCAGGATGACTTGGCATATGGTGAATGAAACAGAGAAGTGGGCAGCAGAGGATGAGACGGTGAGATAGCATCATCAGCTAAATGGTCATAAATCTGAGCAGACTGGGAGACATAGAGGACAGGGAAGCTAGTGTGCTGCCATCCAGAGGGCTGCAAAGAGCCAGATGCGAGTCAGAGGCTGAGCACCAGCAGCTGATGTGCAGTGATGTGTTAGTTCCAGGCACACAGCAAAGTGATTCAGTCACACACACACATACACTCACTCACTCCTCTTTTAGCTTCTTTTCCAGGACAGGTTATTGCAGAGCATTGAACAGAGATCTCTGTGCTGGGCAGTAGTATGTCCTTATCAGTTATCTATTTTATGTGTTCAGTTCAGTCGCTCAGTCGTGTCCGACTCTTTGCGACCCCATGGATTGCAGCACGCCAGGCCTCCTTGTCCATCACCAACTCTTGGAGCTTACTCAAACTCATGTCCATCAAGTCAGTGATGCCATCCAGCCATCTCATCCTCTGTCATCCCCTTCTCCTCCTGCCCCCAATCCCTCCCAGCATCAGGGTCTTTTCCAATGAGTCAACTCTTCGCATGAGGTGGCCAAAGTACTGGAGTTTCAGCTTCAGCATCAGTCCTTCCAATGAATATTCAGGACTGATTTCCTTTAGAATGGACTGGTTGGATCTCCTTGCTGTCCAAGGGACTCTCAGGAGTCTTCTCCAACACCACAGTTCAAAAGCATCAAATCTTCGGCACTCAGCTTTCTTTATGGTCCAACTCTCACATCTATACATGACCACTGGAAAAACCATAGCTTTAACTAGATGGACCTTTGTTGATGAAGTAATGTCTCTGCTTTTTAATATGCTGTCTAGGTGGGTCATAATTTTCCTTTGAAGGAGAAAGCGTCTTTTAACTTCATGGCTGTAGTCACCATCTGCAGTGATTTTTGAGCCCAAAAGTTAAAGTCTGACACTGTTTCCACTGTTTCCCCATCTATTTGCCATGAAGTGAAGGGACCAGATGCCATGATCTTAGTTTTTTGAATGTTGAGTTTTAAGCCAACTTTTTCACTCTCCTCTTTCACTTTCATTAAGAGGCTCTTTAGTTCTTCTTTACTTTCTATCATAAGGGTGGTGTCATCTGCATATCTGAGGTTGTTGAGATTTCTCCCAGCAGTCTTGATTCCAGCTTGTGCTTCTTCCAGCCCAGCATTTTTCATGATGTACTCTGCATATAAATTAAATAAGCAGGGAGACAATATACAGCCTTGATGTACTCCTTTTCCTATTTGGAGCCAGTCTGTTGTTCCATGTCCACTTCTAACTGTTCCTTCCTGACCTGCATATAGGTTTCTCAAGAGGCAGGTCAGGTGGTCTGGTATTCCCATCTGTTGAAGAATTTTCCACAGTTTATTATGATCCACACAGTCAAAGGCTTTGGCAAAGTGAATAAAGCAGAAATAGATGTTTTTCTGGAACTCTCTTGCTTTTTCCATGATCCAGTGGATGTTTTGATCCAGAGACAATTTGATCTCTGGTTCCTCTGCCTTTTCTAAATCCAGCTTGAACATGTGGAAGTTCATAGTTCACATACTGTTGAAGCCTGGCTGGGAGAATTTTGAGCATTACTTTGCTAGTTTGTGAGATGGGTGCACTTGTGCAGTAATTTGAACATTCTTTGGCATTGCCTTTCTTTGGGATTGGAATAAAAACTGTTTCCAGTCCCGTGGCCACTGCTGAGCTTTCCAAATATGCTAGCATATTGAGTGCAGCACTTCACAGCATCATCTTTTAGGATTTGAAAGAGCTCAACTGGAATTCCATCACCTCCACTAGCTTTGTTCGTAGTGATGCTTCTTAAGGCCCACTTGACTTCACATTCCAGGATGTCTGGCTCTAGGTGTTATCACACCATCATGGTTATCTGGGTCATGAAGATCTTTTTTGTACAGTTCTTCTTGCCACCTCTTCTCAATGTCTTTTGCTTCTGTTACATCTTTGCCACTTCTGTCCTTCATTATACCCATCTTTGCATGAAATATTCCCTTGGTATCTCTAATTTTCTTGAAGAGATCTCTAGTCTTTCCCATTCTATTTTTTTCCTCTATTTCTTTGCATTGATCGCTGAGGAAGGCTTTCTTATCTCTTCTTGCTATTCTTTGGAACTCTGCATTCAGATGCTTATATCTTTCCTTTTCTCCTTTGCTTTTTGCTTCTCTTCTTTTCACAGTTATTTGTAAGTCCTCCTTAGACAACCATTTTGCCTTTTTGCATTTCTTTTTCTTGGTGATGGTCTTGATCACTGTCTCCTGTACAATGTTATGAACCTCTGTCCATAGTTCTTTAGGCACTCTGTCTATCAGATCTAATCCCTTGAATCTATATGTCACTTCCACTGTATAATCGTTAGGTATTTGATTTAGGTCATACCGGAATGGTCTAGTGGTTATCCCTACTTTCTTCAATTTCAGTCTGAATTTGGCAATAAGGAGTTCATGATCTGAGCCACAGTCAGCTTCTGGTCTTATTTTAGCTGACTGTATAGAGCTTCTCCATCTTGCCTGCAAAGAATATAATCATTCTGATTTCAGTATTGATCATCTGGTGATGTCCATGTGTAGAGTCTTCTCTTGTGTTATTGGAAGAGGGTGTTTGCTATGCCCAGTGCGTTCTCTTGGCAGAACTTTTTAGCCTTTTGACTAAAGTGCGTGTATGTTAAGCTGGGCTTCCCTGATGGCTGCAATAAAGACTCTGCCTGCAATGCAGGAGACCTGGGTTTGATTCCTGAGCTGGAAAGATCTCCTGGAGAAGAGAATGGCTACTCACTCCAGTATTCTTGCCTGGAGAATTTCAAGGACAGAGGAACCTGGCAGGCTACAGTCCATGGAGTTGCAAAGAGTCAGACATTTCTTTGGGACTAGCACGCACGCACACACACACGCGTTAAACTAGTTATTGTTAAATATTCCCAATGAGCAATCACAAACATATTGGAAATCATTAGCAACTTAGAAAATGAAAGTTAAAGCTCTGAAGAAAAGAACATTAAAATAACAAAACTTCACAGATCAGCTCAGTAACAGAATGGAGATGATAAAAAAAAAAAGGAGTCAGTGAACTCAGAGACAGATCAATAGAAAATGCCCAATCTAAACCACAGAGATGAGGATTTGAAAAGAGAACTGAGCCTAGGGACCTGCGGGTCAACACAAAAGTCCCAGCATCTGTGTCATCAAAATCAAAGGGAAGCGTGCAATGATGAAAAAATATTGACTGAAGCTTCCCAAATTTGGAGAAACACGTAAACCAACAGAATCAAGAAGCTCAGCAAACCCCAGAGAGAATAAACTCAAAGAGATTCACGCCCGGACGTATCATACTCAAACTGCTGAAAACCAGACACACACAGAATTCTTAAAGCAGCCCCCCCAAATGTGTTCCCTATAGGGGAGCAGCAATTCAGTTGGCTGCGGATTTCTCATTCAAAACCATGGAGGCAAAAATGGAGAGGCGCAGGACTTTTAACGTGCTGAAAGAAAAGGGTTGTCAACCTCGAAATGTATATCCAGAGATAAATATTAATACCTTCAGGAATGAAGATGAAAGAAGATACTCTCCGCTGAAAGAGAGCTAAAAAGTTCATTGCCACCATCACTGGTCGAAGAGAATTCTTTACAGAAACGTTCAGATAGAGCGGCAACGAGAGCACAGCAGACTGGAGTTCACACAGCAGCACGTCTCACACGATGATTGACTCAGAAAGTATCATTGCTCTCAGTGCAAAACAGAGAGCTGTAAAGCCTTTGGAAGAAGCCATCAGAGACCAAAGGCTGGGAATGTGTTCTTAGATGTCACATGACACCCAAAGGGAAAAAAGTGGATACATTGGACTTCACCAAAACTCAACGCTTTTGTTGTAAAAGACCTCAGAGAATGAAAAGACGAGGGTTATGAGGTCAACGTTTTCCCTCTCAAACCCACGTGCTGCAGCCCTAATCCCCAGGACCTCAGAATGGGGCTTTATTAGTCAATAGCATCTTTACAGAGCCCATCCTGTTGGAATAAGATCATTACAGTGGGTCGCAACCCAATACGGCTGGCGTCCTCATGGGGAGGGGAGTGATGGACTCGGAGCCAGATGCTGAGAGAGGAAAGGTGATGTGGAGAAACTCAGGGAGGAGTGGGGAGGGGGCGGGAGCACCTCCTTCCTGCCCGGACCGCATGCCTTGGCCTCAGACTTCCGGCCTCCACATCCGTGAGAAGCAGCACCTCTGTGTTTCAGCCACCGAGTTTGTGGTACTCTGCTACAGCGTCCACAGGAAACATACAGTGCAGACTTCAGACTGAGTTAAAGTACTTCCTGTCTGTAAACTGCCTGTTCAACAAAACACTTGTATCCAGAATATATATATGTTTTAAAAAACTCTCCAAACTCAACAGTTAAGAAAAATAAAAACTAGATGGGCTATTTGAACAGACACGTAATCCCAAAGAGAACACAAGGATGCAAAACGATCACATGAAGAGATTTCTGGATCACGTGCCAGAGGGCAGAGGGTGAGCTGGTTGGAGGGCATCACCGACACAATGGACATGAGATTGGACAGACTCCGAGAGACAGTGAAGGACAGGGCAGCCTGGCGTGCTGCAGTCCATGGGGTTGCAAAGAGACAGACACGACTGAGCGACTGATAGCAATAACAAACGAGATACCAGATGCACTTATCAGGGTGGAGAAATAAAAACCACTGGCTAAGCCAAGTTCTAGCGTGACTGCGGTGTGTGTATGCTAAGGCACTTCAGTCGTGTCTGAGTCCATGACCGCGTGGACTGCAGCCCGCCAGGCTCCTCTGTCCATGGGCTTCTCCAGGCAAGAATACTGGGGTGGGTCGCCATGCCCTCCTCCAGGGACATATTCCTGACCCGGGGACCAAGCCTGTGTCTCTTGCGTCTTCTGCACTGGCAGGAGGGTTCTTAACCACTAGTGCCACCTGGGAAGCCCCCTAGGGTGCCTGGGTCTCTCACGTTTTGCTGTGGGGATGCAAAATGGCGCGTCCACTCTGAGACACAGATCGGCAGTTTCCCATCTATTTAAACCAGGGCCTACCATATGACCCTGGTATTCTATTACCAAAGAAACTTACGTTTGCACAAGTGCAGGGGTTCTTGTAGCAAATTATTAATAATCATCCCAAATGCAAACAACCCAAGTGTCCTCAGCAGGTGAAAAGATAGACGAATTGCAATACCCACACTCAGCCATGAAAGGAATGAGCTGGTAACATTCGTAACAAGGTGGATGAATTTCAAGGACATTATGTTGAAGGAAGGATGTCAGTCTCCAAACTTCATATTCTTTATGATTCGATTCATGTGAAGCCCTCAAAAGCACCACCACAGTAGAGCTCTTTCTCAGCGTCCTCATATGTAAAATGGGATGATTGTAACCAGCATATCCCAGATCTGTGGGAAAAAGGAAACCATGGGGATCCAGGACTCAGCACAGAAAGTGCTGTTTCTCACGCAGGGCTAGGCCTGTTGCTCAGTTGCTCAGTCGTGTCTGACTCTTTGTGACCCCACAAACTGCAGCACACCAGGCCTCCCTGTCCATCACCTTCTCCCAGAGTTTGCTTAAACTCATGTCCATCGGGTCGGTGATGCCATCCCACCATCTCATCCTCTGTCGCCCCTTTTCCTCCTGCCTTCAGTCTTTCCCAGCATCAGGGTCTTCTCCAATGAGTCGACCCTTCACATCAGGTGGCCAAAGCATTGGAGCTCCAGCCTCAGCATCAGTCCTTCCAATGGATATTCAGGACTGATTTCCTTTGGGACGGGCTGGACTAGCAGGGCGGGTCCTAGAACTGCTATTATCATTAAAAACAGGTGCAGACATCAAATATGTCACTGTCAACGCTAAAAGCACGGGCTCTGGGTCTATATTCTGATTCTCCCATGCTATTAGGACTCTCTGTTACAAGAAATGGGATAGAATTTAAATTGCCTTAAACAACAATCACCATGAAATGTATTACTCCATGTAACTGGCCAGTTCAAGGGATGGCTTGCCTTCAGGCACGGTTTGATCCAGAATCCCTGATGACATGATCAGAACCTGGTTTTATTTTTCATTCCTCCATTGGTCTTGCTTCACTGTGTGCTCTTATCCAGCCCACATAAGGGAAAGGTAGTCCCCAGCAGCTGAGGGACTACCAGTGTGTTCACCAATGTATCTGTGAATGGGTGCAAAGCTTCCCAGAAGTTTTGTTAAGACAGAACTGTGAGCAAGATCCTATTTAGGTCACGTGCTCTTCTCTCCTGCACCAGGTTGTTTTTCCCTCAGGGATTTTGAGTTCTGGTCCATGAGCTGGTTGGCTGGGTGGAGGCCATGTGGCTACCTCCATGCCTGACATCAGGGTGGGTGGGTATAAGGAGAGGGTGGGTCAGCATCATTTAAGTGGGATGGAACGGGCAGGGCCAGAGGTCAAGACTGGGATGCACTATCATGGTGCTACTAGACTGGTTCTTTAGAAGCGGGGGTTGCCTTCAGGAGGGGAGTATGGATGGCGGGACAGACCAGGGGCCATAGCTGGCGCGTAGCTATGCGTCCTCAGACAGTGACCGAGACGGGGATGTTGGCAGCGCCTCCCCCAGGCTTGCAGGGGCTCTGGGGGAATAAAGTTCCTGCAGAACCTTGCAAGAGTCTGCGTCGCCAGGAGGACTCAGTCACTGAGGCTTCTGCTGCTACATTGTTGTTATTAGTATATGCGATTGCTTTTGTATTGCCTTGAAAATTACACCATCATGCAAGAACTAAATTAATATTAGTGGCCTTCATTTGCAGTCCCACAGACACTTCAAGCACTTTAATAACTCAGCACATTTGCAAATTCCAGTCCTTCTGCCTGGGAAGCTCCTGCCCCATCTACAAAAGAGCGCCCCGTGTTTTAGGAGTGACGGCATTTTAAAGGGCCCTTGCAGTTTTGCACGCTCTCTGCCTGGCCCTGGCCCCAGCATCACAGTCGTCCCTGCTCCCTCTTGACACAGGTGGCGCCTGTGGTCCACACAGCGCGGCGAGGACGTCAGCCCGTCTGGCTCGGCGGTGTGCTGCTCACCTTGTCTGCGCTGGCTCCTCGGCCTGCAGAAGGCAGGATCCGGGGCCTGTCCATCACTGTGTCTTAAGGTCTGGGTGCACCCAGGGCCTGTCCGTCACTGTGTCTTAAGGTCTGGGTGCACCCAGGGCCTGTCCGTCACTGTGTCTTAAGGTCTGGGTGCACCCAGGGGCTGCAGACAGCACTGCGGTCATGAGATGACGCCCATCATGAGATAACGCACGGAATGGACAGCATGCGTGTGCGCCTGGCGGTTACGATGGCCAGCATCTCTGTTTCTCATCAGGGCAAGGAGCGTCCTGGAAGAAGGGGAGCCCCCTGGGAGGGCATGGCATGGGGGGGAACCAGGGGGCCTGCACATGGACCGCTGCTTCCTGGGGGTCCCATGTCTGCCTTGGTTTCCTCAAGCCCACTGGAGACCCCATTCTAGTCTGGCCGACACTGAGCACCGCGGGATGGATGAGGTGTGGACTGGTCGGGCCAGGGGCATGGGAACAGAATGGGGCAGGAAGCGGCGGCTCCTTGGAGGGTGCTTCTAGAAGGAGTCCTCCATCCATCGTCGTCTGTTTCCTCCCCACCTGGCAGCGGCAGAGTAGGGTCAGATGGCCTTGCGGCTTTGTGCACACGTGTCCAGGCTTCGGACCGTGAACACGATGTGGCTTCTCAGCGCTTCAGCCTCCCCATCAGTCATACACGGGGAACGTGACTGCCCAGTGGGCCTTTTCAAGGATTAAACAAGGTTGAGTGAGAAACAGGCGTATCAACTTGATTTTACATCCCTTAGAATCTAAATGCTATTGAAACCTTTCAATGATATTTTTAAAAATCCTGAAAAGTAAGAATCATTTCAGCTGCCATGCTTAGCTGCCGGGATTGCATCTGAAAACCGAATACAGTAATGAGAGAAAAAAGGAAGTGAATGGATCCTACCAGCTCAGTGAATGTGTGTCCGTTGCTGGAGTTGAATCGAGGCTGCCAGGCCACAAGAGATTCTGCTTCTTTTAAGCTGAAGTACAGTTGATTTACAATGCCGTGCTAATTCCTTCTGTAAGGCAAAGCGATTCAGTGACACAGATGGACAGATTCTTTCTCATTTTCTGTCCCACTACGGTTTATCACAGGATACTGAATAGAGTTCCCTGTGCTGTAGAGTAGGCCCTTGTTTATGCATTCTATAGATGGTAGTTCGCGTCTGCTAACCCCAGACTCCCAGGCCTTCCCTCTCTCATCCCCTCACCCTACTTGGCAACCACAAGGATGCTCTCTCGGTCTGTGTGTGTTTCTGTCTCATAGATAAGCTTTAGATTCCACAGCCAGGTGATGTCATACGGCATCTGCCTTTCTCTATGTGACTCACTTCTCTCTGTGTGATAATCTCTAGGTCCATCCACGTTGCTACAACTGACATCATTTCCTTTTTTATTACTGAGTAGGATTCTTGGCTGTCTCTGCCAAGCCAAGTCTGTGCTGCAGCCACCTCTTGGGAACACACCTCGGATCGTCTCTCCTTTGGTTATCACTGGGGTGGCTCCTCATGGCCCCGGAACTCACATTGCCCTCTTCCTAGGATGACACAGGCTTTCTGAGACCTGGTCCCAGCCATAGCTTCTGCCTTGCAACACTTTCCCTCTCCTGGAACAAATGAGAACACCGTAAGAAGCAAGCTGAGAACATCTCCGCATGACTGTTGACGGGAGCAGACAGAAGGGCAGAAGGTGCATTCAGCTCAGTGATGTGGGACACCTGGGCCCCCTCCTGAGGAGCTGACCCTTCCCTTAGCTCATAGCCAAGGACAGCTAGCAGCAAACCTGCCCTGGAGGTTTTCTGGCTTGAACAAAGGCAGGTTTCCAGTCTCCAGGAAGGAGCTGGCCTCAGATGAAGACGTGAGGGGAGAAGAGGAAGACCACCTTCCCACGGAAAAGCTGCACCAGCCCCCGAGTTCTGCGCGATTAGGACCTCAGTCCCGGGACTGGCCGCTTGATCACATTGCCGACTTGGGACCTGCTCACCAAGCACCGAGGTCAGGGGCATCTCTGCCGACAGCCCAGTGGGGCCCGTACCAATGAGCTTTATCTGGTCCTCGGGGAAACTGTTTCCCGAGTTGTCCGAGCCAGGATGGGCTCTGAAGGCCAGCTCCCCGTGGTGGAAAGGCCAGAGAATCTCCATCTAGGAGATGTCACCGTAGGGGGAGCTCAGCGCAGGAAAGCCTGGGGCTCAGTCCCAGAGGCTGCTCACCAAGCTCCCTGGTAGGAACGGAAAGACTGGGGCCCCCCCAGGAGACATTTCAGGACGACGCGAGCGGCCGCGTGGGTCCTGGTCCAGGCTGTGCGCCTGCACCTGTGGAGCTCAGGGAGAGCTATGCTTCCCTGGTGATGGGCGTCGTCTTAGTAAAGCTGTGACCATTCGCCGTCTGGACGAAGAACCCCTGGGGCTCAGGCTTGGTCACACTCACACCCAGATGGGCAGCTCACGACAGACAAGTGTGAAACCCGGGGCTTTGGTTTTCAGCTCTAGGAGGCTGCAAGTCAGAGCCTCCCAGTCTCTCTGGAGGCGTTACTGGTTGGTGACATATTCGATTCACTCCTGCTGCCCTTCCGCCCTGAGAGCATCAGCAGGTCTCGACAGGCCCTGTAACAGGGTCCCAGACCCCACTCTGCCCCAGCCCTGCCACCGTCAGACCACCCGCTGCAGGCCGGCTGCCTTATTCCACGTGGGCTACAACTCACTGACAAGGACTGTCTTTGACCTCTTCTCCAGATGGATGGATTTCTAGCTTGGGACCCTGCCCAGAGGGCCTGACATGAACAAGGCACTCCCTGCCCCCATAAAAAGGCGACACGGACCCCTCTGTCTGCAAGGTCAGGACCAGGGCCACAGTGGGCACATGGTGTCCGACACGATGGAAAATTCCATGCAACTGGACACCCCTGACTTCCAGGCTGTGTGCGAGGGCATCTGGCTCCCCCAGGGCTGGCCTGCCGTTTGCCAACAGGAGCGCAGGGCACTTAATATGACGCCAGAGCCGCGGTAGCACTGCCTGGCCACTGACCTCAGTGTGCCCGGCAGTCAGCGTGGACCGGTTTAACGAGTGAATGGTGAGAGGGCGCTCGTCCCCTCCTCTGCTGACCGAGCACCTCTCTTGTGCCAGTTCTGGCCCAGGCTCATGGGCACCAGGGAGGTGCTCACGCTGATGCCAAACGTGGAGCCTCAGTTGCCCAGCTGCCCAGATGCTGCCTGTGGTGCCTTCTGGGCTCAGAGAGAAGACTGGACGGAGGAGTCCTGGGCAGATGAAGAATCCCACCCTACGGGGCTCACTGCAGCGGACACAGATGTGGACGCAGTGCAGTGAAGGATGTGGGGCTCGCTCCGTGACAGCCGGGCTGGGCGGCCTCGTGTGCCCCTCTCAGGGATGGTCGACTTGGCTGCTGTACCCCTGTGCTTGGAGGTGGCGCGGGCTCTGGATGAGAACCCCTCCACCCCTCCCGGCTCTCCTCCCTGCAGAGGCGCGGGCGGTATTTCTGGCTTGGTTGCTATGTCAACCCTGAGCTGCGCCTCTGTGTCTGGCATCAGGGCTGGAGGTGGTTCATCCACGAGACCCCTCTCTGCTCCTGGATGTGGATGGAGGCATGGCTGTAGGCAGCGGGCAGTGGCCACCCACATGGAAAGCTTCTCTCTACCTGGACGTGTGATCTCTGTGCCCTGGTACCCGCTGGTAGGATCCAGGCCCAAGCTGGGCTGTGGCCCTCACTGACGGCTCAACAGGATCTGCCTGATGGTGGGGCAGGTGCTGTGAAGGGTGGGACAGTCCCGGCACGCAATGGATGACAGCAGGGAGCCGTGGAAGGAGGGAAGGTCCAGATGAATCAGCCACCCGGGAAAAGCAGGGCTGCGTCCAGCGTGGGGAGAGGGGTCATCAGCAGGTTCCTTTAACAGAGGACACATCCCTTCTGGGCCTGAAACGGTGACACCACGGCGCAGTGTAACACACAGCGTGCGTACAGCACCCGGCGGGAACGGAGTCTTCACATGGGCTGGGGATGGTCCTAACCGTACTGTGTGAATGGACTCGCCCTGGCCCGACAGCAAGCCGCTGTGCAGGCATCGGTTGCCGCCGTGGCCACTTTATATACCACACAGCAACACAGAGAAGGCAGGTGGAACTCTGAGATCTAAGGCATGCATGCTGTCCCACTTGGAGGAAACTTGGGGGCGATCGGCCGGCTGGTGGGCAGGGGAAGTGAGGGCAGCTCTGTGTCGGAACAGTGGAAGGCTGGCTCAGCCTTCACCAGTGGAAGCCTGGCTCAGCGTGCAGGCGCGGAGCTGGTGGTCTGAGTGGCGGGAGTGGAGTGCTGGGGGGCTGGAGTGGGCAGTGTCATGGGACACAGCAGAGGTGGGACTGTGCTGGACATGGCCAGGGAGATCCTGGAGGCTCAGGGCAGAGGCCTGCTCACAAACGTGCCTTCGGAGCCAGGGAGAAGATTCTGGGGGAAGCCTGGAGTCGGAAATGAGAAGTCCCATGGCTCTGACTCCTCCCATGAGGAGGGTGCAGGGAGGTGGGAGACAGTGGGTGATGCCACTCCCCAGAGATCCCAGCCCTGGCCTCTCCTCCCGCACCGCTTCCTGCCTGGCCCCTTGAGGCCCCGCTGGTCTCCCCACTGCTCTGGCCTCCTCTCCGGTAGAAAGTAGCCACTGGATCTCAGGACGTGCGGCTCCTCCTGGTCTGAGTTCTCGCTCTATCCGATAAGAGTCCAGGGTCCTGGCTTCCCAAGACCACCCTCCACGCCAGGGGCAGAGTGGTTGTAGGACCCGGGCTCTCAGTATGCCAAAGAGGCCCCTTTGACACATCTGAGTCACCCCTTGGGTCAGTGCGCTCCAGCCTCTGTGACTAAGGCCCACCCATGGGGCGGTTTAAGCAGCAGATCTATCTCCTCACATCTTGGAGGCTGCAAGTCCAAGGTCAAGGTGTGTGCAGGGTATGTTCCTCCCGAGGCCTCTCTACTGGGCATGCAGAGGTGGTTTTCTCCCTGGATCCGCACGTGGTCATCCCTCTGTGTGTGTGTCTGGGTCCTAATCTCCTCTTCCTTGAAGGACACTAATCCTGTAGGATCAGGGTCCCACCCTGTGACCTCATTTACTGTGATTACCTCCATAAAGACCTTCTGCAAACAGAGTCACCCTCTGTGGTTCTCCAGGTTAGGGCTTCAGCAGAGAACTCGGGGTCACAGCTCCGCCCTCCATGACCCTCCTGGGGGCTCTGGCATCAGCCCCTCCTCTCCTGCCTGCCCCATGGCCAGGGGCACCAGTCCTGGTCCTCTCAGGCTTCCAGGGTGGGTGGTGGCCCGGGACCACCTGCCAGGCCTCCTTTCGTCCCTCTGCCCCCTCCCCAGAGAGAAACCCGCTAGAGCAGCAAGTGTTTGCTTAAAGCTGAGCATTCCCCACGGGGACGCCTGTGGGGAGTCCTGCTCAGAGTCTGTGCTCCAACCACACATCCTCAATCCCCAGTGGGCAGCGACAGCGGGGGAGCTAGGGGGTGGGGGCAGGGAGCTGGGTGGAAGCCGAGAGCCTCAGACATCTCAAGTCTGCGAACCGCAGGGGCCCGTCTGGGTTTCCAGTCTTTAATTTGCTTTATTAGCGGGCTCTAGTAGTCTAACCGGTACACATGTTTCCTCACATAGGAGGAGAATTCTCCTCCGATCCCAGGAGAGAGACACATCCCTGGTCTTGAGACAGACAGTATTTTCATGGTATTTCTTAATGTCTTCTAGTATTAAACTTTGATGATGGCTTAAAAAATTCAAGAAGGAACTTGGAAACTCCAGGCATCGTGTGATCTTTACTTGTCAGGGAGGCAGCTCTCTGGAGTGGGAGAAATGGCCGGGTTGGAATCAGACAGCAGTGGATTCACGTTCAGCTGGACCTCTGACCAGTTCCCTGTTTCTCCAGCCTCCAATTCCACAACTATAAAGTGGGTGGTGGGGCCTGGGGGAGCCTTGTGAGACCGTGTTTGAGGTGCTCAGCAGACGGTACCAACTCACAATCGCAGTCAAAGAGCTGAGTTGATGTAGCAATGGATGCGTGAGCCACTGGGAGTAAAAGATTTCTGCCCGAGTCAGAGGCAGCCGCCTCCTGGGCCTGGCTGCACCTGCCCACTGATGCTGGCGGTCAGGAAGGTCTGAGCCTCGGCACAGCCAAGGTTGGACTTGGACTCTGGGCTTGGTGGTGGTGCTTGGGGGTCCTGGCCTTATCACCCTCGATTAAGAGTCACATCTGTGTGGTCGCCTTTGCCACCGTGCTCCGCTGCCTTTGAGGATGTAATGAGCTACCCTTTGCTCTCTGGCATTTTCCAGGGGCCAAGAAGGGACAGAGCAACACACTAAAAGCATCATCATCTCTGCTCAAAGGGCCTCCCTGCTGCCTGGGGAAGCAGTCTTGCACAGCGAGAGTAGAGCTGTTAGGGAGAGGGCCAGTCTGGCCCTGAGAGTTTGCACCTGTAGGACCTGAGGTTTAGAGATGAGACAGGTGGGCCAAGGACCCGGGCACTGGATGGGCAGGGGAGGAGCTAAGGATGGAGTCACTTTCATCTGCTGAGCAAGGCTAACAGAGCGTTTACTGCACATCACACACTAATCAATCCTGAAGGAAGTCAACCCTGATTACTCATTGGAAGGACTGGAGCTGAAGCTGAAGCTCCGCCACTTTGGCCACCTGATGCCAAGAGCCAACTCATTGGAAAAGACCCTGATGCTGGGAAAGATTGAAGGCAGGAGGAGAAGGGGACGATGGAGGATGAGATGGTTGGATGGCATCATCGACTCAGTGGACATGAGTTTGAGCAAGCTCTGGGAGTTGGAGATGGACAGGGAGGCCTGGCGTGCTGCAGTCCATGGGGTCACAGAGAGTCAGACACGACTGAGTGCCTGAACAACAACAGTGCACTCTTCTATCAGAGGATGTAGCAATGCAATCCTAACTCCCTGCTCAAGACAGCCCCGCTCCAGTGGCAGAAAAAGATGCATGAAGGAATGGTTTCAATGACATGCACAAGCCACTCAGGGACAGTTGGTTTTTTCACAAAGGAGAGGTGCTGGCATGCAACAAATTGAACACCCACCATGTGTGTGTGTCCTGTGAAAGGACCTTGAAAGCATGATCCTTGCCTTCCAGAAGAAGAAAGTTTGAAAAATGCAGACGGACCCTCACCCACTAAAGCAGCACAGTATGAGAGATGCTGAGCTCGAGACCATCAGGCTCATCACAGGAGCAACATGTGGTCCCTCTGACACATTTAGGAGATTCCTTGCAACCCTGTGATGGGCCTGGCTGTGGCGAGCCAGGGCCAGAGGAGAGCAAGGCGTCTAGTCCTGCAGAGTCTCCCGAGCCCAGTCAGAAAGTGTAGACAAGATACCAGCATCAATGAGGAACTCGCCGCACTCTGGAGTGAGGCAATAGTACATTCAGAAAGATGACTGTATTGGACTAAAATGGTCTACTGGGCAACACAATCACTTCCTCTCCCACCAGAAATCCCATAACAACGACGGACTAAGAAGGAAGAAGTGGGAAGCTCTATGAGCGATGACAGCCAGGGAGGATGTCAGGGAAGGAGTGGAAGTGCTGCAGGATTTCTGGGGATGGAAAGTCACATCAGACTGATGGGGAAGCCGGAGGGAGCCTTCAGCGAGAGTGAGCAGGAGGGCCTACTGCTGAGATCAGAGCGGTCCTCCCCCAGGAGCCCGGCCGGCATCAGGCAGAGGATGCATGTGGAAGCCGTCTAAGGTGATTCTGAACAAACGGGCCCAGGGAAGAGCATCTGAAGCTTTTTTTTCTGAACAAAGCCTGGGGCTGGTGAGGCTGGATGACCCCACGGTGGAGCCCTGTTTGCTCCGGATCAGCCTCCCCAGGTCTGAATCCCAGATCTGTTCAAGGTTCTTACGATGGGAATCCCGAGAATTATCTAACTCCAGGTGTCTGGCTCGCTGTCAGTATCACCGGATGTTAATTCCTATTTGGTTTGTTTTGGAAGCAGATTGGTAGCTAAGAATGAGGCTGACAAGGGTAGAGAAGTGTCAGAAGGAAGCGGAGCTCTGCTTGGGGGACCGTGCGCCTTCCAGGTAAGTCTTCAGGAAGTTGTGATACTGGGCCTTTATTCAGGAGACATCCTCAGATTACATCCTAGGACATAAGAAGAAAAAGAATCAGCAATAAAAATGATCAAAGTACTTGGAGATTAGATATCATTAAAATCCCCCCAAATGGGCAAATAGCAGAACCGTTAGAGCCAAATACTGAATTGCTTACCCAGATGATTCTTATGGGACTTTACAAAAAATAATGGAAAAGGAGAGACTAGAGACTAAAGGAGAGAAAATGCTCATAGATGAAAAGAGTTTTTTCCTGAATTAAGAAAAGCTATGAGTTTTTCATCCAAAGTGTCTAATATGGGACAAGAAGATTAAGAAAAAAATGAAGCATGTGGATACAGTCTGGATAAATGCCAGCACTCAAAAAATCAAGAAACTGTCTAAAAATCTTCATAACTGCATTAAAGACAGATTCCCATAATGGAACAAAGATCACATTGGTGTCAAATTTTTAATAGCAGCACCACACCCTGTGAAAAATAAAAAAGTCTTCAAAGATCCAAAAGAAGTTTGGTTTTATAATCCCATGCCTGGGGAGACTATTCCTCAACTAGCAGAGAAAATCAAGCAATTTTTGTGCATGAAAAATCAGAAAATTGAATTTAGCTTCTATGGGCACTTTTTAAAAAGTAGCTTCAATCTATACCTATACAAAATAAACATAAACAAAAGTCATGAGTCCAATAAGAAGGTGGATTTGGGACTGAGAAAAATGGTGAGGTAGAAGCCAGTCAATCTGGTAGTTAATGTAAATGAAGTTTTAGGTATAATGTTTAAAATGAGAACATATTTAGTTCAACTTGTTTATTGTAAATAATAATCATACATATTTAAGGTATACAATATGATGGTTTGATGTATATATTCATAGAGAAATGATTACTCAGTTCAGTTCAGTTCCATCACTCAGTCGTGTCTGACTCTTTGTGACCCTGTGAATCGCAGCACGCCAGGCCTCCCTGTCCATCACCATCTCCTGGAGTTCACTCAAACAAATGTCCATCTAGTCAGTGATGCCACCCAGCCATCTCATCCTCTGTCATCCCCTCTTTCTCCTGCCCCCAATCCTCCACAGCAGCAGACTCTTTTCAGTGAGTCAACTCTTTGCATGAGGTGGCCAAAGTACTGGAGTTTCAGCTTTAGCATCACTCATTCCAAAGAACACCCAGGGCTGATCTCCTTTAGAATGGACTGGTTGGATCTCCTTGTGGTCCAAGGGATTCTCAAGAGTCTTCTCCAACACCACAGTTCAAAAGCATCAATTCTTCAGCACTCAGCTTTCTTTATAGTCCAACTCTCACATCCATACATGACCACAGGAAAAACCATAGCCTTGACCAGATGGACTTTTGTTGGCAAAGTAATATCTCTGCTTTTGAATATGCTATCTAGGTTGGTCATAACTTTCCTTCCAAGGAGTAAGTGTCTTTTAATTTCATGGCTGCAATCACCATCCGCAGTGATTTTGGAGCCCAGAAAAAAAAGTCTGACACTGTTGCCACTGTTTCCCCATCTATTTCCCATGAAGTGATGGGACCAGATGCCATGATCTTCATGTTCTGAATGTTGAGCTTTAAGCCAACTTTTTCACTCTCCTCTTTCACTTTCATCAAGAGGCTTTTTAGTTCCTCTTCACTTTCTTCCATAAGGGTGGTGTCATCTGCATATCTGAGGTTACTGATATTTCTCCCAGTAGTCTTGATTCCAGCTTGTGCTTCTTCCAGCCCAGCGTTTCTCATGATGTCCTCTGCATATAAGTTAAATAAGCAGGGTGACAATATACAGCCTTGACGTACTCCTTTTCCTATTTGGAACCAGTCTGTTGTTCCATGTCCAGTTCTAACTGTTGCTTCCTGACCTGCATATAGGTTTCTCAAGAGGCAGGTCAGGTGGTCTGGTATTCCCATCCCTTGAAGAATTTTCCACAGTTGATTGTGATCCACACAGTCAAAGGCTTTGGCATAGTCAATAAGGCAGAAAGAGATATTTTTCTGGAACTTTTTTGCTTTTTCCATGATCCAGCGGATGTTGGCAATTTGATGTCTGGTTCCTCTGCCTTTTCTAAAACCAGCTTGAACATCAGGGAGTTCACGGTTCACATATTGCTGAAGCCTGGCTTGGAGAATTTTGAGCATTACTTTACTAGCGTGTGAGATGAGTGCAATTGTGCGGTAGTTTGAGCATTCTTTGGCATTGCCTTAGTTTGGAATTGGAATGAAAACTGACCTTTTCCAGTCCTGTGGCCACTGCTGAGTTTTCCAAATTTGCTGACATATTGAGTGCAGCACTTTCACAGCATCATCTTTCAGGATTGGAAAGAGCTCAACTGCAATTCCATCACCTCCACTAGCTTTGTTTGTAGCGATGCCTCCAAAGCCCCACTTGACTTCACATTCTAGGATGTCTGGCTCTAGGTGAGTGTTCATACCATCATGATTATCTTGGTTGTGAAGATCTTTTTTGTATAATTCTTCTGTGTATTCTTGCCACCTCTTCTTAATATCTTCTGCTTGTTAGGTCCATACCGTTTCTGCCCTTTATTGAGCCCATCTTTGCATGAAATGTTCCCTTGGTATCGCTAATTTTCTTGAAGAGATCTCTAGTCTTTCCCATTCTGTTCTTTTCCTCTATTTCTTTGCATTGATCATTGAGAAAGACTTTCTTATCTCTTCTTGCTATTCTTTGGAACTCTGCATTCAGATGCTTATATCTTTCCTTTACTCCTTTGCTTTTCGCTTCTCTTCTTTTCACAGCTATTTGTAAGGCTTCCCCAGACAGCCATTTTGCTTTTTTGCATTTCTTTTCCATGGGGATGGTCTTGATCCCTGTCTCCTGTACAATGTCACAAACCTCATTCCATAGTTCATTAGGCGCTCTATCTATCAGATCTAGTCCCTTAAATCTATTTCTCACTTCTACTGTATAATCATAAGGGATTTGATTTAGGTCATACCTGAATGGTCTAGATGTTTTCCCTACTTTCTTCAATTTAAGTCTGAATTTGGCAATAAGGAGTTCATGATCTGAGCCACAGTCAGCTCCCGGTCTGGTTTTTGCTGACTGTATAGCGCTTCTCCATCTTTGGCTGCAAAGAATGTAATCCATCTGATTTCGGTGTTGGCCATCTCTGGTGATGTCCATGTGTAGAGTCTTCTCTTGTGTTGTTGGAAGAGGGTGTTTGCTATGACCAGTGCATTTTCTTGGCCAAACTCTATTAGCCTATGCTCTGCTTCATTCTGCATTCCAAGGCCAAATTTGCCTGTTACTCCAGGTGTTTCTTGACTTCCTACTTTTGCATTCAAGTCCCGTATAATGAAAAGGACATCTTTCTTGGGTGTTAGTTCTAAAAGGTCTTGTAGATTTTCATAGAACCATTCAACTTCAGCTTCTTCAGTGTTACTGGTTGGGGCATAGACTTGGATTACTGTGATATTGACTGGTTTGCCTTGGAAACGAACAGAGATCATTCTGTCATTTTTGAGATTGCATCCAAGTACTGCATTTTGGACTCTTTTGTTGACCATGATGGCTACTCCATTTCTTCTAAGGGATTCCTGCCTGCAGTAGTAGATATAATGGTCATCTGAGTTAAATTCACCCATTCCAGTCCATTTTAGTTCACTGATTCCTAGAATGTTGACGTTCACCCTTGCCATCTCTTATTTGACCACTTCCAATTTGCCTTGATTCATGGACCTGACATTCCATGTTCCTATGCAATATTGCTCTTTACAGCATTGGACCTTGCTTCTATCACCAGTCACATCCACAGCTGGGTATTGTTTTTGCTTTGGCTCCATCCCTTCATTCTTTCTGGAGTTATTTCTCCACTGATCTCCAGTAGCATATTGGGCACCTACCGACCTGGGGAGTTCCTCTTTCAGTATCCTATCATTTAGCCTTTTCATACTCTCCATGGGGTTCTCCAGGCAAGAGTACTGAAGTGCTTTGCCATTCCCTTCTCCAGTGGACCACATTCTGTCAGACCTCTCCACCATGACCTGCCTGTCTTGGGTGGCCCCACACGGCATGGCTTAGTTTCATTGAGTTAGACCAGGCTGCAGGTGGCTGTGATGGTGCACAAGCATGGCCAAGAGGAGCTACCCCATGTCCGAGGTCAGGGGCAGAAGCCAGGAGCACCCCATGCCTGAGGGTTGGTGGCTAAGAGGAGCTACCCCATGTCCGAGGCCAGGGGCAGGGACTGAGAGGAGCAACCCCATGTCCAAGGAGCAGTGGCTGCGCTGGCACAGGAGAGCCGAGAATAGCTACTCCATGTTCAAGGTCAGGAGGGGCAGCAGTGCGGAGATACCTCTCATCCAAGGTAAGGAGCAGCGGCTGCACTTTGCTGGAGCAGCCATAAAGACATACCCCACGTCCAAGGTAAGAGAAACCCAAGTAAGACGGTAGGTGTTGCAAGAGGGCATCAGAGGGCAGACACACTGAAACCCTAATCACAGAAATGATTGCTACAGTGAAACAAGTTGATACAGCACTTCTTTACCCGGGTACAGCTTTTTGTGTATGTGATGAGAACGCCTGCAGCCCACCGTCAGCACATTGCCGCTGCTCAGTACAGCCTTGTAACTTTAGTCATCGTGAGGCACACCTGGCTCCACCTTAATCATCCTCTATCTGTGCAGTCTGTAGCCTCTCCCAAACATCTCCCCACTCCCTTCACCCCCAGCCCAGGGCAACCACTGCTCCACTCTCTGCTTCTATGGATTCGCGCTTTTAGCATCTACGCATATGAGACCGTGCAGCTTTTTTCCTTTGTGTGTTTGGCTTATTGCACTGAGCGTAATATCCTCCAGTTTTGTTGGTGTTGCTGCAAACAGCAGGACCTCCTTTATTTCAGGCTGATAAATAAACTTATTTGCAAAATATATAAAGACGCTTGCTCCTTGGAAGAAAAGCTATGACAAACCTAGACAAAGTATTAAAAAGCAAAGACATCACTTTGCCAATGATGGTCCATATAGTCAAAGCTATGGTTTTTCCAGTAGTTGGATACAGATGTGAGAATTGGACCATAAAGAAGGCTGAGCATGAAGAATTGATGCTTCTGAACTGTGGTATTGGAGAAGACTCTTGAGAGTCCCTTGGACATCAAGGAGATTAAGCCAGTCAATCCTAAAGGAAATTGAGCCTTTCCTCAATCAGTCCTCGTTAGGACTGATGTTGAAGCTGAAATTGCAATACTTTGGCCACCTGATGTGAAGAGCTGACTTATTGGAAAAGATCCTGATGCTGGGACAGCTTGAGGGCAGGAGGAGAAGGGGACGACAGAGGATGAGATGGCTGATGGCATCACTGACACTATGGACATGGGTTTGAGTGAACTCTGGGAGAGAGTGATGGACAGGGAGGCCTGGCGTGCTGCAGTCCATGGGGTTTCAAAGAATTAGGCCCAACTTAGTGACCGAACAATAACTTGGCTAGTTGGATGTCCTTTTTTTTTAAAAAAAAAAAAAAAGAAAAGAATATTAAGAATTACTATGACAATACTAAAAACTTAATTTCAAATAGATTGTAGGTCTAAAATTTTAAGTTAAAAATACAAACCTTTTAGAATAAGGATAAGAAAACAACTCTGAGGAGGCAGAGTTCAGGGTATTTGAAGAGGCACATTTAGAGCTAAATAATACAAATTGAAAATATTCAAATGAAAAATATATCCAGGCAGATGTATATGTTTTCAAAATATAAATCAGATCTGTCAACATTAGTGTCTCACAAGGAAGAAGTCAAGGCAAGGATCATAGGGTACTAGTTTAGTAGTAATGTTTTATTTCTTTTATTAGGAATGGAAACTGAAAAATGTCATGGACACTCCAAGTCAGCCGCTTAGTAGAATAAACACTGGTCTGAACACACATTTGCACAGCCCCCTGGAAACAAAACAAAATAAAGTCTAGAAGAAGAAATTACAAACTTAAAAGCAGAAATTGATAAAATATTAAAAAACGATGGAGAAGATCAGCAAAACCCAAAGTAGTTTAACTGAAGAGATTAATGAAACAGACAAAACGTGATGAATGAAAAACAGAAACCACAAAATAAAGATAGTAGAATAAAACATGGATACAATGGAGTTTAAAAATTGTCTTGGAGCCAGTTTGGTGTCCATAAATTTAATATCTATGATGGAATGGGAATTTTATAGAAAACTATAAAATATCAAAATTTATTAGAAGAGAAAAAATTACAGAGAAGATCTTATAACAACTTTATAAATTGCAGCTTTACCCAGAATTCTTTTCATTATCATTTTTTCTCCAACTCCAAGCTCCGTCAAGGCACCAGGAAAGGATTTTTCGAGGGTAAGTGGGTAAGTGTCTCAAGACCTTACAGGAACAAATAATCTCTTTCGCATACACAGGGGAAAAAATGAGAGAACTTTCCAGTTCTCTCTACAAGACTGAAATGTCCTTGATTCCAAAATGGGACGAAACAATAGAAAAAATAAGATTATAGCTTAGTTTCTGGTATGAAAACAGATACAAAGGTCTTACGCAAAAATACAGCAAATTGAATTCAGCAGTGTTTTTAAAAGATAATATACATGGCCAGGGAGTATTTATTTTTCAATTTTATTTCAGGAATGCAATAGTTTTTATAACATTAGAAAAAAATCTATTAATGTAGCTAATGTATGAAGAAATTAGTGAAAAAATATGTATCACAATTCACAAAGAAAAAAATATTTAATAAAGTTTATAAATACCTAATATTTAAAACAAATAAAATAAGCAAATGTGTAACAACATAAATATCCCAGTGTTTTAGTAGGCCAAAACAGGAGAGAAAAGCCTGAATCCAAAACCCTTCTACCCAACCGCCCAATTTCACAACTATGGTGAAGCTACAGACTAGTTCCATTTAGAGTCAAAAGCAAGACTTTCCTCAGTGTTGTTCTGAGGGCTTGGGAATCGGAGTTATGCACACCAAGGAGGAAGAAACCAAGTTGTCATTATTTGCAGAATAAATGAACGTTTTTTTATAGAGTTTGTAACAGAGAATCTACAAAACGAACTCGAAGTAATAAGAAAAGTATTTGGGATTCCCAGGGACGAGATCCAGGAGGATACATAAATGGATATATTTCGTCTTTAACAGGGATTCTCTGGTGGCTCAGCGGTAAAGAGTCACCTGGCAATGAAGGGGACGCAGGAGACGCGGGTTCCATCCCTGGATGCAGACGGTCCCCTGGAGGGGGGAATGGCAACTCATGCAAGTATTTTCGCCTGGGAAATCCTGTGGACAAAGAACCCTGGCGGGCTACAGCACATGGGGCCTCAAAGAGTCAGACATGACTTGGTGAGTAAAGGGCAACATGTTTAACAACATAAAAACAAGGCGTGTGGTGAACTTTGTATGTGCCCACTCAACAGGACAGAGAGCCCCAGAGAGCTGGGAGCATCATCTGCGGGTGTTTCTGGAAGAGGGCTGCCTCTGAATCAGTAGCGATGACCCCCGTCCCCAGGTGGGCTGCCATCGCCCAGCGCTTTGGGGGCCGGCGTAGAACAGAGAGGCGCAGGGAAGGCGAGCTCCTGCTGTCTCCTCTGGAGCTGGGGCTTCGTGTTCTTCTGTGTCGGGACACGGGGCGTCCCGGTTCTCAGGCGTCTGGACTCGAGCTGGGCCACCCCACGGGCCCTCCTGGGTCTGCAGCATGAAGACAGCAGACTGTGGGCCGTCTCAGCCTCCGTAACCACGTGCCAGCCTAGGGCCCCGTTGTCGCTGCCGGGACAGAAGGACGCTCCACTCGAGAGGAAGCGGCGGCAGCCAAGGGCAGAGCGGGATCTGCGCTGGGGTCTGGCTGGCCTGCCCTCCCACTGAGGAGTGTCACTCCCGGGACACCTGCACTGGGGAGAAACGAAATGGAGCCAGTCGTCTCTGAGCCATTTGGCTGCTACGGCGCTCTGCGCTGCTTCGGAAGCAGAGGTCGTCGTGAGAGTGTGACATCCACAGGCCTCAGGATGGGCGTTCTAGGGAGTGGGCGCTCCTTGAAGTCTGGCCATCGCTGCTCCATCCTACGCGTCCCTGCCTGCAAGCGCTACAGGCAGCGAGCCCGGGCCGGGCTGGTTGGAGGGGGAGAGAGCGGGCCTTGGGGCTGCCCTTGCGAAGGAGGCATGGGGAGACTGACGTGGGTGTTTCTTAATGAACTGAGCTCTTTACTGAAGTACAGCTGATTTATAACATTGCTTTAATTATTACCGTACAGCAGAGGCTCAGCTATACACATGTGTGCGTCCCTTTTATGTTCTCTTCCTTTGTGGTTTACCCCCGGAGATTGAATACAGTCCCCTGTGGTGCACAGTAGGGCCTTGTTTCCTCTCCACTCTCTGTATAATCGTTTCCATCTGCCAAGCCCAAACTCCCAGCCCATCCCTTCCCCACGCCTTGCTGTGCTTCTTACTGGGGGTATGTCATCTGAGTGGGGAGTCCCAGCTGCGAGGAGAGGCCTGGAGAGGAGGCTGGGGCTGGGATCCCGCTGGCTCTGCCCTCACTGACCCCACAGCTTGTCCAGCTGTTCCCTGGCTTCACCTGCCCTCATTCTTGCCCTGGATGTGCTGGGGCTGGGCCCAGGATGATATGGTAGAGAGCCCATGGACCTGCTTGCAAGACACCTCTGTTCCAGAGGGAGATGACGGGTCTAAGCCAATGAGAGCAGCTGGTGTGCTAGAACTTGACGACGTTCGGTCCACAGAGCTACAAAGGCAGGAATAAGTCCTAGGCGGCTTCCTGGAGGAGGAGGCACGTGCACTGCGGGAAGCCCCAGCCAAAATTGTCCTCATTGGCGGGATTAGAGGATAAGTGGAGGAGGGACCCCTTTGAAAACCTGCTCAGGTGGCAGCAGAAGGGGACCCAAGCACTTGTTCAGAGTAAGGAGATGGTGAGGTCCTGCTGGGCTTCCCCAAGCGGAGGAGACGGGCTGTCCTGACTCAGGGTGACCGTCCGCGGCCCCTGCAGCCCATCGCTCCTCCCTGCAAATAGCCCCTGGCAGCTGGAGATGGGCCAGGAGGAGAGGCAAGAGCATCTTATTACTGCTTAGGGTCCCGTGGTGCTCGGCCCCACTGCCCGCTGAGCTGGGATTGAGGCAGCCAGGATCACACCGAGTGTAGCTCCTGGGATGCACAGTATTAAATCAATCAAACTAAATTAAAAGCTCTAGCCAGCTCTTGAACTCAGGGTTGAGCGGCAGCCATTTCTTCTTCTTCCAGCTGCTTCCCGGGAGGATGCCCGACCTGCCAGAGCTGCAAGCCCTGGTGCTTTGAATTATTTAAAGGGGGAGCGGGGCTGGAACACACACAGGAAAGCGTCCTGACACAGAAGAACCATGGCTGCTGCCCACGGGGAGTCCTGGGGAAGACTGTGTTTGTGTGTGTGGAGCGAACCCCTGCAGCCCCCGCCTAAGCCCCTTTCCTTCTCACCTCGCTCACCGGCTCCCCGCCTCTTCTACTGTGAGTATTTAAGTGTTAGTCACTGAGTTGTGCCCGGCTCTTCGCGACCCCATGGACTACAGCCCGCCAGGCTTTTCTGTCCATGAGATTTTCCAGGCAAGGATACTGCAGTGGGTTGCCATTTCCTTCTCCTTTCCTCTTCCTGCTTTTCACCTATCTTGCTTGTTGTTTGTTTCTGCCGTCTCAGGATAAGTTCTTGTGGATGGAGATGTTTAGCTCTTTGCTCATGTTCACAAATGCCTGCAACAGTGCCTGGCATGCAGTCGGTGCTCAATACGTGCTGAGTAAATGAGTGGATGAATGAGTAGGCAGATGAGTTGGTATGTCCCACAGTCACCTACAAAACAAGGACTCGTTAACCCTCGCTTCAGGAATGCTGCCTGGTGGTCGTACCCTCCCCTCACTGGCGCTGGGCACTGGGTGAGTTGGTCACGTGACAGGCTGGCCTCAGGGACGGGGGGCCGCACTGATTCCATGATTTTGGGAACTGAAGGCCAGGCGTGCTGCACAGCCCCTGCCCAGAGGCTGAGTGGGCCGGATTGGCTGTGCTGAAGCCTGGAGACTATTCGGGTCCAGACGGTGTGTCTGGGGGGCTGGATAGAATGCGTCACCTGGATGGGTTTCCGCTTCCCTTGGCAAGTGTCCAAACAGGCCAGGGCAGAGTCCTTCTACCACGGAATTTAGAGCTGGGGGGCAGTGCTAAGTGGATGGGGGGCACTGAAGCTAAACTGAAGGCTCAGCAAAGAGCGAGGTCTTCTTCAAGGTCAAAGCCTTCAGGAGTGTGCACGTCCACCCCACACACCCACATACCTGCCCCTGCAGGCCCAGCGCTGCTCAGGCATCCCCACCTGGACTCAGTCCTGTCCCGTGTGGAGCAGTGCTGACTGCCTGCCGAGGTGGGGTGTCTCGGGGCCACCCAGCACGGCCAGGGTCTCCCTGAGCCCCAGGCCCGCCATTCTAGAATCTCCAGCATCCTCTCCCACCTCCTTGCCTGTCTGACGTGGGCCCCTCTTTCTGGGGTGGGGGTTACTCTGAGCTTCTTCCTCAGTCCCTGGCATGACCTTGCCAGAGTGCCTGTGCCCGAGAAGGCCGCGCCCTGTCATGGAGAGGGCTGTGGACCGCTCACCTGACGCCTTGCCTCCCATCGTCCCTCCTTTGCTGACCTCAGCTTCAAACAGGAGCA
This sequence comes from Capra hircus, assembly GCF_001704415.2. Classification (NCBI taxonomy): domain Eukaryota; kingdom Metazoa; phylum Chordata; class Mammalia; order Artiodactyla; family Bovidae; genus Capra; species Capra hircus. The sequence goes on from NC_030812.1 coordinate 116,608,415, forward strand.
AATACGACTGACCCTTCATCTAGAACTGGGAGTTCCTCCTTCCCAGCCAGGCCCTGCTGTTTCTCTGCTGCATGGAGTCTTGATGGGCCACGCCAGGCCCCAGGGCAGGCTGAGCTAGGGCTGAGCCCAGCAGTCCCTCGGCAACCTTGGACCCGCCAGCAGGAGGGGGTGAGGCGAGGGCATGGACTTCCACCCTCTGCTGCCTCCCTGAGTCCCCACCTCCGCAGACCACATAGGCAGCAGCCCTTCCTGCCCCCTTGACTTGAAGCCAGGCTGGGTGGCTCCCTCGCAGGGATGCAGAAGCAGGGAGCCCTCTGCACCTGGCCCTCCAGGTGTGCGGCTCCCGGATGAGCTTGGTCCTTTCCATGGAAACCAAATCCAGCCCAAGGACTTCAGACCAATGATCGCACTTTTCCAACTTGCTGGAGGCCTCCAGCCCCTAGACAGAACAGCTTCCCCACATGCCCCCCACTGGGCTGGAGGGCACTGCCAGATCCTGGTTGTGGCTTGTGGGGGGCTGGCACTTTGTGCTCACCGTTTCTTAAGAGGATAAAGAGAATTGTGAGCTTGGGCGAGCCTTTTACAAGAAATCGTGGTTCTTTCCTCTCCTTTGATGGCTAAAGCCATACAATTGAATGCTTCTGAAGAAGGGGAAGGAGCATAAATCAGGATGTACAAAGCCTGGGTTAGCTGTCTCTATGCGGAAGAGATAAAACACTTGACATGAAGAGCTGAGCTCTTTATCCCCGTCTTCTCTGGGTGACCTTGGGCAGGGGTGCCGGCGCTGGAGCTCCGTCTCCTTAGGGGACGGATCAGGGCTGAGCACTCGCTCCCGAAGTGACAGGTATGGTCATCTGCTTGTGATTTGCTGGCATGGATGTTTGCCAGCTCCCCTCCCCCCAGCTTCCTCTGTGCTGGATGTGGGGGCGAAGACCCCTCCCCATCCTGGGGTATGGCCAGGAACCCCCAGGGTCACACGGAGAGTTCTGGTCCTCCGGCCCATTCTTGTCCCTGCCTCAAGTGTGCCTCCTACAAACCTCCCGAGAGGGTGGACCTGTTTGCTCACAGGCCTGGCAGCTGGCGGAGCAGGGCCTGGCACAAAGCGGTGCCCCCAAGGCAGTCGGGGCTGCAGAGTGGCTTCAGTGCTGACCCCAGAGGGGCGGCTTGGCCTGGAAGGGAGAACCAGGCTTCGGGCTACGAGCCTCAGTGCTTTGAGCCCTGCTTTGCTGTGTCCATCACCATGAGGGCATCATGGACTCGATGGGCATGAGTCTGAGCAGACTCTGGGAGACGGTGATGGACAGGGAAGCCTAATGTGCTGCAGCCCATGGGACTGCAAAGAGTCGGACCCGACTGAGTGACTGAACAGCAAGGAGAGCAACTGCTCTTTCCAAGTCTGTAACAGTGTGACGCCCTTAAAATGCCCTGATCACCCACTTTCTTATGCGTAGAATCAGAATAACATCAAATCCAGAAGGAAGGACTGGTCCTTACTGATAACACTTACGAAATGCCTTGTATGTATCAGATACGCCCTCAATGTGGCAGCAGCCGTGGTAACAATAGCCGTCATCATCATTATTATTATTGCTTATCTGGTACTTCCTGGCTGATTTTTATTCCCCCCAAAATGTTAACTGCTAACTATTTATATATGTTAAAAAAACAACAACAAACTTGACAGCACCAAATAAGAAAACAGGAGTGTTGCACAGACTTTGATGTGTACGTGCACTGACTTGAGACAATAGATACATTTTCCTGGCTTTTAAAGGGAATTGTGTGCTTTAATTAAGAAAAAAAGAAAGTTTTCTCTCAGCATATTAATTATCTGGCTTGTCATAGGAGGTATTTGTTCCGGATGACAGGCTGTAATTAGTGCAGAGAACAGACTGAAGCTCCCCAAGAGAAGCCTGGAGTCTGGGGGGGCCCGGGCTGACGCTGCCCTGGCATTTCACCAGGTGTGGGAGGGCGGGCCGGGGCAGGGGTCTCTCTGGGTTCAGAAGGGAGGAAGGAAAAGCAATTTATCACTGCGTCCCCGAGGGCATCCGAGATGCTGCCTCCTCCTGGGTCCTCTCTGGGGCAGCTGCCCTTGCCCCTGGCGCCCAGCTCAGCCGCGGGAAGATTGGTGGAAAGGAGAAGGCTCTGGTTCCATTCCCAGCTCCAAGGTCGGCACAAGTGACCTTGGCAAGCTCCTTCTGGGCCCCTCTGTCTCCCGTCACGCTGCAGAGAGCCGACGAGAACACTGCGTACGCTCCATCGCTTCCTTTCCTCCCCGGACATGCCGTCAGCCACCTGTTTCACTAAGTCACCCACATAAGACTCTCACTTCTTGGCTGGACCAAACCACTCCAAGGGCTGGGCCTTGGGGCAGAGACAGACTGGGCCCCATCAGCGGAGGCAGACACAGGTGCCGATGGGGCAGAGAGGATGGTCCGGTCCACGGACCACCTTCCACCTCCCTGCTGGACGCATACTTCCCCGTAGGCAGGGCTGAGCACCGTTCTCCCAGCCAAGAGGTTTGAGCCAAGAGGGTTTCCCAGGCAGGGGCTTCCAGCCCTTTCATCCTCCCGGCACTTCTGTTTCTCCATTTGCCAGCTGGCTGCAGAGGGTAAAGTGGCAGCTTCCTGGGGGAAGGAAGAGAAGAGACGGGACCATCAGAGATAAGAGGCTGAGTCCCTGATGACTGCAGGAGCAGGGCGCCTCCGGAGACCAAGCCGGAGACGCCCTGTGGCTGGTTTTTGCGCCGAGTTCCTGAGATGTGAGCTTCGTCAGGATGCTCTCCCAGGATGGAGGTGAAGGTGGGAGTCAGAGCCCTCCCTCCTGGAGAGGCTGGCTTTTCTCTTTCCCCCGGGGGACCCAGCTCTCCCCTGACGCTGGCAGGATCCCTAGGGCCGGCCGCCTGTCTCACCGATACCTGTGTAGGAGCACGGCCTGGCCCGGGAGCGTCCCACACTTTCACTGCGTTGCGTGGCGGCCTCTCAAAGTGAGAAGGAGGCCAGGTAGAGACTTTCCCGGTGCAAGACCCACTTCAAGTCCCCAAGGGCAGAGGTGGAAGTTTGCCTGAGTGAGATGTCCTCATCTCATCCCTGTTACTGGTTCAGAACTGTCTTTCCATCTTATTAACACAACCAGCATATCCTAGCACTTACAGGCACTTGCGTAAGACAAATGTCAAATACATTATCAAGTTTGAAATGTTATTATGGTAAGAGGGTGCCTCCACTCCATCGCAGTTCACCGGAAAAGCCTTCCAAGCTTGAGAATATTTCTATTTCAAGGTTAATTAAAAGACAATCATGCTGATTTGCCTAGAGAGATCTCCTCTGCCCACCCAGGCCACCATGAGTGTCAGTTTCTATTATCTACAAGCCTCGTGGCCGACACTCCCTTCCCACGGGTCCTCCCACCTCAGTCTCGTTGGAGCCAAGCTGTTCGTGCTGATCAGGCACTTCAACAGGACATGTTGGTTCTGGTAAATTTTATGCTGTTCGTCACATAGGAACTCCGCAGCTTCAGAAACATGTTTTACATGCCTGGAGAACACATGTAAAATGCACCAGAACACATGAAACAATCATCTCCTCCAGGTGTTATTAGCACCAGAGAGGCTGAAAATTGTACCGAATTGTCAGCATCCTCTGAGCCACAGGACCCTGGCTGCCCATGGTTCGGTAGAGCTGAGGTGTTTTTCTCTCCAGGTCAGAACTTTCTTCCAAATCACAGAATATTGGTTCTACCATTTTTGACTAATAGGTTACCAGCCAATTAAACCCTGACTGAAACAGAGAGCTGCTGGAGTTTAATTTTCCTGGTAGGAATGCACTGCGGGGCAGTCGCTGGAGAAAAAGTCGATTGCCTGCTGGCTTCGGGTGCCTGGGCGTCACGGCCAGAGCCTGTTTGTGGACTAATTCACCCAGTGAAACGTTTAATGACCATCTACTTAACCCGCCTACTTGTGCCAAGATCAATCAGGCCTGATCCGACTCTCCGCCTCTGGAGCAGCCCCGAAGGGCTTAGATACCGGCTTGAGGACCTCTAGAAGGGTGCCCCAGTCTGGGGCAAGTGCTCTCTCACGCCTGCCTAGGGATACCGAGACCCTGTTTGCAAACACGCCATCAAACCTCTACAATTTCAGCTCAGGGAGAACAGCGGCTTCGGCACCTGGCTCCCTCCCTGCCAGGCCCCCAGCCGCCTCTGGCACATTTGCTCCACCACTGCTGCCATTTCCTGGGAGCCTACCCTCGGCCGCACCTCGTCCTGAAGCTTTCAGTGCACTGCCCAATTTGTCCTCTGGCTGTAGAGGACGGCTGTGTGGAGGGACAGAGGTTGGTGTGATGAAGAAGGGAGAAGTGGGGAGAGGAGGCAGAGAAGGAGGAGGAGGGGGAAGAGAGAGTATGAAGGGGAGGAGGGGGAGGGGGAGAAGAAGGAGGAGGGGGAGGAGGGGGGGAGGGGGAGGAGGGGGAGGAGGGGGAGGAGGGGGAGAAAGAGGAGGGGAGGAGGGGGAGAAAGAGGAGGGGAGGAGAAGGAGGAGGGGGAGGAGGGACCTGGAGAGTGGGGAGCATCTGATGCCTGCAGGGCTTACGGGTTGGCATGTGAAGGCTCCCAGGTGGGCACCCTGGCCCTGAGGGAATGAATATCCTGGAGTCGGGCGTGAGGGGCATGCAGGAAGGGAGGAGCAGGACGCTTGCACAGAACACTGAGGAGCAGCCTAGTTCTTCCCGAGGTTTATTATTCCCAGCGTTGCAGAAGCAATTGCTCTCTGACTCTGCAAGGCCTTTGAACCTGGTCGCTGCTTTAGCATAGCATTAAATTAAATGTGCCTTTTGTCTGTCTTTTAAAATAAACTCCCTGAAGCATTCGGCTGTGATTTTTTTTCTTTTTTCCCAGGTTGACTCTCATCTATCTGCAATCCTGCTCTTTCGTGGCAGCTTTGGAGATCTGAGGTCCATTCCTCCATCGACATCTTCAGTTCATTAGCCTGGGCAAGTGGACGGGAAAGGAGATTAGTGTTCATTCGTCTGTCCTCCCATCCATCTGCTCAGATAACCATCTGACTGGCCGGGCCGTGTGTTCTGAGCCTGGGAGCCTGTGTCTGTGGCTACGAGGGCCCTAGGAACCCACAAACTTGGTTCCTGGCTCTAAGGACCCAAAGTCGTGAACAGAAACCACACACATGGGCTCATCGGCTCACATCACAAGGCGTGCGTGCGGGAGGGCTCGGCCTGGGGCTGGAGCTCCAGCCGGGAGGCGGTGCCTGGGAGGGTCTGGAGGTGAGAGCACAGCCTCTGAGAGCTGTGTCTCCTGAGCTTGGAGCTTTGCTGTCCCCTGGGGGGATGTGCAGGGCATGGTGTTGAGGGGACACCTGGGAAGGCATGGGTGGGCCACGTTGCAGTGGGCAGATCCATCTCCAATTGCTTCCCACCAGAAACAGTTGCCTGCCGGGTAGGGGTGAAGCTGGATTCACCTCTGGTCTCAGAAGTGCTTGATGAGCGGTCAGGGACTGTCCGAAGTGGGTGGCCCAGCCACACCCCTGTGAAGGTGCCACCCACTGTCCAGAGCCTGAGGCCCACTAGGGTAAACGCTGGGTGGAGGAGCAGGTGGGCCCAGTTCCAGGCTTCTGTGCGGGACAGCTGCCCCAGCCCCTCACTGTCCCTCTTACCCTCAGGTGCTGAGTGCCGACCAATAGCGGGGCTTCCCCAGAACAGCACCCTGGCCACCAGCCGTGCTCAGGGCTGGCCTCATGCTTGGCATCCGTGGCCCCAGGAAGTCTGCCTGGAGGGGATGTGGGACCCTGACTTGGCCAAGAGGCTGTCAGGAGCAGGGAGCCAGCTGGCATTTAGGGTGCAACCCTGCGGGGGTGGAGGTCTGCTCTTAGAGCCTGGGCCCCGTGATATGCGCCCTGGCTCCCCTCCTGGGATCCACCCTGCCTCCCAGCTCCCCAGACAGGCCCCTGGATTCAGGCACGGTCCCCTGGGGTTCGTGTAGCACTCAGGACTCTTCCCCCTGGGGCCCGCATCAGGCAGGATGGGTATGGTTTTTCTGCGTAACGGGCAGGCCTCCCCTTTCAGACCCTCACTCCGCTTCGTCCACTGCGGGTCTGTGGCTGTGCCCACAACCAGCTCCTTTCCAGGTGGTGACTCAGGGATCCAGGACCAGGATGTGTTCTCTGTGCCCACCCTCAGCCTGCCCAGGTTGGGCACCCAGTGACAGCCAGGTGGCTGTGGACTGAAGGGCACAGGTTGGCACTCTCTGCAGTTCACTTACGGACGGAGTGGGACCCCTCCCGCTTCTCAGGGCTGCATGGCTCACGTGCCCTGCAGGAGACGGGCTTGACAAGGACCTACTGCACAGCACTGGGAGCTCTCCTCAAAACTCTGATAGCTTGAGCGGGAAGAGAACCTACGGAAGAATGGGCACGTGTGCGTGTATAGTGGGATCACTTTCCCACACGCCTGGAAGTGACACAGCATTCAGAGTCAACTGTGCTTTAATACAAAAAAAGAGTTTTTTAGGAAAAGCTTTCTACTTCTCGCTCCCCCGTGTCTAAAGCTGGTGCACTGACGGCTTCCACATGAGTACAGCCGGCAGTGGTGGCTCAGATGGTAATGAAGCTTCCTACAGCGCAGGAGACCTGGGTTCTCCTCCAGGAAGACCCCCTGGAGGAGAGAGCGGCTTCCCACTCCAGCATTCTTGCCTGGAGAATCCCATGGACAGAGGGGTGGAGCCTGGTAGGCTACAGTCTATGGGGGTTGCAAAGAGTTGGACATGACTGAGCGACTGAAGTTAACATAGGAACTAAGTGGGCAAGTGGCCCACATTCCACTCAACACCCTGTTGCCAGCCTCCTCTGCAGGGCCGCTGCCTAGCACGGTCCCTGCGTCTCACAGCTGCCGCCTGGGAGGCCCCACCCTCGGAGGCCGGAGGAAGCTCTGTCCCCTGTCCCCACTTCCTACAAGAGCTTGGAAGCATGTCTCTCAAAACTGTCTTTTTGATGCCAAACGTCTGCATAAAAAAGCAGAAAACAGATAGTCACAAGTATGCATGAATTCACAGATACAGCCTTTGGCCCTTCTTTTTTAAAATACGTATTGGTTTTATTTATAGATTTGGCTGTGCTGGGTCCTAGTTGAAGTATGCAGGATTTTTAGTTGCAGTGAACTCTTAGCTGTGGCATGTGGGGTCTAGTTTTCCACCCAGGGATGGAACCTGGGCCTCTGCTTTGGGAGCATGGAGTCTTAGCCACTGGACCACCGGGAAGTCCTGGCGCTTCTTTTTATTTAGCTGTTTGGAGCTCCGTTTGCACAATTAGGGCCTGGTGGGTTCCGACTTCCACAGCTCATTGATTTTCATAAGAAAAACGTGCCCAGAAGGATGAGGGGAAAGCTGGGTGTGTCCTCAGGGATGAGTGTGTGTGTAGGGGTGGACATGCGCATGTGTGTGGATGTATATGTGTACGTGTGTGTGGAGGAGTGGACCTGTGTGTGTGCATTTGATGGCAGCAGTGGGAACAGGGCTGATTCTAGAAGACCCATGTAGGTGTCCATCCTGGGGTTTCTACGAGGTAGCTTCCATGGTGAGAAGGCGGCCACGGCCGGATGGTCCCCAGAGAGTCCATCTGACCAGCGCTGTCCGCAGTGACTTCAGCAGGAGCAGCCAGCCGCTGGACCACACGGGCTCCCAGAACACTAGGGTGAGCGGGGGCATCGCCTCTGAGCACAATGATAAATGTGACTCGCACGTGACCTGAGTACCTGAAGGCTTGCCGCTCATTGATGTCCCTTTGGTCCTAATTAAATCAGGATCAATGGAGTTAATCCACAGAAGTTCCAGGCACAGCGACAGGCACGTCGATTCTAAACACGTCACCTGTGCCTGCCGCCACACGCCCCTAGAGCCACCTGGCAGGACGGGCTGAGATGACCTGAGTGTGTGAAGCTAATTAAAGCCTGAGTTGTTAGAAGTATTAGCTAGTCCCCATTCCTGCAGGTCATGCAGGGCTCGCAGAAGCCAAACGGTACAAAGACAGAGTTCCTCAAATACCCTGCCTCTGAGGTGCAGACGCCTCCCCAGGGAGCCCCCCGGCATGGCCAGGGATTCCCAAGGCTGATGAATCACCAGAAACCTACGTGACCTCCAAACCAGCTTCCTTGGACCCATCTCATAGTACAGGGAAAACAGATATTTTGAGCTCGGTGGATGAAACTGGCCTTTTATTTGCTGTGAACTCCCCAGCTGATCTTGGCACTCAGTCCAGTGTGGGCCCGGGTCTTGGCTTTTTCCCCGAGCAGTGGCCTTCAATCTTTTTGGCACCAGGGACTGGTTTTGTGCAAGACAATTATTCCATGGATGGGGGTGAGGGATGGTTTCGGGATGATTCAAGCACATTACATTTATTGCACACTTTATTTCTATTATGATTACACTAGTTCCACCTCAGATCATCAGGCATTAATCCTGGAGGTTGGGGACCCCTGTCCTAAAGGATCCACCCACCAACTTTCCAAGAGGTTGGCACCCAGCCTCTCCCCTCTCGCCCTGGGAGGAGGGTCTCCTGTCTCCGTCACGCCCTGTCCCATCAACTCCAGCGGCCAAGTCCTCGTGGATGAGGAGCCACCCCTCAACTTGGTCCACAGTCCTTCATGACCCTGAGCTGCATCTTGCCTTCCTGTCTCCAGGGACCTCGTCTGCCCAGCGTTCACTTAAACCAACGTGCCCGCCACTCCCAATGATGATGCTCAGATGCATCCACCAGCTACCAGCCTGGCTGTCTTTCCACCCCTGGTGGACAAGGACCTTTTCCTTGGAGTCTTTCCTGGGCTCTCCAGCCCTGAGCAGTCCTCCCTTCCTCGGGGCTCTGTGACCAACACTACACTCCGTGCCCGCTACCTTCTGCCCATCAGCTACTTTGGGGCTGGTTCTGTCGGCAGCTCAGCTCAACTGCGGTCTATGCAGGTGCTTGGCACCTCGGCTCACAGCAAGAGCTTACAGTGATCCAGGGGTGACTCTTCCTCACTGGTCGTCCCGGAGATGCTGTAAACGTCATCACTAGTCTCCCATGATGGACGCTTACAGGCGTTAAATTAATGTAGGAGGGAATACAGTCCATAGTAAGGGGCGCCAACTGTCTGCGGGCCTGGGGGTTCCTGCTTAGTTACGGCCCCAAGTATAACTGTTAGTGTGTTGCTTATCCCTCTGGGTCTGTGACAGTTTGTTGGCCTGAAAAATCAGGATGAAAATGAAGCCTCAGCATTTCTCTAGTAATTAGTGATGCCAAGCATCTTCTCATATGCCTCCTAGCCATCTGTATGTTTTCTTTGGAGAAGTTAGGTTTTGCGCCCATCTTTGGAGACTTCCCCAGTAGCTCAGCAGTAAAGAATCCACCTGCAATGCAGGAGCCGCCGGAGACGTGGGTTCGATCCCTGGGTTGGGAAGATTCCCTGGAGGAGGGCATGACTACCCACTCCAGTATTCTTGCCTGGAGAATCCCGTGGACAGAGGAGTCTGGCATGCTACAGTCCGTGGTGTTGCAAAGAGTCAAATATGAGTGAAGCAGCTTAGAATGTCCATTTTCTGATTTTTTTTTTGTTTTTGGATATTGAGCTTCTTGAGCTGTTTAGGTGTTTTGGAGATTACTCCCTTGTCAGTTGCTTAATTTGCACGTCTTTTCTCCCATCCTGAGGATTTTCTTTTCTCCCTGCTTAGTCAATGGGAAGCTGCTAGGCCGCACAGGAGGCTCAGCTGGGTGCTCTGTGATGACTGGGAGCAGCGAGGTGGAGGCCAGGAGGGAAGCACCAGAGGGAGGGGTATATGCATACATATAGCTGATTCACTTCGTTGAAAAGCAGAAATCAAGACAACATTATAAAGCAAATATGCCGCATTAAAAAAAAATGATGCCTCATAGTGCTCTGAAGATTTAATAAATACAGACAAGGCCCTGGAATGGTCGTTGGTACAGAGAAAATATTCTGCATGGGGAAACTTTCTCATCCTCAAGAAATAACCCTGGGGGAGGGTGAGGAGCCTCGAGGGATAGAAGGTCCAGTGAGTCTGGACCCCCAGGGATCCTCAGGGGTTGGGAGCCTGTGTAATTCAGGAGCTGGCATTTTAAGCTCTATGGGGGTGTGACTTTGTTCTAGACTGGAGCTCATAGTAGTTGCTCAGGAAATATTTGTGAATCAGTGAATGATCTGGAAGTAGGTCAGTTCGGCAAGAAAAGTTAACGAGAGGAGAGGCAATGAGGCGGGTGGAGGGAGGGGAGTGAGGGCATCAGACATGCGGGCCGGAGGAGGGGTCGGTGTCTTGCCTGCTGGTGCTCTGAAATCCACGGCGGGCTCCCAGAAGGGGTGGGCCGGGGTCTGACCTGTCATCTAGAGACTTCAGTGGGTTTTAATCAGCGTCTGTTAGAGAGGGCAGGAGAGGCGGGGCAGAGCCCATGAGGAGACGGGACGGGAGGGGGTGATGGTGCCCTACAATCTGGGAAGCGTGTTTCTGGCGTGTGGCTCCTGGAGATGATGCTTCTTCCCTTGATCAGCAGCTAAAACGTGGTGGAAGCAGAAGCGCCCCTCAGCTGCTCTCTGTTGAGTCTCCTCTGCTGTCAGTGGGCAGGAGGCCGCCTCCCCTGGAGGCTGAGAGAGCTGGGGATTTGAAGTGTCTTATCAAGGGGGGTGGGGGAGACCCGGGGGCAGGGCGGGAGCTTCTGAGAGGACGGGGCACCCTCTCTGCACAGCCCAGCAGTGCTCTGATCCTGGCCCTCTCCCCCAGCCACCTGCCTCTGCACAACCACCTCTGTGTGTCGTCAAGGTGACAGGCGTTGCCAGGATATAGGGGCCCTGGGGTTCGGATCCCACCCTTCCTGGATGTGTGGTCTTAGGTGCTTCTGGACTCGGCTTCAGTGTCCGTGGAGCTGCCATGTGAGAGTTCCTTTGGGAGTTTTCTTGGGAGGGTTAAATGTGATGTCTGCAGGGTGCAATGCCAGGTTCTGGGGTTTGTCAAGGCCAATGCCAGCAGCTCCCAAAGCCACTGTGGGGCCCACCCCTTTCTCTGTCCTTCATCCTAGTGTGTGTCTGCCCTCCCCGCAAGGTGTCAGCCACATTGAAACTCACCTGTGGTCTGAATCTGAAGCCACGACTGCCTCTCTGCAAACCCTGCTCCTTCCATCTTGAGCATCATCCCCTCATTCCACCAGGATGTGTCCACAGCAATTCAATCTGAGCGGAAACCCTCCTGCAGCCCTCCCACCTCTCCTAACTTCTCCACCTCCTCCCAGAGGCTCTGTCACGCCTCTTACTCACTCCTAGATGGGAGTCCTGGTCGGCCTTGATTTAGAACAATGTGTGTGTGTCACCTGGGGACTGTGCATCCCCGCCCCATCCCCAGAGAGCAGGACCATGCCGGGCTTGCCCACTCTGGCCATCCTGCCCCTTTCTGTGCCCAGTAAGGGTTACTGCAGGAAATCATATCGAGGGAGGAGGGTTCAGGACTGGCCTCGTTTCTGGTGGGAGGGACCAAAGTGGTGATGGTCACACACTTCTGCAGAGCTTTTCCTCTTAAGTATAAGCTGACATTAGGGGCTGAATTGTGACGTATACTAAGTCACTTCAGTCGTGTCCGACTCTATGCGATCCTGTGCACTGTAGCCCGCCAGGCTCCTCTGTCCATGGGATCCTCCAGGCATGAACACTGGAGTGGGCTGCCACGCCCTCCTCCAGGGGACCTTCCCGACCCAGGGATGGATGCCACAGCTCATATGCCTCCTGCATTGACAAGTGGATTCTTTACCACGAGCGCCCCCTGGGAAGCCTCCTGAAATTCACATCCAGGAGCCTCACCTCGGGACCTCAGAATGTGACTGTATTTGCAGATGGGTCGTTACGGAAGTGATTAATGTGGGTCTTTATGGAGGTCACTAGAGTGGGCCCTGATCCAACGCGACTGGGGCCCTTATAAGAAGAGGTCAGGACTCAGACACACAGAAGGACAGTCACGTGAGGACACGGGGAGATGTCATCTACACCACAGGAGTCAGCCTCACAGGAACCTGCAAACACTTTGATCTCGGGTTCGCAGCCTCCACATGGTGAGAGAGTAAACGTCCCCTGTGCAAGCTGCCCAGAGTGCGGGCCTTCGTGTGGCAGCCCAGGACACTGACCACTGGGCAAGTAGAGGTGTCAGCAGGGCAGCAGGTGTCAGCAGGGCACCCTGTCCCCCGTCCATTTTCCTCTTAGAAGGAAGGAGACTTCATGCCTGGTTTGTGAAACCACATCTCCGCTTCACTTAGCCCCGGATTGTGGGAGTGATGAAAAGGGGTGCTTTGACTCAGGCCTGAGGCTCTCCTGATACACGTCTGGAAGCTTACTGGGAGGAGCAACCAGGAGAAGCCGGATCTGGGCAGTCAGGGCTCCCTGGCTGCAATATTCCCCTGATAATAAGCCAGAACCCTTTACGGTCAGGCCGCCTGGGAACGGCCATGCGCTCCTGGGCCACGTGTGCAGGGACAGGCTGCAAGCTGAGTCCCGAGGAAACCCCGCCTTGATCCAGATAATCTAATGAAGGAAACTGGGCTGATTAATCCCAGACCCCTCCACGGGCGTTTCATCTCTCTGAATGTTAGACAACAATCTCATTATGTGTTTATGTCTTCAGCATGATAGGCAAGGAATGAAATCAAGCCATAAAATCAATTATTTCTGCAGAAATTGTCATATAAGACAAAACATCATCGGGGAGACAAAAGCAGTTACGATGAGGGCTTAATGTGCCCCATGCTGGTTTCAGAGCCAGCGTCACAGCCTGCCAGGCTCGCTGAGGCTTCCTGATGTGGGTTCTGGTGCTGGGCACAAAATGGAAGCTATTCTTTTCTTAATTTATTTTTTTTAATAGAAGCGTAGTCAATTTATACCACTGTGTTCCTTTCAGGTGCACAGAAAAGTAATTCAAATCTATCTATCTATCTATGCTTCTCTCCCCTGTAGGTTATTACAAAATACTGAATTCAGTTCCCTGTGGTACACAGTAGACCCTTGTTTATCTCTTTTATGCATAGGAGCATGTGTATCTGTTAATCCCAACCTCTTAATTTATCCCCCTCCCCCCTCTCCCCCTTTTGAGCATGAATTTGTTTTCTATGTCTGTGAGTCTCTTTCGGTTTTGGAAATTAGTTCATCTGGATCTTTTTCGAGGTTTCACCTACGAGTGATATTATATGATATTTATATTTCTCTGTCTGACTTCACGCACTCTTCAGATGTCTGTCTCCATCTCTGTCTCTATATCGTCTCTCACTCCGTTTCTTCTGAGTAAATGTGAAAGGAGATGACATTCCGGCTGGACTGGGGGACTCCTTTCCAGGTTACCTAGGTCGCAGGGGTCGCAAATGCCCGAAAGCGTAACTATATAACTGCATATTTTCTGAGGCACTGGGCAGTAGTGAAAACAGGAAAAAGAAAAGGCAGAAAAACAACGGGAAAGCTGTGGCTCAGAAGACAAGAGACACCATTGTCTTGACTCCCCGCTGCCCACTCCTCAGATCCCCGGTCTCTCTGTCGGCCAACCGTGGGGTCACGGGAGGTGGTCTCCAATCGGCGCGGTGCTGCACGGGGACGGTGAGAGGCTGCGGGCCGGAGGGTCTGCACGGGGCAGCTGGGCAACCACCAGCTCCCTGCAGGGGACCATGTCCTCCTGGTGGCTCACCAGCCGGGAAGAGTCCCCAGGCAAGGCAGAGGCAGGAAAACCGGAGGATGGACACACCTCGGCCCCCGACCTGGCAGGGAGAGGGGCTCAAGGAGGAACAGGGAGGAAGGCGCCGGACCCAGGGCTTCTCACCTGGATTCGGAGACTGGAAGCACCCTTTGCACTGCCGCCCACCCTGATACAAGAGTCGCTCTTGAGGAAGGCAGGGGAAGCCCGGGCCAGGGGCATCTCTGACCTCTGTCTATGGAAACAATGGCAACAAGAATTTCTCTCTTTTTTCTCTCTGCCATTAAAGGCAAATGTATGGGGGAAAAAGATGCAAATGTAAGCATTGTAAACAAAGTGACCTGTAGCGCGTCTTCCCCGATCCACTTGGGTGCTAGTGTGGGGGAGGCGGAGAGGGGCACGGCGTTGGCTGTCAAAGCACAGTGGTGACGGGGGGATTAAGGCAGTTTGAGGAGGACCTGCCAGGTGGCCCGTAGTGAGGTGTCTGCTCCCATCGCTTGCCCGACAGGAATCACAGATCCTGGGGCAGCGGAAGCCACTGAGAGCCCGGAAGGCAGAGTGACCGTTCCCAGCCGCATGTGTAGGACAGGAGGAGCCAGGATGGAGACCCCACTGAGGCCTTCCTCTCGGCCCAGGTGCCACTGCACGCCAGAGGCTGGCACCTCAGTCCACCCGGCCGAACTGAGTGAGATGAACACGGGTCTCAGAGATGATCCCCTGCAGCCCCATCCCCCATCCTCTCTGCCTGGACTAGGGTTTGTGTTAGTTCCAAGGAAAGGCGAACAAGATGGATTTGATGTAAGATACCCCTGGACCTCTGGTCCCTTCCCAGGCAGGTGGGGGACCAGGGTTACAAGTCAGCCCTGGGGACTTGCCCAGAAAGTGGGGACTGGTGGGGCTCGGTCCTCTCCACTTGTGCAAGCCCCTCACCTCCTCCCAGCCTCACACCCCTCCCTCGCTGGGGCTTGGCCCCCATCCTCACTGCAGGGAGAGACTTGCCCTGTGCCCACAGTGACTGGCAGTGGTTGCTGCTGGAGATTCCAGAGGGTATGCAAAGGCATGAGGGTCCACGGTTGCCCCAGCATCAACGCAGGGCCTGTGGCTGTCTCTAGTCAGCAGGCGAGTGGGGTTGGGGGAGATCAAGGGGACCCCTGCCGCCCCGAGGACTCGCCCTAGACTTATTGCTTCACACGCCCTTCTCCTCACCAGGGACATGGGCTCTGGGTCCTTCGTTAGATGCTCAGCACGCCCTGGTGGCCCTGGCTCTGCCTGGCTGAGAAGCAAACCCGGGATTGAGCTGGGGATTGTGGCGGCTACCTGAGCCCCACAACCATGCTGGAGGGTGATCAGGATGGACTGGAGAAGCCAGCTGGGCCCTGAGGCTGTGGCGGAGACATCTGCACCATTTCCCCATTCACCTGGGCTCAGGGGCAGCCCGAGAGGTTGCCAAGGTCCGCTATGCCAGCTCCTCCCCACGGGAATGAGGCAGAGGGAAGGAAGACAGATGGCACCCTCTGGGCTCCCCTTCACTCTCAGGAGGTCGAACGCAGCAGGCCTGGCCCTTCTGGGGGGATGGGGCAGGAGCGCATGTTGAGATGATGGTGTTTCTCAGATAAGAGCTGAGCTGCCTCAGCTGAGGCAGCCAGTGGGAGCTGGTATGTTGCAGGGTGTAAGCTGGCCAATTTCTAGGGTGTGGAGCTCACAGGTCTGCAGATTCCTGCTGAGCACAGGGCAGTGGCCATCTCCAACTGGGAGCAAGACAGGGACCAGGAGAAATGTCTCTAAGGCACCCCAGGCCCTCCCTGAATGATCACAGGAGCAGGCTGAAAGCTGGGGTGAGACAGAAGGTGGGAGGGGAATGTGAGTGGCACAAAGCTGGGGACGTGAGTTGGGGGAAGATGCCTCTCCAAAGCTGGCAAGTCGGTCAAAAAGCAGAGGCCCCTGCTTTAGAAAGCTGCTGACTGGTCTCTAAAGCACAAAGAAATCTCTGGAATATCATCCGTGTTAAGTCACAAGTTGTGCTAACAGAAAGGTGCTGATATCCCCCTCAGAATATTCCAGTCCAGTTGTGAACAAACTCTGCTTATGGCTGAAGCACAGCCCAGACCCAACTCAACCGATGAGCAGATGGATTCACCCATGTCAACTCTACACAATAACAGTCTGGCAGGAGAAGGTCAAGCTTTCTTCTGGAGGGAAATATTATCTAACTTTGATTTACTTTTGGTCTCTATCTGTTTTCTTAAACAATGTCCATGATAAAATATAAAAGCACATGATACGTGAAGAAACAGGAAGAAAGTGGGACCGATGTCTTGAGAAGGAAGATCCAATGGAAGCAAGCAGAGAAGGTCTGGATGGTGGGATTGTCCAACAGGGACCTTAATGTGCCCACGACAGCTGTGTGTGTCACAGGGCCGAGTGGAGAGGGGAAGACAAATCGGGGGTCCCCTCCTGGAGATGGAAGTCAGACACCCAAGTGTAAATGCTAGGGAGGAGAGTGGGGCCTCCAAAAGGGTGAGCCACTGGCTGCTCACCAGCAGGCTGGGTACAGTCGGGCTCCCGGGGTCTGGCCCCAGGCTGGAGGGTAGGCCCGTCGTCCCTCCCTGTGGCTGGCTCTCCTTGAACTCCTTGGGCGTTGGAGCATGTCCCACACATGGTAAGTGGATGAGGCACGAGGGGACACGGGGTTACGCGGTCTTAGAGGGTGTTGTGGCAGCCGTGGCCCACCGTGGAGCGCACTGCCCAGCTGAGGATTGCAGCAGGAGGGGGTGTAGCCCACCCCTCGAGGGGAGGAAGTACAATGTCACATGGTGAGTGGTGTGACATGTAATCCTATTACAGGGAGGGACTGAAGAATTAGGAATAATAGCCCATGCTATGCCCCAAAGGAGGCAGGCTGGAGAGTGACATGTAAGTGTCATAAGACTGTGTTATCCAGGGTGTAGCAAAACTGGTAATTTAAGGAAGGCTGTAATATATAAAAGGTGCCTATTATAATCTATTTAATCACTAAAATAACAAGAAAATGGTTAACAAGCTCATGATGAAGAAAATGGAATAGTAAACATACTGGATTGATGCAGAAAATTCAAGGAACAAAGGAAAATGGAAAACAATGAGAGCAATAGAAAACACATGGCAGGATTATAGTCTGAAACCAAATATATAGCGACTACTGGGCTGTGGGAAATTGTCTTTCTGTTGGTTAAATTCATCACGTATTGGCAATGCCACGTGGCTCAATCCAACATATGAAACGAAAATTAAGTGCAAGCTCTTACTAAGAGACAAAGATGATCAGACTGGATTTAAAAACTCAAACAGCAACAACCACCATACAGATTAAGTGCAAAGAGGGACAAAGAAGGATTGAAAGCAAAATGATATTTAAAAATAAATCAGGCAGATACCAACTGCAAGAAGGTGGGTAGGGCTGGGCTGACGTCAGACACGGTGGACTAAAGGTGGTGAGTGGCAACAGTGGAAAAGGGACGTTTCTTGATGAGCAAAAGGTCAGCTCAAGGGGTAGATACAACAACTTTAAGTAATACAGCAGTTCACCTAATGCAACCTCAACATACATGAACCCCAAAGTTAGAGAACTCTAAGGAGAAATGGAGTCATCACCGAGCACGGGTTCCTAGGCACACTGGACCAGCACAGACATGCATTTATTGAACAGAAGTAGAAACAGAGGAACAGAAGGGGGAAATGGTCACAACAGCCGTAGCTGTGAGAGCCTTAGAACCAGAGACAACCATGTACACTAACGAGAGGGTGAACAAATGGGCTGTGGTCTGTTCCTGCTGTAAGTACACAGCAACGAAAGAATACAGTATTGCTATGCACAGCGGCACGGATGGATCTTACCACCACCATGAGTGGTGCCTGAACCCTCATTAATTTCAGGTTCAGTGTTGTTGACCCTGCAGAGGGGCACGAGGAAGCCTTCTGGGATGCTGGTAAGTTCAATTTTTAAAAACCTGACTGCACATTTCCTTTATAAGATATCAGGAGCTGGAAGCTTAAGATTTGTGCACTTTGCTTCACTTGCGTTCAACTCAATTAAAAAGGCTGCAAAGATGTTTCAGACTAAGTATTTTTAAATCATCATATCAGACATTGTGATCTGACTGTTCGAGAGAAAACAGATGGCAAAAAAATTAAGGTCATATCCATATAAGCTTATCCTAGATTTCAGCTTTACAAAACTTCCCTAGCCAACCTCATCTCTGGGGGGATTGAGTAAAAATCAGCCCAGATATTTGTAATGCCAAGGATGGAAATCCAGTTGAACACCCTCGAGCAAAATAAAGTGGTTGGTTTATTTCCCACAATCCAGTCGCAGCAGCTCTCGGGAGCAGTAGCATCCCAGAATGTAGACACCGTGGTGGTCCCTTCTCAGCGCCCATCTCTCTTGGGCTTCATGCCACACTGCAGGGGGGTGATAACAGAGCTCCCATCACCCCTCATCCCCAGCAAAATGACGACACGGCCCTGTCCTCCGGCCATCAGCTGGCCCAGACTTGCTTGGACAATGGAATGTGGGTAGAATTCACCTGCCACCTCCCAACAGAAGCTTTAGGAGCTGCTGTGCGGTGGTCCTATTGTTCTCCACCTGTCCTGGGTTCACAGGTAGTCTGGGTGGACCCTCCTCCTTCTTCTAGAATCACAAAATGAGGGAGACACAGAGCAGCGAATCCCTAGCTAGCAGGCAGTGTGGGTAAGAACCAAACATTTCTTATCTTGAGTCAATTGATACTTTGAGGATGCCAGGAGCCAGCGTGAGGAATTCCACCCGTGACAAGGTCATGCGGCAAGAGCTCTGATGGCAAGGCTAATCAGACCTCAGGTTTTCCCCCTGGAATTTCCTGAGCATCCACCCCCCAAAAAATAAGAATCTGCCTGCTTTTCCACTCTTCTGATATTCTCTGGAAAGAGTCAAATCAGGGCTTTAGTCTTCTGCATTCGAAAGGGATGTTTCAGTTAAAACCCCTCTGATTGCTCTCTAGCTTGCCTAACAGGTTCCCCAGACCTCTTACAGCTTGTGAATTGCTTACAACCCCCCCCAACCGTGAGAGGCACAAAGCTTAAAAGCATCTTATAGATACAGAGCCTTTTCTAAAGAGTTAAAAATTATATTGGTAGAGGGTTTTCACTGTTGACTCAATGACTGCTGCCAGGTCTCCATATTCTTTATCTTTTAGTCACCTGGGAGGATGTTAATCAATGTAAGCGGGATATGGAAAAGGATATATAGTAGTTTTGATGTTAGCAACACTAGACTTTGGAGTTAATTACTTTTTTCTTTGTTATATATCACTGCACTCCTCTTGTGTCCTTGCTATGTAAGAATGTAACTTTATTTAGTGCTTTCTGAGAGTGGTACCAGACCTTGGGAAGATCAACACAAATAAGTCTTCTGGTTGACAAACCCTTATCAGAAAAAAGGCTGTAAAATGTTAATTGGCCCTTTGGCTGGAAGATGATGTAAATTACCTAAGACTTGAGTATACAATTAGGTATGCAGAGAGAAAAGCCTGGTTTTGATAAGAGTCTGGACAGCTAACGCTGCATAACTTTGTGTTACCCATTGATCTCCATGTTTTATCAAAAGTATAAAAGGCCTTCTGAACAATAGAGGACGGAGCCAGTCGCTAGACTGGTTTCCCCCGTCTCTCTCTCTCTCTCCTTTTCCTTTTTACTTTAATTTCAGGCTGAATTTCCATCTGGGGCGTGGAGGCTCGCCAAGTCTACTTACTTGCCCTGGCTGTTAAGACCCGCGCGAAAGGGAGCCTAAGGCGAGGCACCCTTAGATATCCAAGCGAGCGCTGGTGGCCCAACGTAGATGGTGCAAATTCCTTGTCTGGAATTTTATTGGTCTTCCGCGTAATCCAAGCTATTCAGCCTTCCCCCTCCACTTCATTCTCCTACTATCCAAGCTATTCAGCCTTCCCCCTCCACTTCATTCTCCTACTATCCAAGCTATTCAGCCTTCCCCCTCCACTTCATTCTCCTACTATCCAAGCTATTCAGCCTTCCCCCTCCACTTCATTCTCCTACTATCCAAGCTATTCAGCCTTCCCCCTCCACTTCATTCTCCTACTATCCAAGCTATTCAGCCTTCCCCCTCCACTTCATTCTCCTACTATCCAAGCTATTCAGCCTTCCTCCTCCACTTCATTCTCCTATCCAAGCTATTCAGCTTTCCCCCTCCACTTCATTCTCCTACTACACTATTGTTTCTTAATCTAATCTTATATCAATCAATCACTCGTTCTCATGCCAACGCCGTCCACACTTCAAATTCCCTGGATCCACCAGGGCTGGACCCCGGCAGAGGATGTATATTACTGCAGCAGAATTTTCCTGAGCTAACTGATACAAGACTCACTTCACAAGGACAAATCTTGAAGCTGTAAACAGTGGGTTTACATCCTAATAGCCTTGACCCAGAGAACAAGCCTGCTTCATCTTCTCAAGTTTCAGCTATATCAAGTGAGGGCTCCGCTGTGCATTTCTGAAACAAACTTCTGGCATAAGAAATGGATTTCTATAATCACCGTGGAAAAGGCACTATGATACTTTTGAGGCTTGAAATAGTAGTCTACTTACAAATCCGTAGTTTAAAACAAAGCTTTTCCCCAGAGAAGATGATTTTGTTTGGATATACAGGCAACAAAAGTACACTCCAGTTACCATAAGATGCCAAGAGTTTGATCAATTTGGCAGTTACTCAAATCTTAAAATATGAGCAATAGATCAAGGTCAATCTGTAGATGTGGTCAGGGAAAGGAACCCAGAAATAATATTATGATGTGAGTGACTTTAAATGTTAATGAACACTTCTTAGTCTGAGTCTGGTTTTGAGACATTTATCTCGGCCCTGCGGTATGCTAAATACCAAGTGGACCATAAAAATCTCTTGAGATCCATCCAGCCAACTGGTCATTTTCTATGCTGTTGAGCTCTGGACTCTCGGTGACAGTGGCTCCTGAAGAAATAGGCAGTTGAATCCACTACATTTGAGTTTATCATCTTTGTCCTTGAATAGGATTCTTTTTGCTATTTATCAATGAATGGTCTCATGATACACCTAGCTTTCCAAAAATGAGACTTAAGGGTCATATGTTGACCCTTTTGCTAGCTTCCTATGGCTGGGGTAACAAACGACCACACACTTAAAACAACACAGACTTATTGTCTTCTAGTCTCTGGGTCAGAAGTTTGCTATGGGTCTCTCTGGGTGAATAGCAAGGTGTTGGCCAAGCTGGATCTGTTTCTGGAAGTTCTATGGGAGAACCTGACTCCTCCCCCTCTCCAGCTCCCAGAAGCCACGTGCAGCCGCAGGCTCGTGACCCTTTCCCTCCATCGTCAAGGCCAGTAGTGAAGGGCCAAGTCTCGGCCCATTTCTGCACTCTGACCTCCCTGTCATGGCTGCTTCCATTTTTAAGAACCTTTGTGACGATGATAATTCAGGATAACCTCCGTATCTTAAAGGCAGTGGAGTGGCAGCCTTGATTCCACCACAGCATTAATTTCCCTCTGATGTATAACTAAACATGCTCTCAGTTTCCAGGGAGCAGGACATGGACATCTTGTCGGGGAGTGGCATTATTCTGCCAAAATATTCCAATCAAATACCTACACCCAGATTCATTTTCTTAATAGTTGGTCCTTTACTGACTCCTGCTTAATTATCCAGTCTTACTTTCCATCATTCTTAACTTTGAGCCAATGTTCACAGTAGCCCTAAATCCTGGTTTGCCTGGGTAGGCCTGGACGTGGCCCCTTCAGTACCAGCAGATCCTGGTTTGGATGGCCAGCTACACGGCTGTTCCGTGTTCCCCCCAACCAGACCGCATGAATTCCCCAGGAACCCTGGACTCTCTTACGTGCAGCCTTTGCACGTCTCCGCCCTTGCACGGGGTCTCTGTTCGCCCTCCCACATCTGTTTGGAAACACAGCTCACCCTTCATGGTAAATGCTTATGCCTTGTCTTCTGTTAAATTGCTCTGCTCAGTGGAGGCATGTTTGCTCATACCTGGTCTTTTGCCCATCCTGCTCCTCGTACAGGACTCTTGTTATGAAAGGTGGACTGTAAAGGAACTGCTGATGCTATGCTCTCTCTCCCTTCCTGAGGGTGAGCTCCTTGAAGGCAGAAAGGACCTCAGATCTCCAGAGGCTTACCTAAGACCCATGCACAGAGTTACTTCTCAGTAAACACGGATAGAGTTGAAATAACTGGGCATCCATCCTCCTGGAAAAATGCAAAGCTAGAAAGTGTTGATTCCCTTCTCAATCGTGCTTAAGAAAGAATTAATAATTAATGCGCTGATATGCCATTGAGCACTGAGCATGTCAAAGTGCCTTTTAGTTTTACTCTTTCAAGCTGTAGGTTGTTAACTGCAGAAGGACTCAGGCAATCTTTGCGTGCATGTGTTTGCTGAGTTGCTTCAGTCATGTCTGACTCTTTATGACCCTGTGGACTATAGCTGCCAGACTCCTCTGTCCGCGGGATTCTCCAAGCAAGAATACTAGAGTGGGTCGCCATGTCTGCCTCCAGGGGATCTTCCTGACCCAGGGACTGAACCCGCATCTCTTATGTCCCCTGCATTGGCAGGCGGGTTCTTTACCACTACCTGTTCTGCAGCTTCTGTAGAGTTAACCCATCCAGGCAGTGCTTCACTGGAGAAGGGAATGGCAAGCCCCTTCAGCATTCTTGCTTTGAGAACCCCATGAACAGTATGAAAAGGCCAAAGGATAGGACACTGAAAGATGAACTCGGTAAGTGCCCAATATGCTACTGGAAATCAGTGGATAAATAACTCCAGAAAGAATGAAGAGGCGGAGCCAAAGCAAAAACAACACCCAGTTGTGGATATGACTGGCGATGGAAGCAAGGTCCGATGCTGTAAAGAGCGATATTGCATAGGAACCTGAAATGTCAGGTCCATGAATCAAGGCAAATTGGAAGTAGTCAAACAGGAGATGGCAAGAGTGAATGTCGACACTTTAGGAATCAGTGAACTAAAATGGACTGATAAAACCTCAGATACGCAGATGACACCACCCTTATGGCAGAAAGTGAAGAAGAACTAAAGAGCCTCTTGATGAAAGTGAAAGAGGAGAGTGAAAAAGTTGGCTTAAACTTAACATTCAGAAAACTAAGATCATGGGATCCGGTCCCATCACTTCATGGAAAATAGATGGGGAAACAGTGGCTGACTTTATTTTTGGGGGCCTCCAAAATCACTGCAGATGGTGACTGCAGCCATGTAATTAAAAGAGACTTACTCCTTGGAAGGAAAGTTATGACCAACCTAGGTAGCATTTTAAAAAGCAGAGACATTGCTTTGCCAACAAAGGTACATCTAGTCAAGGCTATGGCTTTTCCAGTGGTCATGTATGGATGTGAGAGTTGGACTATAAAGAAAGATGAGTGGCAAAGAATTGATGCTTTTGAACTGTGGTGTTGGAGAAGACACTTGAGAGTCCCTTGGACTACAAGGAGATCCAACCAGTCCATCCTAAAGGCGATCAGTCCTGGATATTCACTGGAAGGACTGGTGTTGAAGCTGAAATTCCAATACTTTGGCCACCTCATGCAAAGAGCTGACTCATTTGAAAAGACCCTGATGCTGGGAAAGATTGAAGGCAGGAGGACAAGGGGATGACAGAGGATGAAATGGTTGGATGGCATCACTCACTCGATGGACATGAGTTTGAGTAAGCTCTGGGAGTTGGTGATGGACAAGGCGGCCTGGTGTGCTGCAGTCCATGGGGTCACAAAGGGTTGAACGCAACTGAGCAACTGAACCGAACCGAACCAAACCGAACTGAGGCAATGCTTATCAATGGATGAATCCGTTGGATGAATGACAGTAAACTTGGCAATGCGAAGATCGAGATGCCACCACCTAAAACTGGTTTTAACATCCCAGAAGATGGTCAAAAAGTGTGTCTCCTGATGCGATATAGTGTGGATCACACAGCTCCACTTATAATGTGTGCTTCCTCAAAATATTACATCTGAAATGACTCAAGCATTCACCTTTCATTTGGAAAAAAAAAAAAAAGGGTGGAATAGAAGATTAGCTTGATGAGCCCACAAGGAGCAAACAGACAAATCCTGTTTGGTTGTTATTCTGCAGGACAATTGATCTAATTTCTGAAACAAGTTAATGTACCAGATAAAAGAGGATGAGGGACTTTGGAGCAATGAAGGCACTTAGGAGACTTAACAACCACAGTCACTGCATTATCTTGGATTCTGAGTCAAACAAACTGACTCTGCAGATGTTTGCGAGCCATCTGGACTGCACATTGGATGAATTCAAGAAATTATTTATCATGTTAGATGTGATATGAAATTTGGTTAAAAGTGAGAATGCCCATTTTTCAGAGACACACGCTGCCACATTTAGGAGTGATACAACATCTGGAATTTGAAAAAAGAGATAGATTTCAAAGAAGGGAAATTCACTAGTGACTAGAGGAGAATATGTGAAAAGTAAGACCTCTCTACTTTCAGGCATATTTGAAGTTTTATATCAAATAAAAAAATAGAAATCATTGAGCATATGTCTTAAGTGGTTAAATTACTAAGTAAAATAATTTTCTCCCAACTGCACACCAGATATTTTCAACAGTCCATGGGGAAGTCAGGCCTGAAGAACTGGGGTCACGGGTAAATTTTAAGACCTAAGTGCATCGCCTGACTCACATAATCGCTGGGTACCTGCCTCGCTTTACACTTGGGGAGTCACACACTTGGGCAGTGGTCCCCAGCGGCTGCAAACCCTGCTTCTGGTCTTTGCAAGTCACGGGTGAGGCCCCCTCTCCCTTCCATCCTCCACAAAGCCTCTCTGCACAATAGAGATTTAATTCCTGCCCCTGGAATGAAAGAGGGGATGGGTGGCTGCCTCTTTGCACAGGTGCGATACCACAGCTTATGAATGAATGGATGAGGCCAAAAAAAAAAAAAAAAAAAGACCATGTTTGCAGTGAAATTGCTTCACAGTCCTTCTGGGTCCAGAGACTGTTTTTGTGCAGACATTGTGTCTACAAACCTCTATCTACCCGGCCAGGTTCTGGAGTGAATGGCTTCACCAGCTTCCCACCACGGCCCCAAGGATTCTCCAAGATGCAGAGACCATTTGACATCAAAGGGAAGATTATTTCCCTATGGAGAGCAACAAACACCGAAGACCGGGGTGTGGGGCGTGGGAAGGAGTATGAAAAACACAGCCCACTGCTCCTGAGTCACTGGATCTGCAGGAGTTCAAATCCGTGAATCTCCCCACAGTTGTTCAGTGGGGTTTCTACATAAATAAATAAATTAGGAAAAGAAAACAGAGGCGCTGGTTTGCCTTAGAATCCCATAAAAGGCTATAAAATCCATGCCAGAGACAGCATCCAATTTAAGAATTCTCTCTCTCCTTTTACGTCCCTGCTCCTGCCCCTGCTTCTTTCTGCTCATCGTGTTTCCCCCTCTGTCCTTGGCAGGCCTCCTCCCTTCCCTCCTACTCTCTCTCCTTCCCCGCAGTGTCCCCTCCTGCCTTCTTCTCTTTCCTGCCCCACAGTAAATGTGGGACCTTGGTCTGGCCTGGGGTCTGTGAATTGGAGACATCAAAACAGATCATGTGTCGAGCACCAGACCTGGGGCACACGCTAGAGGAGCCTTGCCCCTGTGGGTCTGGGGTGTGGGCTCAGCTTCACAGGGTCGTCTCCAGAAATCTGGGGCCGCAATGCGGTCTCGTCCAGACCGGAGCCCAGTCAGCCCTTTCTGGCCCTCGACTTCTGCCCGTCTCTCCCCTGTCCCCGCTGTGCTGTCCCGTGTTTCTCTCCCTCTTCCTCCCCGCCAGCCAGGTGGCTCCAAGGTGGAGGGAATTTCACAGTGGGAGCCAAAGGGAAGTGATCCATGGGAAGTCTGCTAAAGCGGCCCTGCTCGGATACCTTGCGTGGCTCCCTGCCACCTGCCCAGCACAGCTGATGCTCTCGTGGGCCGGTCATGCTCCAGCTGGTATTTGCTGGGGTCCTGCTCTGCATGGGGTGAGGACGCAGTGGTGGACCATACAAACGGGACCCTGGACTCCAGGGTGTGGGTCCTCAGGAGCAGAGACCGGCTGAGTGAACAGATCATGGATGCCCAGCGCTTGCTGCACCATGGGGAGGATCGGATGAGGGGAGGACCCAGAGGACCATCCTGAGGGTGGGGACAGAGGAGGAGATGAGTAGAGCTTTTGTCCCCAGGGGGATGGCTCTCTGAGAAGGGGACACTTGGTCAGGACCTGAGGAAGCAGCTTCCACAGGAGATCTGGGGGAAAAGCATCCCAAACAGAAAATATGAAGGGGCATCCCGGCCTGGAAATGAGGGAGCTGAGGCCAACCTCAGGGCAGAGGAGGCGGGGACGTGGGGAGGGCCGGGCCTGCATCTCTGGGCTCCTGTGTCTCTAATTCCAGGAGTTGTGGAAACCATGAGAGCGTTGAGAAGTGCTGTGTCCTGGGTGCTTTGCACTTCCAACCTTTCACTTGGCTGCTGCGGAGCAGAGGGGATGCTGAGGGATCTTAAAGGAGGCTGGTGATGCAGGGGCCCACTGGGACCAGGGTCATGGCTATGACCGTGAGTAGGGGTCAAGGGGCAGGAGTGCATCCTATGTGGGTGGCAAAAAAGATGCCGTTCGGTGACTACTCCCTGCTTTCAGGTCAGAACGATTGGGTGGTGGGCTGCATTCTTCTAAGAGGTAGAAAGCTACAGGCACTGTGAATCTTGGGGCTAAAATCAGTGGCTCTGCTTAGCCAGGTAAGAGGGGCAACACAGCTAGGCATCAGATGAGAAAGGCTGTGTGAGTAGCTGATGGGTGTACCTGTCTGCTGCTTAAGGCTGGGGCTCTGGCTGCAGGGAGGGGCTTGCAAGTCAGCAGCGTGTGGATGCTACCTGATGTCAGGGGAGCAGGCAGGTCACCCAAGGAGAACCTGTAGCCAGAGGGGCAGGAGAAATGGAGAAGGGGCCTAGACCCAATTGGGATGGACCTGGGAGCTCAAAGAGATGGGCCCACGGAAGCAAGGGGACTTCATTCTGGTTGAGATGCTGCCTCTGCTCAGCCCAACTACAACCAGGGGTAATGCAGGAGGTGACCCCGGGGTCTTTGCAAACTGGCAAGAGGCAGGCAGACAGCTTAGGATCCCAGGGAAGGGAAGGACAGCACAGTGGCAGGAGGCCTGCTGTGTCCTCACTCACAGTAGAAAGGAAGCTGGTGTTTTCCACCCCTAGGAGAGCTCCAAAAGCTGGCTCAGGTAACTCATTGATCCCACGAGTCTTCCAACAACACAATGATCCCAGGACCATGGCCGAGGACATCACCTGAGAGCTTTGCCAGAGCTAAGTGGCCAGCTGAGAACTCTTCTTCCTCGTCAGGCCTGAGGCTGCCCCAACATAGACACATGGATGCTGGGTCAGCTCGAGGGGGACCGCCCAAAGTAAATGGTGTGGGTGGGGGCCCTCTCAGCCGCTGTGGGCCTGAGACACCCCTCCTCTGACAGTGGGGGGCCCGGGGCACCAACAAGGGGTCCCCCATGATGACTGCCTGGCCAGAGAATGCTAAGACCATCCCCCCCATCATCAAGAGACACTAGGGGCCTTGTCTATAGAAACCCCATCAGTTCCTCAGGTGGAATAAATGGTATTCCAACGGCACCAGATGAGCCAAGCATCCCAAACTAATACCACACAAACTCCAACAATTAAACCACCGTTGGAACCATAACCTCCCAGCGTAGGCCAGGATCTGTGTGCTAACGTAGACAGGTGGTGGTGTTCAGTCGCTAAGTCGTGTCCAACTCTCTGCGACCCCATGGTGACCACCTGCTAAAAGGAAAGATTTAAATAGTACCCAGACTCTCCTAACATAATAGACAAAATGTCCGCAATACAACTGAAAATGACCTGTCTTACCAAGAACCAGGAAAGTCACAATTTGAATGAGAATAAGCAATTAACAGACAGCGACACCAAGACAAATGTGATATTGAAATTATCTGACAAGATTTCAAGCAGAGATCATGAAGAGGCATCAATAATCAGTTATAAATTCTCTTGAAACAAATAATAAAAACAACCTCAGCAAAGAGATGGAAGTTGTAAAAGAGTCAAATAGACATTATGTAACTGAACTGGACAGCATATTAAAAAGCAGGGACATTACTTTGCCAACAAAGGTCCATCTAGTCAAGGCTATGGTTTTTCCAGTAGTCATGTGTGGATGTGAGAGTTGGACTATAAAGAAAGCTAAGCACTAAAAAATTGATGCTTTTAAACTGTGGTGTTGGAGAAGGCTCTTGAGAGTCCCTTGGACTGCAAGGAGATCCAACCAGTCCATCCTAAAGGAAATCAGTCCTGAATATTCATTGGAAGGACTGATGCTGAAGCTGAAACTCCAATACTTTGGCCACTTGATGCAAAGAGCTGACTCATTGGAAAAGACCCTGATGCTGGGAAAGATTGAAGACAGAAGGAGAAGGGGACGACAGGATGAAATGGTTGGATGGCTTCACTGACTCGATGTGCATGAGTTTGAGCAAGCTCTGGGAGTTGGTGATAGACAGGGAGGCCTGGTGTGCTGCAGTCTATGGGGCTGCAAAGAGTCGGACACGACTGAGAAACTGAACTGAATTGAACTGAAAAATACAGTAAGAGAAATTTTGTAGGACTTGCTGGAGAGACACCATAGGAGGGTCATGTATGAGGTTCTGTTCCAGGAGCCCCAGGCTAACACAGAGGAGACAAGGTGGGAATTGGTGATTATGTACCGAGAACTTGGCAACCGTGTTCTCAGAACTCACTCAAGCCACGCAAGGTTCGTACTGTTATTGCTCCCATTTTACAGAGAGTGATGCTAAAACATAGAGCCATGAAGCCAATGTTTCTGCAGTCACATGGTAGGTGAGACGTCCTGCCGCTCAGCACACGGAGCAGCCTTGCCAGGGGCACAGCAGTGGAGGAGACAGAGGAGGAGGGGAGCAGTAAGGCTGGGACCAGACAGGCGCATGGAACTGCTGGTCGGACAGACTGGTCTGATATCTCCTGAGTGCACAGCTTCGTTGTGAGACAAGCATGAAAGAAACCACAAAGTTATGTGCAAACTGTGTGTGCAGAAGGTGGGACGCATGGGGACTTGCTCACTGCCATGCATAGCAGGTGGTGGGAAAAGAATCAAGAGCTAGGAGTCAGTGGGGCCCAGATGCTGAGTGGAGAGCAGGGTCAGGCGGTTTTTTTTTTTTTTTTTTTTTTTTTTTGTAAATGACATTTAAACAGCAGCTGGAAAGATGAACGGAAGTTGGCCAGGTTATATCTATCTCTTCTTTCAAATATCGCAGTGGAGTTCCTCCTCCCTTGGAGTGAAGTCTGAGGTCTGGTCCTCCAAGACTCTGTGAGCTGGCCCTGGCCACCCCTCTGTGCTCACCTCCCTCCTAACCCTTCCAGTCACCTGCTCCTCTTGGCTTTGGAACCACTGCTCCTTCTGCCCGGAATTCTCTTCCTTCACAGATGCAGAGGGCTTCCCAGGCGGCTCAGTGGTAAAAAGTCTGCCTGCCAATGCAAGAGACGTGGGTTTGATCCCTGGGTCAGGAAGATCCCCTGGGGTAGGAAATGGCAGTTCAGTTCAGTTCACTCACTCAGTCGTGTCCAACTCTTTGCAACCCCATGAGCTGCAACACGCCAGGCCTCCCTGTCCATCACCAACTCCCGGAGCTTACTCAAACTCATGTCCATTGAGTCAGTGAGGCCATCCAACCATCTCATCCTCTGTCGTCCCCTTCTCCTCCTGCCCTCAACCTTTCCCAGCATCAGGGTCTTTTCAAATGAGTCAGCTCTTCTCATCAGGTGGCCAAAGTATTGGAGTTTCACCTTCAACATCAGTTCTTCCAATGAACACCCAGGAAATGGCAACCCGTCCCCATATTCTTGCCTGGGAAATCCCATGGACAGAGGAGCCTGGTGGGCTACAGTCCACGGGGTTGCAAAGAGTCAGACACGACTTAGCAGCTAAACAACAACAACACACACAGAATCTACTCACTCCCAGTCTCCAGGTCCTGCTCACATGTTTCCTTAGCAAATGGGAGGAAACAGGATAGAACAACCAGAAAAAGAGTATAAATAAGTAGGATCAGATTAAGGGATAAAAGTATAAAGTAGAAATCAATAAACAGATTTATAGAAAAATCAAATTAAACCCCTAGAAATAAAAATTAGACACACATATTTACAAAACCTAAAGTTCATTGGTCATACTGAGAACATAGGATTAGAGACAGCATAAAAGAGACAATTAATAAACTGAGAGGCAAAACCATGGAAATTAACCAAGAGGAAGCACACAGAGATAAAGGCTTTGCCTAAAAATGTCTTTTTCTTCACTGTTGAATTACAGTTTAGAAAGATGGGCAGAAGCATGTGAGGTTACTGTTATCACCCCTAATCATGATCAGAGTATACAGACATGGACTTCCCTGGTGGTCCAGAGATTAAGAATCCACCTGTCATTTCACCTTGCTTATAGCTTCCTTCATTGTGAAAAAGCTTTTAAGTTTAATTAGGTCCCATTTGTTTATTTGTGCTTTTATTGCCATTACTCTGGGAGGTGGGTCATAGAGGATCCTGCTGTGATTTATGTCAGAGAGTGTTTTGCCTATGTTTTCGTCTAGGAGTTTTATACTTCCTGGTCTTACATTTAGATATTTAATCCATTTTGAGTTTATTTTTGTGTATGGTGTTAGAAAGTGTTCTAGTTTCATTCTTTCACAGGTGGTTGACCAGTTTTCCCAGCACCACTTATTAAAGAGATTGTCTTTTCCCCATTGTATATTCTTGCCTCCTTTGTCAAAGATAAGGTGTCCATAGGTGTGTGGATTTATCTCTGGGCTTTCTATTTTGTTCCATTGATCTATATTTCTGTCTTTGTGCCAGTACCATACTCTCTTGATCACTGTGGCTTTGTAGTAGAGCCTGAAGTCAGGCAGGTTTATTCCTCCAGTGCCATTCTTCTTTCTCAAGATTGCTTTGGCTATTCAAGTTTTTTTGTATTTCCACACAAATTGTGAAATTTTTGTTCTAGTTCTATGAAAAATACCATTAGTAGCTTGATAGGGATTGCATTGAATCTAGATTGCTTTGGGTAGTATACCCATTTTCACTATATTGATTCTTCTGATCCATGAACATGGTATATTTCTCCATCTATTTGTGTCATCTTTGATTTATTGCATCAGTGTTTTATAGTTTTCTATATATAGGTCTTTTGTTTCTTTAGGTAGATTTATTCCTAAGTATTTTATTCTTCTTGTCACAACGGTGAATGGAATTATTTCCTTAATTTCTCTTTCAGTTTTCTCATTGCTAGTGTATAGGAATGCAAGGGATTTCTGTGATTAATTTTATATCCTACGACTTTACTATATTCATTGATTAAATGAAAGTGAAAGTGAAGGCACTCAGTCATGTCCGGCTCCTTGCAACCCCATGGATTGTAGCCTACAGAATTTTCTAGGCAAGAGTACTGGAGTGGGTTGCCATTTCCTTCTCCAGGGTATCTTCCTGACCCAGGGATCAAACCTGGGTCTCCTGCATTGCAGGCAGAGACTTTGCCTCTGAGCCACCAGGGAAGCCCTGGGGTTTTTCTGGTGGTGTCTTTATGGTTTTCTATGTGGAGGATCATGTCATCTGCAAACAGTGAGAGTTTTATTTCTTCTTTTCCAATCTGGATTCCTTTTGTTTCTTTTTCTTCTCTGATTGCTGTGGCCAAAACTTCCAAAATATGTTGAATAGTAGTGGTGAGAGTGGGCACCCTTGTCTTGTTCCTGACTTTAGGGGAAATGGTTTCAGTTTTTTGCCATTGAGGATAATGTCTGCTGTGGGTTTATGGCTTTTATTATGTTGAGATACATTCCTTCTATGCCTGCTTTCTGGAGGGTTTCTTTTTTTTATCATAAATGGATGTTGAATTTTGTCAAAGGCTTTCTCTGCATCTATTGGGATAATCATACAGTCTTTATCTTTCAGTTAATGTGGTGCATCACATTGATTGACAGGAGAAAACAGCAAGTGAAGCAACTGGCAAAGAATTAATCTCAAAAATATACAAGCAGCTCATGCAGCTCAATACCAGAAAAATAAATGACCCAATCAAAAAACGGGCCAAAGAACTAAACAGACATTTCTCCAAAGAAGATGAACAGATGGCTAACAAATACATGAAAAGATGCTCAACATCACTCATTATTCAGTTCAGTTCAGTTACTCAATCGTGTTCTACTCTTTGCGACCCCATGAATCACAGCACGCCAGGCCTCCCTGTCCATCACCAACTCCCGGAGATCACTCAGACTCCTGTCCATTGAGTCAGTGATGCCATCCAGCCATCTCATCCTCTGTCATCCCCTTCTCCTCCTGCCCCCAATCCCTCCCAGCATCAGAGTCTTTTCCAATGAGTCAACTCTTTGCATGAGGTGGCCAAAGTACTGGAGTTTCAGCTTTAGCATCATTCCTTCCAAAGAAATCCCAGGGCTAATCTCCTTCAGAATGGACTGGTTGGATCTCCTTGCAGTCCAAGGGACTCTCAAGAGTCTTCTCCAACACCACAGTTCAAAAGCATCAATTCTTCAGTGCTCAGCTTTCTTCACAGTCCAACTCTCACATCCATACATGCCCACAGGAAAAACCATAGCCTTGACTAGACGGACTTTTGTTGGCAAAGTAATATCTCTGCTTTTCAACATGCTATCTAGGTTGGTCATAATTTTTCTTCCAAGGAGTAAGCATCTTTTAATTTAATGGCTGTAGTCACCATCAACAATGATTTTCGAGCCCCCCAAAATAAAGTCTGACACTGTTTCCACTGTTTCCCTGTCTATTTCCCAGGAAATGATGGGACCAGATGTCATAATCTTTGTTTTTTGAATGTTGAGCTTTAAGCCAACTTTTTCATTCTCCATTTTCACTTTCATCAAGAGGCTTTTTAGCTCCTCTTCACTTTCTGCCATAAGGGACTTCCCTGGTGGCTCAGATGGTAAAGCGTCACTCATTATTAGAGAAATGCAAATCAAAACCACAATGAGGTTCCATCCCAGGCCAGTCAGAATGGCTGCTATCAAAAAGTCTACAAACAATAAATGCTGGAGAGGGTGCGGAGAAAAGGGGACCCTCTTACACTGTTGGTGGGAATGCAAACTAGTAGAGCTACTATGGAGAACAGTGTGGAGAATACTTAAAAAACTGAAAATAGAACTGCCATACGACCCAGAAATCCCACTGCTGGGTATACACATAGAGGAAACCAGAATTCAAAGAGACACATGTACCCCAATGTTCATTGCAACACTGTTTACAACAGCTAGGACATGGAAGCAACCTAGATGTCCATTGACAGACAAATGGATAAGAGAGCTGTGGTACATATACACAATGGAATATTATTCAGCCATTAAAAAGAATGCATTTGAATCAGTTCTAATGAGGTGGATGAAACTGGAGCCTATTCAGTTCAGTTCAATTCAGTTCAGTCGCTCAGTCGTGTCTGACTCTTTGCAACCCCATGAATTGCAGATCACCAGGCCTCCCTGTTCATCACCATTTCCCGGAGCTCACTCAGACTCATGTCCATCGAGTCCGTGATGCCATCCAGCCATCTCATCCTCGGTCATCCCCTTCTCCTCCTGCCCTCAATCCCTCCCAGCATCAGAGTCTTTTCCAATGAGCCTATTATACAGAGTGAAGTAAGTCAGAAATAAAAATGTCAATATGGTATATGATGTGTTTGAACTGTGGTGTTGGAGAAGACTCTTGAGAGTCCCTTGGACTGCAAGGAGATCCAACCAGTCCATTCTAAAGGAGATCAACCCTGGGATTTCTTTGGAAGGAATGATGCTAAAGCTGAAGCTCCAGTACTTTGGCCACCTCATGCAAAGAGTTGACTCATTGGAAAAGACTCTGATACTGGGAGGGATTAGGGACAGGAGGAGAAGGGGACGACAGAGGATGAGATGGCTGGATGGCATCACTGACTCAGTGGACGTGAGTCTGAGTGATCTCCGGGAGTTGGTGATGGACAGGGAGGCCTGGCATGCTGTGATTCATGGGGTCACAAAGAGTCGGACACAACTGAGCGACTGAACTGAACTGAACTGAACTGAACTGATGGAATTTAGAAAGATGGTAATCATACCCTACATATGAGACAGCAAAAGAGACACAGATATAAAGAACAGTGCTTTGGACTCTGTGGGAGAAGGCAAGCGTGGGATGATTTGAGAGAACAGTATTGAAACATGTATATGATCATATGTGAAATATATCACCAGTCCAGGTTTGATGCATGAGACAGGGTGCTCAGGGCTGGTGCACTGGGATAACTCTGAGGGATGGGGTGGGGAGGGAGGTGGGAGGGCAGTTCAGGATGGGGGACACATGTACACCCATGGCTGATTCATGTCAACGTATGGCAAAATCCACCACTATATTGTAAAGTAATTAGCCTCCAATTAAAATAAACAAATAATTAAAAAAAAATGAGTCTACCTGTCAATGCAAGGGACATGGGTTCTGTCCTGAACAAGGAAGATCCCACATGCTGTGGGGCAACTAAGGCTGTGTGCCACAACTACTGGAGGCCATGCACCTAGAGGCGGTGCTTCACAGTAAGAGAAGCCACCACGGTAAGACCGGCATGTGCCACAAGGAAGAGGAGGCCCACTTGCCATGACGAGAGAAAGGAAGGAAAGCTGTGACCAACCTAGACAGCACATTCAAAAGCAGAGACATTACTTTGCCAACTAAGGTCCATCTAGTCAAGGCTATGGTTTTTCCAGTGGTCATGTATGGATGTGAAGTTGAACTCTAAAGAAAGCTGAGCCCCAAAGAATTGATGCTTTTGAACTGTGGTGTTGGACAAGACTCTTGAGAGTCCCTTGGACTGCAAGGAGATCCAACCAGTCCATCCTAAAAGAAATCAGTCCTGGGTGTTCATTGGAAGGACTGATACTGAAGCTGAAGCTCCAATACTTTGGCCACCTCATGCGAAGAGTTGACTCATTTGAAAAGACCCTGATGATCAGAAAAATTGAAGGCAGGAAAAGAAGGGGACGACAGAGGATGAGATGGTTGGGAGGCATCACTGACTCAATGGACATGAGTTTAAGTAAACTCTGGGAGTTGGCGATGGACAAGGAGGCTTGGCGTGCTGCTGTCCATGGGATCGCAAAGAGTCAGACATGACTGAGCGACTGAACTGAACTGAGCAACGAAGACCCAGCACAGCCAAGATAAGCAAATAATAAGTGTTGTAAAAATTAACAAAAAGTTAAAGAAAAAAGAGTATACAGACTTCATTCTGTTGTGCCACAGCCTCAATTACCTCCAGACATAAACATTTATTGTGAACATGTAGTAATAAAAACAGTACGATAGTGATGTGGGAACAGACCAACAGAAGATTGGGGCAGGGAGCCCTGAAACAGGTTCCTGTGTGTGTTGATGGAATACAGAGCTGGCCCTATGGATCAGCTGGCAGAGGGTGGTCATTCAATAGATGGTTTGGGGATGTTAGGTTTTCCATATGAAACAAAAATGCAACACATCTCAGCAAATATCAACAGAAACTCCAGGTCAATTCAAGACAGCAACAAGAAGCGCACAATCGTGAAGCTTTCAGAATTCAACATAGTATCTTTACCACTTCTGGGAATGGAGTGAGATCTTCAATAAGGCACAGGAGGTGCAAATTATGCTTGAAAATCAAAGTATTAAATTTGCACCTCAAAAGTTAAAGCTTGAAAATATAATGCTGATCAGAAGAATGAATTTCAATGTATATAGCCAACGTTATGGGGCTTCCCTAATAGCTCAGTTGGTAAAGAATCTGCCGGCAACTCAGGAGACCCTGGTTCGATTCCTGGGTCAGGAAGATCCACTGGGGAAGGGATAGACTACCCACCCCAGTATTCTTGGGCTTCCCTTGTGGCTCAGCCAATGATATAGAATGCAAATAATTCTTACAAAATTAAAAAGGTGGAAAACAATGAGATTAGAAAGCAGTAAGTAGGATGCTTCTATTCTTCACTAACATTTTATTTTTAAAGAAAGTCATGTAAGCCAAGCACAGAATAATACCAGCCGCTGGGTACCAACGTGCTCATTACGCTCTAGACTTCTGTCTGAAACAACACACTAAAACAGGGGGAAATTTTAAAGTATAGACTCAAGGGTGTGGGAATTATTAGCTGTAGATCTCAAGATGCCTAGAGTCATGCAATCCCCATATTCTTAGGGCTTATTTTTTATTTCTTCTAGAACATGTCTAATGAGTTGACCTGGTATTTCCTTGAGCACTTTCCAGGTGAGCATCTTGCCTGTAGCCAAGTGGGTCATGAACACCCTTCTGCTGAGGGACCTTCCCCCTCACTCCCAGAGGCTCTAGATCCATCCCTGTGAGGCTGGTGACCAGCCATCTCTCTGTTCCCTGGGATCCCCTGCACCTCTTTTTCAGCAACCCTGAGCCCTTCTGTGGACTCTGCAGGCGCCCTGCCCCTCATGCGGAGGGCAGCGGAAGACGGCCCTGCCCGCCCCCCGCCTCCCTTCTCCTCTGGCATAGCGTGATGGGAGCTCTGGGTGCTTAGCCCTTATTTATTACCATGGACTGCGGGAACTTAATGACACATAAATCTCAGGTTATGAAGTCACAGCTCTGCATATTCCTGGCTCAAAACGGTCCTCGGGACAAAGTTACCAGGGAAGCAAGCAGAGAAGCACTTTCCAGGTGCCAAGGCCCTTGTGTGGGTCTTTTCTACCTAAGATTCCTGAGACTGGGGGGTGCACTCATCCTTGAATAAATGAATGAATGAGCGAATGAAGCTGTCTGCAAAAGCATGGGTTATTCTCCATGCATTTACAAGAGGAGAACAGGGCTTGAAGCAGTGATGTCCCTGGTTTGAGGTCACAAAGCCCCAAGGGCCTGGTGGGAAAGTCAAGGTTTCTCACAGGGACAAGCCCGGTGTTGGCAGAGGTCACCCAGAGCTTTACCTTCCCTGGCCTCCGGCGCCACGTGTCCTGCAGATAATCTTGCGAGTGTCCCCAAGAGGCTTTCTGCTGGCCCCTAAGTGCCCCCAAATCTTGCTTGTCTTTCTCTCGTTCTCCACCAGGACCTCAGGTGGGGCTGTTTTCTCCCATGAGCTCAGCCTATTCTCTCTCCTCCCTGCCAGCTTTCCGATTGCTCCGTTTTCTACCCGCCCTTCCTCCTCTTGGCTGAAATCGGCTTTTCTTTCCTCATCCCTTCTCCCGTCCCTGGGTGGGCACTGGGGGCCTGGCTGGGGGAGCTGTTGGGTCTGGCTGCCCCCAACCACCCCGCCGCTGGCAGCTCCCTCCAGCCCCCACCCTACCACGGCTGGGCTCCCTGCCCCCCTGCCAGAGGCTCCTGGCTCCCCCGCGGACTGGGACCCCTTCTGCTCCTGTCCCAGCAGCAAGGAAGGCCCATGTGGAAGGAGGGAGCTCAGAGGAGGGGCAGGTCTCGGGACAGGGCTTGGGTCCTGCCTCTGGCCCCAACCAGTGACCCTGAGCAAGTGGCGTCCTCACTGAGGCTCAGTCCTGGTGGTCCTTTGCATGTCTGCCGAATTGTCCCTGAAAGGCCTGCTCCTGTGCTCTTCTGGGGCTCCAGTGAGCTGCCACGCCCTCACTCACTTGGACATTGTTCTTGACTTTGTCTCCTGATCATCCCACTGCTGTTTCCCAGTGCCACTGGGCTGCTCAGGACCCTGCAGCCCCTCCTGTGTCCAAGTCCTGCTTGGGCCTCCCCCAGGTCTCCCCTTCTCCTGGACCTCCCCTTCCCCGGGTCTCCCCTTCCCCCGGGTCTCCCTTCCCCCGGGTCTCCCCTTCTCCTGGGTCTCCCTTCCCCTGGGTCTCCCCTCCCCTGGGTCTCCCCTCCCCCGGGTCTCCCCTTCTCCTGGGTCTCCCTTCCCCTGGGTCTCCTCTGGGTCTCCCTTCCCCCGGGTCTCCCTTCCCCCGGGTCTCCCCTTCCCCCGGGTCTCCCTTCCCCCGGGTCTCCCCTTCTCCTGGGTCTCCCTTCCCCTGGGTCTCCCCTCCCCTGGGTCTCCCCTCCCCCGGGTCTCCCCTTCTCCTGGGTCTCCCTTCCCCTGGGTCTCCTCTGGGTCTCCCCTCCCCCAGGTCTCCCTTCCCCCGGGTCTCCCTTCCCCCGGGTCTCCCCTTTCCCTGGGTCTCCCCCTGGTCTCCCCTTTGGCAGCCATCTGCTACAGGCACACACTGGCCTCCCCATGGGAGAGAACTAGGGCTGGGCAGTAAAGTGGTAAAAACATATTTTATTCAGGAATTATTGCAAGAGGAGCAAAGAGACCTGAACGGAGTTCGATTCCTACAACTATAAGGAAAGTAGGGACTTACCGCCCAGGGCAGCCTGCCGCGGCTGGACGGTGACTCAGATGGTCAGGTCATTCTTTGCTGGGCAGGTCAGGGTGGCCAGACCTCACCTGGGGGTGGGGTGGGGCGGCACGAGGACGTCGGTCAGGTACTGAGGATGACCGGAGACCACCGGGAGGATGGTGGAGGAGAGGAAGCTGACTAGAGGGAGTTTGCCCAAAGGCAACGATGCCAAGCCCACAGATGGAGACGAGTTGAGACGAGTGTTCAGAGGAGACGGCATCAGCTGGTCAAGGAGGGTGTCCCGTCACCCCTGTAGCAGTCGGCTCTCTTCTTTCCACTGTTTGGAAGACACCCAGCCTGGTCTCTTCCCTGGGACGTGGACGTGGCAGGTCCTTGTGATCGGGGCACACCCTCCTTTGAAAAGGGGCCGTCCCGCAGGCCTCTGGCTGTCTGGTGACATCTCTGTGCGCCCGTCTGGGTGCACCTGTGCATCCCCTCCAGTCCCTTCTCCGGAACCAGAGTCGCTGTGCTGGACCACAGGCTCAGGCCAGGCCCCGGGCTGTGGAAGGCTTGATCACTGGGTCCTGTGCAGCGAGATGAGCCATGGCTGACCCCTGCACGCCTTCCGCTCCTGGGGAGGTGCAGCCCAAGACCAGTGCTCCCAGGAGAGTGGGACTGCTGGAGGCAGCTGGCAAAGTGTGTGTGGGGGGTGGGTACCGTTCAGGAGCCCCTCCTCTTCCCACGCTGGGCCTGTCCTTGCCAGCACTACACTCTGGGTTCCCTGCCTGCCCACGTGAGGGTCCATGTGGTTCTGACTGTCCTCCCTACCTCCTGACGTCCTGGGACTCACATCAGAGACCAAGCTGGCAAGATTCCAGTCTCCTGGCCCTCACTTCCCTGCAACCCTTCATGTTCAGACCACGGAAGGGTGGGAATCAGCTCCTCCCCCTAGCTGAGGGCCCTGCTGTCAAGAAAGGGGTGCTTGCGGGGGGCGGTGAGTCCTTGTGAGGGATTTGGTGCTGACTCTGCTCGTGGTCCCATCAGAGCTACCGTCCCCAGCCACCCCTGCCGCCCCAAGCCCGCCATCAGTACTCCCAGGATGGAATCCAGATCGCTTTTCTCTTCTCCAGGGCCGCCAGTACAGCACATGCTGGAACAGGTCCTGTCGGGACCCAGGAGAGTCTGCCCACTGTTCCCAGCATCCCCACGGCCCACAGTTCAGGCATTTGCTCAAAGTCACATATGGCTACCATCAGTGTGAAGGTGTCATTATGACAAAGACTGAGGGCCGCTGTCCCGGGGGGAGCTCCAGCCTTTGGGGGCTCGCAGACGCCTTCCTCGCAGGGCTGGAGCAGTTGGGGGGGCAGGGACCTCAGGATTGGTGGACAGACTCTTCCCTCCCCCATAAAGGAGCAGGTGGATTCAGCAGGACCAGTGCTCACGGAGCTGATTCAGATCCTGCGTACGTTTGCTGCCTCCCGGAGATTCCCCAGCAGGCGTTTTGCACCCCTGTGATTAGTGAGAGCATTCACCTGCGCCTTCCCATTCCAGTTAATCCTGGAAAGTGTGAGGTGGCCATGACTGTCCCCATTTGACACACGAGGACCGCATGGGCTCAGAGGGATGGATGCTCTGTCTGGGGTTACACAGCCCAGGAAGGCCGGGCTGCTGGCCATCTCCTGCTATTTTTTCCTCCTTTATGCTGGTCTTTTGCAGGGAATTCAGCACAATTTCTGCCTCAGGGAATAAACTGCTGTCTGAGGCAAGGTTCCATGGAAGAGGGATCAGGAGGTGCCCGGCAGCCCAGATCCAGGGCATGCTCCCGGGAGCTGGCCTGCACCCCCCAGTGTGATGGCGAGAAGACTCCATGATACCTCGTCCCCCCAAAGGATGGTCCAGGCTGAGCACAACTCACTTCCACGTGGGTCAGCTTGAGTTCTGGAAAGTCTGTCTCTCCTGCTCCAAGCAGCTGACCCAT
Source organism: Capra hircus (assembly GCF_001704415.2). Lineage (NCBI taxonomy): Eukaryota > Metazoa > Chordata > Mammalia > Artiodactyla > Bovidae > Capra > Capra hircus. Next base: position 116,648,521 of record NC_030812.1, read on the forward strand.
AAATTCTTCTTCCGTTGACCTCCAGGAGGGAAGGGTCGCAGAGAGGGGGAGATGGCCCCTATGATGCCGACCAGGTGAAACAGTGCCCGTCAGGGAGGGCAGAGGGCGTGCAAAGCCCGCTGTGCCTGCAGGGCCTCAAGACAAGGTGCTTCCTCCCGCTCTTCCCTTCCAACTCCATAGAGCTTTGTTCTTTCAAGCTGTCAGAGGGAGGGAATCAAGGCTTTATCTGCGAAGGTTTTCTGCAAACTCTTTTCACGGGTAGCCGAGAGCTGACCTGTTGAGAAAACAGATGAACAGCATGAGTCATAAAGATTCTTAAGTGACACGTTTGTGAGAGTTATTTCCAGTGGGGTCACTGCCAGTGAATTGCAAGAGCAAACTCAAGCTCGCTGCCTGGTCTCTGGGAAAACACAGCTCAGAGATCCAGCCCAGGGCCACGGCAATGAAGGTTTTCACTTTTCCAGGTCACCGAGAGATAAACGCATCCATCTGAAACCGTCGCATCATAACTGGCCCTGGTGTCCTGGGCAGGAGGGACAAAGCCTGGCCAGCACACCGCTGCTCTTCTGGGGCCAGATAGCAAGGATGGGCCCACAGCCTTCACAGCTCCTGGCTTCGACTCCAAGCCCCCCAGGGGCCCTTCAAGTCCGAGGTCCAAGTTCAAGGTTCCCTCTGAGATCCAGGCAGTCATTGAGACCACAAGGGCGTGGTGGGCAGACGGGGGTTTGGGAGTGGGCTGAGGAGCGAGGTCAGGGCCCTTCTTGCTCCCCTGTTTCTCCACATCTGAAAATGGGAATGTGAGCAACTATGTCACTTAGCTGTTACTTATTCACTGGATCAAAGGTGTCCCTGGGGCTTCCCAGGTGGCTCAGGGGTAAAGAGTCTGCCCTCCAATGCAGGAGACACCAGTTCGATCCCTGGGTCAAGAATATCCCCTGGAGAAGGAAGTGGGAACCCACTCCAGGATTCTTTCCTGGGAAAGCCAGTGGACAGAGGAGCCTGGCTGTCTACAGCCCATAGGGCGGAAAAGAGTCAACTGAGTGACCCAGTGGCAGCAGCAAGGGTGACAGGGATTGACGCCCGTTACTTCTGTGCCCTGAGCGGGACGCCCACCTGCAATGCCTCCTATCACTTAGAACTAGTATCTGCACATTACAGGTTTTCATCCCTTGTCGATTTTGTGTGTATATAGTATAGCAGTGAAATGGATTTGCTAATACATTCGAATTCATTTCCAATCACTGTTGTAACACGTGACCACTAGCTCATTGCCTCGTGGCTCTGTAGGTCAGACTTATAATGTGGGCATCCTTGGGATGTGCCGGGGGTTGGCAGCAGTGGCTCCTTCCAGAGACTCCAGGAAGCACTGGCTTGCTTGCTCTCTGCAGCCTCTAGAGGTGGGCACCTTCTTCCCACTTCAAAGCCAGCCAAATACGCTCCCAGTTTCAAGGTCAGCTGATAAACACCCTTAATTCCACCTGCAACCTTATCCCTCTTTGCCATGGAACTTAAGGATTAGAACTTGGACATCCTTGGAGGCCATTGTCTGCCCTTCAACCTACTGGTCCTCCTAACACTGCTTCATATTTACAGACTGATTCTCTGGAATTTTCTGATGAAGAATTGCTTGTATTTCTGTGCTTCCGCATGACACCCTCCTTTCTGCCATCACAATGGTGTACATATTATGCCTTAAGGGAGTCCTTTGGTGTCCAGGATTTCCTTCCAAGCCATCGCCCCCTCACTGCGATCTTCAGCATGCCTAACCAGACCATGACTGCTGTGACGAGACCACCCTCTGGCCAACAGGCATGATAAAGGACATCCAGGCTTCAGAGAGGTTAAAATGTGAACAAAGACTCTTCCTGAAACTGATGAAATTCACTTTTATGTTACAGTGAACATCAGAAAATACTGCATAATCGGTATTCCAGGATAATGTGAACTCAGTGAGGACAGTATCGCTATGGTCTGTATCCTCAGTACATAAAGATTGCCTGGAGCCAAGCAGATGTACAGTAAATACGCGCTGAATGAGTGAATGGGCGAAAGGATGGATCCAGTGAATTGTAACTACTCTTATTATTCAGATAAGAGTTACTGAGTCACTAAGGATATTAAGTGAGATCACATAGGCAAGCTGTCTCATAAAGGAAGCTCTTGAGAAGTCAGCACCACCTCCTCTTGCCTCCAGACTGGACAGCAGGACGCAGTGGCCAACCACAGTCGACCAGCCCCTCCCGTGGAGGGTGTGAAATTAGGGGTCTGAGCGACGGGGTCGGGAGGGCACAGACGGCTGGCCGGCTGGGTGGGTAGTTGCCACCATAAAGAAGTGCTAGTTGTTTGTGATGCTTTTGGCAGGTCCTCCAATGCGAAGGATGCTGTTTTCTGGGATCTGCCTCCCTGGGCTTCTTGTGTCACAGCACATGCTCTTGGAATTAAGGCCCACTGTTGCCATCATGAGATGGGACAAGAAACACGGTGAGATCGGTCCAGTTACTGTGGAAAACAGCCTGGAGGTAACTCAGAAACTAAGACCAGAACTGCCGTGTGACCCAGCAGCTCTCTCCTGGGCAGAGACCCACAGGAGCACAGAAACTTGCGCCCTAATGCCATCCCAGCGTTCTGCGGGCGCGAGCTTGAGCACGCTCCGGGAGCTGCTGATGGACAAGGAGGCCTGCTGTGCTGCCGTCCATGGGGTCGCAGAGTCGGACACGGGGCCTGAACTGAGCTGATGTTCGTTACAGCATTGTTCACAGCAGCCAAGATACGGAGGCCACCTAAGTGTCCATCAGCGGATGAGCGGATAAAGGTGTGGTTCATCTACTTTAGATTCAGAATGAAATCCTGACGTTTACAGGAACGTGGAGGGACCTAGACACTATCATCCAAAGTGAAGTAACTCACACAAGGACAAAATCATGTGATGTCTCATACACGGATCTAAAAACGAATACAAACGAACTTACACAACAGAAACACACCCACAGACATGGAAAATAAACTAGAGCTGGGCACAACTGAAGCGGCTCAGCACAAACACAGCCACCACCATACATGAATTAGATAAATATTTACGACCTACTATACAGCACAAAGAAAGCTGAGTGCCGAAGAACTGATGCTTTTGAACTGCGGTGTTGGAGAAGGCTCTTGAGAGTCCCTTGGACTGCAAGGAGATCCAACCAGTCCATCCTAAAGGAAATCAGTCCTGAATATTCATTGGAAGGACTGATGCTGAAGCTGAAACTCCAATACTCTGGCCACCTGATGTGAAGAGCTGACTCATTTGAAAAGCCCCTGATGCTGGGAAAGATTGAAGGCAGGAGGAGAAGGGGACAACAGAGGATGGGATGGCTGGATGGCATCACGGACTCAATGGACATGAGTTTGGGTAAACTCCGGGAGTTGGTGGTGGACAGGGAGGCCTGGCGTGCTGCAGTCCATGGGGTCGCAAAGTACTGGACATGACTGAGCGACTAATTGAACTGAATACAGCTCAGGGAACTCTACACAATATTCTGTAATAACCTACAGTTAAAAAGAATTTGAAAAATATATTCTTTTTCAGATTTATGTATCTGAAACCACAACATTGTAAATCAACTATACATCAATTAAAAAAAAAAAAAGATGCCCGTGGAACTTGCACAGCTCTGGATGGCAGATAAACGTTTAAATAACATCACGTTATGTTTCCTTCCTTCAGCTCTCAGGCTAAGAACGACTTCCTGAAGCAAAACCCTCTCCCCGTGCTTTTTCCACTTGAAGGCCCCTCCATCACATAATAGTGTCTATTAACCAAGTGTAAAATGGTGGTGCACTTGGAGGCCCCAGCCTGGAAAGGTGGACACCTCATTCCACGTCTTGGGTCTGCATCCTTGCTAAGTTGCATTTCTGGGAAGTCTTATGCAGTATTTGCATCAGGAAACTTCAGGCATTTTCTCACAGGAAGAAGGGTGGAGGACCTGTTGATCTATGTCTGGGCTCTTCCTGGAAAGGGACCCCTGGGGTCCAGGAGGGATGGTTGTGCTGGGAAAACTTCCCGGCCCATCCTAATTCAAAACTTTGCTCTGTAGGCAGAAAAAGAGCTCAGAGCTGTTGAAAGGCGACTGAAGATAAACAGGAAGCTCAGACTTAATTGCAGGACAACATATTAAATGCAGCTCCTTTTATTTTTAGAACTTCATTCTGGGGCCTGAAACTTTGAACACCAGTGAAGGAAACCACTTGCGTTTCCAAGAGGGTGGTGACCTTCAAAGCTCTTTTTCCAGGGGGAAGAAATTTAATTTAATCCTGTCTTCTCGTATTTGTTCATGTTAGATTACATTAAATGAGTTATTTTTAATCATTGTTCATAAATCACAGCCGAGATGTGCCTTGAGGCACAGGGTATTTGCATAAAAATATTAATTGCTGCTATCTCTCCTTTTGGGTTCGTGGGGAATAAGATGGATGTGCAGCAATGGCGGGCATGGGCTGAGGGTACTGGGTGGGATGAAGATGGGATGAGAGAAGCATCCTCCCTGGTGGTCTTGCTCGGCTCAGAACCTCAGGATCCTCTTCAGGTGTCTCCTCCACCGAGGGTAGCCCACCCTGATTTCTCTGGGCCAAGTACCGTTCCCTCCTCTGTTACCTGTGAGCCGTGACCAGCCTCTCTTAGAAAACGTGAATGTTCTTTGTGGTCCAGTCACCCACGGCCGTGTGCTCGCCTGGACCTGGAGCGCCCTGCCTGTGACACATGGCAGAATAGGTTCCTGCTCATCTCACAGAATCTGGGCGAGAGTCCCTTCGCCTCCTGCACCGGCTGCCCTCCAGGCCAGGGATCCCTTAGCAGATGCTCATTGCACAAGGCATTTCAGCAACCTGCTTCAGGTTGTAAAGCAGGCTTTCTCGGCAGCCTCTCCTTGCATGCGGATGTATATATACTCAGAGGGACAGCCTGTCCAGGCCTCCCGCTCTCCCACGCTCCTGGCACAGATGGAATCATCTGGAATCCTGGTCATCGCGGAGAAGCCCTCTCGCCCTCCCACGCTCTGCCCCTCCTGGCTATAGACGGGTTCCTGAAGTCGAGGCCCGGGCTGCTTCTGCACGCCTCTTATGGCAGCTGCCCCCACCCTGTTCCTGCCTCCCACTCACGCCCTGTCCTTGGGCTCAGGCTACGGTTTGGCCCCTGCCTCTTTGGGAAGAGTGCCGCCATGAGGACCCTCCCTTCCACGGCCTCACTCTCTGGCCTCCTTCTGGCCTCTCCCTGCAGCCTCTGCTTCCCCACTAGGATGTGGCTTGGCCAGCCTGCACTCAGCCCCCTCTGAGCCCTCTCCCTAGAGACACTGGCACCCTTCACTCATCTGTCTGTTCACTCCTTTGGCAACAACGCACAGCTTCAAGTGCTCAGCAGGATGCTGGAGGCGGTCACCACACTGTGGGCGAGCAATGGGACGGGGGACGCCCTGGAGGGCCTCAGTTCAGTCCAGTCGCTCAGTCATGTCTGACTCTCTGTGACCCCATGGACTGCAGCACACCAGGCCTCCCTGTCCATCACCAGCTCCAGGAGTTTACTCAAACTCATGTCTACCGAGGAGGTGATGCCATCCAACCGTCTCATTCTCTGTTGTCCCCTTCTCCTGCCCTCAGTCTTTCCCAGCATCAGGGGCTTTTCCAATGAGTCAGCTCTTCCTATCAGGTGGCCAAAGTATTAGAGCTTCAGCTTCAGCATAAGTCCTTCCAATGAATATTCAGGACTGATTTCCTTCAGAATGGACTGGTTGGATCTCCTTGCAGTCCAAGGGACTCTCAAGAGTCTTCTCCAACACGACAGTTCAAAAGCATCCATTCTTCAGTGCTCAGCTTTCTTTATGGTCCAACTCTCACATCCATACATGACGACTGGAAAACCCACAGCTTTGACTAGATGGACCCATCTGTTTATTTATTCTGCCCCCCCTTGGGTGTTGATGAGACTCCATCTCACCCCCGTTTCCTGATGGAATCTAGAACAACAGATCACATACCTGGGGCATCAGATGCTCCCCCAAAGCCCAGGGAATTTCATCCTGACTCATACAGAAGCATCTGGAATTCCCAGCTCTCCAGCTCCATCAGGGTTACTGAGAGCCAAGCAGAGAAGTGTGGTGAGTCAGAGCAGCATCTCCTCCAGGAGCGGGTCCCCTCTGTTGAGATATGTTCAGCAAATTCTGAGCCAAACTGTTGCCGCCCCTGAAGGGCTGCTCTGAGCTTTTCAGATGCTCATGCGTGCCGTGAGGCCCCCACGCTGGTGCAGAGGCAGCACGCTGTTTCGTTGGTTTTGTTGTTGTTTGTGTGACTCGGGGCACTCACTGCAGCACCCACAGGACTGGTCTAACACAACAGAATGGCACAACAAGCAGGAACACGCGAGGTGTTCAGGCCCCATGCCGAGCCCCCGAGGGGTATGTTCATCTCTTAGATTCTGCTGAACCTCCGCAGTGAAGGGGAGCAAGCTGAGGCACACGGGCCAGGCAGCTGCTGCGACGATGGTGAGGTCCAAAGCTGAGCCCACAGCCATGGACCCCCGTGTGCGTGTCCCCACATCTCAACCATGTGGCCCCTGAACCTGACAGGATGGGGCCAAGTCACAGAGTGACTCACTGGGCCCTGCTGTCCAGAGAGAAATTAGCACATTTGCTGAAATCCACTGATGTTCTCTCCTAATGAACTCTTTTCATTAAAAACTGGAGTACCCCCACCAGTCCTGGGCTGAGCCCAAGAGCCTCATCCTAACACAGAAGGCAGATGTGTGATGACCAATGGCTACTATTTCAGCCTTCACTCTTTCCCTGCATTGAGACCAACACACGCGATGGAAATCGTAGCCACACATGGGCTAGTGCTGGGCACGCTGCAGAAAGCATGTCTGGTCAAGATGACAGATTGGCCGAGAATGCAGCGCACAGGGAGAGGAGAGTGTGGTCCGCCCAGCTGCGCAGGCTTGGCCGCTCTGCAGACACAGCCTGATCTGTAGCGTGGTCCCATGTCCATGGTGTGAATGTTCCACAGTGGCTGAGTGCGTGTCCCTTGTGGCATCACCAGACGTTGCCATTGGCTCTCCTAGGCTGGTACGAGCCAGCTTCTGCACCCACCAGCTGTAGCGTCTGCAGCTGTTATCACCACCTTCTTGTTCTTCTCTTTATTCATTTGTGTATTTTGGCAACAAGAGAGTTGCTCAAGGTGAGAGAGATTGTGTTGCCAATGGGAGTCCACTGGCAAGGTACAGACAACTTCATGAGGCAAGGGCTGTTATATATTTATTTCAAGCCTGGCAAACCAGCTTGACAGTCTGATCTACATTGTAGAAGCTTTTGCAAGTGTAAGTCAAAGAGGTCATTGACAATAAATGCAAGATATCAAACCAGAAAGACTTTGGTTAGAGCAGACTTACGGTATCCTCATGAGATTCTGAGCACCAAAGAACTGATGCTTTCAAACTATGGTGCTCGAGAAGACTCTTGAGAGTCTCTTGGACAGTGAGGAGACCAAACCAGTCAATCCTAAAGGCAGTCAACTCTGAATATTCATTGGAAGGACTGAGATGCTGAAACTGAAGCTCCAGTACTCTGGACACCTGATTCGAAGAGCCGACATTGGAAAAGACCCTGATGTTGGGAAAGATTGAAGGCAAAAGGAGAAGAGGGTGGCAGAAGATGAGCTGGTGGGATGGCATCACCGACTCGATGGAGATGAGTTCGAGCAAGCTCTGGGAGAGAGTAGACAGAGGAGCCTGGAGTGTTACAGGCCAGGGGGCCATGAAGAGCTGGACCCAACACCCACCGTGAGATCCCAGGTGGGAAGCAGGGTGTGGCTGAATCTGGCCCAAACCATGGGGGTCCAAAGAAACAAGTGTTTCAGTTTCTTCTGTTTCAATTTTGCTATTTCATTTATCTGCTCATTTATTTATCCATCACTGTTGCGTTCCCTCTGCCCACCAGGCACTGTTAGGCACTGTGATTGGAAGCTGGGGGAAGCAGACATCTCATGGTTCCTGGAGCTGGGACCCGCCACCTGCCTGTGTCTGGGGTATCGAGTTGGTACCCTGATATTTAGCGAATCTTAGAAATACAGTGCCGACTTCACCATAAATTATCTTAAAGGCTTTTTGTTCATATCCATACTACAAAGTTAGACTATGGTGGTCATCCTGCCCTCCTTGCTGTCTGATTCTGATGAGACCTCTTGGTTTTCCTTCAGCACCTGTTTGTTTCCCTAGAGGCAAGTTTCCCAAGCTGGCCTTTGAGTTCTGAGTGGTCCAGACTGATGAGAGAGCCTCAGCACGTCTGGGATGCCTGCGTGCTCCATGGCATCTGGGCGAGGGGCATGGAGGTGGATGTAGGCTGCCCTGAAAGGACCTGCTGAGGAGGAGAAAGCAAAGGTCATCAGGGCTGGAAGAAAGGCCCCAGCCCAGGAGAGGAGAGATTCTGTGTGCACCCCCGCAGTAGAAAGGAAGCAGGGAGAAAGGTAGTTTTGTAGCAGAATCCAGTCCAAGAAGATGGGATGTGATGGGGTGCAGGAGAGTCGTCCAACGGGGGTCCAGAACAAGGTCGTGTTTGTGGGGAGAGCTCCAGAGAGCCACCGCCCGCTGCTCACTCTGGGTGCAGCACAGAGTCCCCCCAGGACCCCAGGAAGCAGGAAAAACTAGATGCTGCGAAGTTCACTCAGAATGAGGCTGAATGTAGGGAGGCTGATTTGAAATACAAGACTGGTTTCCTGCGCAGGCCTCTGGCCCATGAGCTGCAGAACCAAGAAGCCGTTCCTCCAGTTCCTCTTTGTGTCCGGCTGAGCCAGCCTCAGGCCACGGGCTAGGGCAGCTCCTTGGTCTCCGGGCCATGAGATGGGCTCCCCAGACAGGAAACCCCCACAACCGGGGGTGTGGCCCCCAAGGCCTGTGGACTCTGGTGGGTGTTCAGAGAGATGGAGGCAGCCCCTCAGGACAGTTGGAAGCAGATGGACTTGGGAGCGAGGTGGAGGGGGCACGCCCCTTGAAGACCCCCTACAGCTCACCGACCTCGGGCCCCTCCTGTGTCACAGCAATGTGTCACACTCCTCCCTGTCCTACAGGAGGGGGGTGGGAGCCCCCTCAGGACACCCCACGGCACTTTCGACCTAGCACGGCTGAAAGAAACCCAGAAGTAAGGTCATTTTCTCTGGTCTCTTGACCCAGACCCTGTGATTTCCGAAACACTCAAAGGAAACAACGTACCTCGAGGAACAGGGAGAGGGGCTGCCTTTGGATGATCTGAGAACACAGAAGGCCCCCATCCCTCTCGGCCCGGCCCGGGAGTTCGGATCAAAGGTCCCCATCCACGCCCAGAGCCGTTCACTGGAGATTCCACTCCCGGGGGCGCACGCAGGTGTCAGAGGCGATGCAGGAGGTCTACACGCAGCATCTTACTGGAGACCCTTCCTCCTGTCCCAGGAAATGTCTTTTGTTTTTCCAGGCAGAGGAACAAAATCATATGATGAAATAATCATCCTGATAATTAACCTGTTTTATCAGGAGAGTTAAGAAAACATCCAAGGGCCATGTATTAATAGCACTAATATTTAGTACTAAAAAAAAAAAAAGTGTTTATTGCGGCAACCAGGCCTGGGGATGGGGCTGGTCCCTCTAACTGATGCTCTGCTGGGTTTGAGTCCGCTCGGTGGGGAGCCGGGGAACATTAATTACCCTGCACCCCGGCTGACACCAGCTCCCAAACACGAGACTTTCCTCCCAGATGGCTCCTCTCCCCCAGCCTTCCTCCTGGTAGACGTTATTACGTTTCTGATGAGTCAAGTAGATTTTCTGCAGGCATTAAATTTTTAGTAAACAGACCCAAATTAACAGCTATTTATGACATTTCACTCCGGGGATCAAATCAAAAGCACCCGCTTCATATATAAATATCTCTCCTTCTCCACTTTTAATGAACGGATATTATTTTTGTTGTTGTTGAAAGCAGAATCAGACAGATGCCCTGCTCCTTCCGGCTCCCTCATCACGCGGGCTCTGTCCTCCAACTGAGAAAGCACGATTACCTTTAGGAAGCAAAGGCATAAGCACCTTAATTTTCCATAATTCAGTGAAACAAGGCATACGTCTGAAATCCCCCTTGCGAGGAGCCGTGTTCTCATCCACGCTAACGGGCTGTGTTTTGATGAAAACAATTTAGCCTGTCCTAATGTCATCAGCGGGGCACCACGAGCCTCCCAGAACCTGATCTGGGAGCTGGTCTTTTCATTATTCTTGGTGTTGCGTGGCGATCTAGCAGCGTCCGTCTCTCTGAGTGCCCTTGCTGGTGGCAGCCTCGCGCTTAGCGCTAATGAGGATGGCTTCACGGTCCCAGGATGAAAGGGCTGGTGGGGGTGGGGTTGGGGCTCGGTGCAGCAGCTGTGAGCATGCATCGGCTTCCCATGGCGACATGATGGGCTCACAGCTTATCTACTGTGCAGCGATGAAATACAGCCACACCTGGGCAAAGCTAACCATCTCTTGGCATGGAGACCTCCTTTCGGACTCCAGTAAATTTTGAAGAATCATAGACGACAGGTCAAAATTGCCTCTTTCCCCTTGAGGGGAAAGGTTTTCAGTCTGTGTTATTGCATCTGTTCACGTCTTCATGAATGGGCAGACGACAGAGAAATGATGCTGCCGATATCATGATGAGTAGGAAATGTCTGCTGGGTAAACACGGCAAATGTTAACACCCTCACTTAGCTCTGCTCCCTCTCTCAGACTCATCCAAGGGACAATTAAGGGACTTTGTCAAAGGCTACATTGACAAAGAGAGCAAATAACTGCAACATCATTTTGGAAGCGGGAAAAGAGAGGGTTCCAGAAGGCAGCTTAGCAGACCAGCGTGTCTTGTTTGCCTTCCAGGAGAGATGAAGGTTTCACCATGACTGACCTACTTAAGAGCATCAGGGACCGCCTAGAAAGGAATGGGGGAAGTGAGATGGGCAGAGGAAGGTGCCAATAATGGCTTTTTGTGGAGACAGCTCCCACTCTGGATGAGTAGGACGTGTACCTCCATTAGGAGCTGGAAGAGAATTCCAAGGGGATCAGGACTATACAGAGAGGAGACTAGGAGAGACCTTAGACAAACAGAAGGCAAGTTAGATGTCTGCAGGATGTCAGACATCCTAATGATGAATTTCAGAAGGAGAGACATCACGTGGGAGGGAGGGAACTAGTAATTCAAGAATGTTCCAATAGCCAAGGCCAGGAGGGTCCACACGGACATTTTTCCTGACCCAGGTGAAGAGGAGCGGCAACTAGGAGTCAGCCTTTCGGCCAACCTGCCCAGTTTCGTTTCTGTGTCCAGAGCAGTGGCTGAGACTAGCAACCGTCTGTGTTTCGGTTTAGGATCATCCCTAGTCCTTAAGCGTATGTTCTTGTTGCTCAGTTGCTAAGTTGTGTCTAACTTTTTGCAACTCCATGGACTGCAGCATTCTAGCCTTCCCTGTCCTTCTCTATCTTCTGGCCAAATCGGTGGGTTAAATGAGTGAGCTGAAGCCCTTTCCCAGTCTAAATTGATGGTGAGGATCTCTGCAGTCCCCGGAACCATGGCGCGGCTTTTATCCTTTCAGTCTTGGGAGAGAATAGACCAGGCCTGGGAGAGAATATACTTGGCCTGACTGACATGAAGACTTAACCTGTGAATCAGAGAAACAGTGTGGGATTAGGCCACTTGCTTTGAATGTCTGTCTCAACTCTACATTCAACAGCTGGATACAGACCCACAGGATGGTTATGCTAGCCCGTAGGTGCCAGGGTGAGAGCAATATAAGCCCAACTTCCTACGTCATCTGACCCCGGGAGCCCCGCCACCACCTGCTGGGCCACTGTGGCCTTCTGGGTCTCCAGGACTAGCATCAAGTCTAAAGATTTTTGAGTGGAACCAGGAAGATGGGAGGCCTTCCCTTTCTTGACAGCTACTCTGGCAAAGGACCACATTTCCCTCTGGGGAGGGCTTAGGAGCACTCAGTATTGAAACTGGGCTGTAGCCTGCAGGGCCTTCCTGGAGATAGGCCCCCGTTTATAAAAAAGCTTTAGCCTTCTAGGCCTTCCCCAAGTTACAAAGAGCAGATTTAATCAGAGAAGTGAGAAAATGCAGAAACAAAGGAAAACAGCCAAGCAAGACAAAATAATACTAGTTTAGCCATTAAACTGAGTCAAGGACACTTAGCTCCTACCCCAGGGCTACAGAGAACATCCTGCGCCATGCTCCTGAGCTGTCTTGGTGGTATTGAAACCCCTACCAGGTAGAAGAATTTATGCATGCTGACCACCAGCACGTAGACCCCAGACCTGTTGGAACCAGAAGACAGAGATCCCTGAAACGCTACTCTGTTACGTCACCGTCAACCAATCAGAGAAATGGGCACGAGCTGATCACACAGCCTGTGACCCTCTCTCTCACTCTGTGTTTAAAAATCCCTTCCCTGAAAGTCATCCCAGAGTGGGGAATCATCTGAGCATGAGCCGGCCCTCCTCCTTGCTGGGTGCCCTGCAGTAAAGGCTATATTTCTTTCACCACAACCTGGTGTCGGTAGATTGCTCTGCTGTGTGTTGGGTGAATGGACCTGAGTTTGATTCGGTAGTGGTGCACACTTGCAACAATGTCACAAGGTCATTCCCTAAGGGGACTGCACCCCCCCCCCCACACACACACACACAGACTGTCTCAGGTCTGTTAGCTAACTGAAGTCTAGGGACAGGTGGGAGGGCATGAGTTCTTACAGTGAAACAGCCAGGTTTGTTTTCTTTTAACCACCAGAATGAGATGCTCTTTCCAGAACAGAATAGTTGTACATGCTATCTTAGAAGGCAGACTGCCCATCTATTTCACTTACAGGGAACTTATGATCAAATAGCCGTTAGGACAGTTCCCTACAGATCTGACTCTTGCTGTCATCCTTATCATTAATGACCAATCGGAACCCAGTGACAGAATCTGTCACGATTACCTCCAGTCTTCAGAGGGTGGACTCTGCACTTTCAGGAACTTCTTAATGCTTTGGTGAAGGACATGTCCTCTGTACCACCTCAGAGATGTAGTTTCAGTGTAGCTGATCTGGTTGCACATAAAAGAAAGTGAAAGCGAAACTGAAGTCGCTCAGTCGTGTCTGACTCTTTGCGACCCCGTGGACTGCAGCCTACCAGGCTCTTCCCTCCATGGGATTCTCCTTGCAAGAGTACTGGAGTGGGTCGCCATTTCCTTCTCCAGGGGATCTTCCCAATCCAGGGATCGACCCAGGTCTCCCACATTGCAGGCAGACGCTTTAAACTCTGAGCCAACAGGGAAGCCCCAGCCCCATTTTGTGTGAAGGTGACCACCGCTCTGGTCTACCTGTTGAGGAGTTTCCCAGGATTCAGCTCTTCAAGTTTTAAAACCAAGAACATCTCAGGCCAACTGGCATGAAGGTTTCCTATTACTTCAGACTCTTTACTGGAGAGCATGGTGGGAAAGAGTTCTCTATCTCATCTTTACTGAGTGTAGGACTCACCTGAATGTAAACACAGCAAATACTCAGAGTTCCTAAGCTGTTCAAGTGGAGTCTTTTAAATCCCAGAGGAATGCATCCTTATCAATAAATGTCCCCTGACCCAAACTTAGATTCCATCTTTTTTTGGTCTAGCCCGCTCAGAATCCATCCCAAAGCAGGTTTCTCAGATCCCATCGCTGATACAAACTGCTAAGATCTTACAGTTGCCTTGGTATACATTCCATCTTTTCCCAGGGTGGACCTGGAGACTTTCTCCCTGGGCTAAGCTGAGATTTAACCACACTGCAGGCTTGGAAGAAATGAGAAGTCGTGAACGAATTGACATCCCTTTATGGGGCAGCTACTGCAGGTGGGGTCATCGTGAGGTCTTTATGCCGCAGGAGATTAATTCATCCGAAGCAAGAGCTGGGCAACCTCCACCAGCATGAAAGCTGCGCCAGCATTTGGAGGTTCAAGGTTCCCAGTTCCCTTGTGCGTTTCCAACCATCTCCTCAAGTCTCCTTTCTTTTCAGGCAGTTCTTAATCTCAGCATGGAGACCAGGAAAATGTGAGTTACAGAGAATGTCAACTTTGAATTCCTGCAAACCACCCTCTTCTGTGATGGGTTTGATCCTCAGTCATTCCGGCCACACGAGATAATGGATGCTTTCACGGCTGCCATAGAAACCTTCGGGTTCTCCAACCAGGCTTCTCTTGTAGGTGCAAGACCCTTATTTTAACCTGCTCTTGTTATCTCTCCAGGGATGTGATCAGAAGCCAGCAGATGCCACACATACCACAACCTTGACCATTGTCCCTGCTGCCACGGTGCCCAAGAGGAGCAGCCACTTCACTACTCAGAGCCTTGGTGTGTACGAACACTCACCGCTGCAGCCATGAGTGTGCATGGTGCCGCCGCTCGTGGAGCACGACTACCCAGGGCTCTCCCCCAGCAAGGAGGCTGCCCGCGCTTCCATCGGCAAGGTGAGAAACCCAGTCTCTAAACCCCATTTCAAGGCTCGAGCTCCTGATCCCTTCCTGGTAGCAACAGCTGGGGTCTTAGCAGAAAACAAAATTCGCGTGAATGGCTTAGGGGAAAGACCTGAATGAAATGAGAGCTCATGAGAGTATAGGGGGCCTGAAGGAAGGAAATGGGGCCACCAGGCAGCCAAGGATTGCCAACTACAGGAAGACTCTGGCTCCTCAAGGGCCAAACAGACAAGGGAGGATGCTGCGTTCCCAGGGCCCCGTGGGATCCGATGAGCTGGAGAGCTGCCGCTGAGGAGGGAGAGCCCTAAGGTGTGGGCTTCCAGAGAAGAGGTGCTGGAGAGTGGACGGATCAGGGAGGCGATGCCCCTCCCACCCTCCAGTCTCCTGCAGTGCCCCTCACTGGCCAAACCCATAGAAGCCAGCAGCAGCGGAGCCAGTCACAGTCTGGCCAGGGAGGTAGGTAGGAGGTAGGAGTGGAAACTTGGTGTTCAGGAGCTCAGTCATGTCCGACTCTTCGTGACCCCATCGACTGTAGCCCACCAAGCTCCTCTGTCCATGGGATTCTCCAGGCAAGAACACTGGAATGGATAGCTATTCCCTTCTCCAGGGCATCTTCCGGATCCAGGGGTTGAACTCGGATCTCCTGCCCTGCAGGCTGATTCTTTACCACTGAGCCACCGGGAAGCCCGGAGTGGAAATAACCACTCGCTTTATCTCTTTTTCTCCCTGGCGGCTGTTCAGCGGCTTTTGTCACACCGAGCTGCACTTCCATTAACCCTATGCGCAGGCGCGGAGCTTGTTTTATCCGGCTTTGATACGCGGCACTTCTTTAATTGATGGGTTCATTCTTTTGAACGTTATGGAAATTTCTCTCTGCTGATATGTCTTCATCCCTATTCTCTTTCTCTTTCTTCGTGGGAAGAAAAAAATCTTAGATTTTCTCATTCTCTCATCTGGAAGCAATCTTGAATGGCGGTGAAATGTGTGATGTCTGAAGAAGGTTTTGAATCCTGTTTCCCAGAATTCCTCACTGTGTGTCTTTGGGCAAGCTGCTTAAACTCTCTGTCCTTCTGGAATCTCATTTTAAAAAGAAGCCTGAGTGCGGAAGAACTGATGCTTTTGAACTGTGGTGTTGGGGAAGAAGCTTGAGAGTCCCTTGAACTACAAGGAGATCAAACCTGTCAGTTCTAAAGGAAATCAGTCCCGAGTATTCATTGGAAGGACTGATGCTGAAGCTGAAGCTCCAATACTTTGGCTACCTGATGAGAAGAGCTGACTGATTGGAAAAGACCCTGATGCTGGAAGAGACTGAAGGCAGGAGGAGAAGGGGATGACAGAGGAAGAGATGGTTGGATGGCATCACCAACTCGGTGGACATGAGTCTGCACAAGCTCTGGGAGAAGGTGGAGGACAGGGAGGCCTGGTGAGCTACAGTCGATGGGGTCACAGAGAATCGGACACAACTTGGCAACTGAACAACAGCAACAAATCAGCAGTTTGCAGCTTTGATGTGGGGATTAACCGGATGACACTAACATATTTGAAAACGATGCAGTCCCGCCCACAGCTATTGTTATTGCTGTTGTTAATATTAATGCCCTCTCTTAACTTGCCTGTCAAACCTCCTGTGCTCTTCTCTCTCTGAGCTGCATTTGGGTTATTTCGTCATATACATCCTTTAGGTTCATATTCTAGACTCATAGTTATTTTCTCTTCTTTTTTAAAGTGATTTCTAATTTGCTTTTAAACACACATTAACTTTTTATTGAGAACCATCTTTCTCATTTATGAAGACATTTTCTAAATGTTTGAATATATATATATATATATATATTTTTTTTTTTTTCAAACTTAAGTAAATTGCACACATCTAATGCCCAGGGATCTCTTACAAACAGAAACGTAGCTTCAGTCCAGATCAAGATGCGGAATACTCCCAGCTCCTCTTGCCTCCTGATTGTCCTCCCAGCCAATAACCTCTGAGAAGACACACTCGACATGCCTCAGATTCACAGCAGGGTGAGGAAGGCTGACTATGCTTTGCCCCTAGTCCCCAGGCTTGAACTCCTAACTGAAGACTTGGCATAAAGGGGCCTCAGTGAAGCAGAGACGCCACATTAGCAAAGTCCTACTGCTGCTGCCCCGTTGCTTTGTCGTATCTGATTCTGTGACCCATGGACCACAGATAACCCTCCCGCTCCTGTGTCCATGAGATTTTCCTAGGAAGAATACAGGGGGTGGGTTGCTATACCCTCTCCTGGAGGAGCTTCTCGACCCAGGGTTCAAACCCACATGTCCTGGGTCTCCTGCCTTGCAGGTCGATTCTTTATTACTGAGCCCCTGGGGAAGCCCTGCAAAAGTGCACCGATCTCTAAACCCCACGCTTTCCTAAACGCTAACTAGTTCAAGTCCTTTGGTTTCCTAGACGTGGCTATGTGACTTTTGAACGCCACATAATGCAGTCCTGTATTTACGAAGTTTTTGGGAGGCACTGACTTCCACCATCAAGAGGACACCTGTTGACGCTGGGATAAGAGTTCAGTGCTATAGTCAGAGTGCCTCATGACTATAGCGCAATCAGAGTCTGGTGCCGAATTCATAGCTTTTCAGTTGTTTCCGCTCTTAGATGGCTACTTAGAGAGCTTCGAGAGTGTGTCTGGTGGAGCGTATATAAAAGCATGTGGGTATTTACTTAGGAGCAGAGTTGCTAGGTTCGAAGTTGATGATATGGTGAATTTGCCAGGTGCTTACTACCTCCCAGTCTTGCTAAGGGGCTGATGGGATTTCAACTTCCATCAGAATTCCAATCACTTTGCAGCATCTTTTGCTTCCACTTAAGCCATTTTGGTGGGAGTAGAGGGCTCTCTCGTTTTGATTTAGTTTTTATTTTCCTGATGACTATGCTTTTTTCTCTTAGCCATTTGGAGAACATCTTTTGAGGAGGGCCTGCTCATGTCTTTTTTCCCCCACGATTCTCTGGGAGCCTCTCTCTCTTTTTTAAAATTACTTTGTATAGCCTCTGCTACATTCTAGATGTCTGTATTCAAATATATCCTCCCATGGTATGGCAGGGATCTTTGGTTTTAATTTCCTTAGGGAATATGCTTCACACCATGCAGTGCATGGATGCTGAGCACACAGTTCCGGCCACTTTGATGGACGTATGTGCCCATGTGGCCCATATCCCCATCAAGATGTGAAATATTTCCTTTAGGCTGAAGGTTGTCTCCCAGACCTGCCCAGTTGTTCCCAGTACACTCCCTAATGAGGAAATAACTCTTCTGCTTTCTATCACCACCTAGATTATTTTTTCCTATTCTAGAAATTCATCTGGATAGAGTCTTACAGCCACTCCAGTATTCTTGCCTGGGAAATCCCATGGACAGAGGAGCCTGGCAGGCTGCAGTCCACGGGGTTGCAAAGAGTTGGACACGACTTAGCAACTAAAACAAGATCAGCAAAGAGTCTTTCAGGAGGTGTGTCTGGCTTCTTTCGCTTAGTGGCTTCTGATTTCCGCCTATATTGGCATGTGCTTAGGAGCTTGATGCATGCTGTTACTGGGTACCTTTTCATTGCATGGATAAACCACCATCTGCTTATCCATTCTATTGATGAAGGATATTTGCATGGTTTCCTGTTTTGGACTATGATGTTTAAGACTGCTGAAAACAATCTTATAAAATTTATTTTGTGGACATATATTTCCATTATCCCTCCAAGTGGAACTGGAGAGTAATAGGGTAAATATATGTTTAACTCTTCAAGAAATTAGCAAAACATTTTACCAAGTAGTGGTTTCGTTTTGTATTTCCACTAGAAATATGTGAAAGATAAAGTTGTTTTAAATCTTTGAAAATATTTGTTGTCAGTATTTCTAATCTTGGTCATATTTATGGGTATGATGAAGTGGTTCTGGGTTGGTTTTAAGTTACATGTATAATTTATACAGAGAGATAGAATTTGTATATATATAATACATAGATATATATAATGATTTGTGACTTGTTTCTAAAATTTTAATGTTTATTTTAGCAAGCAGAGCTTTCATCTTGGTAAAAGTTTTAATAAATTTAGAAGTTCATTGCTCTTCTCTAAAAAATCATTGTCCATTCAAGATCTAGAATCTTTAGGATACAGTTTTTCTAAATTTTTACCAACCACACTTTTACAATTTTGATTGGAATTGCTTGACTCTATTGTTAATAATTAAATTAGGGAGACCTTAACCTGATATGAAATTTAAACTTTCCAACCCATGAAATATACACACACACGTATATCCATTCATTATATATTCTTAAATTAATCTCTGCTGCTGCTACTGCTGCTGAGTCGCTTCAGTCGTGTCCGACCCCAGAGATGGCAGCCCACCAGGCTATCCCATCCCTGGGATTCTCCAGGCAAGAGTACTGGAGTGGGTTGCCATTTCCTCCAAAATTAACCTCAACAGTGTTTTATAGTCTTTGGTGTAGTGATTTTTGCAGATATGTTCTTTTATTTATTTTTGAATAGTTTTTGTTTCTATGCTATTGCTATAGAAAATTTTCATCTTCTTGATGCTACGCTAAAGATACACAATTGAGTTTCGCTTGCTGTCCTTGTATTCTTCACCCTTGCTAAAATCACTTATCAGTGTGAGAAGCTGTTTTTTGTTTTGATAGCTTCCTTTTTCTCACATGAAATTTGTTTCTTAAAATGAAATCAGTGCAGGTTTTCCTTTCAAATGCTGTGTGTTTATTTCTTATCCTTGCCTTATTACATTGAATATAATCTTCCACACATCATTCAATATAAATAAAGCAGACATCTTCGCCTTGCTCCCAAATTCTGGGAAGAAATCGCTCAACATTTCACCGTTGGCTAATGTTAGCTGCGGCTAGTTTTTATAGATACTCTTTCAACAGAGTAACTTTCCTTCAGTTATTAGTTTGGTAAGCATTTTCATTATGAAAAGCTGCTGGATGCTGGTCAAAAATTTTTTTTTGTATCTAATGAGGTTATGAAAAAATTTTCTCTTTTATTCTGTAAATGTTAATTGACTGATGTCTGAATATTAAACCAACTTTGCATTTCTGTGATGGCTACTTGGTTCTAGCATATTTGGTATTCAGGTATTGCTGGGTTCAATTTACTACCAGTTTTTAAAGCGTTATTTTAACTACATCTGTGATGAACATTACCTATAATTTTTTTTTATTTTTGTAGTGTATTTTGTCAATTTTGTTAAGTTGTACTTTCCAAAGGATTTGTCTGTTTTCCTTAAATTGTCATTGACATAAAGTTTCTATCTTCTTAAGCCTATAGGATCTGCAGTAATATCTAGTCTTTCAATTTTCGTATTGTTAATCTATGTTTTCTTTATTCTTAATCAATCTTGCTAGGTGTTTTAAAATTTTATTAGTCTTTTCAAAAAATGAATTGAATTTTAATTATTTTTTATTTTATTAACTCTGGTCCTTTCTTCTTTATCTACTGTATTCTATTTACTTTGATTCAATTTTCTCTTTCTAGCTTCTTAGGAGAAATTTAGATAATCTAAATTAAATCTTTTTGCTTTTAATATATGTTTAAAACTGTAAATTTCCAATTAATCACAGCTTTAGTTGCATTTCACAAACTTTTGCTTTGTTGCATTTTCATTTTAAGTTTGAAAAAACATTTTCTAATTTCCCTTATAATTTCTTCTTTACTCATTTTATTTAGGTGGTCACAGGATACATGGTCAATATGCAAAAATCAAGTGCATTTTTATTAACTAGCAACAAAACATCCAAAAATAAAATTAATCAAATAATTTTATTTACAATAGTATCAAAAACAATAAATACTTAGAAATAAATTTCAACAGAAAAGCACGACTTGTACAATGATATTCATGATTCATTGCTGAGAGAAATAAAAAAAAAGAATTAATTGAGGGATATTTCATGGCCGTGGATCTGGTGATTCAAAATTGTTCAGATGAAAAAGTCACCTATAAATTCAACACAATCTCTTTCAAATTCCAGTGAATTTGTGTGCAGAAATGGACAAGCAGATCCTAATGTATATGGAAAGAGAACAAAAATGGAAAAAGAAGAGTAATGTTGGGGGAAGTGCACAAGTCTATTTTGAAACTTGGTATAAATGCTCAGAAATCAGTAGTGTTGATCCAAGGAACGGTAGATGGTTAATGGGACAAATTTGAAAGTCAAGCAGTATATGCCTATGTTTATTATCTCTTGACTTTTGATAAAGCTGCCTAGATAATTCAATGAAGAAAAGAATAGTCTTTTCAACAAAAGGCTCTGGGCTGACAGGACATCCATATACGTAGAATAAAACAAACTAGGATCCTGACCTCACACCATACACAAAAATTAACTCAAAATGCATTATAGAATTAACTATAAAATCCAAAGCTAAGACCCTCTAGAAGGAAACATGATGAAAGTCCCTTGCAATCTTAGACTGGGCAACAATTCTTACAAGTGAGAAATAAAAAAGGGAAAAAAATGGTAAATTGGACTTTACCAAATTAAAACTTTAGCACTTCAAAAGACCTTGTTAAGAAAATTAAGTGATCAGTCAGAAATGTTTGCAAATCATATATCTAGCAAAGGAGTTTTATCTAGGATATGTAAAGGACCCCCAAACCTCAATAAGAAGAATGCAGGAAGAAACAGTAAGAATTGTTTAATCCAATTAAACAAAAGATTTGAAGATAAATTTCAGCTAAGAAGGTATATACTTGCCAAAACCACATGAAACATGGTCCCTATCTGTAGCTGTGTTGCTGTTCCGCGTCTGATTCTCTTGCAACCCCATGGGCTGTAACCCACCAGGCTCCTCTGTCCATGGGATTCTCCAGGCAAGAATACTGGAGCGGATGGCCATTCCCTCCTCCAGGGGATCTTCTGATTCAGGGATTAAGCCCGGGTCTTTGCATCTCCTGCACTGCAGGCAGATTCTTTCCCACTGAGCCGCCAGGGAACGCTCTGTAGTCATTGGGGGATGCAAGTTAAAACCACAGTGAGATGCCACTTCACAGTCACTCTTTCACAGCAGGAGCATAGGTGAGCTAGACTGAGGGTGTTTGAGGATGTGTAGAACTCGGATCCACCGTAGGCTACTCAGAAATGCAACATGGCACAGTCGCTTTGAAAAACAGATTGGTGATTTCTTAAAACATTCAATATATAACGCAACTTCCTCAAAGTCTACCCAAGACAATGAAAAATATATGTTCACACAAAGCTATGTGCATGAGTGATCACAGCAGTATTATTTCTAAAAGGGTTTTTAGTGGAAATGACTCAAATGTCTGTCAGCTGGTAAATGGATAAACAAAATGTGGTATATCCATTCAGGGGACTATTATTCTGTGAGTAAGGGAACAAGCTACTGTAAGTATATGCTGTAAGACAGATGAATCGCAAAAATATTATTGTGCGTGAAAGGAAACTTGCAAAGCACTACCCACGCCATAGCTTTTTTTGCACAGAATGTCCAGAAGAGGTACTTCATAGGGATAGAAAGCAGATCAGCATTCACCCGGGGCTGCCTGCATCGGTGGGAGTGGCATTGACAGTGAACGAGTGTGTCGAAGCTTCACAGTGCTGTACTTTAAAACTGAATCACAGTCGTGTTCACACAGCTCCATAAATGCAGGAGAAAAGAACAAAAAGAAGTGTATTGCCTAATTTCCAGCTATTTGCTATTACAGTTTAATTTAGTTTTCTTGTATTCAGGTAACATACAAGATAACATACGACTTTTATCTTACAAGGCTTACGGACGCATTTTTAAGCTGATCAGTAACCTGCGTTGGTGGCCGCTGCCTGTGCTCGGGAGAAGACTGTGCGTCGCCTGGCCGTCTGGCACAGTTTTCTAGGAAGGACAATGAGGTCAATTTTGACAGTGCTCTTCAGGTCTTCTGTATCTTTTCATAGTCTGTTTTTCTTAAATTCATTTTTCTCTTATCTGTTCTATCAATTACTGAGAGACAAAACTTTAAGATTTCCAACCTTAATTGTGTATTTACCAATTTCTTTCTGCAGTTTTTGTCTTGTTCTGCGGCAGTTATTAGCTGTGCTCACATATATCATATGGACTCTGTGTCTTTGTGGTACAATGTGTCTCCTATCATGATGAAATTTCCCCTTTTCTTCCTCTAGCTATGATCCTTGTTGTGGACGCTATACTGTCTTATATCACTTTGGACACATCAGAATTCTCATGTTTACTGTTTGCACAGCATGTGTGTGTGCTAAGTTGCTTCAGTCATGTCCAACTTTTTGCAATGCTATGGACTGTAGCCCAGCAGGCTTCTATGTCTGTGGGATTCTCCAGGCAGGAATACTAGAGTGGGTTGCCGTGCCCTCCTCCAGGGGGTTTTCCCAACCCAGGGTCTGAACCCGCATCTCTTTGTGTCTTCTACACTGGCAGGCAGGCTCTTTACCACCAGTGCCTCCTGCGAAGTCTTTGCGTGGCGTATCTCGCTCCAATTTTTCACTTTCAAATTGTATCTTTAATGTTTAAATGTTTTCTGTTGTAAATAGAATATGCTTGAGTCTTTCTTTGGGATGTGTGCCAATAATCTCTGTCTTTTACTTGTAGTATTATTTCCCATTTACATTTCATGTAATTATTGATATGTGTGTGTGTGTGAAGTCACTCAGTCGTGTCCAGCTCTTTGCGACCCCGTTGACTATAGCCTGCCAGGCTCCTCAGTCCATGGGATTCTCCAGGCAAGAATACTGGAGTGGGTTGCCATTTCCTTCTCCAGGGGATCTTCCTGACCCAGGGATCGAACCCGGTCTCCTGCATTGCAGGCAGATGCTTTATCCTCTGAGCCACCAGGGAATTATTGATACAGTTAGGTTTAATACACCCTTTCTGTTATTTGTTCTGATTTTTGTTCCTTATTTCTCTTCTGCCTTTCTTAGTCAACTCTAATTTAGAAAGTTGTAAATGTCCTTTACCAGTATTTTGGTTTTCCATGCATGTGCGTATTTGCAAACGTGGTGTGTGCGTTTTAAGTGCTTGGATAGTACAATGTGATCCTTATCTTATCAATCTCTCAGGGTTAATATTAAGTAATTTCATCAAAAATTTAAGAACCTCCAGCAGTATCATTCTTAGTCTCCTCCATACTTTGCACTGTTGTCCTTATGTATTTTATACCTTGAAACATCATCAGTTCCACAGCACAGTGTTATCACAATATGACTTATCTTAATAGTCACTCACCCAATGCGTTTCAATCTTTTCTGCAGATCTGAGTTTTCATTCTATATCATTATCTTCTGCCTGAAGAACTTCTGTTGGCGTCTCTTTTAGTTTTGGTTCATTGGTGACTAATTCACTCACCTTTCTCCTATGAAAAATTGTCTTTATTTCTTTCACATCTGTTCTGAATTACATTGCACTGGCTCTGTAATTCTGGTTTAAGAAGTTGTCTTTTTTCATACTTAAAAGACACTGCTTAGCTTTGTCCTGGTCTCCAGGGTCTCTGATGGGAAGCCGAAGAGTGGGTCCTTTGCATGTATGTAGCTAACATGCTTTCTTTGTTCTTCAGTTAGGCAGTTTTCATTTCTCTGTCTTCAGGTTCACACTTCCTTCTGCAATACGCCATCTCTCTTAATCCCTCTAAAGTGAATTAAAAAAATTCATACATTGTTCTTTTTGGTTATGGAACTTCTATATGGTTATTTTTATAGCATCTATTTCTCTGTTGAGATCACTATCCGTTCACTCACTACAGCCATCCTTCACTTTAAATCACTGTACATATTGAAAATAGCTGTTTAAAAGCCCTGTTTACTGTCTCAACATCTAACTCACTTCACATCAGTTTCTCCCGATGCTTTTTCTATTACCTGAGGGGCATTCTTTTCCATCTCTTCTGATGGCTGATAATATTTTCAGTATTCTCTGGACATTGTGGTGATACATTTTAGGGAGAGTAGATTATATTCCCTTCCTTAAAAGGTTGTTGCATTTTTGTTTGTTTTCCTAAAAGGCAGATTTACTTTATTTTGTCAGGATTTCTTTTCTGTTGTTATGACAAGTGAACTTTGGTTTGAGCCTGAGTGTGCGGTTGCCTCCTGTATTATTATTCTGACTCCTGGCTCAGATCTTTCTGAGTTCTCAGCCAGATACCCAGGATGCTTAAGGAGGCGTTGGGGCCTCCACTGGCCACTGGAGAACACCAGGCTATGCCTGCTTGGCCATTCCCGGAATCTGTGGCTACCTCTTGGGCCCCAACAGCACTCTCTGTCAAGCCTGATGCTCACCCTGGCTTTTGCAGCCCCGCTGTTGGCTGAGGACCCCCTTCTCAGATCCTTCTGGCCTTTGTCTCATCTCACGCTGTGCTCAGACAGGGGCTTGCTGCTACTGTCCAAAAGCTGGCCACATGCAGAAAGCCAGGGGTCGGCGTGTGCTCACCTCCTGTGTCTGTTCCCGGGACACAGCTCTGCTCTCTCTCTGCCCAGAGTCCGTAACCTGCTCTGTGGTTCTTTAAGGGGAAAGACCAAGTTCTTTACCAGTGACTCTACAATGATATGAGGACCAGAAGCCAAGACGTGTGCCTTGACTTCACTCTCTAATGGGTACATTTTGAAGAAAGGAAGTTTTAAGCGTAGCCCTGTTCATCTTCTCGCTTACTGAAAAGCCCGTGTTTGCTGTCCCTACCTCTGGACTCCCCTCACTGGTTTCTCTTGATGGCGTTTCTGTTATCTAAGAGTGGCATTTCTCTGCTCCTGCTCATGACTCTCTGTATTTACATTCTGCTCTGGGTGGGGCGGTGCATTTTAGGGACAGTGGCAGATGCTTGCTCCACAAGATGACCTTGTGCGTCCCATCATGTACTCTGACCCTGTGGTCTGGGTGGTACCTCCACCAGGGCATCTTCTCAAATCTGCATCTGATCATCTCACCTCACCCCCTGCTTCCCTCTACTTGGTAGCCTTCCTGCCCTGGGGGTTCAATGGAAAACTCTGACCTTGGCAGAAAGGCCCCACTTGACTAGGTTTCACCAGCTGTAGTCAACTGCTTCGGCTGCCATGAAAATACTACAAACTGTTACTGAACCGGACTCGTGTTCACTTGCCCAACACACAGCAGAGCCAGTCTGCTGACAGCGAGTGGTGGTGAAAGAAAGTAGAGGGGCAGCTCATGCTCAGAAGCCGCAGATCCCGCATGGCTTTCAGGGAAGGCCTTTTCAAGGCCGGGTGGGGGAAGGCCAACTCCTGGACATACTCTGACTGGGTGCTGGGGTGGTAGCCGCTGATGTCTTGGGAATCTCGGGCATAAGCCTGCTGGTTCCAGCAGGTCTGGGGTCTATGTGCTGGTGGGCAGCATGCAGTTAACTTCTCCACCTGGAGGGGGTTTCAGCATCTGCAAGACAGCTCAAGGACATGGCTCAGGATATTACCAAAGGCCCTTGGCTTGGTTTCATGGCTAAACAGCTATTATTTTGTCTTGCTTGACTGTTTCCCTTTGTTTCAGCAATTTCTCACTCCTCTGATTAAATCTGCTCTTTGGGGAAGGCCTTGCAGGCTAAAATTTCCCTGCAAACAAGAGGTGGGGGGGGCATGGAGGGAGGGGTCTGTTGTAAGGAAGGCCCCTCGGGGTCCTGCTCGGTGTTAAGAAGGCCTGGCTTAGAGAGCAGGCATTCACTGCATCACCCTCTGAGGATGGCATTCTGAAGGTAGCGGTTGGTCCCTCCTGAGGGCTCCAGGGGAGGGTCTGTCCCAGGCCTGCCTTTGGTGTGTAGGGGTCCGTCCTCTCCCCTGTCTTCATGCCATCCTCCCTCAGCTCAAGTCTGTCTCAGGGTCCAAGAACCCTGTCAAGAACACCAGTCCTGCTGACTTACAGTGTTCTGTCTGACTTGTTGATCACCAAGTTGTATCCCAAGGCCTTTTATCACCACCATTTCTCCAGGGCCTGGGATGATGTCTAATGCGTGTAATGCACTCGATGTTTGGGGCCAAATAGGCTTTCGTTAGAGTTTGCTGATGTTTGTTCTCTGAGAGTTTACGCCTTGGTTTATAACGCCAGTCATGTTGTGATGAGTGCAGAGGTAATGGAGAGGCCAATATTGTGTGTAATTGCCCAGGGCCCAGGGAGGGTCATTACCGCCGCCTGTTTATTTGCTGGCCCTCCAGGGGCCGTGCAGACACTGCCGAGCTCTCGGGGGAGGCGTTTCCTGGGGACATCAGAATGCGGAGCGTTATTTCCTCCTGGAACAATGTCGCTTAAGAGTCCGGGAGAGAACCGGCTCCATCCCGGCCTTATTTCCCCTGGGAACACACAAGCTGCGTGCTGAAGCCCAGAAGGCTGCGAGCCGAGGGCTCATAGGATGTTGCTGTCAGAGCCAGGAAGGTCGTGGGCCGTGGAGCATGCAGGCTGGAGGACGAGGCACCATCCGGACCCGGGCCGGCCAGGAAATATCCGGGCGCAAGCTGGAGGGGAGGGTCGTCAGCCCCCAGCCGAGCACCTGCTCGTGGAGGGAGGGCGGGACGCCCGTTTCAGGAGCGTTTCCTCTCCTGGCGGCAGCTGGAGAGGAGGCTGGGAAAGCTCATCCCAGCAACTCCCCTGTTTAGTACAAACAGAGAAGCAGCTGAGAGGTCCATGATCAGAAGTTAGGTTAAAAACTTTCCACTGTATGATCATGTCCCAAAGCTGTGTACACTTCGGTTTCAAGGTTTCTTGGGAACATGCCTGCACGTGCACGTACGATCTGTGCACGCGTACAATCTGTGCACGCGTACGATCTGTGCACGCGTGTCAAAGGATGCTGTGATGCAGCAGGATTCCTTTCTTTTCTCTCTGACCTTTAAGTCCAGCCCCTCATGAAAATGCCAGAAGGACCGCGGAGTTTCTTGTCATCTCAGGGAATAAAAGCTATGGTGGTGATGGTGGTTTAGTCGCTCAGTCGTGTCCGACTCTTGCGACCCCATGGACTGTAGCCTGTGAGGCTCCTCTGTCCATGGGATTCTCCAGGCAAGAATACTGGAGTGGGTTGCCATTTCCTTCTCCAGGGAATAAAAGCTGCGGAAGTCAATTATTAGTACGCTCGGTCCCATGTGGTAATCAGACTAGAAATGGGATTGAAAGCGGGGTGTCCGCCACCTGTTGGTGGGGCTGCCCTGGGCGAAGCCCCTGCCGGGTGCGGTGGGCGTGGCCAGCTCCCCCGCCCCTCGGCCTCCCGGCCCCTCTCCGGCCCCTCCTCTCTTGCTAAGGGCCTGTGGCCGGAGCTGGGTTCTGATGTGCCGCCGGGCGGGGGGTGCTTCGCAGGCCATGAGTTCCTGTGGTGGTGTCCACTTCCCGTCTTCGAGGCTGGGGCCCTCGAGTCCGCTCCGGGGAGGGGGCCCGGGGGCCTCAGTCCAGCTGCTCGTCTCTGCGTCCTCAGTTCCAAGCCCCGCCGCCGCCAGGCTCTTCCTGCAAAGGTGAGTCGGACCTTCCGGAGGGCAGGGTCTAAGGTGGCGTCTCTGCTTCTCTCCCTTCTGCTCACATCTGTCCACAGAAAACCCTCCTGGGTCCCCTTCATACCTCGAATGTCTGCGCAGGCAGAGGCGGCCCAGAATCTGAGACCTTTAGCGTCTCCTTGGTGACACAGCTGGGCTTTCTGTCTGGAGGGGCTCGGCCACGTCCACCGTGACCCAGACTGTGGGGCCCGCAGGGACGGTCTGAGACCTTGTGTGGGCGGGCGAGTGGGCACCGGGCGCCAAGCACACCGCTTTGCTTTGCGGCTCTCCTGGCCTGGGCGGAAGGAGCTCACCGTAGGCCCCTAGTGGCGCCTGGGTCTTCAGGGAAATAAAACGAGTCCATCCGCGGCCACTGTCTCCAGGGCTGATGCTTCCCTTACGGGCAGCGAGGCGGGGCTTTCTGGAATGCACACTTGACGGGGTGCTGGCCACGGGGCCTTCCCTCTGGGTCCCTGGCAGGGAGGGGACCCTCGGCAGAGGGGGACAGCACCGTCAGGTTTCCGCAGCAGGAAGATCGGGCTTTTTTTCACATTTTACTTTTCAGAAATTTTACAAATGTTTACAATTTCTACATTTTTTAGTGAAAGGGCACTTCTAACAATAGAGTGGTTTTTTAAAAAAGCTTTTGTTCTTTTATGTATTTATTTTTCATTCTTGGCTGGGCTGGGTCTTTGTAGCTGCACACGGGCTTTCTCTAGCCGTGGCCAGTGGCGGCTTCCCTTCCCTACTTCCGGTCTGTGAAGTCCCTCTCCTCTCACCCTTCCTGTGGCCTCGTAAACAATTTGGATTCTTCTGCCAGAGAGACTTGTCTCCTCACCCCCATCGACTTGTGTAGTCAGCCATTTACCTACATCAGCCCCACTCAACGGCGTTTATTTCAGCCTCTGGATTATAGCACAGTCCCACTTTATTTCATTGGTCCGCGTCTCAGCTTCGACCTTCAGGAGCTTCTTCAGTTGCCACGGAGCGCATCTCGGGGGTGATGTGAGCACGTCTCACTTTGGGGGTGTCGCAGGTGCTTCACACTCGCCACCACAATCAACCATTTCTCCAGGGAGCCTGTTCCTTTCCTGGAGACTGGCTTTCAGAAACCGAGACAGGCTCCTAATGAAGGGAACTTCTGGCACTGTGGGGAAGGGCATAGGAGCAGGGGCACGGGGGTGGAACCCACCATCCTGGGTTTGGAGCCCGCAAAGGCGTGAGGTCCCACCGACGGGAGCCTGAAGGGAGTTCACCTCCATAGACCTGGGGTCCCGTGTCCTCCTGCACCAGGGTCTTCCCAACCCCTGGGGCCAGTGCCGAGAGGATCCCTCTTCAGGGAAGGTCGTACGTGGAGCAGGAGCTGAGGTCCAAGGGGTCACGACCTGAAGCATGTCAGGGAGAGTCCAGCCAAGCGTCCACTCAAGGCCTTTCCCGTCTGACGGCAAACCCGCTATTGCCCTCCTAGCTCTTCCTAGAGTCACCGCCTGGGGTAGGGGGCCGTTGACCCAGGCCTTACAGACTGTAGTGCTCGGATCATCCCACAAGCTGTCCTCAAGTCGCTCTGTTATATGCACTGTCGGGTGGGGATGCGGAGTCTCGGGGAAGCCAGCAGGCGGGTCAGAGCCCGCGTGACTCTTCAGGGGCAGATCTGGGACCTGGGGCGTCCCACTTTGGGTCCGCACGGGGAGGCTCTGGTCCACCTTCACGCGGCAGATGCTGGCGGGCTGCTCTCCTTTTCCGGGAACCACCCGACTCAGGTTCACTGCTTGCAGAAAGCTGCGGTGGGCAGGAGTCCACAGAGCTCTTCCCTTCAGGCCCAGAGTCGCGCTTCACTCGGCCACAGGGGCTCCGTCCACCTGTAAGGAGCGAGGCAGAAGAGGTGAGAGAGTGGCGGGGTCTCAGCGTCCCCGTGGCCCCCTGCAGACCTTCTCCCGAGGGAGGGTGGGCTCTGAGGACGGAGCCTTTCGCGGGGGGGCCCCCACCTGCAGCGGATCGATGCCTCCTGGGCTTCCCTCCAGCAGAACACTTAGATGCTTTTAAAGCAGCCCTGGGAACCGTCTCTCTAAATCCTGACACCTGCCAGGGGCCCCTCGCCGCTGCTAATTGAGAGGCCTTGAAGGTTAATGGCAGGGCCTGGTACTCGGGCTGGAGGCCAGGTCTCAACGAGGGGGTGGGGAAACCCTCTAGAAGCTTCCTTCAGTTAGCTCGGGTACAAGTTGTGGGGGAGGGGGTGAGCGTTCCTGCCTGTGAACTGGCCTTGCCCCTGTCCGGCACCTCACACGCAGGTTCCCTGGGGAGGCTGGGTCGCCTGCATGCCCCTGGTCCTCGCCTGTGGAGGAGGCTGCTCCTCCAGCGACAGGACAGCCGGGTCTGCCTGGGAGAGAGTCAGCAGCTTGCCCCGGCCTGCCTCCCAAGCCTGAGTTCTGTGTTTACCATCCGTCTCCCTGAACACTAGTGCCCACGCACCTGGTTCTGAGTGGTCAGGTCTTTTTGATTCTGAGTTCCCAGCCTGGCTTGGCCTCTGTGTGCACACGCAGCCCCGCACCAGCCGAAGAGCAGCAGCAAGGTGAAGCTGAAACCGGGAGGCCGCCGCCCGGGGCCCAGAGGCTGGACGGCAGTGCCCCCCAGCCCCGTGGACTTGGAGTCCAGCTGCGCCTC
Organism: Capra hircus; assembly: GCF_001704415.2. Classification (NCBI taxonomy): domain Eukaryota; kingdom Metazoa; phylum Chordata; class Mammalia; order Artiodactyla; family Bovidae; genus Capra; species Capra hircus. Next base: position 116,679,123 of record NC_030812.1, read on the forward strand.
TACTCAGCTGTTCCCCGTCTCCAGATCTTTGCTCTTGTTTCCGGCCCCTCTGTCTGCAGCGCTTCGTCCACTCCCTGCCCACTGAGTACCCTCTGACCGTCTCCTGAGGCTGGGTCCTCTCCTTGGCTCTGAGCTCCCATCTCTACCCATCCCCGACCTCCCTCCTGGCCCTCCCCTGCTCTGGGTGCCTAAAGCATCCCCTTGACTCCTCACCTCAAAGCATCTCTCACCATCATCATCATTCAGGGTCCCTTGTTCATGAACTGTTGGCCCCTCGAATTTCGATTCTGCTGGAAACCCTCAGGAACCTGATCTGTCTTGACCCCTCCCTCCCTGCCGAGCCCCAGGTCCCAGGAGACTGTCCGGCGGGTTTTAGGTGCTCAGAAACCACAAGCTAAAGGAACCTAAATGGTGGTCGGATGGACGAACGTGAGCCTGTGGCTGTCCTCCCTTCCCGCTCTGTCCCGGGGCCACAGTGAAGTCAAGTGGACGCCCCTCGTAATGAAATGCGAAGCGTGCGCGTGTGGCCATTGGCTCGGAAGCAGGACAGCCTGTTGGGGGTGGGCGCCTGGGGTGCCATCCCACTCTGGTCCAGAGTGAGCATGGTCACGCCGCCTGTTCTGATGCTGAGGTAGAACCCAGCAGGCAGGGTCCTGGCCGGATGGAATTTCTTCCTTTATGTGTGGAAATACCTGTGCCAACTGTGTGTGTGTGTGAGAGAGAGAGAGACAGAGAGAGAGAGAGAGAGAGAGAGAGAAGGACGGGGGAAGCGGATATTGATTTAAAGGTGAAAAATGAATCAGTCTGTGTACGTGCATGCTAAATCGCTTCAGTCATGTCTGACTCTTTGTGATCCCGAAGATTATAGCCCACTTGGCTCCTCTGTCCATGGCATTTCCCAGGCAAGAATACGGGAATGGGTTGCCATTTCCTCCTCCAGGGGATTTTCCTGACCAAGGGATTGAACCCTCATCTCCTGCGGCTCCTGGAATACAGACAGATTCTTTACCAAGTGAGCCACCAGGGAAGCCCAGTCTTAGTCTCTATCAGATGACGAAAGGAGATTAATGCAGACCCAGGGTCAGTGAAGGGGTGCTGTATTGGGTTGACTTGGAAGGTGACAGTTTATCACAGTCCTAACAAACAGGAGAGAAAGCCCAGCGAATGTTCCTGGTTGGGCCCTGGCCTGTGCAAAGGCCCTGGGGCAGGCAGGCAGGTGGTGGATGAGACGGAAACACAGCAAGGAGGCCCAGGTGACTGCTGATGCCTGAGCCAGGGGAGATGGAAGGGGATAGGGTGAGAGAGAGGGCAGTGGGGGGGCTTTGGGGGCTCCTGGCCTCAGTGAAGATGGTGGACTCCACTCTGAGCGATGCAGGAGCTGCTGAGGGGCCGGCCGTGGGCCAGCAGGACCCGAGGTGAGAGGACAGCGCTGGCCACCATGGGGGGAGGGCCTGCAGGTCACCCTGGCCGCCGGCCATGGGCCAGCATGACCCAAGGTGAGAGGACAGCGCTGGCCACCATGCGGGGGAGGGCCTGCAGGTCACTCTGGCCGCCGGCCATGGGCCAGTAGGACCCAAGGTGAGAGGACAGCGCTGGCCACCATGGGGGGAGGGCCTGCAGGTCACCCTGGCCGCCGGCCATGGGCCAGCATGACCCAAGGTGAGAGGACAGCGCTGGCTACCATGCGGGGGAGGGCCTGCAGGTCACCCTGGCCAGGAGCGAAGGTTCGGAAAGATGACCCTCTGAGCTGACGGGCCTGGACGCTTTACCCCTTTCTGATTCAGTCTGTTGGTTTATGATGCCCTAACAAACTCTCATTTTAAAACCGCATTGCACAGATTCTACAAAAATGTATCTCGCCGTCCCTTTTATTGTCTCTTCATTCATTGCCACCACCTCTTTCTTTGACTTTCGATTCTTCTTTTTCTGAATTAGGCTGCAGCGTTGAGTGTTTAATGGGAAAAACCGGCCTATGGATTTATTTCACTTCTGGGCCATCATTAGCTGTTATCTGTGTAGTACTGCTCTGACCTGGGCGTATCTTTGTTTATGCTCACACTTCTCTTTCCCTTTTATTAACATGTCTAGTCGGGTGCACAGTATGGTTATTTTTCCCTGGCTCCTGAAATGGAATCCTTTCTCAGAGATGTATCCCCGTGTTTGCATTGTCTGCTTGGAGAGACACCTCGTGACTTTCGGAGTTCAGGGCGTTTCCTTCTCTGACGTGCTCAGGCCTGGTTTCCGTGGCGTCTGTTTGGGCTGCTCCCCAGCGCCTCCGTTTCCTGGTCCTGGAGTCACAAGATCTGTCCTCGACGGCCTTCACGTGTTTTGAGCTTTCCCACATCTTCCTTTTACTCTCCGTTCTGGGAGGTGTTCCCCAGACTTCCTTCCTTATCATTAGCTCCACTTCCTGTTGCTGTTAAGCCCTGATCAATACGCGGTCTGTGAACTGGAGTGTGTGCTAAGTCGCTTCAGCCGTGTCCGACTCTTTGCGACCCCGTGGATTGTAGCCTGCCAGGCTCCTCTGTCCACAGGACTCTCCAGGAATGGGCTGCCATGTCCTGCCCCAGGGCATTTTCTCGACTCATCTCAGAGCAGCCTCTGACTGTGGGCACTTTATCTTGTCGGATGGAAGTGAGCTTTCTTCCCTGCCCTGGGAGGGCGAGGACAGTGGCTGTTTACATCTCAGTGCTGGCGCCTCGACCCACCCGTAGCTGCTTTCCATCAGCCGTGATCCGCACGGAGCCTCCGCCCGGCGCAGGGACACAGCAGAAAGGGAAGCAGGCCCCTGCCTTTCCGGGTTCCTGTCCTGAGAGCGCCAAGTCAGTCTTCATGAGACTGGGTTAAGATCACTGTGGAAGGGGCGCAGTGCCAGGAGGAAAGTCCGGTCCGGGGCGGGGGTCCCCGTGAGGTGACGGGGGGGCTGCCTTCCTTGCAGGGTCAGGCACACGGCGTTTGGGAGGGCGTGTAAGCTGAGTCTGATTCCTGCAGGGCATCTATCTCTGCACCACCCAGCCCAGAGGAGCCAGCAAAGGCATCGCCCATTTCTAGGCCTCATAGGAGGAGCCTTGCTGGTGTGAAAATCTGAGAAGTGGGTATAAGCTCAGAGCAAAATGAAAGAGTATTAATTTAACCCATGGATATAAAATTCCCTACCTGAGCAGGAACAGTGGAAAGTGGAGAGGAGTGGGGAAAATAGAAAAATTCCTACGATGTTTTGCACAAGAAGGAGCCAGCAAGACAAGCCTATTCTTGAGGTCCATCCAGAAGAAGTGGTTCAACAGTTTGGCTTATTTGAGGGGTAAATAGTTGTAGCTGAAGCTGAAACTCCAATACTTTGGCCACCTGATACGAAGAACTGACTCATTTGAAAAGACCCTGATGTTGGGAAAGATTGAAGGTGGGAGGAGAAGGGGACGACAGAGGATGAGATGGTTGGATGGTGTCACTGACTCGATGGACATGAGTTTGAGTGAACTCCGGGAGTTGGTGATGGACAGGGAGGCCTGGCGTGCTGCAGTCCATGGGGTCGCAAAGAGTCAGACACGACTGAGCGACTGAACTGAACTGAACTGAAATAGTTGTGGAATAAAAGAAGCTTTCATTTGTCTGTTGCCAGCTGAATAATATCTTCACTTATCCCTGCCTGTGTGCCAGATACATCCAGACGGGCAGCCGGCTCAGAACACTCCGTGGATTCTCCCAGGACTCTCTGTCTGTAATCATCCCAGGACTGAAATTGCCAATTCGACACTTAGGAGCCGAGGTGGAGGGAAGCGACCCAGGTCTGTGTGTCTGCACTACAGGGTCTCTCCTCACCTGCTCATTTCCCTCTCGGTTTGGCTTCTCAGCACACGTGAAACCACATGTAATACCCTTCTGCCTCCTTGACGGTCGTTCTGTCATCAAAGAGGCCCCTCCTACTTCTGAACACGTGCTAATATCGGGTTAAACATGCCACTTACAGAAAAGCTGGGTCACAAGCCAACGTCAGAAACACTTTTCTCTTGGCTTTTCCCTTCAGGTGAATTACTTTCAGCAGATATTTACTGAGTTCCCGCTCCATGCCCAGAAGTGAACCAGGAGCAGTGAACCAGGCAAAGATCTCTAGGGAGGTTGAATGATAGTCTCGGGGCTGAATTCAGATGATACGCAGCTGCTGTGGGTGGGTCAGGCAGGATTGGGGGCCCGCAACACTGGAACTTTCTCAAGTCAAAATGACATGGAGCAGAAAAGCCAGGAGCAGAGAGGGCAGCTCTGTCTACAGACCGGGTAACAGAGGCCCAGAGGGGGACAACCCAGAACACGGAGAGTCCAGTTTTTCTTGGAGACCAGTAGCCCACTGCTTGGCCTGTGCAGGTCCTATGTAGGAATTTCATGGCCAGGCCGCCGTGACTAGGGGTGGAGGACGGTCATGTAGGGATGCTGGTTACGGCTTTGTCTATACCGGGCTCCCTGTGAACCATGTCATGTCCATCAGCCCTTCATCACACTGTTTACTGATGTGTCCCTGCATCAGAGTTTATTAAACTGTCCAAAAGAGGCCCTTCTGGCTTGACTAGACTGGCTAGTCTTTGTCGGCCAGGCAGTGAGGCCATAAAGCCCCAGGTGAACCTAGGTCTGCCCAATCTGGGAATCTACGACTTTCCTCTCCACATCTATATTTCTGTTGTGAGGTCTTCTGTATCAGATTCAGGCTCATCTGTCGCTAACCAGCCAGCATCTGCCCAGGCCCCAGGCCAGGCCATAGACACACCTCCACTTTGCAATGTCCAGCAGCGGAGCCATACGGGCCACTGTTCCCGTTTCGGAGATGGACGTGGTCACAGATCTTCTGTGGTGGTCAGGTTTGGAGGGACGTGAATTTCTCTCCAGCAGAGCTGACTTCCCTGAACTGACATCTGACGAGCTCCCACGAATGAGCTGACAGGAGTCGATGCTGGAATCAGCCGCTGAGACCTCAGACCGAGGCCTCCTGCTGCGTGGGGCCCACTCGGTCCATTGAAGAGTCTGATGATTATTCCAACCTTCCCAGGAAATGCTGCTGTGAAGAGCTTTCTTGTCTTCTGTTATTCTGGGTTGCACTGAGTAATTTGCATGTCACTCTTATCTGCTCAAGCAGGGCAATTATTGCTGATTCCTGCCAAGCCTGCGGGCTCCCTACTGGCCCGGCCCAGAAGAGATCCAGCCAGATGAGCTGTGACTGCTGATGTCTCAGGAAGAAAGGAAAGAGAACAGAACAAACCAGCCCTTGTTTCTGATCCTAGATAATGGCTTTTCAAAGGCCCTTGGAAACCATCTCTCCACCTTGCCTGCTCCCAGATGAGAGCAAACGGTGATACAAACACAACAGTCAACACTGTTGGTTCCCATGGGGGAAGCAGATGGAAATGTTGAAAATCTGGACTTCTGAAGTCATATTTCACCCTGTGGAAGGTTGTCCCTTTGCCCTGTAACAGCCCTCTGATGTGTAAAGAAAATGCCTCATCTTTTGGCTGAAACCTCCCTCTGTCCCTCTGTCTCACGGGCGCGGTTTTCAGGCAGTGAGGCCCCCCTCCAGCCAGTCGCCATCCCATGACTTTCATGTCTGGGATACCTGTGCCTTGAACAAACATCATGCCTTTGCAGAGGTCCAACCAGCCCACCACAGAGAGGGCATGCCCCTCCTGTGGCCCGATGCCCTCTCTGCATCCCAGCCCATCTCAGGGTCTGTACACCATTCTTCCACTCCACTCCTAGACTCAGTCTCAAAAGTAAAGCAGAGAACTTATGATCGGCTGAAACCTCATGTTCTGTGCAGATATTTGAATCAGAAAGATCCAAACTGCAGGACTGGTTGTGTGTGAGATTATTCATCTCAGTTTCCTCAATCAGAAGTTGGGAAATAGTCTCTTATAGATTTCTGATTGAGATCAGAGCTAACAGAAAATTGAAAAGTATCTATTAGTAGGTATAAATAAATCTGCCCAGTAAATAGCAGATTTACTTATTCTTGCATAAAGTGCTGTTATAGCAGATGTCCCTCATTTTAGCTTCATGCAATTGATTTTGTGTTCTAATCTTTCATCCATCCGCCCACCCACCTGTCCATCCATCCATCCATCCATCCATCCATCCATCTATCTGTTCATCCGTCCACTCAGTGACTATTTATCAGATGCTCAGCTTGTTCCAGACACTGTGCTCCAATCATGCTAGCTGCTCTTCAGAAACAAACACTCTTCACTGCCAACTGCTCATGTCTTTCCACTGCTCAAGGAGCCCGGAGCCCTGCTCTGAGTTCATCTCCCCAGATCGCTCACAGGAGAGCACACAGCAGCATTATTAGGTCTGTAGAGGAAGCAGGGATAAATAGTAGGGTCTGTGTTGACAACTCCACATCCTCTTGCCTGTATTGCCCAGTGCCTTCCTAGTGGAAACTGAGCTCTTGTTCCCCTAGTATTTACCGACTTCATTCCATGTGCCTAGCCAGATAAAGGCTCCCTGTCAGAGCTACTCCTTCCGAACGTGTAGCTTCCCATAGCCCCTGATGGGATTGTTGTCACTGGTGGTGAATGCCTGGCCTCCCAGGGCTCAGAAGCAGGGAGCTCTGATGGTTCTAGAATGACATGTCGGGAAAGATGATAGGCTTTGGAAATAGAATCCTCTATCAGACCGCTTTTCAAAGTCACACAGCTAATAACTGCTCCCAGTCTTTTTCCTTTCCCTGAAAATAAAGATTGTGATACCTACTTTAAGGCCAGTGTGAGAATGGAAAGTGATAACGTTTGAAAAATAAACATGTGGGATTTCCGCTCAAGATAGAAGACTGAACAGATGTAGAGAGTCCTCTGATTCGACTTCAAACACAGAAATCCTGGATTAAACGTATATTGAATATAAAAAATATAGGTCAGACTGAACATAAGAAGGAGAATCCACTGCATGCTAGAAATACAGATATACGTTCTGGCCCCAAATTAAAATGCTTCATGGTCAACCACTTGCTACTGACATCAGTCTGAAGGTGAAGACCCCAAGTGAAGATTAGCTACCTATATAAAGAACGACATCCTTTGTTAAAGGGGGACTGTAAAATTTATATTTGGTGGCCCAAGTCTTTCAACTTAGCAGTGAGCCAGCCTCCCCGGGCCATCAGTAGAAGCAAAGCATCTCTGATGAAACAAAACTTGAACTTGTAATGTTAGTGGGCACAGGACGTCGATTCTCTGCTAAAGGTGGTGCAGGAACCCTGAGTGTGTTCATGTACACACACAGAACACACACACACACACTTATCCCAGGACAGTGAGACTAACAGGGATCCATGACAAACAAAGGCTCAGATGTAAAGAATCTGTCTGCCAATGCAGGAGACACAGGTTTGATCCCTGGACCAGGAGGGACCCCTGGAATAGGAGATGGCAACCCACTCCAGTACTCTTGCCTGGGATATCCCATGGACAGAGGAGCCTGGCGGGCTGCAGTCCATGGGGTTGCAAAAGAGTCAGACACAACTTAGGGACTAAAAAGCAACAACAAAGACAAACAAGACAAGTGGATGTGAAGCCTTGGATGATATATCACTATCACCGGGGAGGAGAAATAAATATCAGCTCAGAATCTGCTCAAGAAAATAAACAAACAGGGTGAATAAAATCTGGAATAAAAGTATAATATGCTTAAATGGGTAATTCAAAGAGCAGACTACATCAGAAATGAAATGAGGAAAGTAATACAGTGTCTTTGTCCTGGTTACGATGGGCCAAATTACAAGGACCAGCGTTCCTACTGAAAGCAACTAGGAAAGCAGAAAAAAAAAATTAAAATCTGTATGAAGGTATCAGAGCGATACCAAGGAGGAGAAGAATGAAGCAACCAAGGTGTGGAAAAAGGAGAGACTCGCAGAGGTGACCCAGACGCTTGAGGCCAGCGTTCTCTCTAGACCAGCTCTGTCCCGCAGAGCTTTCCTGATGGCAAAGAAGTCCTGCGTGTCCTCTGTCTAAAATGGTAGCTACAGGGCATTTGTGGCCACTGAGCCCTCGAAGAGTGACTATTATGGCTGGGAAACTGACTATTAATGTTTTAACTTTAGTTAATTTAAAGTTAAATACGTAGATGTGACCAGTGGCTACTGTACTGGTCAGCACAGCTCTAGAGGCGTTTGCCAAATTTGGGAAAAGCAAGTGAGAGGCTGGGTGGCAGATGAGAGCTTCAAACTGACAGCTGGAAGAAGGGAACAGGACCCAGATATCAGGGCCCAAAGCCCACTTAGAACTGGGACCGAAATGGATGATGCTAAGTCACTGCAGACAGTAACTGCAGCCAGAAAACCTAAAGACACTTGCTCCTTGGAAGAAAAACCACGACAAACCTAGACAGTGTATTAAAAAGCAGAGATATCAATTTGCAGATGAAGATCTGCATAGCCAAAGCTAAGGTTTGTCCAGTAGTCATGTAGGCATGTGAGAATTGGACCATAAAGAAGGCTGAGCACTGACGCTTTCAAACTGTGATACTGGAGAGGACTCTTGAGAATCCCTTGGACTGTAAGGAGATCAAACCAGTCAACCCTAGGGGAAATTAACCCTTTGTCTTTGGAAGAACTGATGCTGAAGCTGAAGCTCCAATACTTTGGCCACCTGATGTGAAGAGCCGATTCATTGGAAAAGACCCTGATGCTGGGAAAGATTGAGGGAAAGAGGGAGAAGGGGACGACAGAGAATGAGATGGCTGGATGGCATCACTGACTCAATACACATGAGTTTGAGCAAACTCTGGGAGACAGTGAAGGACAGGGAAGCCTGGCGTGCTGCAGTCCATGGGGTCGCAGAGTCAGCTATGACTTAGTGATTGAACAGCAACAACAATCCATCCAGACCTTGGAGGAGGCAGAGATTTCTTTAAAAAGAGCTGAAGATCATTAACACAAAATAATGATAAATCAGTAAATTATGCTCAATTAAAATTAAGGAATTAAATTCATAAAAATTGTATTAATGAAAGATAACACAATCCTCTGACTCTTCACAAATAAGAATTTTGAAAGGGCCAATGAACATCATAAAAAGCACTCAACTCATTAGTCGTCAGAGAGATATAAACTAAATCCGTAAGGCAAAGTGCTATACACCCTGCAGAACAGCTAAACTTTTAAAAGCTAGAAAATACTATTAGTGAGTATATGGAGAAACTGGAAATCTATCACAATAATGATGACAGTTCAAACACCTTAAATTCACAGCATACATCCCCAAATAAATGTGCCCATATAGAATTACAAGTGAGCATGCCTGCTATATCCCATTGGTTTTGTAAATCAACAACTGGAAATAAACCTTGAATATTCATTATAGCTGAATGGATTAATACATCATGGCAGACTCATACGGTCTATGAGAGCAATTATGAAATAACAAAGCTGTGGTTCTGTGGAACAACAGCATGGATGGCTCTCACCAACATTATTTTGAGTGGAAGAATGCGGACACAGGCGCACATTACGTATACACACTTGCATGATTGTGTGTTAGAGATGGCGAAATGACCCACAGTGTCAGAATCCAAGCTCACAGTTACATCCAAAAGGGAGGGATGCTCATGGGGAGAAATCACGGGAGATTTTTTTTTCAATAATGATAATGTTCTATTGTTTGCCCTGAGGTGTGTAGGAAGTAAAGAGATACCTCAAGTAATAGGCAAGTTTGGCCTTGGAGTACAAAATGAAGCAGGACAAAGGCTAATAGAGTTTTGCCAAGAGAACACACTGGTCACAGCAAACACCCTCTTCCAGCAACACAAGAAAGACTCTACACATGGACATCACCAGATGGTCAACACTGAAATCAGATTGATTATATTCTTTGCAGCCAAAGATGGAGAAGCTCTATACAGTCAACAAAAACAAGACCAGGAGCTGACTGTGGCTCAGATCATGAACTCCTTATTGCCGAATTCAGACTTAAATTGAAGAAAGTGGGTAAAACCACTAGACTGTTCAGGTATGACCTAAATTAAATCCCTTATGATTATACAGTAGAACTGAGAAATAGATTTAAGGGACTAGATCTGATAGACAGAGTTCCTGATGAACTATGGATAGAGGTTCATGACATTGTATAGGAGACAGGAATCAAGACCATCCCCAAGAAAAAGAAATGTAAAAAAGCAAAGTGGCTATCTGAGGAGGCCTTACAAATAACTGTGAAAAGAAGGAAAGCAACAAGCAAAAGGAGAAAAGGAAAGATATAAGCATTTGAATGCAGAGTTCCAGAGAATAGCAGGGAGAGATAAGAAAGCCTTCCTTAGTGATCAATGCCAAAAAAAAATAGAGGAAAACAATAGAATGGGAAAGACTAGAGATCTCTTCAAGAAAATTAGAGATACCAAGGGAACATTTCGTGCAAAGATGGGCTCGATAAAGGACAGAAATGGTGGGAATCTAACAGAAGCAGAAGATATTAAGAAAAGGTGGCGAGAATACACAGAAAAACCGTACAAAAAAGATCTTCACGACCCAGATAATCACTGATGTGATCACTCACCTAGAGCCAGACATCCTGAAATGTGAAATCAAGTGGGCCTTAGGAAGCATCCATACGAACAAAGCTAGTGGAGGTGATGGAATTCCAGTGGAGCTATTTCAAATCCTGGAAGATGATGCTGTGAAAGTGCTGCACTCAATATGCCAGCAAGTTTGGAAAACTCAGCAGTGGCCATAGGACTGGAAAATGTCAGTTTTCATTCCAATTCCAAAGAAAGGCAATGCCAAAGAATGCTCAAACTGCCGTACAATTGCACTCATCTCACATGCTAGTAAAGTGATGCTCAAAATTCTCCAAACCAGGCTTCAGCAATACATGAACCGTGAACTTCCAGAGATTCAAGCTGCTTTTAGAAAAGGCAGAGGAACCAGAGATCAAATTGCCAACATCCGCTGGATCATGGAAAAAGCAAGAGAGTTCCAGAAAAACATCTATTTCTGCTTTATTGACTATGCCAAAACCTTTGACTATCTGGATCCCAATAAACTGTGGAAAATTCTTCAAGAGATGGGAATCCCAGACCACCTGACCTGCCTCTTGAGAAATCTTAATGCAGGTCAGGAAGCAACAGTTAGAACTGGACATGGAACAACAGACTGGTTCCAAATAGGAAAAGGAGTCTGTCAAGGCTGTATATTGTCACCCTGCTTATTTAACTTCTATGCAGAGTACATCATGAGAAACCCTGGGCTGGAGGAAGCACAGACTGGAATCAAGATTGCTGGGAGAAATATCAATAATCTCAGATATGCAGATGACACCACCCTTATGGCAGAAAGTAAAGAAGATCTAAAAAGCCTCTTGATGAAAGTGAAAGAGGAGAGTGAAAAAGTTGGCTTAAAGCTCAACATTCAGAAAACGAAGATCATGGCATCTGGTCCCATCACTTCATGGGAATTAGATGGGGAAACACTGGAAACAGTGGCTGACTTTATTTTTCTGGGCTCCAAAATCACTGCAGATGGTGACTGCAGCCATGAAATTAAAAGACACTTACTCTTTGGAAGGAAAGTTATGACCAACCTAGATGGCATATTCAAAAGCAGAGACATTACTTTGCCGACTAAGGTCCATCTAGTCAAAGCTATGTTTTTTCCTGTGGTCATGTATGGATGTGAGAGTTGGACTATAAGAAAAGCTGAATGCCGAAGAATTGATGCTTTTGAAGTGTGGTGTTGGAGAAGACTCTTGAGAGTCCCTTGGACTGCAAGGAGATCTAAGCAGTCCATCCTAAAGGAGATCAGTCCTGGGTGTTCATTGGAAGGACTGATGTTGAAGCTGAAACTCCAATACTTTGGCCACCTGATATGAAGAGCTGACTCATTTGAAAAGACCCTAATAGTGGAAAGATTGAGGGTAGAAGGCAAAGGGGACGACAGAGGATGAGATTGTTGGATGGCATCACCGACTCAATTGACATGAGTTTGGGTGGACTCTGGGCGTTGGTGTTGGACAGGGAGGCCTGGCGTGATGCAGTTCATGGGGTTGCAAAGAGTCGGACATGACTGAGTGAACTGAAGTGAATATACCTATTCTGAAGTTATTATATGCAGGTGATAAAGAGATTAGATGGAAGGAAAGAGTGTATGTCAGTTTTAGAGAGAGCATAAGAAAATAAATCCCCAACTTCTTCAATACGAAGAGAGTAGTTACTATCCAGTGATGAATCAAAAATGGCAGCAAAATGCGTAACCTAAACTTGAGTGGTGAGTGGAGTCGCTCAGTCGTGTCCGACTCTTTGTGACCCCATGGACTGTAGCCTACCAGGCTCCTCTGTCCATGGGATTTTCCAGGCAAGGATATTAAAATGGGGTGCCATTTCCTTTTCCAGAACTTAAATGTGTGAACGCTTAAAAGAAACACCTAAGACTGATAAAGTTATTATGGGGGAGCAAGCAGAGAAAGTAGGGACACAGTGGGCTGCTTTGATTGTGGAAAAGACTTATAGAATTTTACGGGTTTTAAAATCACATAGGACACAATTTTGATGAAAAATAAATGTTTAAGAAACGAATTCTATAGCTATATCACACACACACACATGCATATATATAACAGCAGTAGCTAAAAGGAAACGTATATATATATTTCCATCAAATGCCCATACACATTTATTAAATCATAAGACATAAACTTTCAGAGAAGAGGAGAAGAGGGATAGATGCTTATTCCATTAAAATAGCTGCTGTAAGTAAGACACCACAATCAGACAAGTAGGCACAGGAAGAAAAATCTATATTCTTGTCCACTTTAAACAGATAAATAAATCTAATATCAAGATAACAAGGTATTAAAATACAAGCACACAAAGTTAATCACAGGAGTTTAACAGTGGTTAGAAAAAACTACCAAAGCAATTCTTACACTCAGATAATAAAGGAGACGCTTTAATGATTTTATTAGATACTGGAGAAGCGTTTGATAAAAGTCAATGCTCATTCCTTATAAAAAGCACTTAGGAAACAAAGACAGTAATGCAACACTCTTATCTTGATGAAATGTATCTACCAGAGAACTGAAACCGGCATCATACTTAAAAGTGAAACATTAGTGATATTTTCTAAAAATCAGTCCAGCAGGGATGCCCACTATCCATCACTATTAATATTGTGGTGAAGGTTCTAACCGATGGGAGAATGGAAAAATAACTTAAGAAATATGACAGTATGTATATGCGAATGTTCTTCTCTGCAAGAATGCAGAAGCATAAACTGATGGATGGCTCCAGCCGGTCCTGAGAGTTCAGGAACCTGGGACTGAATATATCAACCTACGAAAATCAATAGTTTTTCTAGAACCAGCAGTGACCAAATAAAAAATGGAATAGAAATAAAAACATTCTATTCACAGCCAAAATAATATTACAAAAACTCCAGGCTATCCTAACCTGCTGAAGAGGTGAAAATTGGCCTGAATGGAAGAGACGTATATGGTGCATCAGAATCGAGCAGCATCATAAGCAACGATCCGAACGTCTCAGTGGCTTCACATAATGCACGCTTTTTTCTTGCTCAAATGATCATTTTGCTGTTTCTATTGAAAATATCTTTATTCTGTCAGCTGCCAATCAACTTTGTATATTTTGTCATTTACCACAGGGGATTTGTCGCTCTTTTCCCATGTGGCTTCTAATTCTTTCTTATCACTAAGCTCTCCCCTGCCATAGGTCCTATAGATACGTTGAGAGACTTTTAATCAAATTGGAAAGTATTTACAAATACCACAAGTTATTATCCATCTGTACTTTTCTTAGCAAGTAGATCGTGGACCATCCAACACCCAAGTCCAGGAGGAAGAGAAGAGTGGTTTGGTAAAGAGTCCCCCTGCAATGTGGAGGCCTAGGTTCCCTGGGTTGGGGAGATCCCCTGGAGGAGGGCATAGCAACCCACTCCAGTATTCTTGCCTGGAAAATCCCCACAGAGAGAAGAGCCAGGGGGTTACAGTTCACGGGGTCTCCCAGGGTCAGACAGGACTGAGCGACTGAGCTCACACGACGCGCAGACTAACAGTGTGGCTCCCCAGGCGGTGCTAATGGTGCAGATCCTGCCTGCTGATGCAGGTGCCTGTAAGAGAGGTGCCCTGGAGGAGGGCACGGCCACCCACTCCAGGGTTCTTGCCTGGAGAATCCCATGGCCAGAGGAGCCTGGCGGGCTGCCGTCCATAGGATTGAAGCATGAGAGAGGTAAAAGGCAGAGGAATAAGCGCCTCGTGATAGTGATGCAACTCACACACACGACGGGACAAACGCACAAGTAGGTGACCTTGAAGCAAGTGGACACACCAGGGAGTTTGCGCCCAAGGTTAAATTAGTAGATGATTAAAGGGGATTTCCAAGCTATGCTCTCAGGGTCTAGTTCATAAATAATGTTGGCTGGTTCACGGCCCACTTGCTAAGAGAAGTATAGCTGGACCATAACTTGCGGCATTTGTAAATACATTCCAATTTGATTAAAAATCTCTTAGTTTTTCCATACGACCTGTGGCAGGGGAAAGCTTAGTGATAAGAAAGAATTAGAAGCCACATGGGAAGAGAGTGATAAATGACAAAATATACACAGTTAATTGGCAGCTGACAAAAATATTTTCAATAGAAATAGCAAAAGATTAATACCCAGAAAAGATTCAATGAGAAAAAGACAAGCCAGTGGAAAATAGTCAATTTTATTGTAAAGTATATGTTCAAAGAACATGAAGCAAAATAACCAACAAATGTTAAAATACATTTTCAAATACAAACCAAAGATTGCTGTTCACTTCTTAGGGTCTCCCTGATGGCTCAGTCAGTAAAGAATCCTCCTGCAATGCAGGAGACCCCTGTCCAATTCCCAGGTCAGGAAGATCCCCTGGAGAAGGGACAGGCTACCCACTCCAGAATCCTTGGGCTTCCCTTGTGGCTCAGCTGGTAAAGAATCCACCTGCAATGTGGGAGACCTGGGTTTGATCCCTGAGTTGGGAAGATCCCCTGGAGAAGGGGAAGGCTCCCCACTCCAGTATCCTGGCCTGGAGAATTCCATGGGCTGTATAGTCCATGGAGTTGCAAAGAGTCAGACACAACTGAGCAACTTTCACTTCTTATAGTAGAGAAAAAGCATTAAAAAATCATAACATCCTTGAATTTGAAAGGAGCATGTATTTATAAAGCCTTTTTACAGGGCAGCTTATTGGTCAAGCAGAATTTAAAATGCATCGGCTCTGATCCAGTAACTATAGTTTAGGAATCTATGTAAATAAAGAACCAATTCATGTGCATGGGACATGTATATATTCATGTAAAAGAAAATGATTCATAACATTATTGTAATGGCAAAAGCGTGAAAATAAATTTAAGAATTATCAAGAGGAAAATAATTAATTGTGTCAGATCCAATCAACAGAGTCTTTTTTTTGTTTGTTTTCCAGGATCATTTTATTTTATTTATTTTATTATTTATTTATTTATTTTTATTTTAATAGGAGGCTAATTACTTCACAATATTGTGGTGGTTTTTGCCGTACATTCATATGAATCAGCCGTGGGTGTACATGTGTTCCCCATCCTGAACCCCCCTCCCACCTCCCTCCCCATCCCATCCCTCAGGGTCATCCCAGTACACCAGCCCTGAGCGCCCTGTCTCATGCCTCGAACCTGGACTGGCGATCTGTTTCACATATGATAATATACATGTTTCAATGCTATTCTCTCAAATCATCCCACCCTCGCCTTCTCCCACAGAGTCCGAAAGTCTGTTCTTTACATCTGTGTCTCTTTTGCTGTCTCACATATAGGGTCATCGTTACCATCCTTCTAAATTCCATATATATGCGTTAATATATTGTATTGGTGTTTTTCTTTCTGACTTACTTGGCTCTGTATAATAAACTCCAGTTTCATCCACCTCATTAGAACAGATTCAAATGCATTCTTTTGAATAGCTGAGTAATATTCCATTGTATCTATGTACCACAACTCTCTTATCTATTCATCTGCTGATGGACAATCAACAGAGTCTTAAAAAGTAGTTAAAAATGGAGATAGATCTTTTTCAAGGCTGACCTGCAAAATTAATAAGATGCATTGTTAAGTGGAAAAAAGCAATTGTAGAAAGGGTATAACCTGATTCCGCTAATGTTAGAATACACACACACCCCCACACCCACGGGGATGGGGTAGGGGGGAAGGGCAGCATGCAGGTGACACCACGGCTTAGTTTGATGGCATCTGGCTACATGTGTGCGTAAGAAGGAGGACATGAGCTGAAAGAGACATTCTACTCCTTTCCCCCGTCCCCGTGTATTTTTAGAATGTTTTAAACATGAAAATGCATCATGTTAAATATATTAAAAAATAATAGAAGACAAAGGAATTAAGTATATGACTTTCCCACTTTATTTCTCCTCTCTTTTTTCACTTATAAGAAAATTCCTTGTCTGGATTAGCGTTTCCTGCAATAGCCTTGCTATGCGCCCCTTCCCCAGGTCCAGGGCTCTCTTCAGTGGTGGATAGTGTGGGGAGGACCCCCACGTCCACGTAGCTACTGGTGCCCACCAGCTGCTGCTGGGAGAGGGTGGTAAAGGCTTAGAGCCTGACCCATCAAAGGAACACCCCTCGCCCCCCGTCCTGTTGACCTGTCCCCTCCAGAGGCTACCTGAGGACCAAGGCCATCCTGGCCCCTAGCGTTACTGATGCTTGCCTCCATGTTGCTCCAGGATATCGAGGGAGGGCCTCCGACTCTGACCCTTGGCGCCTCCCTGCTGGCCCCTGCTTTCTAACCTCTCCGTTTTGATCCTGGTTGGTCTTCATCTCTCTTGTTATCCTTCCTCTCCTTTGATTTCTCCTGCTGCATGTTGGTGTCGCCTGAGCATCACCTGTCAGCCCTTTCCTCTTTCTCATCACCGTCCACGCCAGCAGGCTCCGCCCAGGGTGCATTTCCCAGCTCTGTCTCCAGGCCTGACCTCTGCTCCTTGAGCTCTTAATAGCAGTGGGGAACCTCCACCTCCGTGTGTCCTGATGGCTGTGTCCTTGGGTCTGCTGGCCAGAGCACTTCAGCCTCATGCCCTGACCACCTGCATGTCCCTGCAGGACTGGGGCCACCCCAGGGGAGGAGGTTCACCCGCTAACCGAGACCCATAGGAGCTGCTTGGGGAGCCCAGGAACCCCAGTGCTGCCGCCCCATGGCACCCTGGCTGGTCTCCCGTCCAGAACTCCTGGGCATTCTGCTACAGGATGATGAACACTCTAATCTCACTCTGGAAATTTCCCTGGTTTCCGTGTGTTCTCATGGCCTCTGCCGAGGGCAGATCTTTCATGCTTATCATACGTGCATGAACGTGACACGGAAAAGTGGAGGCTGTGTACCTCCACGGAATGGAACCAGATGCGCAGTAGGTGCTCTCTGAGCATAGTAGGTGCACTCTGAGCATCTGCCAGGTGTCCAGGGCTATACTCAGTCCCTCACACAGAGTCACGAGTCCTCACAGTAACCTTGGGAAGGTGGAAATTGCACTTTCTTTAGAACTGACGAAAAATATGTTCAAACCCTAGTCTCCATTTTCACAGATTATGGCCTTGGAAGAAGTCCTTAAACTCTCTAAGCTTCAGTTTAAAGGTCCTTGGAATCAGCTAAAGAGTAACTAGAAAATCCCTAAATTGTGAGAATTTGAATATTACCTATCTAAATAATCTATGAGTCAAAAAATCAAAGTAGAATCAAGGGACACATTTGAAAAAAAGTGAGCATTAAGATCTAGCATGTCAAACTTTGTGGAATGCAGCTTAAGTCAAGCTCAGAGGGAAATTTAAGCCTTGAATATGTATTATAGAAAAGAAAAAAGGACAATTTTAATAACTTGACCTTAAAAAGAAGACAAAAGTAATTATCCCATAGAGAAAAAAGCATTAATAAGATGACAGTTTAGAAAATCAACTTTATGTCAATAAAATTTTAAGTGTAGACAAAAATGAATGATTCCCCCCCAATGTACAGTTTATTACACAGATCCAAAAGGAATCTATGCCAATTAGCCAGACATCAGGTGTGCCAGTGATTTCTGCCCCGGTTAGGGTGTAGAAGGTCATGAGAAACCTTAACTCTCAGAAAGACGCCAAGAAAAGCCTGAACCAAGAACAGCGGATGAAGTCTCAGTGACATGATTTCCGGAGAGAGATTAAGTCCTTCGTGGGCACACATCAGCTTCCATACCTGCCTACGTGGGGTGGGTGCATGTTTTGAGCATGGATGGGGTCCCAGAGACCTTGAAAGAATGAGGGACAGGGGACCCGGGTTTGGGTGTCCCTGTGGGCTGGCAGGATGGAGGGAGTCTGGAAGAGCTCAGGTCCAAGATGAGGTCCCCTGACCCAGCAATCACCCCCTGCCTGGCTTCTCCCCTCATAGCGTTCTGCTAGGAAAGCAGCTGGACTGGGGGGGCTGGCAGCCAGCAGGAGGCGATGTCTTGGGTACACAGCCAGGGTACACGCCCCTTCCAGACTGGATGCTGATGAGAGAAAACACGCTGTGACCCCACAAATCAGGGGCTGGCTAAGCCGCAGGGGAAACCACCCTGATTCACTGTAAGCCAGAGCCAGCCCCACCCGACGCCCCATTACCAGCCCCTCGCCAAGCACCGCCCCTCTGGGAAGAAACCAGAAAGAAAGGCCCCGGAAAACAAGACGGGGCAGAATACCTCCCACTCTAAGCTGTCTAGTGCCTGGCGTCTGAAGTAAAGTCTCACAGTATTTTCAAACACAGGGAGAGAGCTAAGTGGAGAAGTCGGGTGAAAGATGCTTGATGGATTGGAACCAATGAGCAAGGACTTTCAAGTGACTTTTACACACCTGTAATAGCCAAAAGGAAAAATAATACTATATACATTGTATGCTTGTTACTGTAGACAGATACCAGTACACAGATACTGTTATATAGATATGATATACAGTAGGCTCGGTATAGGCATTCCACCATATGTGCGTCCTATTATATTTTGCTTCTAACAGTCAGTTTCCTTTGAAGTATTTCAGGCAAAAGAACAAAACACAGTCTTTGAATTTACCCATATATATAGATAGGACTATATCAGTCCAGTTCAGTCGCTCAGTCATGTTTGACTCTTTGTGACCCCATGAATCGCAGCACGCCAGGCCTCCCTGTCCATCACCAACTCCTGGAGTTCACTCAGACTCACATCCATCGAGTCCGTGATGCCATCCAGCCATCTCATCCTTGGTCGTCCCCTTCTCCTCCTGCCCCCAATCCCTCCCAGCATCAGAGTCTTTTCCAATGAGCCAACTCTTCGCATGAGGTGGCCAAAGTACTGGAGTTTCAGCTTTAGCATCATTCCTTCCAAAGAAATCTCAGGGCTGATCTCCTTCAGAATGGACTGGTTGGATCTCCTTGCAGTCCAAGGGACTCTCAAGAGTCTTCTCCAACACCGCAGTTCAAAAGCATCAATTCTTCGGCACTCAGCCTTCTTCACAGTCCAACTCTCACATCCATACATGACCACAGGAGAAACCATAGCCTTGACTAGACGGACCTTAATCGGCAAAGTAATGTCTCTGTTTTTGAATATACTATCTAGGTTGGTCATAACTTTTCTTCCAAGGAGTAAGCATCTTTTAATTTCATGGCCGCAGTCACCATCTGCAGTGATTTTGGAGCCCAGAAAAATAAAGTCTGACACTGTTTCCACTGTTTCCCCATCTATTTCCCATGAAGTGATGGGACTGGATGCCATGATCTTCGTTTTCTGAATGTTGAGCTTTAAGCCAACTTTTTCACTCTCCTCTTTCACTTTCATCAAGAGGCTTTTTAGCTCCTCTTCACTTTCTGCCATAAGGGTGATGTCATCTGCATATCTGAGGTTATTGATATTTCTCCCAGCAATCTTGATTCCAGCTTGTGTTTCTTCCAGTCCAGCGTTTCTCATGATGTACTCTGCACATAAGTTAAATAAGCAGGGTGACAACATACAGCCTTGACGTACTCCTTTTCCTATTTGGAACCAGTCTGTTGTTCCATGTCCAGCTCTAACTGTTGCTTCCTGGCCTGCATACAGATTTCTCAAGAGGCAGGTCAGGTGGTCTGGGATTCCCATCTCTTTCAGAATTTTCCACAGTTGATTGTGATCCACACAGTCAAAGGCTTTGGCATAGTCAATAAAGCAGAAATAGATGTTTTTCTGGAACTCTCTTGCTTTTTCCATGATCCAGCGGATGTTGGCAATTTGACCTCTTGTTCCTCTGCCTTTTCTAAAACCAGCTTGAACATCAAGCTGGAGTTCATGGTTCATGGTTGACGTATTGCTGAAGCCTGGCTTGGAGAATTTTGAGCATTACTTTACTAGCATGTGAGATGAGTGCAATTGTACGGTAGTTTGAGCATTCTTTGGCATTGCCTTTCTTTGGAATTGGAATGAAAACTGATGTTTTCCAGTCCTGTGGCCACTGCTGAGTTTTCCAAACTTGCTGGCATATTGAGTGCAGCACTTTCACAGCATCATCTTTCAGGATTTGAAACTGCTCAACGGGAATTCCATCACCTCCACTAGCTTTGTTGGTAGTGATGCTTTCTAAAGCCCACTTGACTTCACATTCCAAGATGTCTGGCTCTAGATTAGTGATCACATCATCATGATTATCTGGGTTGTGAAGATCTTTTTTGTACAGTTCTTCTGCGTATTCTTGCCATCTCTTCTCAATATCTTCTTCTGTTAGGTCCAGACCATTTCTGTCCTTTATCGAGCCCATCTTTGCATGAAATGTTCCCTTGGTATCGCTAATTTTCTTGAAGAGATCTCTAGTCTTTCCCATTCTGTTCTTTTCCTCTATTTCTTTGCACTGATCGCTGAAGAAGGCTTTCTTATCTCTTCTTGCTATTCCTTGGAACTCTGCATTCAGATGCTTATATCTTTCCTTTTCTCCTTTGCTTTTCACCTCTCTTCTTTTCACAGCTATTTGTAAGGCCTCCCCAGACAGCCATTTTGCTTTTTTGCATTTCTTTTCCATGGGGATGGTCTTGATCCCTGTCTCCTGTACAATGTCACAAACCTCATTCCATAGTTCATCAGGCATTCTATCTATCAGATCCAGGCCCTTAAATCTATTTCTCACTTCCACTGTATAATCATAAGGGATTTGATATAGGTCATACCTGAATGGTCTAGTGGTTTTCCCTACTTTCTTCAATTTAAGTCTGAATTTGGTAATAAGTAGTTCATGATCTGAGCCACAGTCAGCTCCTGGTCTTGTTTTTGTTGACTGTATATAGCTTCTCCATCTTTGGCTGCAAAGAATATAATCTCACTAAGCGCAGGCAGCCGCGGGCCGGCTCACTAAGCATGGCTGAGAGGAGCTACCCCACGTCCGACGTCAGGGCCAGCGGCCTAGGGTGCCAGGCTGCGCTGGCGCAGGAACTGCTGAGAGGAGCTACCCTGCGTCCGAGGTCAGTGGCGGCGGCTGGGAGGAGTTACCCCGCATCCAAGGTCAGGGCGGCGGCCAGGAGGAGCTACCCCATGTCCGAGGTCAGTGGCGGTTGAGAGGAGCTACCCCGCGTCCGAGATCAGGTGCAGCCAGGAGAAGCCACCTTGCACCCGAGGCCAGGGGCGGTGACCTTGAGGAGCCACCCACGCCTGAGGCCAGGGGCAGCAGCTGGGAGGAGCAACCCGAGGAGTAGTGGCTGCGCAGCACAGGAGGGCCTAGAGGAGCTATCCCACCTTGAAGGTCAGAAACAGCGGCAGTAAGGAGATACCCCTCTTCCAAGGTAAGGAGCAGCAGCTGTGCTTTGCTGGAGCAGCCGTGAACGCCAAGGTAAGAGAAACCCAAGTAAGATGGTAAGTGTTGCAAGAGGGCATCAGAGGGCAAACACACTGAAACCATACTCACAGAAATCTAGTCAGTCTTATCACACTAGAATCACAGCCTTGTCTAACTCAATGAAACCAAGCCATGCCTATGGGGCAACCCAAGACGGGCAGGTCATGGTGGAGAGGCCTGACAGAATGTGGTCCACTGGAGAAGGGAATGGCAAGCCACTTCAGTATTCTTGCCTGAGAACCCCATGAACAGTGTGAAAAGGCAAAATGGTAGGATACCAAAAGAGGAACTCCCCAGGTCAGTAGGTGCCCAATATGCTACTGGAGATCAGTGGAGAAATAACTCCAGACATGATGAAGGGATGGAGCCAAAGTAAAAACAATACCCAGTTGTGGATGTGACCGGTGATAGAAGCAAGGTCCGATGCTGTAAAGAGCAGTATTGCATAGGAACCTGGAATGTCAGGTCCATGAATCAAGGCAAATTGGAAGAGGTCAAACAAGAGATGGCAAGGGTGAACGTCGACATTCTAGGAATCAGTGAACTAAAATGGACTGGAATGGGTGAATTTAACTCAGATGACCATTATATCTACTACTGCGGGCAGGAATCCCTCAGAAGAAATGGAGTAGCCATCATGGTCAACAAAAGAGTTTGAAATGCAGTACTTGGATGCAATCTCAACAACGACAGAATGATCTCTGTTCGTCTCCAAGGCAAACCATTCAATATCACAGTTATCCAAGTCTCTGCCCCAACCAGTAACGCTGAAGAAACTGAAGTTGAATGGTTTTATGAAGACCTACAAGATCTTTTAGAACTAACACCCCAAAAAGATGTCCTTTTCATTATAGGGGACTGGAATGCAAAAGTAGGAAGTCAAGAAACACCTGGAGTAACAGGGAAATTTGGCCTTGGAATGTGGAATGAAGCAGGGCAAAGACTAATAGAGTTTTGCAAAGGACTATATATACAAGTATATATATTGTGTATATATATGTGCTTAATTGCTCAGTCGTGTCTGACTCTTTGTGACCCCATGGACTGTAGCCCACCAGGGGGATTCTCCAAGCAAGAATACTGGAGTGGGTTGCCATGACCTCCTCCAGGGGATCTTCCCAACCCAGGGATGGAACCCAGGTTTCCCGAATTGAAGGTGGATTCTTTATAGTCTGAGTCACCAGGGGATATATATTTATATATATATAGCTATATTTATTTATCCTTTATGTATATATACAGGACAAAGGGATAGAATATTTCAGAGAGAAAGTAAAAATTCTGAAAAAGACCAAATAGAATTCTAGACAAAAAAGTGCACATCTCAATTAAAAAAGATAAATAAATATGTTTAAAGCACATTAGAGACTGGAAAAGGAACCATCCGCAAAGGCGACGAGAAGTCAATATAAGTTTTCAAAATTAGGCAGAGAGGGAAAAACTGTCAATAGGAAATAGAGCAAGGCATCAGTAACACATGTGTAACATTCGTGAGGCTGGAGTGTAAGAAGGACCAGAAAGAAGAGCGAGGTAGCAAAATGTTCCAAGAAATGCTGGCTGGTTTTTTTTCCAATTTGATAAAAAAGGAAAATCAACCCACATTCTGAGAAGTTCAGTGACACCTAAGGGATTGATTCTGAGTCAAACTGCTGAAAACCCAAGACAAAGAGAAAATCATAAACCTAGCCAGCACGAGGGCGGGGAGGGGGTGGGGGGTGGGGGGGTACCTGCGACATCACAGAAACAGATCAATTACGAGAAAGACTTCGCACCGGAAGCAGCGCAGCCGGGAGAAGAGGAAACGCGTCATCGGGGTCCCGGTGGCAGGGGTTAGCACACAGGGCGCAGAGAGAAGGGGGAAAAGACTCCAGAAACCTGCACGGATGTTCGTTCCCCTGAGATACTGGCTGAATACGATTCTGCAGATAAGTCTCCAGGAGGCAGGTCAGAGAAGAAATTCTGGGAAAGAAGTCATAAGACAAAGGGAAATAAATGTTACAAGAATTAAAAAAAAAAAGAAAGGACCAGAACTCTTATTATTCCTAGAAAATGTTTTGAGTTAGGTAGGTAATCAAAGGAATCCACAGATAAATTATTAAAATGAATGACAAATTATAAGTACAAGAGCAATTAAACCCCCCCCCCTACATTTTTGTATACAGAAAACAACACCAAAATGGGTGATTACAAAAATGACGGAAATTACAAGACGCTGAGGAAAAAATTAAGCAAAAGAAGTATAAGACTTTATTGGGGGGGAAATGAGTCTAGATTAAGAACATTTAAAAAAAACTAAATAAATGGAGAATGATACATGTACATAGAGGACTTCCCAGGCTGAGTAGTAAAGAACCTGTCTGCTAATGCAGAAGGCCCAGGAGATGTGAATTCTATCCCTGGGTCAGGGAAATCCCCTGAAGGAGGATATGGTAACCCACTCCAGAATTCCTGGCTGGGAAATCCCACAAACAGAGGAGCCCAGTGGGCTACAGTCCATGGGGTCACAAAGAGTTGGACATGCTGAATGACTTAGCACACACACACACGTGTGCACAGAGGAGCAGGCTCAGGGTGGAACATGTGTCCCTTGTCACAGACTCACCCCCAAAGTATAAGGAAGCCCAGTCACATGCTGTCAGGGCTGGTCAGACTAAGTCAAGCTGATTCTACCTTCACAGGGAAGAAGAGGGGTTCAGAACACCCGGGAGCCTTTTGCCACAGCAGATAAAATGATTCGCTAGAACAGTGACCCAAGCAAGACCTGTGAGGCCGGCTAAGGACAGCGGCAGAGCTTCGCCTAGAAGACAATATGGCTTCAGGGTGAATCATGAATTTTTGTTATTATTGTTCAGTCATTCAGTAGTCTCCGATTCCTTGTGACCCCATGGACTGCAGCACACCAGGCTTCCCTGTCCTTCACCATCTCCCAGAGCTTGCTCAAACTCACGTCCATTCAGTCAGTGATGCCCTCTGACCATCTCATCCTCTGTCGTCCCCTTCTCCTCCTGTCCTCAATCTTTCGCAGCATCCCAGGGTCTTTTCCAGTGAGTTCACTGTTCACATCAGGTGGCCAAAGTATTGGAGCTTTAGCTTCAGCGTCAGTCCTTCCAATGAACATTCAGGATTGATTTTCTTTAGGATTGACTGGTTTGATCTCTTTGCTGTCCAAGGGACTCGCAAGAGTCTTCTCCAGCACCACACTTTGAAAGCATCAATTCTTTGGTGCCCAGCCTTCTTTATGATCCAACTCTCACATCATTTATTTTTACATGAGTCTTAACACAAGTCACAGTGGAAAACCTGAATAAATTCAATGGCATTAAAAATCAAAACCTTTGTTTAGTAAAAGGATATTGTAAACACAGACCACATCTGCAAGAAGGTATTCACTGATGAGAGGTCAGGCCCTGGACCACAGAGAGGACGCGCACTGATCAACGAGAACAGAGAACTGCCGCAGAAAAGTCAGAGGCTGTGAGAGATGTATCCTAGAAAAAGAAACCAGAATCTTGAGTGAACATATAAAAGAAATCCAAACTCACTAATAATTCAGGAAGCACATTTTACAGTCTCAGTGAGTTACATTTTCATACCTGCTATCTCCTGCTTGAATGTGTCCCCCCAGATATAACCCCCAGTGTGATGGTGTTAGAAGGTGGGGCCTTTGAGAGGGGATGAGGTCATGTGGATGGAGCCGCATGGATGAGATTAGTGTCCTTACAAAAGAGATCCAGAGGAACTGCCTGGGTGGCCTAGTGGTTAAAAATCCACTGTCCAGTGCAGGGGACATGGGTTCAGTCTCTGGTTGGGGAACTACTTTTCCACATGCCGCAGAGCAACTAAGCTCGGGTGCCATAACTACTGAGCCTCTATGCCACAGCAAAGGTCCCACATGGTGCAGCTAAGACCCAGTGCTGCTGCTGCTAAGTCACTTCAGTCGTGTCCGACTCTGTGCGACCCCATAGACGGCAGCCCACCAGGCTCCCCCGTCCCTGGGATTCTCCAGGTAAGAACACCGGAGTGGGTTGCCATTTCCTTCTCCAGTGCATGAGAGTGAAAAGTGAAAGGGAAGTCGCTCAGTCGTGTCTGACTCTTAGCGACCCCATGGACTGCAGCCCACCAGGCTCTTCCATCCATGGGATTTTCCAGGCAGGAGTACTGGAGTGGGGTGCCATTGCCTTCTCTGAGGACCCAATGCAGCCAGAACTAAATGAATAGAGAGATACCAGATCTCCGTCACCCCTTTCTCCATGCGGAGACACAGCAAGGACTCAGCCTCTGCAACCTGGAGGAGGGTTGTCAGGCCCACCCTGGGCTCCCACGGGGCTGGACTTCCAGCCTCCCCAGCTGTGAGAAGTTAATAGTCGAAGTTTATAAGCCACACAGACTGTGGCTTCCTTCTAGCACATTCTTACAGCCCCCTGAGCAGACCATGGCTACACCCACCAGGATGTAAGAATGGCACACACTCCTGGGGGTGGGAAGACGTGAGGAGGAGACACACCTGTGCCGGGCAGGAGGCTGTGCTTGGATCACTGCTCTGCAGGGACGCTCATCAGTCACCGGTAGACGTGAGACGTGCAGTTCCCATCGCCCAGCCAGCAGTCTCACTCAGGGTCTCGTGTTCAGCCTTCACGTGAGTGACAAGGAGCCCCTTACAGGGCTGGTTACTGCTGTTCAAACTAGTCTGCTAAATATAAAAAGTCAGAAACACCAGAAACCCATCAAGAGGAGAATGGATAAATAAGTTGTGGTTTATTCATACAAAGAAACACTTTACAGAGAAAATAAATAACCTGGGATTATGTGTAACAACGTATACAATCCTCACAAATATGGGCTTCCCCGTGGCTCAGATGATAAAGAATCTGCCGCCTGTAATGCAAGGGACCTGGGTTCAATCCCTGGGTCAGGACGATTCCCTGGGAAAGGGAATGGCCACCCACTCTACTGTTCTTGCCTGGAGAATTCTACGGATGGGGAGTCTGATGGTCTACAGTCACAAATAGAGTGTTGGGAAAGCGAGCAGGTTGCAGACAGATTCACACACGTGTGGAGAGTTTTCCGAAGACAAAAATGACGTACCAAGTGCAGACAGACAGAAGGGGAGAGGCAGGCCTGGCGGGCCCCGAGCAGTCCGTCTGGAGGACGGGGCCCGGAAGAGCGGGCTGGGGCCGGGGTGGGTGCGTGGGGCTCTCCCCTGCAGGGGGCAGGGTTTCCCGGGGGCTGCGTGGTGGATGAGCTCACCCCTTATTCCTTTTCTGCGTCACCAGTAGAGCACTGTCCGAGTGTGGATCTCCGGTGGCTTCCCTGGTTTTCCTCCTTCCCTCGGCCGCCTGGGCCAGGCCTTGGCTCTTCCGGCCCCCGCAGGTCAGTGTCTTGCTGACGCTCCCCAAGTGGCCCTATGCTTCACTCCCATCCCAGCCTACCGGTCACACACTTAGGAAGGCTTCCCTGAAGGGTGAGCTTGAATGGCACCAGGTCACCCCACAAACCACGTGGATGCATCTTTCCCGAGCGCCCACGTCACCTGTGAGCACGCCTGATCTTCATTCATTTCTGTCTGGCCTTAGTGTCTGCTGTCTTCTCTTCTTAGAATCCAAGTTCCTGATCCTTGGGCCTTCAGCGCATACAGGGAGCCGGGTACGTGCACAGACATTCACGGCAGACCCTTTATTGAATGAATGAGTGATCCTAGTGTGAATGAAGCAATGGATGTGAGGTGGGCACCATGCCATGTGGCTCCCGGGTACGTTTCTGTTTCCGTTAGGAGGCGAATCCAGGTCCACACGCAGAGCTAGTGGTTGGCTCTGGGCCGGAGGCCTCAGGTCCTCTCCACATGGATGTCTCTAGGGTCCCTGGGAAGGAGGGGTCACTCACAGTCAGCCCGGGCAGAGTGGGAGAGGGGAGAGGAAGGCCTTCTGGGAGGAGACGCTTCTTGAGCCAGACCACACCAGCAGGACGCGTGTGATGGGTACAGGGACGAGCACTGAGGTTGGTTATGTCCCGAGGCCACTAGGGTGGTGGGTCACCGCACGCAGGGCTTCCCTTGGACTCTGCGCCTTCCCATGGCCCAGAGACCGTTGCGGAACATGTGGTGAGTTTGACATCAGTGCTACCTGATGCAGAGCATGTAAGGACCGAGTGGTGGGAGGGCAGGGTCAGGGCCGGCCCTGGGCACTTCTCATCTGCCCCCTCCCAGGGCCCTCACGCAGGGCTGGGGATTCAGCACGAGTTGCCTGACTGCCAGAGCAGGTAGAAATTGTGCGATGCAGCATTTGTCAAAATAAGGACACAACTCATCAGGAGCTTGTCCGAGTTCCCCTGAGCTGTGGCCCGCGAGAAATCCCTTTGGGAGTCTTATGGAGAAAACAAGAGTGCGTATGCTATTTCGTCATCAGCGCCACGCATGCCAACTACAGCAGTAGCACCGTATTATTAATACTTTTTCTCCTAAATTCCATGCTCTCTTGCTCATGTGTGCTCAGCCATGTCTGACTCTTTGTGACCCCATGGACTGTAGCTCACCAGGCTCCTCTGTCCATGGGATTCTCCAGGCAAGGGTACTGGGCTGGGCTGCCACATTCTCCTCCTGAGATCTTCCCAACCCAGGGATCGAAGCCACGTCTCTAGGTCTATCTGCGTTGGCAGGCAGGTTACCACTGTGCCATCTGGGAGCCCAGAGTTCCATACTGTATAATAATTGTTACAACCTCTCTCCACCCCCAGTAGGTGGTGTGCCTGGGAGGCTGAGGTGAGGGCCTAGAGAGAAGGGGGCATTCTACTGGAAGTGGGAGTCCCTGTTATGTAGTGATGAGGGGTTCCAGGACTGCCTATGGAGATGGAATCACTGGAGCCGGAGGGAAGATGGTGGCACCCGCCCCCAGGGCCCCCAAGAGAGCCGAGCCTCCCAGGGCTCACATCCTCAGAGGATGCCTTCTTTGTGGAGTCAGGGTTGCCTGACCCCCAGAAATCAGAATGTCAAGGCTGTGAGAGCCGCTTCTCTCCCACCTGGCCCTCAAGCTCGGACAGCTCGATGTGAAGGCAGGCGGCCAGCGCTTCAGGACGTTGCTCAAGCAGCCCCTGCAGGCATTCGCTTGAAGGGAACAGAGCCGAGAGCCAGCACCAAAGGCCACCTGTGTGGGTCCTTTGGCCACCATCAGACCTTCAAATGACCATGGCCTGGTTGCAGCCACGTGGGAAACCTCGAGCCAGAACTGCCCAGCAGCTCCGGGCCACCTGTCACAGCTCTCGGGCGGTGTTTGCGCCTGGCACGCAGCACGGTGTTGGGGTGAGGTTAATGCTCAGAAAGAAGGAGCGGCTGCCATCATCACAGAAAGACAGCTCCATATGCTGACGGTTGTCCTAGATTATCCAGGACGCATCTTCCCTCGGGCTCAACCCGTGTCCACAGTGCCCCCCAGGGAGGCTCTTGCCAACAGGCTTCCGGATGATGTGTCCGCACCATCGGACCCTTGCTCTGAACCACTCTGCTTGAGTCCTTGGGGTAAGGGAGGCGCTCAGGACACTCCCAGGCAGGGGCCGGCCTTTGTACCTTTGGAGGACACAGCCGGATAGCTCAGCTACAGCGTCTTTGACCTTGAATGCCCTTCGCGAGCTCCTTACACTGCAGCTGTTCTTCCTGCTCGGTGCATCTTGAAGCTTATAATAAAATTTAATAAAAGTCCTTCCCGGGGAATTCCTTTGTTCTTTGAGCAGCTCTTTGTTTCTCACATCCTTAGAGGGCCCACGTAAAGCAACAAGGGACCGGGTGGAGGAAGGGTTAAGGATGTCTGATTGAGTCTTAAAGAGCCCGATCAAGGCCTGTGCCCAACCGGAATGATGCGAGCCAGCGTCTCGGGAAGACAAGACATTGCTTCTCTGCTCTGCCTGCTAAGGAGGCCTGGATTTCCATAAGTAAGTAGATAAACACGACGTGCCGCAGGCAGACAGGGAAGGCAAGAGAGAACACACTGTTCATTAACTTCTCATCTCCTAATAGGATCACAATGGGCTGAGCAGCCTTTCTGCTTGAGTACCTCCGTACAAAGCCCCATCTGGGCCCCAGCCACCTGGGAATCCAGATTAGGCTCCTGGAGCCTCGGAGGCTGGCTGTTTGTTCTTTATCGAGAAAGGCTCCTGAGTTTGTGCCAGGAGGTCCCTCATGCCTGCCCTGTCTGAGCCGAGCTTGGACTCGTGTGGGTGAAGGGCAGCCCCTGCCCCCAGCCTCTGAGCAGGAAGCCCTCAGTGCAGGGCTGTGGAGCTGGCCTGCTGCTGGTAGCTCTCTCTAGGTTGACCAGCACCACAGGAAGCTGTAGACAGAAGCAAGGTCCATGGACCTGGAGCGATGGATGCTCTTTAGAACAGAGGCGCAGATGTATTCCAGGGCTGAGAGTGGGGGATCAGAGCCCAGCCTGGCCCAGAGAAGCGTGAGCTCCAGAGACGGGCCATGAACACGGCTCAGGCCACCAGCAGAGAGGAAACGCAGCCCACTCAGTTTCGGTCCTGTTTTCCTTTCCTGCCATCACAGAGTTTCAACTCACATGTTCCCGGAAGCCGTGGCCATCAGAGTCCCTGCGAGGAGGCGCAGCGTTCTCCGCTGTGGACTGTCTGCACCAGTGGTCCTGAAGTCTTCCTTACATTCCGTTAGAAGACACCTCTGTGCATGGCTTCCACCTGGGTGCATGCTCTGTGACCCTCAGGAATAGAGCCACGGAGCTCAGAGTGGCTAGCTGAACACGTTCAGCCCTTGGTATCCACTGGGTTTGGTTCTAGGACCCCCAGATACCAAAACCCAGGCATGCTCAAGCTCTCACATTAAAGGGCTTATAACCTAAGCACCTTCTCTTCTATACTTTAAATCATCTCTAGATTACTTATAATACTTAATACAATGTAAATGCTATGTAAATAGTTGAAAATCAATGTAAATGTTATGTAAATAGTTGCCTTCATGCAGCAAATTGAAGCTTTACGTTTTGAAACTTTCTGGGTTTGAGGGGTGGGAGTATTTTCTATCCTTCCATCCATGGTTGGTTGAGTCTGCAGAGGCAGAACCTGAGGATACAGGGTTCCACTGTACAAATCACCCACCCCAGCCAAGAGTTCAGTCCACACTGAGCTTATTCGATGAAAAATGTACCCACACCATGAAGTCTCTGAGGCTGAAAATCTGCCTGGGGCTTTCTACCTGAGCACACACCTACAGGGCCCCCAGCCCTCTGCCTGTCATCCTAGGAAGTCCAGATCCTATTCCACCAGGGTTTTTTTTTTTTTTTTCCGCTCAGTCATTTCTGACTCTTTGTGACTCCATGGACTATACAGTCCATGGAAATCTCCAGGCCAGAATACTGGAGTGAGGAGCCTTTTCCTTCTCCAGGAGATCTTTCCAACCTAGGGATGGAACCCAGGCCTCCCACTTTGCAGGCGGATTCTTTACCAGCTGAGCCACCAGGGAAGCCCAAGAACACCGGAGTGGGTAGCCTATCCCTTCTCCAGCAGATCTTCCCGACCCAGGAATCGAACCGGGGTCTCCTGCATTGCAGGTGGATTCTTTACCAACTGAGCTATCAGGGAAAAGAAATGTTAAATTGGTTTCCCATCACCCACTTTAATTAAGCCCAAATCCTCTGCCTGCCCTTCAAACCTTCTCTAAGCCTCCCCACCTGGATCATGCCTGTAAGTCTTCGGGGTTCTGCTTTATGGGTCCCATGCTCTCGCTGCACTTTGGGAGGAGAGCACCATGGTGAGGGCGTGGGCTTGGGGTTCAGACAGACCTGGGCTCGGACGTGTAATCTGTATAAGCCTCAGTTTCCTTATCTATGAAACCAGTCCCTGCCTCATAGGGTTGCAAGAGGGCAAAATGTAGACTCCTAGAAAGACAAGGAAGCCTGGCATGCTACAGTCCAAGGGGTCACAAAGAGTCAGGCATGACAGCGACTGAACAACAGCAAACGGCAACCTGGAAAGAGGATACGATGCCCAGCACATTGCTTGCTCCGTCACCAAGCACCAATAATCACTATGACTCTCACTGTGAATGCAAAGATTATCACTTTCATTATAATCATCACCAACATATCATGGATCACAATCATCAGCACCATCACCACCACCATCACCATCACCACCATCACCCCATCATTACCTTCATCACCATCAGCACCATCACCACCATCAACACCACCATCACCACCATCACCACCATCACCACCACCATCATTACCATCATCACCATTGTCACCATCTTCAGGGTCCTCACTGAACCTCTGGGTAGAGTATTGACCGGGTACACTGATGTTCAGCTGTGTCAGAGGAGAACCCGGTGACTCTGGTGTTCCTGGACGCTTTTCAGAAAGTGAGCAATGCCATGGAGGAGCTTCTCACCTGCCCTCCTGGATTTCTCTCATCTCTTCTTGATGTTGTGTCAGAGTCATCGTTTGTCCCCGATGCTCCTGATCATGCAGCTTAACTGTGAAGCCAGTTGTCAGTTCAGCATTTTGCTTTTGCAGACATCACACCTCCAGAATTATATGCACAGTGGGGTGGGGGGCAATGCAGGGAGGGTTCCCGTGTTCCTGTCACTTGACTGCAAACATAAAGGGCAACAAGGAGCAGTGGAGATGAAGGGGCTGGCAGTTTAGAGCAACAGAGAAGAGGCCAAGTGACTGAGCAAGAGGCCAGGGAACAAGGGAAGGGGGAGGCCCAGGAGGTGGGCACTTTATCCTCTGCCTTCCTACGCACGTCCTGGTTACTCTGGGCTTTATGCTCAGTGCCCTGGGAAGCATCTGAGTGTGGTAACAGTGGTGCGACTCCATCCTGCTGGGCCTGCAGTGGTGTCCACCAAGATGTGAATGTTGTCCCCACCAAATGGAGACTGGTGCCCTTGCTTCATCCACCTTTATGTTTCTGGAACTGCACGCACCAACCCAAACCTGGAGAGCATCAGTTTCTCAGGAGGGAGCATGCTTCTTGAGGGTTGGGTTGTCATCTGTTCTTGGAAGATTGAGCACCCAGGACCCAACAAAGCTGCAGCTCCTTGGTGGTAATTAACCCACCAAACCCCTGGCCGCTTCTCCTTCTGTGCTGACTCCCCATCAGGGCCCTCCAGAACTCAGCAAGGATGCGTGTCCTGCAGCCCCACCAGGGTCTGAGGCGTATCCGTGCTGGCCCAGGACCGTCTCCCTCCTTCCAGCCTGCAGCACTACAGACACAGAGGAGCTAAGTAGATATTACTAAGAGGAAAGAGAATTTACAGCTTCTTAAAATGGTTTGAAGTTCAGAAACAGAGAGAGACCGAAAAAAAAAAAATTAAGGAAAACTTTCCTAGACCCTGCACAGTCTGAAATTTTTAAACTTGCATTTCAAAGGGAGTTGGAACTTCTTCCCAATTCATTGAGCTGCTCCTTTGCAAACTCCGCTTGATTTCTGAGCTCATCATGAAGTTTATGAATTTTGTATTTTTACAGCAGAGCTCTTTGAAGTTTTATCCTTAAAAAGCAAAAACAAAACCTAAGTGTGACTTTTTTAAACAGAAAAGCGCATGCAGCTGCTACCAAGTTCACGTTTGACAACATTTACGTTCACATGGGGAGCTGAGACGCGAGCGCGAGAGCACACGGCTCTGTGGAGACTCACAGTGTGGAGGGCCAGCAGCCGCTCAGAAAAGTAAAGCTGAGCCCTGCCAGGTGATGCAGGGACGGGACAAGACGGGACAAGACATGACCCTGCTGGAAGGCAAGCTGCTAAAGGGGGTGTTTAGAAACAGTCATCATTGCAAAACGCTAACACAATACAAAGTCTGCCCATTAAGTGTAGGGTCCTCATGCAGACGTGTATTTACATATACATGCACTGTGCATTTCTGCATGTGACAGATGTGTCATGTGCATGCATGCATGTCTGTGTAGATATATATACATATGATACACATTTAGATATATATACATATGTGTGTGTTATATATGTGTGGGCTATACAAGTATATATTATACTTATATATAATATACATTATACATTTATAAATATTATATATATGTAATATAGAGGAGAGTGAAAAGTTGGCTTAAAGCTCAACGTTCAGAAAACGAAGATCATGGCATCCAGTCCCATCACTTCATGGGAAATAGATGGGGAAACAGTGGAAACAGTGTCAGACTTTATTTACATGGGCTCCAAAATCACTGCAGATGGTGACTGCAGCCATGAAATTAAAAGACGCTTACTCCTTGGAAGAAAAGTTATGACCAACCTAGAAAGCATATTCAAAAGCAGAGACATTACTTTGCCAACTAAGGTCCGTCTAGTCAAGGCTATGGTTTTTCCTGTGGTCATGTATGGATGTGAGAGTTGGACTATGAAGAAGGCTGAGCACTGAAGAATTGATGCTGTTGAACTGTGGTGTTGGAGAAGACACTTGAGAGTCCCTTGGACTGCAAGGAGATCCAACCAGTCCATTCTGAAGGAGATCAGCCCTGGGATTTCTTTGGAAGGAATGATGCTAAAGCTGAAGCTCCAGTACTTTGGCCACTTCATGTGAAGAGTTGACTCATTGGAAAAGACTCTGATGCTGGGAGGGATTGGGGGCAGGAGAAGAAGGGGACAGCCGAGGATGAGATGGCTGGATGGCATCACGGATTCGATGGACGCGAGTCTGAGTGAACTCCAGGAGTTGGTGATGGACAGAGAGGCCTGGCGTCCTGCGATTCATGGAGTTGCAAAGAGTGGGACATGATGGAGCGACTGAACTGAACTGAATTGAACTGATTTATATATATATATATATATATATATATATATGAGAAGGCAATGGCACCCCACTCTAGTACTCTTGCCTGGAAAATCCCATGGATGGAGGAGCCTGGTAGACTGCAGTCCATGTGGTCGCTAAGAGTCGGATACAACTGGGTGACTTCACTTTTCACTTTCATGCATTGGAGAAGGAAATGGCAACCCACTCCGGTGTTCTTGCCTGGAGAATCCCAGGGACGGGGGAGCCTGGTGGGCTGTCTGTGGGGTCACACAGAGTCGGACATGACTGAAGCGACTTAGCAGCATATACACACACACACACACACACACACACACACACACACACATCTGAATTTAGAAGTTTAGATGGTTTGAGTTTCCCAGTGCTGAAGTTCAGGGAGACAGTGGATATTATAGTTTGAGGAGGAGAGTGAAAGGAAAGGCTAATTAAAAAAGAAATAAAAAATTAAACATGTAGATCAATAAATGATGTGCTTTTATGCATTTTTGTAAAGTATGGACATGACTACACATCCATGCATGCTAAGTCACTTCAGCTGTGTCCGACTTTGTGACCCCAAGGACTGTAGCCCGCCAGGCTCCTCTGTTCGTGGGACTCTCCAGGCAAGAATCCTGGCGTGGGTTGCCATGCCCTCCTCCAGGGGGTCTTCCTGACCCAGGGGTCAAACTCCCATCTGCTGTGTGTCCTGCACTGGCAGAGGCGGGCTCTTTACCGCTAGTCCCATGTCAGGAGCCATAAGTGTGTATATAATAAATCAAATTTAGAGTAAAAAGAAAGTGAGGGCTGGGTGACCCTCAGAGGATGAAATGAAATGGAATAGTGTGTAAGAAAGTGCCTCCTGAGTGGGAAGTGAAGTTGGGCTGAAATTATTACAACTGCTGTCAAAGTTGCTATTACTATTGCTATTGCTATCACTAGAGTGAGGTCAGCCAGGATGT
The DNA here is from genome assembly GCF_001704415.2 of Capra hircus. Taxonomy (NCBI): domain Eukaryota; kingdom Metazoa; phylum Chordata; class Mammalia; order Artiodactyla; family Bovidae; genus Capra; species Capra hircus. The sequence continues at coordinate 116,714,643 of NC_030812.1, forward strand.
GGGCTGTCCTGGCCCCTGTTTCCTTCTCAACAAACATCACCCTGCATGTCTCTGTGCACTGATTCTAGCTGGATGTGTCTTCTGAGCCTGGCCAGGCTTCAGGAGCGTGTTCTCCCTGGGGGTTTGACCCCAGGCATGCATTCTGCCATCTGTGTTCTGGGGTGGCCCCACCCCACCAAAGTACCCACTCAGCGTACAGTCCACCATCTTCTTCTCCCTGAAAACCTCTTCTAGAATGACCCTGGGTTGGCCACTGACCCCCAGCTGTGACCTAAGGATCAGAGCTCCCTGTCTCAAAGGAAAGCTGGCTCTCATCTGCAGGGCTGCTGGCCATTGGTGAGCTGTGGGCAAGATGCTCCAGGGACTGGCCATGGAGATAACTCTTCATCTTACCCTGAGCTCCCAGGCACCAACCGACCCTCACTCAAGCCAGCAGCATGTCCATCGCCGACTGGATGTAAGTCTGTGTGCCACCCCCCGCCCCAAGCAGCTAGTGTTTATCCTCAGTTATCAAGTATGTAGGACTCCCCAGGTGGTGGCAGTGGTTATGCAGGAGACATAAGGGATGCAGGTTCGATCCCTGGATCTGGAAGATCCTCTGGAGAGGGCATGGCAACCCACTCCAGTCCTGCCTGGAGAATACCAGGGGCTGAGGAGCCTGGCAGGCTACAGTCCATATAGTTGCAAAGAGCTGGAGATGACTGAAGCCGCTGAGCACTCACACGCACATCAAGGGTGTGGAGAGCTGGGGGAGCCCCGAGATCACTGTGGCAACAGAGCAGCTTTCCTGGAGCCGTCCTAAGCGGCAGGGAAGACGGATGGGAAAATTACCCATGGTTCCCTGGGGACAGTAGTGAAGAGGTTGCAAGAGAGCTGAGGAAAGCATTAGGAGGTGATGATGGAAAGGCAGACTGAGAAAGCCATGAAGGACAGAATTAAGATTGGATTTATGTTTGGGGACAAGAAGAGCCGCCAGATACTTTAGAGTAGGGAGTGAGCAAAGGTCTCCTAGTCTCACGGCCGTGGAGAAGTTGGCTTGGAAGCGTCTAAACTGCAGAAGATAAGCAGGCACCAGGTCTTAATCGACCCGTGGCAGGATGTCTGCTGCAACCAGTGTTCTCGCCACTTTGGGAACAGGGTTTCCCCCAGGAAGGTCTACCTGAAGCTGTTGCTGGGTCCCTGGCAACATGACCCCAGCATTGGTGTGATTGCTCATTGTTCTGTTGTTCAGTGCCTAAGTCGTGCCTGACTCTTTGCCACCCATGCGAGGCAACACGCCGGGCTTCCCTGTCCTTCACTATCTCCCAAAGCGTGCTCAAGCTCATGTCCATCCAACCACTGAGTCAGTGATGCCATCTCTGTCGTCCCCTTCTCCTCCTGCCTTCAGTCTTTCCCACCATCAGGGTCTTTTCCAATGCGTCAGCTCTTCACATAAGGTGGCCGAAGTATTGGAGCTTCAGCTTCAAACAGGGAGCAACATAATTGTTCATATTCCTCCTGCTGAGAACATGGACATATCATAGTGATTATGTATAAAACAAACGTGATGCTATTCTGAAAGGTGGAGGGAAGACAGGCTGGCTCGGGATCTTGTGACTGAGAAAACAGAACCACCGTGTGTCCCTGGGTTTTGTCTTGGTTCATATGTCCCATTCTGGTGAAGCTGGAAAACCAGAAGCACCAACAGGCTTGGACAGAAAGCCCCAAGAATCAGGAGGGAATAGCCTCTGTTCCAGCCAAGGCCATAGACAAAGCTGTGGCCCCAGCCTCACCCATGCCAGCAAAGGACAAGTGCAGACTGGGGACTTCCTCTCGCCAGGCAATAAGGAAGCATTCCAACACCTGACCCGCCTGGGTCACACCCAAGGGGCTGAGTAGGGAAAACCCTGCCCCCACCTCCCAGTGTCAGTGGGGAGCCCCACATCCACCCAGTGGCAGTGAGAAAGCTCTCCCCTTCCCCAAAGAGTTGGTTTCGTGGAAGGCCTGGTGAGCAGTCAGGATCTTCACCATCACCAGTGGAGGGGAGGCTGCCTCCCACCCCCAGCGGTCGAGACGCTCCCTCCTGGAGCAGAGGCCAAGTTAGTTCCTGGACTTCTACCCAGTGGTGGCGGAGTGGTCCATCTGCTCCCACAGTTCAGTTCAGTTCAGTTCAGTTGCTCAGTAGTGTCCAACTCCTTGCGACCCCATGAATCACAGCATGGCAAGCCTCCGTGTCCATCACCATCTCCCGGAGTTCACTCAGACTCCCGTCCATTGAGTCCGTGATGCCATCCAGCCATCTCATCCTCTGTTGTCCCCTTCTCCTCCTGCCCCCAATCCCTCCCAGCATCAGAGTCTTTTCCAATGAGTCAGCTCTTTGCATGAGGTGGCCAAAGTACTGGAGTTTCAGATTCAGCATCATTCCTTCCAAAGAAATCCCAGGGCTGATCTCCTTCAGAATGGACTGGTTGGATCTCCTTGCAGTCCAAGGGACTCTCAAGAGTCTTCTCCAACACCACAGTTCAAAAGCATCAATTCTTCGGCGCTCAGCCTTCTTCACAGTCCAACTGTCACATCCATACATGACTACTGGAAAAACCATAGCCTTAACTAGATGGACCTTAGTCGGCAAAGTAATGTCTCTGCTTTTGAATATACTATCTAGGTTGGTCATAACTTTTCTTCCAAGGAGTAAGCATCTTTTAATTTCATGGCTGCAGTCACCATCTACAGTGATGCTGGAGCCCTAAAAAATAAAGTCTGACACTGTTTCTACTGTTTCCCCATCCATTTCCCATGAAGTGATGGGACCAGATGCCATGATCTTCTTTTTCTGAATGTTGAGCTTTAAGCCAACTTTTTCACTCTCCTCTTTCACTTTCATCAAGAGGCTTTTTAGCTCCTCTTCACTTTCTGCCATAAGGGTGGTGTCATCTGCATATCTGAAGTAATTGATATTTCTCCCAGCAATCTTGATTCCAGCGTGTGTTTCTTCCAGTCCAGTGTTTCTCATGATGTACTCTGCATAGAAGTTAAATAAGCAGGGTGACAATATACAGCCTTGACGTACTCCTTTTCCTATTTGGAACCAGTCTGTTGTTCCATGTCCAGTTCTAACTGTTGCTTCCTGACCTGCATACAGATTTCTCAAGAGGCAGGTCAGGTGGTCTGGGATTCCCATCTCTTTCAGAATTTTCCACAGTTGATTGTGATCCACACAGTCAAAGGCTTTGGCATAGTCAGTAAAGCAGAAATAGATGTTTTTCTGGAACTCTCTTGCTTTTTCCATGATCCAGCATGAGAGGCCTAATCCAGAATCTCATAAAATAGCATCCAAAGTGCCCAGTTTTCGACTGAGCTTCACGCATCTTACCAAGAACCATTAAGATCTCAACTTGAATGAGAAAAGACAATCATGGCCAACATTGAGAAGACACAGATGTTAGAATTGTCTGAAAAGGATATTCAAAAAGTCATGTAAAAAGTACTTTGAAGAGCAATTTCAATCATTTAAGACAAATGAAAAAAATATATAAAGTCTCCACAAAGAAATAAAAAAGCTCAGAACTGAAACTTTTAGACCAGAAGATGGAAGTTACAGAACTGAAAAATAAATGATGGAAATAAAAGTCCTCAGGGAGCTCAGCAGTGAATGAAAAAGACAGAGCAAAGGATCAGTGAGCTGGGCAAGACTAACAGGCATCACCCAGCATGGACAACGAGAAAATAACAAAAGAACTGATTAACTACCCAAAAATCAGCTGCATCGCCAAGGTATGGAGGAGCAAAGCAGAGAATTTAACACGTGTCAGGGGAGTCCCAGGAGAGAGGAGAAAAAGGGTGGGACTGAAAAGTATTAAAAAAAGAGTAATGGTTAAACAACTTCCATTTTTGATGAAACACATGAACACTCGATTTCAGTTGAGTTGAGCAAAGCACAGTAAGACAGACCAAAAATGTTACCTGTAGGTCTAAGTTTTTTTTACTGGAGAATTTCCCAAGCATTTAAAGAATTAGTATGAATTTTTGATGATCAGTTCCAGAAAATGGAAAAGTATAGAATATTTTTCAACTCAATATCAGAAGCCAGTGTTATTGATACCGGAGCCAAAGCCAGAAAAATTTAAAAATAAAATATTTCAGATTAATATTCACATATGGCTATGGATGCAAAAATTGTTACCAATATACCATCAAGAATTCTTAACAAAACACATTGATGTACCGGTGAATTATATACTGTGACCAAGTGAGATTTAGTTCAGGGATCAAGACCAGATCAATATTTAAATATCAATAAATGAGGCACACCGACTGCACGTGTGTGCTAAATTGCTTCAGTGGTGTCCAGCTCTTTGCGACCCTAGGCATTATAGCCTGCCAGGCTCCTCTGTCGCTGGGATTCTCCAGGCAAGAATACTGGAGTGGGTTGCCATGCCCTCCTCCAGGGGATCTTCGTAAACCGTGGATCAAACTCACGCCTTTTGTGTCTCTTGCACTGGCAGACGGGTTCTTTACCACCGAGTCACCTGGGAAGCTCTGTGAAACATCATAGTGATAGGCTAAAGAAATAAATTTACAGTCGTACAAAAAGCATCTGACAAAATTCTCCATCCATTCAATATAGATATATTTAAAGAAAACACTCTTGGAAAATTAGGATTAGAGAACTTCCCTAGCTTGGGTAAGAACACTACAAAACTGCTCTTTAAATAAGGTCCCATCTAATGGCGAGGGGCTGAATGATCTTCTTCTGAGTGGGAACAAAGCCAGGGTATTTTTTCCTCCTCACACCTATTCAACACAGAGCTGGCAGTGCTAGCCAGTGAAAAATAAGGCCATAAAAGGAAATAAAGACTGCACAAGTTGGAAAGAAATAAACAGAATGGCTACTATTTACAGATGACAAGATTGTCTACCTAGAAACTCCATAGGAAGGTATATACAAAAAATAATCACCTGCTTCTAATCACTGGATCTATCAGTGTCACAGAATGCAAAGTCCCATGGAAACTGATGCTTAAAAACACACAACACCATTTCTAATTGGTCAGAACAAGTCCTTAGGTGTATTTGCACAGCTAAGTATTTGTAAATGTAACAAATACGTGAAGGGCTTGAATGTTGAAATGTTGAAATGATCCAGTGCTGGTGAAGGAAACCAAGAACCTAAATAAATAGAAAGACATGCATTCGCATGGACTGAGGGTCCCGCATTGTGAAGGTGGCAACTCTCCCTTCAACTGATGTGCTCGTTTAATCTAATTCCTTAACAATTCCAGCAAGACACTTTCGTAGCTATACACAGGTTTCTTCAAAAATTTATATGAAGATGCAAAGAAGTTAGAAAACAAAACAACCTTGGAAAAGAAAAATAAAATGCGTGAATCCCTCTACTCGATTTCGAGAGTTGTCACATAACACCAGTAGTCAAGACTGAGTGGTGTTGGCGAAGGACAGACACACAGACGAAAGGGATGGAACCTAGAAGCAGCTGCGCACGAGTACGGTCAGTAGACATATGGTGGAGGGGAGTGGCGCTGGAGCAGCTGGAAATCCACACGCAAAAGGGAGAGAAGGAAAACAACCTCAGCTTAAACCTTACAGCTTACCCAAAAATTAATTCAAAATGTATCCTCATTTAAATGTGAGATGTAGAACATTAAATGTTTAGAAGACTACATAGGAGGAAATATACAGAACCTAAGGCATGGAAAGTAGTTCTTAGCAATGACATCAAACACATGATTCAAAAAGGAAAAATATGGTCAATTGATCTTCATCAAAAGGAAAACGTTTGCTCTGCAGAAGACTATGTGACGAGGATGAGAGTACGGGAAACAGATGGGGGGGAAGTATTTGCAAACTGCAGACCCGATTAAAAAAACAGGTTTCTGGAAACTATAAAGAACTCTCAAACACAACATTAAAAAGTTAAATAAATAAAAATTACTATCCCCGACTTAAAAATCCAATAGAAAATGGGCAAAAAACATGAAGACATTTCACTGAATAGGATGCGCAAATGGCAAGTAAACACAAGAAAGATACTTAACATCACTACCATTAGGAAAATAACGAATTAAACCATGATAAGATTTCACCCACATTCATTAGAACAGTTAAAGCGAAAACAGGTAAAGCAAAAAATAACTATAATATCATAAACTGGCAGGGATGAGACAAACTCCATCACTCATTTATTCCTGGTGGGATGAAAAATGGTATAGCCATTATGGGAAATACTTGTCAGCGCTGTATACATTAACCACACAATTTGATCCAGAAATTACACTCCTACAGATTTATTCCAGAAAAATAAAACCTTAAATCTGCAAAAAAAAAAAAAACCAAAAACCTGTAAACAATTGTTCATAGCAATTGCATTTATGATATCCCAAACCTAGAAGCAACCAAATGTTTCTCGGCAGGTGAATGTTTAAAAACACTGTAATCCATTCATACCATGGAATGCTACTCAATAAAAAATAAGGATGAGACTTTAAAGATACAAATCTTTTATGAATCTGAAATCTCAAGGACATTGTGATGAATGAAAAAGCTGGGTCAAAAAGGAACATGCTGTGTGATCCCATATAGATTAAAAAAAAAAAATAGATGAGTGATTGTCAGGGATTTGGGACAGGGTGAGACAGGAAGGTGGGTGTAACAAATGTGAAGCGTGAGTGGCGTCTTCACGGAGATGGAACAGTTCCGTGTCTCGATTTGGTGGCGGTTGCAGTAATCCACACCCATGATAAAGCGAGATAAAACTATACCCACACATTGCACAGAGTTCAATCCAGACTTTCCCCTTGTGCTAAAATTAGGGAAGATGTAACCCCTGGGGGATTCTCAGTGCCTGTCGCCTCTGTAATATTTTCAAAACTTCTTGTGAAGCTATAATTATTTCAAAATAAAAGGTTCGAAAGCAATAGCCAGATTAAAGTAGCGCAGTGCACATAGAAAGACAATAACAGAAGACTTCAGTTCAGGAACAACACACATCAGACTACAGGTAAGTATCATCTTTAATGCGCTGAAAGAAAGAAAAAAAAATCTGTCAATTTTTAGCCGATTAAATATCTTCAAAAAACCAGACTTTTCAGGCGTGCAAAACTGAACGGATTCAGCACCAAAAAATCCATCCCACAAGAAATGTTAGAGGAAGTTCTTCAGCAGATGGGAAGCAATGCAGATGGAAAGCTGTCTCTACATAAAGCATTCCACGATGCTGGAAGCGGAAACTGCATGGAAATATTAAAGAAAGGTTTTTCTTATTATTTGACTATCTTTAAAAACTCTTTACTGTTGGAAGCAAAAATAGTAACAGGGTAGTATGAGCTTTATAACATTTGTAGAAGTGAAATAAATGATGACAAAAGGGCAAATCTGGAAAGGACAAGATGAAAGCACGTTTGACTCTTGACCCTCGCAGGGGTTATGGCAACTGGTCCTCCCTGAAGTTGAAAATCCGCCTGTAACTTTACGGTTGAGCCTCTGTGTCTATGGATCTGCATCCTTGGATACAGCCAACTGAGCATTGTGTAGCAACGTAGGAGGCATTTACTGAAAAACATCTGCGTACAAGTGGACCTGCAGAGTTCCAGATCTCTGTTGTTCAAGAGTCAGCTGTACTTTGTCGTAAGGTTCTTAGGGGAATACTGGAAGACTGTTGTTGCCGTCCAGCCGCTAACTTGTGTCTGGCTCTTTGTGACCCCGTGGACTGCTGCTTGCCAGGGTCCCCTGACCTCCACTACCTCCCAGAGTTTGCTCAAGTTCAGGTCCATTTGAGTCAGTGATACTATCTATCATAACCTATAATTATATATCACATTATAATAATTATAATATATAATTATATATCATGTGATTATAATTATAATATGTAATTATATCTGTCATTATATATCATAGATACATACTGCCCATGGCAACTGTCTCATCCTCTGCCACGCCCTTCTCCTTTTGTCCTCACCTGAGGTAGACTACGCAAAGTTGGCGGTAGAATACAAAGATCTGTAGTATAATGTTAGGATGCGTGCTAAAGCAACATGACTGAAAATATAGGTAAGAAGCCAACAGAAGAGATAAACGAACTCATAAAAATAATCAATTAATCCAGATAAAGGTAGTAAAACAGGAAGGAAAGGAGTCCACAGATAAGGTGAATAGAAAACGGGTAGCCAAATGGTAGGTTAAGTCCAAACCATGTCACAATTTCACTAAATGCAAATGAGCTAAACACCCCATCAAAAGGCTTCCCCGGCGGCTCAGACAGTAAAGCATCTGCCTGCAATGCAGGACGCCTAGTTTCGATCCTCTGGAGAGAAGATGGCACCCACTCCAGTATTCTTGCTGAAGAATCCCATGGACAGAGGAGGCTGGAGGGTAGCGTCCGTCGGGTTGCGGAGTCGAACGTGGCTGAGCAGCCAGCACTTTCACGTTCACTTTTTTCGCTTACCAGAGCAGCTGAAAAAGTGGATCATAGCTTTATTTTTCTGCGCCTCCCCTGTTCTGTGCGTCCTCCCCATCCTCCCCTAGCACTCAGACCCCCAGAGCAGAGGGGTTCAAAAGGCTTTGCTGCCGCGAACAGTGCAACAGGCTTGGGCTCTGCGTCTACTGCCCCGTGCCTCCAAGGGGTCAGGCAGCCACTGTAGGAAGCAGATTCCTCAACATCTCATCTTTAAACATGTCAGAAACAGTGCTTTCTCTGCTGGTTCCGCCCTGTGAGAAATACTAGCGGAGCGTGGCTGTAGCCCTCCAGGCATCAGGAACAGGACAAAGCCTGGATCCTGGCCTCAGAGGCGGAGGAGCCCTCCCGATGGGTGGGCTTGGGGCAGGGTCCTGGGGGAGTGAGGGTGGCGGGGGACGTCAGGCGAGGCTTTTCTGCACAGGGTCCGGCCACACCTCTGAATGGAGGGCATTGCTGGCCCAGAGGAAGCCGGAGGTCAGGGAGGGGAGGGAAGGGGGTTAGAGGGACTGGGCCCATGCTGAACTCTGCAGCCCCCTCGTAACTGGAAGGGGGTCTTCCTCTACCCTCAGACCAGAATGAGCCCCCCGGGGGACACTTCCCCTACGCCCAGTGCTGCTCCTCACACACAGGAGGTCTGGTCCAGAAACTCTTTCTTAATGATTATCCATTTCTTTCTTATAAGAAATTGAATTTGGAGCAATTATTTCTATTTCTAGTTGTTTCTAATTACAGTTCCCTATCTGGAAATCAATGTATAGCTTCTGTGCTTTGCACTTGGCTCTGAATCCAGCCCACGCTGGGCCTGAATTTCCGTTTGGCACTAAATGAATCTAATCAAGGGTGAGGACCACCTGTGTGTGTGTGTGTCTGTGTGTGTGTGTGTGTGTGTGTGTGTGCATGCACGTGCTCAATGCCTGCAGATGTGTGTGTGTGCACAATGCCTGCAGACAAGAGTGAGTGTGTGTGTGCACACATGTGCAATGCCCGCAGATGTGTGTGTGTGTGCACAATGCCTGCAGACAAGTGTGTGTGTGTGTGTGTGTGTGTGCACACAATGCTGTCAGATAGGTGTGTGCCATGTGCCAGGTATGTGTGCGTGCAAAATGCCTGCAGACAAGAGTGTGTGGTGTGTGCCTGTGCATGGTAAATGTGTGTGCTGAGTATGTATATGTCGTGTGTGTCCAGGGAATTGGTCGTGGCTGCATAGTTTTGCTCCCAGAGGGCACAGGTTGCTAAGAAAGTTCACCCTGGGAAATTTTGACTTCAGGAGAGCTATTTTATTTTCCAGAATTTATGCTTCTCCATGAAAACCTGGAGGACGTCAGAGCCAGCACCTCTACCTGTGAGCCGGAGGGAGCCCCCTGCGTGGTTAAGAAGACAAGATTTCTGCCTCTGAGCATCTCCACGGAGAGCCTAGCCCCGGGCTCGCAGTTACCTCCACCACACTGCCTCTCCTTGCTGCCCGTCAGCCTGGACGCTCTGGGTCTCACCACCTCGAAGCCAGTAGCAGCGGATCCGATTCGGTGATCAGGCTGATGTTATTCTCTGCGCTCTAATGAAGAGCCCATATTATGCAAATACGGATGATTATGACAGTGAGTTTTTCATTGCAAATTCATTCTCCAAGCCCAAAATAAACTTTTGCCATGCCAGGGGGCTGCTCTAACACATGGAAGATAGGAAAACTCATTTCAGGAAGACTGCGTCCCAGGAAAAAAAAAATAATTAAGCTCTTTGGAATTAATTTGAGGCCTTTTGTATTTATCTTTTCTGACTCCTTATTGAAAGTTAGAGGAACCGATCAACACTATTTCGTTTTTTCTAGTAAATTATGGAAAGAAAGAAAGAAACAGTGGCCTCCACGGGATGAAATACCATCTGTATTCAGGCCTCTCTGGACGCAGCAGACCCAAGAACACGCTGACGCCTCCTCCTGCTCCAACCCGCCCTCATCCACCAGGCACAGCCGGACTCCAGGGTGGTCCCCCCAACAGTGGGAAAGCGGCCTCCTGAGGGGGCTTCCCCTCCTGGGAAGCATCCAGCCTGGGGGAAGACCCGGCTCCACATCCATGACGCAAAACCAACTCAGGTTGTCACTCATGAGGCCACCTGTCAAGTCCAAGGTCACTCTAGGCATCTTTCCTCCTTTTCTCTGCAGAAGAATGGATGCCGAGGCTAGAGACCAGGAAGCCACCGGCTTCCTGCTCTGGGTGGACTGGAGGCCCTGGGCTGCGGGTCCAGAGAAGCGGTGGGACCCGGTGGGCGCCAGTGGGATGCTGTGCAGTCATCCGCTTCCTCCCTGGCGTCTTAGCACCACCCACCTGCTGTCCAGCTGTCACCAAATTGAGGAGCGTTCTCCCTTTTGGGACCGGACTTTACCTGGGTTTCAGGAGCACTGTGGCCTCGGAGCCCCAAGTCTGGGCTGAGTCCTCCCATGAGGTAGTTCTTCATGCAGACGCACCTGGAGCCTCTTCAATCCACCTGCCTGGATGTGGGCTCACCTGGCACAAGGGCTTCTGTGGCCCGGGACCCCTGTCTTTGAAGTGGCAGGAACCCAGCCCGAACTGGCCACACCCTCGGGGAGAAAGGAGTTTGTTGATTGGCTGCAGAAGCGTCCCGTGGCCACTGTGGGTCTAAGCCTGAAGGCGGTGCAGACTGGGGCTCCCACGCGGACCTGGAAGGCACGGTGAACGGCTGGGGAGAAATTCCTCCCTCTACCCACCTGGCTGCTGCTCAGCAAGGCTCCCAGGGTCTTGACCCGAGTCCACGGCCATTGCCCTTGGCCTGACCTTGGCGAGTTTAGACTCGCTGTGACTCTGGGGGACCCTCGCACCTCCCCCCGCTCTGCAGGTGCCTGACGTCTCTCAGCCTCTCCCCGTGGTGCCCCCAGCTGACCTCCCCCCATCTCAGCCCACTGCTTGGCTCCTTTAGGGGGGCCTTTGGGGTGGCTCCCAGGTAGCTCATTCTCTCTCCATCTCTCCCGAAGCTTCCTCAAAGGAGCAGCAGCCTCCCCGGGGTGTCTGAAAGGACCTGTCTCCTCCCCATGGGTAAATTTCTCCCCCGCCTTCTCCTCTGAGCAGCTGGAGTCAGAAGCCAGGCTGATGTGTCATCTGTCTCCCTGAGATTCAGCTTCTCAACATGTGGTGTCTACCTGGCTGCTGCCTTCTTTCATCAGAAGCCTGATAGTTAATGAGCACTTTTGATATGCAGATTCAGACATTTCTCCAGCTCTGGAGAGTGTTCTGTTTGTGACTTTTAAGGTGGTCTGTGTCCCACTGAAACCGGTGGCCCCCATGTGCCACCAGAATGGAATCCATCATCCCCTCCAGGTCCTTCACTGAGCCTGGCCAAGCGCTCAGACTGGGCCCTCCCACCCTCCTGCTACAGCCCCAGGACCCCTCCCCTCTCCCCAGAGACCTCCAGGCCGGCCCGTCCGTCCAGGAGGCCAAGCCCCCGGGCTTCTCTGAGCCAAAGGAGCTCTCGCACTTCCACGGCTGCCCTGGAACTCCTGAAGCATCCCAGCCGAAGGGGTGCTCACCTCACCCCCAGCTCCAGCCGCCCTGCTTCCCCTTATCTTCCCAGCCTGGGTCAGTCCAGTAGCCCATGCGATCTTGTCCTTTGTTCCTCAGATTTTAGCATCGTCCCCTCCCCCCGTCTCCCTGACCCCCCATCTTGGGCGCGGGGTCTGTCTCCCTTGGCCGAGGGCTCAGTGGAACTGAGACCTGGCAGGTGGCCGGCCTCCCTGTGATCTGCAGGGTCTGCTTTACCTGAGCTGGGCTGCAGACAGGACTGCAGCTTTCCCCGGTGAGGGGGCGCCTCTGGGGGCCTCCCAAGCCCTCATTTGCATGCGGTATAATTTTGGATTCTTCTGAAGCGTGCACCTGTGTATATGCTCACTGGGCTCTTTCGGAAGGTTTGCGATTCATGGGGTTGCAAAGAGTTGGAAATGACTGAGCAACCGAACAATAGCAGTGGCTGTTCCGTGGCCTCTTCCAATCCCGACAGCCCTGGGTTGGTGTTGCAATGCAGCTCCGTCTTCTCTGGGGTTCCCGCAGGTTTTCCTGCCTCCACACCTATTCTGAATCAACAAGGGCATCGCGGCAGGCAGCGGCCGTCCTGCTTCCGGCGGTCAGTCTGCTAACAAAGCCTGGCTTTGCCCACCTGCCTCAGGAGACGCTGCTGTCAGGGCCGCTGCGTGGGGTCGTCGGTGGGTTTCCAGCTTCGCCACCTTAAGGACCCGTTGCTGCTCATCTGAGGGCTCCTTCAGAGGGCTCATCCCCACTGACATTAAACTGTCCGCATGTCTCCTGATGTATCAGTTCCCTGACCCCGACCGCCCCAGCTCTGCGGTGACTGCCTCCGTTCAGGAGTCTGGTGGGCACACAGTGTTTGCTGAATGAGTCAGTGCAAATGAGTGAGTGCGTGGACGGTGGGTAGCACCTGCCCAGATGTCCATGAGGTTTCCCTGTGGTCCTGGGACCTTTGTCCCCAACATGGGCAAGGGACTGTCCTTCTCAAGCAGCCAGAATAGTCATTCCAGGCAGCCTCTCCTGGAGGCTGGAGAGGGATAGGGATAGTTGTGGGGGGAGGAGAGAGAGATGGAGGCAGGGGTTATAAATTAGCTATTACAAAAAATTAGCTATTAATAAGGGAGAGCACCCTCGACACCTCACCTCCGGCGGGGATGCGGTCTCAGGCCCTCTGCGATGCTCAGATGACTGCAGGCTTGGTGTCTGAGATGCGCACGCTCTCCAGGGGCCCCTGTGATTTCCCTTCCCACTATGGCGCCCTCCCCCCGCCTCCGAGTGTGGGCTGGCCTCTGACTGGCTCTTAAGCCGTAGAAACAGCAGGGGGGCTGGGCTCCACGCCTGTGATGATGCTGTTGAAGATCTTGGGGGCCTTCCTCACTAGCCTGGAAGCAGCCGCGTGTGAGTCGTTCTAAGGGGAGGGCCATGTGGCAGGACTGGGGATGACGGCCTCTGGGTGACGGACGATGGGAGAGCCCGGCCAGGGGGACGGCCTGGAAGGGGCACAAAGCTGCCTACAGGCAGGTGAGTCTGGGAGCAGAGCCACCCGCAGCTGAGCCTCAGATGGGGTCTCACCCCTGCCCGAGACCACCTCGTTGCCGGGTGAGGACCAGCTGGACTGTGCCCTGAGCCACAGTGTCCATGCAGAGCCCGGGCCTGTCCGTGCCTGCCTGTCCAGCCCCAGGACCCAGAAAGGAGCTTCCTCTAAGCACCCTCCCATGAGCCCCTTGCCCCCGTGGGCCTGGGGTGTCTGGGGATCAGGCTCTCCTCTGCACATTCACACCTTAAAAAGACCGCTTGACCATCTGGCCTGTGATCAGCAAAAAACTGCCTCAGTGTTTCAGCCATTGAGATTACGCAGGTTTTCACATGCCTGCGTCTTCTGGGTTACATTTTTCCCCCCCAGAATTGGATGGAGGAGAAAAAGATCAAATATGTGTCTACAAGCATTTTCCCAGAACTTTAGAAAATCTAAACAGTGTCTTGTCTGGAAACAGAGAGATAAATCTGAAATTAAATACCCAAAGAGTCAGGCCCTGAAGACAACCACCCAGAGTGGGCGAAACCAAACCTTTTATTATTGATTTTATCTTTATTTGCATATTCTTGTTGGGAAGAGAGCTAGGAAGATGATGATAGTAACGATTATCATTATTGTGATTTTATTCAGCGTTTATTGATCATTTCCTCTGCGATGGACTCTCTGAGGATAGACAGATCAGAGGATTGATTTTTTTAATCCCTCCAACAATTTGGCACAAATCTGTAAATACACACTTCATAGACTTCCTGAAACTGCTTGACCCCTGGTAGATTTATCGCTTACCACTGAATATGTCCTGCCTGGTGGGAAATCACGCCTGCGATTCAGCTGACTCAGAGCAAAGGGCCCCATGCTCACAGCCTAGCTGCTAGAAGAGAGGCCTTAACTCAGAAGAGCCCCAGGCTTATCGATCTTAGAACCAAATGTCAAATACCCCACTTTCCACAATAAATGTCTCTCTTGCAAGTCCTGTGTAAATTGAGTTTTTATAAATCAAATTGTATTGTAAAGTCAGTAAGGAGAAGGGCTGTTTATGGGAAGCTTGTTTGCCTTCCTCTACATGCGTGGACTGGGGACTTCGGTTGACACTTCTTGTAGACGCTTGTTAATCATTTTCACAGCGTCAGCTTTGTGGTTTGCTTGCTTTAAGGGGTTTCCTAGTCCTCTGAGTGTGCGCTGGGGACATTAATGCGGCGGTGAGCTTGGTTACACCCCAGAGAAAGGTCTGCAATCCTGGAGATTCATCACACGGCCATCATGCGTAGACGGACCCTGAGGCCGCCGGCTCCAGACCCCACTTGCAGAAGCGCTGCATTCAGGAGTGAGTCAAAGCCCTTCCCTTCCTGGCAGCGATTACCTTCTCCCTAGAGCAGCACGTTCCTCCTCTGGCGCCCGTCTTCACTGGCAGCAGGCAAGGAGCCAGCCTGCTCCAACTGTGTGCCGACTTCCTCCTCCAAGGGGTCCTCCCCACCCAGGGATCCAGCCTGGGCCTCCTGCATAGCAGGCGGATTCCTTACCACCTGAACCGCCACGGAAGCCTATAAACAAGGGACAGCAGCGCTTTCCTACTGCGTCTAGCGGGTTTGGTGGTCAGCATGCAAAATTTTCTCAGTGGGAAGCGATTTAGTTACTGTTTCTTATATTAGAAAAGATGGGCAGCAGAGGTGCCATCTGATCTGCTGGAAGAACTCTGAGTAGAGGGCCTGAAGGTGGCCCGAGCGCTGAGGCCGCTGCGTCTGCCAGGCTTAGTCAGCACCTCCCTGCGTGGACGCTCATTCCCTCTCCTGTGAAATTCATTTATCTACTCTCTCATTTCCACAGGAGGCAGTGAGCACTCGCCACGACCTCTGCGAGCCACTGGGAGCAGAGAAGCAGACGTTGCCCCCGGCGTCCCTGTTTCCATGTAGCTGAGGCAAAGCACCGGATGATCAATGTTACTGGCCATCCCTGCTGGGGTAGGCAACTCCCTAGCGGCATGGCTGGAGGTAGGGGTCAGTTCACAGCTTACCTTCTGCCCTCACTGTCCCTTTGATCATCAGTGGGGGACAAATGCTGCTGTCTCTCCCTGCCGCAACACGACTCAGGTCCCATGACTTCTCTGCTCAGTAGAGATGGCTGTATACTCTAAGTCACAAAACACGGTCTTGATTTAGAAAATCACAGGCCTATTCTGCACACTGTTTAACACTTTATTCCAACCTACATTCCCCCAGCCCCTGCACCTTCCCCTGAGTGTTCTTCCCCCATGCTCAGGCAGCTAGTGGTTGGGCCGTTTGACCAAGAGGCGCTCATCCCGGTCCAGTCAAAACTGGAAGCTGTTCCAGGTTCCTCAGCCACAGAGTTCTGAGTCTGGGAACAGGGTCCAGTGTGGAAACCGCATGAGAAAGCTTGCCTTGCCATTGTGGTCTCTAACGCCAGCTTTCTGCCCACCAGAATGCGGAGTTTGTCTATGTTTTTTTGTGTGTGTTGAATAGCATTTAGTGAGCTTTCCATGTGTTGAGTCCTGGAGACATCATGACGAATAGTCACCCCTAGAAATGCCTGTGATAAAAAGCGGCCTGCACATTGTCCCTTCCGCCTGTGGTGACAATGACTCTGCTCCTAGGGTGTTACCTTCTGGTTTCTCCTTCTCAGCAGTCCATCAGCCCTACTCTAACTCCCCTCAGCCCCCACTGGCCTCTCAAGCTGACCAAGAGCTTTTCAAGAACACCATTGCCCTTCCAACACATGCATTTCTTAGTGAGTGTCTTCCGAGCCCTCTCGGGGAGGGCTGTGAAGAAATGCACACACACATAACAAATCCTCTCCAGCATCCTTGGTGTTCTCAGCCATCGATTTCTTCTACTTTATGCCAGGGAAGATTTGGCATCTCCAATGAGGTCATCAGTGGACTGAGTTTTAATCAAGCAATCAATCAAGGAAATTGGTAGAAACTCCTTCAGCTTCTGGAGCTCATGCATGCTATCTGGAATCTCTGGTGAGCCCACCTGCTACTGGCAAATTTGGTCTCCTCCCAATTTATCTTCCTTCCTCTTTGGTCTGACACCCTTCAAATTCAGTTCCACACAACCCCTCATATTTTTGCTGGTGAAAATTAGCAAGCTTTTATCATTCTTTCATACTATAAACTCCCTCCTCCAAGTCGGACTTATTCTGGCCTCCGGCTGAAACCTGGAGAGATCCAGCTCTAGTTGCAGATGGAAGGAGTGAGGAGGGTGGGGAGGCATCTCCTTACAGGTCACCACCCTCAGCCGAGCACATGCAAGGTCTGTACACAGAGCGGAGTTGGCTGCTCTCCTTGGAGTCAGGAGGAGGAACCGCTTCTGCTGGAAAGGGGCCCTCAGAGACGCTCAGCCTCTCAGCTCTGTGCAAGTCGTCCAGATGGACACACTGCAATCTCAAAGCCCCGTTTCTCCACATTCAATTCTTTAACTTACACAAAAGAGTTAGTAGGAAGGAAATGGCCCCCCACTCCAGTATTCTTGCCCGGGAAATCCCGTGGACAGGGGAGCCTGGTGGGCTATAATCCCTGGGGTCGCAAAGAGTCAGACGTGACTTGGTGACTAAATAGCAACAACAGAATTCAACGTAAAGTCTGCAACTTGTGTGATTATATTTTGCTCCTGATTTTTAACCAGCTCCTCACTGCAGCTACAAGAAGCAAGAGATCATTTTAGGGTTGTCCTGGAATGTCTCTGATTCTCTGACCATGGCTTAAATTGAGCCTTTATAACCCTGACTTTGTCATTTTTTCCTAGAAGTTCTGCAATTAAAGGAAAATTCTCATGCCGTAATCCTGTGTCATCTTTACCGTGAGGATGGCCAGGTGAAGCCACCACGTGCCCGCAGCCCTGGGTTCTACAGGCACCACGCCGTGACCAACAGGAAGCTCTCCTTGTGATGCCACAACTCACCATGGGCTTGATCGTACCCGACTGCCCAGCGCTAATCAGCTCAGGATTTCATTCAAGTCCAAGGGTATGGCCAAGCCAATTCCAGAATCCCGTCTCTGAAGGTCTGTTTCCTGAACTGGCACTACTTCTGGTACTAAATGTTGAAACAGCCAGCGTTCAATCAGGCTAATACAGACTGCACAGGCATTTCACAGGCAGGATTTAATACAAGGAACTGGCTACATAGATTTTAGAGGGCTTGAAATAGCAAAGAGCAACACTGTTGAAAGCTCTAAATAATAATCAAGGTTTCAAAAAAAGTACAACACATCTCCTAGAGCTGGGGGACCAGCAAGGCAGAGGCTGGGTTATCAGACCCTCAGAGCACTGAGAACCAAAGAATTTATGCTTTTGAACTGTGGTGCTAAGAAGACTCTTGAGGGTCCCTTGGACTGCAAGGAGATCAAGCCAGTCAACCCTAAAGAAAATCAACCATATTCATTGGAAGGACTGATGCTGAAGCTAAAGCTTTAATACTTTGGCCACCTGATGCGAAGAACTGACTCACTGGAAAAGACCCTGATGCTGAAAAAGATTGGGGGCAGTGGGAGAAGGGGGTGACAGAGGATGAGAAGGTTGGATGGCATCACCGACTCAATGGACCTGAGTTTGAGCAAGCTCTGGGAGATGGTGGAGGACAGAGAGGCCTGGGGAAGTGCAGTCCCTTGCTCACAGACCTGACTTAGTGACTGGACAACAAGAGCACTGAGGAGCCCCGTGGAGCTGGGGGTCAGACTTGGAGCACCAGGCGCTTTCCAGCAGCTGCTGCTCCTCTGAGAGCCTGAACTCCTCTCTGGCTGTGCCCCTCAACCCCCCTGGAGCATACGGCAGCAGTCGCTGGACCCATGTGTGTAGCATCTGGTGACTCAGATAGCAGAGAATCCACCTGCAGTGTGGGAAACCTGCATTTGACCCCTGGGTTGGGAAGAGCCCCTGGAGAAGGGAGTGGCTACTCACCCCAGTATCCCTCCCTGGAGAATTCACGGACAGAGGAGCTTAGTGGGCTATGTTCAGAGAGTCAGACACGACTGAGCGACTATTGCTTTTACTTTTTCTAGAGAGGCCAGAACTGGAGAAGCAAGAATTGGTGGTTGGCCAAGGAGGTGAATGAAATCTGCTCTCCAAAGAAGAAAAACAAGAGCTCAGGGAATCTGAGTGAGTTTGGAGTTGGAAGGTGAGGATGAAGGAAGAAGAGGGTTGTTGAAATTAATAGCCTATTATGGCAAAAATATTGAGGGCAAAAGGGAAGAGGACATTCTGAAGGCTTTTTTCAGTGAATTAAGAATATGCTTCCATCTCTCAGATGTGCTTTGAGAGAAATAACTCCCAGGGTTTGAATAAAATTGAGATTGTTGCTCATTCCTTTATTTTGGACCTCAAGTGCAGAGGGTTCCTCGGGGCCTTGGTTCAGAGTGGCTCGTCACCATCCTGGGTTCAGCAGGACTTCACTCTTCATTTTTATTCAGTTGCTTTTACCTTCATGGCTGAGTCTCATCACTGTCCTTGCCTCTTGTCCAGGCATCCGCATGATGTGTTTAATATATGCAGTTATATGGCTGTGCAGCTTTGAAAAACAGACACTGTGTATATGTATGCACATACAGAAATATGCTAAATTTATGTAAAACAGTGTGCTATAAACCTCATTTGGTCTTGTACATCTTACACAAAGCACTATGTATTTAGGCTTTTTCTTTGCTGCTGTGTAGCTCATAATCATGGGCTCGGGCTGCTGAATAGAATGTTGATATATTTCTTGCAATGTTAGTTAGTCAAGCCCCAGAAATAGACATGCAGGCTTCCTAGAAACCCCTGAGACTTCCAAGGTCCCAAAACTCTGTGTGAATTTCTCTAGGATTTGTATACAGGAGGGTAATAGAACATATATATGATCTCTTTTTCTTAAACTGAGGTATAATTTACATGCCATAACGTCTACCCTTATAAAATGTACAGTTCAGTGGTTTTTAGTATCTTCACGAGTGTGTGCAGATCCTTACAGTCTAATTCCAGGGCACCGTTATTACCCCATAAAGGGACCCCGCACCCATTAGCAGTCATTTCCCGTCTCCCCCCACCAGCCACACACCTGCTTTCTGATTGGACTGGCCTGTCTTTCTTTCCTTTTGAATTTTTTTCTATTAGCTTATTGACTTTCAGGTGACAGAAGGTAAATTAATCAATGTCTCAGTTCATAAAACATGAAACGACTCTTTTCTTTCTCTCGTTCTTTTTTCCCTTAAATAATCCATGTCCTCTCAGATCCTATCCCTTCTTTCCCTTCAGCTGACACTCACTCAGATGTCTCATGTTAGCTAGGTTTCCTATTAACTATGATACATGATTGTACTTAACAAATACAGAATATTATCTTTGCACAGTTTCGAATGTACACGGCGGTATTCTATCGTTTCTTAAGTTCTTATTCAGCTCTACTGTTCGGGAATCAGAGAGATGGTGTAGGGCAGTGGTTGAGACGAGCTCTGTCTAAAGCTCCTTCCTGGTGGAGAGGAACCAGAGCCCACTGGGGAAACTGCTGATTTTCTGGTCTGGGACAGAAAATATTAACAATGTTATCTCTTCACACCTGATGGCAGGCAAGCTATCAAAGGCAACCAGGATCACAGGAGACCTACTCAGAAAACATATTTGAGGTCAGAGAAGATATTAACTGCCATGCACTGGAAAACATCACATAGGCTTAAATTTGTGAGTTCATAATAAATAAATAAATGCATTTAACTTGACAAGTGGGAAGTATTGAGAAAGTGCCCACGTTTGCTTTGCCTGACTTGTTTGACTTTACCTCAAGGTCACCAAGTGGTTTATCAAGGGGAGTCTCTATAAAATGGTTGAAAGTGAAAATGAAAGTCCTTCAGTTGTGTCCAACGCTTTGTGACCCCACGGACTACAGAGTCCATGGAATTCTCCAGGCCAGAATACTGGAGTGTGTAGCCTTTCCCTTCTCCAGCAGATCTTCCCAACCCAGGGATCGAACCCAGGTCTCTTGCACTGCAGGCAGTTTCTTTACCAGCTGAACCACCAGGGAAGCCCATAAAATGGTTCCACTTTAATAAATAATTGAGTAACTATAGACATCCTGGAATGTGAAGTCAAGTGGGCTTTAGGAAGCATCACTACGAACAAAGATAGTGGAGGTGATGGAACTCCAGTTGAGTTATTTCAAATTCTGAAAGATGATGCTGTGAAAGTGCTGCACTCAATATGCCAGCAAATTTGGAAAACTCAGCAGTGGCCACAGGACTGGAAAAATCAGTTTTCATTCCAATCCCAAAGAAAGGCAATGTCAAAGAATGCTCAAACTACCGCACAATTGCACTCATTTCACACACTACTAAAGTAATGCTCAAAATTCTCCAAGCCAGGCTTCAGCAATACGTCAACCGTGAACTTCCAGATGTTCAAGCTGCTTTTAGAAAAGGCAGAGGAACCAGAGGTCAAATTGCTAACATGTGCTGGATCATAGAAAAAGCAAGAGAGTTCCAGAAAAATATCTATTTCTATTTTATTGACTATGCCAAAGTCTTGGACTGTGTGGATCACAATAAACTATGGAAAATTCTGAAAGAGATGGAAATATCAGACCACCTGACCTGCTTCTTGAGAAACCTATATGCAGGTCAGGAAGCAACAGTTAGAACTGGACATGGAACAACAGACTTGTTCCAAATAGGAAAAGGAGTACGTCAAGGCTGTACATTGTCACCCTGCTTATTTAACTTATATGCAGAGTACATCATGAGAAATGCTGGGCTGGAAGAAGCACAAGCTGGAATCAAGATTGCCAGGAGAAATATCAATAATCTCAGATATGCAGATGACACCACCCTTATGGCAGAAAGTGAAGAGGAACTAAAAAGCCTCTTGATGAAAGTGAAGGTAGAGAGTGAAAAATTTGGCTTAAAGCTCAACATTCAGAAAACGAAGATCATGGCATCTGGTCCCATCACTTCATGGGAAATAGATGGGGAAACAATGGAAACAGTGTCAGACTTTATTTTTTGGGGGCTCCAAAATCACTGCAGATGGTGACTGCAGCCATGAAATTAAAAGACGCTTACTCCTTGGAAGGAAACTTATGACCAACCTAGATAGCATATTCAAAAGCAGAGACATTACTTTGCCAACAAATGTCTGTCTAGTCAAGACTAAGGTTTTTGCAGTGGTCATGTATGGATGTGAGAGTTGGACTGCCGAAGAATTGATGCATTTGAACTGTGGTGTTGGAGAAGACTCTTGAGAGTCCCTTGGACTGCAAGGAGATCCAACCAGTCCATTCTAAAGGAGATCAGCCCTGGGTGTCCATTGGAAGGAATGATGCTAAAGCTGAATCTCCGATACTTTGGCCACCTGATGCGAAGAGTTGACTCATTGGAAAAGACTCTGATGCTGGGAGGGATTGGGGGCAGGAGGAGAAGGGGACGACAGAGGATGAGATGGCTGGATGGCATCAGCAACTCAATGGACATGAATTTGAGTGAACTCTGGGAGTTGGTGATGTACAGGAAGCCTGGTGTGCTGCGATTCATGGGGTCGCAAAGAGTCGGACATGACTGAGCGACTGAACTGAACTGATGGAGTCTGAATATCACATTTTAAAATCAATAGTTTAGTGGATGTCAGCAATGATCATCAGTCACTGCTGATATCGCAGCAAAGAGGCAACCAGACACTTTGTTGTTGTTCAGTAGCTAAGTCGTGTCCAACCTTCATGACCTCAGGACTGCCATGTGCCAGGCCCCTCTGTCCTCCACTATCTCGCAGAGTTGGCTCAAATTAAATACAAAATATCATCTATGAAACACTCCCATAAAAAAATCAAAAAAAGTAAATCTGATCAAGCCTCTAGATCCATCAGTTTCCAGAAAATCCAGGGGCCATCTGAACATCCTAGATGTTTCATCAGAATGAGATCAGCAAAATCCAGATTATGGGGAATGCTACAGAACAGACATCCTAGTTTCTTCAAGAGGTCAAACACAGAGGTCAAAAACTAGTGAGGGAGAACCCATCCAAGTATTAAGAGGTTAATAGGGAAGCCAGTTACAATATAAGGCTGTATATACGTGTGTGCAAGTGTGCATGCGTGCATGTGTGCTAAGTCGCTTCTGTTGTGTTGGACTCTTTGAGAGACTGCAGCCCGCCAGGCTCCTCTGTCCATGGGATTCTCCAGGCAAGAATACTGGAGCGGGTTGCTGTGCCCTCCTCCAGGGGATCTTCCTGACCCAGAGATCAAATAGCGCATGTCTTAAGCCTTCTGCATGGACAAGCGGCTCTTTGTGTCTAGCACCACCTGGGAAGCCTGTGAGTGTATACATAGATACACAAATCTTCAGTTCAGTTCGGTTCAGTCGCTCAGTCGTGTCCAACTCTTTGCGACCCCATGAATTGCAGCACGCCAGGCCTCCCTGTCCATCACCATCTCCCGGAGTTGACTCAGACTCATGTCCATCGAGTCTGTGATGCCATCCAGCCATCTCATCCTCTGTTGTCCCCTTCTCCTTCTGCCCCCAATCCCTCCCAGCATCAGAGTCTTTTCCAATGAGTCAACTCTTCTCATGAGGTGGCCAAAGTACTGGAGTTTCAGCTTTAGCATCAGTTCTTCCAAAGAACATCCAGGACTGATCTCCTTTAGGATGGACTGGTTGGATCTCCTTGCAGTCCAAGGGACTCTCAAGAGTCTTCTCCAACAACACAGTTCAAAAGCATCAATTCTTCAGCACTCAGCTTTCTTTAGAGTCCAACTCTCACATCCATACATGACCACTGGAAAAACCATAGCCTTGACTAGATGGACCTTTGTTGGCAAAGTAATGTCTCTGCTTTTGAATATGCTATCTAGGTTGGTCATAAGTTTCCTTCCAAGGAGTAAGCGTCTTTTAATTTCATGGCTGCAGTCACCATCTGCAGTGATTTTGGAGCCAAAAAAAGAGAAAGTCTGACACTGTTTCCATTGTTTCCCCATCTATTTCCCATGAAGTGATGGGACCAGATGCCATGATCTTCGTTTTCTGAATGTTGAGCTTCAAGCCAAAATTTTCACTCTCCTCTTTCACTTTCATCAAGAGGCTTTTTAGTTCCTCTTCACTTTCTGCCATAAGGGTGGTGTCATCTGCATATCTGAGGTTATTGATATTTCTCCCAGCAATCTTGATTCCAGCTTGTGCTTCTTCCATCCCCGCGTTTCTCATGATTACTCTGCATATAAGTTAGATAGGCAGGGTGACAATATACAGCCTTGACATACTCCTTTTCCTATTTGGAACCAGTCTGTTGTTCCATGTCCAGTTCTAACTGTTGCTTCCTGACCTGCATACAGATTTCTCAAGAGGCAGGTCAGGTGGTCTGGTATTCCCATCTCTTTCAGAATTTTCCATAGTTTATTGTGATCCACACAGTCCAAGGCTTTGGCATAGTCAGTAAAGCAGAAATAGATGTTTTTCTGGAACTCTCTTGCTTTTTCTATGATCCAGCGGATGTTGGCAATTTGACCTCTGGTTCCTCTGCCTTTTCTAAAAGCAGCTTGAACATCTGGAAGTTCACGGTTGACGTATTGCTGAAGCCTGGCTTGGAGAATTTTGAGCATTACTTTACTAGCATGTGAGATGAGTGCAATTGTGTGGTAGTTTGAGCATTCTTTGGCTTTGGGACTGGGGTTGAGTGCTTCAAAAACAAACCAAAATAACCAAAGCAGATCAAACTGAAACTTCAGCTCAAATCCACAAATGGAATTCCACCCTAAGCCAAGCCTCTATTGAAACTGTCAGCAAAATCCAAAAAACCTTCAATAAGAACAAAAGAAAAACAAAGGCCCAGAGATCAAATTGCCAACATCCGCTGGATCATGGAAAAAGCAAGAGAGTTCCAGAAAAACATCTATTTCTGCTTATTGACTATGCCAAAGCCTTTGACTGTGTGGATCACAATAAACTGTGGAAAATTCTGAAAGAGATGGGAATACCAGACCACCTGACCTGCCTCTTGAGAAATCTGTATGCAGGTCAGGAAGCAACAGTTAGAACTGGACATGGAACAACAGACTGGTTCCAAATAGGAAAAGGAGTATGTCAAGGCTGTATATTGTCACCCTGCTTATTTAACTTCTATGCAGAGTACATCATGAGAAACGCTGGGCTGGAAGAAACACAAGCTGGAATCAAGATTGCCCGGGAAATATCAATAACCTCAGATATGCAGATGACACCACCCTTATGGCAGAAAGTGAAGAGGAACTAAAAAGCCTCTTGATGAAAGTGAAAGAGGAGAGTGAAAAAGTTGGCTTAAAGCTCAACATTCAGAAAACGAAGATCATGGCATCCTGTCCCATCACTTCATGGGAAATAGATGGGGAAACAGTGGAAACAGTGTCAGACTTTATTTTTTGGGCTCCAAATCACTGCAGATGGTGACTGCAGCCATGAAATTAAAAGACGCTTACTCCTTGGAAGAAAAGTTATGACCAACCTAGATAGCATATTCAAAAGCAGAGACATTACTTTGCCGACTAAGGTCCGTCTAGTCAAGGCTATGGTTTTTCCTGTGGTCATGTATGGATGTGAGAGTTGGACTGTGAAGAAGGCTGAGCACCAAAGAATTGATGCTTTTGAACTGTGGTGTTGGAGAAGACTCTTGAGAGTCCCTTGGACTGCAAGGAGATCCAACCAGTCCATTCTGAAGGAGATCAGCCCTGGGATTTCTTTGGAAGGAATGATGCTAAAGCTGAAACTCCAGTACTTTGGCCACCTCATGAGAAGAGTTGACTCATTGGAAAAGACTCTGATGCTGGAGGGATTGGGGGCAGGAGGAGAAGGGGACGACAGAGGATGAGATGGCTGGATGGCATCACAGACTCGATGGACATGAGTCTGAGTGAACTCCGGGAGATGGTGATGGACAGGGAGGCCTGGCGTGCTGCGATTCATGGGGTCGCAAAGAGTCAGACACGACTGAGCAACTGAAACTGAATGGTAGTTGTCCGACTCTATGCGACCCCATAGACGGCAGCCCACCAGGCTCCCCTGTCCCTGGGATTCTCCAGGCAAGAACACTGGAGTGGGTTGCCATTTCCTTCTCCAGTGCATGAAAGTGAAGTTGCTTAGTCATGTCCAGCTCTTAGCAACCCCATGGACAGCAGCCTACCAGGCTCCTCTGCCCATGGGATTTTCCAGGTTGTATTTTTTAGTTTTTTGAAAATCCTCCATCCTGTTTTCCACAGTGACTGCACCAATTTACATACCCACCAACAGTGTACAAGGTTCTTTTTTATCTACTTCCTTGCTGACATTTGTTGTTCGTGTTCTTTTTTGATAATTGCCATTCTGATAGGTGTGCTGTGCTCTTACTGTGGTTTTGATTTGCGTTTCCCTGATGACTTGCAATATTGAGCATTGTTTCATGGGCCTGTTGGCCAGCTGAATGTCCTCTGCAGAAAAATGTCTGTTCAGATCTTCTACCCATTTTTGTTTGTTTTTTTATTGGAGGATAATTACTTCACAGTGTTGTGGCTGTCTGTCATACCTCAGTGGAATCAGTCATAATGATATTTATGTATCCCCTCCTTCTTGAGGCCTCCTTCCCACCCCCCACTCCACCCTTCCAGGTCATCACAGAGTGCCCGGATGGGCTCCCTGTGTTAGCAGCTTCCTGCTAACTGCCTGTTTTACACATGGCAGTTTCTCAGTGTGTCCTGGCCTCTCCATCCCCTGCTGTGTTCACAAGTCCGTTCTCTGTGTCTGTCTCTATTTCTTCTCTGTAAATCGGTTCATCAGCACTATTTTTCTAGATTCCATACATTTGCGTTAATATATGATATTTGTTTATCTCTTTCTGACTTCCCTTTGTTTAACAGGCTCTAGGTGTATCCACCTCACGGCAACTAACTCATTCATTTTTATGGCTGATATTACATGGGCTTCCGATGGCTCCCACGGTAAAGCGTCTGTCTACAATGCGGGAGACCCGGGTTCGATTCCTGGGTCAGGAAAGTCCCCTGGAGAAGGAAATGGCAATCCACTATCGTCCCCTTCTCCTCCTGCCCTCAGTCTTTCCCAGCATCAGGGTCTTTTCTAGTGAGTCCGTTCTTTGCATCAGGTGGCCAATGGAACTTCAGCTTCTGCATCAGTCCTTCCAGTGAATATTCAGGACTGATTTCCTTTGGGATTACTGGTTGGATCTCCTTGCAGTCCAAGGGACTCTCAAGAGTCTTCTCCAACACCACAGTTCAAAAGCATTAATTCTTCGGCACTCAGCTTTCTTTATAGTCCAACTTTGACACCCATACATGACTACTGGAAAAGCAATAACTTTGACTAGATAAAACTTTGTCTGCAAAGTGATGTCTCTGCTTTTTAATATCTTGTCGAGGTTGGTCACAGCTTTCCTTCCAAGGAGTAAGTGCCTTTTAGTTTCTTGGCTGCAGTCACCATATGCAGTGATTCTGGAGCCCAAAATAAAGTCTGTCACTGTTTCCATTGTTTCCTTATCTATTTGCCATGAAGTGATGGGACTGGATGCCATGATCTTCATTTTTGAATGTTGAGTTTTAAGCCAACTTTTTCACTCTCCTCTTTCAATTTCATCAAGAGGCTTTTTAGTTCCTCTTCACTTTAAGGATGGTGTCATCTGCATATCTGAGGTTATTGATATTTCTCCCGGCAATCTTGATTCCAGCTTGTGCTTTACTGAGTCCAGCATTTCACATAAGGAACTCTGTATAGAAGTTAAATAAGCAAGGTGACATTATAGGAGCCTTGACGTACTCCTTTCCCAATTTGGAAATAGTCTGTTGTTCCATGTCCAGTTCTAACTGTTGCTTCCTGACCTGCATACAGATTTCTCAAGGGGCAGGTCAGGCGGTCTGGTATTCCCATCTCTCTCAGAATTTTCCACAGATTGTTGTGGTCCACACAGTCAAAGGGTTTAGTGTAGTCAATGAAGCAGAAGAAGATGATTTTATGGAATTCTCTTGCTTTTTCTATGATCCAGGGAATGCGGGCAATTTGATCTCTGGTACCTCTGCCTTTTATAAATCCAGCTTAAACATCTGGAAGTCCTTGGTTCATGTACTGTTTTGAAGCCTCACTTGGAGAATTTTGAGCGTTACTTTGCTAGCTTGTGAGATGAGTGCAATTATGTGGTAGTTTGAACATTCTTTGGCATTGCCCTTCTTTGAGATTGGAATAAAAACTGACCTTTTCCAGTCCTGTGGCCACTGCTGAGCTTTTTAGGATTTGAAATAGCTCAACTGGAATTCCATCACCTCATGGACTTTCCTGGTAGCTCAGATGGTAAAGCTTCTGCCTACAATGTGGAAGACCCGGGTTCAATCCCTGGGTCAGGAAGATCTCCTGGAGAAGGAAATGGCAACTCACTCCAGTATTTTTGCCTGGAAAATTCTGTGGACAGAGGAGTCTGTTAGGCTACAGTCCATGGGGTTGCAAAGAGTTGGACACGACTGAGTGACTTCACTTTTTTCTTTCTTTCTTTCAACTGGAATTCCATGAACCTCCATTAGCTTTGTTCATAGTGGTGCTTCCTAAGGCCCAATTGACTTCACATTCCAGGATGTCTGGCTCTAGGTGAGTGATCACACCATCATGGTTATCTGGGTCATAAAGATCTTTTTTTGTACAGTTCTTCTGTGTATTCTTGCCACCTCTTGTTAATATCTTCTTCCTCTGTTAGATCCACACCATTTCTGTCCTTTATTGAGCTCATCTTTGCATGAAATGTTCCCTTGGTATCTCTAATTTTCTTGAGGAGATTTCTAGTCTTTCCCATTCTTTTGTTTTCCTCTATTTCTTTGCATTGATCACTGAGAAAGGCTTTCTTATCTCTTGTTGCTGTTCTTCGGAGCTCTGAATTCAGATGGATATATGTTTCCTTTTCTCCTTTGCCTTTCACTTCTCTTCTTTTCTCAGCTATTTATAAGGCTTCCCTGGTGGCTCAGAGGGTTAAAGCGTCTGCCTGGAATGTGGGAGACCCAGGTTCGATTCCTGGGCAGGAAGATCCCTTGGAGAAGGAAGTATCTGAATGGTCTAATGGTTTTCCCTACTTTCTTCAATTCAAGCCTGAATTTTGTGATAAGGAGTTTCTGAGCCACAGTCAGCTCCCAGTCTTATTTTTGCTGACTATATAGAGCTTCTCCAATTTTGGCTGCAAAGAATATAATCAATCTGATTTCAGTGTTGACCATCTGGTGATGTCCATGTGTAGAGTCTTCTCCTGTGTTTTTGGAAGAAGGTGTTTGCTATGACCAGTGCGTTCTCTTGGCAAAACTCTGTTAGCCTTTGCCCTGCTTCATTTTGTACTCCAAGGCCAAATTTCCCTGGTACTCCAGGTGTTTCTTGACTTCCTAGTTTTGCATTTCAGTCCCCTATAATGAAAAGGACATCTTTTTTTTTTTTAGTGTCAGTTCTAGAAAGTTTTGTAGGTCTTCCTAGAACCATTCAACTTCAGCTTCTTCAGCATTAGTTGTTGGGATATAGACTTGGATTTCTGTGATATTGAATAGTTGCCTTGGTGATGAAGAGATCATTCTGTCATTTAGAGACGGCACCTAAGTACTGCATTTTGGAATCTTTTGCTGACTATGAGGGCTACTCCATTTATTCTATGGGATTCTTGCACACAGTAGTAGATATTATGGTCCTCTGATTTAAATTCTCCCATTCTGGTCCATTTTAGTTCATTGATTCCTAGAATGTCGATGTTCACTCCTGCCACCTCCTGTTTGACCACTTCCAATTTACCTTGATTCACGGTCCTGACATTCCAGGTTCCTGTGCAATGTTGTTCTGCACAGCTGTGCCTTACTCCATACTATTTCTTTTCACATGTAACCTGTAAGACAACCCCTCCTTTCCTCACGGGTGATGTGATCACGGACACATGCACGCATTTGTGAGGACTGGGTCATTGCTGCGGAAGAGCCCCCCCGGCACACAAAGTGGCAGAGTTTCCAGCTTCCCTGCATCCCCATATCACGTCCATGCCACGCTGTGTTTGAACTCCAGCGTCCTCTTCGCGCGTCTCCATGTTCACGCCATGGGCCCCGTGCTGTCGGTGTCTGTCTTTCACACGACACCACACAGGGAGCTGCATGTTCTGCTGTGGAAGTCAGAACCTCGAGGACTTTGTGATGGGCTGGGGACACGATCACTGCATAACGTTGTGTAAAATCAGAGTGTGAAGGCTACGGAACTGTGTATCAGGAGATCCCAGTACTGGTGACTTTAAATGAAGTATCTTGTTGTAATTCAGTTGCTAAGTTGTGTCCCACTCTTTGCAACTACAGCACACCAGGCTTCCCTGTCCTTCACTATCTCCCAGAGGTTGCTCAAATTCATGTTCACTGAGTCAGTGATGCCATCCAACCATCTCATCCTCTGTCACCCACTTCTCCTCCTGCCTTCAATCTTTCCCAGCATCAGGGTCTTTTCCAATGAGTCAGTTCTTCACATAAGGCGGCCAAAGTATTGGAGCTCCAGCTTCAGCACCAGTCCTTCCAATGATTATTCAGGGCTAATCTCCTTTAGGATGGACTGGTTGGATCTCCTTGCAGTCCAAGGGACTCTCAAGACTCTTCTCCAGCACCACAATTCGAAAGCATCAGTTCTTCTGTGCTCAGCCTTCTTTATGGTCCAGCTCTCACATCTGTACATGACTTCTGGAAATACCGTAGCTTTGACTAAACAGACCTTTGTTGGCAAAGTGATATCTTTTCTTTTTAACATGCAATCTAGGTTTGTCATAGCTGTCCTTCCAAGGAGCAAGTGTCTTTTAATTTCATAGCTGCAGTCATCATCTGCAGTGATTTTGAAGCCCAAGAAAATAAAGTCTGACACTGTTTCTACTGTTTCCCCATCTATTTGCCATGAAGTGATGGGACCAGATGCCATGATCTTTGTTTTCTGAATGTTGAGCTTTAAGCCAACTTTTTCACTCTCCTCTTTCACTTTCATCAAGAGGCTTTTTAGTTCCTTTTCACTTTCTGCCATAAGGGTGGTATCATCTGCATATCTGAGGTTACTAATATTTCTCCTGTCAATCTTGATTCCAGCTTGTGTTTCTTCCAGTCCAGCGTTTCTCATGATGTACTCTGCATATAAGTTAAATAAGCAGCGTGCCAATATACAGCCCTGATGTATTCCTTTCCCAATTTTGAACCAGTCCATTATTTCATGTCTGGATACAGACAATAAAGTTTGGGAAAATACAGAGTTTAGTCATTAAACATATTTTTTAAATGTTTTCAGTTTTTACATTTTTCTTCAATGCATGGATATAATGGTTCAGGGAAAGGATTGATACTATTAATAATTTAAAAAATGCTTAGATGCTCTCTGATGACTAAAAAAAAATGGTAGACAATACCAAGTGTTGTCAAGGATGTGGAACAAATCGAACTCTCATGTAGTGCTGGCGGGAGTATCAGTTCAGTTCGGTCACTCAGTCATGTCCGACTCTTTGTGACCCCATGAATCGCAGCACGCCAGGCCTCCATGTCCAACACCGACTCCCGGAGTTCACTCAGACTCACGTCCATCGAGTCCATGATGCCATCCAGCCATCTCATCCTCTGTCGTCCCCTTCTTCTCCTATCCCCAATCCCTCCCAGCATCAGTCTTTTCCAATGAGTCAACTCTTCACATGAGGTGGCCAAAGTACTGGAGTTTCAGTGTTAGCATCAGTCCTTCCAAAGAAGTCCCAGGGTTAATCTCCTTTAGAATGGACTGGTTGGATCTCCTTGCAGTCCAAGGGACTCTCAAGAGTCTTCACCAACACCACAGTTCAAAAGTATCAATACTTCGGTGCTCAGCCTTCTCCACAGTCCAACTCTCACATCCATACATGACCACAGGAAAAACCATAGCCTTGACTAGATGGACCTTAGTCGGCAAAGTAATGTCTCTGCTTTTGAATATACTATCTAGGTTGGCCATAACTTTTCTTCCAAGGAGTAAGCGTCTTTTAATTTCATGGCTGCAATCACCATCTGCAGTGATTTTGGAGCCAAAAAAAAAAAAGAAAGTCTAACACTGTTTCCACTGTTTTCCCACCTATTTGCCATGAAGTGATGGGACCGGATGCCATGATCTTCGTTTTCTGAATATTGAGCTTTAAGCCAACTTTTTCACTCTCCACTTTCCCCTTCATCAAGAGGCTTTTTAGTTCCTCTTCATTTTCTGCCATAAGGGTGGTGTCATCTGCATATCTGAGGTTATTGATATTTCTCCCAGCAATCTTGATTCCAGCTTGTGTTTCTTCCAGTCCAGCATTTCTCATGATGTACTCTGCATAGAAGCTAAATAAGCAGGGTGACAATATACAGCCTTGATGTACTCCTTTTCCTATTTAGAACCAGTCTGTTGTTCCATGTCCAGTTCTAACTGTTGCTTCCTGACCTGCATATAGGTTTCTCAAGAGGTAGGTCAGGTGGTCTGGTATTCCCATCTCTTTCAGAATTTTCCACAGTTTATTGGGATCCACACAGTCCAAGGCTTTGACATAGTCAATAAAACAGAAATAGATGTTTTTCTGGAACTCTCTTGCTTTTTCCATGATCCAGAGGATGTTGGCAATTTGATCTCTGGTTCTTCTGCCTTTTCTAAAACCAGCTTGAACATCAGGAAGTTCACAGTTCACGTATTGCTGAAGCCTGGCTTGGAGAATTTTGAGCATTACTTTACTAGCATGTGAGATGAGTGCAGTTGTTCGGTAGTTTGAGCATTCTTTGGCATTGCCTTTCTTTGGGATTGGAATGAAAACTGACCTTTTGCAGTCCTGTGGCCCCTGCTGAGTTTTCCAAATTTGCTGGCATATTGAGTTCAGCACTTTCACAGCATCATCTTCCAGGATTTGAAACAGCTCAACTGCAATTTCATCACCTCCACTAGCTTTATTCATAGCGATGCTTTCCAAGGCCCACTTGACTTCACATTCCAGGATGTCTGGCTCTAGGTGAGTGACCATACCATAGTGATTATCCAGGTCATGAGGATCTATTTTTGTACAGTTCTTCCATGTATTCTTGCAACCTCTTCTTAATATCTTCTGCTTCTGTTAGGTCCATACCATTTCTGTCCTTTATCGAGCCTATCTTTGCATGAAATGTTCCCTTGGTATAGCTAATTTTCTTGAAGCGATATCTAGTCTTTCCCATTCTTTTCTTTTCCTCTATTTCTTTGCATTGATTGCTGAAGAAGGCTTTCTTAGCTCTTCTTGCTATTGTTTGGAACTCTGCATTCAGATGCTTATATCTTTCCTTTTCTCCTCTGCTTTTAGCTTCTCTTCTTTTCACAGCTATGTGTAAGGCCTCCCCAAACAGCCATTTTGCTTTTTTGCATTTCTTTTCCATGGGGATGGTCTTGATCCCTGTCTCCTGTACAATGTCACGAACCTCATTCCGTAGTTCATCAGGCACTCTATCTACCAGATCTAGGCCCTTAAATCTATTTCTCACTTCCACTGTATAATCATAAGGGATTTGATTTAGGTCATACCTGAATGGTCTAGCGGTTTTCCCTACTTTCTTCAATTTGAGTCTGAATTTGGTAATAAGGAGTTCATGATCTGAGCCACAGTCAGCTCCTGGTCTTGTTTTTGTTGACTGTATAGAGCTTCTCCATCTTTGGCTGCAGAGAATATAATCAATCTGATTTCAGTGTTGACCATCTGGTGATGTCCATGTGTAGAGTCTTCTTTTGTGTTTTGGAAGTGGGTGTTTGCTATGACCTGTGCATTTTCTTGGCAAAACTCTATTTTCTTTGCCCTGCTTCATTCCACATTCCAAGGCCAAATTTGCCTGTTACTCCAGGTGTTTCTTGACTTCCTATTTTTGCATTCCAGTCCCCTATAATGAAAAGGACATCTTTTTTGGGTGTTAGTTCTTAAAGATCTTGTAGGTCTTCATAGAACCGTTCAACTTCAGCTTCTTCAGCGTTACTGGTTGGGGCAGAGACTTGGATTACTGTGATATTGAATGGTTTGCCTTGGAGACGAACAGAGATCATTCTGTCGTTTTTGAGATTGCATCCAAGTACTGCATTTCGGACTCTTTTGTTGACCATGATGGCTACTCCATTTCTTCTGCGGGATTCCTGCCCGCAGTAGTACATATAATGGTCATCTGAGTTAAATTCACCCATTCCAGTCCATTTTAGTTCGCTGATTTCTAGAATGTCGACATTCACTCTTGCCATCTCCTGTTTGACCACTTCCAATTTGCCTTGATTCATGGACCTGACATTCCAGGTTCCTATGCAATATTTCTCTTTATAGCATCGGACCTTGCTTCTATCATCAGTCACACCCACAGCTGGGTATTGTTTTTGCTTTGGCTTCATCCCTTCATTCTTTCTGGAGTTATTTCTCCACTGATCTCCAGTAGCATATTGGGCACCTAGTGACCCAGGGAATACCTCTTTCAGTATCCTATCATTTTGCCTTTTCATACTGTTCATGGGGTTCTCAAGGCAAGAATACTGAAGTGGTTTGCCGTTCTCTTCTCCAGTGGACCACATTCTGTCAGGCCTCTCCACCATGACCCGCCCGTCCTGGGTGGCCCCACATGGCATGGCTTAGTTTCATTGAGTTAGATAAGGCTGTGGTCCTAGTGTGATTAGATTGACTAGATTTCTGTGAGTATGATTTCAGTGTGTCTGCCCTCTGATGCCCTCTTACAACACCTACCATCTTACTTGGGTTTCTCTTACCTTGGGCGTGGGATATCTCTTCACGGCTGCTCCAATAAAGCACAGCCACTGCTCTTTACCTTGGATGAGGGGTATCTCCTCCCGCCGCCCTTCCTGACCTTCAATGTGGGGTGGCTCCTCTAAGCCTTCCTGCGCCTGCACAGCCACCACTCCTTGGAAGTGGGGTTGCTCCTCCCAGCTGCTGCCGCTGGCCTCGGGAGCCGTCCCTGGCCTTGGACGTGGGGTATCTCCTCTTGGCCACCGCCCCTGACCTCAGACGTGGGGTAGCTCCTCTCGGCCATTCCTGCACTGTCGCAGCCTGGCACTCTAGGCCGCTGCCCCTGACTTCGGACGTGGGGTAGCTCTAGGCCATGTTTAGTGCACCGGCCGCTGCTGCAGCCACCCGGCACCGCCGCCATATTTTGAGCCATTTAGAGCTATGCACTAAACCACACATACACTCTGTGAGCCAGAAAGTATATTTTTAGGAAAACATTTGAAAGCAAAGAGACATGAAGCTGTGTCTTCACGATATCCCGCAAAGCTAGCAACCCCAAGCCCCATGAGCAGGAGTGTGGACCAAAAACCCTATGGTTCATCCACGCAATGGACACCACACAGAACAATGGAGGTGAGGCTCACAAACACGCCGACGTGAGAGTCCAGACACAAGGAACATGCTTCAGGTAGGGGTCATTGCTCTTGCTGTTGTTTAATCGCTCAGCCGTGTCACACTCTTCTGTGACCTCATGGACTGTACTCCATCTGTGGAATTTCCCAGGCAAGAATACAGGAGTAGGTTGCCCTTTCCTTTGCCAAGGGATCTTCCATATCCAGGGA
Source organism: Capra hircus (assembly GCF_001704415.2). Taxonomy (NCBI): domain Eukaryota; kingdom Metazoa; phylum Chordata; class Mammalia; order Artiodactyla; family Bovidae; genus Capra; species Capra hircus. Next base: position 116,749,676 of record NC_030812.1, read on the forward strand.
TCGAATCTGAGTCTCCTCTGTTGGCAGGTGGATTATTTACCGCTGGACCACCAAGGAAGCCCATAGAGAGAGAGAGAAAAAAAAAGTATAGGTCAGGACGAAACAGTTCCATGTATGAAGTCAGAGTCATTGTTACTGTGGGTGACCGGAATCACGGATGGGGAATCTGTGAGGGGCTGATTGTGTTCCATGCATAACCAGAACCAAGCCTGCTGCTGCTGCTGCTAAGTCATTTCAGGTTGGCAAAAACAAAAGGTGCTTAACAAACGTTCACTAAATAAAGGATAGATGGGTGTGTGGATGGATGGATGGTGGATAGATGATTAACATTGTTGCTCAAAACTGTGGCTTTCTGTCTCTCTGATTTATTCTCTCTGTCTTCACCATCCACCGCTGAGATAATATCAGGATTTTCATCTCTCTGGAGCTTTACTGAAATAACTGTATTACAGTCAAATCCAATCTGATACAGCCATGCTCCCAACATTTGCACCAGCCTGGAGTCTGGAACAAGTTCCTAAAATAACTTCAGTAAAAGTCATCTCCTCTGTGCTTGAGGTTTTACTGTTTAACTATGTCTTACACTTTTATGCAAAACAAGCCGGGACAGATCACCGAACAACTGAGTCACTGCGGAAGGAAACTCAGAAAACAATAGTTTTTTTTTTTTTTTTTCTATAATGGAATGCAAAAATGTAGGAAAAGATGAGCTACACGACCAGTCAGTGTTAGCTCGTACTCACCAAGACAGAGACACTGTTGCTTAAAAGTGCTCAGTGAGGAACAGCCAGTGTGATTGTGGGCGATCACGGGAGCCTGCCTGGAGAAACTGGCACGAGGCAGGTCTGTATGTTCAGGGGCAGACTGCTTCCTTGGAGAGGCGAGGGGTTGTGTTTAAGTGGGATTGCGAAAAAGCAGCATCAAAGCAGACAGACGAAGGCAGTGGCTGGGGCATGAGTCATCTGCTTCAGGAGGACCACATCCGGGAGTTGACAGCCATGGACATGGGGGACAGGGGTGAGGATGCCTGCTGTTTTTCTCCTAAGAAGCACTTGTGTGGAAAAATAAAAGAAATCAAGAGAAGTCCTGGAAAAGGTAACGGCAATCCGCTCCAGTATTCTTGCTGGGAAAATCAGACGGACGGAGGAGCCAGGCGGGCAACACTCCGTGGGGTTGCAGGGAGTTGGACACGACTTAGCAAGTAACACACAAGGGGAGCAGGATCACAGGCTGATGGAGCTGGAAAGCCCCTTCACTGGTCTTGCTGTCGTGTTACAGGAGGGGAAACTGGAGTTTGGTGTTTGGGGGAGTTTGCCCCACATCTATGGTAAATGGCTGCAGGGCTCGCGTTTTAACCCAGGGGTCCTGCCCCAGGCCAGTGTTGCTGCCCGTAGGCTGAAGCAGGGAGACTTTTTGAGCTTTCAAACTGTGTAAGAGTGGGTTGTCTTCCATACCAAGACGGAGAGGCCATCTTCACTGCACTCTGCCTAGTCCACTGCCTGCTGTCTAGAAGCTTAGTTCTCCCTTGTAGATTTCATAGGGTAACGCGAAAGGGGCGCAATTCTGCCACTCTCCTTGGAGTTGAGAGTGGCCCAACTGCTTCTGGTACAGACGATCTTCCCTGGACATGTTCCTACAGACATGGGGATACTCCTGGGAGGCTGGCTGGCCAACGGCATCAGGGTTGGAGGGGACGCAGAACCAGAGTCAGGGCGCCTTGGTCCTCTGCCTGTGTGACCCCCGCCTTGTCCCTTCCACTCTCCATTGCTTTTGCCTCCAGATGAAGCCTCGGACAGCCTGACACTCATCTCTTTTCTTGCCTTGTCGGCTCATCTTTGGGTCTTTAGAATCCCCTCCATCGCTCATTTGCAGACGTCCAGTGTCAACTGGAACTTTTTGAGTGATATCCTTGGAGCCTGGCAGAGAAGGAGAAATGTCAGATGGAAAACAGGCAATTAAGTTCCAAGACAACTTCAATGATTTGTGTTTTAAACTTTCGATTTATCTACACCTCAATTTGAGTTCATTTCCACAGACTCCAACAATTGCCTAATACAAAGCCGCTGAAGAAAAGCCTTCGGGAGCCTGAGATGGAAACAGATGGTCAGTGCGGGCAAGGACGGCCTCCATTTGTTCCATCCAATTGTTCCCAACAATGGCAAAAAGTCATTAAAAACCCACTTAAGAATCTAGCTTTGTATTGATCAACGGCAGGGTTACGGGGGATGTTGAACTTTGTGAGCATCAGAACTCAAGACGAACCAAGCGATTTTTTTCCTGATGGATTATTAGGAAAAGCACTGTCATAATATAATTTTCCGGACAGTTGGATCAATGATGTCAACTCTTACCCCAAGGTTTGAATGATGACTCAGATCTGGAAGTCCGGATTAATGGATGGGGGCACACAGTCACACCCCCTCTAATGGATCACATGGGAACACTCGAAGTGACCCAAAGCAAATTATTTACCATACAGTTCCTGAACACAAAAGCCACAGTCCACTTTCCCTGACTTCGAATTTCGCTTTTATTAAGAGTCAGTGCAGCATCAGAAATTTGTTTTACGCAATGAAAGGCAGCCCACTGAGGTCATCTGGGAAAAGCTTTTCTGTCCAAGGATCTGGCAGCGATGGAGAGACCTGGAAGAAGCTGGGTGATGTTGGCACATCAGAAGGCTCCCCACGGATGAGGCTAGCCTGATGGAGGGTTTTATTCGCCCCCTCTGGTGTCCAGCCCCAAGGGCACGTCCCTCTGCTCTGACTTCACCCCCTGCCCTGGTGCCCAGTTCATCTTCTTGCCTGGGGGACTTCCCTTCCCAGCCTCCTCGACACCAGTGACAGAAAGCCTTCTGCCACAGAAGCCTGACCCTTCACCTCTGCCCACATCCCTTTTAGGACTCTCTGCTTCTAACACTGGCCTGGTTCCTGATTGGTGCTTGAGATGTACTGATCAGTCACATGAACAGATCTGCATTTTCTAAAGGACAGAGTGTGAGCACCTTGGCAAGGCAGCCTGCCGGCTCTCCTGGCCGCTGCCCTCCACACTTCCTGGGTCTTCCCTGCTGACGGTCTCTCTATGATGAACCGCGCACACTCCCACCCCCATCCCGGGTCCTCAGCTGCACTCACCCTTCCTCGTCTCAGAGCAGGAGGCGTGGAGGTGTCCTTGAGGACACCTTGGGAAGAGACCCTTGCATGAGGTCAAGTGCACCAGTGGCATCTCGCCATGCTGTTTTACCCCCAAGTGCTTCAAAAAAGTCTGAAGGCTGCTTTCTGACAGCGTGAAGGAGTAACCGAATCTGATACAGCGTGTCTGGGGCCCTTTTCACAGAATGTGAGGGTCTGACGGCTTGAGATCCACTCCTGGGTTTACACACGTGACCCTTTCCAGCCTGAAACTCAGCGCCTGCCCCTACAGAATGCCAAATATGCCTCCTCCCTCTGCCCACCTGCCCCCAACAAACCAGTCCCTGGTGCCAGAAAGGGTGAGGATGGAGGCAGGTGGTCCTGGAGATGCTGGTGAGGTGGGTGCTGTCTCCTCATGGGTCAAGGGGCGTTCACTGCTCTGACAGCGACTTTGGGCTGAGATTTCTCACCACGTTTCCCAGTGTCGGCCTTGGTTCTTATCACCCTGCCTGCTAGAGCAGCCACAGCTGTTACCACCTTGACCTGTGGTTCTGGCAAGGACAACGCAGGGGAGAAACTGGCTTAACTTCACCATGCCCAGACCCATCGAAGTCTGGCCGTGACCCACATGAAACTCCAACGCGGGCGTCCACTCTGCAGCCTATGGGGCCACGGCGCCCCTCACTTGGCTGGTGAACATCCAGCCAGCGCACGCCCGTCCTCCCACAGTCACGTTGTTCACTTCTGTGACACCGGGTAAGTTACCCACCTGCCTGCATCCCGGCTCCCTCAGCCCCCAGTCAGGACAGTGCGGTCATCTGTCTCGCAGGCCGAGCTGATGAAGTGGACTGGTGCCTAAACGCTGGGAGCTGCAGCAGCAGATGCACAGTAGGCGCTCGGTCAGGGTGGGTTCGCGCACGGCTTCCCTCCCGCTGTGACTCACAGTCGGCAGGCGGCAGAGCCCCCCACCCTACCCACCCTGGGGGAAGAGGAGGAAGCACAGACGACCGCACTCACATGTGGAATTAGGAGTTGACTGCGCTGCCCCCCGGTCCATATTTTGACATCCTAATTCCAGCTCCTCAGGGTGTAGCTTTCATTGTAAACAGGTTGCTAGAGATACAATTTCTTAAGACGAGGCCATCCTGGGGTAGGCGGGGCCCTAGTCCACACTGCTGGTGAAGGGGAGGGGGCCCCAGAGATTCATGTCCAGGGAGGCACCCTGTAAAACGCAGGCAGAGGGCAGGGGAGGTGGCAGAATCAAGGGGCCAACATTTGTCAGAAAACCACCCGAGGCAGGAGGTGGGCACGGATCACGTCTCTCCCACATAGGCTTAGGTGGAGCGAGCCCTGCAGACGCCCGGCCTCCAGACCCTGAAAAGGCCTGTTTCCCTTCTTCAGGAGCCTCAGCCCACTGCGCTTTGCTATGGCAACCTTAGCAAAATCACACACACATACGCACATACACCCTAACCTTAGCACACACACACACACCCCCAACACACAAACACACCTGTTCTCACACATGCACATACACTTACACCCCCCCACACACACCCTAATCCTAACACACACACACATACATACTCACATACACACACACATATGCACATACACCCTAACCTTAGCACACTCTAACCCTAACACACATTCACACACACATATACATACTCACATGCACACACATACACACCTACTCACACATGCATATACACTCACACCCACACACACCCTAATCCTAACACACCCACATGCACCCTAACCCTAACACACATTCACACACATATACATACTCACATACACACACATACACACCTACTCACACATGCATATACACTCACACCCACACACACCCTAACCCTAACACACATTCACACACACACGTATACATACTCACATACACACCTACTCTCACACATGCACATACACTTACACCCCCCCCACACACCCTAATCCTAACACACACACACATACATACTCACATACACACACACATACGCACATACACCCTAACCTTAGCACACACACACACCCCCAACACACAAACACACCTGTTCTCACACATGCACATACACTGACACCCCCCCACACACACACCCTAATCCTAACACACACACAGACACACTCTAACCCTAACACACATTCACACACACACATATACATACTCACATGCTCACACATATATACACATACACACCCTAACACACACACACACACACACACCTACTCTCACACATGCATATACATTTACACCCACACACACGCACACACACCTTAACCCTAACACACATTCACACACACACATATACATACACGCTCACACATATATACACATACACACCCTAACACACATACACACACATACACACCTACTCTCACACATGCATACACATTTACACCCACACACACACGTACACACCCTAACCCTAACACAAACACATTCACACACACTCACTCACACATGCACATACACACACATATACACCGTAAGACACAAACATACACATAAACACTGTGACACATAAACACACACACACACCTACTCTCGCACATGCATATGCACTTACACGCACACACACACCTTAACCCTAACACACACATTCACACACCACACACATACAGCCTCACATACAGCCTAGCCCTAACATGCTCACATTCACACACACCACACACGTAGTATCCCATAGGCATGTACACCTGCACACACACTCTCACACACGAGCATTCTGGTTCTGTTGGAGCCTGAAGCTGACAGTGGAGCTGAACGCTGGTTTCCGCCTCGTCGCTTCCCGGTGCTGCCGTCCCAAGGGCAGGGAGACCCTGCTGCCCGGGAGGAGCCCCCTGTGTCCGCACCTGCAGATTCCCTCCACCTCGTCCCTTGCTTGCGTCCAGTCGGCGCCTGTTTATGGCCTGTCCACCTCATGCTCAGCCCAGGACGGAGGGCCAGGGAGTCAGTACAGAGCCATTCGAGCTGGACTCGGATCCCCAAGGAGCACATGTCTCCTGCCCCTGCTCCCAGTGCCCAGGGCCTCCGTCTCAGCTCTTCCTAGGGTTTACCGGAGCCCAGTCCATGGTCCTCTCTCGCACCAGCCTCAGGATGGCAGCCTCTGCGTCACTCAGACCTCTGGCCCCTCCACTGTCCCTGCTGGGGGACTGCCATAGAGAAAGTGCTCAAAAGTGTCCAGTCTCTGGACTAAAACTTCTGCTGGCCATCTCACACTTTGATTAACGTACATTTTGCTTTGAAACATAATCCTGAAAAGCTGCTGCTCATCAAGATGATTGGCAGTTATGGGCACCTGATGGATACTTGCTACGTTGAATGGAATTGAATTTCCGAAGAGCTGCACATTTGAAATCCCCAGTGCATTCTGACTGTGCCCAGTGACAACACTGCATCCATCTCTCGGAGTTGGTGGCCAAGGACAGACTCAGTTTGTTAACCCAAATAGGGGAAAAGTCTTCCCTGAGATGGAGAAGGGAATGGCTACCCCCTCCAGTATTCATGCCTGGGAAATCCCATGGATAGAGGAGCCTGGCGGACTATGGTCCATGGAGTTGCAAAGAGTCAGACACGACTGAGCAACTGGGCACTTCCCTGAGAAGCAATGAGGGTGTTTTCATTGGAACAGCACCTTGGAAAAGGGTCTTGCTTAATACGGAGCATGAAATCGGCTGTGTCTTCAGTCACTCCCAAAATGTCCCCCCTGAGAGGCCTCTGATTGGTGGCGAGATCACAGGGGTCCCTCTGCTCTTCATGGGAAGCCAGGTGGCACCAAGATTAAGGACAGTGATGCCCCTGACCGGCACAGGCTCCAAGCTTAAATGAGGGCCAGCATTAAGACTTTGGCTTCCGTTTCTCTGAAAGTGCCTCCTACCTGGGAGAGAGCTCTTTCTGGATGGGGCTCCTTGCATGGAAGCGAAGGAATCGTATCTGTCAAGCTCACCCCTCCCCAGCCTTGGTATGAGCGTCCATCTTACAGGTGATGGTCTCAGAAGTAAATAGGACAGTGAGATGGTTTGATAGCATCACCGACTCAATGGACACATCTGTGAAAACTCAGGGAGATAGCAAAGGACAGGGAAGCCTTACGTGCTGCAGTCCATGGGGTCACAGAGAGTCAGATATGACTGAGCGAACAACACAACAGCCACAACAGTGAGGCAACTTGTGGGTCCGCACAGATTCCCACTGACTGGACATCTCCTGTGTGTCTGTAAGAGTAGGGTTTCCAGATGAAGTATCAGATACCTGGTTAAATTTGAATTTTGGGAAAGCAAGAGATACTTGTCTGCCGTAAGTATAGCCCAAATATTATCTTTGTATTTTGCTAATTATGGCAACCTTAATAGTCCTAATGTACTCTATTGATTATAGCACTGACTTTGGCCAGTTTGCTTTGGGCAAATGATGAGACAGGCTTCCCTGGTGGCTCAGAGGGTAAAGCGTCTGCTTGCATTGCGGGAGACCTGGTTTCCATCCCTGGGCTGGGAAGATCCCCTGGAGAAGGAAACGGCTCCCCATTCCAGTACTCTTGCCTGGAAAATCCCATGGACAGAGAAGCCTGGTAGGTTACAGTCCATGGGGTAGCAAAGAGTCGGACACGACTGAGCGACTTCACTTTTCACTTTTCTATGCACTGGACGGGCCTGTCTCCATCAGGCCTTTAAACTTGCAAGAGGGACAGAGTATCTCTAAGTGACCAACAGCTCTGGGGGTGGTAGGAGGAGGTTAAAGTTGCCTGCATGACGTGCTGGTCTCTGAATGTTCCCTGTGCCCACACGTCCTTCCTTCCTTCCCCTCCCTCCCCCTCCTCCCCCCTCCCTCTCTTCTTTTCTGTCTCTCTTCTCCCTTCTTTCCATCCAGTTTTCCATCTTTTATTCACTCTTGCCTACCAACCGAGTGACAGGGGCTGCTGCAGATGCTGGATAGGTTCCCGTCCTTGTTGTGGGAAAGGGCTGTGCTCGCGCTGTAATGACACAGCACAAATAACGAAAAGTAGCTATTGAAGCAGGAAGGAAGGGGGTAGGGCACAGCCTTTACAGAAACACACGGCCAGAGGACACGACCAAAACGGGTTAGAACCAACCGGGTCCAAGATGGCAGAGGACTCAACTTCCAGAGGCTCTCGATCCTCATTATTCATTCACTGTAATACATTCAGTTCAGTTCAGTCGCTCAGTCGTGTCCGACTCCTTGCGACCCCATGAATTGCAGCACACCAGGCCTCCCTGTCCATCACCAACTCCTGGAGTTCACTCAGACTCACGTCCATCGAGTCAGTGATGCCATCCAGCCATCTCATCCTCTGTCGTCCCCTTCTCCTCCTGCCCCCAATCCCTCCCAGCATCAGAGTCTTTTCCAATGAGTCAACTCTTCGCATGAGGTGGCCAAAGTACTGGAGCTTCAGCTTTAGCATCATTCCTTCCAAAGAAATCCCAGGGCTGATCTCCTTCAGAATGGACTGGTTGGATCTCCTTGCAGTCCAAGGGACTCTCAAGAGTCTTCTCCAACGCCACAGTTCAAAAGCATCAATTCTTTGGTGCTCAGCTTTCTTCACAGTCCAACTCTCACATCCATACATGACCACAGGGAAAACCATAGCCTTGACTAGATGGACCTTAGTCAGCAAAGTAATGTCTCTTCTTTTGAATATGCTATCTAGGTTGGTTATAACTTTTCTTCCAAGGAGTAAGCGTCTTTTAATTTCATGGCTGCAATCACCATCTGCAGTGATTTTGGAGCCCCCAAAAAATAAAGTCTGACACTGTTTCTACTGTTTCCCCATCTATTTCCCATGAAGTGATGGGACCGGATGCCATGATCTTCGTTTTCTGAATGTTGAGCTTTAAGCCAACTTTTTCGCTCTCCTCTTTCACTTTCATCAAGAGGCTTTTTAGTTCCTCTTCACTTTCTGCCATAAGGGTGGTGTCATCTGCTTATCTGAGGTTATTGATATTTCTCCTGGCAATCTTGATTCCAGCTTGTGCTTCTTCCAGTCCAGCATTTCTCATGATGTACTCTGCATAGAAGTTAAATAAGCAGGGTGACAATATACAGCCTTGACGTACTCCTTTTCCTATGGGAACCAGTCTGTTGTTCCATGTCCAGTTCTAACTGTTGCTTCCTGACCTGCATACAGATTTCTCAAGAGGCAGGTCAGGTGGTCTGGTATTCCCATCTCTTTCAGAATTTTCCACAGCTTATTGTGATCCACACAGTCAAAAGCTTTGGCATAGTCAATAAAACAGAAATAGATGTTTTTCTGGAACTCTCTTGCTTTTTCCTTGATCCAGCAGATATTGGCAATTTGATGTCTGGTTCCTCTGCCTTTTCTAAAACCAGCTTGAACATCTGGAAATTCATGGTTCATGTATTCTTCGAGTACGGTAGTTTGAGCATTCTTTGGCATTGCCTTTCTTTGGGATATAAATAAAAACTGACCTTTTTCAGTCCTGTGGCCACTACTGAGTTTTCCAAATTTGCTGGCATATTGAGTTCAGCACTTTCACAGCATCATCTTTCAGGATTTGAAAGAGCTCAACTGAAATTCCATCACCTCCACTAGCTTTGTTCATAGTGATGCTTTCCAAGGCCCACTTGACTTCTCATTCCAGGATGTCTGGCTCTAGGTGAGTGATCACACCATTGTGATTATCTGGGTCGTGAAGATCTTTTTTGTACAGTCCTTCTGTGTATTCTTGCCACCTGTTCTTATCTTCTGCTTCTGTTAGGTCCAGACCATTTCTACATTAGCGTATGCTAAATGTCACACCCCTGGAGGCTCAGATGATAAGGAAACCGCCCGCAGTACAGGAGACCCAGGTTTGATCCTTGGGTCAGGAAATTCCCCTGGAGAAAGGAATGGCAACCCACTCCAGTATTCTTGCCTGGAGGATCCCATGGACAGAGGAGCCTGGCGGGCTAGAGTCCCTGGGCTCACAAGGAGTCAGACACGCCTGAGTGACTAACACACACACAAATGTCACATCCACCGGTTCCAAGAGGCCAACCATAAAAGATCAAAAAGCAACCAGTGGTCCAGTCCTGGGAATCCCTGCCGCTTCCCCCATATAATTGGAGCAATCCACCCTCTCATTAGCCTATGGAATTATCCAGCCTATAAAATCTAGCCTTGCCATATTTCAAGGCTCTAGCCTTCTGAGATGCCCACATTTGGGGGATTCTCTCTAAGTAAATCCACTTCTTACCTCTCATTTTGTTTCTCACCGAATATCTTGAAAAGTCCGGTTCACCAGGAACACTGTCACACTGCAGGTCCCCCGCCCGGTCTCTTTCCTGGGTGATGACACTCCCGGGTGCTCCTTCTCTAGGAGATTCCCTTCCCAGCGAGAGAGCAGGGTTACCCTCATCTTTCCCTCCATCATCCCTTCACGCAGGCTTCTTGCGAAGCCTGGTGGGCGCAGAGTACCCTGACCTCCAGGAGGGGATTCTGAGGTTGAGCTGTTCTCTAGAGCTGACCTTAGAAGATGTGTTCTTGGTCAGCTCTCTGCCTGACAGCCTGTGCCCTCCTCCAGCTCTGTCCTGCCCCCCAGCCCATCTCTGCTTTCTCTAAGCTCCAACCTGCCCCCCGCCACAACCCAAGCCCCTCAACAGACTCTCAGAGAATCCCCAGCGTCTGCTTCTGGGGAAGAGCATCAAGTCCACTTTTCACGTTCGAGATTTTCAAAGTATCCTGATTTTGTTTATCCTGTTTACATTCAAGCATTAAGCTAGAGAGATCCATTGTGCTCCAATTACACAAATAAGAAAGCTGAACTCAAGTTAAGAGTTTGTACAAGAGCCACCGCAGGTCAGCTAAAGTCAGACGCAGAGTCTGAGCCTCTGGCTCCAGGACAATATTTCCCCCACAGCCCAACCCGGTGAAAAATTCTCCACGGCAGGCAGTGTGACCGCAGAAGCTTGTCTCAGGCCTCCCTCAGCCCCGACAGGGACTTGATCCAGGAATCCATTTAATTTGCAGACAATGCCGCCTCCCCCTACAAAGGATGTTTTACCACCTGCCACCCACCCTGGGGGCTTCAGAGTTAGACAATGGGCCCTCCTGACAGGAGCCAGGGAAATACACAGCTTTATTCAGCTCCTGTGTTTGAGACATAAATTGTTCTTATCTCAAACCTTTCTCTGAAAGTTTAAGAAAAAAATCTGCGTTGGTCTGTGGGACCAAAGGGCAAGAGCTAGGTGTGGAGGGAGGCAGACAGTCAGCCTGCCTGCCAGCTCTGCAGGAGAGTGCCTGCAGCCCCTTCCCTACTTCCTCTGCTGGGCTGACTGCTCCAGAGGCCAGCTACTGAAGGCCTCCCTGGGGCAGGCGTGGGGTGGGGTGCTGCAGCAGCCACAGCTCAGCTGAGGGCTGGGGCAGGGCTTGGCAGGGGGTCCAGGTCAGTGCTCTGCTGGGGGTTGGTGGGTGAGTGTCAATGCTCAGCAGGGGGTCCAGAACAGTGCTCTTCAGGGGGGCGGGTCAGTGCTCAGCAGAGGATTTGAAAGTGGGGATGTCACAGCTCAGCAGGGGGTCCAGGTCAGTGCTCAGCAGGGGATGGGGGGGGTCAGTGCTCAGCAGGGGGTCTGGGTCAGTGCTCAGTAGGGGTGGGGGTCAGTGCTCAACAAGGGTCTGGGGGGGGTCAGTTCTCAGCAGGGGTCGGGGGAGGGGGGTCAGTGCTCAGCAGGGGTTGGGGGGGGTCTTTGCTCAGCAGGGGGTCTGGGTCAGTGCTCAGCAAGGGTAGGGGGAGTCAGTGCTCAGCCGGGGCCTGGGTCAGGAGCATTTTGCCCCCCCCACTCCCAACTCAGCTTGTTTTCTCCTCTGCTTGCTTCCCACATATGGCTACTTAAATTTCTATTAATTGTTTTAAAATAAAGCCGCAGCATCTCTAGTCACACTTCAAGAGTTCAATGGCCACATGTGGCCATCGAGCGAGAAATGAGTCCAGGTCTAGTCAGGAGGCACTTCACTCCAGAGGATTGCTGCTGCTGTGGGGTGGGGACCATCACAAAGGGCGGGGAGGGGGGGACTCTATCACAGAAGGGGTAATGCCCTGATACTCTGCTGGAGGGTCAGTCTTTATTAAAGGGCATAATGCATGCATGCCAAGTTGCTTTAGTCGGGTCCGACTCTGTGCGACCCTATGGACAGCAGCCCCCCAGGCTCCTCTGTCCACAGGATTCTCTAGGCAAGAATAACTGGAGTGCGTTGCCATTTCCTTCTCCAAAGAGCCAGTGTAGGAAGTGGGGTGAAAGCGTGGCATGATCGAGTCACAGAGTAGAGATTGTGTCAGGAGGCCAGTGGGTCTAAAGGAGGCTGGGCTGGGGGTGGGCCAGAGGTCAGAGCCCCGGAGAGGACAGTCTTAAACCGAAGTCTGGTGAAAAGCCTCTTGCTGTGATGGATCAGTGGGGACCAGGCCATCAGCTGGTCATTTACCAGGCGCAGAATGGGCCTTGGAGGGCCGTGTCTGGCTGTGTCCCAGGGGAACCGCAGGACATCTGCGAGTCTTGTCTGAGTTGTATGAGGAAAGGAGTTTTTTGCAGGAAACTGCTCCCCAGAACACAAGAGTGGGGGCCATTTCTTAACCTTCTCTGTTTCCCAGGAGCACACGGTTCCAGAGAAGCTCAGCGTCTCTGATGACGTCCTCCAGGTTGGATGGCGGGGACTGGAGACCGTGCCCGCTGCTGCAGTAGGTTCTTTGGGTGGCGCTGTCCCCTAAATGCTAAGAGCAGTCCCTGTTCAGATTAGTTGTGAGATGGGACCCCAGAGGGCTTCCTGGCTCAGAGCAGACACCCAGCGGCCGGGGGATTCTACTTCTTGTCTCAGCAACCACAGGGGACAACATGGCCCTTTCAGGAACACCAGGTTTTTCCTGAGACCCTGCCGCAGTGCCAGACTCTACCGCCCAGCAGCCCCCAGGTGGGCCCTCCTCCCTTGTCACTTGCTGGGAGAGACCAGGGTCCCTAAACCTGCAGGCATCCCGCGTTGACCCTTCGGCTCCCAGTAGGTCAGTCTGAGACCACCGCCTCCCGTCCCAGTCTCTGCAGGTCTGTGCTGCATGCCAATCTTCATCACTGCTCAGGACTGAGCTCCACCCCAGGCCAAAGGACAGACTTCCCCGGACCCCATGCTAAGCCCCTCGACCAGACTGTAACCTGGCTTCCACCTGCACTAGGCTGTATCCAGCGGTGCCCCAGCCCCTAGGCTGAGTCTTTGCTCAAGAAAACACACGCTACCAAACCACAGAGAGACTGCGCCGCTCCACTGCCAAGCCAGCCTCCATAACTCTCCGCTTGCCCCTCTCTGTCACTCCCCACACAGCCCCCCATCCTTTTTTTGTTCCCACTTTCCACGTTCTCATGACCCCACTTCCTTCCCTCTCTTCTCTCCCTTTACAGACCTCAGTCGTCTCTGTGTTCGCTGGAATCCAGCGCAGTTGAAACCAGAGTCTCTCTCCTGCTGTGGCTGCTCTTCAGTCACCAAGTCGCGTCCGACTCTCTGCCACCCCATGGACTGCAGCACGCCAGGCCTCCCTGTCCATCACCAACTCCCGGAGTTCACTCACACTCATGCCCATTGAGTTGATGATACCATCCAACCATCTCATTCTCTGCAGCCCCTTCTCCTCCTGCTCTCAATCTTTCTCAGCATCAGGGTCTTTTCCAGTGAGTCCACCCTTTGCCTCAGGTGGCCAAAGTATTGGAGCAACAACTTCAGTATCAGTCCCTCCAATGAATATTCAGAACTGATTCCCTTTAGGATGGACTGATTGGATCTTCTTGCAGTCCAAGGGACTCTCAGGAGTCTTCTCCAACACCACAGTTCAAAAGCATCAATTCTTTGGCCCTCGGCCTTCTTTATAGTCCAACTCTCACATCCATACATGACCACTGGAAAAACCATAGCTTTGACTAGATGGACCTTTGTCTGCAAAGCAATGTCTCTGCTTTCTAATGTGCTGTTTAGGTTTGTCATAGCTTTTCATCCAAGGAGCAAGCGTCAGTAGTCTCAATAAAATCTGTCCTGCATCCTTGCACAAGTGTCCAGTGCTGCTTTACTTTGCCAGCTCAAACATCAGTCCCTGCCTCCCCAGACCTACCTGGACCTCCTGCAGGACCCCCACCCCTGGTTGCCGTGGCACCATGATGCTGGAGCACCACCGGCAGGAAGGTGGCTGCTGCTCTGCTGCTCAGCCCTGCATCCCAGGCTCCAACCCAGGGATGGCATGTGCTGTGGCTCCAGAAACAGCTTTGAAAGTTTTTAGCCCAGAGACTGTGAGGACACTGCTCCACGGTGGACCCCATATACACAGACTCGTTCTGCCCTGGCTCCTGGTGCGTGCAGGGTGAGGGGCTACCTGTGGGGCATGGGGGATGGGGGTCTGCTCTGTGGGATGCAGAGTTTGCAAAGCAACAGCCTGTCTTGTGGTGCAAGTTTGTTAGCTGGTTGGAGAGTTAGCGTAGAGGTGGGTGATGCTGTCTCCTGAGTCAAGTGCAAGGGCGATGCTCCCAGAGGGACACAGCTGTCTTGGTTGCAGTCTTCCCTGCCCCTACCAGGGAAAACACACACTGGCATTCCTACCACGGAGTGGCGTCAGGGACCTAACTGCCAACCAACACGACTCCTTGCAGGATGGCATCATCCCCCTGGGGAAGCTGGAGCCCAAGTGTTTTCACATAAGCCCCTTCTGCTTACGTGTTGGTATCCCGGTGCACCTGCCTCCGCTCTTGAGTGCTTCCTAACGCAGTGTTGGGGGCAGGTGTCAGGGAGTTGTGATCTTTTCCTTGTTTCTCTAGTTTCATTTCAGAAAATGACTGATGGGGAGAAAGACGCAGAGCAGAGACTCATTTATAGCTAATTCTTCAAACAGTCATGATTGCTAAGAAAAATGTGGTGAATGTTTTTTATTTAATTTCCAAATTTGCAATTAATCTAAGAACTGCAGTTAGAAGGCTCTTGCTTCAGATCTCTGATTTGCAGGGTGACTTTTGCAGGGCAGAGGGCAGAGGAGTCGGAAAACCCAACAACTGGAGAAGGAGCCGTGTGTGGCCAGCTTGGGTAAGCTGGTTCCACCTTTAGCTGCCGTGCAGTATTACCAGAGACAGCACCCAGGACAGTCAGGGGCTCGTGTGGTTCTGGCGGTGGGAAATGGAGGGCGCTGGGTAGAAGGAAACATCAACCAGGGTGGTCTCACATGCCAGTGGGCTTTCACGGGGAGGGGACCTGCTGCGGGTCATGCCCCTGTCCTCCTGGTGGGGAGGAGATACCAGCAGGCCAGGTAGATAAGAAAACAGATAAACAAATGCGATTTCACTGCCCTCTAATTAAAGAAAACAAATAGGGTTCTGATAGAGTGACAGGCAGGGGTTAAGGAGAGACGGCCATTGTTTAGAGAAGTCCTCTCTGGGAAGAAGACTGTAGTGCTGATCGCCAGGGGGGCTGCAGTGGTTGCTCGTGTGCGTCCACTTGGCTGGGCTATGGTACACAGCTTTCAGTATAATCCTAATCTAGTTTCTGGGAAGGCACTGTGTAGATGTGGCCAACAACTGCCATCTCAGTTCATTCTAAGTAAAGCAGATGACCCTTGATGCTGTGTGTGGGAGGGGTCATCTAATCTGCTGGAGGCTCTCAGTACATAAACTGGGGCTTCCTGAGGAAGAAGAAATTCTACCTCAAGATTGCAGTCTCAGCTTTGCCTGAGAGCTCTCTGTGGGTGTTGAACTTGCTGGCTCTCACCACCTTGTGAGCTATTATCTTGCAATACATCTCTTTCATTTCTTTAATTTTCAATTAAATCTGTTTATTTTTATGTTATTGTATAAAAAACCCACATAAAATATCCTACTTGCTCTGTTTCTCTGTTGAACCATACTTGATGCTAGCACAGGGTCTGAAACTGGGAGTCTGCCTCAGTTTACCCTGGGCACAGTGTCAGTGGGGCTCATTTACATGCAGCTTCAGCTACTTAGATGTGCTGCAAACATCCAGATTTCTACCCACACCCTGGCTCTCTGTCCTGGCTGCACAGTCAAAAGACCCAACAGCCAGCTGGCCGTGGCAGCTTCGAGGGTCCCAGGTACCTCAGCCTCATCGTGCTCATCATGAAACAAGCTCACATGCCCGCAAAGTGTCTCCCACATTCCTTTGCGAAATGACTTGACTCATCTTTAATTATAACAGCAAATAGAAAACCAGGAAAGTGCCTAAGTCGTGAGCTTACTCCGTGTAGAGCTCAGTGAATTTTGACCAAGCAAACACACTCATGAACCCACCACCCAGGTCAAGACTTCCACATCACCAGTGTCCCGGACACCCCTGTGCCCTTTTCCAGCCGCGACCGCCTCTGTCTTTGCAGACTTAACCTCATTCTGATTGCTCACACGTTAGTTTTACCTGTTTCGAATTTACGGAGATGGAGTCATAGAGTGTATATTCTTTTGCGTCTGTGTCTTTTACTCAGGATTATGTTTGTGGGATTCTTCACTGTTGATTAACAATGAGTTCCTCTGTTTCAGTGTAGAGTTCACCAGTGTTACTTAAACATTCTGCTGCTGATGGACACGGGATCCTTCTCCAGGGAGGGGCAGGCTATCTTGTGTGATGCCATGTGGTTTTTCTACACATGAATTTGGTGCCTGTGTGCGTGGAGCTCTGTAGGTGGTATATCTAACAGTGAAATTGCTGGAGTCCACCTTTTTTTTTTGTTTATTTTTAATTGGAGGATACCTGCTTTACACTATCACGCTGGTTGCTGCCGTGTATCGACAAGAGTCGGCTGTAGCCTGCCTCCCTTTCCGCGTATGTTTGCCTCCCATAGAGCTGTCCAGCGGTCCCCAAAGTGGCCTGTGAAGTGAGCCACTCTTGCCAGCGGAGCTGGAGTGTTCAGTCGCTTCACACCCCTGGCAGCGACCGGGGTGCTGTCTGATTGCTTCAATTTCTCTCTTTCAGAATGTGAGCCGTGGTATCTCATTGTGACTTATTATTTGCATTTTTTCAACTGGTAATGAAGGTAGAAACTGTTTCCCACACTTTTGGCCCATGGGACGTCCTCTTTTGAGAACTGCCTGTTCAGACCTCTTGCCAATATTTGGTTGAGTATTCCTGCTTGCCTTTTCCTTGCTGACTTTGGAGACCTTTGTCGTAGGTATCGTGGATATCTTCTCTCATTCAGTGATTTGTGACTTTCCTCTTTTTGGTGTCTTCGTATGAACCCGGTTTCCTGATTTTAGTGTATAAATTTATCACCCTTTATCACAGTACACACATTCTGTGTCCTGCTTAAGAAATCTGCGGGTATTCTCCAAAGGTGTCCGTTTTTCACATTCAGATTTACAGCATCTCTGGAAACAAATTTTGAGTGTGATGCGAATAGGACAAGATTTATTTTTTCCATCTGCATTGCCATTGACTCAGCATCATTTACTGAAAAGACATTTTCCCACTGCTCTGAAGCACCGTTATAATAAATCATTTGTCTGTAAAGTGTATGTCTGCCTCCGGATTCTGTTCTCTTCCACTGGTCTTTTGTCTACCCTTGCATTACAATATTGTCTTAATCACTGCAGCTTTAAAATAAATCTTTATTTCTGCTAGGGTAATTCCTCCAACTGCCTTCTCCTTTAAGATTGTCTTAACTATTATTGGTCTTTTGCACTGTCATATAAATTTTAGAATCAGCGTAGAATGTTTTTTAGTATCACCATTTTGGAAAAAAAAAATACCAGCCAAGATTTCATCTAGGTTTACATTAAGCCTATGCGTGCATGCTCAATCGGTCATGTCCGACTTTGCGACCCCACGGACTGTAGCCCATCAGGCTCCTCTGCCCGTGGGATTTCCCAGGCAAGAATACTGGAGTGAGTTGCCATTTCCTTCTCCAGGGGATCTTCCCGACCCAGGGATCGAGCCCACGTCTCCCACATCTCCTGCACTTGCAGACAGTTCCTTACCACTAGCACCACCTAGATGACTGATATTTAATTCTCATATATTTCAATCCATTATTTTCGCTAATTTCTCCAAGGAATTTTTTATAGTTTCCTGTGTAGAGCTCCATGTACATATTTATTCTTAGGAATTTAGATTTTTCAAGTTATGGTTAATGGTATCCTTTTAAACTGTATTTTTTTTTAATTTGTTTTCATAAACAGAAACACAATTGAGCTGTGTATAATGACCCTGTCCCAGAGTTCTTGTTAAATTTACTGATTAATTATCTGGGTATATCTGTAAATGCCTTAGAAATATCAAGTTAAAAATCTTATCATCTTATAACAATAACAGTTTTATGATGTTTACTAGTGTTAACACTGTAATTTCTTTTTGCTGCGTTATTTCACTGGCTAGATCCTCCAGTACACTTCTGAAGAGAAGTGAGGGTAGCTTGCCTTTTCCTCAATATGTATCAGGTGGCATACCACTAGTGCTTTGTCATTATGTATTAATCTTATACTTGTATTGATTTCTTAGATGATTTCCATTAGACTCTTGTCTATGACAAATTTGCCAAGCAAGATTTTTGTTTGTTTATTTTTTAACCATGAATCAGTGTTGAATTTCGTCAATTTTGTGTGTATATATCTGTTTAGATGATAATACAATTTCTCTACATTAGTTGGTTATCATGGTGATATAGAATGACTGATGTTCAAATGTTCCCTTTGT
This sequence comes from Capra hircus, assembly GCF_001704415.2. Taxonomy (NCBI): domain Eukaryota; kingdom Metazoa; phylum Chordata; class Mammalia; order Artiodactyla; family Bovidae; genus Capra; species Capra hircus. Next base: position 116,768,466 of record NC_030812.1, read on the forward strand.
ATTCCTGCACACTGGCACTCCTGGAATAAACTTAACTTGACTATAACCTATTATTTATTTCTAGACATCATGGATTTGATTTTCTAATACTTATTTTGGGAATTTTGTGTCCACATTTATTAGAGATATTAGTCTTTGTGCTGACTTCCTATTGCTACTATAACAAATTTCCACAAACTCATTGCTTTAAAAAACACGCATTTATTGTCTTTCAGTTCTGAAGATCAGAATTTTAAACTCAAGACGTCAGCAGAGCTGGGTCTTTTCTGATTCTTCAGAAGAGAACCTGCTTCCTCTTTTTTAGCTTCTAGAGGCCACCTGCTCTCTTTGGCTCATGGCCCCTTCCTCTCACCATCCCAGTTTCTTGTTTCAGTCGTCACAGCTCCTTCTATGAACTCTGATCTTCTTCTCTTCCCTGATAAGGGCACTTGTAATTACATTAAATTCCCCAGGATAGTGCAGGATAATTTTGCTCAGTTGCTTGACCTAATCACCTCTGCTATCTCCCTTTTACCATATGATATTCACAGGTCCAGGGACTAAGATGTGGGCATTCTTGGTTGTGGAGTGGGGTACGAGTCGGTCTACCACAATCCCTAAACCGTATTTATTTGTACAGTGTGCAGCAGGTCTTGTTATCGAGATGGTTCTGACCACATCAAGACAACTGGGAAGTGTTTGCTCTCTTTCTGTTCTCTGGAGGAATATTTTGTACATAAGAGTTTTGTATATTTTGTCATCTGTAAATGTTTAGAAGAATGTAAAGGCATATAGGTGCAACAGATATGCGGGGGTGGGGATGGTAATGGAGAAATTTTAATTATGGATTTCATTATTACTTTAATAAATAGGCAGCTTTTTAGAATTTGCTATGTCCTCTTGAATGAGTTTTAGTCAATTGCGGTTTTGATATACGTTAAGTTTTGCCTTTCTCTCTCTCTCTCCTTCTCTCTCTATTTCTCGCTCTCGTTTTTAAGAGTACTTATTCAGTACTATCAAGTATCTGTCTAATGTATTATTTTTTTCTGATGAAACCAGCATTCGCTGTTGTTAATTTATTTCATTATAATAGTTTGCTGCCCTCTTTAATTTCTAATTTTAGCTTGATTTTATACTTAACTATAATTTTAAATTTAGCTTACTATTCTTTTACCCAACTATCTGGAAACCGTATTTAGATTGATTTTGAGCCTTTAATCTCTTTGATTAATAAGTCCATACATTTAAGTATAAACACAGCTGTATCTCACACACTTTTATTGTAGTTTTATAACCATATGTGGCAAAGTGAAAGTGAAGTGAAGTCGCTCAGTCCTGTCCGACTCTCTGCGACCCCATGGACTGTAGCCTATCAGGCTCCTCCGTCCATGGGATTTTCCAGGCAAGAGTGCTGGAGTGGATTGCCATTTCATTCTCCAGGGGATCTTCCCAACCCAGGAATCGAACCCGAGTCTCCCGAATTGCAGGCAGACGCTTTACCGTCTGAGCCACCAGGGAAGCCCCCAAACTATTATGTGGCAAAGTAGTTCCCAGTTCCATTTATGATTTGTTTTCTTTGATCCATGATGGATTTAGAAATATGTTGCTTCTTTCCCAGTTATTTGGAAATATCAACTCTCCTACGAGCAGAATACACGCCATGCATAACTTCAGCCGTTTCTTGAGACTTGCTGTATGGCTCAGTGTAAGGGTAATTCTGGTAAATGATCCATATACACGTAAAAAACGAGAAACCTACATTTGATGGATGCAGCGGCCCACATTTTTAATCATGTGAAATTTGTTAATCATGTTGCAAAGACTTTCTGTATGATAAATGGCCTTTTTGCTTGCTTTTGACTTTAGTTACGAAATATGATACGTTGGGCTCTCTCATTATGATCGCCTCTTTGTCCATTTATGCTCTACCTTCTATCAGTTTCAGTCATGTGTCCTTGCAGCCTATGTTCATAAGTTATAGTATTGCTGGGAGTGTTTTATTTCCCCAGAGCAGTGAGCCTTTAATTGCTATGAAATGTTTCTTTCTTCGCTACAGATCCTTTCTGCTCTAACATCTACCTGGTCTGATATTGCATAGCGATATCACTTTGTCATTCATACGACAAGTGAGGTAACTGTTGTGATTAGCTAAGTTCTGCTTGTTAGTTATATCTCCATCTTTTAATGCTAACTTTTGTGTATCTTTAGTTGCTTGATGTTTGTAAACAGTATATAGTGTATTTTTTCCTTTGCTATGAAATTAGTACGTTGTAAATTGATCCGTGTACGTAGTCTGTTTATATGTAATCACTGATATTTTTGCATTGAAATTTCCTGTCTTGATATTTTGATGTATCATATCTGATCTATTTCTATTATTTTTTTCTTGCCTTTTTGGTTGATTCCAATATTTTTATTGTTCTTTTTCCTGCTTTCCTATCTCATTATTTCTGCCTCCTTTTACTATATATTTAACTTCCATGGAGTTCTTCCATCCTTAACTTGTCAAAGTCTAGAATATTTTATCATCACTTGAACATAAAAGCTGTGCAATACTTTAATCACCTTCCTTACTTTTCCACCATTATTGCCTTATATTTTGATTGCATATATTTAAAACTCCAATAATTATTACATATGTAATTATAATTATTAGTGTATGTGTGATTATGCAAATTTACATGACAATAATTACGTATAAAATGTACATATATATTTCCTTCCTGCTTTTATAGGTTTCCACGGGGAATCCAGAGAAGGAAATGGCAAAACTTCCAGGGTTCTTGCCTGGAGAATCCCATGAATGGAGGAGCCTGGTGGGCTGCAGTCTGTGGGGTCGGAGAAGTCAGACACAGATCAGTGCAGTTCAGTCGCTCAGTTGTGTCTGACTCTTTGCAACCCCATGAACAGCAACAAGCCATCACTAACTCCTGGAGTCCATGCAAACCCATGTCCATTGCGTCAGTGATGCCATCCAACCATCTCATCCTCTGTCATCCCCTTCTCCTCCTGCCCTCAATCTTTCCCAGCATCAGGGTCTTTTCAAATGAGTCAGCTATTCGCATCAGGTGGCCAAAGTATTGGAGTTTCAGCTTCGACATCAGTCCTTCCAATGAACACCCAGGACTGATCTCCTATAGGATGGACTGGTTGGATCTCCTTGTAGTCCAAGGGACTCTCAAGAGTCTTCTTCAACAACACAGTTTAAGAGCATCAATTCTTCCGTGCTCAGGTTTCCTTATAGTCCAACTCTCACATCCATACATGACCACTGGAAAAACCATAGCCTTGACTAGATAGACCTTTGTTGGCAAAGTAATGTCTCTGCTTTTCAATATGCTGTCTAGGTTGGTCATAACTTTTTTTCCAAGGAGTAAGCGTCTTTTAATTTCATGGTTGCAATCACCATCTGCAGTGATTTTAGAGCCCAGAAAAATAAAGTCAGCCACTGTTTCCACTGTTTCCCCATCTATTTCCCATGAAGTGATGGGACTGGATGCCATGATCTTCGTTTTCTGAATGTTGAGCTTTAAGCCAAGTTTTTCAAACTCTCCTCTTTCACTTTCATCAAGAGGCCCTTTAGCTTTTCTTTACTTTCTGCCAAAAGGGTGGTTTTATCTGCATATCTGAGGTTATTGATATTTCTCCCAGCAATCTTGATTCCAGCTTGTGCTTCCTACAGCCCAGCATTTCTCATGATGTAATGTGCATATAAGTTAAATAAGCAGGGTGACAATATACAGCCTTGATGTACTCCTTTTTCTATTTGGACCCAGTCTGTTGTTCCATGTCCAGTTCCAACTGTTGCTTCCTGACCTGCATACAGGTTTCTCAAGAGGAAGGTCAGGTGGTCTGGTATTCCCATCTCTTTCAGAGTTTTCCACAGTTTATTGTGATCCACATAGTCAAAGGCTTTGGCGTAGTCAATAAAACAGAAATAGATGTTTTTCTGGAACTCTCTTGCTTTTTCGATGATCCAGCGGATGTTGGCAATTTGATCTCTGGTTCCTCTGCCTTTTCTAAAACCAGCTTGAACATCTGGAATTTCATGGTTCACGTACTGCTGAAGCCTCACTTGGAGAATTTTGAGCATTACTTTACTAGCATGTGAGATGAGTGCAATTGTGCTGAAGTTTGAGCATTCTTTGGCATTGCCTTTCTTTGGGATTGGAATGAAAACTGACCCTTTCTAGTTTTCATAATAAAATGTCTAGTAACTTGCAAATACTGCTTTTAAGCACGCTCCACCTCACAAGACGATTTTATTTAAACTCATGTTCCCCCAGCATGACTGTCTGTGTCACAACTCAAGTAACATTTGAATCACGGAAGACTGTCTTCCAAAGGGCTTTGCCTTTATTCCCAAATAAATTCCTTTCAGATTTTTCTTGAATTGTTTCATATACTATTAGTGATGATTTACTCTAAACCTCATACAGCCACTTGCATAGTATCCAGTTTAGTTCAGTCGCTCAGTCGTGTCCGACCCTTGGTGACCCCACGGACTGCAGCATGCCAGGCTCCCCTGTCCATCACCAACTCCCGGAGCTTGGTCAGACTCATGTCTATCAAGGCAGTGATGCCATCCAACCATCTCATCCTCTGTTGCCCCCTTCTCCTCCTCCTTCTAATATTTATTTAGTATTATATTTATTAAATTTAATAGCATTTGTAGACTTGCTTATTAAACATCTAGATGTATATTTGTGATTGCTACAAAATAGCTTTATGATCATGGCTTTTTGTTAATGTTTTCCTTTTTATAACTAAGATACAATTTACACACTAAAATTCACTACTTTAAAACACATACTTCAGTGGCTTTAGTATATCCTCCACGATGTGTAACTACTGTGTGTGTGTGCTTAGTCGCTCAGTTGTGTCCAGCTCTTTGTGACCTTGTGGGCTGCAGCCCGCCAGGCTCCTCCATCCCATTCTCTAATTCCAAAATGCTTTTCATCACCCGCAACGAACCTTCACACACAGTCACAGTCACTCATCGCAACCCACCCTTCACTTCCAGCCTCAACAACCACTCTTCTGCTTTATGCCTCTATTCTCATTTCATGTAAAAAGTATATGATACATGGTCTTTTACGACTGGGTTCTTTCATATGTTTTCAAGGTCCATCCACGTTGTACGACATACGTGTCAGAATTTCATTACGTGTAATGGCCGAGTATTACACATATTCCATACTTTATGGATGTGTGGCATTTTGATTACCCACTCACCTGTTGACGGGCACTTGGGTTGTTTTCACCTTTCGGTAATTGAAAACAGTGCCAGGAGGAACATTAGTGAAACAGTTCTTGTTTAAACATCTGTTATAAATCCTCTTGGGTATATACTTAGGAGTGGAATTGCTGGGTCATATTACAACTCTGTATTTAACTCTTTGAGAGTTAAATACACCATTTTACCTTCCCACCATTTTGCCTCAGAACTCTGGGCCCGTGTTCCAGTTTCTCCACGTTGCTGGCAGTACTCATTTCCCATTGTTTGATCGCAGCGGTCCTGGGGGGTGCGATGCAATGCTCACCGCGGTTTTGCTTGGCATTTCCCTAATGGGCCATGACGTGCATCTTCTCACGTGCTTCTTGACCATTCATGTAGTTCCTTTGGAGAAAGGTCTATGCAAGTGCTTGACCATCTTTGAACTGAGTTATTTACCTTTTTGTCATTGAGTTGCTGTAGTTCTTTATATATTCTCAATGCTGAAGCCTCATAAGATCTGTGATTTGCGAATATGTCTTCCCATTCTAGGGCTGGTCTCTTGACTCTCTCGGCAATGTCTTTTGATGCACAAAAATTCTCAAATTTCAGTGAAGCCCATTTTTTCTAATTATTTTTTTAATGACATATTTAGGAAATACCTAATCCAACATCATCAAGGTTTACACCTCTGTTTTAAGAAATTTGCTTTTAGCTTTTGCATTTTTATCTTTGGTTCATTTTGAGTTAATTGTGGAGGGGCTCAAATTCATTTTTCGCATATGGATATTCAGCTGTCATGGGGCCACTCACTGAAAAGCCTGTTTTTTCCTTACTAAATGGTTTTAGAGAATCTCTCACAGAAAATCGATTGACTCTCAAGTTCACCCCACATGTCCATGTCTGTCCTTATGCCAGCATCACACTGCCTTTATTACTGTGACTTTGTAGCAGGTTTGAAATTGGGATGTGCAAGTCTTCCAATTTTGTCCTCCTTTTTCAAGATTGTTTTGGCTGTTCTGGTTCCCTTGCATTTTCATGTGAATTTTAGAATCATCTTACCTATTTGTTTATTAATTTTTTAAAAGTAAGTTCAAGTTTTTATAGGAATTATGTTGAATCTGTTAATCATTTTGGAGAATGTTATCTTCTTATCAATATTAGATCTTCTAATTCGTTAACATAGGATATTTTTCCATTTGTTTAGTTCTTCTTGAGTTTTTTTCAACCATTGTCTGTAGTTTTCAGTGTACAAGTCTTGCACTTATTTTATTAAATATATCCTTAAGTATTTTGTTCTTTTTAATAGTCGTATAGACAGAATTGTTTTCTTAATTATATTTTGGATGCCTTTTTGCAGTATGTAGGAGAAAAACTGACTTTTGTATATTGATTTTACATCCTGAGACTTTATGAATTCATATATTAGTTCTAATTGCTTTTTTGGAGGGTAGATTCTTAGGATGTTTTTCATAAATAAGATTATGCAATGTGCGTCTAGAGACAGTTTTCCTTCTTTTACAATCTCTAAAACTTTTATCCCTGATTTTAGTAATTTGAATCTTCTCTTTCTTTTAATTGGTCAGTCCAAGCGAAGCTTTGCAAATTTTATGATTAATTTTTTTAATTTAATAATTTTCTCCGTTGTTTCTCTAGTCTTTATTTTGTTTATTTATAATTTCATCTTTGTTATTTCCTCATGTCATCTGTTTTGAGTTTATGTGCCCTTTTGTTACTAGTTTCTCAAGATGGCAGTTTAGGCAACTGATTTGAGGTCTTGCCATTGTGAGCGTCACAGCTGGAAACTGGCTTCTGAGCACCGCTTTCACTGCATCTGTACATGTCGCTGGGTGTGTTCCTATCCATGTCAAAGCTTTTCTTCTAATTTTTCTTGTTATTTCTTCTTTGACCCATTGGTTAATTAGGAGCATATTGTTTGATTTCCACATATATATCAATTTTTCAAATTTCTTCATTTTACTGACTTCTAATTTCATGGCGGTCAGAGAACATGCTTTGTCTGATTTCAATCCTTTTGAAACTTATTGAGACTTGTTTTATGGCTTAACAGGCGGCCTATCTTGGAGAACGTTTCGTGTACACACCTGATGCGACTGCAAATGGACTCCTGCCTCTGCTGCTGCTGGGTGGAGTGCGCTGCAGACGTGTTTACGTCCAGTGGGCTTATCCTACTTCCTTGCTAATCTCTCTAGTTATTCTGCTCAGTGTTGCAAAGGGGGCATTGACATCTCCAGCTATTGCTCTTGAACTGTCTATTTCTTTCAACTTTTCAGGGTTTGCTTTTCCTGTTTTTAACTCTGTGGGTGTTTGTCATTGCTGCCAACTTGATCATTCTACTAATCTTCTCTCAAACTTTCTTTTCCTTAAAACGCTAACTATCGAGATCTTGATTTCTACTATTACTATTGTTAAATTGTCCCATTAAAAAAAATCTAAGTTCTCTTCTGAATTTTTTTAATATTGTCGTCTATATTTTTAAATTTTAAAGTTTATATAAAATAGCTTCAATATACAGAAATCTGTGGCTCTTTTTCTAATGTTTGTTTTTCTCATTTTTCTATTACCTCTGTTTTCTTTCCCAGGTTGAAATGCCTGATAATTTTTTTAAATGTAATGTCAGCAATTGTAAATGAAAATTGTATAGATGATTTGATGCTCCCATTCTCCCTTAAAAAGGCATTCAGTATTGCTTCTGGCAGGCTCTGATGCTGGGTCTGGTTCCAAGCTGTGAATCCATTCGTTTGGAGCTGAGTTTCACTGTTTGCAAATTCTGGTCTAGTTTTGGCTTGCTCTCACTCCTCTGTAGCCCCTCCAGAAATCCTAAATTAAAATTTGGATTATTTTCTAGGGCTTTTCTCTTGAAGGGTTTTTAAAAAATATTTACATCTCCTGGCCACAGAAAAGTTCCCAAAGCTCTGTTCAACTTCTCAATCCCAGTTTCCGCTTAAAAATCCAACACCCAGGCAAAGCCAGGAGCAGCCGAGGCCAGCCCTGATCAGCCAAACTGCTCTCCACCAACACACTTAACCTGCCAACCTTTGCGTAAAAGTCAAACAACTTCTGGGTGCTGTGCTGCGCAGGATGTGGGATTCACTGCCTGGGACAGCGCTTTCCTCCATGAAGAGCTCCTGATATCTTTGCATCCCTGGGTTTGCAAACACCTCTCGGATGAGGCTGTTGCCATGAGATCATTGGCCAGTACAGCCAGAAGCAGGTTTCAACCATCCCAACCATTTTCTGACTGGTGAACTCCTAAACACGTTTCAAGATTCAGTTCCAAAAAAACTTGTGTGGATTCCTTAACCCGCCCTCCACTCCCTAACCCCTCATAACCTTCGTGCTCAAATCTGCCGGGGCAGCCTTCACACTGTGCCCACCAGCAGCTTGTCTGTGCTGCCCTCTTGGTCCTGCACTTGCAATTGGCCAAGTTGGTGACTTGTTGCCTTCGGATCCTCAGTGCAACGCCTCACGCTTGTTACGGGCCTCACCTGCGCTCATACAGTGATGAGTAACCGTGACAGCATCTGAGAGCTGTGTGGTATTTCGTGGTATTCAAAATACTTTCACAAACATTGCTTTGTTTTGAGTCTCATGGAATTGACTGACCTTGTCACCTAAGGTAGATGCTCTCTTTGGCACAAGATTTTTTGACCACTTTGTGTGTGGAGCAATTAGACCTCGCTGAGGTTACCTGGCTTGAGATGACAAGGCGTTTAGTAGGACGGCGGGGAATAGGATCCATGCTCTTTTCATTTCACCATATGGCATCTCAATATGAGCTGGCTTCCGGGCGTCCACTGATGGGAATTTAAACAAGGCCTCTGTCCCCGAGCTTGGCTTCACAGTGCTGGCAGTTCCTGCCCTTTTCACATTCAGCACGTGGAACCACACACGCCCCAGAATTCAGGGCTTGTCTACTGGACACCTGGGCTCCCACACTCTAATCCTTGTACACACTTTAACTGTGAACTTTCACAGAGGAAAGCAGAGTTGCAAGCTGCTCTGTGCTTTCATCTGAGGGGAAGGCTTTTGTTTGTGAAGAATTACGCCAGGAGGCCGCTGGCAGCTCTTGTCAGATGACAGGGGAGCATCTGTTCCAGTCAGCATCTCCGCGCGGCTCGCTCGAGGGGAGCAGACCTGGGCGGCGGCCCTGGGTGGAATTCGGTCGCTTTCCGGGTCCCCCTGGGTTAAGTGCTGAGGCACTTGGGGCTGCAGGTGAGCCCTGAATCAGCAGCACTCCAGCGTGGCTGGGAGGGCAGGTGCCTCCCCAAGGCCAAGAGGAATGTCCCCAAGTACCGTGACCTGAGCGTCCCGGGCTGAGGGCCAGGGGGCGGGCTCTGGGGATGCCGCCCACCCCTGCCAAGTCCTGAGATACACATTATGGAAGGAAGGGGCAGGACATAGGAAGGAAGAGACTTCCAGCGACTGCGTGGGTCTTAGTGAAAACATTCCTATTTGGAGCAGGTACAAGGGAGTGGATGCTTTTGAACTGTGGTGCTGGAGAAGACTCTTGAGAGCCCCTTGGACTGCAAGGAGATACAACCAGTCCACTCTAGGGGAAATCAGTCCTGAATATTCATTAAAAGGATTAATGCTGAAGTTCCAATACTTTGGCCACCTGATGTGAAGAACTGACTCATTGGAAAAGACCCCGATGCTGGGAAAGATTGAAGGCAGGAGAAGAAGGGATGGCAGAGGATGAGACGGTTCGATGGCATCACTGACTCAATAGACACGAGTTTGAGCAAGCTCCAGGAGTTGGTGAAGGACAAGGAAGCCTGCTGTGCTGCAATCTGTGGGGCTGCAAAGAGTCGGACAAGGCCAAGGGCCTGGCCAACAGCAACAGGGAGAGGACTGGACAGTCCTCCTTGTGGTTTAGGCTGCTGTGAGGATCCAAGCTGCTGCTGGCTGTGTGGGGCTCCACCCACACTGAAGCCACACTTAATGCCTCTGCTACTGGGAAGCCCTGCAAGACCTCTGTCACGACTCCTGGGACTTGTCTCCATGTTGACCTTCACTGACAGCACAAACGTCCTGTTTTGTCTTCATTGCTCCATTGAACTACCCTTGACACTGTGTGCACCAGAGAGAGCAGTGGCTAGGGGAAGAAAGAGTATCAAATTAAGCGTTAGAGTATCAAGGATGTGGTCAACCTGTGTGGCCCCACAGGACAGAGGGCAGCCGTCTGCAAAGGAGCATTGGATTCTTGGGTCGAGTCTGATATTGTCCCTTGGTCATTGCTGTGGCGTGATGCCTGTCCAGGCCCATTGATCAGACATGCCATCCATCGGCCAGTGCGTCCTGGATGCTTGACACCCATCAGGGACTTCCTGTGTCAAGGAAAGAGTGTAGAACCCAGAGATGTATTAATAGGGTTCTCTGGAGAAACAGTAACAGCAGGAGGTATTAAAGAGAATTGGCTCCCATGATTCCAGAAGCTGAGAGTCCCATATCTGCTGTCTGCCTGCTGGACACCCAAGACAGCCAACAGTGTAAGTTCAGTAAAGGCAGGAAAAGACCAGCGTCCTAGCTCAAAACCAGTCAGGCAGGGAGGCTGAATTCCCTCTTGCTATACCTTTTTGTTCTTCTTTCTTTTTTTTATGAGTCCCCACTTTTCTACATTTTTATCAGTTCAGATATATCATCAGATGTACTGATCCTTACCAGTCTATATGTGAAAGTGGTATTGCACTCTCATTTAAAATTCATTTCTCTTATTAGGATGAAGCCGGGCACCTTTTCGGGGCTTCCAGGGTAAAGCGTCTGCCTGCAATGCTGGAGACCTGGGTGCGATCCCTGGGTTGGGAAGATCCCCTGGAGAAGGAAATGGCAACCCACTCCAGTATTCTTGCCTGGGAAATTCCATGGATGGAGGAGCCTGGTGGGCTACAGTCCATGGGGTCGCAAAAAGTTGGACATGACTGAGCAAATTCACTCTTTCTGGATATCTTTTTTAAAAATTTTTTTTCTCAAAGTAAGTTAATTCACAGTTTGTGCTAGCTTCAAGTGTACAGCAAAGTGATTCAGAGACATATATATATATATATATATATATCAGATATTATTGATTCATATATTCATTTTCAGATTACTGTCCACTATAGATTATCATAAATATTGAATATGGGTCCTTGTGCTACACAGTAGGCCCTTGCTGTTTACCTGTTTTATATGCAGTATTAATTGTGTGTATATGTCAAAGCCAAACTCTTAATTCATCTCCCTTCCAGCCCCTTTGGTAACTGTAAGGTATTTTTTTCCCCTTTATCTGCTTGCTGATCTATTTCTGTTTTGTAAATAAGCTCAGACATCTTTTAACTTGTATAAGATCTATTTAGATTTACTTTTCTGGGAAATATGCATACTTTTCTGGCCATTTTTTCTTCTATTATGGGTTGGTCCTCATTTATTTGTAGAGAACTCTTGATATATTAAGAAATGAACCCTTGTCTGGTATATGAATTGCACAATGTTGGGAAATGTGATGTTCATAGGAAGATCGCATAACAATAGCACCCCGTCCAGAACAAACACACAGATATTTCCTAACCATGGGGAAAAAGCTGCACGCAGAGACTTCCACCTGCAGAATGCTGAACTCCTAAAGGGAGATTTTGGCTTAGACGGTTGCCATGCTTTATCAAAGAATCAGGTGTGCATTATTCTGAAAAAACATAAAATTCATAGGTTTGTACAAATGACTATAGAGTCTCTGAATAGCCTACAAAGATTAAGAGTTACTCTTTTTCATCCGTCTATTAATATTAAACGTTTCATATGCTCTTTGTTTTATTCAGGCCTCGAAGAGACTGGATTAGCACCCTTTTTTATTTTTTATAATATAGCCGACCTGCGTCTCTCTGTTGGGCATGTCCACCCCTTGATTTCACAACAAGGGAAGATGACAGTCTCCTCTGGGTGCTTTCCCCCACATCTTTCCAACATCATCACATCGTCCTAAAATGAAGATAAGCTCACAGTTCGGCTGCCCTGTTACCAACCTCATTGAGATATCTATATCTCAGGGTGGAACGGAGAGCAGTTGGGACATAAAAAATTACCTTATTTTCACATGACATGGAATAAGAAAATGTGTTGTTTGACCCCACATACAGCAGGAGACAGCTTGTGAACTAAAAATGAGACACCGAACAATTTCCTTGGCTTCCCTGGATAAATAAATATATAGACACTTAAGAGAGAAGCTCAGCGGGGAGGCCTGTGAAAGGGAGAAGCAGGGCTTACTTCGTACAGGTGGAATAGCAGCTGTGGGCTGCAAGCCAGTCGTCCCTTATGAGCTTGAACCAGGCGGGCGGGGCTCACTGGGTTTGATTTTCATCTGTCCATTGATATTAAGCACTTCATATGCTTTTTGCTTTATTCAGGCCTCCCATAGACTGGGTTAGCGCCCTCCCTTCCCCCCTGGGGAGGATAATCTGCTTTACTCAGTCCAGGGTTCAAATGCTAATCTCATCTGGAATTAGTGCAACATCTGGGCACCCCATGGCCAGTCGGGTTGGCAGGTAGAATGAGCCATCACCGTCAAACAACCTGCCCTGCTTCTAATCCAGAGCCCGCCCGTCCCCAGCTACGTGGCTCCCACTGGCAAGTTCTGAACATCTCTGGGCTTTGGTTTCCTCATTTTCAAAATGGACATAGAAGTTAGAAATGACCCAGAGTGCTATGATGAGGCTTCTGTGAGAAAATGCCCATGAAGGCCTTAGATGGTGTCTGGTCCACGTAAACACTGAGGAAGAGGTGCTGTCAGTTTCCAGGGCCCCCACTGGGACCCCCCTGAGCCCCCCACCTCCCAGACCCCCCTTCCTGCCACAAGGAGACCCTTCCTCTCTCCCTTCCTCACACTCCCCAGGCTGAACCGACTGTCCTCTGCAAACGCTCTCCGGATTAATGAAAGTGGAGAAGGAAAAGTGTACACCGCTTAGTCATGTCCAATTCCATGCGACCCCACGGACTGTGGCCCACCAGGCTCCTCTGGCCATGGAATTCTCCAGGCAAGAGCACTGGGGTGGGCAGCTGTTCCCTTCTCCAGGGACCTTTCCAACCCAGGGATTGAACCCGGGTGTCCCGCTTTACGGGCAGATTCTTCACCATCTGAGCCCCCGGAGGAGCCCTGGATTACTGAATGACGTCTCTAAAAAGAAGGTTTCGCTCCCTTCTTTCTAAATCCCATATATATGCGTTAGTATACTGTACTCTGTATACAGAGTGAAGTAAGCCAGAAAGAAAAACACCAACACAGCATACTAACACATATATATGGAATTTAGAAAGAAGGGAACGGTGACCCTGTATGCGAGACAGCAAAAGAGACATAGATGTATAGAACAGTCTTTGTACTCTACGGGAGAGGGGGAGGGTGGGATAATATGGGAGAATGGCACTGAAACATGTATAATATCATATGTGAAATGAATCACCAGTCCAGGTTCGATGCATGAAACAGGGTGCTCGGGGCTGGGGCACTGAGATGAGCCAGAGGGATGGGATGTGGAGGGAGGTGGGAGGGGGGTTCAGGGTGGGGAACACATGTACACTCATGGCGGATTCAAGTCAATGTATGGCAAAACCAATACAATATTGTAAAGTAAAAAAAAAATTAATTAATTAATTAATTTTAAAAAAAGGTTTCATCCTCTTCCCTTCATGATCCCTGAAACAAAGTCAGTTCCAGAAAGTAAAACCTATTTCTCTGATCTGGGATGTCCTACAAACAAGCTTAATTTAATTTAATTTTTTTTTTTAAGTTTTGGAGCAGCCAGAATGTAAACACACATGAACTCCTTACAGAAAGTACTAAAACACGACTATTCCATGTATAAATGAGCGCGAGGATTTCTCACTTCTCCCCACAAAGCAGGGGGAGCTTCGGCCGGCTCAGAGACCTGGAGAGCAGAGGATGGTGACCACACGGTTCAGAGATGCGCTGGAGACGCTGGTCTACATTCCACGGCCATTTTGGATGATTAAGATCACAAATGAAGTAGCTGTTAATTGACTCTATAAATTTTATATATGAAAAGAGACATTTTCTTCTTGAGTGCAAGTTTACAATTTAGCTATATTTTAATATTGGCTTAGAAAATTAAAAAAAAAAAAAGATTGTCTTAAAGCTGGATTGCATGAAGCTGGTGAAGGGTGGCTGGGAAGCCTTGCAGAAGAAGCAGGCGTAGGCCCAGAGCCGCCTTGGCAGTCAGGCCCAGCCAGGCACGTGGGGGCCCTGGCACACCCACCCACAGTCTTCCTGTGATATCTTTCCTTGCCCCTAGCTTTTCCTTTTACACAGTAACTAATTTTTTGTCATTTTTATTCTTTGTTCATTTACATGCATTGAATGAGGTTTTTTCTAGTGCTTAAGCTCCGGCACCACGTATCTAACAAATGTTAACTAACTCTTGGTCCTGGGCACTGCGCTGTGAGCTCCAGTGATAGATAAGGTACCTGGGGGCTGGGCCTGCTAAGGATCACTCGGTGGTGGAGGAGGGGTGTGAGCAAGGGGGTGACAATGAGGGCTGTGCGTTGGGCCGGGGCCGTTAGAGAGAGCGGGCCGCAGGGGGCAGGTGCTAGACCCTAGGTGTCCCAGGGCAGCACTGGCCTCTGCTCCCGCTGACCCAGAGCAGCCCTGCAGGGATGGATGTTCCCTCCATGCCAGCCTCACTCAGGTGGGCTCCAGGCGCCCTTGCTGCATCCCGCTTCCCAGGTCGGGATGGGGACATCGCCTCCTGGGGCTCCTGCAGGGTGACCTGCTCCAGTCTCCCTGGTGCCCCTGGGCCCGGTGACCCCATTGCCATGGGCAGCCCTGGACCATGGCACCTCTCAGTTACTTGCCAACCACGCTTTCCACACGATGGACGCAGTTGTCCATGGAATGATTTAGGGATGAGATAAAGCCATCAGCTCTTTTCCAAACCAAAGTGACTAAAGACCCCTTACATGCTTTTCCCCTGCTCCTCAACTCTGCTCCTGAAATGAAAAGCGCAATTCCAGAAGCTTGCCTGCCCAAGAAAACAAGACAGCCAAATGCCACTGCAGGAAGCTGTGTTTTCTCCATAGAGCCTGGGAACCAGGCTGGCCTGAGGGCCCTGCGGGGCAGGAAGGGACCCTCTCGGCTAGCCCAGCCCCCTTCTCCTGCCTGGCGATCCACGGACCAGCCCCATCTTTCTGAAGAGCAATGTCTTCTCTAGGCCTAAAATGCACTCTTGCAACCTGCGAGGAGATTGGCAAGACACCCATCCACTTCTGAGTCTCTCCTAGATGTCAAAATGTTGACTCGGTCCCTGCTAAAATGCGGCTTAGGAAAAAAAAAAAAAAAATCACATCTTTTCAAATTTCCTGCAATCCCTGTCATGGGCAACATATGTTCCTGCATAATGATGCTCCTAAGTGAAGTGACATTTCAGAGTAATGAGGCTTCGGTGACAACGTGTGAGAGATGTGACAAGTTTTCTCTAATATAAAAAGGCAGCATAGACAAAACCCAAATTCGCAGCCACGGCAGGCTCTCCGCTCAGCTGTGAACCTGGGGGTGGGGGGCTGGGGGTGAGAAAGCCCCCCCGCCACTCAGAGCACCAGCCCTTGCGGGGAGCCTGCTAGGGACACGGGTCCCCATTCTGGCCCACACACCCCACCTGAAGGACCGACAAGGTCACCTGCCGAGGGGATCAGAGAAGAAGGCGGGGCGGGGGAGCTAGCTCTGGAGGGGCTCCAGAACCGTGCAGACCCTGGACAAACCACTGACTTCTGCTCCTCTAAACTCTGGTCTGCTCCTGTCTCAAGTGAAGGACAACGATGACCACCTGCCAAGAGTGAGCCAGACAAAATGCAAAAGAAAATGCTCAGGACTCGGTGCGCTGGGGGTGGCTCCTCTCCTGTTAGAATCCATCCCACTTTCAGCCCAGGCTGGAAAGGATGGAAGCTGGAAGTGGACAGTGTGGGCAACAGAGACCTCACTCTGAGGTAGGGTGACAGGGCGCCTTGATCTGCCTTCAGGCTTCCCTGGCCACCCAGGGCCCACGGCGCCCCTGAGCACAGGAGTGTCACTTTGCTCAGGGCTCCAGCTAAGCCGTCCCGATGACCAAGTGCTACTGGTTCCGCCCACGAGAGCCAGGAGGATGCAGCTTACTGTTAACATCAAGTTCATGTGCCCGTGGCACAGTGTGGCCAAACAAACTGAAACGTCGGAATTTGGAGTAGAGAAAGGTTTACTGCAGAGCCCCGCAAGGGGACGGGGTGGCTTATGTCCTAAAAAGCCTCTAGCTCTCAGGAGGGTTTTGATGACGGAGAGGGCTTCGCAGGGTCTGTGATGCACGTTGGGTTAACCTTATCAGCCTCTGGGCTCCCGGAGGCCTGGGGCTATGTGCTCATGGTCCTCAGGAAGTTGACTGGGCGATCGCGGAGTTAAAGCAAAGGATGAGGTGGAAGGTCTGTCCTGGGAAGGCCCAGGAGTGTCCTGCTTGGTTAAGTCACCTCTGGCCCTTCCCAGGTCTCCAAAGGCCCAGCCGGGCCCCCTGTGGATGCCTCCTGCCCCAGGGCCTCTCAGGGCCTGAGGGAATCACCCGGGCAGAGTGTCAGGGGCGGTCGTGGGGACACCAGTGAGGCAGTCACCTTCTTGGCTGAGAGCTCAGGGAGCCGGGGCCTGCCCTGGGGTTGGCACCCTTCCCTCTTGGACCACAGGAGGGGACACTCAAGACCCTGAACGGCCATCAGCCTGCCCAGCCCTCCACACACAGCCCTGGAAAACTCAAACTGGCCTTATGAAAGGTGGTTCAATGGTGCCAAGACAAGGGACCTGTGCCCTTCACCCTGCAAATACTTGCTGAGTATCTGCTGTGCCAGGACCTTTGTGGGGAGACTGACAGGCCCCATGTCCAAGATGGGAATCAACAGGGAAACATCCAAGAAACCAGCTCTGTGGGCTGAGGAGGCAGAGACGGGCCACCTGAACCAACCCCTGGGCCGGGAGAGGACAAGGGGGTTACCTGGAGAGAGGGTGAGGCGACGGGCAAGGCCATGCGAGGGTCAAAGCACGTGGCCAGGGTCAGGGTGCAGGGCAGGGGCGCCCGAGTCCCTGTGCTCCCCCGGGCAGATGGCCTCCACCGCCCGCTGGGACAGCCCTCCTCCCACCCCTCCTCCAGGCCTGGGACCCACAGCCCCCACGGTGCGACCCTGTCCTGAGCTCCTGCCTTCGGAGCTGCATGTCTGGCATTTACACAGCACTTTTGAAACCGAGCCCAACGCTGCGGGAGTCCTGGCGCGAAAGCCCTTCTGTGTCGCCTGTTCCTCCGTTACAGGAAATAGGTTCGTTCAGCCCCCTTGACCTTCCCTGAGTTCCAGCAGCAGGTGCAAACAGGAGCTGATCATGGAAGGGAGGGGCTGAAGAAACAGTCAGGGGCAGTCAGGCAACAGTGGTGCAGCCTGGGGACAGGTCCTGGTTCCTCCTCAAGGGACACACAGAACAATACCTTTGAGCTTTTCTGCAGATACTGAAACTGCTACCAGGCGGAGAAGTGGACGGTCTGCTGCCCACCAGCACGGGGACTCCAGACCTGGGGGAACCAGGAGGCTGGTGATGCTGACTCCCGCTGACCTCACCACCAACCAATCAGAAGAAAGTCCCTGAGCTGACTACACCCTCTTTGAACCCTGACTTCCTCACTCCCCTTTCTAGGTCAGGACACACAGGTTTGAGGGCACCAGCCAGCTTTGGCCCCCTCTGCCTGGCAAAGAAGTAGAGCTATCCTTTTCTAACTCAGCTCAAACTCTGTTTCCAAGATTTCATTCAGTACTGGGCGCAGAGGCTTCCGCGCTGACCCAGTGGTAAAGAACCTGCAGGAGACACAGGCGATGTGTGTTCATTCCTGGGTCGGGAAGATCCCCTGGAGAAGAGAACGGCAACCTACTCCAGTATTCTTGCCTGGAGAAGCCCATGGACAGAGGAGCCTGGCAAGTCCACGGGGTTGCAAAGACTCGGACACAACTGAGCATCTGGCATGTTAACGGAGCACAGAGAGCGGATTCAGCTTCACTCCCAATGACCAGCATTTGTCCACACGTCCTTCCGCGGCCCGAGGTGGCCGTCCTGGTAATGCCGAGTCCTGGCAGCGCACCTCCACCCTCTCGTTGTTGCTCAGTCGCTCAGTCGTGTCTGACCCTTTGCAACCCCATGCACCGCAGCACGCCAGGCCTCCCTGTCCTTCACTGTCTCCCAGAGTTTGTGTCCACTGCGTCAGTGATGTTATCTAATCCTCTCATTCTCTGTTGCCCTCTTCTCCTCCAGCCCTTAATCTTTCCCATCAGAGTCATTTCCAATGAGTTGGCTCTTTGCATCAGGTGGCCAAAGTATTGGAGCTTCAGCATCAGTCCTTCCAATTCAGAGTCGTTTTCCTTTAGGATTGACTGTTTTGATCTCCTCGTGGTTCAAGGGAATCTCAAGTCTTCTCCAACATCACAGTTCAAAAGAATCAATTCTTTGCTGCCTAGCCTTGAAGGTCCAACTCTCACATCTGTACACGACTACTGGAAAAACCATAGCATTGACCATACAGACCTTTGTTGGCAAGGTGATGTCTTTGCTTTTCAATATGCTGTTTAGCTGTGTCATAGCTTTTCTTCCAAGAAGCAGTTCAGTTCGGTCGCTCAGTCGTGTCTGACTTTTTGTGACCCCCATGGACAGCAGAACATCAGGCTTCCCTGCTCATCGCCAACTCCCGGAGTTTGCTCAAACTCATGTCCATCTAGTCGGTGATGCCATCCAACCATCTCATCCTCTCATCTTGCTCTATCCAAGGAGCAAGCATCTTTTAATTTCCTGGCTGCAGTCACCATCTGCAGTGACTTTGGAGACCAAAAAAATAAAATCTGTCACTACTTCCATTTTTTCTCCTTGTATTTTCCGTGAAGTGATAGATATCATGATCTTAGTTTTTCTGAATGTTGAATTTTAAGCCAGCATTTTTACTCTCCTCCTTCACCCTCATCAAGAGGCTCTTTAGTTCCTCTTCACTTTCTGCCATTAGAACACTATCATCTGCATATCTGAGGTTATTGATATTTCTCCCAGAAGTCTTGATTCTAGCTTTTGATTTATCCAGCATGGCATTCCACATGATGTACTCTGCGTAGAAGTTAAATAAACAGGGTGACAATATACACTTTGTCACACTCCTTTCCCAATTTTGAAACAGTTGTTCCAAGTCTGGTTCTAACTGTTGCCTCTTGACCCGCAATCAGGTTTCTCAGGAGACAGGTAGGCGGGTCTGATATTCCCCCCTCTTTCAGAATTTTCCGCAGTTTACTGTGATCCACACAATCAAATGCTTTAGTGTAGTCAATGAAGCAGAATGAATTCCTTTGCTTCCTCTATGATCCGACGAATGTTGGCAATTTGATCTCTGGTTCCTCTGCCTTCTCTAAACCCAGCTTGTATGTCTGGCAGTTCTCAGTTCATGTACTGCTGAAGCCTAGCTTTAAGGATTTTGAGCATAACCTTATTATCATGTGAAATGAGTGCAAATGTGCCATAGTTGGAGCATTCTTTGGCATTGCCTTTCTTTGGGACTGGAATGAAAACACCTTTTCCAGTCCTGTAGCCACTGCTGAGCTTTCCAAATTTGCTGGCATATTGAGTGCAGGACTTTCACAGCATTGTCTTTTAAGATTTGAAATAGCTCAACTGGAATTCCGTCATCTCCACTAGCTTTGTTCGTAGTGATACTTCCTAAGGCCCACTGGATTTCGCATTCCAGAATGTCTGTCTCTAGGTGAGTGATCACACCATAATGGCTATCTGGGTCTGTAAGGCTTTTTTGTATAATTCTTCTGTGGATTCTTGCCAGTTCAGTTCAATCCAGTCGCTCAGTTGCGTCCAACTCTTTGTGACCCCATGGACTGAAGCATGCCAGGCCTCCCTGTCCATCACCAACTCCTGGAGTCCGCCCAAACCCATGCCCATCGAGTTGGTGATGCCATCCAACCATCTTATCCTCTGTCATCCGCTTCTCCTCCTGCCTTCAATCTTTCCCAGCATCAGGGTCTTTTCAAATGAGTCAGCTATTCGCATCAGGTGGCCAAAGTATTGGAGCCTCAGCTTCAGCATCAGTCCTTCCAATGAACACCCATGACTGATCTCCTTTAGGATGGACTGGTTGGATCTCCTTCCAGTCCAAGGGACTCTCAAGTGTCTTCTCCAACACCACAGTTCAAAAGCATCAAGTCCTCAGTGCTCAGCTTTCTTTATAGTCCAACTCTCACATCCATATTCTTGCGATCCCTTCTTAATATCTTCTGCTTCTGTTAGGTCCTTACAATTTCCATCCTTTATTGTGTCCATTCTTGTATGATATGTTCCCTTGGTAGCTCTAATTTTCTTGAAGAGATCTCTATTCTTTCCCCATTCTGGGTTTGTTTTTTTTTTTTTGCCTTTATTTCTGTACATTGTTCACTTAAGAAAGCTTTCTTATCTCTCCTTCCTATCCTCTGGAACTCTGCACTCAGTTCGGTATATCTTTCCTTCCCTCCCTTGCCTTTCACTTCTCTTCTTTTCTCTGCTACTTGTAAAGGCTCCTCAGACAAGCACTTTGCTTTCTTGCGTTTCCTTTTCTCGGGGATGCTTTTGTATAACATCGTGAAACTCTGCCAATAGCTCTTCAGGTGCTGTCTACCAGATCTAATCCCTTGAGTCTGTTTGTCATCTCCACTGTAAGAATCTCAAGAGGAGTAGGCCCCCTGAAGCTTCCAACACCTCTGCTTGATCACAGATCAGGAGCTGAGGTCCACTGCCTCTCACCCGATTTATATTCCTCTCAGGCCCATCCTGGGGACCCATCACACCGTAAGGTCCTACTAGGCTGGTAGGATTTTGTTTCTCTTCTAAGCCAATAGCTCCACAGGAAATGGGGAATTTGCTGTCCAGCAGTGTAGGGCTGTGTCTAAGGAACACGTCCTCATCCTGGGAGATACGAGGACCAGAGCAAACCCCTGCATGGTCCAGCTGCACACCTGGGCCACACTGGATGCTGGCCCAGAAGTGAAGGCAGCAAGGTGTTGATCTCGGCTTGACCAGAGTCTACCCCTGGCTCCTCCTTGCCCCGGGACACAGGAGGCTGCCACCCTCCCTTTAACTCTGTGCTCAGCACACCTCCTCATGGTCTCACATCTGTAGTGGGTTCAGCTGTGGCTCCAAAAGATACGTACCACTATCTGGAGTGTGATCTTATTTGGAACCACGGTCTTTGCAGATGCCATTCAGGGAGGAGTCTTGTACTAAGATCATCCTGGATTTGATGGAGCCTTAAAGAAGAAAGCTGAGCGCCAAAGAATTGATGCTTTTGAACTGTGGTGTTGGAGAAGACTCTTGAGAGTCCCTTGGACTGAAAGGAGATCCAACCAGTCCATTCTGAAGGAGATCAGCCCTGGGATTTCTTTGGAGGGAATGATGCTAAAGCTGAAGCTCCAGTACTTTGGCCACCTCATGCGAAGAGTTGACTCATTGGAAAAGACGCTGATGCTGGGAGGGATTGGGGGCAGGAGGAGAAGGGGACGACCGAGGATGAGATGGCTGGATGGCATCACGGACTCGATGAACGTGAATCTGAGCGAACTCCTGGAATTGGTGATGGACAGGGAGGCCTGGTGTGCTGCGATTCATGGGGTCGCAAAGAGTTGGACATGACTGAGTGACTGAACTAAACTGAACTGAACTAAATCCAAGCACCTGGGTCTTTACAGGACACAGGAGAGGAGACAGACCATGAGCTAACAGACGACCAGGTCTGTGGTCCTTTGGGGCAGCAGCCCCTGGAAACACACATGTGAGTCCTCTGTGTCTCTTTCTGCCCTGGGCATCTGCCTCCCTGGGAGGCTGAGCGTGCCCCTGAGGAGCGTCCATCCACTCAGTCTGGATCTGTCGGCCCTGGCCCTGAGCCTGGCACACAGCAGGTGCTAATTAAGAGTCTGTCAAACTACACTGAGGTCTGGGCATTTGGTCACAGGGAGCTTCCCTGGATGTCGCTCAGCAGGACCAGAGAGGACCTCTCTTGGTTTCTTACAAGAGGAGGAAGGGCTCAGGAAGCAGGAGTCAGCGGCAGATGGAAGGAGGGAGGTGTGATGGAGCTCTCAGCAGACCCTGGAGAAGCAGGTGTGCGATCCAGGACAGGTGGCCCAGCATGGAGCGGCATGCGACTCGGCGAGACGCCAGTCACTGCAGCATGTTCTTCGGACACAACGGCACAGCCCAGGGGCCACGGTGCAGCCGGTGTTGGCAGCGGTCACTTGCAGGGGTGGGGCACGGCAGCCCGCAGGGCAGCAGGCGCCTCATTGCCTCCAAGTCTGCCCCTCCTGGGAGTGGAGCCACCTCACAGCATCCCTTCTAAACTCCTCGTGCTGTCTCAGTGTCCTGGGAAGCCAGGTAACAGCCATCGGGGGCTCCTCTGCAGCCAGGGGCACGGGCGGGGTGTGGACCACCCTCCCCTTTTTCTGTGCTGAAGATGGGGGGCTGCCCTGGACTCTCGGATGGGGCCAACCAGGACATCTGTGCAAATTCCTGGGGACAATGACTCCCCTCCACAGGCCTGGCACCGCAGGACAGGGTGGGCCTCCTGCCAAGCCTCCAGGAATACTGGCTGAGTGCCTACTGTGTGCAGGCACCCAGGGGTGCTTTACACGTGTGCCCTGGCGTCCCCAGGGCCCCGGCAATGGGGCCACGACACTGAGACACATGGAAGGTACACTGAGTGCCCTCCGGCGTGGGACACCCTCCACCCGCTGGCACCGAGGCCCCCGTGCTCCCCTGTCGGGTCAGCCATGCCCTGTGCTCCTGCAGCCCCAGCCTCGCCTCACTCCCGCTCCCTCTTCCCGCTGAAGCTCATCGGCCACTGTCCTGCGAGGGGAGACCCTTTCCC
Organism: Capra hircus; assembly: GCF_001704415.2. Classification (NCBI taxonomy): domain Eukaryota; kingdom Metazoa; phylum Chordata; class Mammalia; order Artiodactyla; family Bovidae; genus Capra; species Capra hircus. Next base: position 116,791,596 of record NC_030812.1, read on the forward strand.
GCTGCCCAGGGTAGACATCCAGGCGCAGTCCTGCCGAGGCCACTTGGTTCCGGGGCCCTCGCAGAGGCCCGGGCCGACCTCCCCTCCAGGGGGGGCCTCAGGGGCCTCGCTCCTGCCAGCCAGGCCTCCACAGTGGCCCAGCCCCCCTGCTTGATGGCAGACACTGCTGCTGGCCCTCCAGGGACCGCGGGCCGGCAGCCCCTTCTGCTTCTCCCGATGGAGATGTCACTTTGGCCCTGACACAAGGTGCTTAACGCCCAGCTGGGGACCTGCTCTCTGCGGTTTGAGTCCCCAGTGGGACACCTCAACCTGGCGTCTGCTCACCCAGGGGCCCCTCCGTCCTGCAGCTACTTCTCTTTTAAGCTCATTCATAAATCCTTGCAGAGTGGCCACTGCCTTTGGGGCTCTGCTGAGCTCCAGGGAGCACTGTTGGAAAGCCGGAGACTCCGCTTTGAGTGGGGGGTGGGGGACACCGGCAAACACAGACACACGGATCACGAAAGAGGGGGGGGCAGGGGGAGGCTGTGGAGGCCTTGCCCTGGGGGCCTTCCTTGGCTTCGCCCCGCCCCGCCTCCACAGACATGTGGCTATGTGTTTCTTTCCTTATTTATTCAGTGCTTGTCTCCTCCATAAACCCAGCAAGAACCACATTAGTATTAGTTAATATTTATTTAGCACTCCGTGCCAGACTCGGGCGAAGGGGCTGACGGGGATTAGCTCATTTCTTTCTCGCAGCAAATCTCCAGGAAGTCCTATTTTTTTCTCCGTAATGAAGACGAGACACATGGAGCTTGCCAAGCCCGGGGCTGGCCACCTGCTGGCGTGTGGACGCTCCAGGACTTGACTGGGAGGGCAGTGGGGCTGGCTGCCTTGAGGGGGTCTCCTGCCCTAGGGGCCAGGGCTCTGGGTGGCTCACCACTGCATGCCCCAGCTGTCAGCAGCGCCACTGAGTGGCTGAGTGACAGCTGATGTCACTGTCTCGGGGACACGGTGCTGTGTGACCTTCCCCTCCCCTGCTTCCGGATCATCCAACAGGGCCACGTGCAGCACCGCCTCCTGTGTGTCCACAGATAGACTCAGAGACGGGAACTCAGAGTACCTCCCCGTCTCCTTGGAAAACCGGAGGGCACCCTTGCAGTCCGAGGTGACCTGATCATCCACAGCTTCTGTCCCTGGGGGGCTTCCTGGAGGAGCTGGCTCCTATGGTGGACCTTGCAAAGGACTCACTGCTGAGTGCCAGCCCCTAGACACCCCAGAAGTGGGACAAGGACCCACTACAGTGTCTGGGGCTGGGCTCCCGCTCGGTCACTCCTCCTGGCACCTGGAACAGATCATCCATCTGCTCCTGGATGTGCCAGAGCCCCCCAGGTCCTCCCACTGTGGCTGGGCCTCCCGGAGCCACATGGGAGCCCGGCTCATCTAGGGATGGCATGGCCTCTGGGAACACCAAGATGCAGGCGGCACACTCGAGACATGTCCAGCCACAGACACTGGTGAGAAGAGCATTTCTGAGGCTTAGAGGCTGCAGAAGCCTAGCCTATCTAGTGCATTCACCCTTTGGAGGGTCTAGGATTCGACGGAGCCAAGAGCCAGCTTCAGTCCCGAGCTCTCGGCGTGCTGGAGGCTGCACCGGTTGGAGGGGCTTCGCCTGTGGGCGCTGCTAGTTCTCCAGTCTGTTCCCATCACGTCCTGAGTTCCTCCTCTGGCTCCTGCGTGTCTTCACAGCACACCTCGCCTTGGAGCCCCTTCTTCTGGCTTGTCTGGGATTCAAAAACCACAGAATCAAATTGCATGCAAAACCGGATTAACCGCCCAGAGGGAGGGACCAAGACCTCTTTTCTTGGAGTGGTGAGAACTCAGGACCCCTACCCAGCTGCTCAGAAGAAACCCCTTCATCTCCCAAGCCGTGATGTTGCCTGCCCTATACCTTGGGGAAAAGACAACCCCTGTCAGCTGACAGGGCTCCTGGTGCAGGTGGGAGTTTCCCAGCATGCACTGGTGGAGGGAAGCCGCTCCCAGGATTTATTCAGCCCTTCCTCCACGGAGCTCCAGGGCGCACACATTCCATCATTTCAGCCTTTTATATACTCACTACAGTGGTTTGGGAAACATTTCAAAATTAGACAGGCATTAGCTTAGCTTATAAAATTAAAAATAAACTGTAACGGCTTTAATGATGTTGTATTAAATGCCAGACTTCATAATACCTCACGTTTCTTTAATACTTTATGGCTTCCAGTGCACTTTTAAATAACTCCTCATCTGTGAAGGTTTTCACAACAGGCTGGCCTCACTGCCTGGGGCTGGCAGCTCGAGGCCTGGCTGGCCTGGTGTAGGCTGACCTCCTCACCCTGGCAAAGGGCCTCTGTGGGTTCCTTGGGCGCCCAAGGCTGACTGGGACTCCAGAGCTGCCAACAGATCCATCAGAGAAGACAAATGAGCAACATGCACCAACACCATAGTGGTGCCACTTCACACCCGTCAGAACGGTCCCATCAGAGTATCTGCAAGCAGGAAGTGCCAGGGAGGGTGTGGAGGAGAGGGAGCCCTCCTCCACTGTTGGCAGGATTGTGAATTGGTTCAGCCACCGTGGAGAGCAGGGCAGGGGTTCCTCAAAAAACTAAAAATAGAGCTGCCATATGGTCTAGCCATCCCATGCCCGGGCACATATCCAGATAAGACTCCAACTCGAAAAGTCACAGGTATCCCTATGTTCATAGCAGCAACATCCACAACAGCCAAGACAGGGACGCAATCTAAGTGTCCATCAGCAGAGGGATGTATGAAGAAGATATGCACGTATATATCATACATACATACGACATATATACACACAACAGAATATTACTCAGCCAAAAAAAAAGGTCGAAATAATGCCATTTGCAGTACCCTGGATGGACCTAGAGATTATCATACCAGGTAAAGTAAGTCAGACAGAAGAAAACAAATACTGTATGATTTGCTTGTATGATGGCACTCACATGTGGAATCTAAAAAAAACAAAACAAAACAATAATGCAAGTGAACCTGCTTACAGAACAGAAATAGACTCACAGACACCGAAAACAAACGTGGTTCCCAAAGCAAAAGAGGAGGAGGGGTAAATTAGGAATGTGTGATGAGCAGGGACACACGTCTGTATACGAACCAGACAAACAACAAGGGCCCACTGCAAAGCGCGAGGAGCCATGTTCAGTGTCTTGTGACAATCTATCATGGAAAACAGCGCGCTTTATATGTATACGTGTGGCTGGGTGACCGCCAGCACCGGGGAGTGAGGCCAGCCTGCTGTGTTGACAGCTATATAACTCTGCTGGATGTCTGAAAGTAACAAATGGCTTTGAATCAACTGCCCTTCAATAAGGGCTTCCCAGGTGGACTGCAAGGAGATCCAACCAGTCCGTTCTGAAGGAGATCAACCCTGGTTTCTTTGGAGGCAATGATGCTAAAGCTGAAACTCCAGTACTTTGGCCACCACATGTGAAGAGTTGACTCACTGGAAAAGACTCTGATGCTGGGAGGGATTGGGGGCAGGAGGAGAAGGGGACGACAGAGGATGAGATGGCTGGATGGCATCACCGACTCGATGGACGTGAGTCTGAGTGAACTCCGGGAACTGGTGATGGACGGGGAGGACTGGCCTGCTGCGATTCATGGGGTCGCAAAGAGTCGGACACGACTGAGCGGCTGAACTAAGCTAAACTGCCTGGTAAAGAATCTGCCTGCAATGCAGGAGACACAAGAGACGCAGATTCAGTCCCTGGGTTGGGAAGATCCCCTGGAGAAGGAAATGGCAGCCCACTGCAGTATTCTTGCCTAGAGAGTCTCATGGACAGAGGAGCCTGGAGGGTTATAGTCCATGGGTTTGCAAAGAGTGGGGCCTGACTGAATATGCACAGGCATACTCCAATAAAAGTTACAAAGGGTCTACCAAGGAGACACCACCCCGAGTTCCAGCACAGAGAAGGTGGACCGTCAACCTGCCCACAGCTGACTCCAACCCGGACGAGCTTCGATAATGAGGGCAAGAACATTCTCTGATCCTGTGAGTCCCCTCTGGTCCCCATGCCCTGTGTGGAGTTCCCATCTGGCCTCAGGGGCTCTGCACTCACCCAAGACTCCTGCTGTACCTGGCTGCTGGCAGGGACCTCATTACTGTTGACTCTCAGCAGGCGGTGGCAGGAAGGTGCTGACACCCCGCTGTTTACGAGGACGCTGAGGGCCTGGGAAGGGTTATGGGCACAAGTAGGCTGACCTGATCGGCTGTACCCACCCCCAGAGCTGCGCAGTGTGACTTGAATGCTGTCCTGCAGAAACTCAGGAGTAACCACGCTCGTTTCTGCAGCCGATCATCAATCGAGCCTTGCCTTGAATGGCCTGGGCCTCTGTTCCTGTCCACTTCCTTCGCTGGGGACCATCAGTCTTGCTCCTCACCTAGCCTCCCTGACTCACCGCCTTGATCCTGCCCTGGCACCTGAGCCATCTGAGCTGAGCAGCTACTGGGCTCGGGCACACTTTCTGCCCTCTGTGCAGTGGGCACAGCCATCTACTTCATCAGGAGTTGTGTGTCATCTCCCATCAGCTTATTTCTTTGCTTTACTGACATACCTTCTTGCTCTAGACCTTTCGATCTTCAAATCAAATTTCAAGTTAATTTCCAAGTACCTAGTTGCCGGGGTCCAGCCCCGGTGGATCCAGGGAATTCGAAGGGTGGACGGCGTTGGCGTGGAAAGACTTGTTTGTTTATTAATGTAAGATTAGATTAAGAAACTATAGTGTAATAAGAAGATTAAGTGGAGGAAGAGGGCTGAATAGCTTGGTTTACACGGAAGGCCAATAAAATTCCAGACAAGGAATTTGCACCATCTACGTTGGGCCACCGGCGCCCGCTTGAATATCTAAGGGTGCCTCGCCTTAAGCTCCCTTTCGTGCTGGTCTTAACAGCCGGGGCAAGTAAGTAGACCTGGCGAGCCTCCGCGCCCCAGATGGAGATTCAGCCTGAAGTTAAAGTAAAGAGCAGAGAGAGGGAAGGGGAGAGAAGAGGAGAGAGAGAGAGACATGGGGGGAGCCAGAGTCCCAAGAAACCAGGCCGAGAGACTAGTTCGAGAAACTGGTCCGAGAAACTGGCCCCCCTCCTTTATTGTTCAGAAGGCCTTTTATACTTTTTATAAAACACGGAGATCAATGGGTAACACAAAATTATGTAGCGTTCGCAACCCAGATTCTTTCCGCATATCATTTTGTAAACAAAAGGTCTCAGGTGATTTACATTATCTTCTGGCCAAGAGGCTTGTTAACACTTTTTGGCTCTCTTCCTTAATGAATGTTAATTTTGTTTCCCTGAAGTGTTTTTCTTTAATCTGCATCTCCTTAAAGCATTAAAGTTACAACTCTATAGAACAAAGGTGCAGTGGGATATAACAAAGAAGGTACTTAACTCAAAGATCTAATGTTGCTAATACCAGGTCTACTACTTGTTTTTCTATATACCAACTATATCTAAAAATAAAGGATATGAAAATTTGGCAGCAAGCATTGACCCAAAAAATGAAACCTTTAATCAGTCCTATTCTAAAGATTTTGACTCCTCGGAAGCTCCTACATTCCTAGGATGTTTTAAGCTTCCTGTGCCTCCTGCGGTCAGGAGGCCTCAAACAATCACATGCGCAGCTGTACGAGTCCTGCAGGCAGGCTAGAAAGCCATCGGAGGGGTTTTTGGATTGAAACACTCTTTCAAATGCAGAAGACTAAAGCCCTGAATTGACTTTTCCCAGAAAATGTCAGAAGAGTGGAAAAGCAGAGCACAAAAGCCGGCAGATTTTTGTTGGGGTACATGCTTAGGAATTTCCAGAGGGGTCCCTGAAGTCTGAGCACGCCTTGCGTATGTCAGCTTCCTGCCTCATGACCTTGTCACGGGCGGGATTCCTCACACTGGCTCCCGGCACCTAGTCCTATAATTTTTGGACTGTGCAAGTTATAAAAACAATCTTCGTAATTGTGATGAGGAATATTTTACCAATTATACTCCTGGAGCTAGAGATGACAATTTTATAAATATCTTTAGTCATTTTCATATAACAGCATACTATAATGTAATAGATTTTTTAGTATAACAATAAAATAGACTAATATAACTTGTTTATTTGGGGAATAAGTGATTCTGAATAAGGTTTCAAAATATCTGTGTAATTATCAAGCTAAGTCTTACACCGAATCTTGTTACCTAGTCTTAACAGATGCTGGCTGTTTCAGAATCTTTTCCATCACTCTTTCCTGTGGTTGTTCAGTCACCAAGTCATGTCTGATTCTTCGAGACCCCATGGACTGCAGCCCACCAAGCTTCCCGGTCCCTCCCCATCTCCCAGAGTTTGCCCAAGCTTGTCCATTGAATCAGTGATGCCATCCAACCATCTCATCCTCTGTCACCCTCTTCTCCTTCTGCCCTCAATCTTTCCCAGCATCAGGGTCTTTTCCAATGAGCTGGCTGTTCACATCAGATGGCCAAAGTATTGGAGCTTCAGCTTCAGCATTGAATATTCAAGGTTGATTTCCTTTAGGATTCACTGGTTTGATCTCCTTTCAGCTGAAATGAACCTCAAAAGTCTTTTCCAACACCACCATTAGACAGCATCAATTCTTTGGTGCACAGCCTTCTTTATGGTCCAACTCTTAACATCTGTACATGACTACTGGGGAAACCATAGTTTTGACCACACGGACCCTAGCCTCAGGACACCACAATTCTTCTCTCAGTTCCTATGAGTTCAACATCTTCGGGTTCCACTTGTAAGTGAGATCACACAACATTTGTCTTTCTCTGGCTTATTTCACTTACTGTTATGTCCTGCAAGTTCAAGGTTTGTCCATGTTCAGCACTTATTCACTCTCTGGCTTTGCAAGAAGCTTCACAAACATTGTCTATATTTCCTGCCTCAATACTCACATAAGCCATTTCTCTAAGAAGCCCTGGTTCCTTTCATGGAGAACAGCATCTAGAAAACAGGATGCTGGGTACCCTGGTTTCTACTGAGGTGCTGTTGATTCTGAAAGCTCAAGGAAATGGATGTGTATACACTAATCCATGTATGCACACACACTTAGACATAATTCTACATGTAACAATCTGTATCTGTTAAGCTGAACAAAATTTCATCCTGGTCTTTCCAACCCTACCTAGTACATTTCCACGTGGATAATTCCAGCCTCCATGAAAAACGTGTGTCTCCACCATCACCATGTAATACAAATAGTTTCATTGTCCCAAAAGAATACCCAGTACTTCACCTGTTCAGTCCTCACCGTTACACCCTGACACATGGCAAACATTGATCTATTGCCTCTCTCTATAGTTTTACCTTTTACCAAAATATCACATAATTGGAATCAAACCATATGGACCCTTTTCAGACTGACTTCCTTCATTTAGACATATACATTTACAATTTATCCACATCTATTTGCAACTAGGGAGAAGGCAATGACACCCCAGTCCAGTACTCTTGCCTGGAAAATCCCATAGATGGAGGAGCCTGGTAGGCTGCAGTCCATGGGGTCGTGAAGAGTCGGACATGACTGAGCGACTTCACTTTCACTTTTCACTTTCATGCATTGGAGAAGGAAATGGCAACTGACTCCAGTGTTCTTGCCTGGAGAATCCCAGGGACGGGGGAGCCTGGTGGGCTGCCACCTATGGGGTTGCATAGAGTCGGACGTGACTGAAGTGACTTAGCAGCAGCAGTATTTGCAACTTGATAGATAAATTTATCTTCATTGCTGAATAATAGTGTTAATTAAATAGATCAATCACATTTTGTTTGCCTAATCATCTATTGAAGACTATCTTGTTTGATTCCAGTTTTGGGTAATAAAGCTTCTATAGACTTTTGCATGAATTCTTTCTTCATAGACATAAGTTTTCATATCAGTTGAGAAAACACCTACAGATATATTTACATTTTACTGGATTATCTGATAAGACAATGCTGTTTAACTTTGTCTTAACATCCAAACTGTCTTCCAAAGTGGCCATACCACTTTATGTTCTGACCAACAATTAATTTTACCTATGATAGATCAAACCGGTCAATCCTAAAAGAAATTCAGTCCTGAATATTCTTTGGAAGGACTGATGCTGAAGCTGAAGCTCCAATACTTTGGCCACCAGATGCAAAGAGCTGACTCACTGGAAAAGACCCTAATGCTGGGAAAGATTGAGGGCAGAACGAGAAAGGGACGACAGAGGATGAGATGGTTGGATGGCATCACCGACTCAATGGACATGAGTTTGAGCAAGATCTGGGAGTTGGTGTTGGACAGGGAAGCCTGGCGTGCCCCAGTGCATGGGGTTGCAAAGAGTCAATGACTGAGTGACTGAACTGAACTGACTCATAATTTTGTTATCTCTTTCTTGGTTACATAGAGATGTATCAATTTTATTGATCTTTTTTTCCAAAGAGCTAACCTTTAATTTTGTTATTTTTTTCTATTGTTTTCCTGACCTTAATTTCATTGATTTCTGCTCTATTTCTTTATGATTTGTTTTGTTTCTGTTTTAAGATTAAATTGCCTTTTCTCTCTCGAGTTTCTTAATGTGAGATAATAGCAGATTGATTTTAGATCTTTCATATAGTCTATGATATGCATTTAATACTATTTTTGAAATTTTGATGAGTTATATCTTGTTTTTATTTAGTTTAGTTTCTAAAAAGTGTTTCAAGATTTCTTCCTCTACCCTTAGATGTGTATTATTTAATCTCTGGATATTTCAGTGTCTTCTACCTACCTTTCTATCAGTAATTTCTAGTTTAATTCCAAATCTGAGAACAAATTTTGTATGATTCCAAATATTTCAAATCTTTAAGATGTTCTTATGCTTCTGAATATGTTCTATGGTGGTGAGTGTCTAATGTGAACTTGGAAAGAGTGTGCGTTTCATTGTTGTTTCATGAAGTATTCTATAAATGTCAATTAGATCCAGGTGATTGATAGTACCTTTCAGGTCAACCATACCTTTAATGATTTTCTGCCTTCTTGATCTATCCAGTACTGACAGAGGGGTGTTGAAGTCTTCCCATGTAATAGAGGATTTGCCCATTTCTTCTTTTATCTTTCTACCTGATGAATTCTGACACTCTGGTACATATACTTAGGATTGTTATGTCTTCTTGAAGATTTGACTGCTTTATCATTATATCCCTGATAATTTTCCTCATATTTCCAGAAGTCAGCTATCTGAAATAAATTCAGCTATACTATATATCTTCTGAGTACTTTTAACCTAGCAGACTCATTATCTGCAAAAGGGGTGTCTTGTTGATAACATATACTTGGGTCTTTTTTAAAAAAAATCTAACAATCTATATATTTTAATTTCTATATTTAGACCATTCATATGTAAAGATTTTAATGGTTTAAAGGCCATTCACATTGTTACATTGAAAATATAATGATATCTCTTCTGTTTGTAAAAGTTTTCTGTTCATTGCAGCTATTCTTTGTTACTTTTTTACTCTTCTCTTCTCTGGCATCAGTAGAGCATCTTATAAGATTATATTCCCTTACTGTGTATATTATACTTATTTTAAAAAATTGGTGGATCATTTGAGTCTTCAATAGACATTTTAACCTATTTTCTGTTTGAAATAATACTATGTGGTCACGTGTCAGGCAGTTACCTTATACTTGAGTTTTCTCAGCTCTTCCTGTCCCTTTTTGTCATTCACTTTCTGCACACTGTAACCACCCAATAAATAGTCAGTATATACATATATAGTATATAAGCATATATAGCTTATACATATAAGCTCTCTATATACATATATGCACGTATTATATAACATGGACATATGTAAGCTGTATATACATACATGACATGTATATACTTTCCCCTTCCATGCCTCTTTCTCCTTTTAGCCTCCCAATTGCACATGCGTGTTTTGCCTTTAAGCTGCCCCAAGTCCTTGGATGTTCCAGAAATGGCTGTGGCTCCCACCTCTGGTTTTCCCAGCCCGCCTACCCGTGAGCCCTTCTCTCTTCAGCCACTGCCTCGAACCTGAGTGGCGCCAGGCTCGGCACCCTGCTGGAGCTGCCGCGTCCTTCCTGCAGACACGTGGCATGTTCAGTCCCTGCTTCTTCCCAGGGCCTTGCCTTGTCCTGCTGCCCTTCCATCCTCTCCCATCTTGGCCACAGGCTGAACGCGATATGAAGCAGAAGAGAGACTTGGCTAGGAGTCAGGCAGATCTTGCCTTCCTGTGTGAGCTGGAGATGCTGCTGGAGCTGTGTGAGCCCTGAACTCCTGGTCTTGAAGTTACAGTTAACATCTGGAGTTTGCAAGGCTGTCACGTGCATCGGCTGCACGCAGGCCTGAAGTCTGTTGTGTGGTCAGTGCAGGCTTCAGTGAGTGTGGCTCACGCAAGCAGCCTCTCCTGCCTCTGGCTCAGTACACAGCTCATCACCAAAGTGTCTCTCCTGCCCTCTCTTCTCCTGTGGACTGGAACTGTCCCAGCAACGACCTGCATGTTGAGTGCTCTGCGTGCTGAGTATGAATTCCAAGTGGCAGAAAGCCCTCCTTCCCTTCTTCTCAAGTGCCCTCACTTGGACATAAGACCTAGTCCACAGTCAAACCTCCCCCTGAGTTCAACCAACAGTGCCCCGTTTGCATCTGATGAAATAGTTACTAACCTCTTCTGTCTCAATTACGAATGCCCTCCTCAGATTTCCCTTTTTACTTTATGTCCATGATTGCTTTCTCCCTTTGGTTTTCTTGCAAGTAAATTTCAGGGCTTTCTTACAAGCACATCAGGTGGGAATCACAAGAGAGAGGGTCAAGGAGGATCCATGGGGAGAAAATCTACAGTCAAATAAGTTTGGAAAATGGTAAGTAAAGCTAAACAATTCTTTCCAATTGCTTCAAGTCTCAGAAGCCTTATTTTCATGACTGAGTCCTGTGGATCAAATTGCCCAAACACAAAGCTTTCTCCTCCCCTCTGCGCTCTCTCAGACACTTTTCTCTTTCCCGTAAGGTCATCCTGTGGGAATAATGCCCCCTGTGGAATCCTCTTTGATGGCTCCAGCTGTAAATCCAGCGGGGAGACCTTGGCAAGAGCTACATTTCCCTTGTGGTATTACAGCTAGGGGCTTCCCTGGCGGCTCAGTGGTAAAGAATCTGACTGCAATGCAATCTCTGGGTCAGGAAGGTCTCTTGGAGAAGGAGATGGCAACCACTCCAGCATCCTTGCCTGGACAATTCCATGGACAGCGGACCCTGGCAGGCTACAGTCCATGGGGTTCAGAGAGTCAGACATGACTTTCATTATACCTATAGCGTTTCCCAACCAGGGTTTCTGTGGCTCTGAAGCCCACAGACTCATGACTGGTGCCTGGTGCCTGCTCATTCCAACCAGCTCCTGATTATCTGTCTAACAAGCCCCCCTGTCAGTCTCCAGCCTGATGGGAACGGCGGAGGTTGGTGGCTGTTCAGGGAGCAGGTGAGGGTGGCTGCCCCCGTGGAAAGCCCCCTCTGCTGGAGGCGCTAGGAGGGGAATCTGGGGGAAGGCAGGATCCTCAGGATATTTTAAACTCCATTATGACTTCATTAAGACTTGGTTTGCTTTTTTTAGAGTAAAATGCATGGGCGCAGAGTCTACTAACCATATACACTTGTCACCATGTCTCCAACTAATCTTTGTTTTGCCAAGTACCTTGGAAAGTACGTGTTACAGTATCAGCATTTAGCAAATGTTGTTAAATGATAGAATAGGAATTATATCCTGGAATCTTGAGAAGTGCCATCTTGGGGATGCTGGTGAACAGATAACACGATTAAAAGCAGATGCCAAGGAGATTTTTAAAATGTTTCTGGGGATGACATTCCCGTCATTTATTTGGTAAAAATTGCTCTCTGCTCCATCTTGAAGCCAGCACTTTTCTGGCACTGGAGGGAACAATCTAAATAGTATTTAATTCCAGTGAAGCTTTTCTCACTTCCTGCTCATGAGCCTCCTTGACTTTGGGCCAGTCTAGATTGGCCCGATTTGCTGCAAGTCTGCCGCATCTTGGATTAACATTGCTGGGCAATCAGGCCTCTTCTTGCTCTTGTAAGCCACACTGCATATCTGATGATATCTGACTGATACCTGACTGCATATCTGCTTCAGTCGTGTGCCACTCTTTGCAGGCTTTTCTGTTCTTGGGATTTCCCAGGCAAGAACACTGGAGTGGGTAGCCATGCCCTCCTCCAGGGGATCTTCCCGACCCAGGGTTCAAACCCACATCTCTTATGTCTCTTGCATTTGCAAGTGGATTCTTTACCCCTGGAGCCACCTGGGAAGCCATAAGCCACACTAAGAACATGGAACTGGTGGCCTCAACGCCTCATTTTGAGACTCCCTGCAAGGCAGCAGGCCACACTTCTTCCATTGCCTTTCTTCACCAAGGTCTATTTCCAGGAGTGGAAGGAGAGACGCTACTTGGAAAGCTGTAGCATTCGTCCAGCTGGGAGAGGACTGTAGTAACTTAGGCCAGATGATGGCTGCTGGCATGGAAACCAGGGAGCTGGCTTCAGATGCTTCTGGAAGGAAGGGCACCAGGATCTGCTGATATTGGGTGTGGTGGTGAGGGGCAGGAATGGAGAAGATAGAACGTGAGGGGTCCAGGATTTATGTATTTGGGCAGGAGCAACTGGATGTCCACGCCTCTTACAGAGGTGGGGCGACCACAGAGGCTCTGGGGCCCTGTGGGGGGAAGGGAAGAGTTCAGCTGTGGACATACCAGATCTGAAGCCGCATTAGACATGAGAGAAGGCAGTTAGATTCACTAATCCTGAGCCCGCTGGCCAAGGATAGAATTTAGGGAGTCACAGTGGGTAGATGGGAGATGGTGGAGGGGTTCACAGTCAGGGGACTGAATGGGGTCCTTTAGGAATAAGCCCAGGATTGGGTCCTAAAGCTCTCCAGGGCTCGGAGCCCTAGCTGAGAGGGAGCCGTCACTAGAAGAGCTGCTGCCAGGAGCAGCTGGTGTTTCAGAAGCCAAGACGGTCGAGGAGTCAGCCCAATAGATCCCTGTGTCAAACAGGGAAGTCACTAGTGACCATGAGACAGGAGTGTGGAGGGAAGGAGGCAGAGGGAGGCGAGGTGAGCAGATCACATGCAGGGCTTCCCGGCGGTCCTGTGGCGGAGACTCTGCACTCTCAATGCAGGGGCCCTGTGACCCTTGGTCAAGGAACTAACTACATCTCACACGCTGCGATGAAGATCAGAGGTCCCAAGGGCCTCAATTAAGATTCAGCATAGCCACGTATATATGTATTTCTGTATACGTGCATGTTAAGTCGCTTCGGTCGTGTCCAACTCTGTGCGACTCTATGGACTGTAGCCCACCAGGCTCCTCTGTTCAGGGATTCTCCAGGCAAGAATGCTGGAGTGGGTTGCCATTTCCTTCTCCAGGGATATATGTGAACATCTACATACATATGTGTGTGTGTGTGTGTGTGTGTGTGTGTGTGTGTGAATGATGTTATTTATATATATAAAAGAAGAGGACCTGAAGTGGCGAAGTAAAGCTGATGATACCGATGACACCTGAGTGCGTTCTGCTGGGAAGAAAAGATGAACAATGAGACAGCAGCTAGACAGATGTATGAAGCCAAGAGAACCTGCATTGATTGTTTATTTTTGTAAGATGGTGGCTCAGATGGTAAAGAATTTGTCTATAATGCAAGAAACCTGGGTTCAACTCCTGAGTCAGGAACATCCCCTGGAGATGGGAATGGCAAGCCACACCAGCATTCTTGCCTGGGAAATCCCACGGACAGAGGAGCCTGGTCTCTGCAGTGGCAAAGAGTCAGACACAGGTGAGCAACTAACATTTTTAACACACCTACCAGAGCCCACAAGCAGGGGAAACGTCAATGATTCAAAGGCCTGGGGCACTTTACAAAAGCGCAAGTGAGTCCTGAGACGGTGGGAGGCAGCAGAGGGAGTGTGCCTGCAAGTGTGGGAAGGCTCCTCAGGACGTGAGGGAGGGTGGACGGGTGGGCAGGGGGCTGGGGCCTGGCAGATTGGGGGTAACAGGAGGAGACAGCTCCTGTCCTCTCAGCGAGCCAGGAGACGGTGCTGGACTGGAGAGCTGAGGGAAGGCACAGGACAGTTCACTTGCCCCAAGGAGAAATGAGCGCTTTACAAAATGTGTCAGGAGCACTGGGCAATTTTGTCAACCAGTGCGATGGAAAATTTAAGAATTGAAGCCTTGCAACCACATTGAGGGTTTTGCTGCCTTGAACTTCAGCATCCCGGGTGAGGTACAGAGTGGGTGGAGAATGGGATCAGGGTGTCAGAGGAAGAGAGCGACAAGGCAGCTGAAATTAAGAAGAGGATTTACAATGATGGACCAAATCTGTGCCAGGAGTGAAGCCAAGACTCAGGGAGAGGGGCGGGGCTTCAAATGGTGGCTGGTGGTGCGATTAACTCAGCTTCTCAACGACATGAGTTGGACAATGAGGACTGGTGAAGAGGAGCAGCAGGCAAAGGACGCTGGAGAGAGAGGTGGTGACTGCCTCTTGCAGGTCTGGAGACAAGGCTGCCTGAGCTCTGAGGCGGGAGAGGACGGGGTGACGGAAGAAAGCCCCAGGAACTAGGAGACTGAGTCCCTGAGCGGGCAGAGATGCTCCTTGGGCACGCTGATGTCACGGAGGATGCTGGACTTGGGCCCACAGAGGAAAGGCAGGGCCCAGCCTCAGTAACAAGCACTGAGAGGGATCTGGACCCCAGATGATGTCGACACAGGCTGGACAGCTGACAGGATGACACACAGTTCAGAGGAGCTAGGATTTAGCTTGAGAAAGGAGATAAAAAGTGAGTTTGCACACAAGGGTAAAAGGAGACGTGCCCAGATCCCAGGGCTGAGGTCCAGGTGTGTGGGTTGAGTGGTCTCAAAGTGACAGAGAGGCAGGGGTGGTGGTTCTTTCAAGGAACAGCTGGGTCTCAAGCCAGAAGAATGAGGATAACCAAGGAATAGAGTTATTTTGTGTCTGTCTCTATTAAAGTGCAAAAATTCAGACAGGAATTTTGCCTGTTCTTCTCACAATTTTGGGCTTCCTTGGTGTCTCAGACAGTAAAGAATCTGCCTGCAAAGTGGGAGACGTGGGTTCGATCCCTGGGTTGGGAAGATCCCCTGAGCTTGGAATGGCAACCCACTCCAGTATTCTTGCCTGGCAGCCTATACCCCATGGGGTCACAAAGAGTCAGACACGTCTGAGTGACTAAGCACACGTCACAATTTTATTCTAGTATTTTGAACAAGGCAGTGAACACCGAAGGCTCTCTATAAGTATTTGCTTAATAAATGTTGGATTATGAATGTTGCTGTTTACAATTTAAAATAGGCGCCTGATGCAATTTCTGCTTTCTGTAAGTCAGAGAGGTTTACTGTGAATTTCAAGTGTGGGCTAACCTTACTTTGCATAAGTGTTGAAACAGATGTCATTGTGCAGTGACAATGTATTGGATTTCATAACTATGATATACATTATGTTATTTGTGATAAATAGAACTTATATATCCCATTTACTTTTTATCTACTTGATCTGTCAAAGAATAAAAGAGCTTTATTCAGCTGCTACTGGGTGCCTGACACATTCTCTTCATGTTTCACTCTGATTTTCCTTTCCCTGCTTTGATTCTGCTATTTGGTACATAAAGTTCATAACTGTCATCTCACTGTGTCAAAATAAGCTCAACAAAATATCGCCCACTTTGTCGTGTTTAATCTTCTATTTTCACTGTGACTCATACTCTTAGATTACTATTGTCTCCCGCGCTTTCTTTGGTGCATATCTGTCTGCTCCTTCACTTTTAATCTTTCCAAATCTCTTTTCTCTAGATGGGACTCTTGTTAGATAACGTATAGACAGACTTCAGTTTTGCACTCGTTCCAGCGTCTCCCTTTAGTAATGAATGTAATCCCTTTAACGTTTCTGCTCTGTGTTTTATCTGATTTTTATTCCATTGTTTTGCTTTTGTGTGTGTGTGTGCTTCTAATCCCTTGCTTTCTTACTGTTGTCTTTATTTTATCTATATCACATGTTCTTTCTCTTTGAGAACAGTGATTTGAAGGGCATCTTAAATGTCGATTCTTTACCTGGTCACCTTTAAAGCTCTTTCTAACTCTTACAGATTTCTATAATTGCCAGGGTCTACCGAGTTTTTTTAGAGAAGAAAATGGCAACCCACTCTGGTACTCTTGCCTGGAGAGTCCATGGACAGAGGAGCCTGGGGGGCTACAGTCCACGGTGTCGAGAAGAGTCGGACACGACTGAGCAAGTAACACACACACACACACACACACACACACAAGCACGCACCGAGTTTGTAGTGGCCCTTCCACCTCTGTATGATTCAGAAATCTTCACTCTTAATTTTGTCCAGAGTTTAGTTTCCAAACTTTCAGGTTTTACTACTAAGTTCTGTAATTAAACAAAGCTCATTGATTTTTAAGCATTTTCTCTATGTAGATTCTATTTTAAGAATTATTAACGATACATAACTTGGAGCTGTATCTACAAAATATATGAATCACATGCTTAAATGGTTTTAGGGCTCATGGTTGTCTCTTTTACACTATAAAGCCTCTACTCTCAGTCACATTTTTTTAAACTCATTTCATAATTGACCAGAATGCATTATAAGCTGATTTGTCCAAACAGGGTCTTGGTTTCTATATTCAAAGCCTTTGCATATGTGAGACTTCTCTTTTTCTTGACTCCATTTGCAGATGCCGACTGAGCAGGCTACAGTACAATTGGATCCAAATGCATTTCAGAATCCTTTAGCTGTCCCTCTACAGATTCCTGTCTTCCAAGAGTGAAGAGAAAAGCCACATGGCCAGGCAGCCTTTCCTCCTTTGTCAGCAGCTGCAAGCCCAGGGCCTGATGCCTACCTGACCGGCAGGAGAGCGCTCAGTTCCCATCTCCCAATCAGACTATTCCCACCCTTCTCCATCTCCCCTGTATTTACAAAGCCTTTCCACAGGCAACATCTCTCTGGAGACTTCAAAGACAGAGACACCAAACTCAAGCAGGTGGTGTGAACTGTCAAAGTCTAGGGGTAGGAGAAGGGTTGGGTCCTTGGCCTGAATCCAGATCTTGTTGCCTGAAAATGCTGTTCTCCAGAATTAATTTTCTGTCATGCTCCCTCCCATCCCAATCTACAAATCTTCTTATCAGCTTCCCAGCCACAGAGAAAATACACCCAACATGTGATAAACACCGGGCTAGAGAAAGACAGCAGAAGGCCGGTGAGAAACTCTCTCACGGGTGTGAACGTTCCTCTTCCTAGAGAAACGTGCCAATTAGCCCACATGATTAGTCTTAAGGTTTTTAAATTTATCACTCGTGTATTCTTGGCTGGGCTGGGTCTTCACTGCTGCTCGGGCTTTCCTCTGGCTGCGGTGAGTGTGGGATACTCTCTGGCTGCGGTGAGTGTGGGATACTCTCTGGCTGTGGTGAGTGTGGGATACTCTCTGGCTGTGGTGAGTGTGGGATACTCTCTGGCTGTGGTGAGTGTGGGAAACTCTCTGGCTGAGGTGAATGTGGGATACTCTCTGGCTGTGGTGAGTGTGGGATACTCTCTGGCTGAGGTGAGTGTGGGATACTCTCTGGCTGTGGTGAGTGTGGGATACTCTCTGGCTGAGGTGAATGTGGGATACTCTCTGGCTGTGGTGAGTGTGGGATACTCTCTGGCTGCGGTGAGTGTGGGATACTCTCTGGCTGTGGTGAGTGTGGGATACTCTCTGGCTGAGGTGCACGGGCCTCTCACTGTGGCGGCTTCTCTTATTGCAGAGCATGGGCTGTTGGCACAGGACCAACAGTTGTGATGTTTAGTTACTTCACAGCCTGTGGGATCTTCTCCGATCAGGGATTGAACTTGTGTCTCTTGCATGGGCAGGTGGATTCATTACCACTGAGCCACCTGGGAAGCCCCTGGTGGTGGTGCTTTAGTCTTTAAGTTGTGTCTGACTCTTTGTGACCCCATGGACTGTAGCCCACCAGGCTCTTCTGTCCATGGGATTTTCCAGGCAAGAACACTGGAGTGGCTTGCCATTTCCTCCTCCAGGGAAGCTCCTAGCCCGCATTATTTTAAATGACCCTCTGGTTGCTCCCACAATTGCTAAAACTCAATTAATAAGGCACTGGGGCTGGGGCTGACACAATCTCATTAGTATACATGATCATCATTCTTCTAGAACTTTCTGAATTGTGAAATTGGGGAATGAGTGCCAATTTAAAGTAAAAATGGAAGACCACAAATAAGAAAAGGCTTTATTTGGTGCCTTTAGAACTGCAGTTCAAGGAACACATTTGGATAAAATGGGAAGAGTGTTTGAGAAAGAAGTCAAGAGCCTATAAAGGCAAAAGCCATGAGGTGGGCTCTGATGCAAGAGAGGAAATGTTTATCCTTAGGGGATGCCTGTCACGAGTTGTTTTAGGGTCAGCCTTGGTAATATAACCAATGTTTCCAATGTGGCCTGTTATGAGGAGAACAGATTCTCAGTGAATGCATGCCAATAACTATATTGCTATGAATATAATAAAACTTGGCTTCCCTGGTGGCTCAGAGGTTAAAGCATCTGCCTCCAATGCGGGAGACCTGGGTTCGATCCCTGGGTCGGGAAGATCCCCTGGAGAAGGAAATGGCAACCCACTCCAGTATTCTTGCCTGGAAAATCCCATGGACTAAGGAGCCTAGTTGGCTGCAGTCCACGGGGTCACAAGGAGTCGGACACGACTGAGTGACTTTACTTACTTACTTACTTACTTACTTATAAGAAAACTCACTAAGAACTTCCAAAGTCACAAGGGATCAGGTAGGAAGAAAAACTTAAATGTTTCATTTTTGTTTACAAAATTACACTTCATCAAGTTGTTACAAATCATAGATAACTTGAGAGAACATGTTCCCTTAAATCTGCAAGAGCAAACCATAAAATAACCTGCAATGTTTAAAATAAAAAGTCATCCAAATATAATCATCACTTCATTCAGTCCCATGGGAAAAACTCTTGATCTTTGAACTTTGTTAGTTTTATGAAGCCATCAGTTTCCTCATTGTTGTTATTCAGTTGCTGCTTTGTACCCAACTCTGACCTCATGGACTACAGCACACCAGACTCCCCTATCCTCCACTATCTGAGTTTGCTCAAATTCATGTCCACTGAGTCAGTGATGCTATCTAGCCATCTCATCCTCTGCTGCCCCCTTCTCCTTTAGCTTTCATTATTTCCCAGCATTGGGGTCATTTCCAATGAGTTGACTCTTCACATCAGGTGGCCAAAGTACTGGAGCCTCAGCTTGAGAATCAGTCCTTCCCATGAATATTCAGGGTTGGTTTCTTTTAGGCTTGTCTGCGTTGATCTTTGCTGTCCAAGGGACTCAAGTTTCTTCATTAGAGATCTGCAAATTCTTATCCAATTCAGTGGTATAATCTGACAGTTTATCAAAAACCTATACTCTAGAGTGTCATGAATATCTCTGAAGATGAAACTTTTGTAAAAGCATCAGAGTAAAACAATAACCCTGTAAATGAGAAAAACTATAACATGACATAATTAAAAATCTGATTACAATGCAATTGAGAAAAGAATTAGGCTATTTCTGTTATGTGAAACATTTTAACATAACTAGAATTATGACTGGGGCTGCTGTCTATGGGGTTGCACAGAGTCAGACTCGACTGAAGTGACTTAGCAGCAGCAGCAGCAACCTTATCCCAGAACATATCAAATTCCCAGGAATTTCACATACCTTTTGCAGCATGTTCTATGCAGCTACACAGATACAGCATAAAAAGACTTGGTAGTACTTCTTTACTGACAGTATTTTCTTGTAATTTTACATATCAAATAGGCCTCATTAGTTTAACATCTACATTTTTATGAGAAAGAACAAATCTTTGATGTATTTTCAGGGGCCATCTTAAATATTTCATATCTCAAAGTCAGTTTTAGGTCAAAAAGGCTTCATTTAGAGTCTCATTTTGGGAAATTTGATGAAACTATCAAAAGATTTGAAAACACTTTGTCAAATAGGGTCACGGGTCTCGGTGAGAGAACGCTCAGTTATCCATTTAACTGAAATAACAACAGACTCCCTAGGCAAATATGGAAGGTTAAATAGTTCTGATCAAAATGTAGCGCTCTTAATATCAAAAAGACTAGGATTACTTCAGTAATTAAAGGCCTGATAAAGACAACATAGCAATAAGTGGTTATTTTGACAAAACATAAGATCTGTCTTTTATAATCTTTTATTATAAAGAGTAGAACAGTGGGGAAAGTCTGTGTCCTTTTAATAAAGAGAAAAAACAAATTTTAGTCTTGTATCAGCTTTCTTTTGATATTAAAACTCATTCACTTAATTACATTTGTTCCAATTTTAGCCAGTCCTGATCACACAGAAAAATCCTTGATAGAAACTCCTTTTACTTCCCCACAAAACTTCTACAACTTTCTGTGTTCATTTTATTTGCTCCTTGATGCTTTCCCATTTAGAAGTAACCAGCATTTCTTTTCCCTTAGCAAAATACACTTCTATTTCTTATATTTATTTATTTATTTCTAGTGAGAACTAAAAATAATCAATTGTGAACTGTTGCTTATACTTTTTTTTTTTAATGTGGCACAAAACATGTGTCTAATAGACCCAAATATCTTTAGCATTTTTTGGGGGGGGGCAAACATAGCAAATTCAGACTTGTTTAGCAGTTAAATCTGTCTAATGATCTAGACATTCAATGAATTTCCATCGTTTAATTTAACTTTTGTTATTGCTGTTGTTCAGTCACTAAGTGGTATCCAACTCTTTGTGACCCCATAGACTGTAGCATGCCAGGATCCTCTGTCCTTAACTATCTCCTGGATTTTGCTCAGATTCATGCGCATTGAGTTGGTGATGCTATCTAACCATCTCACACAGCATCAGACTTGGGACCAGTGGTGTAAGTCGTAATCAAGTCCCACGTCTGAAAGCTCCAGAACCCAGAGCTGCAGTGCCCAAGGGCAGAAACACCAGCTTAAGCAGAGAGAGAACCAGCCCTTCTGTGCTTTTTTCCTCTCGTCTGCTCCTCAGTGGACTAGATGACATGACCCACACAAGTAAGGGTGAGATTGCTCAGTCAGCTGATTCAAAGGCTGATCTCCCCTGGAAACCCCCTCACAGACACGCTACAGAGTAAAGTTTGACCAGCTATCAAGGTAGCCCTTAGCCTCAACAAGGCCATCAGAATTAACCATCACAGCAGGTTACATCGGAGATCCTTCATAGAGGACCTAGTGGTATTTTCAGTGGGATTATCAGAAAAAATTCAAGACAGAAATAGTATCTGCCTGAGCTCTGGTAGAAAAGAAATAGCTCAGACCCCAGAATTCTTCGCATAAGCCTTACTGGCAAGATTTGGGGTGAAATATTATACTAACCATGTGATTTGCAAAATTCTACATTAAAGATTTACTTTAAGGAACTTGAGTTTGTAATAACTCAATGCCCCTGCCAGAAACAAAAACATATCTCACAGGAAGAACAGTCTTTAAATCCAATCCTAGGAGAATTCTTATGGACAGTCTCTTTCACACATACAATCGCAAAGCTCTTTAAGAAGTTAGTGATCATGAATCAAGTGAGTAGGAACAACAGTCATTGAATGAAATCTGCACAAAATTAGAACAAGAAATTATGGAACACAGAATTTTTATGTGCTCATGTATGTTAGTCGCTCAGCTGTGTCTGACTGTTTGCCACCCCATGGACTATAGCCTGGCCAGTCTCCTCTGTCCATGGAATTCTCAAGCCAAGAATACTGGGATGGGTTGCCATGACCTCCTCCAGGAGATCTTCCCAACCCAGGGATTGAACATAAGTCTCAACACTGTAGGCAGAACAGAATTTTCAGTGAGTGTTAAATAAATATTAACCACATTTAAAGACTGTCTCTGCCTCCTGAGAAATCTGTATGCAGGTCCAGAAGCAACAGTTAGAACCAGACATGGAACAACAGACTGGATCCAAACTAGGAGAGGAGTACATCAAGGCTGTATATTGTCACCCTGCTTATTTAACTTATATGCAGAGTACATCATGAGAAATGCTGGGCTGGATGAAGCACAAGCTGGAATCAAGACTGCCGGGAGAAATATCAATAACCTCAGATATGCAGATGACACCACCCTTATGGCAGAAAGTGAAGAGGAACTAAAGACCCTCTTGATGAAAGTGAAAGAGGAAAGTGAAAAAGTTGTCTTAAAACTCAATATTCAGAAAACTAAGATCATGGCATCCGGTCCCATCACCCCATGGCAAATAAATGGAAAAACAATGGAAACAGTGACAGGCTCTGTTTTCTTGGGCTCCAAAATCACTGAAGATGGTGACTGCAGCCATAAGATTAAAAGACGCTTACTCCTTGGAAGAAAAACTATGACCAAGATGCTGAAGCTGAAAGTCCAGTACTTTGGCCACCTGATGCAAAGAAGCGACTCATTTGAAGAGACCCTGATGCTGGGAAAGACTGAAGGCAGGAGGAGAAGGGGATGACAGAGGATGAGATGGTTGGATGGCATCACTGACTTGATGGACGTGAGTTTGAGCAAGCTGCAGGAGTTGGTAATGGACAAGGAGGCCTGGTGTGCTGCCGTCCATGGGGTCGCAAAGAGTCAGACACGACTGAGAGACTGAAGTGAACATTTAAAGAAATAAGACATTGACAGTATAAAGAAAGAATGGGAAACTATTGAAACTGAGCAGGCAGGTTAAAACAAAATATAGCAAATAGGATATTTGGAAATGAAAACATAATATTTGAATTTAAAAGTGCAGGTGTGGGATTGAGCAACATTTTATGATGACTTGAGTTTAACATCAGTGAACTGGAACATAACTGTCAAGAAATTACAAGAGTGTAATTAGACAGCCAAGTGTGAAAGAGAGATTAAGAGATGTGGAAAATGGAATGAGAAATTCTAATACCTCTAACCGGAGTTCCAGAAAGCAAGAGAAAGGAAAATGGATATTCTTTTATGTCCAGAAAAGAAAACAAGAAGTGATGTTCCAAAGAGAGACTGGCCAAGAATTTCTCAGAACTTATGAATCAGAAGTGTTGAACTGTGGTGTTGGAGAAGACTCTTGAGAGTCCCTTGGACTACAAGGAGATCCAACCAGTCTATCCTAAATGAGATCAGTCCTGAATATTCATTGGAAGGACTGATGCTGAGGCTGAAGCTCCAATACTTTGGTCACCTGATGCGAAGAGTCAACTCATTAGAAAACACCCTGATGCTGGGAGAGATTGAAGGCAGGAGGAGAAAGGGATGACAGAGGGTGAGATGGTTGGATGGCATCACCAGTTCAATGGATATGAATTTGAACAGACTCCAGGAGATGGTGAAGGACAGGGAAGCCTGACGTGCTGCAGTCCGTGGGGGCTCAAAGAGCCGGGTGTGACTGGAGCAACTGAACCACCAGAACAATGAATGATAAGTGAAGTGAGTGAAGTGAAGTCGCTCGGGCGTGTCCGACTCTTTGTGACCCCGTGGACTGTAGCCCACCAGGCTCCTCCGTCCATGGGATTCTCCAGGCAAGAAAACTGGAGTGGGGTGCCATTTCCTTCTCCAGGTGGTCTTCCTGACCCAGGGATTGAACCCAGGTCTCCCGCATCGCAGGCAGAGGCTTTAACCTCTGAACCACCAGGGAAGCCAATGAATGATAGAGTTCCCCTCAAATCTCAGTCAGTCTAAGCCTGGGTCCTCCTCTCTGCCTACCGTAAGGCACATGACGCTAACTTAAAATTGTCTGAAGAGAAGTTACAACTGGAAAAAGAATGGTGCAGTTTGTGAGGACGATTGTCCGTATTACAGAGCCAAAACTGTAGTTTGGTTGATCAAATCTTCACTTTCTCAGTGGGCTCTCTCTCGAACCAGCCCGCAGCTCTAAGAGTGGCCCCAGGCCCCTTCCCCTCTTTCTCTGTCCTGCTGTGGCCTGACACCGCCGCATCCCCACCCCATCGCCTCTGTCCCCCTCTCCACCAGCTGATCCCTTTCCAACCTGCCCTACCTCCCGGGGGAGAGGTGGAACCTAGCTCCCCCTCTCTAGCATCTTTCCCTCCGCCCCTTTGCCCCTTTTATCAGTCTGAGCAGTTTGGTCTACATTTTAGTTATGGAACCATGACTACAGAAAGGAAAGACGACTTTTTGGACACAGGATGGCCATGCTATTCTTCAGACTCTGGAGAAACCGGGTTGAAATGATTTTTTTTCCCCTTTGAAACTGCAAAATCCGTTCTTTTTGCATATGCAATTAAAAGTAGCTAGCCTCGTGTGGCGCTGGTGGTAGAGGACCTACCGGTCAGTGCAGGAGGCTCAAGAGACGCAGGTTAGATCCCTGAGTGGAGAAGATCCCCGGAGAAAGAAAAGGCAACCGACTCCTGTATGCCTGCCTGGAGAATTCCTTGGCCAGAGGAGCCTGGTGGGCTCCAGTCCACGGGGTCAAAAGAGTCAGACACGACTCAAGTGACTTCGCATGAACTAAATAAGAGCTTTCCAGGTGGAGGGAGTGGTAAAGAATTCACTTGCCAGTCAAGAGGTGTAAGAGACGTGGGTTCAGTTTCTGGGTCAGAAAGATCCCTTGGAGGAGGGCATGGCAACCCACTCCAGTATTCTTGCCTGGGAAATTCCAGGGACAGAGGAGCCTGGTGGGCTACACTCCATGAAGTCTTAGAGAGTTGTACACAGCTGAGCGACCGAGGACACACAAACTAAATGAAAATAAGTCTGTGATTAGATTAAGTGAAGTAATACTTCAGCAAAACAAGGACAAAGGAAAGATCTCAAAGGTAATTAGAAACGAAAGAAACATTATCTACAAAAAAAAAGTGATGAATGGCAACTGAATTATCTTAAGAAACACTGGATACCAGCAGGGAGTAGGAAGTATTTTTCTTGTGCTTAAGCAAAAATTAGCATCCACTTAATACTGTGTTCTGAAGAACAGAGCTTCTAAGATCTGGAAGACAATATATTTTTTCATAAACACATTCTCCACACTCGAACTAGGAAAAGGATTTCCAGGGTTATTCACACCCTGACAAGCCCAAGAGTACAGTCTTTACTTAACTGCTCGGATGTTCAGTTGAATCCCTAGAAAGGACCAAGGACCCCCTTCACCTTCCATTTTCTCTTCAATGGAAATGTCTAAAACTGGCGTCCCATTTCTGTCCCATTATTTTATTTTGGAGTGGATCACTTATTTCTTGAGTTTCACAGGTTTACAGTTGGAGAAGAATGTTGCCCGAGGATAGATTATATGCAGGTTTTCATCTGAAATCTTAGATGGTTTAAATGATAAGGTTTAGAACTATTGAACTGGTACGACTTAGAAGACTTGGGGCTCTGCATTCATGCTGCGACGAACTGTGGGACTTCTGGGAACACCGGAATGGTATGAATGCATTTTGCATGTGGGACAAACATAAACTGTTGGAGGCCAAAAGGCAGACAGAGGCAGACACGTCCCCTACGCATGAGCAAGTTCTGTTCTGAGAGCACATTTGTCATTTGCGCACAGGTCCAGCAGAGTTAGCCTTAGGTACCCATCTAACGCAGTCAGCTCTATAGTACTGTACTGTAATAGGTTTATGATATTTTTCAGACACAAATATGCAAAAAAATTAACACAAAAAGTAAAGCAAACATTTGCGATCTTACAATACAGTACCTTATAAAGTATGCCAGATACACGAACTAACCTGTGTGATTAGACATGCAACACATGTTCTCATCTTTGAAAGCTGAACCTTGAAGGTCGTATGTAGGGGACTTCCTGTGATAGCTCTTCCCAAAGATGTTCACGTCCCTATCCTTCAAGTCCTTAAGTATGTTTCGGTACATTGAAATATTGTAGATAATAAATGTGTGTTGTTTGAAGCAGTTGAATTTGTTGTATTTATTATAGCAGAAACTAGAAACTAATGAAGTAGAAATTTAAAAATTAACAGCTGAAATTAAGAACTTAATAAATGAGCTTAATAGCCAATCCTTCATCAAAGAAGGGATTAGTGAGCTGGAATACAACTCAGTAGAGAATATCCGGACTGAAGCACGAAGAGGAAGAAAGATGAAGCATAAGAAGAACACTGTTGCCAGAGATTAAAAGGTTAAAAAGAGGATATGACTGATTATATTTTACTTAAAAATGAAAATTAGTAAGATATATCAGAAAATATGGATTACAAATCAACTCAAGAAAAAACCATTATAGAACTTGAAACAGTAATTTAAAATATCTATATAAAGATTCCTCAAGGTCCACTCAGTTTTAGAGAAGTAACTTCAACCTATGGCGGCTCAGAGAGTAAAGAATCCACCTGCAATGCAGGAGACCCGGGTTCAGTCCCTGGGTTGGGAAGATCCCCTGGAGAAGGAAATGGCAACCCACTTCAGTATTCTTTCCTGGAGATTCCTATGGACAGAAGAGCCTGGCGGACTACAGTCCATGGGGTTACAAAGAGTTGGACATGACTGAGTGACTAAACACTCAGCCACTTTAAATAGAGAAAAATTTATTTTTTTTCAACCTCTTTCATATTATAAAATAAAAACACTTGACCTTTCTTTTTATGAGATTGTAAGAATTGTTACTAAGTTCCCAGATAGTAGGAGAAATTAAATTGCAGGCTAATGCTAATGCTAAATGAAATGTAAACATACCAAAATTTATGAAATATGAGTAAACTCAATCCAGTACAAACTCACCTCAGTGTTTTGCCCTTCACTTTATTGCACTTCATAGATACTGTGTTTTTTTACAAATTTATGGCGGCCATGTGTCGAACAAGACATCACTTTTCTTTCAACAGCATTTGCTCACTTTGTGACTCTCATGTCACATTTTGATAATTCTAGCAACATTTAAGTTTATTCCTTATTATTATATTTGTTAGTGTGATCTGTGATCAGTGATCTTTGATACTACTTCTATGACCTACTGAAAGCTCAGATTATAACATTTTTTAGTAACAAGGTGTTTTCAAATTAAGGTATGTACTTTGTTTAGACGTAATGCTATTGCACATTTAACAGATGACAATGCAGTGTAAAAGTAACTTTTACATACTCTGGGAAACCAAGATGAAGTACTTGTTTTATTGCAGTGGTCTGAAACCAAACATACAGTGTTTTTGGAGTTGCCTGAAATTATGAAAACACGCAGTCGGTTGTGACAAAATGGGGGTTATTCCTAGAACATGAGTTTGGTGTCTCACTCAAGGTAAACTAATTCACCCTCTCAACAGATGAGCACTGAAAACCTGTCCAGTCATAAGATGGGTACAGTAAAGTGAGTTTACAAAATCGATATTCTTTTTGATAACAAGGACGCTCTTTGCAAACTGAGATTACAAGGGAACTGTCTTAACCAGGTACATAATATCCATTGGAGGGAAAAAAAAAAAAACAAACCTCTGCATATAGGATATAGGACAGTCAAATATTTAGTCTTATCTTCGAAGCTGGAAGGAATAAAATGCGGAGCTAAAGGAGCCCAGCTTCAGAGAAGAACCGAGGCGGCAGCAGCCCAGGAGCCCCATTCTAACCTCAGGGACCTTTCTCCAGCTTGGAGCCCAAGCAGAGGACCCAAGAGGGACGAAAGAGTGAGAGGCTGAGGGCCAGCTCCTGCCTCCCGGGAGAGGCCCCCAGGGCTGAGTGATGACCAGTGGGGACTCACACACTCTGCATCTGTTCTTTTTATTATATCAGGCTGAATCACATGATGTTCTGGATATCCTAGTATTTTTGACATTCAAAAATGGCCTTTCAGATGGTTGAACTTGGCAGTTCCTGCCCGGGTGTGTGTAGGCTACCCATGTAGCTAGTGTGTACCAGCTGGGAAGCCATGTACCAGCTAGTGACCACAGCGTGACCAAGGGCTGACTGTGTTGAGAGGAGCACTTCCATGTGGGGTCCATTCTGTATCCTAATAGTCAGTGTTGTTTGTGTTTTTTCTCCACAGCTTATCACTTCCCTGGTGGCTCACAAAGTAAAGCGTCTGCCTGCAATGCAGGAGACCCGGGTTCAATCCCTGGATCATGAAGATCCGGAGAAGGCAATGGCACCCCACTCCAGTACTCTTGCCTGGAAAATCCCATGGATGGAAGAGCCTGGTAGGCTACAGTCCATGGGGTCACAGAGAGTTGGACACGACTGAGTGACTTCACTTTCTTTCTTTATCATTTCTAATATGGGATATATTGTACAAGCAAGGCTTGCATGAAGTGTCATTTCCCCTTTACAACCAGAAAACCCATAATTGTTGATGTGTCTTAAAATCCATGATGTCTAAGACTTAATTTTAAGTTCAACATCATGGTTTTGAAAATGATGCCAGACCAAAAAAAAAAAAAAAAAGAGAGAGAGAGAGAGAAGATCTGCTAATATCTGTTGAATTTGATTATTGTACAGTTGGTCCCCAAATCCCCGCAAACATATTCTCTGGGGCCCTTAGGGGACGCTCTACAGAAGGCAGACCCATCCCGTGCTCTACATCTGCCCCCACAGCTTCTGAGCACCAGCCATCCAGCACCTGAGGGATCCAGGGAATTATTCACAGACGAGCAGAATCCGAAATCTCTAATATTCCAACATTTCAGTAACTAAATGCAAGATAATGCCTTCTTTCTATGAAGCCCATGGAGATTGCTCTGAAATAAATGAGGCTTTATGTCTTCATTATACATGAAAGCTATTTAATTACGCATACCTGGAAAATCTATCAGTCATTTACCTGAGCACAGCCAGGCTCACCTCCCTCGCCCGGGGAGGCAGGAGCAGGGTCTGTCTGGACGAGCCTCGCTCACCCTGGCTGCGGCGGCACTCGAGGGAGAGGTCTGCGGGCAGACTGAGCTGGCCAGGTCAGCCTGCTCCGTGGGGCCATCTGGAACCCCTCACATAGGACGGCCGCGCGCTCCAGTCTGCTGAAGGCAGTCGCGTGCTCTTGTTCTGCTCAGCATCCTGCCAGGTGTTTTATCCTCACATGAAGCACCATTAACAACTGCCTTAAAATGAGCCAGGTGGGCTGATAGCCTTCCACCCACATTTCTGGCTTCTGCTGTGTTCCTGTCTAGCGCCTGAGCTGGGACAGTGATTAAATATGAAAACCTTCCTCCTGGGACTTCATAAGCAAGAGGAGCGTGAAACGCTTGTGAAATGGGGCTGGGGGCTGGGGGCGGGCTAGTAGTGCCACAGAGCATGTAGATGGTGGTCTGAACAATCCTGCTATAGTTGTATTTTTTGCCACATGGTATGAGTCGATATACGTTTTTTGGGGATGCATTTATTTTGCAATAACTTTCACCACTGAGGCATTCAAAAATAAAGTACGCTTTGTATAGAAATGAAGAAATGAGCTTCTGCTTCTTCAGGAATTCGCATGATGCACATGCATCTTGAGTAAGATGTTCAGTATTATTTGCCACGTGAGAACCGGAAGACACAGGTGTGGGAGGGAGTGTCTGCATCTTCTTCTAGGTCCCTCATCACCTCAAGATGCGTGTCCTCAGAGAGATCCTGGGCAGCTGCAAAAGCAGAGTTCCAGTTCACTCTGAGAGACATTGCTGTTCAATCTGATCAGCTGACTTCTTTCCTAATTTAATGTCATTCATTTTCTATCCCTAGAACTGAAGAGCCTCTTGATGGAAGTGAAAGAGGAGGATGAAAAAGTTGGCTTAAAGCTCAACATTCAAAAAACTAAGATCACAGCATCCAGTCCCATCATTTCACGGCAAATAGATGGAGAAACAATGGAAATAGTGACAGACTTTATTTTCTTGGGCTCCAAAATCACTGCAGATGATGACTACAGCCATGAGATTAAAAGACTCTTGCTCCTTGGAAGAGAAAGTATGACCAACCTAGACAGCATATTAAAAAGCAGAGACCTTACTTTACCAACAAAGGTCCATCTAGTCTAAGCTATGGTTTTTTCAGCAGTCATGTATGGATGTGAGAGCTGAACTATAGAGGAAGCTGAGCACTGAAGAATTGATGCCTTTGAACTGTGGTGTTGGAGAAGACTCTTGAGAGTCCCTTGGACTGCAAGAACATCCAACCAGTCCATCCTAAAGGAAATCAGTCCTGAATATTCATTGGAAGGACTGACGCTTGAGCTCCAATACTTTGGCCACCCGATGGGAAGAAGCGACTCATTTGAAAAGACCCTGATGCTGGGAAAGATTGAAGACAGGAGGAGAAGGGGACGACAGAGGATAATATGGTTGCATGGCAACACCGACTCAATGGGCATGAGTTTGAGCAAGCTCCAGGAGCTGGTGATGGACAGGGAGGCCTGGCGTGCTGCAGTCCAGGGGGTTGCAAAGAGTCAGACACGGTTGAGCGACTGAGCTGAATTGAAGATTTAATTCTAACATTCTGCAATTACATTTTGGAATCTCTCATGTGAGGAGAAGGTCTGGTTGGTGAAACTCTCGTTTCCTCAATGTTTTATTATGAAGTTTCAAACATTTCACATTTGTTGTACCATTAACAGTTTATTTTACTTGTTTTTCACATATCTGTCCGTCTTTCTATTCATTCATCAATCTACTGCGTCTTTCCGATTCATTTTAATGAGTTGTAGACATTAGCACATTTCATTCTTAAATTTTTCTGCATGCAGAGTACTAACTCAGTTTTACACATGTTAATGATGCTTTTCAGTTAGAATTTGTGAGCTGTTAAGTGCACAATTTTTAAGGTAATATTTGACAAATTTTTGTAAACACATTGGCTAAACAGAAAAGAGACAGAATATATTCATTTCCCCCTTTTTTCTTTCCACCCTACCTCCATCCCAAGAGGCATTCATTGCTTTTATTGCTTTCACCATAGATTAGTTCCATCTATTCTAGAGCCTCATATAAATGGAATCGTATGCTATAGATCTTTAGGGGAAAGATTTCTTTCACTCAGCATAACGATTTGGGGATTCATCCATGTGATTGTGTATCACTAGTATTTCGGTTTTTTTTCCATTACTCAATCAATATACAACAGCTTATGTTGTGAGCATACCACGGTTTGTGTATCAATTTCACTGTTGAAGGATACATGGGTTGTTCCCAGTTTGTGGCTATTATGAATAAAAGTGCTAGGAATATTCCCGAGTAAGTCTTTTTATAGACATATGATTTCAGTTCATAGGCATATGTTTGTTTTGGAAGAAACTGCCCAATATTTTCCAGAGTGGTGGTGGCATTCTAAACCATCACTGCAAATATGGGCGAGTTCTGACAGGTGTGCATCCTCAGAAGCATTTGGTGTTGCCAGTGGGTTTTGTGTCAGCTGTTTTGTTAGTTGTGGATAAATGACACACCTAATTTTGGTTTATGCTTGCATTTCCTGATAGCTAACGATGTTTAACACTTTTCATGTGTTTACTGACCATTCATGTATCTTCCTTAAAATCTTTGGCTCATTTTTAGTCTTTTCCTCACTGAGTTTTAGAATTTATTTAGTCTCAATAAAAATACTTTCTTCCAATCTGTGGCTTACTCATTCATTTTCTTAAGACTGTCTTTTCATGAGAAGATGTGAATTGATGAAGTCAAATTAATTATTCTTTATTCTTTCCTGTGTATTGTCTCATGTATATTAAAAAGGAAACCTTTAGCATCTTCAAGTCAAAGTTTCTCTTTTCTGTTCTCCTCTAGAACTGTTACTGTTCTTTTTTTTTTTTTTTAATATGTTGTGAGGGTTCAAATTCGAGGTTTCCTTTTTCCTTGAAAAGATCCTGCTCTAGCACAATTTGTTGAAATGACTTTCCTTTCCATATTGTATTGCCTGGATGATCTTCTTCAAAATTTTATGCACTACGTTTGGGGGTTTTCGGTTACAGTTCAGCAGTAAGCCTTTCTGTTATTAGCCAGTGCCATGTGTCTGTCATCACTACAGCTTTATAGCAGGTTTTGAAGTCAGGCATGTAAATTTACTATGCACTCTAGCACTCTTGCTTGGAAAATCCCAGGGACGGAGGAGCCTGGTGGGCTGCAGTCCATGGGGTCGCTAAGAGTTGGACACGACTGAGCGACTTCCCTTTCACTTTTCACTTTCATGCACTGGAGAAGGAAATGGCAACCCACTCTAGCATTCTTGCCTAGAGAATCCCAAGGATGGGGGAGCCTGGTGGGCTGCCGTCTATGGGGTCACACAGAGTCGGACACGACTAAAACAACTTAGCAGCAGCAGCAGCAGCTTACTTCTAAAAAATGATTTCTTTTGGTATTCTAGATATTGCACATTTCTTTATAAAGTATCAAAACAAGTTGGCATGCTACAAAAATGCCTTGTAGAATTGCCTCAGGGATTGCACAGGGTCTAAAAATCAGTTTGGGGAGAAGTGATATCAAACACATGGATTGGGTCCTCCCTCCATGGAAAAAGTACATTCTCCCATTTATTACAGATTTAGGGTTTTTCAGGTTTTCTGTTTTATCTTGAGTCAATTCTGATACATGGTGTTTCAATAAATTCACCTAATTTATCACATATATTAGCAAAAGCGTCTTCACATTAATCCCTTATTTCCACTAGGAATCCTCAGGATCTAGTTATGTCTCCTCTGTTATTCACATTATCCCTAATTTATATTCTCTTTCTTTTTTCAGGAATCATTTAGAAGCTTATCAATTTTTTAATCCAAAAACGAGTGGATTAATTCACTTGCCATTTTTCTTTTCTCTGTATTACTGATTTCAGTTCTTATCTTTATTTTTTCCCCTTGCTACTTTGAATTAACTTTATATTTTTAGCCACTAAAGCTAGACATTTATATTATTGAGTTTGCACTATTATTTCCTAATATTAGCTTTTAACGCTATAAGCACTTTCCCTTAAAGTGCTGTCATAATACATCGTAGAGAGTTTTATTCCGCAATATTTCATTAACATTCTGGTGAAAATGATTTCCTATTTTCTTTGTTTCTGTTTTTTATTTCTTATTTGACCTGTGATTATTT
Source organism: Capra hircus (assembly GCF_001704415.2). Lineage (NCBI taxonomy): Eukaryota > Metazoa > Chordata > Mammalia > Artiodactyla > Bovidae > Capra > Capra hircus. The sequence goes on from NC_030812.1 coordinate 116,824,640, forward strand.
AGGGATGTAGTATTTAATTTATATATATATATATATATATATATATATATATATGGGTTTTTCCAGATATTCTATTGTTGTTGATTTCTAATTTAATTCCACTTTAGTTAGAAAACATATTCCATAGCATTAAAAAGTTGACATTCAGCGACACCTGTTTATGATCCAGTATATGGTCTGTCTTGGTGACCATGTCATGTGTTATGAAAAGAAGCCTTGAAGTCACTGTGTGGAACGTTCTGTAGCATCCACTTCACCGGTGAAGCTGACCGGTACTGTAGTCAGATCTTCCATGTCAGTCTTCGTGGCCGGTTTACCTGGCCTGTTAATTGCTAAAAGAGAGGCATTACATCATCAGGTATGAAGGTCTACGTTCCCTTTAAATCTGTGAGTTGGTTACTTTGTAGTTTTAAGCTCTTCTTAGGCATATTTACTTCTATGATGGCTATGTCTTCCTAAAGAGTTTGTGGTTTTATTATTATGAAATCCTCTTTATCTCTGCTAATCCTCTTCATCTTGAAGTTTACTTTATTTGACAGTAAGAGCCATTCCTATCCTTTTATGCTATCTGCAAGACATATATGTTCCTATCCCTTTATATCCATTTGCCCATCTACATTATAGTATTTCAAGAACACTTCTTATAGAAAGTATACAGTTAGGTCTTACATTTTTATTTATTCTGAAAAATCCCTGAACTTTGTTGGATTTCTTAGTCAATTTACATGACTGCAGTTACTGAAGAGTTTGATTTTGTCCATCAGTTTGCTGTTTACGCCACCTGATTTTCCCCCTCCGTTTTGCCTTTCATGTCTTACTTTGAGTTAAAAGTATATAGATGGATATAGGTGTGACAGCAGCCATGAAGTTAAAAGATGCTTGCTCCTTGGAAGAGGAGCTATGACAAACCTAGACAGTGCATTAAAAAGCAGAGACATCACTTTGCCGACAAAGGTCCCTATAGTCAATGCTATGGTTTATCCAGTGGTCATGTATGGATGTGAGAGTTGGACCATAAAGAAGACTGAACACTGAAGAACTGATGCTTTTGAACTGTGGTGCTGGAGAAGACTCTTGAGAGTCCCTTGGACAGCAAGATCCAACCAGTCCATCCTAAAGGAAATCAACTCTGAATATTCATTGGAAGGACAGATGCTGAAGCTGAAGCTCCAATACTTTGGCCAGTTGACTCATTGGAAAATACCTTGGTGCTGAGGGCTGGAGGAGAAGAGGGCAACGGAGGATGAGAGACTTGGATGGTACCACCGATTCAAGGTACATGAGTCTGAGCAAACTCCAGGAGATGAAGCACAAGGAAGCCTGGAGTACTGTAGTCCATGGGACCGCAGAGCTGGTTGTGACTGAGAGGCTGAAAGACAGCCACAAGCGCAGCACTGCGGCTGCTCCAGGGCTTCCAGGCGCACGGTAGTGGGGACCACTCCCGCCAGCGCGGGAGCTGCAGGAGACGTGGGCTCGGCCCCTGGCTCGGGACAGTCCCCTGGAGAAAGGAATGGTAACCCACTGCAGTACTCTTGCCTGGAGGGTCCCATGGACAGAGGAGCCTGGTGGCCTACAGTCCATAGTGTCACAAGGAATGAGACACAGCTGAAACGATCTAACATGAACGATTTAACATGCTACAGCTATCACATGTTTTTCTACATATGTTTGAAATACCATAATACAATAGTGTAACATTTGCTTTAAACCATCACGTGTGTTAAAGAAATAAGAAAATAATACGTTTATCCACATATTTTCTCATTAGTCTTTCCTAAAGATTCAAGTTTCTATTTTATTTCCGTTTAGCCTAAAGAATTCAGCACAGAGTTCAGTTCAGTTCAGTTCAGTTGCTCAGTCATGTCCGACTCTTTGCAACCCCATGAATCGCAGCACGCCAGGCCTCCCTGGCACCAACTCCCGGAGTTCACTCAGACTCACTTCCATTGAGTTGGTGATGCCATCCAACCATCTCATCCTCTGTCGTCCCCTTCTTCTCCTGCCCCCAATCCCTCCCAGCATCAGAGTCTTTTCCAATGAGTCAACTCTTCACATGAGGTGGCCAAACTATTGGAGTTTCAGCTTCAACATCAGTCCTTCCAAAGAACACCCAGGACTGATCTCCTTTAGGATGGACTCGTTGGATCTCCTTGTAGTCCAAGGGACTCTCAAGAGTCTTCTACAACACCACGCTTCAAAAGCATCAATTCTTTGGCACTCAGCTTTTTTCACAGTCCAACTCTCATATCGATATATGACCACTGGAAAAACCATAGCCTTGACTAGACGGACCTTTGTTGGCAAAGTAATATCTCCGCTTTTTAATATGCTATCTAGGTTAGTCATAACTTTCCTTCCAAGGAGTAAGCATCTTTTCATTTAATGGCTGCAGTCACCATCTGCAGTGATTTTGGAGCCCCCCAAAATAAAGTCTGACACTGTTTCCACTGTTTCTCATGAAGTGATGGGACCAGATGCCATGATCTTCGTTTTCTGAATGTTGAGGTTTTAAGCCAACTTTTTCACTCTTCTCTTTCACTTTCATCAGTATAGAGTACACATGTAAAAATACAAAGACTGATATATTTACATATTGCAATAAAAAGTTAGACATGAGAATATCAACATTTGAAAAAAAATGACATGAGCTTACCAGATACCTCAGTACTCATAGAGAAAATATTTTCTCAGTATAAAATATTACGGTATAGAAAAGAAGGGTTATTTAAATTTTTCTCACTTTCAAGTGTATTACCCATAAAATTCATCTTTGAAAAAATATTATAGACATTGTTTCAAAAATATTAAAATCTAAACCACATCAAAAACACACTCTTCAGAAAAATACTAGTAGCATATATTTGACACGGATACAGCTAAGAAATAGATCAATGCACACGCATACATATCAAACTGAAACATAAGCTACAGTTTGATTTCAAAATTAAGATAATCAACATAAACAAACGTTTCAAGTTGCGCTTTAATGATCACAAATATATGCTATTTTTCGAAATGAATTTTATTTTTTTAAATGATTTTTGAATAAAATTATTTTATAGGGATATCAAAATAATAGCAAAACCAGTTAATTTGTGTTTATATATATATGTATGTATGTATGTATATGTATATATGGATATATACCTGTGTCCATATATACATACTTATATTGAGTATATGCAAAAGCGTCTTCCTGCAATGCAGGAGACCTGAGTTCGATCCCTAGGCCAGGAAGATCCCCTGGAAAAGGAAATGGCAATCTACCCCAGTACTCTTGCCTGGAAAATCCCATGGACAGAGAAGCCTAGTAGACCACAGTCCATGGGATCGCAAAGAGTCGGACACGACTGAGGGACTTCGCTCACACCTGTATGTGAATATTTTCTTTGTAAAGGCAGCCCATGGGGCCGCAAAGAGTAGAAATGCCTGGCAACTAACTGCACAACAATGACAACAAATGCCGTGTGCATATGATTTAAAAAAATTATCTGTCTTGTCCCTGCCACTTATCCTCAAGTGTGCCCTAGTTTTACTGACAAATGATACGATAACCTTACCTTTAAATTACCAGGAACCACAGGAAAGAGATGGTTCACAATCGCGCCCATGCACAAGTGCTCTCTATTCCAGCAGAAAAAGGGGATTCTACTGCTTAGGCCGAGGTGCTGGGCCAGGGGGGAGCAGCGCGGAGCAAGGCTGGGTGGGCCGTCCTGACCCCCCAGGGGCCCCCGGGTCCCCAGGACCCCCAAGACCGGGGCCACATCTGCGAGGTATGGTCCCGGGTGCAGGTCTCAGGCGGGCGCAGCTCTGCAGGACAAACCGTCTAAGGATGCCTTTGTTGGGACCACACTCTTCTTGCCCGGCCCTGGAGAAGCCCTTCAGGAAGAGTTACTTGCACCTGCCACGTCCTAAGCTCCAGGGAAGGGGGAGGCCCCAAAGCTTGAAAACCCTGCACAGGATTGCCAAGGGCAGCTCTGCGTGGACCCAGTAGCCTGGGCTGGTGCGCTGCTGGTAGCCTTGTTACTGGCTTCTCTTTTTTCTTTTTGTTGTGGGGCGTGGAGGGGGCAGGGAGAGGCTGAAGGCCAGGGAAGCGGGCCCCAGCTATTCGCAGCCTGCTCGTCACCACTTGTCAGCGGCTGATTTGTTTTGCGTGCATATACCCTACACTCTGCCACTTCAGTCACGTCCGAGTCTGTTACCCCATGGACTGTAGTCCTGGAAGAATACTGGAGTGTGTTGCCATTTCCTCCTCCAGGGAATCTTCTGGACCCAGGGTTTGAACACAAGTCTCCTCTCTCTCCTGCATTGTGGGTGGGTTCTTTACCCTCTGAGCCACCTGGGAAGCCCTAAGTTCTTATGTCTCTCTTTTAATTTGAAATATCAGTTAATGTTTATTTTTTTAATGAAAGGACTTCATTTTCAGCAGTTTCAGTTTTCATAAAAATTAGGCAGAAAGTACAGAGTTCCTATAAACTTGCTTACACGGTTTTCCGGTCTTTAACATCTTGCATAAATGTTGTGTGTTCATGACAACAGCAAACAAGTGTTGATGAGCTATTAGTAACTGAAGTCCGCAGCTGACAGGATGATTCACTCTTTGGGTGGTTCAAAGGGTACAGAATCTGCCTGCAATGCAGGAGACCTGGGTTCAACTCCTGAGTCAGGAAGATCCCCTGGAGAAGGAAATGGCAACCCACTCCAGTATTCTTGCCTGGAGAATCCCAGGGACAGAGGAGCCTGGCGGGCTACGGTCCATGAGCTCACAAAGTGTCGGACATGATTGAGCAGCTAACACTTTGACTTTGCTGTGCATTTGGACTTGCTCATAGAGACGTGAGCCCGCCACGAACTATCACTCTGATTGCTTTTGTTCCCTAAAAGCCCGCTGTGTTCTCACTGTCCCTCCCTCCCTCTCTCCTTGCAACTGCTGGCGTTTCTTACCGTCTCCATGTTTCGCCTTTCCCAGGATGCCGTAGACTTGCAATCATACAGTGAGTAGCGTGCTCAGGTTGCTTTCTTTCACTTAGCAACATGCTTTAAGGTCTTTGATGCCATTCTGTGTCTCGAGAGCTCTTTCTGTTGTGGAGGTGCTTGCACCTTTTCCCGTGTGAGGAGCTGCTGAGGTCCTTCCACCTTTTCCCATGTGAGGAGCTGCTGAGGTCCTTCCACCTTTTCCCGTGTGAGGAGCTGTATGATTTGCTTGATGCCATCACCACTTTGACAGCTGCTCAGTCAGGAAGAGCTTTCGTTCGCTCATAACCCAAGGAGAGGGGCAGCCCTGTCATCCTGCCACAGACATGGGTAGAGAAGCCGTGTGTCCAGAGCCACGCAGCTGTAATTCCTGATTCCAGGAGTCCACACCAGGTACCCCTGATGCTAGGGGTTCCCCAAGAGCATCACCAAGAAACTTGCTGGAGATTGAAAACCTCACTCCCTTCCCCAGACCTACCTCCACCCCCTCTGCTCCTGAACCAGACCCGGGTGTGGTTCTGACTGCAACTCTTCCCCTTCTATGGGAGGACCACCCAGCTCTCCCTGGCACACGGTAAGAAGGTCCATGGGTTTCAGGCAGGAAGACAAGGTGAGAGCTCATCTTGAGTTGGAATGGGCAGACCCATTTCCCTCTGGGGGTGTGTGAAGAAAGGACGCAAGCTCTGAGTCCCAAATGACGGACTTCCCCACCCTCAACACCCAACCACAGCCTCAGAAACTAGGAGATGGGAAGGGACTCAGACCAGGCAGAGCGGGCGACCGGGAGGGGCAGGGGTCAATGCCTGGATGTGGGAGGCAGGAACTCCCAGTGTGATTCTCAGCTTCAGAAGCTTTCCAGGAGCTCCAGGCCTGAGGATTTGGGGAGGTGCAGGGTTGAGTCCATGGCCCCCAAGACCCAGTCACGGAGGCAGAACGGTGCAGCCACAGTGGGAAGGTCTAGGTGGCCTCAGGGAGGGGAGAGTGAGGAGGCCTGAGTAGGGTCACGGTGGGGGCCAGGACCCTACCTCTGCAGCAGGAAAGAGATGCCTGTGGGCAGGTGGTCTTAAGCTGAACCTTGACCGGCGAGGAGGCGGATCTGAGTCTGCATCCGTGGAGCAGCAGGCGCCTTTGTCTCTGATTAGAGCGTTTGCTGCTTGGAGTCTTTGTTGCTGGCAATGGCAGCGCTGTGGACGTCTGTCAACAGGAAGGGCCTCTGCCCTGTGACGGACGCTTGCTGAGATATCTGCCTCTGGCACCCTCGTCCCCAGGATCACCGGCTCTTGGGTGGAGAGCTGAGGTCCAGAGGGGGTTTGTGGTCATCAGAGACATGCAGCTCACGTGAGGATGTGTTTCACACTGCCAAAGGGGCTGGCAAATTCTAGTATTAGATGTGGGTTCTACCGTCTGCCTGCACATTTCTGGGGCGGGGGTGGGCGTTTATGTTCACATTTCCCAGGACCTGGGTATCCAGCAGATGAGCTGAACCAAAGTAGCACATGATTAAAAAAAAATAATAACATTCCAATAAAGGAAACAGCTATGAGATGATTCACACTGACGTTAACTCAGTTCCGCTCAGAGGACACCACCTGAGTGCCTGTTATGTGCTAGCCTGTCTATTTGGGGTTCAGGTTGTCAGGTTAGACAAGGTCCTTTTTTGACAAAACACGTTTATCAAATATGCACTGGAAATCTCTGATGTGCCTGAGTCGACAGATAGGAAGTGAACTCAGCCAGAAGCACTCAGAATCTGACATTTTGGAAATGGTCAGTTTGCTCCGTTTTGCCTTCACGTGTGAGGGCCGTGCCTCAGTTTCCTTGTCTAAGAAGTGGACGTGAGGACCTGTCCTCCTCCTTATTCAGTGAAAGTGTTAGTCACTCTGCCGTGTCTGACTGTTTGAGACTCCATGGACTGTAGCCCACCAGGCTCCTCTGTCCGTGGAATTCTCCAGGCAAGAGTACTGAAGTGGGTTGCCATTTCCTTCTCCAGGGGATCTTCTGGACCCAAGGATTGAACCCAGGTCTCCTGCATTGTAGGCAGATTCTTTACCATCTTAGCCACCAGGGAAGCCCTTCCTTATTCAGAGAGGTGCCCCCAAAAGAGCAAAGATCTTCTTGGATAGGAAAGCTGTTTGAAATTTATGGAGTCCTAAACAAACGCAAGCCGAGGTTGTTCTGTGTGAGATATTTCCTGTCTGTGGCTCACAGCTGAATAATACTCGGCATTCTCTCCACCTTTATGAGTATCGCAGGCATAACTCACGAAACTGCAAATACAAGGCCTTTGGGTGTCTGTCAGGCCACGGTGGAACCCGTGAGGTTGATGGATCACTTGGGAGAAAGTTGTTTGGGTTCCCTTCCTGTTGTGAGGTGAGCTTTAGGGAAATGAATGATTCAAGGGATGGTCCATCTGCTGAGGCCATAAATTCTCAGGCAAATTTCCCAGAACCTGGAGGCACATTTGTAAATAGATGAGATTGAAAAGGAAGCCCGGGTCCTGCTCGTTGACAGACCAATGCCTCTCTGCAGGCTGTCGAAACACGCGCGGCCCTGCCTGGATTTACAGCCATCAGATGGGGCCTTGGACCCTGCAGAGAGTGGGTGATGGCCTCTTCTCATCCCAGGTTTGCTCAGCTTCCCGAGCACATCACCATTCAGCCTGTATCAGCTATCAATGGCTTATATCACTCACACCTGGATCTCAGCGGCTAGAACAACTCAGGATGCTTGATTCCCAGCTTGGGGTAGTGATCCCCACTGTGCGTCTCACCTGGGAGAATTCCAGTGAAACTCGGAGGTGGTGAGTCACTGAGGGCTGGGTTCCATGGGGATACTGATCTACCCTTCTCTCTCTACGTGGCCTCTCACCCTCTAGGAGATGGAGATCAAACACGTACCAGGAAGCAGAGGGTTCGGAGAGAAAGAGAGGACCATAAAGCCGGAGGCTGGTCCTGTGAGCTCCAGTCACACCCCTTCTGCCACATTCTTTTCGTCCCAGCAAAATCACATGGCCGCTCCGGCCACAGAAAGTATCCTCCAGGGCAGTGGCTGCGGGTGGGCCCTGTTCCTCCAGTCACCCTGAAGCTGAAAAGGCCAGCTACCTGCCTGGCCCCTGCCGCAGGCAGTGCTGAGACGCGTAGGATGGGCACGGGCGTCATCACGACAGACCCTTCCATTCGCAGAGAGGAAGACAGCAGGCAGCAACCACCACCTGGGGCAATTCCAGACTCGTCCAGACTCACGTTGTAGGCCCTGTGTCCATCTGAGGGTCTAGTCCTGCTCCCAGGGGAGCAGCCCTGACCCCGTGTTTCCCGTGGATCTTGGCCCAGCCTCCTCGATGCTCCAGTTAAGAGGAAATGACATAAAGGAGACATGGTGCATACATGCAATGCCCTGCTGCTGCCGCTGCTGCCGAGTCGCTGCAGTCGTGTCTGACGCTGTGCGACCCCATAGACGGCAGCCCACCAGGCTCCCCCGTCCCTGGGATCCTCCAGGCAAGAACACTGGAGTGGGCTGCCATTTCCTTCTCCAATGCAGGAAAGTGAAAACTGAAAGTGAAGTCGCTCAGTCGTGTCCGACTCGTAGCGACCCCATGGACTACAGCCCACCAGGCTCCTCCGTCCCTGGGATTTTCCAGGTGAGAGTACTGGAGTGGGGCGCCATTGCCTTCTCTGCTTATATGCACTACTATTCACTATATTCACTATCTCCCAGAATTTGCTCAAAGTCATGTCCATCAAGTCAGTGATGCCATCCAACCATCTCATTCTCTGTTGCCCCCTCTCTTCCTCCCCTCAATCTTTCCCAACATCAGGGTCTTTTCCAGTGAGTCGGCTCTTAGCATCACGTGCCCAAAGTATTGGAGCTCCAGCTTCAGCATCAGTCCTTCCAATGAATATTCAGGGTTGAGTTCCCTTAGGATTGTCTGGTTTGATCTTCTTGCAGTCCAAGGGACTCTCAAGAGAGTTCTCCAGCACCACAGTTTGAAAGAATCAATTCTTCGCTGTTCATAGATAGAAAAAATGCATCCAAGTACCTAGTTTTTCAGTAGCACCAATGAAGAAGCTGAAGTCAGAACTCCTAAAACACTCCCACCTCAACTTCCAGCCCCCCTGATCCCACCGGTCACCTTGATGTCTCCGGGTTAAGGAGCAGACCATCACCAGCTGACGGGCCACACCTGTGTTCGCGGAGCCGGCTTGTTAACACGCACACATAATACACAGAGCGGGGGGAGCGGGGCGTCACTGATCCGTGAGTGTTTGCTGGAGATATTCGTAATTACAGCATCACTAGTGTGACAGTGAAATGCTGTTTTCCCTTTATTGTAATTAACTGATAGTGGTGACAATCCCCAGTCCTGTGTTTATGTGACACGGAGCGTATAAGAACTCCCAGAACTTTACAAACAGTCTATTCGTCTGTGTAGCTCGCAGAACAGTGGGTGGGAGAAGGCACAGGCGGCACTCACTCGAGAGCCTGGCAGGAAAATGAGACGGGATGGGGACTCGGCCCCCGTTCACCCCCTGGCCTCGGGGAGGCGTTGGTCTTCTCAGAACCTCAGTGCCACCATTTGAAATGAAAGGGCTGCACGCCGTGCTTAGGACAACCTCTCCTGGACATGATATTCTTGTGTAAGAGACTGAATAAATCGGAACACGCAGACCCCTGTTGTCTTAAATATCTGGAAGCCTCAGGCTGAGGGGTCTGACAAATGATAGTGAGTGAATGCACCAAGCGACTTGGCACGACAGGCTCCTGACCTGTAAAGTGGGTCTTCTAATGAGCTTTCTGGGAGGCTTTCTTTCCAGGTATTTAGACCATTACACAAGGAGAGAGAAATCACGTTTCTTGTTAATTGAAAGCAAAATGGGATGAAACTATCACAGAACTCCTTTTGCTTCTCATGAAAAAGATGGGGTGCAGGAGGCCAAGACTTAGTTGGGGTCCCCAGTGGGTGTGGACCACCTAAACTTTTGGAGGGTTCTGACATTCAGTGAAATGAAATCTTCAAGCCCCTTGTTCAGGGCCGGACGCATTATACATGAACGTGGAGACAGCTGGGTTTAGGATCACACCCAGCTCCCCCACCACCCGCTGGCTGACTGCGGCCTGGGAAAGAGGGTGGATTCTGTCGGGTCGCCGGGCCCCCCTTACAGCGAGCCTGTGGACCCTGCTGGGCTCATCTTCTTGGTGGCCCAGCCGTCAGGGATGTTGCCAGGCCTCCGCTCAATATAAGCAGAGATCTCAAGGCAGGAAGACATGAAACCGCTTGTCTGAGGCCACTCCCTGGGAAGGAGCAGACGGGACCGTCACCCATGTCCACTGACACCTGTGCCCTGGGCAGTCACAGCCCGCCCCCTGGGAGCTCAGAGCTGTGCTCACGTGACCTGCTGGGCCCAGAGCGTGTGCCAAGCTCGGCCGGGAAGAGCAGGAACTTTCTGACCCTTCCCCCAGGAGTGAGGGTCCGTTATAGCATCGCCACCAACCACAGGAATGTTTCCCTTTATTTAATCCCAAATACCTTCCTTTGACAACTGGTCATCGCACACGTGTGTGGAAAACACACCTCCTCGGAAGCTCCTCCTTGCTATGACTCAAGCTGTGATCAGAGGGAGATGACGGGGACAAGACAGAAAGGGTCCACTTGAGAAAACGTGGCGTTTTAAAGGCAGTGTGTCCTCAGTCTGAAAATCTGACATTTGAAAGCCACCTTCGATTTTTCTAGAAGAAAATAAAGGTCTATTATAGCCTATGAAGAACATAGGAAAGCTTTGCCTAGAGAAAGTAACACTTGCATTTTCTCTCTTTGAGAAGTTGACTTTGCAAGAGAAAAAGTAAGATTCTGTCCCCTGAGACACCGGAGCATCGGGGGAGAGAGGGCAAGATGGTGGGGTCTAGCTGGTCCCTCCCCCGAGTCCCCTGCCCCCCTGGCCTGCACCTGCAGGCGCTGGGTCCCAGGGATCAAGGAGAAGGGGGCCCTCATAGAAATGATCCTGTAGGTTTCAAAGTTTTGATCTACATGGGCTTGTTATGCTCAGAAACCCAGGAGGCCCAGTCAGACCTGGTGGGCAGTGCACTGCCACGCCGGCCAGGGAAGGGGGCACTGGGGTCAGTGGCTGGACTCTCTGTCTCTCCCTGACCTCCCTCTGCAGCTGCGAGGTGAGCAGGCTGGGATAACTGAGGTGCCTGGGGAAGGCTGGAGGGGTGGAGCGGGGCTCACTTCACGACGAGGACCTCCAGCTGGGAAGGGCGGGCGGATGGCTGGACCTGAGCAGCGGCAGTGCTGGAGTGATTCCACTCATCCCTGCCAGAGCTGCGGGGTACAGACCCCTTCCCCTGGGACCTGTGCCTCTGAGTGGGCAGGCAAGGTGGTGGTCCTTGCTGATAGAGACAGCAGCGGGCCCAAGGAAGCAGGAGGGCCTCCCGAGGAGGCCAGGCCAGGCAGATGGCAGGTCGGTGCTGGAGGTGGGGTAATGCGTCTGAGGCTGGTCCAGAGAGTCCCACCTCTACACAGGCAGCCTGGGGCAGGACCACGCAGAGCTTGGAGCCGGGCCCACATCCTGTCCGCAGACCCCAGTTCACACCCTAGGGCCTAGCATCATGGGGTCACCAGAGAAAGGATCCAACCCCACCAGGCCTGGGGGCAGCTGTGAGGCTGGTATCTGAACTCTGGATCAAGCCCAAGTGCCTGGCATTCCACCCACCAACTGCCCAGGCTGCAGAGAGTGAGGGGAAGGGGTACGTCTCCACACAGGGACCCGCACGAGGGTCACCTTCAGAGACCCAAGCAGATGCAGAGCTGAGTTGGCTGTCACAGGTCCTGGACGGGCTGTTTGCCTGAAATGACATATGGCAGGGTCTTTGCGACTTGGAGACCCACGGTTGGAAATGCTCACAAGCTTGCTGGGAGCAGGGCGGCTTCCTGGAGTCGTGGCGCGGGCTCGCGGTTGCTCTTTGCTGGAGCCACGGCGCGGGCTCGCGGTTGCTGTTTGCTGTTTTCTTTCTGCTCTGGTTTTGTTTCTAATTTTAGCATCTCTAGTGGTCCCGTCGGGGACAAGTCCTGGTGCAGTGAGAATGCAGGGGCTGTCCTGCCTCTTCTGATGCCCTGAGGCCACCCGCCCGCAGACTTTGCTGGTTTGGACCTGAGGGGCTTTGCAAGGCATCTCTCCCAATTCCTGCAAAGGAGAGGAAGAACCGTGCCCCGGGGTCCTCCAGAGGGCGAGGAGCCAGCCGGGCACGAGGGTGAGGGTGTATCTTTGAAGAGGCTTTCGGTTTGGGAGTGGCTCTGCCTGACCTTGGGCCCTCCTTAGCCTCTCTCACTCACAGCCCCCTCCTCCACCCTCCCAGCCTACGTGGCCCTCGGGATTGGATGGCACGCAGTCACCACCTGCCTGGCAGCCCGTGATCGCCGAGGAGCAGCCTGTGCCATTGCCACATGCAGGGGGACGCAGAGCCCGCGGAGTCCTCAGCCAGAGGCGTGTGCACATGCTGTCAGCTTGGGGAAAAAGTGCCTGGTCTAACAGCATTTTGCCCTGGGGACGCCTGTCCACAAATATTTGCTTAGTGCCAGATTCACACGCACACGAGATGCACCCAGCCGTCCTGCAGACCAGAGAGAGGGTGCAGGGACATTCCAGGCTGAGCTGGGCTGGGAGCACAGAACTGGGAAGGAATTGGTGACACCGATGCCTGGAAACGTGGGAGGAAGGAGCTGCTGGTTTCCAGTCAGCATCTTCATGGAGGGCTCGCCAGACTCAGAAAGAGGACTTTCTAAAACATCAGGCTGGACAAGGCTGCAGAGAACGTGGGAGACACTGAGTGATCAGATGGGATTAGACATCAAAAAGGTGACCCATGAAATTAAAAGACGCTTACTCCTTGGAAGGAAAGTTGTGACCAACCTAGACAGCATATTTGGAGAAGACAATGGCAACCCACTCCAGTACTCTTGCCTGGAAAATCCCATGGATGGAGGAGCCTGGTGGGCTGCAGTCCATGGGGTCACTAAGAGTCAGACATGACTGAGCGACTTCACTTTCACTTTTCACGTTTATACATTGGAGAAGGAAATGGCAACCCACTCCAGTGCTCTTGCCTGGAGAATCCCAGGGACGGGGAGCCTGTGGGCTGCCATCTATGGGTGAGGCGGCATCATCTCTGCCTCATCCAAAGACTCTGCCATCTTTGCACAGAGTCAGACATAACTGAAGTGACTTAGCAGCAGCAGCAGCAGCAGACAACATATTAAAGAGCAGAGACATTACTTTGTCAACAAAGGTCTATCTAGTCAAGGCTATGGATTTTCCAGTAGTCATGTATGGATGTGAGAGTGGACTATAAAGAAAGCTGAGCACTGAAGAACTGATGCTTTTGAACTGTGGTGTTGGAGAAGACGCTTGAGGGTCCCTTGGACTGCAAGGAGATCCAACCAGTCCATCCTAAAGGAGATCAGTCCTGGGTTTTCATTGGAAGGACTGATGTTGAAGCTGAAACTCCAATACTTTGGCCACCTAATACGAAGAGCTGACTCATTTGAAAAGACCCTGATTCTGGGAAAGATTGAGGGCAGGAGGAGAAGGGGATGACAGAGGATGAGGTGGTTGGATGGCATCACTGACTCAATGGACATGAGGTTGGGTAAACTCCAGGAGCTGGTGATGGACAGGGAGGCCTGGCGTGCTGCAGTTCATGGGGTCACAAAGAGCTGGACACAACTGAGCTACTGAACTGAACTGAACTGAGAAACTCAAAGCAAAACACAATGAGGTATCAACAGACACTGGTCAGAATGGCTATCATAAAAAAACTACAAAAGACAAATGCTGGAGAGGATGTGGAGTAAAGGGAACCCTCCGACACTGCCGGGGGAAATGTAAATTGGTACAGCCACTGAGGAGAGTAGTATGGAGATTACTCAAAAACCTAAAGAATAGAGCTACCATATGATACAGCGATTCAACTCCTGGGCATATATCCATAGAAGACTCTAATTCAAAAAGATCAGTCAGTCATTCAGTCCTGTCTGACTCTTTGGGACCGATGGACTGCAGCACGCCAGGCCTCCCTGTCCATCACCAGCTCCCGGAGTTTACTCAAACCCATGTCCATTGAGTCGGTGATGCCGTCCAACTATCTCAAGTCTTCCCCTTCTCCTCCTGCCTTCAATCTTTCCAAGAATCAGGATCTTTTCCAATGAGTCAGTTCTTCACATCAGGTGGCCAAAGTATTGGAGTTTCAGCTTCAACATGTCTTTCCAATGAACACCCAGGACTGATTTTCTTTAGGACGGACTGATTGGATCTCCTTGTGGTCCAAAGAACTCTCAAGAGTTTTCTCCAACACCACAGTTCAAAAGCATCAGTTCTTCAGCACTCAGCTTTCTTTATAGTCCAACTCTCACATCCATACCTGACTACTGGAAAAGCTGTAGCTTTGACTAGACAGAACTTTGTTGACAAAGTAATGTCTCTGCTTTTTAATATGCTGTCTAGGTTGATCATAACTTTCCTTCCAAGGAGCAAGTGTCTTTTAATTTCATAGCTGCAGTCACCATCTGCAGTGATTTTGGAGCCTAAAAAAATAGTCTGACACTGTTTCCACAGTTTCGCCACATATTTGTCATGAAGTGGTGGGACTGGACGCCATGATCTTAGTTTTCTGAATGTTGAGCTTTAAGCCAAAATTTTCACTCTCCTCTTTGCACTTTCATCAAGAGGGTCTTTAGTTCCTCTACTTTCTGCCATAAGGGTGGTGTCATCTGCATATCTGAGGTTATTGATATTTCTCCCAGCAATCTTGATTCCATTGTGTTTCTTCCAACCCAGCGTTTCTCATGATGTACTCTGCATAGAAGTTAAATAAGCAGGATAAGAATATATAGCCTTGACGTGTTCCTTTCCCAATTTGGAACCAGTCTATTTTTCCATGACCAGTTCTAACTATTGCTTCCTGATCTGCATACAGACGTCTCAAAAGGCAGGTCAGGTGGTCTGGTATTCCCATGTCTTTCAGAATTTTCCACAGTTTGTTGTGATCCACACAGTCAAAGGTTTTGGTATAGTCAATAAAGCAGAAGTAGATGTTTCTCTGGAACTCTCTTGCTTTTTCGATGATCCAGCAGATGTTGGCAGTTTGATCTCTGGTTCCTCTGCCTTTTCAATCCAGCTTGAACATCTGGGAGTTCATGGTTCACATACTGCTGAAGCCTGGCTTGGAGAATTTTGAGCTTTACTTTGCTAGCGTGTGAGATGAGTGCAATTGTGCTCTGGTTTGAACATTCTTTGGCCTTGTCTTTTTTGGGGGGATTGGAATGAAATTGACCTTTTCCAGTCCTGTGGCCACTGCTGAGTTTTCCAAATTTGCTGGCATATTGAGTGCAGCACTTTCACAGCATCATCTTTTAGGATTTGAAATAGCTCAACTGGAATTCCATCACCTCCACTAGCTTTGTTTGTAGTGATGCTTCCTAAGGCCCACTGGACTTTGTATTCCAAGATATCTGGCTCTAGGTGAGTGATCACACCATCATGACTGTCTGTGTTGTGAAGATCTTTTTTGTACAGTTCTTCTGTGTATTCTTGCCACCTCTTCTTAATATCTTCTGCTTCTTTAGGTTATACCATTTCTGTCCTTTATTGTTCCCATCATTGCATTAAATGTTCCCTTGGTATCTCAAATTTTCTTGCAGAGGTCTTTAGTCTTTCCCATTCTATTGCTTTCCTCTATTTCTTTGCACTGATCACTGAGGAAGGCTTTCTTATATCCTTGCTATTGTTTGGAACTCTGCATTCAAATAGGTATATCTTTCCCCTTCTCCTTTGCCTTTAGCTTCTCCTCTTTTCATAGCTATTTCTAAGGCCTCCTCAGACAACCATTTGCCTTTTTGCATTTCTTTTTCTTGGGGATGGTCATTTTCACTACCTCCTGTACAATGTCACGGACTTCCATCCATAGTTCTTCAGGCACTCTATCTATCAGATCTACTCCCTTGAATCTATTTCTCACTTTCACTGTATAATTGTAAGGAATTTGATTTCGGTCATACCTGAATGGTTTTCCCTACTTTCTTCAATTTGAGCCTGAATTTGGCAATAAGGAGTTCATGATCTGAGCCACAGTCATCTCCCAGTATTGTTTTTGCTGACTGTAAAGAGCTTCTCCATCTTTGGCTGCAAAAAATATAACCAGTCTGATTTCGGTACTGACCATCTGGTGATGTCCAGGTGTAGAGACTTCTCTCGTGTTGTTGGAAGAGGGTGTTTCCTATGACCAGTGCATTCTCTTGGCAAAACTCTATTAGCCTTTGCCCTGCTTCATTCCATATTCCAAGGCCAAATTTGCCTGTTACTCCAGGTATTTCTTGACTTCCTGCTTTTGCATTCCAGTCCCCTATAATGAAAAGGACATCTTTCATGGGTATCCATTCTAGAAGGTCTTGTAGGTCTTCGTAGAACTGTTCAGCTTCAAGAAGCAAGTGTCTTTTAATTTCATGGCTGCAGTCACGATCTGCAGTGATTTTGGAGCCCAGGAGAATAAAGTCTCTCAGTTTCCATTGTTTCCCCATCTATTTGCCATGAAGTGATAGGACCGGATGCCATGATCTTAGTTTTCTGAGTGTTGAGTTTTAAACCAACTTTTTGGCTCTCCTCTTTCACTTTCATCAAGAGGCTCTTTAAGTTATAGGAGGTTAGCATTATCTTCATTACCTCCATCATAGTTTGGCCTCAGGTCAAACAACAGGGAGGGAACACAGTTCTGTCCATCAACAGAAAATAGGATTAAAGATTTACTGAGCATGGCCCCACCCATCAGAACAGGAGGCAGTTTCCCCCTCAGTCAGTGTCTGCCATCAGGAAGCTTTAATTAGCCTCTTATCCTCATCCATCAGAGGGCAGACAGAATGAAAACCATAGTCACAGAAAACTAACCAAACTGATCACGTGGACCACAGCCGTGTCTAACTCATTGAAACTGTGAGCCATGCCGTGTAGGGCCACCCAGGGTCATGGTGGAGAGTTCCGACAAAACGTGGTCCACTGGAGAAGGGAATGGCAAACCACTTCAGTATTCTTGCCTGGAGAACCCCATGAACAGTATGAAAAGGCAAAAACATAGGACACTGAAAGAGGAACTCCCCAGGGTGGTGGGCGCCCAGTCCAAAAAGGTACATGTACTCTTATCTTCGCACCAGTGACATCCCAACAGCTAAGACATGGGGGCAACCTAAGCGCTCATCAGCAGATGAGCAGATAAAGAAGGTGTGATGATACGCACGGTGGAATACTATTGAGCCAGTAAGAGAATGAAATCATGCTATTTTCAGCAACATGGACGGACCTAGAGCTTACCATACTAAGGGGCGTACGTCAAACAGAGAAAGTCAAATACCGTATGACGTCACTTATATGTGAAATCTAAAGAAATTTATTCAGATGGACTTATCTATGAAACAGAAAGAGAATCACGGACGTAGAGATCAGACTTGCGGATGCCAAGGGGTAGAGGAGGTGGGCGAGGGACGGAGCGGAAGCTTGGGGTGAGCAGATGCAAACTTTTACATGCAAGATGGGTGAATGTCAAAGTCTTAGTGTTTAGCACAGAGATCTGTATTCAACATTGGGAATAAGCTGTAATGGAAAAGAATACATATATATATGTATATATGTATAACTGAATCTCTGTGTTATACAGTAGAAGTTAAGACAATATTTAAGCCAAATATACTTCAATAAGGGATTCCCTCATAGCTCAGGCAGTAAAGAATCGGCCTGCAATGCAAGAGACCCAAGTTTGACCCCTGGGTGGGAAAGACCCCGTGGAGAAGGGGATGGCAACCCACTCCAGTATTCTTGTCTGGAGAATCTCATGGACAGAAGAGCCTGGCAGGCTACAGTCCATGCGGTTGCTAGAGTCGGACATGACTTAGCAACTGAACCATACTTCAATAAAACACATTTTTAAAGAAAAAAAATCTGAAAAGATGGGGCGTGAATGTGTGACCCAGTGGCAAGCACCCGGGCACCCTGGGGCCTCTTGCTTCCTAGTTTTCACAGCAGTGAGTGGGGATGTTATTAGCACTTCCTGCCCAGGAAGGTGAAGAAAAATGAATGAAATGACCCATCTAAAGTGCCTGGACGGGACCCATTACATGGGAAGAGCTCGGAACAGCAAGCTGTGCTACGTCAGTCCTGCACTGGGACCCAGGGGCGGTCCAGCGTGTTTGGAGGGACTTGGCTGGAAAAGACACGTGGCAGGAGAAACCCAGGGTCCTCCTGGGCCAAGGTTGAGGTGTGGCTGCATCAGGTCAGGAGACCCTGAGGTCCTGCGATTGGAGGGACAGCCCAGCTTCCTGTCGCCTGGAGGGCGGCTCCGGGACTCACGTGGAAGGACAGCTCCACCAGATTCAGAGGGGGCCCACTGCGGGGAGAGAGCTCAAGTCAGGCACGGAGGGTGCAGAGCCCAAACAGAAAGGCTGGGGATGGCATCTCTGTGTCCCAAGAAGGCAGGACATTTCCAGGTGTCTCGTGGGGCCCTAAGGAACAAACCGGGGGCTGGGGGTCAAATGGTCAGGGAAGCGTCTTACTGAGAAAGACCTTAGATGTCCGCTCTGCCCTGCCAGGAATGGCCCCCCTGGGGCCCACCGCCAGTTCACTGGAGGCGGAGAATGGCGACTCTGCTCCCCCACGAGACCCTGGGCAATGTAGCCGAGTCTCCAGACCCAGGCTCCTCATTGCAGAGACCGTGGCTGTGGACACCTCTGAGACCATTCTCAGGAGGCCACGTGCAGCTCCTGGTCCACACCACATTCGCCTACTCCCACCTTCAGCCCAAGGCTGCCAACCGCTGGGCAGGACAGATGGGCAGCTGTCCCTGCAGGGACAGGCTCGGGTCATAGAACATGTCAACCCTGAAGCTCCCAGGACAGGTGGCTAATAAAAACTATTAATAAGTAACAACCATGATCGGGAGCCCAGTGGCTTCACAGACACAGGTTCTCGTTGTTCAGCCAGCTGGCAGGGCAGGTGTTTCAGCTCAGAGTCTCCAGCTGAGGAAACGAGTGTCCTGAGACTCAGTGACCTTCCTCGGGTCAGACAGCCGGTAGGCGCTATCACCAAGGCAAAGCCGGGTGTTACATGCACGACCTACCCTCGGTGTTCACGGTGATGCTGGGCCCCAGCTGCCGTCCTGGCTCTGCAGGGTCTGCTCGGGGATCTGCCCGAGGAGAGTGAGGTCCACATCAAGCTGGTTCACAGCCGTGTCTCCCTGGCCCAGCTCAGGCCTGCACTGAGGGGCTCCTTTATGAATATTGTACAGTGGGTGAATAAATGGGCAGGGGGAGCCCCAGCTGGGGGCGGCGGAACGGAGGGTACAGCAGTGAAGGATGGAGCGGAGGCCCGTGGGTCTGGACCACGAGGTGTGTTAGCATGCAGGGCCTGCCTCGGAAGGCGCAGCTACCATGCACAGGCCTGAGAAAGACCCAGGCAACACCAAGGCCGAGAAACCACTCGGCATGAAATAGCCGGGGAGGGGCGACCGGGAGCAAGCAAGCCTTGTACAGGAATGAAGAAAGGGTGCCTTTACAGAAAATCCGAGCTCATTCTCCTGAAAGAGAGCGTGAAACAATTTCAGAAACGGGGAAGGCACTTGCGCTGTGATGCTTTCAGACACGGCAGAGAAATCTCTCCAGACTGAGCTCCAGGGCCGCGCTGCTCTAAGCTCCAGGGAGGAAAGACATGGGGGTCCCTTGCTCTCTGTGACCTGGGGTTTCCTAAAGATGCCCAGGCCAGCAAAGCTCCCGAGGGATAGGCTGTAAAACAGAGCTAATATCCGGAACCATGCACAGCTCAGCAGCCATCTCCAGGGTGCTGGGGATGGGGGAGATGGGGGCTAGAAACTTTCACTTGTCATTAAAAACAGCTCAGCTTCCAATTGCTCTGAACTGTAAGGAGCCTCTGGAGCAGAAGAGGGGAACAGCATGGATTGAAACTAAACCCTCTGTTTTCATTCTTTATTCCTATTTCACTCGTTTTATTTCTCTCCCCATGGCAGGATGCCGGGCTCCCCGGCTCATCAGTTCTCACCTGAAGCTGCTCTTGCATCATTCTCTACCTGATGCAAGAAGGATGCTGCCTGCAGAAGGCACTCCACTCAAGGAACAGCCTCTTTTTGTAGCAGAGCAAATGCGTTCCTTTTCCCAGGGGCACGGGCTGTAGCTGAGGCCATTCCGTCCTTTGGCGAACGTGTAAGGAGGCTTCTTGGCACAGCAGACAGACTGCTTGGGAAAGCGGCCAGACACCACGATCGTTTCTTTTCTTGCTCTGATGGGGCAAACATGAGGTCTAACCATGATGTCATAAGAGTGATTGTTCAGAGCCCTGGATGAGGCCATCTGATTCCCAGCCTCACCTGAGTCACGGTCCTTTCAAATCCAACATTGCTTCTTAAAATAAATACTGAAAATGACTTTGTATGAAGGACAAGACAGATCTTGGCCATTTAACAATGACCTGGGGATTTAATGAATGAGTAAAGTATTCTCTGGCCAAATTGTGAAATTATTTTCCAATTTTGCCCCAGAAAGAAGTTTTCCATCTATTTAACACAGCCCTTGGAGTTTTGTCCTAAACATACGGTGGCTTTGGGATGTAGAAAACTACTGAGGCCAAAGGTCTCTCTGCTCCCACCCAGACGGCGACCCCTGGGCAGGTGAGCCGCCCACCCCTGCCCTCTCTTGTCAACTGATGTGAGCAGAGCAGGCAGGCGCTCTGCTGCCGGGCTGTTCCCTTCCCTGGACTGAGAGCCTACTGGCTGCTAAACCTCAGGCCAGGGTGTCCCATCACGAGCTCCCTTATTTCTCCCACTTTTATCAGGAAGGTGTGTGCAGATCCCATGTCACTGCTGGAGAACTTGCTCCTGAGCACATCTTCCCCAGGATCGCACACCGGGATTGGAACTCAAGGCCTTGGACTCCAAGTTGGGCCCCTCTTAAAGCGGCGCCGCGTCTCCTTAGAGATGCACGGCCCTTGGGGAGAGCAAGGGCTTTGTGCCACCCTCCATCACTGAGAAACTTCCAGAGAGGCCCGCGGGGAGGGGCCAGCTGTGCGCAGCTGGGAGGACCCCCGTGAGTCAGCTCTGCCTCAAGGCAGCCCCGTCTGGCGGGGCTCAGATTAAGTCCAGCGCCTCCATTGTGACCTTAAATGGAACATCAGACGTTACTAGAAATATCTGCTCTGCAAACCCCAAGGACAGAGGCATTTATATCTGACAGTCACAAGGAAGTTATCGCAGGTGATAAGACACTCTTTCGGCTGCAACCGGAGGCAGGAAAATTGGGAGGAGACAACGAGAGAGGGAGGGGAGTGCGGCAGACAGCGAGGGGGGCCGCCCAGAGGTGAGGAGGGGCGCCCGGACCTGGGCGGAGGGCCTTGCTCGTGAGCCCACTGGGGCTGACGCCAGCACGCAGAGATGCTGCAAGGAGTTTACTGGGGGCGCAGGCGCCCCTGCGGGAGGCTCGGGGTGGGGTTTGGGGGCCTCCTCCCACAGGCCAGTGCTCACTGAGCCTTCGCACCCACCTCCCCTCCCAGCCTGGGGCGACAGCGCGCAGGCAGAGCTCGGGGACCCCGGGCTGGGGAGGGCAGCTGCAGGAAGCTGTGCCCGGGGGGGTCCCACCGGGCTGGGGGGCACTCCTGCTGTGAGCCCCAGGGGAGAAGGAAGCAGGGAAAGACAAGAAGGACCACCTTCTGGAAAACCCAAGTGCCTGGCAGAGGCGCAGGAAAGACCACACGTCCGGCGGCTGAGTCCCCAGGGGGAGGTCAGGGCTGCCGGCCTGGTCAGCGAGAGGCCCGCGCTGCGGGCGGCAGGCGGGGCGTTGGGCTCACAGGGACAGAGCCTCTGAGTCATGGCCCGCGGGCGGCAAGATGAAGGGGGTCAGGTGACCGGGGCTCCCCGGGCCCCTGGGCACCGCATCACCTCCCCGCAGGAGCCCGCGAGGGCTCAGGGCTGGCCGAGGGCACGGCGGGGAGGGTGCTTGCTGAGAGGGGTGTCCATCTGCATGGAGCTCAGCTACGTCGGGGATGGGGGAGACGCCCCGCGGGGAGAGCCCCAGGGATTGGAAGAAGGTTCTGGAAGCATCGCCACTGGCTGAGAAACTGCCCTCAGATGGCAAACTGAGTCAGGAGGAGGGAGCAGGGCAGGAGGCAGCAAACCCTGTCCCTGGTGTGGCAGACAGAGCAGGACGAGAGAAGGAGCGGCCCGCGGCGCTGACCTTCCGCCCGGCCAGCTGAAAGGAGAGGAGCAGCGTCATGAAGGGGACAGAGGAGGCCGTGACGTTATCAGACAACCAAGGGAGGAAAACCCCGGAGCACACGCCATGCTTGAACGCTGCTGGAAAAATGACGCAAGGAGCTGAGGGCTGCAGAAATTCAGTGAGGGCGAACCCGAAATAGGTAAAAAGAAGCCATTTTCTCTCCTCTGCAGAGAGTTCCAGAGGAACTGCCAGGGCAGAAGAACCCAGCAGAGAACAGGAGGGGACAGGAGCGGGGCAGGGGTCAGCGAGAGGCCTCCTGGACTCCACGAGCCCCCTCCCAGCTGCCCCAGGAGGAAGCCCCTGTGCGGAAGGACCCCCGGTGTGGGAAGTGTCAGGAGGGAGAGGAAAGCAGACGGCCCCCGACCTGCAGGACAACTGCCAGGGAGGGAACCCAGAGGCAGACAGAGCTGACCGTGACCTTGGCCTGGGCTCCGTTCAGGAGGAGGAGCCGCTGAGCTTTGGGCCCAGGAGACCCCAAGGGCTGGCTCTGTGGCCAGCAGAGCTGAGAGGTGTTCTGGATGACCCAAAGCCTCACCTGCTTCTCAAATGTGGGCCATAGACCAGGAACCTGGCCTCCCCAGGGAGCTTGTTGGTTAAGACCTTCCCTCCCTGAGAGGTCCACTCCAGCCTGGGATTCCTTGCTGACGTGGAGAGAGGTGGTGGCCGGGGGGAAAGATCCACTCCCTCACCTTGCATGGGGGCGGGGGCCACTGGCCATGAATGGACAGCCACTCTGCTTTACAGGCTGTGTGAGCCTGGAGGACCTCGAGACAGCCGGTCCCCGAGGCTGTGGTGATCACGACCTCCTCCTGGACTGATGACTGGTGAGTTAAGTGAGACCTCTGCAAACACAGCAGCCTGGTGGCCGGCCACCATGAGTCTGAATCCCCATCGACAAGTCCAAGCAGGCCCCGTCTCCACCTGCACCCTCGCCCCCGCGCCACTCCAGGCCCTGTCCCCGATGGGAACGAGGGGCTGCGGGGCCTCCGAGTGTCCAGTGGTCAGTCCTCACACCCCTGTGACTTCTCCCTGAGTTCTGGAAGGAGTGACCTTCTCTGTTCCTCCTGGTGCCCTGATGCCTCAGAAATGGTTTACTGGCAGAGAGTGCTCAGTACCGTCAGCCCCCTTATCCACGGTTCAGCGACCTGCAAACCAAGCTCAGTAAACACGGAATGAAAAATTCCAGAAATGAATATTCATGAGTGTTGAACTGTGAGTTAAATTCTAAGTTCTGAATAGGGTGATGGACTCTCGCAACGTCCTGCTTTGTCCCCCCCAGATCCCCATCCAGCAGCAGCGTGGTCCTGGCAGGAGATACAGGGTCACCTGAAGCAGCAGGCCCTCCTAGGGATGCACCTGGAGGTTGGCGGGAGGGAGCCTGACCCTCCCTCAGGAGGCCACCATCACCTGGCATTGTCATCGCTCAGCATCACAAGAAGGCAAGGCACAGCATGGTGAGATATTTTGAAAGAAAGACCATACCAGCATAACTTTTCTTATAGGATATTATTGCAACTGTTCCATTCTATTACTGTTGTCATCAACCTCTCACTGTGCCTAATTAATTAATTAGCATACACAAGTATGGGGAATGGTATAAATAGGGTTGGGTACCACCCATGGTGTTTAGCATCCCCCGGGGGTCTGGGAGCGTATCTGCCGAGGGTAGAGAGGACCGCTGCAGACACTGCTAGAGGGATGCATGGAGGACAGAAGAGAGCTGTCAACTCTTTACGAAACCGGGCACTCAGAGGCGCACCTGTTTCCTTGGCAGGAAGCCTCCCTCTTCCCTCCGCGTCTGTCATTAAAATATGGAATTTTCATGCTTTGCCTGAAAACTTGGCTGTGTCTCTTCCCACAACAGTCCTGATGGCAGGACGTGGGCTGTCCCGAGGCCTCCTGCCACGCCTGCAGGGACAGTGGACAGGGGCCTCTGCCTCCTGCTTATGTTTCTGCATTGTTAGAGCTCTCTCACCATGCAGCACACACACAGAACCCACGAGAGGAAACAAGTTCTTTACAAAATGGTATAAAGCACAAACCTGCCCCTTCCCCATTCCGCGCTAGTGGGCAATACTCCTTGTTGGAAAGTTTCTATTTCTCCAAGACAGTAGTTAACATGGCACTCATTCACCATGGGCTTTCATGAATTACAGTGAAGGACAGAGAGAAAGGAAAGTCCATATGTCTCTGGAATCCCAGAAATTGGGAACAAAGAGGAACTTTAATGAACATGGAGTTTGAACATTTTAATGTGCTCAGGAGACCATGAAGACATTGTGATATATTAAGCCTGAGAAACTGAAATTATTAACTTGTATGAACATCACGCTTCCTTATCCTAGATTCTAAGAGAGGCCGGCAGTGCCGAGCAGAGAGTTTTCGGCAAATTCGTGGAGGACGTGTGTGGACTGAGAAAATTCCTGTTGTTTGGGGACATGCCATTCCGGGTGTGGAAGGGAGAAGCTGCAGGTGGGGGTCAGGGGTTTCTCAGAAACCAGGCTGGATGCTGTGGCTGCAGCCAGGCCCACCCTGGAGACCAGGAAGCTGGTGGGGGGCTGCACAGATACTCCTGCAGACTCAGGAAGTGGGACCCCCTTTCCTACTTCAGTCCTGCCCCCCCAAGTCACTGCCCTTCATTCTCACTGAGCCTCTCACTGAGTTCCTCCCCCCGTCGGGGGGAACTGGTGTCTCAGGGGGGTTGTGAGTCCTGGGTGTGTGTCTCCTCGGCTTTTGACAAGTCTGTCCCCTGCCCCCAGGTGACTGCCCTGACCTCATCCCCACCGTAGGACACGAGACGACATTTCTCACATCCTCTCCAGCGACTCATGAAGTTTGGGTGAAGATGCTGTGACTTTAAGGTTTAAAGTTACACACCATTTACCAGGGAGACGGGACTATTCACAAAGACGTGCACACACGCACACACAGACACACGCGCTCTCGGGCCTGGGGGGCGTCCTTCTCTCCTCAGCACCCGCGTGTCTTGTCTCAAAGCCCACCTCCCACCTTGCAGGAGAGCTGCCCGCAGAACAGCTGGACCCACGCTGACCTGTTGTGCAGGGGCCAGGTGACCTGCGCTCACTCAGATCACCAGGGTGTGAGGGTCCTTTGACTCGGCGTCTCTTAGTAGCCAAGAACCCCAACTGCAACACCTCAGACCCCTCAGAAATAGAAAGAGAGCCTCATAGATCACCAGAGGAGCCTGGTGTCAGCTGGGTGCCCATGTTGGAAAAGACAATAAACATACATTCACACAAAACACACATGGACATACGTACACACAGACGCATACACATGTACATGTGCATGCTAAGTCTCTTCAGTTGTGTCCAACTCTGTGAGACCCCATGAACTATAGCCACCCCTCCACCCACGCTTTGCTGTCCGTGGGATTCTCCAGACAAGGCTACTGGAGTGGGTACACACACACACGTATACACTCAAGCATATACACACACGCGTATACACCCAAGCATATACACACATGACTCCATGCACAGAATTAGAGTCACCTCTGACGGCAGCAGGCCCAGCTCCCATCCCAGATCCTGCCTGTCTGCTGTGACTCTGCAGCTCCTCCATCAGGAGCAGTCACTGTCCCACCCTCCACGTCCAGGGTGTCGAGGGATGTTCTTGGAAGAGCACGGAAGCTCTTAGAGCCAGTTCTGTGCCCTGGCTCTGAAGAGCCTCCCCACCCAGGCCCTCATTCTTTGTTCTGAAATGCTGACTCCACGGTCGGAGCAGGCTGGGCAGCCTGGCTGGGAGGGTCTGGATGCTCCAGCTTGGCCTCCATCACAGAGAATGCTCCTGCAGGGTCCATGGAGCCACTGCTGAGGACAATCTCCCAGGTATGTGCATGAGCTTGGCTGAAGCTAGCTGAGCCCTGCCCATTGCTGCAGACCCCCTACCTACACTGGCCGGACCCCAGACTCACACGCAGGAGTAAACCACTGCAGAGCCTTGGGATGGCATGGGACTCAGGGACAAGTTAAAGAAAGGCCAGCAGTGTGTCACCTGGAAACCACAACAAAGGACAGCCTTGCCGCATTCAGCTCAGGAGCCCGGTGAGTTGGACTCAGGACCCAGCTTTCTGGAAGGACATGACTCGGAAAGGTTTGAACTTTGAGCAGAGTGAACAATAGCTGAATTGTGAAGCAGCCAGGGTTGGGAAGGGAGGACGCAGAAGGTTGCTGAGAAGAGATAAGAGCTGAAATGCACACGTCAAGTAAGCAAGTGGTTCACATGGTCAGCACCTAATTTTTAAAACAGCCCTTTGCATCACTTCAGTCATGTCCGACTCTTTGAGACCCCACGGACTATAGCCTGCCATGCTCCTCTGTCCATGGAATTCTCTGCACAGGAATACTGGACTGGATCACCATGCCCCCCTCCAGGGGATCTTCCTGACCCAGGGATCGAACCTGCGCCTCTTGCATCTGCATTGGCAGGTGGGATCTTTACCACTGGTGTCAAAACAGCCTCATGGGGGTGAGTGCTGTTCTTATCCGTTTCTGTGGGAGAGAAAGATGGAGACAGTGTGGTGGGCACAAGCTGCCCAAGGTCACGGTGGGTGCAAGCTACCCAAGGTCACGGAGCCCACCCCCCTTCAGAGACTGAGCCGTCAGCCTCGGCCTGCGAAACGGCACAGGGCGCGCAGCAGAGGCTCCAGAAAGGAGGACCAGATGGAAGGTGGGCCTCGTGGGAGACCTGGGTGAGCGGTATGGAAAGGGACGCGTGTCCCGGGTTTGAAAAGGCAGAGGGAACACAGTGGGCAGGGCGCCAGGCTGTCACCATGCTGGGCTGAGCTTGACGAGGCTTTCAGCTGCAGCCGGACCGAGAGAGGGGCCCAGTGTCAGTGAGGAAACGGGGGATCCCCATGGGAGCCCGTCACTGCCCCCAGCTCCCGGGGACTCTTCTGGAGTCTCCTTGACATTTGGAAATCCCAGGCTCTGAACAAGGTGTCCTGGAATTCTCATAGCCACCAAGTGATTTAGAGAGCTGCTGGGTGACCCCACCTTGAGGAATTTCTGAAGAAAAAGAGGGCATTTGCAAATGAGGGCTTTACCCCCATCACCAAAGAGGAGATTGAGGAACAAAGAGGTTAATTAATTTTCTCTGAGGTTTCACCAAGAGTCAACTGCTTAACTGGATAAGAAAATGTAACTCGAACAATTTTACGAGTGATGTGCTGACGTCTCCCCTCTTGCTCCCCGTGTGGCCCAGGAGGCGGGTCCTGCGCCCACTCCTTCCACCTCGGCTGGGGGCCAACCTCTCGACGGGGGCCAATCTCTCGACACCACCACCGTGGACAACAAAGCTCCTGGTTTCCTTAGAGGATGAGGCCACGGAGCGCTCCTGTCCTGTCTCAGTAATTAGCCTCACGTCAGCCTTCTCCTGGGCACCATCAAATTTTCTATTCACGAGAATATTCTTCTCTGGTGTCATCACAAAGGCAGATAGGTGGTTAGACTCACATTGAAATGTGCCCAGACCTTTATGTCTTTGAACTTGTTCTTTGAGAAAACAGACCATTTCTTTGGGCTCCTGTGTGTGTGTGTCCGACCCTTTGTGACCCCAGGGACTGTAGCCCACCAGGCTCCTCTGTCCATGGGATTCTTCAGGCAAGAACCCTGAAGGGAGTTACCATGCCCTCCTCCAGGGGTCTTCCCGACCTGGGATCAAACCCAGGCCTCATGTCTTGCATTGGCAGGCAGACTCTTTACCACTAGCGCCACCTGGGAAGCCCTCAGGCGCCAGTGAAGCCATATTTACCACTTTAAGAAGGAAAGGGTGTCTTTGAAAATCGCTGCTCATCCTAATATCCGTCTGCAATGATCTAACTGTGAATGTCAAGTTTGATTATCGGTCTGTGTGTCTGAGCAGCTACCCCACCAGGGAGAGCTGCCCGGCTCCGGGGAGGGCAGAGGAGCCCTGGGAGGTAGGGAGATCTTCCCTCCCTGGTGAGGGGCGTGGTGACGAAGCTCACACACGACTGTCCCCTGGAATCAGACATCAGAGTGCCGGTCCCCCTTCTGGGCCCCTGACCTCCCCATTGTAGCTGCCAACTCGATCTGTCCACTATTAAAAATGCAGCAGATGGTACGTAAAATATGAAGCCACTTCCAGAACTGCAGACACTCCAACTCTGGGAGGCAAATAAAGTCTGATTAATCATTTGGAACAGAAGCCTCAACCTCCAGCTCATTGAAAACGTGATTATTTCTGTCCATGTTTGAATATTTTCTGGAATAGCAAGAAAGCGCTCGTCCAGGGCCTGACAGGTCTGGCTGAGCGGGAACGGGAAGCGATTACCCTTGGCTGGCAGCTCTCCCCAGGGCTGCCCATTAAGCCCTGCTGCCCATCCTGTTTCTTCTTGTCGTGAACCACCCTCACTGCCTCTGCAGCTCAGAGTCTCCATTTCTTAAAGGGGCCACACAGGCCCCCAGGTCTGCACTTGCTGCCAGTACGGGTGTCCTTCAACTGCTGCAAACGCTTGCCGTGAGCTCGGCGGCCGGAAGCAACAGAAACCGATTCTCTCCCAGTCCTGGAGGCGGGAAGCCCGATCAGCAAGGTGTCTGTGGGGCCACGCTCCCTCCGGAGGCTCCAGGAGGGGGTCTTTCTGCACCCTGTAGATCCAGGGGCTCCTGGCTTGTGGTAGCATCCCTCCAGTCTCTGTTCCACCTTCTCGGAGCCTAATTCCCTCCCCTGTCTTGGGACACTTATTGCGTTTCAGATCCTCTCCAGTCCAGGATGGTCTCATCTTCAGATGCTTCACTGTGTCAGCTAAAGATCGTTTTCCAAACAAGGTGACCATCACATTCGGAGGTCAGGATGGGGAAGACTTTGAGGGGTCACCATCAGCACCCAACCCCGCATGATTTTCCCCTTGCTTTGGCTGGCTTGTATGGATTCATTTTGAGGGGGAAACCACTGTCGTGTTAAAAAGTGGATCTGCTTTGCAGCAGAGCGTGGAGGCTCTCAGAGAGGAGGGGTCGCCTGGCTCCCCCACAGGTGGTCACTCTGGTCCTCCCGAGGCTGGCCGTCACCACTGCTCAGCCAGCCTGAGGCTATATCAGAGGGCTCTCCAGGCGTCTGCAGGGCGAGCTCCTCCCAAGGCCTCTCTCCCAGGTGGGTTCCTCCCGGGGCCTCTCTCCCGGGCGAGCTCCTCCCAAGGCCTCTCTCCCGGGCCTGTGCACAGCCGTGCTCTCTCTGTGTCCTCACAGTCATCTCTCGGCGCACACGGGTGTTCACAGTCATCTCTCGGTGCACGCTGGTGTTCTAATCTCTTCTTAGAAGGATCACTTGATCAGGGTCCACCCGCCGCACGACCTCACTTCACCTTCGTCACCTCTTCCACGGCCCTGTCTCCAGTACCTCCGGGGTTAGGGCTGAAACATGCATATTTTGTAGGGGGAGCAAGTCAATGCTGAACAGCCTCTGAAACAGTCCTGCAACTTTGCAAGCCCCGCCCTTGACTCTGGTCGTGTCAAGGCGGTGCTGTGCACCTGCAGTTCAGCCCAGGGATGAAGGGACAGAGGGAGGAGCTTGGCCTTGCGGGTGGGGTTGACGGAGCACCCCAGGGCTTGAATCTAGGATGTGAAGCCCATGCCCTTTCCACAGCAGGGGTGAGGAAGATCCAGGGAGCGTCGAGGAGGAGGGGGCCTTCCTGCAGTCCAGGTGTGGTCGTTAGACTCCTAGAGAAGCAGCAACATATGTGGTGGTGTCGCCAACAGATGGGACAAGCCAGGCTCTGACAAGCATCCTGCCGGAGAGGAATAAAGCTCCCAGATGCCCTCTCTGCCACGGCCCCGGCCTCATCTCAATCTAGAGAGCAACCTGAATGAGGACACTCACGTTCAGGAAAACAAGACAAGCTAGGATGCCTGCTTCAAGTTCAGATAAAAGCATCATTAATCTTTTAGTAGAAATAAGTCTGTGTTAGTCTACAGGAGTAACAAGTACCATGGGCACAGTGGCTCAACAATAGACATTTATCGTCTCACAGGCTGGAGGCTGGACATCCAAGGTCAAGGTGCTGGGAGGCAGGTTTAATTCCAAGGTGCCTTCCCTTGGCTGGCTGCCAGCCTCCAGCTTCCTATGCGCCCCCCCGCCCCCTCCCACCACACACACACACACACAAAGCCACCTTTGCATGGATGCAGGCACAGGGCAAGCAGCCTTTGCACTTCTTACAAGGACATGAATCCTGCCGGACCAGGACCTGCCCTCTGGCCTCACTTAACCTTCATCACTCCTTTAATTTTTCACAGTGTTTCTGGCTGTGCTGGGTCTTTGTGGAGGTGCGTGGGCTCAGCATTCAGTCCACAGTGAGATTCCCAAACACTCCACGGGACAAAACTGCACTGCAAATGTGCATTGTTTAGCTGGGGTTCGCTGGCTGACCTGTATATTATCTGGCAACCCTGGCTTAAATCCCATTTCCTCGGGCGGGCGCTCTAGGCCAGAGACTCAGACCTCTGACTCAGACCCGCTCCCTCAGCCCACAGACCTGCTACCCCAGCACTCAAGACACAGCCTCCGAGCGCCCGGCGCTCATGTGGGTCCAGCCAGCCTCAGTGCCTGGACAGGAACAGGCGAGCTCGGGGTGGCCCCTGGGACAATCCCTGCTCAGCTGTGAACTTCGTGTGTCCTCCACCTGCTCTGAAACAACAAACATTTGCAGATCTGATGACAGCTGTGGATATCAGGCACAAATCTGTGAAACAAACAGCTGGTCTCCCATTTCAGGAGACAGAGAGGCCCTTTAACCTGCACAGACCCTGACCCTAGGATGAAGCCAAGGGCTCAGAGCAGCTGACAGATGGGCAGCAGAGTGGACAGTGTTAACTGCTGCTTCTAAATTCCAAAAATATGTTTAGCCTTAATCATGTCGTAATCTTGATCCATTCTGCAGATCTGAAACAATAATTTAAAAAGGACGCATTTCTATGAGCCGTTCATGTGTGAGATAAAACGTGCTTGTGCCAAAAATATCATGATGTTGTCTGCATAAAGCTTCTCTGGGAACTTCAGGTGGTCCTACGGAACTTGGAGCCGGCAACCACACGATCCAGGTCTCGAGCTCCGGGCCTTTCTCTCACACCGTGTGTAGCTGATTATTCCAGATCCGCCGCTCAGATGGGCGCCTTCGTCATGGCGTGGGCGGCAGGGCACAGACTGTGCTCCAAGGAACAATTCCACACTGCGGAGAGCACTCACTCACAATCAACCCACGTGGAGGAGTCCAAATGTGCCAGGGCCAGCCCTGTAGCTGGGATTTTAAAAATCAGCGTCCGTAGAATGTGGTGGCACTTATGAATGGTTGGATAACAAACGTCGACTAATCTGGAGCTTTTTAAAAAATTAATTAAGTAAATTAATTTGGAGGCTGATTACTTTATAATATTGTCGCGGTTTCTGCCACACACTGACGTGCCATTTGTGTGCATGCTTCTGTGTCTGTATACTTGTGTGCATGTGTGCGTACAGGAGTGTGAGAGGATACACGTGTGTGCATGCATGTCTATGGTGTGTATCCATATGTGTATGTCTGTGTTGTGTGCATGTGTGCTTACAGGAGTGTGAGAGGATACACATGTGTGCATGTGTGTCTATGGTGTGTATCCATATGTGTATTCTGTGTTGTGTGTATGTGTGCTTACAGGAGTGTGAGAGGATACACATGTGTGCATGTGTGTCTATGGTGTGTATCCATATGTGTATTCTGTGTTGTGTGCATGTGTGCTTACAGGAGTGTGAGAGTACACACGTGTGTTTGTGTGTATGTATATGCTGTGTATCCATATGTGTATTCTGTGTTGTGTGCATGTGTGCTTACAGGAGTGTGAGAGGATACACATGTGTGCATGCGTGTCTATGGTGTGTATCCATATGTGTATTCTGTGTTGTGTGCATGTGTGCGTACAGGAGTGTGAGAGGATACACATGTGTGCATGTGTGTCTATGGTGTGTATCCATATGTGTATGTCTGTGTTGTGTGCATGTGTGCATACAGGAGTGTGAGAGGATACACGTGTGTGCATGCATGTCTATGGTGTGTATCCATATGTGTATGTCTGTGTTGTGTGCATGTGTGCTTACAGGAGTGTGAGAGTATACACGTGTGTTTGTGTGTATGTCTATGCTGTGTATCCATACGTGTATTCTGTGTTGTGTGCATGTGTGCTGTATGTGTACGTGTATGGTGTGTGCATGTGTGTGTGTGTACGTGTTTGTGAGAGTATGGGTGTGTATGTATGTGAGTGTATTTGTGTGTTGTGAATGTGAATGTGTGAGTGTGTGTGTGGTGTGTGTGGATGAGCATGGGTGTGCTTGTGTGTTGTGTGTGTGTGTTGTGTTGTGTGTGTGTGTGTACACATATGTATGTGTGCGTATGTTTGCACGTGTGGGTGTGCTTGTGTGTTTTATGTGTGTATGGTGTGTGTGCAGTTAAACTCCACAGTGAACAGATCAATTTTTTAGCATCTAGAACAAGAGGGCATTCTTTGCAGGGAGGGTGAAGGATATTTCATCCTGTTCAAAATCAGAGGTGAAAAGTGACCATAGAAAGCCTCCTGACTTTTCCTCCATTTTATTCCTGTTTTTAGATTTTCTGCAGACACGCTCCCATTTACTGCGCCCTGGACCCAGCTGCCCCGCCTTGAATGATGCCCCTTTATTGCTAGCCGTGGGCAAGCCTGGATCTGGAGGGTCAGACTGGATGGGTCACAGATGTTAAGGCCAGTGGCACGTGGCTCTCTGCCATGGAGAGCACGGCCCTGGGATCTACCCCGACAATACACGCAGGGCCCCGTCAGCCTGCCGGGCGTCCCTTCCTCCTCACTGACCAGTCCGCTTAGCCGGCTCGCTAGTGCGGCCAGCCCGCTGGGGGAGGCTCAGCACCCTTTCTGGATGAAGACCCCAAGGCTCAGGGCGTGCGTTTCTAACACTGAGTGGCTGTCAGCTCTGCCCTCAGCTCCAGTCTGCTCAGCCCTCCTGTGGGCCCCGCTCTGAGGGCTCACCCGGACACTTACTGATTTCTCTGCAAAGTTTATACCTTCTCTGATCTCAGCGGAGGGGAAGGAGGTAGGGGGCTGCCTCTCCGCGGCCCCTCCTGCCTGTGTGTCTGTCTCCCCATCACCCTGACCCTGGCGCGGGGACAGCCATGCCTGTGCTGCTGGGGTGGCGGTCACAGAGGGCCAGGCGTGCACGCAGCACCTCGAGGGCCGTCCATCCAGCCCAATCAGGCCAGCCTGGGAGCCCGGACTCGTCAGAGGGCCCCGGCCACCTCTCGAATCAGGTGGGTGGCGATCTGCTGTCCTGTTCCGAAGTGGCTTGGCCAGAGAGCGGTGGCCGGGGCAGGTGCCAGCCCTGTGCCGCTGGGCCAGGAAGGGGGCCCAGGCCAACTCCCAGAGCCTTCAGCGCCCGGCTCCAAGTCTGTCCCGAATCATGCGGCTCCAGGCCCCACCACTGCCGGCTGACACAGGCCTCCTGGCTCTCGGGATTCACTGGCCGGAGCCACTTTGAACTTCACCTGGAGACTGGAGCAGGTAGACCTGTGCTGGTCTGAGGGCGCTGGCAGGACTCCTAGGGAGACTGGCCTAATCCGTACACAGCCCAGCCACATCCTGGAGTCTTGGCGGACAGCAGACCAACCAGCCTAGGGTAGCCTTTGCTGTGTATGAAGGGGAGCGCATGTGAGCTGGGTGTGTGCTGGGTGTGTGCTGGGAGTGCTCTGCAGAAGAAGAGGCCCCCACCCTTGGTGCCCCTTGACACCTTCCTTCCCTGAGATAAATGACTGGGAGGGCGCGCTGAGGACCAGGATTCTGGATTCGCCTCCATCCGGGAAGACGCGGGAGAAGCCTTCAGCTGTGGACAGCAGTCCTCTGAGGACCGCGCTGTGCGTTCTCTCCAAGGAGGGGCCACAGCCCAGACCCCGTACCTGGAGAAGGTGTGAGGCCCACACACACACCCCGCCCCTCTGCTGGGGTGCTCTGCTCTTCTATCCAGAGCCTATTCATTGCTTAAAGGGCACTTTTTTCTTTTTCATCATTTGTGAAGCAGAGAGGAGTTTGAAATACCTGTCTACCAGACAAGCATGCTGCAGCTCCCAGGTATAAATTAGGGATATTGCGTCATGAAAAGAGCGTCCCCGATGGCTCACTGGGTAAAGATCCAATTCAAAAGACGCAGGACTCCTGGATTCCATCCCTGGGGCGGGAAGGCCGCCTGGAGGAGGAAGTGACGCCCACTCTAGTATTCTTGCCTGAAACATCCCACGGACGGAGGAGCCTGGCGGGCCACCGTCCATGGGGTCCCAGAGAGTTGGACACGCCTGAGGGACTAGGCATGCAAGATAGGAAAGCTACTATGCATAAAACAGGGAAGCAGCAAAGTTAAGTTTCGTAGCACAGGGGATTACAGACATTATCTCATAACAGTTTTAATGGAGTATAATCTGTAAAAATACTGAATCGCTATGCTATATATCTGAAACTAACATAATATTGTGAACCAGCCATGCTTCACTAAATTAAAAAACAAAATGAAACACGAAAAAAAAAAAAGACTTGGGTGGGAGGAACTCTTGGCTCAGTGAGCCCCCACCTCCCAGGGCACCCTAAAGATGCCCCTGCGTCAACACAAACCCACAGGAGCACCAGGCTGCTCTGCCGTCTATACCAGAATGACAGGAAGCGATGCAAGACGCCTACCTGACGGCAGGTGAGTCATCTACGCTGTGTGCACACAGGGGACCAGTCCACGGGCGCAGGACAGGGCGAGGAGCTCCCTGGGCCGGCGTGGTGTCACGGCCGGGGTGGCTGTGGTTTGTGGGACACAGAAGGATGCAGAGAACAGGCATAGCCTGCTGAGTGTACGCAGCACAGATGACGCATCGATTGTGGACCCTTCCCTCTGTGTAAGGAATGAGAGCACCTGTGTGCTTAAGCAGTAAAACAGAAGTGGATGGATATGGCACCTGACGGGCCGGGAGGGACGGAGGGGAGGGCTGGGGTGGGAGAAAGATGCCCCAGGGGACGGACTTGCATTCAGATTTGACTTTGACATTTAACATCAGGTATACGGCATTTTACAGCCCTCCAAAGTAAATTCATTTAGAAGTAACTCATAAAGCACACTCTAAAATGGCTTTTCCATGTGAAGAAAGAACAGCTAAGCAGGCTTGAAGCTGAGTCGCTGGCTCATCGTGGCCAGGAGAGCCGGGGTGGTAACTCCAGGCCTCCGTCTTGCACCTGGGAGGGTGGACCACCGCGGGCCCTGCACTGGTGTTTGATGGAGCTGGAATCTCTGAGTGGGAAAATGAACATCCAGATTTGGAATGTGGGAAGATCAGGGAGGCTCCGAGAATGTGAACATCCACTGGGGGTGTTCATATGAACTCACATTTTTAAAAACAATCAGGCATGCTAAAGCTGAAACTCCAACACTTTGGCCACCTGATGTGAAGAGCTGATTCACTGGAAAAGACCCTGATGCTGGGAAAGATTGAAGGCGGGAAGAGAAGGGGACGCCAGAGGATGAGATGGTTGGATGGCATCACCGACTCAATGGACATGAGTTTGAGTAAACTCCGGGAGCTGGTGATGGACAGGGAGGCCTGGCGGGGATGCAAAGAGTCGGACACGACTGGGCGACTGCACTGAACTGAACTGAGGGCCTTCCTCAGGGCCCATTTGTTGAGGCTGCCCCTCCAGTGCAGGGAGCACGGGCTCCATCCTCGCTTGGGGAACTAAGATCCCACATGCCGTGCAGCATGGGCAGAGGAAAAAAATCTAAAAAAATTGTTTGGTTCTGTCTTTTGAAAGGGGCTAGAAGCAAGAAGAACACCCGGGTCTCGGTTTCTAAATTCCTCATCAGCAAGAGTCAGAGTGCGTAGAGATGTAGCCGACCCCAGACACAGGATGGGAAGTTCAAGGTGAGCCTCGAAACCAGCAGCGCCGGAAATCCAGGAGGGATTCAAAGACTGATGGAGACATGTGTGAAGGACACCAGGTCCTGGAGACAGGGGTTCACTTGGACCTAATTTGGGACTAGTTGACCTTCAAAAGAAAGTGACCCTGTGTCTAATGTTGAGAGGACATCGCTGGACAACTGCAGACTGTGTAAGTCTGGACTGGCCAAAACTTTGTGGAAATGTCAATATCACGAAAACATAAAAGGCAGGCAGATGCACCTGACTGAAGTCCCTAGGGTACGGCTGAATTGTGCACCACTCTCCCCCAGCAAAGGCCTGCCAAAGTCCTAACACCCGGCTCCTGCAAATG
Source organism: Capra hircus (assembly GCF_001704415.2). Lineage (NCBI taxonomy): Eukaryota > Metazoa > Chordata > Mammalia > Artiodactyla > Bovidae > Capra > Capra hircus. The sequence continues at coordinate 116,861,210 of NC_030812.1, forward strand.
TGACCTGACCTAGAAATAGGCTCCTTAATAGAGTGACCGAGCGAAACTCAGGCTACGAGCGAGGACCTGGATCCAGTCACTGGGTCTTTATGTGCGGAAGTGCCACAGAGACAGACACACAAGGAGAGCGCCACGTGGCATGCGACCTGTGACAAGGAGGCAGAGATTGGAGTGATGCATCTCCAAGCCAAGGGCACCAAGGAGGTGGGCACCCCCGCGGCTGAAGAGAGGCCTGCGGTGGATCCTCTCAGGACTCCGGAAGGAACCCACCGTCACCGCCCCCCTCCCCACACACCTGATTTCAGTTGTTTGGATTCTGGCAGTCTGTTTCCATTACTCTGAGCTGCCAAGTTTACGGTCATTTTAGGATCTGCCAGAAGCCACGCTGACCAGGGAGAACAGGCCGCCACGTGCAAGATGCCCAGCTGAATCCTGGATTTTTATAAGAGTGAAAGGCCTGAAGAGCAGACGGCCATGGGTGCCATCCTGGCAGTCGGGAGGCCTTGAGCCAGGGCTGTATGTCGGAGAGCTGCGCCCAGTTCAGATCCTGGAGGGAGGGGCTGACAGCGTGCGGCTCTGGCAGGGACCCCCTGTGCTTGGCGATGCCTGCCCTGTGAAGGGACGAGGTGTCTGCAGCCTGATTTCAAAGGTCTCAGCAAACGAAGGAGAAGCAGAAAAGCAGAGAACGCGACCCGGTGTCAGCAGCCGGGGAAACGGTCAGGGGTGTTCATGGGACCGTCAGCTTCGCTTTCGCCGCCCAAGTTCTGTAAAACAATTTGAGGAGAGAGTTTAGAGGGAGGCAGAGGTCTCCTGTGGGGCTGTGGCATCTGGCAGCCTCTGGGGACGGGGCATGGGAGGCGCCTGACCTCCTTGAACAGGCCGTGATGGCTCAGGGTCCACAGATGGCCCCGACCCAGGGCAACCACTTCTGACTTGTCCCAGCTGGATGGTGAGGAAGGGACACAGAGCTTGCGCTCTGCCACACATATGGTGGGGGGGGACATGCCACACACATACACACACAACTACACGCACACACACAACCACACACACACCTGTACACACATACCTACACACACACAACCACGCACACAACCACACACACAACTATACACACACAATCACACACACACCTACACACACACTACCACACACACAACCACACACACACAACTATACACATACAACCACACACAACCACACACACACAACCACACACACAACCACATACAACCACACACACAAACACACACACACAACTATACACACACAACCACACACACACCTACACACACAACCACACACACACAACTATACACACACACAACCACACACACACAACTATACACACACACAACCACACACACAACCACACACACACAACTATACACACACAACCACACACACACCTACACACACAACCACACACACACAACTATACACACACACAACCACACACACACCTACACACACACTACCACACACACAACCACACACACACAACTATACACACACAACCACACACAACCACACACAACCACACACACAACCACATACAACCACACACACAACCACACACACACTATACACACACAACCACACACACACCTACACACACAACCACACACACACAACTATACACACACACAACCACACACACACCTACACACACACTACCACACACACAACCACACACACACTACCACACACACTACCACACACACAACCACACACACTACCACACACACAACCACACACACTACCACACACACAACCACACACACACCTACACACACAACCACACACACAACTATACACACACAACCACACACACACTACCACACACACACAACCGCACACACACACAGAGCTAAGTGCTCACACAGTCACAGCTGCTCTGTGCTCTGACAATTACCCTGTCACACCTGCTGCGGGCAGGAACCCCCGTGAGCACAGACTGCCCCCCCAGCCCATGAAGGCAGGTGGCAAAGCCCACCCCTCAGGGGAGCCAGCTGAGCCCCTTCCCCCGCACCCCTTGTCTCTCTATCCCCAGGCCCCTTGGAGCACTGTCGGCAACGCTGAGCCCGGGTGCAGACACCAGGTGTGGTCCTTGGCTCCGCCCCTGTGTCGCGTCAGGAGGCTCCAGACACCCCACCTCCCCCCTGTGAGGTCATCAGGAAGGAGGCTTTACAGGTCTGATCGACTCCAGGCAGGGAAAATCGGGATGTTTCCTGGAGCCCCATCTTGGAAAGGAGATGGCATCAGCAAGGAGAAGCCTGCCCCCCTATAGGGAACATTCTGGAGGAGGCAGGGTCTGGGAAAGCGTGTGGAGGGCTTGACGAGGTCAGCCTGAGCCCCCAGGCGTGTCTGCACGGCGTCCATTCGAGCATGTACAGGTGAGCAGAAAGCAGCGGCGGCCAGGCTGACGCCGAGATGGAGCGGAGAGGCCCTGGAGACACGCCCTGCTCCCCAGCCCGCCGCCCGCGTCCCCAGGCTGACCTGTGCACTCATCACCGCGGGCCCTTGGCCCTCTGCTCCCCAGGTGCGTCCAGCTGAAGGGCAGGTGGGCAGGCACGGAGGACAGAAGGCTGAGGTTGTGTTGACTGTTCTCTGCGCTCCCCTGGGTGGTCCCTGTGGGCCCCTGGGCCCTGCCATCACCCTCACTGTGGCAGGCTCTGTCTGCAGGGGAGGCTCCCAGGGCACAGGGGTGGGCAGCCCCCTCTGCTGCTGGACCAGGGTGCTCACCCTTCCCTCCCTCTGCAGTCCCCTGACCCTTCTACACCCTGTGAGCAAGTGGCACGTCAACTATCCTCAAGAAGGCGGCAGCCACTCGGTCGTGTCCAAGGCTTTGTGGTCCCATGGACTGTAGCCCGCCAGGCTCCTCTGTCCATGGCAGGAATAGTGGAGTGGGTTCCTATTCCCTTCTCCAGCAGATCTTCCTGACCCAGGAATTGAACCTGGGTCTCCTGCATTGTAGGCAGATTCTTTACCACTGAGCCGCCAGGAAAGCCCAAAGGGTCAGACTCACCAGGTCTGACCCTGCTTAGCTTCTGCTCTCTTAACCATTATTCATTTCCGGCCAGCCCTCTGTCATCAACCCTTGATGACAACTCTTTCTTGAGACGCTTGCCAAGTGGAGGCATAGCAGCTTTGAACATAGGCATCAGACACAGATGTAGGGCCATCGTGACCGTCTCTGAGGCGGGAGTCACCCTGTGTCCCTGAAGCCGTGAAGTTCAGAGGAGACACGTTCAGGCCCCTGACACTCGGAGGCCAGCGCTTCTTTTCCTCGGGCAATGCCAGGGCTGCGCTGGGGCCTGTGTTGTCCTCAGAGGACCCGTAGGAAGCAGCCCTCCCTGGTGTCTACAGACCAGCGAAGAGGGTGAGTGTCCCATTTACCAAGAGCCGTTCAGTTGTAAGGGGCAGGTTGCTCTGCTGACAACATTCACAGTACTCTCACCCTGGGTCCTCTGCCCCAGGGAGCCCCTTGCCACCTTGCCACTTCCCTCCCCCGGGGACAGAGGAAAGTTGGGCCAGAGAAGACCCCGTCTCTATGCCGTGCTGACCAAGAGACTCACGGTTGCCGGGAACATCCTCTCCTCCTTATTAGGGTCACCGAAGCCTTCTTCTTTTCCAAGGTTCACAGATGATGAAAACTGCCTTTAATTCTCCCATGGCTGTGAATCCATTCCACCTCGCCCAAGAGGGCCAGCAGAAATTAACGTGCCCCTAGGCGTCCGATAATTTATCAGTAAAAGCCCTGGTCTCTCTACCTTTGAACTCCACAAAGAAAATGAGCCCTTGTCAGGAGGGCAGTGCCCTTGCAGTTTCAGATTCACAAGGTAATCAGCAGCTATTGATCCCACTCCTGCACACCTGTAATTAGCCCCTGATTCAAGTCTAGGCTGCCCCCACAGTGCGTCACGAGGCAGCAGGACCTGTGTGCTCCTTTTAATTTCCAGCAATGACCCAGTGGTTATGAGGATGGCTGTTTTACATATTTACACTGATTGCTTTTTCATTGACTCCACTTTCCATTATGAAACACACATGGACAGTTGTCCCAGACCAGCTTAATTGAGTTCAAGTCATGTCACTGGACATCGAGGGATGTTAGAAGCACGCTCTGCCTGAGCTAAGTTATTACTTGGCCCTAAACCAAATGGGTCTTGATTGCTCAACAAGAAGGCATCAAACAAACACATGTGGGAAAAACAGTAAGGAAAGCATCCATGTCGGGTTGACTCTCTTTGCGCTGAAATTGGCAGTGAAGATGAGCCTGGAGTTAGATATTATACATCTTTCCTACACAGCTTCAGTTCAGTTCAGTTCAGGGGCTCAGCCGTGTCCGACTCTTTGTGACCCCATGAATCACAGCACGCCAGGCCTCTCTGTCCATCACCAACTTACTCCCAGAGTTCACTCAGAGTCACGCCCCTTAGGAAGCATTTAAAGGCATGCCTTAAAATACAAATGCTTCAGAACGATTAGATGGGTGTCTATCATGGGCCGAGCAATCTGTAACACGTGATGTGAGTTACCCTGGTCTCACAACTGCCCTCCAAGACACATGTTAGCATTTGGGTGTGGAAGACAGGGACACTGCCACAGAATCGCAGCAGGACGGGCCCAGGTCAGCACTGATGCAGGAATGGTGCCGGGGACCCAGGTCTATCGCCAAAACCCATGTCCTCTTCGTGACCTTATCCCGACGCCCCGCCCCAGGTCTTGGCAGATCTGGCTGTCTACCGAGATACCCAAGTTTCACATTTCAATTTTACTAACACGCAACTTGCTGAAAACTTCTGCCCCAAGTCAAGCGTAGAGCAAGCTGAGGTTGAACTGGAGGAAAGTTCTGATTCTGCAGGGCAGAGCTGACCTTGAGGCAGAGCTCAGGTTCACTGCATTTGACTCAAAACGGGTCAGAGCCGGACAGAAATGCCAAACAGGCCATGGGAAAGCCCAGACGAGGAGTTCCTCCTACAGCTCGACATTTGGGAGCCCCCCATCCATAGCTGGAGACCAAGTGTCTGCACTTTGAAGACCCCTTAACATCGAGAGAGGTCCAGGGTCTCTGAAGCAGCCTTCTAGCTGGCCGTGGCCGCAAGCTGCCCCTCCATCCCTAGGTCTTCCCTCCCCTGGCCATCTCCAGACTAGGACATCTCTTCAGCAATCCCCCAGGGGCTTCCGTATGCTTCCAGAGTCCACCCCCAGCTGGGTGCTGCCTGCAGCCCAGCTCAGCCCTCAGCCTCTGGACGATCATGCACAGGCCGGTGGGAGCAATTCCACAGGCTGGTGGACGAGAAGGGGTGAGTGGGCAGTCAGGGAGGTGGTGTGTGAAGGGCCGTGGCCTGGGAGTCGGCTCTGCAGCCAATCAGATTCAAGACAGTGGGCCTGAGACGCTCCCTCAAGAAAGATGCCTGAGCTGTTTCTAGGGGACCCCCTGCAGGGAGGGGCTGAGACATGGACGGGACCTCAGGCAGTGGGCAGAACATGCAAGGGCCAGGGCCCGGACAGCCTGAGATGCCTGGGGACACTTTCCAGCCAATAATGAGAGGCTCATTAGAAGGCCCATTATTCATTCAGTTATTAAAACGGTCCCATCCTAGGAGGGTTAAGTTCTCCATCCTAAGAGCAGAGATGTTTAGAGCGAGGGATTGTCTGGACCCAGGTAAGTGATGAGACCCCAGAAACCCCTCCCTTAAGTTTACCTCCTCTGACCCCAGAGCACCAGCGTGCTCTTCCCCACCTGCCCACGGCCGCCATTCCAGCTGCCGAGCCTGTGTTTTCCCACATAAGGGCTTTGACTAAGTGTGGGCCGATACAGCCAAGGCAGCGGGTGATGTGGCCCTCGCCCTGGGCTTGGCCATGGCCGCTGCAAGGCTGTGTCGAGGGACCCCTGTGGGGTCAGTACTGGGGACCTGCGTCTTGCGTGGTCCACCCTCCTGGGAGGGAGGCTGGCATTCTTTTGAAGGGGCGGTGGGCATGCCTGTGGCATCCCTGAGGCTGCAGACAGAGAAGCCTGCCCCGCCACTTCGTTCCTAAGCCCCTAAATCATCTCCAAAGGCACATAATTAAACCACAAATCAGATAATCTAGGGGCTCTGGTTTGTTTTGTTTTGTTGATTCACACGTCACACGTCTGGAGCAGTGAGCAGAGGAGTCCTCCCACTCAGACGTGCCCAGGATGACTCAGAGTCCTTCCCCGACCAGCGGGCTGCAGCAGCGGGATGCCTGCCAGACGCCCAGGCCCTGGGTACCACTCCTGCCTCTGTCCCCTCTGCTGTGAAAGGGGCGTATAAACAGCCCCTGCCGCTTGGGGCTGCTGAGCGTGCATGCACAAACTCCCGGTCACCCTCGCCATCCCCGGGGCAGCGTGCTCTCTGTCTGACACCTGAGTTTTGGGCCACCAGGGGTGGAGCCCTGCTGAGACCTGGGAGCCTTGTGACCTCCCCGGGCTCAGTCCCCTCATCGGCCAAGTGTGAGTCCTTCCTTCCCAGCCCCCTGCCCGCCCCCCGTTCTGCACCTGTAGGGACAGGAGACCTTGAGAGCACCATGACCAGGCCCACTCACACAGGGCACCAGTGAAGGAACCAGGCCAGGTGCCAGCCCACGGACCTTTCTGTGGGCTCAGCAGGGAGAAGAGGTGACAGGATGTGGGTGGACAGCTTTGGGCTCCGTGACCCGCACAGCCTTGCTCACGGCAGGAGGGCTGGAGAGAGAGCAGGTCCCACAGCCTCCTTCTTCCGATGATGCCCAGTTCGCTCTGCAGGACCGGGACTGCCTTCCCACGTAGCTGCCCACACACACCGCCTGGTGCCCTGTCGCAGATTCTCTGCCCCTGCTGAACCCACGTTAGGTTTGCTTCCCCAGTTCCTTCCAAGGCGTGGGCTGGAAGCTTCCTTCTGGGGGTACTGGCCGATCCTGCCTACCAGGGGGTTAGATCTGTTTTCACACCATGCTATTAAAAAAAAAAAAATTCCTTTATGTCATAGTGGCCTGTTTTTGTTCATTTTTATTTACAAAGTAAATAAAAGGTTTATTTTTTAAAATAATTTATAAAATTTATTTTATTCCAATGCATCAGCCCTTACATTTATGTATATATATATAATTTTTTTTTTTTTTTCCTGTAGCAACTATGTGCATGGGCTGTGTAGGAGCTGGAGGCACCCAAGTGTCAATGGCTTAAGGTGACAGCGCCTTCTCTCTCACGTGGTGGCCTCTGAGGTCAGGGCTCAGAGAAGAATAGAAGTGAGTGAGGTGGCCTCTGCCCCGCGGCTGGGCGCCGTCCACTGACGCTGGCTGGGGGCCCAGCTCCCTGCGTCTGAGGCCGTGTGCTCCCCTCGGGCCACAGTAAGCTCTGCCCTCAGTCACCGCTGTGGCTCAGTGGCTCAGGCGTGTCCAGCTCAGGCGTGACCCCTGGACTGCAGCACACCAGGCCTCCCTGTCCTTCACCATCTCCCAGAGCTTGCTCAGACTCATGTCCATTGAGTCGGTGATGCCATCCATCTCATCCTCTGTCGTCCCCTTCTCCTCCAGCCCTCAATCTTTCCCAGCATCAGAGTCTTTAAGTCATAGTAAAAAGAAGTAGCGAGAAAGAGAGTTGCTTCTTAACCCTGTCAGCTGGGAGTGTCAATACACTGGTGAGAACTCATCGCGTGGACTGAGCTAGACACAGCGGGCATAGGGGAGTGCACTCCAGCTAGCTGCTGTCCACCGCAGCAGATGGTGGTCCTCAGCCTGGGCCTCCCTTTGCTCTGGGGGTAAACATTGTCAATCAGGAGATTCAAGGCAAGTGCCCACCCAGAGTGCTTGGAAACCCTCTTTAGTAGGGCATGAACCCAAATGCAGCTCCTTCAAACTGAAACGGGAAGCCGTTTGTTTAATACAATAAAATAAATGTTATGTTCAATAACGTAAACAAAGAGCACCCCTCCTTAACTGGTCTGCATCTTCTCTGGTTGAACCAGCAAACTGGAAGATAGAAGGCCAGAGCTCAGAGAAGAACAGAAGTGAGCGAGCTGACCCTGCCCTGCGGCTGGGTGCCGCCCACTGACGCTGGCTGGAGGCCGGGACCACAGGCCCAGAACACTGGGCTCGGACAGCTGAGAAGGGGTGGAGCTGCCGGACGCAAAGGCAGGGCCTCCCCTGCTACAGAAATCCTCCCACCCGTGGGCCAAGCCGGTGACGCGCCCTCCCAAATGCCGCAGTGACCAGGGCGTAATACTCCGACTCCACTGCCACCAGCCTGGTCCAAGTCCCCGTTCTGCCTGGACCCAGCAGCCGCCTCAGTGCTCTCCCTGTTTCTGACTCAGCCCAAGGTAGACACCCCACAGCAAGCAGAAGGTTGTTTAAGAGGAAAGTTAGGTCGTGGCATTGTCTTACAAATATCTTCTGATCATTCATGGAGTTATTATTAATAACATTGAAATCTGAGAGTAGTCTAAATGCTCCTCAATGGGAACTTGTTGAATCAAAATTGGCCTGTGCGTGCAATGGTGAGCAAGGCAGGGGTCGAGGGATCAAGAACGATCTCTCTGTACAATTAAGGAGTTATTGCCAAGGTATTGGGTTGGTCAAAATGTTTGTTTGGGTTTTCCAAACCCAAACAACCTTTTTTGGTCAATCCAATATATTCGTAAACTTAAAAAAAAAAAAAAAACCACACACACACACATCATTTAGCAATGATCTAAATATTTTATTCTTTTCTGTAGAAATGGAAAAATGTAGAATGATATGATGAAACAGTGAATCAAAATAAATTTAAATGGTTACCTATAGGGGAACAGAGGATAAGTCGGGAGAAATAGGTGTTATTATAGATTTGATTTTGAAGCCACATAAATCTTTAAATACTCCTAAAAGATTAAATCAAAACAAAAATAAAACCATGAAAAATCTGAAAATAACCTGAAATAAACTGTCTTACAAGTCACTGGTATACACACACAGGAAAAAAAAAGGTGTATTATCATTGACTTTAAATTTGATATTTTGACTGTACCTCCCTAAAGAAATATATCCTAATACAAAGTAACCTGTTCAGAAGTCTTGTTGATGGAAGATGCATTGCTCCTTTGAAACTTTCTCTTGTATATTTTTACGATAGAAATGAGTAGTGATTACACTGAAATCCTTAGAGCCAAGATTTCCAGCAGAATAGAGAGCAGCGGCAAGTGTAGCACAGAAGAAGTTCAAGAAAAACCCAGCAGACTAAACTCTGAATTGGAAATTGGGTAAACTGGCGCCTTTTTTCTCCTTAAACACCTATTTGATCTGTACTTTCCAGCTTAGTCTAGTGAAAACACCCAGAAACATCGACAGCCCGGAGCAATGAGCACCCTCAGACCTGGATTATGTTCTCTAAACACAGCTTCCAGGCTGGAAAGAATCGAGACTTTTCTTAAAAATGGCTAAGTCCAGTTCTCAGGCACAAAGTTCACAAGGGGAGCCTGGGGAATATTCTGGACCAGAACCTGAAAAAGCTGACGATTCTGCTGGTGGCTGTGGGACTTGGAGATGGCAGAGGGGATTTGGATCAAAAGAATACAGCCATCACTGATGGGAAGTGTTTGTAATTGACACAGACACTCAAAAACAAAATAAAAGCCGTCATTGTTGGTTGCTAAGGTAACCACTTATCCCTCTGAAAATTGAAGGAAAGGAAGAGGGAAGAATCACAATTACCTTTCTCTTCTTGCATAAAGTGTGTTCCAGGGTAAACAGAAACGTTGATGGAGAATTTTTCCATAGAAATACATCAGGTCCAGGGTAAACAGAAACGCTGATGGAGAATTTTTCCATAGAAATACATCAGGTGATAAATTCAGAAAGAATCGTAGAATTACAAAGTCATCATTTTTCAACCAACAAGGAGTGAGTGGCTCCAGCTACAGTCACTGATGGATGCTACACCTGTAGCCAGCGATGGACGGGGGCGGTTAGAAGGGAGGATCGGGCTGACTGCACCTGACCCACCCATAGTCTTGACAGAAGAAAGTGCAGGTACCCACACAAGCCAAAATCTAACTGAGGCTCTGGATCCACCCTTTATCGGAAATTCAAGAATCCTAAAAACATTCACCCAAAGAAGAAGGATTGATACGCCGAATTAAAATATTCTTCAGGACAAAAGGCCTGATGCTTCCACACCAAATTTTAACACCCCCAACTCCCACCCACCCCCAAAAGGGGGAAGGAACTGCGAGAGACAAAGTGAGACCCGAGAGACATAACCGAATACAGGCCTCGGCCCATCTGGACTCGAGCAAAACACACATAAAAGGCACTCTGAGACACCAAGGACATTTGGATACGGTCAAGCGAACTTAATCAGTTGCCTGAGGTCACTCTCTAAGCAAATGGCTGAGTTGGGACTCAAATCTGGGACACGGACATCCTAGCAGTTTGCACAACCCCATGGCTCCTCCTTAGGTATCATATGGATGCAATATGAAAACTCTGCCGAAGAAGCTGGTGTCTTAACAACTGACACAGGGTTTGGTGAGCGAATCAGTGACTGAGCGGCTGAGCCTTCCGGCAGGTAGAGCTCGCAGCCTTCCAGCTGATGCCCGCTCTCAGCAGGACCCGCTCCGATGGGTCCATCTCATCTGAAGCGGAGAGAGGCTCAGAGTGACACTGGGCCATCACTGCCATTTCCCGAAGCCACACTGAGCTGTCTTTTCTTCTGGAAACAAAATAATCCTCTTAATGAGAATGGAAGCACAGACTTCATTTCCATGGTTAATTAGAAAGCAGAGATCTCAGTGACCGGGGGCATCGCCTGGCTTCTTGTGAAGCCGCTCATTCTGCTCCAAGTCGACATGCAAGGTCCCAAGCTGGGTGCAGAATGTGGGGGTGTGGGTACCCGGAGAAGAGGAAAGATGGGCTGGGGGAACAGGGTCACTTCTCTGTGAATACACAGCGCTTCTGCCGTGATGTGGGAGGGAACTCTTCCAGGAGAAAACAGCCAAAAGCTCTGAATTCAGTGATTCCAGGAGCAGAAGTAAAGCAGCAGGCTTTAGTCAAAAGGGATTTTTTTTTCCCCCTGGAGGCAAACACTTCCTCTTCAACAGGAAGGAAAAGCACAGCCCCAGCCTCTGCCCCGTGGGGATGGAAGACACAGTAAGGATTCCCCTGACGTGAAGGTAGGCTGTCCAAACTGCTTGCAAGGCTCTTATCTAGGGACCTCCAGCTACCAGGTCACCTGGGGCAGAGAGGCAGCTGCAGCTGGAGACAGGCTACGGGGGAGATGGCGCTGGGGTCTCACCGTCTTGCTGGGTCTCCCCAGCTGGAAGGGCTTTGCTGTGAAGCCACTTCAAGAAAAGATGCCTGTGAGGGTTAGTATGTGAGCAGAAGAAAGCATCCACGTTCACCTCAATGGTGAATGGTGATGGCTTCCAGGAAAGGAGGGGTGTAAGGAGGGGTGTAAGGAGGGGTGTGAATTTATTATCTGGATGTTTTATAATCAACTGTTACTACTTTTACAATTAAAAAAAACTGGTAAAAAAAATCTTCCTTGCAAAGGTAAACACTGTCTGCTGGTTCAGACAATCAAGTAAATGTGTAATTTGTCTTTATCTCATTTGCCTAAAATGTGACCGACTTAAAAATGCCGCCTCTGGGATGGTAGGTTCTGGGGACAGGGACGGGGACCAGGGACAGCTCTTTTCTCAGATTAACTTGCTCAGTATCCTGTGCTGTCAGCATTCCCATTTTCTTTTCTTTTTTAAAATATTTATTTGCTCATTTGTTTATTTGGCAGTACTGGGTCTTGGTTGCAACATTTAGGGTCTTCCATCGTAGAGCACAGACCCAGCACTTGCTGTACCCGGACTCAGGAGTCACAGCTCAAGGGCCCCGTAGCCTGGAGGCACGTGGGATCTGAGTTCTCCGACCAGGGATCGAACCTGTGTCTCCCGCATTGGAAGGCAGATTCTTCACCCCTGAGCCACCAGGGAAGTTCTCCCAGGCCCCCAGAGCTGCTGAGCAGTGAGACGGGGGTTTGAACCCCAAGCTCTGAACTCTTGCCCCCTGGGGGTTTTTCTATGAGCCCCCGCTGCTCCCAGCTGCAGGCCACCCCCTCTAGCTACAGGACAACCCCTCCCTGAGTCCCTGCTGATGGGGGGCCAGGACTTTGTGGGGTTCAGGCCAGGTGAACCCCAGCAGAGCCTCCGCCCCCAGGGGCCCAGGAAGGCGCTGCCTGCTGCTCTCTGCGAAGCCCCGTGCCCTCCGGGCTTGCGGCTGGCCTAGGCTCAGGTAAGGACGCTACTTGCCTTCCGCCCTCCCCCACCACCAATAGTAGTGTGTCCCTCAGGCCTCCACCCCTCCCCTCTTCAGTCCTCTCTGAGACCGCAGCCGGGGATCCTGACTTCTCCCTCGGTCTCCTCCAGCTGGTCTTCCTGCCATCTGGTGATGCTAAGTGCGAATCCCATGGCCTCCTGCCCACTCTGCCCCTCCCCACCCCCTCCTCCTGCTCTGATCCTGGTGTTTCTAGGACCGCCCCCGCCCCGCCACCTCTGAACTGGGATCGGAGGGAGAGCTCGGTCCATCTCCCTGGGGAAACAGGAATGTTATTGGCCCGAAGGTGTTGGAACCCCACCTCTCCCCATCATCCCCAGGAGAAGGGGCAATGAGGTATGCGCACGTGCGTCTGGCCCAGCCTTGGGCGCTCGGGCAGGCTTCCCCTGACCAGGTGGCCCTGACCCGCTTTGCAGATGATCCTCTGGACTGAGGAAAGCTGAGGTCAGTCCCCATTCCCAGCCTGTGTCCTGAGTCACGCTGTTCCTGCTTCCCACGTCTCACACCTCAAACCCTGACACTCAAGCGGCTGCCCTCTGCTACATCTTACGTGGGCCTCGTTTGGGCCCAGAGCTAGAGTTCCAAAGCTGCTGGAGGACATTCGGCCCAGCAGTTGACCAGGGGCTTCCCGGGCGCCCCACGGCCCTCCGGCCTCGGCTGTCCAGTCTGTGGGCCGGGGGTCTGGGCCAGGCTCAAAGTCGCCCCAGGGGCCCCTGATGGACAGCTCTCAGCCTCTGCCCATCAGGGCTGGCAGCTCCGCTCCGGCACTGGAGGAGGCTTGGCCAGCTCCGGTCAGCATGTCTGTCCGCAGATCTAGCCCAAAGCCTGCCCCCCGTCTCCCCCTGAAGCAGTTCCCCTGCTGCCGCTGGGCTAGAGAGGCAAGTCTCCTCTCCCAGAGAGGGCCTGGTGGGTCGGGAGGGCTGATGCCCCTGCAGGGCCCCTGGCCTTCGTCCTCTGCCCTGGGTGCCCTCCTCCAGCCAGAGTCCCCGGGAGGAGACAGGGACCCCCGGCACTGCCATGACTGAGCTCCTAGGGACACAGCCCACTCCTCCCTGGGCTGGCCCGGCTGCTGGGCTGGGGTCCCGTGGCCCCGGGGGCCAGGGGCGACCTATCTGCACCTCCGCCTGAGCCGGCCCTGCAGGAGGCTCCCAGCGGCCAGGCCCTCCCGCCCTCTCTCCTTCCCACGCAGCTCCCACACTTGCGGTTGATGTGTGTTTTCTCCCCCTTAAACCAAGGAGTAAGACTTCACACTTAACCTTGCTAAATTCCATCTTGTTCACTTCAGTCCATTGTTTCAGCTTGTCAAGAGGCTTTTTGTACCCAGAGTATTTCTTCCACCACATTAGCCGTCCCTCTGAGCTTTGATCTGCAAATTTGACAAGCAGGCCTGTTACGCCTTTATCCCCGTCATTGATAGAAACGCCCGACAGGCCGGGGCAGGACGGGTCTCGCCCCTGGAGGCCTCCTCCGCCGTGACATTGATCCGTTAATCAATACCGGGTGCCGTGTGCTGGCCGCTCTGCGTCTACCTGACGGCAGAGGCCTGTCGCCCGGCCCTCCCGGCGGAGCAGGCACCTCACGGAGTCTCGCCTGCAGCCTGTCTGGCCCGGCGGCTGGCACCCACCCAGGTCCCGGGGCGCTGCTGGCTGCGGCTTCACAGACTTAGGGCGACTACATCTTCCCTGGCCTCCCCCCATGCCTGGCCCGGTCGCTCCCCCAGCCGGAAATGCTTCTTCAGCACTGGGTCCTCCAGGAGGTCTTTTCTTTTTAATTGAAGTGCATTGATTTGTAATATTGTGTTAGATATAGAGTAAAGTGATTCAGTTGTACATACAGTTATGAAAGTGTTAGTCGCTCAGGAATGTGTGACTCTTCGTGGCCCCATGGACTGCAGCCCTCCAGGCTCCTCTGTCCTTGGGATTCTCCAGGCAATTACTGGAGTGGGTTGCCATGCCTTTCCCCAGGGGATCTTTCTGACCCAGGGATCAAACCCAGGTCTCCTGCACTGCAGGCAGATTCTTTACCGTCTAAGCCACCAGGGAAGTCCGTGTGTGTGTGTGCGTGTGCGTGTGTGTGTATACACGCAAGCATGCGTGCTAAGTCACTTTGGTTGTGTTCGACTCTTTGTGATCTCATGCACTGTGGCCAGCCAGGCTCCTCTGTCCACTGGACTCTCCAGGCAGGAATACTGGAGTGGGTTGCCATGCCCTCCTCCAGGGGAACTTCCCGACCCAGGGATCGAACCCACGTCTTCTGCAGCTCCTGCCTTGCAGGTGGATTCTTTATGCTAAGGAGCCTGGGAAATCCGTGTGTGTGTGTGTGTGTGTGTGTGTGTGTGTGTGCGTGTGTGTTCTTCTATTCTTTTCCATATAGTTTATGACACGGTACTGAGTATAATTTTCTGTGCTGGACAGTAAATCCTTGTTATTGTTCTGTCCTATATACGATGTCTTGGCATCTGTTAATCCCATGCTCCCCATTTACCCCTCCGTCTTTCCCCTTCGGAAGCCGCAAGTGTATTATCTGCATCTGTGGACCTGCTTGTGGTGTTGAGAGGCTCATTTCTATGTATTTGCAGGCTTCTCACATAAGAGGTGTCCTGCGGTGTGCGTCTCTCTCTGACTTGGTTCACCGAGTATGGTCGTCCCCAGGTCCGTCCTGGAGTCCTTAATGTTCCAGCTCACATGCTGCCCTTGTGAGGAGTGACCCTGAGGACTGGCAGATCCGGGGAGACTTCTCTGGGCTTCCGTGGCTTGAATGGGCTTCCAGCAGCCCCTGGCTCGAGGCTGGAATGCCCGCTGGGCCATGCTCACCGCACTGGGCTGGTCTCCCACCACTGACTCACCTCTGACTCCTCCTTCCACGTCCTGTGCACGGTGGGGCCCGTCATCACCCTCAAGGATCTCAGTGGCCCGAGCGCCCGCGTGCTCGCATTCTTTTCTGACCTGGCCAGGCAGGGATGGATGGATGAGGGCTTGTGCGGCCAGAGGCGGGCTGCTGCCCATTTGTATGGCCTGTGGGCTAATGATTTTTTTTAACCTCTTTAAAAGATTGGAGGAAGTTCCGAAAGACAATTTTCATGATGCGTGACAATGATATGAAAGGCAGGTTTCGGGGTCCACGAGTAGAGGCCTGCTGTGGTGCCTTCACTCTGCTGCGGGGTGGGCTATGGAAGCTGCCTCGGGGCCAGAAATACGTGCTCACCGCCCTTCCCAGCCAACACTTGCTGACGTCTCTTGGGAGGAAATGGGCCCCGAGTAGGGCAGCCAAAACGTCCACACAGCCTGGGGTGCAGGGTCTCTGAGGATGTGATCTGAAGGCAGAATCCCACAGGTCCCCCAACAAAGCCCTCCTGGGGCAGCAGCAGCAACAGCCCCGGGCACGGGCCGCCGGACGCCCCGGGGCCGCTCCACACAGAGCCAGGAGGGTCGGCGGGGGGGGGGGGATTCTCTTTTCTTTACGGCCCCTCCCTCCCTCAAGTCCAGAACACGGAGCAGGCCCTTTGGAAAGATGAAGGGATGTGTACGCAGACCTCACCCTCAACGGCAGGCACGACAGGAAGAAACTCAGTCACGCCTGCTGTGTCCACTCACACAGCAATGGCCCTGGTCCATTCAGAGTCTGACGGACTTCAGGGGGTTCACAACAGACTACGTGTTCTGCTTCTAAACTACGTCGTCAGCCACCGACGTCCCCAGCCGGTGTCCTCCGTGTCTCTCATGTCTGTGCTACTCTCCCAACACTGGGCCTTTGCTTGTCAGGCTGGCTCGGTTGGTGTCAGCTGGTCACCGGGAACACAGACTCCTGCGCAGTCGGAGGACTCCCTGCCTTGTGGACCCTCAGTGGAGGGGGCAGTGTCCTTGCAGTCACCTCTAAGGTCTTGGCACAGGCCCCAGTTCTGACCAATTACCTGCCCTGCCCTCCCCAAGCACAGGGCCTGCACATCCAGCTGGTCATTTCCTGACTGGCCCGTGGCACTCCAGGCTGATTCAGTGCCCAGGGTCTGTAGAGCTTCCCTTTTCAACTGATGAGGAGCTTTCAAAACTGAAGGCATGGCTTGCCTTCTTTGCCCAAGGTCCAGGCCATTACTGATGGCTCTTTCTGCATTTTCCCTTAAAGCAACTCAGACTGAGGCATAGGCACCACGTTCCTGGATCACCCAAATCCCTACCAGATCAGCCTACTCCCCACTTCTCTCTGCTCGTATGGATCCTGCATTAGCTTCTGAATCAATCCACCCAAGGCAAAACCTGCATTGTTCATCCTCTCAGGAGAACCAGATGGATAACAGGGAAACGCAGGATGAGACACGGGATGTGCAGAGAGGCCCTCTGGGTGGTGGGGCAAGGACCTCTGAACGTCCTCTCTTCCGTTAAAGCACTCAGAACACTGGAAAAGTTTGTCAAAGTCAACCTTTTCAGAATGCTGTACATTAAAGTCTTGTGACAGCTCAAGAAATATCTTTTCAGGGAAAATGGCTGAATCTCACAAAAGCAGCAGACTTTTTTGTGGCCTCTGACTTGTACCGTTCCCACCCCCCTCCCTTACTCTGCGGTAGCTTGAGGAGCAGACAGCACTGCAATCATGGTGCGTTAGAGTTCTCCAGAGAAACGGTGCCAATGGTGCCCTTAGGACACACTCACACGCAAGAACATGTGTCCTGGAATGCATTTTCTGTCTATAAATATAGAAAACAGGTATTTGTGATCAGAAATTGGCTCACATGGTTATGGAGGCGGAGAAACCCCAAGAGCTGCAGCTGGCAATGTGGAGACCCAGGAGAGGCGATGGTGGCGCTCCAGCTCCAGTCCAAGTCCAGAGCCCTGAGAACCGGAGAGCCTACGGTGTCCTCGATGGTCTGAGAGCCAGCGGTTCAACTCCAAAAGCAGGGAAAGGCCAATGTCCCAGCTCAGCCAGGCAGGCAGGAGCGGTTCCCTCTTGCTCAGCCTTTTTTCCTGTCTTGCTTTCTGTTTCGTCACTAAGTCAAGCCCAGCTCTTTCGCAGCCCCATGGACTGTAGCCTCTGGGGTGCGGTCTGTTTGTGCTCCCCTCTGTCTGTCTGTACGCTTCTCTGCACAGTCTGTCTCTACCCCCTCTGACAAATCCCTCTGTCTGTGGGATTTCCCAGGCAAGAGTACTAGAACGGGGTGCCATTTTCTCCTCCAGGTGAACTTCCAGACCGAGAGATCACCATTCCCATCACAATGTCTCTGCTTGTCAAGCTGGCTCGGTTGCTGTCAGCTCAGTGCTGGTAACAGAATCCTGTCCAGTCCCAGGACTCCCTACCCTGCAGACCCTCAGTGGAGGGGGCAGTGTCCTTGCAGTCACCTCTAAGGTCTGGGCACAGCTCAACATTCCACATCCACACCCACAAGGGATGGAACCTGGATATCTCTCCCCCTCCACCCCCTTGCAAGCAGATTCTTTACTGACTGAGCCCCTTGGGACGCCCATAGTGAAGGCTGTGTTGGCCACGAATCAAACCTGGGACAACTGCTTGGAACGCAGCTGAGCTCACCACTGCACCACCAACGCCTCATAAGCATGGTGAGCAGGAGCTCCAGCAGCCTGGCAGCTGTCAGCAGGAGATCAAGGGAGACTCCATGCCTGAGGCCAGGGGTGGCAGCCGAGAGTGCCAGGCTGCGACAGTGCAGGAGCAGCCGGGAGGAGCTGCCCCACGCCTGAGGCCAGGGGTGGCGGCCGGAAGAAGCTACCCCATGTCCAAGGTAAGGAGCAGTGGCTGCGCTTTGCTGGAGCAGCCGTGAAGAGATACCCCACGTCCAAGGTAAGAGAAACCCAGGTAAGATGGTAGGTGTTGCAAGAGGGCATCAGAGGGCAGACACACTGAAATCATACTCACAGAAAACTAGTCAATCTAATCACCCTAGGACCACAGCCTTGTCTAACTCAGTGAAACCAAGCCATGCCTGCGGGGCAACCCAAGACGGGCGGGTCATGGTGGAGAGGCCTGACAGAATGCGGTCCACTGGAGAAGGGAATGGCAAGCCACTTCAGTATTCTTGCCTTGAGAACCCCATGAACAGTATGAAAAGGCAAAATGATAGGATACCAAAAGAGGAACTCCCCAGGTCATTAGGTGCCCAATATGCTACTGGAGATCAGTGGAGAAATAACTCCAGAAAGAATGAAGGGATGAAGCCAAAGCAAAAACAATACCCAGCTGTGGGTGTGACTGATGATAGAAGCAAGGTCCGATGCTGTAAAGAGCAATATTGCATAGGAACCTGGAATGTCAGGTCCATGAATCAAGGCAAATTGGAAGTGGTCAAACAGGAGATGGCAAGAGTGAACATCAACATTCTAGGAATCAGCAAACTAAAATGGACTGGAATGGGTGAATTTAACTCAGATGACCATTATATCTACTACTACGGGCAGGAATACCTCAGAAGAAATGGAGTAGCCATCACAGTCAACAAAAGAGTCCGAAATGCAGTACTTGGATGCAATCTCAAAAACGACAGAATGATCTCTGTTCATTTCGAAAGCAAACCATTCAATATCACAGTAATCCAAGTCTATGCCCCAACCAGTAATGCTGAAGAAGCTGAAGTTGAACGGTTTTATGAAGACCTACAAGACCTTTTAGAACTAACACCCAAAAGAGATGTCCTTTTCATTATAGGGGACTGGAATGCAAAAGCAGGAAGTCAAGAAACACCTGGAGTAACAGGGAAATTTGGCCTTGGAATGCGGAATGAAGCAGGGCAAAAACTAATAGAGTTTTGCCAAGAGAAAGCACTGGTCATAGCAAACACCCTCTTCCAACAACACAAGAGAAGACTCTACACATGGACATCACCAGCTGGTCAACACCAAAATCAGATTGATTATATTCTCTGCAGCCAAAGATGGAGAACCTCTATACAGTCAGCAAAAACAAGACTGGGAGCAGACTGTGGCTCAGATCATGAACTCCTTATTACCAAATTCAGACTTAAATTGAAGAAAGTCGGGAAAACCACTAGACCATTCAGGTATGACCTAAATCAAATCCCTTATGATTATACAGTGGAAGTGAAAAATAGATTTAAGGGACTAGATCTGATAGATAGAGTGCCTGATGAACTATGGAGTGAGGTTCGTGACATTGTACAGGAGACAGGGATCCAGACCATCCCCATGGGAAAGAAATGCAAAAAAGCAAAATGGCTGTCTGGGGAGGCCTTACAAATAGCTGTGAAAAGAAGAGAAGCGAAAAGCAAAGCAGAAAAGGAAAGATATAAGCATCTGAATGCAGAGTTCCAAAGAATAGCGAGAAGAGATAAGAAAGCCTTCTTCAGAGATCAATGCAAAGAAATAGAGGAAAACAACAGAATGGGAAAGACTAGAGATCTCTTCAAGAAAGTTACAGATACCAAGGGAACATTTCAAGCAAAGATGGGCTCAATAAAGGACAGAAATGGTCTGGACCTAATAGAAGCAGAAGATATTAGGAAGAGGTGGCAAGAATACACAGAAGAACTGTACAAAAAAGATCTTCACGACCAAGATAATCACGATGGTGTGATCACTCACCTAGAGCCAGACATCCTGGAATGTGAAGTGAGGTGGGCCTTAGAAAGCATCACTACGAACAAAGCTAGTAGAGGTGATGGAATTCCAGTTGAGCTGTTTCAAATCCTGGAAGATGATGCTGTGAAAGTGCTGCACTCAATATGCCAGCAAATTTGGAAAACTCAGCAGTGGCCACAGGACTGGAAAAGCTCAGTTTTCATTCCAATCCCAAAGAAAGGCAATGCCAAAGAATGCTCAAACTACCGAACAACTGCACTCATCTCACACGCTAGTAATGTGATGCTCAAAATTCTCCAAGCCAGGCTTCAGCAATACATCAACCGGGAACTTCGAGATGTTCAAGCTGGTTTTAGAAAAGGCAGAGGAACCAGAGATCAAATTGCCAGCGTCTGCTGGATCATGGAAAAAGCAAGAGAGTTCCAGAAAAACATCTATTTTTGCTTAATGACTATGCCAAGCCTTTGACTTTGTGGATCACAATAAACTGTGGAAAATTTTGAAAGAGACAGGAATACCAGACCACCTGACCTGCCTTTTGAGAAAACTATATGCAGGTCAGGTAGCAACAGTTAGAACTGGACATGGAACAACAGACTGGTTCCAAATAGGAAAAGGAGTACGTCAAGGCTGTATACTGTCATCCTGCTTATTTAACTTCTATGCAGAGTACATCATGAGAAACGCTGGGCTGGAAGAAGCACAAGCTGGAATCAAGATTGCTGGGAGAAATATCAATAACCTCAGATATGCAGATGACACCACCCTTATTGCAGAAAGTGAAGAGGAGAGTGGAAAAGTTCGCTTAAAGCTCAACATTCAGAAAACGAAGATCACGGCATCTGGTTTATCACTTCATGGCAGATAGATGGGGAAACAGTGGAAACAGTGTCAGAATTAATTTTTGGGGGTTGCAAAATCAATGCAGATGGTGATTGCAGCCAGGAAATTAAAAGATGCCTACTCCTTGGAAGGAAACTTATGACCAACCTAGATAGCATATTCAAAAGCAGAGACATTACTTTGCCAACAAAGGTCTGTCTAGTCAAGGCTATGGTTTTTCCAGTGGTCATGTATGGATGTGAGAGTTGGACTGTGAAGAAGGCTGAGTGCAGAAGAATTGATGCTTTTGAAGTGTGTTGTTGGAGAAGACTCTTGAGAGTCCCTTGGACTGCAAGGAGATCCAACCAGTCCATTCTAAAGGAAATCAGTCCCGGGTGTTCATTGGAAGGACTGATGCTAAAGCTGAAGCTCCAGTACTTTGGCCACCTCATGTGAAGAGTTGACTGATTGGAAAAAACTCTGATGCTGGGTGGGATTAGGGGCAGGAGGAAAAGGGGATGACAGAGGATGAGATGGCTGGATGGCATCACCGACTCAATGGCCATGAGTTTGCATGAACTGCGGGAGTTGGTGATAGACAGGGAGGCCTGGCGTGCTGCGATTCATGAGGTGGCAAAGAGTCAGACATGACTGACTGACTGAACTGAACTGGATGGAACTCAACTGAACTGAACTGAAGGGGAGACTCTTGGCCCCACACAATGAAAAGTGCAAACTTCACATAAGACTTTGAATAAGTGACTTGACAAACAGCAGAAACAGCAGCAGGCATGAGGAGGCTGAGGGGCTGCCTGGTTTCCCGAACTGTTACGTTATATTTTTTGTGCTGTGCAGTTTTCAGAAGAAAAAACTATGAGACACACGCACAAAAAATCTGCGTATTATTGTGGGTGTTTATGTGAAAGTGGCTGAGTCGTGTCCGACTCTTTGCGACCCCATGAACTGTAGAGTCTATTGAATTCTCCAGGCCAGAATACTGGAGCGGGTAGCCGTTCCCTTCTTCAGGGGACCTTCCCAACCCAGGGATCAAACCCGGGGCTCCCACAGTGCAGGAGGATTCTTCACCAGCTGGGCATAACTTGTATGTATCGCATGTCATATCCGTTCTTATGTATCTTCTGCTGTGCTGTGCTCAGTTGCTCAGTCATGTCTGACTCTTTGTGACCTCATGGACTGTAGCCCACCAGGCTCCTCTGTCCACAGGGATTGTCCAGGCAAGAACACTGCAGTGGGTTGCCATGCAATCCTCCAGGGGATCTTCCCAGCCTCAGGATCGAACCCAGGTCTCCCGCAATGCACACATGCAATTAAATTATATATAATATCATTCAGTTATTAAAAAACTAGAGAAGCCTACCATTTGCAGCAACCTGGGTGGGACGTGAAGGCGTTTTGCATTTTGCTAAGTGAACTACGTCAGATGGAAAAAGACAAGTACTATATGATCGCACATGTAGACATGCTTTAAAAAAAAAAACCAGCAAAGTCAGAAAAAGAGATCAGACTTGTGGTTGCCAGAGGTAGAAGGTGGGGGAGGGGAAACTGAAGGAGGGTGGCCAGAAGGCACAAATAAGGAAAAACAGGTGAAATGTAGACCATGCAGGCCAGAGCTAACCCTGCTGTGCAAGACACAGGGCGGCTAAGACAGTGAGTTCTATAAACTCTCATCATGAAAAGAGTATTTCTGTTTCCTGTCTTATCTTTTTATTGTATTTATGTGATAATATGGATGTTGGGTAAGCCTACTGTGGTAATCACATCACAATATATGGGAATGAAGTCATCATGCTATATGCCTTAAACCTATACAATGATCAATCTCAATTATTTCTCAAGAAAACTGAAAAAAAAAAAAAAACAATTTTGAGACACACAAAGAAATAGGAATATATGTACGGAAGTGGGATGAGGGTACAGTTAATAGAAACTCTCTCCAAGGAGCCCAGACGTGAGGCTGTTTAGACAGACTTCAGATTGGCTATCACAAGAAAAGAAAACGCATTTCAATATTCCTTACAACTAGAGGGGCAAGTCCTCCCAGTGAAACACTAGCAAACCTGGTCCTGTAACATACAAAAAGGATTTTATAGCACTACCAAATGGGATTTCAATATTAGCCAGACGTCCAAAAACCAATCTATATAATGCATCACATCCGTAGAATAAAGGACAAGACAACATGACGTTTCAATATGTGAAGAGAAAACGTTTGATAAATTCTAACACACTTTCATGAGAAAGACACACTCAAGAATCCAGGAACAGGAGGAAATTTCTTCTTCTTGATGAAACATATACATATAGAGATATATAAATCTCACAGCTGACATCATACTTAATGGTAGAATGCTGCTTGAGATCAGGAACAAGATGGTGATTCTTTTCCCCACTAGTTCTATTAGACATTTTACTGGAGGCCTGGCCAGGGCAATTAGGCAAGGAAAAGCAATAAAAAGCATTCAAATTGGAATAGAAGAATTAAAACTGTCTCTATTCACAGATAACATAACCATGCATATTGAAAATCCTAAGGAACCCTCACACACACACAGAAGCTATTAAAACTGATAAAGGAGTTCAGCAAGGCTGCAGGGTGCATGATCAGTAGACAAAATCAATTGTATTTCTATACACTGAGAGTAAACAATACCCTCAAATTAAAAGCAAGTCCATTTACAGCAGCATTTAAAAAGAGTGAAATACTTAAGATTGTATTTAATAAAGGAAGTATAAATGTTCGCTGAAAACCACAAAATATTGCTGAAAAAATTAGGGAAGATCTGAACAAATGCAAAAACATCCTCTATTTATGGATTAAAACACTTAATATTGCTAAGATGATAACATTTCCAGAGTGGATCTATAGATTTAATATGATCACTATCAAAATCCCAGGCTTCCCTGGTGGCTCAGATGGTAAAGAATCTGCCTGCGAAGTAGGAGACCCAGGTTCAATCCCTGGGTCAGAAAGATCCCTTGGAGAAGGGAACGGCTACCCACTCCAGTGTTCTTGCCTGGAGAATTCCATGGACAGAGGAGCCTGGCAGGCTACAGTCCATGGAGTTGTGAAGAGCTGGACACGACTGACTGACTTTCACTTTCTATCAAAATCCCAAACTCTTTTTTTCTTTTTTGAGAAACTTAAAAGCTGACCATTAAATTCATGAATGCATATGAAAATAGTCAAAACAATCTTGAAGAAAAGAGCAAAGTTAAAAGACTTCCATTTTTTAAAATTCAAAACTTGCTTCAAAGCTGCAGTGATCAGTGTGCTGTGATACTTGTGTAAGGACAGAGACATAGACAAATTGAATAGACTTGAGAGTTCAAAACCAACCCTTTGTAATTATGGTCAGTTGATTCTTGACAAAGGTGCCAAGGTCGCCCACTAGGGACGAAATAGTCATTTCAATAAGCAGTGATGGAACAAATATGTTCATGTGTTGAGGAATAATGTGAGACTCCTTACCTCACACTGTATACAAAAATTAACTCATTATTAACCCTAGATAATGACTCTTGCGAGTAAGAGTATCAGTTTTTCCTAGAGATAAAGCTAACAATCTTAGAAGAACCAAAGTGAAAGTTGCTCAGCCAGGTCCTACCCTTTTCAACCCATGTATAGTCCATGGAATTCTCCAGGCCAAAATACTGGAGTGGGTCGCCTTTCCCTTCTCCAGAGGATCTTCCCAACACAGGGATTGAACCCAGGTCTCCCGCACTGCGGGCAAAATCTTTGCCAGCTGAGTCACAAAGGAAGTCCAAGAATACTGGAGTGTAGCCTACCCCTTCTCCAGTGAATCTTCCCGACCCAGGAATCAAACTGGGCCTCCTGCATTGCAGGCGGATTCTTTACCACCTGAGCTATCAGGAAAGCCTTAGAAGAAAACATCAGTATAAAACACTGGGGTTTTGTTTTAGGCAATTGTTTCTTGGATAAAACACCAAATTGGGTTGCATCAAAATTTAAAACTTTGGTGGTTCAAAAGTAAGTTAAATGAAAACCTACAGAATAGGAGAAAATATCCACAAATTATATAACAGGTAAAATACTTTTATCCACAGCATGTAAACAACTATTACAACCAAGCAATAAAAATATAATTAAATGGATTTAAAGATAGAAACGTAAACGGAATAGATATTTCTCCACGGAAGATATATGAATGGCCGGTGAGCATGTAAAAAGATGCTCCACTTCATTAGCCAGGAGAGAAATGCAATTCAAGAGTTGGCCGGTTTCTCAAAATACTTGGTAACATAGGGTTACCATATGACTCTGCAGTGCCACGATTTGGTAAATACTGCCCCAGATTGAAAACCTATGTTTGCACAGAAGCTTATGTATGAATGGTCATAGCAGCCTTATTCCTAATAACCAAAGTTTGCAAAACAACCAAATATACATCAATCAGATAAAGAGAAAGTAAAAAGGAACACATGCATAGAATACATTTTTCAGCTGTAAGAAAAGAAGTACTGATACATGCTTCAGCATGTAAGAACCGCGAGCATGTCATGTTCATTGAGAGAAGCCGATCACCAGAGGCTCTGCTTACATAGGATGTCCAGAGTAGGTAACTCCAGAGAGACAGAGTGTGGATTAGGGATTTTCAGGGTCTCCAGGAGGGAGCAGATGACCACCAGTGTGTGCAGGACACAGATTTCCTTTTCAGGGCTATGACGATGTCCTCTCATGAACAGTGGTGGGCATATACAGCTCTGTGCAAACACTGAAACCCACTGAACTTACACATCAAAAGGGTGATTTTATGATACGTGAATTATAACTGGATTACACTATGTTGCTGCTGCTGCTGCCAAGTTGCTTCAGTCATGTCCAACTCTGTGCAACCCCATAGAAGGAAGCCCCCCAGGCCCCTCCGTCCCTGGGATTCTCCAGGCAAGAACACCGGAGTGGGTTGCCATTTCCTTCTCCAATGCATGAAAGTGAAAAGTGAAAGTGAAGTTGCTCAGTCCTGTCTTAGCGACCCCATGGACTGCAGCCTACCAGGCTCCTCCATCCATGGGATTTTCTAGGCAAGAGTACTGGAGTGGGGTGCCATTGCCTTCTCCGTTACACTATGTTACCTTACAGAAATTACATTACAAAATGAAATTAGATCTTCAACATGCTATAAACTACACAAATGAAGTTTGCATGTGTGGGTGAGGGGAAAGTTGAAGGAAGCTCTTACTTTATCAGTGAGGCTGTCCAACATCACCCGCTTTCTTTTCCTCTGTGACGCCTGTCATCCTCTGACTTCCAGGTGTGGGAAAACCCATCATGGGTGAAATCAAGCAGCTCCAGGTGCGTGCTGTGGCAGCCTGGCGCTACTAGATAACTGGTGGGTCTGTTCAGACAGCCACCTTGGCCTCTGGGGGTCCGACTGCACCACTTGCATCCTTCCCAGACCCCACCCGAGCTAGTGGCACCTGGCGTGTCTGTGTGTTTAGCCACTCATTCGTGTCCAACTCTTTGCGGCCCCAGGACTGTAGCTCACCAGGCTCCTCTGTCCATGGGGTTTCTCAGGCAAGAACACTGGAGTGGGTTGCCATTTCTTTCTCCAGGGGATCGTCCCATCCCAGGGATCAAACCCACATCTCCTGAGCTGCAGGTGGATTCTTTACTGCTGAACCACCGGGGAAGCCTGCTTCTTGGCATCAATATCCATGGAGATGATCCTGGACCCTGCAGTGTGTTCTCAGGGCTCTCAAGGGAAACATAGGATGTGAAAATATGAATTATTATAAGAAACTGGCTCACAGGGTTATAGGAAGTGGCAGCGCCCAAGACCTTTAGAGAGTATAGAAAGGTGAACACCCAGGGTGAAGGGTGTGTGATTCCAGTCTGAGTCCAGGACAGAACTGAGAATCAGGACAGGCAATAGTATAGTTCCAGGCTGAAGGTGGGAAAACCCATGTCCAAGTTCAAAGGCCGTGGGCAAAAAGGATCCCATCTTCCTCGGGGGAAGGTTAGCCTTTTTTGTTCTCTTCAGGTCTGCAAAGGATTGGATGAAGCCCACCCACGTCTGGGAAAGCCTACTGACTCAAATGTTAATCCCAACCCAAATCACCCCCACAGGAACACCCAGAATCATACCTAACCTGATACCTGGGCACCCTCTGACCCAGACAAGTTGCACACACAACGGACCATGACCATCAGCCTTCCTGCCCAGTGGCAGCCGTCCTGGGAGTGTCCCTGTTAGTTGGCAAATGTTCCAGCTGCTCAAACAGGGAGCTCAGACCCAGAGGAGCCCACTCTGATCCACCTGGATGGGCTGCCATCCACTTCCCCAGCTGGCTGGCCCATGTCTTCCTGCCTGTGGAAGTGAAGAATGTCAGCTCCTTTCCACCTGGGAACAGAAGCTGGATGGAGGTGGAACCAGTTTGTACTCCCATCACTTGTGTAATAGAAGTGACTGTTTGTGCGGCTGCACTTGTAAGTGAGGAGGTTTACATATTTGCCTACATTTGGTTTGTATCGTTTTTTCCCCCAGCGTCTAAGTTCTATGGGAGAAGACTGGCATCCCTTCTCTTTTTCTTTTCTTTTTTTTCCAACTATTTTACCTTCTTTCTTTTCTTTTTTTTAAACCTTGTTTTACTTTATTTAACTTATTTTACTCTATTTGCCAACAAAGGTCCATGTAGTCAAAGCTATGGTTTTTCCAGGAGTCATGCATGGAGGTGAGAGTTGGACTCTAAAGAAAGCTGAGCACTGAAGAATTGATGCTTTTGAACTGTGGTGTTGGAAAAGACTCTTGAGAGTCCCTTGGACTGCAAGGAGATCAAACCAGTCCATCCTAAAGGAGATCAGTCCTGAATAGTCATCTGAAGGACTGATGCTAAAGCTAAAACTCCAATACTTTGGCCACCTGATGAGAAGAGCTGACTCATTTGAAAAGACCCTGATTCTGGGAAAGATTGAGGGTGGGAGGAGAAGGGGATGACAGAGGATGAGATGGTTGGATGGCATCACCGACTCAATGGACATGAGGTTGAGTAAACTCTGGGAGTTGGTGATGGACAGGGAGACCTGGCATGCTGCAGTCCATGGGATCACAAAGAGTCGGACATGACTGAGCGACTGAACTGAACTGAATTGAATTGTTCTTTCTGCTTGGAGTGGGGCATGGTATAAGCTAATGTTTAATAATATTTTGATTAAATAGAAATAATAAATCAAACTACATATGGATAACAACTAAAAATATAGTAAGTCAGTGATCTGTGGTTGAATTTTGGTTTTCTGTTGTGACTGCTGTGTGCCATGCTCTTCCTGCTAACACCCATCAAAGCCCAGCTCATCGCCTCTGATACACGCAGCCTCCCCTCCAGAGGCTGCCAATGCCAGCGCCCCTCCTCTGTCCTAGGTTCTGTACCCCCACCTCCGACTCACTGAGCCCTCTCTGCCCCCGCTTGTCAAGACGCTGCTGGCAGCTGGAGGTGCCTAGGGGCCAGGGGTGCACAGAACAGGGGGCCATCGGTCCCCACTGGCTCACCCTTCCCTCTGCCTCCTGTCCAGCTCTCCACTCCCACACGCACTCCTAGAACATTCCGATCCTTCTCCTTCTGCCCAGAACAGCACGGCTCTCCCACCTACAAGCCCCACCACAACCCAGCCTGGTCTCAGCGGAGAAAGAACTTTATGTAACAGGGCCCGCTCTCCGTGGGAGACGCTTAGACTCGGCATTCCTATTTTTCTTCCTGTCACCGCATACTCGGTCCATTTCTGTTTTTCCCAATGTATTCACAATGGGTGCATGTTACTTTGTGTTTAGGAAAAAATCAGCACTTTTTAAAAATCTCCTCCAAGCTCTCTATGATTTGAGTAATTTGCCCAGGTTAAGTAAGTGATGGGGGGATGGGAAGAGGCAGCTGGACCCCACCCAAAGCCTCGCCTGACAGAGCCCACCGCCCCCCCATGTGATTTTCCTCCCAGCAGGCATTTTCCGCAGGACACTGGCTCCTTCTCAAAGTCATCATTTTCTTAGCCAGCCCAGGTCTAGCATTTCCACCATCCCCTGCTCCTCCCTGCGGATCACGCTACACAGCCTCCGTTCCGGCTCTCTCACGCCAGACCTCGCGATGCCCCCTTGGGCTGGAGCCTCCCTGCTTCCAGGGTCATCATTCAGCTGTGGCGAGAAAAGCCAGTTCTGACTCCAGGTTGGATCTGTTACGTTAACCTTCGCTTCTCGTTGCTTTTGTTGACTAGAAGGATACTGTCCATACAGGATGGCCTGCCTTGGGGGCCCATGGCCCTCTGCCCGATGTTAATCCAAAGCGTCTCTTTTCAGGACCCTGTCCACCTGTGGGCGGCTATGGGAAGGAAGGAATCAGCACGTCCCCTCCCTGGACCTGGCCATTCCAGGAGGTGTTTGCAAGATGGATGGCTTTTTTACTTTATCTCCTCACCTCATCCTCCCACCTCTGTTCCATGAAAGAACCTGGCATCCAGACCCCGTAAGACGATTGTTTTGAGACCCTAGCCTGCCATCTTCTCTGTCAGCAGGCTCTCTGAATAGAGTTGTGTCCCTTGCCTCAGCACTTCGTCTCTTGGATTTATTGGCCTGTCATGCAGCAAGCAGAGAGAGCTTAGACTTGCCAACACGCCTGCCCATCCCTGTGGAGGCCTCGTCTTCTTTCAAAACCTGCGATGGATCCCTTTTTCCCTCGAAACAGCCTCCAAGCCCACCCTGCCTGTGGCCCCAAGCCCTCTGCCTGCACCGTTCGTCTCTGCTGAGCCCTCTGACCCGAATCCAGGAGCGTCCATCAGAGTCTGGTGCCCTCACGCCAGGACACCCCTGCGGCGATGCACCCTCCCTTCTCCTGGGTGCACTCATGTCTGCAAGGGGTCTCCTGCCTGGAAGGCTCCTCACACTTCTCCACGTTCCAAAAATAAACCATTTTTAAGACCAAGCTGAAACTTGGTCAGAGCTTCTACAGGCATCCATCTGCCCTCCACCTGGAAGGAATCTGTCTGCACTTTGCAATTTATGTCTGGCATAGTGGCCTTGCCCTTGGCCCTGGAGTCTTTTTGTTTTTTTTCTGGGCTGTCCCGCTCTCAGGCCTCCCGACCTGCCTGGTCCAGGCCTGGCGCACACACAAGTGTGGGAAGCTCAGGGCAGTGGGGCCAAGACTCGCCCCAGGAGGGGCTCACCAGGGTGCCAGCTTGGCTGCCCTACAAGCCCTTCCTTCCTCCTGTGGACTGACGGGCAAAGCCAGATGCCACAGCCCGCCTCCTCCTGAAGCCTCTGAGGCCCTAATCGGGACCTCCTCCGTCCCTCGGGGGCCTCCCTCCCACTTTGGCGTGTTCACTTCTGCGACTTCATCAGATTCCACCTGTTCTTCCTCATCCCCTGCCTCTCAGCACACTTCTAGGAACCGCATAGGTGCTTAATAGATGCTCTCTGATAAAAAGGATTAGATAATTTGTGGCCAAAGATAGAGAATAATTGCCCATGAGAATTACATACTAATAACGCAAATAGCTGCGAGTTCATCTTGAAGTTTCTCTCTTGACCTGATTCTCAACAAGGGGGACGTAAAATCAAAGGTCAGCCTATTTAGCCGGATGGCACTGACCCGCAAAGCTTCAGCTGGCAGCCGGGGAAGGCTGCTCACATCGATTTGAGATGCGCTTCTCCTGGGTGCCTTTATCCGGCCGAGAGGAAGGTGGGAAGGGAGCCCATGAATCCTTTGACGTCTCTGTCTTTCTTCCCCACCTCCACACAGCACGCCTGGGAATCTGCCCTTTTCACACGAGCTGTTTCAGTATTTGGACGTGGGCTCTGCCTCCTTGGAGATGTCTGGTCTCTCTTCTTAAAGGTGGTCCTCGGACCCTTCAGAGGGACTGCGGTCGGCTGAGGTTGTTTTCCACATGGTTGAGAAACACATGTCACCACCTACATGCTGTCTGGAAGCTTCAAGGGAGGGTTGAGCCTGTGATTCGTGTCTGCGTCCAAATACAGGAGGATGTGAGGTTGGCTGTTTTCTCCCCTAAGTCTTAAGGACACGGAGCAGGACGCCGTGGCCCATGCCCCCTCACCCCCGCCGTGATCTCTGCCTGCCTTCTGTCTGCGGAAAACTAGGCAAGAGTGAGTTTGATCAGAGACCTGAGAAATGCAGAAGCAAAGGAAAACAGACAAAAGGAGGCTAAATAAGAATGCCGTAGCCACTGAGCATAGCCAAGGACCCTCAGCTCTTTCTCAAGGGCTGGAGACAGTGTTCTGAGCCGCATCCTGTGAGCTCTCTTACAGGTATTAAAACACCAGGTGGAGAAATTAACTGCATGATGACTAGACTGTACCCAGAACACGAGCTGCCACAATTCTGAGATCTGACCACAAAGAAGTGGGGACAAATGGACGCTGCCACTGAAGATTCACTGCACCTAAAACAATCAAGACAATGCTGGCCAGACCACTGAAGGCCAATTGGAAGATGGCTGTCAGAGCTGACTGTGCTGGTCTTGCATGTAGGCACCCCCACAGCCGCCCACTCTCTCTATAAAAGCTCTCACCCCCTACTTGTGAGACGGGGAGGAGTCAGCCTTTGGACAGATCTCTGCCCCCATCCCTGCCTGGTTGCCGGCATCAAGCAAACTTTCCTTTCCACCAACCTGGTCTGCTTATTGGCTTTTGAGCGGTGAGTAGCCAGACGCAACAGACGCTCTATCAGTAACAATAACTTTGTCTTTCTCAGTCATTTACATGAAGTCCCTGTTGCCCAGACACCTGCTCCAGTCCCCTTCCTGGGGACACCCCCACTCGCTGCGCTCTCAAAGCTCCCAGCCTGGCTTGGAGGCACAGCCTCCAACTCCCCCTGCTCTAGGCCCGCTAATTGTGACAATTAGTGGCACGGACATTTGGTGCCAGCATAATTCATGAATAAACAAAAATGCCCTGGGAATCCATCAATCCTTGGCTGGGAGCTCTGGACAGTCTCCGGGATCCATTTCAGCATCCCAAGCCCTTTGCAGGGTGTCTCATCACGACTTCACTGGGGAATTTTGTTTATGGAAGGAAGGGGAGCGGAGGGGAGGAGGAAGGTAGGGGCAGGAGCAGGGAGAGGAGAGGGAGGGGACTTGCGGGGCATCTCTTCCAGTAGCCAAAACCCGACGGCCTTTCCTGGAGCCGTGAGGAGCCAAGGACCTCAACTCCACAGAACAGTCATTGATGAGAAGCATGTGCTATCAACTGTGTGAAAGCAATTATATGTTTTAATCATATAGAAGAGTTGTGTACACACTATATGTTCTTAATCGTACACACTAATTGTGCGATCAGTCCTGGGTGTTCATTGGAAGGACTGATGCTGAAGCTGCAACTCCAATACTTTGGCCACCTGATGCAAAGAGCTGACTCATCTGAAAAGACCCTGATGCTGGGAGGGATTGGAGGCAGGAGGAGAAGGGGACGACAGAAGATGAGATGGCTGGATGGCATCACCGACACAATGGACATGGGTTTAGGTGGACTCCGGGAGTTGGTGATGGACAGGGAAGCCTGGTGTGCTGCGGTTCATGGGATCGCAAAGAGTCGGGCACGACTGAGCGACTGCACTGAACTGAACTGTGTTCACACATGTGCACATATGTGTGTTCTCAATCATGCACACTAATTGTGCACATACTTGTGTACATGTGCATCTAAGCGTGGCTCCTGGCCGGCACCTGCGTGAACCGTTTGTGATGAGACCAGCTTCCCCACCCCAGGAAGCTGCACTGTAGCCCTAAGGGGTCAGGAGTGAGGGGTGAGGGGGGTCGCTGACCCCCTCGCCTATGCAGCATTCCGGAAGACCTGGTCCTTTATTACAGAGAATCAGTATTTGTCCAGTTGGTTCATCATAAAAGCTTATAGTTGTGAGGTGACATGTTTTCCTAACTGGTCTCCAAAGGGATGTAAAACCCAATGGCTATAGTTACTCTTTGCTTGAGAGCCATAGGAGGCAACCGTCAGGTGCTTAGGACCTGCAGGGCTGTGTCCCACGTGGCCCCAGAGATGGGAAGAGCTGCCCCCCCACTTCACAGAGGAGGAGGAGAGGGAGCTGCAGAATTTCCGCCGAGGGGCGTCCACCCCCGTCTGGGCCCTGAGCGGCTGGGCCTACACGCTCCGACACCTTCTTCTTGACTCACCTCAGCGGTGATCCTTGGTGTCTGGCGTCCCAGAAAGACATGTTCTAGAAACAAGAGGCTTCTTCCCACCACCTGGGTGATTGTGGATGGGCATTGATAAGACTGAACGTTGCACAGTTCTGAATTTAGCATTTTCTGTCCCCAGACTTCACTCCTTATGCGGAGACACTGACGTTCCAGGGCACTGAGAATCTGTCCACAACTGCAGAGCTGGTGAGGACGAGGGCTGGAGCCAGGGCCTGGTCGCCAGCCCCTCCACGCCTCACTGGTGCAAGGCCCCCTGTCCAGGGCCCCCTGGGCCTTTGCACACTGTCTCTGAACCCTGCCATCCACCCTCTCCAACTTGATCTGCCTGAATTAGTCCCAAACTAGACGAGGCTCCAGCTCTCAACTCAGAGGTCGCTTTTCACTTCTAGTTTTAAAAGACATATTTTAGAGAGAGTAATCTTTTTCTAGAACAGTGAGAAGGAAAAACCAAAAGCCCAGACATGGAATCATACACAGTCCCAGATCAAGACATAGACAGGGTAGCCAAGCACAGTGGAAGTCAGAGGAGGTTAGGGGGCATCATGAGATGACGCCCACAACCCCAGAATGCAGGTGACCCCACAGGGACAGGCAGCTCCAAAGGGGCAGGTGGAGAGAGGGACCAGGTCTGAGTCAGGCCTCCCAGCATGCATCATCAGCCAACGGCAGTCCCCCCGGCTTCTCTGCTGGTTCCGAGCAGACCCAGGGGAGCTCCTTACTGGAGAAAACAGAGGGTCTCCCCGAGTGGCCAGTGGCGGAGCCAGACCTGCCTGGGGTGCCCGTGGAGCCCTGTGTCTGCTCCCCCGCCATGGGGGCTTGGGGCGAAGCGGGATGGCTTCCACTCTCGCTCCACTTGGAAGCTCAGGTAAAGAACCCAGAAGGAAACCATGGAAACACGCTTGTTCCCTTAAGACGCTGAAAAAAAGCTACTAGAGGCTGACTAACTTCCAGAGAGCAGAGAGTAATGATGTGGACAGCAGCCTCCTATGGCCCCTCCTCCCGGGGGCCCCAGGGAGGCAACTGGCCTTCACTGACAGATCACCTGCGTCTGGGGCATCCCACCCCGGGGTTCACGCACCATCCCATCCTCTGAGCTTCCTGAGCTAAGAAGAACAGGGCCTGACCTTTCCTCTGCAGGAAATGAGCTGAAATAACAAGGCGTCTGAGTACAACTATTTCAGAAAAAAGAGAAAATATAGAAAATGGATCAGATGACTTCAGAAATATAAAATATGTGAACTGATCACAAATTTAAAATTCACCTAAAAAATGTATTTCCTGCACCCAGGGTTACTTATGAAAAACCTATTAATCTTATTCGTAATTCTTTGTAAGTGATCTGTTCTTTACTTTTGTAAGCTTTCAAAATTTCCTCTTTATCCTTTCTATGCATTAATGTGACTATAATATGTGAATGTATAAGATGATGACAGGGTAGTGTGCTGAAAGCATTAAAGGAAAGTATTTCAAATTTGGAAAATAGTAGTTTTCTCCAAACAGGTTGTCATTCAACTATGAGGGCATGAGAAGATATTCTCAAGAATTCAAGCACTCAGAAGCTTTGCCACACAAAGAACCACAATGAAAATAGCTTGGTATTTTTTAATAAATAAGGAGATGTCAAAGGAGCTCTCTGAAGTAAAGGTTCAGTTCAGTTCAGTCACTCAGTCATCTTATGAGGGCCATGCTCAGTAAATCTTTAATCCAATTTTCTGTTGATGGGTGGGGCTATGTTCCCTCCCTGCTATTTACCTGGGGACAAACTATGCTGGAGGTAATGAAGTAAAGGTAGGCAAATATCTTAGAAAACTTGGATGGTCTTATCAAAATAAGAGAGAACTCAGTTCAGTGCAGTTCAGTCGCTCAGTCATATCTGACTCTTTGCGACCCCATGAATAGCAGCACACCAGACCTCCCTGTCCATCACCAACTCCCAGAGTTCACTCAAACTCACGTCCATCATTTCGGTGATGCCATCCAGCCATCTCATCCTCAGTCGTCCCCTTCTCCTCTTGCCCCCAATTCCTCCCAGCATCAGAGTCTTTTCCAGTGAGTCAACTCTTCTCATGAAGTGGCCAAAGTACTGGAGTTTCAGCTTTAGCATCATTCCTTCCAAAGAAATCCCAGGGCAGATCTCCTTCAGAATGGACTGGTTGGATCTCCTTGCAGTCCAAGGAACTCTCAAGAGTCTTCTCCAACACCACAGTTCAAAAGCATCAATTCTTCGGTGCTCAGCCTTCTTCACAGTCCAACCCTCACATCCATACATGCCCCACGTTCAAGGTAAAGGCATGATTAGAGTGTTGGGATTTTCAGCCCAAACCTTAACCCAAGGGTGGGAAGCAGAGCTGGAGATAGAATTCAATCACCAACACCCAATGACTGGATCACTCTCGTGGACACACTGAAATCTCCATAGAAGCCCTAATGAGAAGGCTCAGGTCCTGGGCAGGCAGCTTGTGGAGGTGCTGGGACGGGGGTGTCCAGTCAGGAGTGGAGCTGCACACCCCCTCGCCCTCCCCTGGCTGGGGTCCTCCCTGTGTGGCTGTTGCTGAGCCCTTTATAATAGCCCAGTGAAAGTAAGTGAAGTGCTTTCCTCAGGTCTGTGGGATGGGAACCGCAAACCTGTCGCTGACTGAGTGAAATTTGGGGTATCCTGGGCATTTTCGACTGGCCCTTGAAGTGGGATAGTCTCTTGGGTCTGAGCCCTTCACCTCTGGGGTCTGCAGTGACTCTAGGTGGTTAGTGTCAGAAATGAACTGTAAGGCTCCAGCTGGTGACGAAAGTTGGGGTGGGGTTGGAATAGACACCCTATATTTGGCATCAGGAGGAAAAAATCTCAGTGTCTGATCAGAAAATGCTAAATATGTTAATTTTATAAAGAAGAACAAAGGGAAATATATAAATCATGGACAGATTTTGATTAATTACGATCAATGGAAATGATCAAATATGTCAACAAGCATAATCAATGTAAGTAAATTCATTACACTGATTATGAAATGACAAATTGTCTTAAAAACAGAAATCCATATGTATGTTATTAATATTAATAGACCTTAAATGTGCCTGAGGTCTGAGAATGAAAAGAGCTTGTTTTGGCAAAGATTAACCCAATAAATTTGGCATGGCAACATTAGGATATGATAAAGTGAACCTCGATTGAAAAAATGTGTCACTGGAAATGGTGTTTATGACACAGCTTTGGACAGCCTTACTTCACCGAGAAAACTCACATTTTTATTTTACTAGATGTAGGAGGACCTTCAACATCTGCTCATGTCAAAGAAAAAAAATACAAGAAAGAAAAAAAACCTCTCAGCAGACTAGCTATAGAAGAGAGCTTCTCTAATCAAATAAGGCATATCTGCAAATATTATTTAAATACGGTACTTAAAGCTTCCCACTGAAATACAAATTGAGAATGGGCCCAATTGTACATTAAATAGTGGCCACAGCTAGAGCAATATGGCAAGAAAAATAGATAAAGTTCACATGAACTGAAAAGGAAGAAAGAACTGTTGTCCTCGATGAAATGATTAAGTGTTTGGGACAGACTCTGAGCTATTAGAACTAAGAAGTAAATTTTACAAAAATGCTGGAAAAGAATTAATATATTCATTCAATATATTTTGCATATCAGGAACAAAGAAATAAATAAATGTTAAATGATATTTTTTAAAAGACAAAACAGAAAACTAGTTCTTCACTACTGTGTGTGAGAAGCACTTTTGCACACTAAAATCTCTAATTTTTTTGAGAATAATTAAAAGTCTGCATAAGGAGGTACTCCATGCTGCAATGAGAAGACTCGATCATGTGAACATGACCATCCTCCTAAATCAATCAATGTGCTCAGCTGTTCAGTCACATCCTGCTCTCTGTGACCCTATGGACTAGCCTGCCAGGCTCCTCTGCCCATGGAATTTCTGTACAAGGATGTTGGAGTGGGTTAGCATTTCCTACTCCAGGGGATCTTCCCGATCCACAGGTTGAACCCACATCTCCTTTGTCTCACGCATTGGCAGCTGTGTTCTTTACCACTGTGCCACCTGGGAGGCGCAAATCAATCAGTGTGTTTAATGCAACTTCAATAAAAAATTCCATGATAGTTTCGGGTGTGCGTAGAAATTGATACACTGAATCCGAAGTCTATATGGAAATGCAAAAGATCAAGAATAAATCTGGCTACTTACTAGAAGGAATAGGGCAAAACTGGACCCCTTGCAATTCTACATGAGAAATTTTATTATAAAACTATATTAATTGAGACAGTGTGGTATCAGTGCAAAGGTGGATAAACACACCCATGGAACCAAACACAGTCTATCAAGAAATGCACACATTTACCGTCCCCTGATCAAAGGCCTACTGCAGTGAAGTAGAAAAAAGCATAGGATTTTTGACGAATAATGCTTGGCAAACTGGATGTCTGTGAGGAAGTAAGCCTCACATTATATGCAAATATCAATTAGAGATTTTTAATGCTAAATATAAAAGGCTAAAACAATAAGGCTTTTGGAAAAAAGCATAGGAGGACATCTATATGACCTTAGAGCAGGTAAAGATCTTAAATTTGACATAAATATTGTTAAACCTAGAGGAAAAAGAATGGCTATATTTAAGCATCTGCAATGAGGAGCATCTGCACACTAGAGGAACCATGAGAAGTGAAAGTCAAGAAACAGATTGGAGAAAATTCTTGTAAAGCATATAACGCATGCACTTGTGTCTGGAACATAATGAAAAATACATACAAATTAACGATACAAAGGCAGGCAACTCGAAAGCAAATTAGGCCAAAGATTGAAGAGACACTTCATAAAAAGAAGCACTCCAATAATCAATAAAGCATACAAAAATCCACTGCTCTTCATTAGTCATCCTGAAGGTGCAAATTAAAGCACAATCCATCGCCAATAAGAATATAACCAAAATGCTCCAAATACGGACTACGGCAGGTTTTGACAAAGATGTGGATTAAATGAAACTCACGCGCTGTTAGTAGAGTATATAATTGGTCCTATTGCTGTATGAAGCCACTTGGAAGAACTCTCTACAGCTCAATAAATCTGTACCTTTTGCAGAGCAATTCCATTCCTGGGCCCGTACTGAACAGCATGTATGCACAGACTCTTCATGAGACATGGAGTTTATGGGGCACACTCACTGTAGTCTACAGTACAAGCTTCTCAAGTAGACTACATGCAGCGAGCTGAGGACACTCACTGGATGACATCTTTGCAGCAGGAACCTCGCCAATCTGCAGTGATGCTCAGAAATACAGATGTGCCTTCTAGTGAGCAAAACTAAGGCACAAGACTGTGTGCTACATGAGTCCACCAACACGAAGGCACAAAAGCAAAACTGTGGGCTTAGGACCAGCTCTCCCTGAGGGAGGCGTAGTCATCGTCAGGGGAACAAGGCAGGCTGTGGGACTAGCTGCATTCTGCTTCCTGGCCTTTGGTACTGGTTACACGCGTGTGCTCATCCACACACGTGTGAAAATCCACCAGCTGTTCTGCATTTCTGTGACGTGCCCCTCCTGTAGGAATGTTATCCTTCAGTGAAGTGAAGCGCTCGTTGCTCAGTCGTGTCCGACTCCTTGCGACCCCATGGACTGTAGCCCACCAGGCTTCTCTGTCCATGGAGTTCTCCAGGCAAGAATACTGGAGTGGGTTGCCATTCCCTTCGCCAGGGGATCTTCCTGACCCAGGGATCAAACCTGGGTCTCCCACAATGCAGGCAGTTTCTTTACTATAGAAAACATCAGGGAAGCCATACTTCAGAGAGGAGTTTACTTCAAACATGAACCCTCGTTTATCTTTGTTTTAATTAATTTATTTATTTAAATTGGAGGCTAAATACTTAACAATATTGTTGTGGTTTTTGCCATACATTGACATGAAACAGCCGTGGGTGTACATGTGTCCCCCATCCTGAACCCCCCCCCATCCCACCCCTCAGAGTCATCCCCGTGTACCAGCTTGAGTGCCCTGTTTCATGTATCGAACTTGGACTGGTGATCTGTTTCACATATGGTAATGTACATGTTTCAGTGCTATTCTCTCAAATCGTCTCACCCTCGCCTTCTTCCACAGGGTCCAAAAATCTGTTCTTTACATCTGTGTCTCTTTTGCTGTCTTGCATACAGGGTCGTCATTGCCATCTTCCTAAATTCCATATATATGTGTTAGTATACGGTATTGGTGTTTTTCTTTCTGGCTTACTTCACTCTGTATAATAGGCTCGTTTCATCCACCTCATTAGAACTAATTCAGACGTGTTCTTTTTAATAGCTAACTGACATTCCATTGCGTATATGTCCCACAGCTTTCTTACCCATTCATCTGCTGATGGACATCTAGGTTGCTTCCATGTCCTGGCTATTATAAACAGTGCTGTGATGAACATTGGGGTAATGTGTCTCTTTCCATTCTGGTTTCCTCAGTGTGTATGCCCAGCAGTGGGATTGCTGGGTCATATGGCAGTTCTATTTTCAGTTTTTAAAGGAATCTCCACACTCTTCTCCGTAGTGGCTGTACTAGTTTGCCTTCCCACCAACAGTGTAAGAGGGTTCCCTTTTCTCCACACCCTCTCCAGCATTTACTGCTTGTAGACTTTTGGATCGCAGCCATTCTGACTGGTGTGAAATGGTACCTCATCGTGGTTTTGATTTGCATTTCTCTGATAATGACTGATGTTGAACATCTTTTCATGTGTTTGTTAGCCATCTGTATGTCTTCTCTGGAGA
The DNA here is from genome assembly GCF_001704415.2 of Capra hircus. Classification (NCBI taxonomy): domain Eukaryota; kingdom Metazoa; phylum Chordata; class Mammalia; order Artiodactyla; family Bovidae; genus Capra; species Capra hircus. The sequence continues at coordinate 116,900,814 of NC_030812.1, forward strand.
AATGTCTGTTTAGTTCTTTGGCCCATTTTTTGATTGGGTCGTTTATTTTTCTGGTATTGAGCTGCATGAGCTGCTTGTATATTTTTGTGATTAATTCTTTGTCAGTTGCTTCATTTGCTATTATTTTCTCCCATTCTGAAGGCTGTCTTTTCACCTTGCTTATAGTTTCCTTCATTGTGCAAAAGCTTTTAAGTTTAATTAGGTCCTGTTTGTTTATTTTTGCTTTTATTTCCATTACTCTAGGAGGTGGATCACTGAGGATCCTGCTGTGATTTATGTCAGAGAGTGTTTTGCCCTTGTTCTCCTCTAGTTTTATAGTTTCTGGTCTTGCATTTAGACCTTTAATCCATTTTAAATCTATTTTTGTGTATGGTGTTAGGAAGTGTTCTAGTTTCATTCTTTTACAAGTGGTTGACCAGTTTTCCCAGCACCACTTGCTAAAGAGATTGTCTTTTCTCCGTTGTATATTCTTGCCTCCTTTGTCAAAGATAAGGTGTCCATAGGTGCCGGGAGCCAGCACGGGAGATCCCACCCATGACAAGGTCATGCGAAGGAGACTTGACAAGCAAGGCTTCAGGACTCGAGGGACTCCCTGGGCCGATCCCACCCATGATGAGGTCATGTGGAGAGACCTGACGAGCAAGGCGGATCAGGACTCGAGGGACCCCCTGGACCTGCTCGAGCATCTACCCAAAAGTAGAATCTGTCTTACTATTTTATGCCTTTCACCAACTCTTCTGATGTTAAAAGGGGGCTATCCTTGACCAACTTTTTCTGGAAAAAATTAACTTAGGGCTCTAGTTGATAAATCTCCTGGACATGAAAAGAGTATTTCAATTCAAACCCCTTGTTGGCATTTTAGCTTACCTGGCAGGTTTATCCAGACTCTAGCAACATTGTTGAGCCAATGCTTGCTGCCAAATTCCCACATCCCTTATCCACTGTGTTCCTGGGAGTGCATATAGTTGGGGTGTAGAAGAAACAAGTAATAGCCTTAGCATTAGCAACATTAGACTTTGAGTTAATAAGTCCTTTCTTTGCTGTAACCCACTGAATCTTTGCTCCATAAAAATGTAACTCTGTACTTTAAGGGTGATGCAGGCTAAGGAATTTAAGAAAACACATTTCAAGGGAAAGTAAGTGTTTTAGCTGACCAACCTTTATCAAAAACGGGTCATAAAATGATAACAGGCCTCCGGGCCAGAAGATAATGTACAAAAAATAGACCCTTGTTTATGAAACGGTATGCAGGAAGAAACCTGGTATCAATAAAAGTTAATACTGAAGGACTGTTGAGCTGACTCTGCATTCTTCACTTTGCTCAATGTACAACTCAGGGTATAAAAGCTCCCTCTGAAAATAAAGTGGCGGGCCTCGCTCACCGAAGCTTGGCCTCCCCGTGTCGTTCTTCCTCTCTTTTTCTTCAGGTTGATCCCCTGGAGCGCAGAGGCCTTCTGAGTTCACTTTCCTGCCCAGGCTTCTAAGACCCTCTCGAGAAGGTGCTCTGCGCCTTCACCCCATCGAGAGGGCGCCTGTGGCCTCTGTGAACAGAGCAAGTCCTGTGCAGGGGCTTTATTGGCTTTCTGTGTAAACCGAGGAATATCAACCACTTTCTCTCCTCTATTTTCTTAGCTGTAACATCCTTTGTCCCTCTCTATATATCTCTATATCTCTAAATCTCAGTCGCCGACGCCATCACCCTGAGGATACCCTGGATCCAACCGGGGCTGGACCCCGGTACATAGGAGCATGGATTTATCTCTGGGCTTTCTATTTTGTTCCATTGATCTATATTTCTGTCTTTGTGCCAGCACCATACTGTCTTGATGACTGTAGCTTTGTAGTATAGTCTGAAGTCAGGCAGGTTAATCCTTCCAGTTCCATTCTTCTTTCCCAAAATTGCTTTGGCTATTTGAGGTTTTCTGTATTCCCACACAAATTGTGAAATTATTTGTTCTAGTTCTGTGAAAAAATGCCACCGGTAGCTTAATAAGGCTTGCTACATCTGAACCATCACGGAAGCCATACTTCAGAGAGGAGTTTACTTAAAAATATGAACCCTCACTTATGGTTTAAAAAGTCTTTTTACTAAATAAGAAAATGACAAGAGAATCTTATCTGGAAAATAATGACATTACGATAAACCAATCAAAAGACAGAAATATGTAGAAAGAAATCATCCTACAGAGGGGCATCTTAGAAACGGTTCTTTCAAAATCAAGAATGAGGATAAAAGTCAGCTGTCAGGACCGTGTTTAAATTAATTTTTCTTGGCGTAGAGTTGCTTCACAGGGCTCTGTTAGTTTCTGCTGTTGAGTAAAACGAATCAGCCATGCCTATACAAGCATCCCTCCCTTTTGGGTTCCCTTCCCATTCAGGTCACCACAGCGCATTGAATAGAGTTCTCTGTGCTCTTCAGGACATTCTCATTAGTTACCTATTTTATACATAGTATCAGAACCTTTGTTAACTCTGTGCTGAAGTTTCTAATCAGCCCAAATACCAATAAACAACAACACCAACAAAGAAATTTACAAAAATAAGAACATAAAAAATGAAAGAAACTACTAAAATCATTATTAATTTCAGAGTAAACAACTGTTAGCACAGAAATCTATTTAATCGATAGAAGGATTCTTAGCGATTATAGAAAAGATTTGCAAAGAACATTAAGCAAAAACTAAGGAAATATGAATCTACTATATTTGGTTAATAATAATGTATCAATGGTGGGGGGCAGCCTCCGGTGGCTCAGCACTAAAGAATCTGCCTGCCAATGCAGGAAGCGCAAGAGACATAAACTCGATCCCTGAGTCGGGAAGACACCCTGGAGGAGAAAATGGCAAACACTCCAGTCCTCTTGCCTGGAGAATCCCATGGACAGAGGACACTGGAGGGTTACAGTTTATGGGATTGCCAAGAGTTGGAGGTGACTCAACCACTGAGCACAAAGTGACAATATCAGTTTATTAAATCTAAAACTATACCATGCTAGTGTATTTAATAATGTCAAAAAACAAAGCTTTAAAATTTCTCACAGGAAATAGGAGTAAGGAAAAGTGGAATAAGGACCGATTTATTAAATAAGACACATCAGATGCATTAACTGAAACTTTAAATGAAGACATTTGGGTATATTTCAACTCAAAAATTTTGTTTATTAAAATAAACATAAGGAAAATAAGAAAGTGAGCCACAATTTGGGAGAAGAAGTTTGGAAAACATAGAAATAACCAGTTGATAACAGAAATGCATGAAGAAGTCTTTTTTTATTTCAATGCCAGAAACAAAATGTCCCGATGCAGCAGTGGGTCAACATTAAGGAATGGATGTTTTATCCAAGAGCAAACACGTAGAACCAATAAATATATGAACACTTTGCCATCATGAGCAAACAGAGAAATACAGCTGAAGCCTGCATTCTACACAGTGTCTGACTGACGATAATTTTTAAAGCCTGAAATGACATAATTGGAAGACTTGGATGCACAGGATGATTTCTGCTCTGCTTGTAATTGTTGCGATCTCTTGTGCAAAGAGCTTGGGATTGTATTTTAAAGCTGAAGGTTGATATAGTCTTGGCCCCTCTATATTCTACTTTGGGGTGTTTATCCAAGTGACACTCTCACATGCCTGCACCAAATGCACTGAAAAACATCCCTGCAATCTCACGACAGCCATGCTGGACACGGACTGATGGGTGTTACTAGGTGGGCAGACAAGGAGATCGTCTGTAACTGTCAGAACGCGTGGATCATGGTCACATGAGAGATAGTGACGAACACGGGAAATAAGACGAGCAAGGTGTTTAGATTATGATGATGACACACGTGCTTTAAAATGAAGATGGAAAAAGCTAGGAAAATTGAGCACATGCTCCTATTGGGAACCTTAAAAGTAAAGGGATGGACGCACCTTTTCTGTAAGTTTAAGCGCTCCAAACCTGAAAGTTTATTCAAACCAAAACAGGGCCGCACAGCTTAGGGGTAAATTACGCACCCCCAGGGAAGCGTGTGCGGACTGACGGCCTGGGTGTCCACGGCCCCAGTTTGGCCCTAAGGATGCAGGATGATAGCACTGACCAGCAGTCACCCTGTGAGGCTGGGAGAGGGGAGAGAGGAGCCGAGCTTGTAGAAAAGAGGGGAGGGATGAGAAGGCTGGAACAAACTGCCGACAGGCATGGCCCTGCTCCCAAGGCCCTTCTCCAGGGAGATTCTCGCAGCTGGACGTTCCCGGAGCGACCCTCCCCTCTTTAAGTTGTCTGAGAAAACCTCTCTCATTAACAAGTAGAGACAATCAACAGAGAACCAGCATCGCCTGTGTGCAAAGACTGAAAAATAAGCCTGTAGACAAGAAGACGCAGGCTAAAAATATTCACCAAAAAAAAAAAAAAAAAAGTAAAGAGGCTAAACATTTAACCAAGCACATCACCACAAAGAGAAGAAAAACAACGATGAACAAAACGAAGGGATTCTTCTAAAGAAACAGTGGCGGGGGGGGGGAGGGGGCTATAATAACCAGAGATGCTGCAACAGAAGATGGCCCGGCAGAGCTCAGAACAGACAGTGAAGGCAAAGATGAACATGACAGAAATGGAGAGAGGGCTAAATTCCACGTAGAGGCGGCCGCACAGGCCGTGTCTCCGCTTCTAACCTCCGAACAAGCCTCCCACCAGGCCTGGCTTAGCTCTCTGCTCAGTGGCTAGAATCCCTTCCTGCGCCCCCTCCCCCATCCCTGTGGTCTGTCCCCCATGATGCGCTCAGGGCACAGGAACCAGCTGCAGAGAGACGGACATCTGGGTGCAAACTGGCACCTACATCCAAGTTCATGAACCTCGGGCTGACGCCCACCCTCCCCCAGATGTCTTCATCCCAGACTGGGTGCTCAGCTCTGCATTCATCCCAATCAGTTCACCCTCCCATAGGGTGAATTTCCATCACCTCCTTCTCCTTAAACATTTAATATTATCCAAAGTGCCTCACCCCATCTTAGGACCTCATTTATTTCACACTCAAAACACAGAAATGATCCTAAGAACCTCTCCCCACCACCGAGAAGCTAAGCGTCCCTCCCCAGCGGCCCTGGGCCAGAGACCTGGCCCCAGCGCTGCGTCTGCACATCTCCAGGCAACGCCCCCACCACCTGTGCCCCTGCCCCTGACCCCCGTCCCCTTCCGAGGACTTCACATCATCGCCTCCAGCATGGCTAGTGTTCCCTTCTCTTCCGGATATTCCCTTCTCTTCCGGATATTCCCTCATTGGAGCAAACGTTCTCTAAATGACTCTTTGAAAAAAATCATTTCATGTCACGTTTCTTGGCAGGTTCTGACCCATTTCTTTGCTCCTCTTCATGGCAAAATTCTTTACAAGAGTCCTTTCTCTGCCTTCTCTCCTGACAGTCTCCTTTGAACACTCTGCTCAATCACATTTTAAAACAGAAACAGCATCTGTATTGCTGCATCCAACAGCGACTGCCCTCGACCCGGCAGAGCCTGATGGCACCCACCACACCCTCCCTAACACGGCTCCTGCTCTTGGGTCCAGGGCACCTGGCCAGCTGGACCCCACCCCCACCTCCTTGGCCAGCCCTTCCCACCCTTCGTGGACCCTCCTCCTCATCACAGCCGTTCGCTCTGGCTTCTCTGGGGTCCCCTCCCCAGGCCCCCTTTCTCCTCTGTTCCTGCCGTCCTAGGAGACCTCTGAAATCCAGTCCTGGGTTTCTGTCACCCATCCCCCCTCATCTTTAAGCTCAGGAACTGTGCACACAAATGTCCACCCCACATCCCCGCTTGTTGTCTACGAGTTTCTAAAATTCAGCACACCCAAGGGTAAAATTCTTGTCTCTCCTCCTTTAAGATCTCCCTTGCTCCTTCTCACTCAGTGAGCATCCAAAATTCACCAAACTGCGGAGGCAAAGCCTTAAAGTCACCCATGACTCCCCTCCCCTTTCTAACCCCATAACTCATCAGCATCTAGACGGAAACCCCAGCTGCCCCTGACTCTGAGTCATTCTCATCACTTATTGCAGGGGCTGTACCTCCATTTTGGTCTCTTCTCTACCCAGTGTAAATATATCATATCCCCCTCCTAGCTGAAGCCTAGTTAGGGTTTCTTTGTATTTAGAACAAAGTCCTTAGCCCTCTCCTGGCCTAAGACCCCACACAGTCTCCCCCAGGGTCCAGAATTTCAGGAGCCATGCTGGTTTTAAAGATGGAAACACAGACATTTGTCTCAGATGGGCTGGGATATCAGTGTTTCAATCTTAACAAAACTACGACTGAAGTTGAACAATTTATATCTCGAGATGAAGATCAATGACTTAATCATTCAATCTAAGCAAAATCACTGAACAGAGTGTCGTCTGCAAGTCTGGGGGGTGGGGGGGGCTGGAGAAGCACATAGATACATATGTTGTAAGCAGCACCGTAACGTTTCTATCTCCATAAAGCCCTTTCCAAAGGCCAAAAGCTTTCTGAAGAATTGGAATACAAACAAGACAGATTGAAATGGATACGGGACCGCGGAGAACGTCCATCTATACAGGAGAGAGACGGAGAAGACACAGATGAACGGGGAGTATCATACCATCAATAACAAGATAAAGGCATCATGGCAGCAGTAACGAGATTCCAGTCTTTGAAAAAAAATCCCTCGTCAAAATAGGCTCAGGATTATCAAATGACAAATGAGTTATTTACAGATTAGAAAGTTCAAAAAAAAAAAAAAAAGCCTAACCCGAGTTACCTTATAGCTATCTCCTCACTCCTGAGTCAGAAAGAGGTTTTCAACAGATAAAAATATTTTCACCAAAAATGTGTGAAGCAACTCGATATTCAGCCGTCACGAAATCAACATTAAGTAGTGTTTCATATGATTGTGTCCTAAAGAAATAGATAGATTTTTAATTTGTGATTATTTTTATCCTATGCAGTGTTTATTTTACTTCTAATACTTTAATCTTATTAATTTTTCTCCCAATCATTCATAGAACAGCCATGCGTACTTAACTACATTCAAAAAAATATTTTATATATCAGTTTATTTTTTAAAATATGCTTTATCATTTTGGGTATATATCATTCAGCTTCATCTCCCCCCCCCCCCTTTGGTGAATTTTGAACACTCAGAGTATCTGCATTTTAGTGAAAGTGAAGTCACTCAGTCGTGTTTGACTCTTTGTGACCCCATGGACTGTAGCCTACAGGCTCCTCTGTCCATGGGATTCTCCAGGCAAGAATACTGGAGTGGGCTGCCATTTCCTTCTCCAGGGGATCTTCCCAACCCGAGGATCGAACCTGGGTCTCCTGCATTGCAGGCAGGCCCTTTACCATCCGAGCCACCGGGGAAGCCCGACTGCCTGCACTTGGACTCTGCGTAAAATACTCAGGCGACAGCATTGTTCCTTCACTGCGGCCCGCTCGCTGGACGCCCCAGCCCCGCTGGTCGCCTGTCTGCAGCTCACTGTGCCCCACGGTCGCTTCTTGGCTGCCGGCTCCTGCTCCACGTGGGGCCTGGCCTGTGTCCCTGGGGTGCTCGGGTGTCTTCTCAGCTCAGGCCTTTACTGCCTCTATTCACCCCAGAGGAGCTTTCCTGCCCATCCCTCCTGGGGAGGCTGCATCTGTTCACCCCAGAGGAGCTTTTCTGCCCGTCCTTCCCGGGGAGGCTGCATCGAATCACCCCAGAGGAGCTTTCCTGCCCGTCCTTCCCGGGGAGGCTGCATCAAATCACCCCAGAGGAGCTTTCCTGCCCGTCCTTCCCAGGGAGGCTGCATCGAATCACCCCAGAGGAGCTTTCCTGCCCGTCCCTCCCAGGGAGGCTGCATCGAATCACCCCAGAGGAGCTTTCCTGCCTGTCCTTCCCGGGGAGGCTGCATCGAATCACCCCAGAGGAGCTTTCCTGCCCGTCCTTCCCGGGGAGGCTGCATCGAATCACCCCAGAGGAGCTTTCCTGCCCGTCCTTCCCGGGGAGGCTCCTTGTCACCCTCCTTGCTGGCACCCCATTTCTCTCGTCTTAATGGGATGAAGCGACCTGAGTTTAAATAATGTATTTGCTGCTCATGATCTGCCTCCATGGTTAAAATTAATCACCATAAATGCAGGTAGGTTGTTAGGGTGGTGACAGAACAGTACCTGGCACGGAGTGAAATTCAATATGCGTTCCTTAAATAAATGAATGAGTATCGCCCAGTTTAGGGGCATGGGGAGGGGGCACAATGAGATGGAAAAACCAGGACTCAGAGATGGAGAGAAAATCAGAAAATTGGAGGGCAGAAAAAAAAAAAAGTGAATTCCAACGTACAGATAAGTGGTGTCCCTTAAAAAAGAATCCCAATAATGGATTTGAAAAGGTAAAGAAATAATCCAAATGTTATTTCAGACATTACAGGAATCTTTAATCCGTCCATTAAAAGGACACCTCAAAATCTGAGAAAAATTGATGCTGAGCAAATCATCACTGAATCATTTCACAATAAAATTCACTGAATTTAAAATAAATAATTTTTGAACATGCATGCTGAAAGATTGATTCATCTAAAGAGGGAGAGATATTTAAGACTTCTCAACTATAATATTCAACCCAGTGAAAATATATTCCTCAAAAAAAAAAGAGGCCAAGACCCTATTGCTTTTATGAAAATAGCAACAACGGACACCCAGTCTCAGCCCCCAGGACCCATGCCCACGTGACATGCAGCAGAATAAGTTTTTCAGATTGTGGTAAAGAACTGCTTGTTAATGAATTATGATAGGTCACCGGTAACTACAGGAAAATAAAATCACCAGATCTCTGCTATGATATGAGTACACAGGTGATTTAAACACTCAAACGTAAATGACAAGCGTTAAACACCTGTAAGAAAACATAAGAGAATTTCCGGAAGAGGTTTTAAAAAATAATAACAAGTAAGCATACATTTACAATGAGCACATTGCAAGTTAACAACACCGCAATTAAAAATGAAAATAACAGTGCAAATCATAAAAGCATATAAATTCTTTTGAAAAGTTACCATAAAAGGAGGGAAAATTCAGTCCACAAAACTTATCAGCAATTCATGTAATTGATAAATAAACAAAATCCAAAATATAAAATGAAAATCTTTTAAACAATCAATAGTTTAAAAAATACCAATTGGAAAAATATGTGAATAAGCATTTTATAGAAGAAGAAATGAAAAGGATAGCCGGCACATTAACCAACAACATGCCTGATTAACAATCAGAGAAATGAGAATTTAAAATGATGCGTGTTTTAAGCCAAAAAGATTGACATAATTTCGACATTTGTAGACAAATGTATGAAATAATAGCATTGCTTAAATACCGTTTGTTACAAATACTTTAGTAACGAAAAAAATTAGATTTTATCTTACAAAAAGTAAACATATTCATAACCTATGACTCAATGAAGCCATTGTAATCACACACGCCTGAACCAAAAAGAAATAATCAGAACAAAAAAATGTACATGAGCACAGCAGGAAACATAAAGTGTTCGCCGCGGCACGGCTTGCAATGCATAGAACTTGAAAACAATCCCAATGTCAACAGGCAGTGGATGAATAAACGTGAGGAAGAGTCTGCACTACATAACCAGAACGGCGCAGAAAGCACAGTCACGCCCATCTATTGCATGAATCTTGGACCTTCACGCCGTCGAGCGATGAAAGAAACGCGCAGAAGACTGCAGAGACACTGGTACCGTTGGCATGAAGCTCACAAGCAAGAAAAGAAAGCAATCCGCAGCTTAGGGAGACACGCTGATTAGGGGAAATGAGTAAAGAAAGTGGAAGGCTAGTGAAGCCAGGCCCAGAGGCTTGGGTTCCTTGGAGGGTGGAGCTGGGTGAGGGGGAGGTGCAATGGGGAGTGTTAGGCCTGCCGTACTCTGTTTCCAAGAAGGGATGCGAGCGCTCAGGTGCTGCTTTCATTATTAACATTTATAGCAGGGCTTATCTTGCATAAAGATTCATGTACGCGTGTCTCTGTGTGCTCAGTCACTCAGCCGTGTCCGACTCTGCCATCCTATGGCCTGTAGCCCACCAGGCTCCTTTGCCCGTGAGATTTTCTAGGCAGGAATACTGGGGTGGGTTGCCATTTCCTTCTCCAGGGGATCTTCCCGACCCGGGGATCGAACCCATCTCTCCTGCATTGGCAGGTGAATTCTTTACCACTGGGACAACTGGGAAGCCTATATGTGGACATGAGTTTGAGCAAACTCTGGGAGATAGTGAAGGACAGTCAGGCCTGGCATGTTGCAGTCTGTGGGTTCACAAAGAGCTGGACATGAGTTACATACAAACTGCTCCTAGAACACTGCTCGTTTCACCATATGTACTCATGAATGCACGTTGGGTGGATGAATGTTATGAATGATTACACATTTTCTCAGGATGACCTCCAGAAATCCAGGGGGTAGACCACGGGAGGCCTGTGATCCAGGAAACTGGGGACCCATCACGAGAGCAAGCTGAAGACATCTCGGAGGACCCCGGAAAGCCCAACTTCAGAAGGGGTGATGTGTGGGGCCAGACATGAAATGCACGCGTGGAAACTGGTATCTGCCTCTGCCGTCATGGTGGTGGGCTACAGCTCTCTGAGGGGGTCTCTGGAAGGATTCCTGGTCATACTTAGTACCACGAGGGAATCGGCAAGGAAAATAACACTTGCTGCCACCGAGAACCCGTCATGGCCCGTCGTATGCTGACGTGATCGTTACGACCCAGGTACTGGAGGGTGACTGGACCCCCGTGGTGGGCCACCAATGGTGCTGAGCAGACAGGGGGCTGGGAAGCACGAGTCTAGAGCGGGGAGGAAGACAGGGAGCAGGAGGCTGGCAGAGCCTCATCTTCCAACGTTTGCTACATCAGACTTGAGGGCTTCCCTCATAGCTCAGTCGGTACAGAAGCCACCTGCCAATGCGGAGGTGTAAGAGACCCAAGTTCTATTGCTGGGTCGGGACGCTCTCCTGGAGGAGGAAACAGCAACCTGCTCCAGTATTCTTGCCTGGAGAATCCCATGGACAGAGGAGCCTGGCGGGCTATCGTCCATGGGGTAGCAAACTCAGGCACAACTTAGCAACTAAACCACTGCATCAGGCTTGAAAAAGAGAAAAAGCAAGGGGGAAGGGTTAGAGCAGGCTTAGTGGTTTGGGTAGTCAGTGTTCTGATAACAGCATCTCATTAACCACACACACTCATTTCTTTATCTTAAAACTTAAAACTTTCAGCTACATAACTCAGGAAAACAAAAGCAAAAGGGAAAAAAATTTCCAAAATATCACCAGAGGAAAATATAAATATATACATATATGTAATAGATATACTTCATCATCCAAAAAAGTAGTGTATTGCTGGGGCAGTCTTACCCTGTTGCAAACTACCTGGCAGGCTGTAACATACCTCACCCTGTAATGAGATTTTACCTGAATTTATTACAAAATTAATGGTGACCCTTTAATGAAAAAGTGCTCAGACCTTGGTACAACCTAGCTAGCTAACGACAAAGGTGTCTCCTAACATTTTAACAGCCACTTTATCACTTACGAAATCCTTCCCAACATCATGTCATTTTATTCTCAAATGCTGCTTTTTAAGTTATTTTCATGTTGCCCATATTTGGATTTCTCCCAAAATCAAAAGAAAAGTATCACACAATCCTCAGACAAGTTCTTGATGTGAATACAGGAACACAAAGCTTTGCTATTTATATTACTTCTCTTGAGTTTATCTTCCATTTTCTCCCAAACGTTGTTTCTGACTCTTGAACAGTAATGAGTCTCAGCGTTTTTCTCCCAGAAACGTTCTTCCTAAAACCATGCTGCCTTGTCCTGTTGTCTCCCTCCACGCTAATAAAATGCTGTGTGCTCTCCCCAGCTTGATCACTGTTCCTGTAACCCTAATTGGCTCCAAAAGCCTTCTTTAGGGCACAAAAGGTTCCTTTCCTCTGAATCAGTCTCTCTTGCTGTTTAAACAGCCCAGGAGCACAGAAGAAAAATACACACCAATCTCACTTATCAATATAGATATAAAAACGTGACCTTTGCATAAAGCTTTTAAAAAAAGTCTTTTGTCTACCATGTCCTATTCTGAATCCAAAAATCTTTTCTTATGGAACATTCTATTCCCACCTTTCATTTTCCAGTATGAGCAGGTGAATTTTGGAGTTCACTTTCAAATTGTTCAGTCTGCTTAAAGATAAAGTCCAGACTCATCACTGACCGGGAGTCTCCACCCCTTGATTCAGGACCTGGCCGCTCACTCATGTATAAATGAGCCCAGAGTTCCTCGTGGCTATCCAGAGGTCCCGTGGAGAGAATGAGACAAAGTCTGCTGATAAAAACCACACATAACTCATACCCAGGAAATTACCACCAGAAACTGCCTGCTCAGACTCACTGTTTCCAGACACAAATTCCCAAAGCTCCCATGTCGAATTTCTCTGCTCACAGATTTATTTGCACTCTAAGAATGCTGATATCTCTTTTCCTGTCTAAGTGATGCTAAAATTTTCACCAGCCCATCTTCTATTTTCACATTTCCATAATTTAATATCTCTATTCTCATTTATGTAATTTTTCTCATGATTTTCTGTCTTTCATATGTATGTGGGTGTGTTACATCATTTTGACGTGTCAAAAATTCATATTTAAAAAGTATAGACAGATAAAATTAAAGAAAGTATTCTATTTATATTAGAAGAATAAAATTCCAAAAGTGTGTAGGGATAAACCCAAATAGAGATGTGCAAAATTATGCAAAGAAAAAAAAAATTATGCAAAGAAGAGTGTTAAACAATGCTACAGGATTCACCCAGAGACTATTGGAGCAAATGGAAAGTCACCTGATGACCTTGGAGAAGCAGCCTAGATGCACCCAGATGTCTGGGAAATACAGGATCTTCCTGAGGAATACGTGAGTTTAAAGTGATCTCACAAATGTACACTATTCCAGTCATGGTTGCATACTCATTTATATCTCCAGTGCTGTGAGTGTGGAGTGTGTATAACACACACACAAGCTTGTCCCTGGTGGTTCAGATGGGAAACAATCCACCTGCAACGCAAGAGACTTGGATTCAGTCCCTGAGTTGGGAAGCTCCCCTGGAGAAGGAAATGGCAGCCCACTCCAGTATTCTTGCCTGGAGGATCCCACAGACAGAGGAGCCTGGTGGGCTACAGGCCCTGTGGTTGCAAAGAGTCAGTCACTACTGAGAGACTCACACACACACATACATACACATACATAATATGTATAATAAACACGTAATCTCAAGTTGAACTATTTGCATAAACTAGCAAGAATATGTAAGAGAGACATGGTTTTAAAAAGAGTCAGAATTTGCACTACTTACCAGCTATCATAACATAAATCTACGCTAATTAACGCAATGCGGCACTGGACTATAAATAGATCGATCAGTGCAGTGAAGTGCACTGCAGAAGTTCACCAAGTGCACAAAGGAGATTAACACACGATAAGAGCATCCTTTCAAAGCAGTGGGGGAAATGGACAATTCCATAAACACATGGAGATAAGCATGGCGACTTGTGAAGAGAAAGTCATCAGATGAGACTTCACCTTGGGACTCACATCAAGTAAGTTCTCAGTGGATTGCTTAAAGATGTAAAAGAAAGAAAGCTAGAAGGGAGGGGAAGAAGGAAGAAAGGAAAGAAGAAGGGAGGGAAGGGAGGAGGGAGGAGGGAAGGGAGGAGGGAGGAGGGAGGGGAGGAGGGAAAGAGGGAGGGGAGGAGGGAAGAGGGAACAGGGAAGGGAGGAGGGAAGAGGGAACAGGGAAGGGAGGAGGGAGGAGGGAACAGGGAAGGGAGGAGGGAGGAGGGAACAGGGAAGGGAGGAGGGAGGAGGGAACAAGGAAGGGAGGAGGGAGGAGGGAACAGGGAAGGGAGGAGGGAGGAGGGAACAGGGAAGGGAGGAGGGAGGAGGGAACAGGGAAGGGAGGAGGGAGGAGGGAACAGGGAAGGGAGGAGGGAGGAGGGAACAGGGAAGGGAGGAGGGAACAGGGAAGGGAGGAGGGAGGAGGGAACAGGGAAGGGAGGAGGGAACAGGGAAGGGAGGAGGGAGGAGGGAAGGGAGGAGGGAAAGAGGGAGGGAGGAGGGAGGAGGGAACAGGGAAGGGAGGGGGGAAAGGCGGGGAGGGAGGGAGGGAAGTGTGGCTGACGGAGGCCTCCCCGGGCCCTGCTCCAGGCTGTGCACACCTACCCGGCTGCTGCAGACCTGGGTGCCAAGGGTTCCCACTGACTTCCCTAGAGGCTCCCTCTGTCTGTAGGGACCCAGGGTGCCTGGGAGCCACCTGCAGCCAACGCCCTTTGGGGACGGATGGTGCACTCTCTTTGCCCTGGAGCGAGGGAGAAGCGCATGCTGCCAGCTCCATTCCAGAGCTGCCTGGGGAGCCTGGTGGAGACCAGACCCCCTGAAAGCAGGACTCCACGGGCCTCTCCCGCACTGTCCAGACCACACTCGCAGGCAGCAAGTCCCAAACGACGCCCGCCCTCCACACAGTCACTCACCAGTAATCGCCAGATGCAAGGCTGCTCCCGGTTACCCGAGTGAACACAGGTCTCTGAAAAGCGTGGGCACGTTAGGAAATGATTTGAGAGTCCGGGAGCCCTCTCTAAGAGACTACCACTAACAGTAAAAGCCAGAAGAACACACGATGAGCCCCACAGACACTGTTATGTTCTAAACAGTATGGCAAAAGATACAAAGAAAGAAAATAGACATAAAACAAAAAAGCGTAGACATACGTTTCTATGTGAAGATGCATGTCTATATTCTTTACAATGGGAAAATTTCCTTAAAATGTAAAGACAGTTATCAAGTCATTAAGAAAAACACTAACTCAATAAACAGTAAAAAGACATGAGTGAAGATCTGGCCAAAAAAGGAGATGCAAATGTTGCTGAAGCAAAAGAAGGGATTCTCAGTTCATCACAAAAGACTAGAAAAAGTGAAGCTACAGTAAGATATTGTTTTCAACTCAGCAGGTTGGAAAAGCAAAAATTATAAATAAATAAACCAAAAACCCCACTGATGTCTCCGTAAGTTGGCAGGGTGCTGGTAGACAGTCACACTTATAAATCACCAAGGGGAGTGTAAAATTTTCCAACCACTTCAATAGTCTGGCAACACTCGTGAAATTACTGAGGTTTCTCCCTTTGACTCAGCAGTTCTGCTTCTAGGAATTTATTGTACAAACATTCTTACACATGTGCCAAATAATATATGACCAGGGTATTCATGGCGGCAGGATTCACAGTAGAAAAAGGCCAGGAATCAAAGGGAATGTCTGTGAACAGAGGCGGCTGGGGTCCCACAAGGAGACGCTCTCCAGTCTTTAATCTGTAAAAATAAAAAAAAATAATACAAAGCAAAGGCAGAGTACCGTATTTACTGAAGAGCAAACTCTCTCCAGTAAGTTCTGGGGGCAGAGGGGGTGCAGGGCAGCGCGCTGCGAGGCATCAGTGCTGAAGCCGAGAGGATGCCCGCGACTCCATGGCAGCACACAGGGGTCACAGCACGGGTGCCCGCTGAGCTGGTGCCCACCGTCTCCCCGGGCTGGGTCTGGAGGCTGGAACAGTGCTGGGGGGGATCCGCATCTGACCGGAGTGGACTCCTCTGAGCGAAGGACCGGGGCTCTTTCTCCTGGCAGGTGGGGGAGTGCTCTCCCAGGTTACCTGCACGACCCCCTTGGGAACCCCCGCTGGTCGGCCCGGCTCCCTCCCGCTCACCCCTCTCCACCCTCCTCACGGGCTGCGGGTCCTGGCATCCTGCTGCCCTCTGCTCGCTCATGACGGTGACAGCTCTCGCTCAGTGCCCACTTGGCACGCCAGGCCTGGCAGCCGTAGCTTTACCATCATCAGCACTGTCTCCATTTAGTCCTTCAGCAGTCGCCTGCTTGTGCAGATGGGCGAATCTGGCTCAGAGAGACGAACCGACTGACCCAAAGTCCCAGGAGAGCACGTGGCCTGCATCGAGCTCTGCCCGGTCGTCCTGGCCGCCAGGGTCAGGGTCATGCAGGAGGCGGTCCTCCACCCTCAGGGCGGTGGACTGGCTTTTAGCCGACCAGCCTAATGGGAGCAGCCTGCAGCCATTTCTACATCTGCAGTTGGGTCCCTGTCACAGCGGGAAAGCCCCAGGCCTGGGGAGGGTCCCTCCGGTTCCAGGAGTGGAAGCCAACAGCTCAGAGACTAGTAAAGGCCAGAGCACGGAGACAGGCATCAGGCTGGTTCATCCTGAGAGCTGGAGAGGGCGGGGAAGCTGCAAGTTGGGTCCTGGAGCCCACCAGGACCTCCATCTCCAGGGCTCTGGGCAGGCAGGGAAGCATCAAGCTGACTGCAGGTGGCCGACTTCACCCACCCCCGGCTTACTCGGGCCCGGGAGGCCAGAGGGAGCCAGAGGAGGTGGCTGGAATGCGTGTGAGGCCCCCCGGACCTGGCCTGTGCTGTGAGCATTTTCATGATAAGTTAAGGCCAGCGCGGCTGTGGTGCAGAGCGACCGAGGCAGGAGAGACATTCGGGTGAAGCCGGGCTGCCTCTCCTGTAGATCCTCAGCCCCTAAGAGCCCCGGGCCCACTCTGACACACGTGTGCACACACTCCATCCTGATCGTGGGTGGGGAGGCCTGCCCTGGGACCGGGGACCCTGAGCAGGGATAGAGAAGGCCCGCATCCGCATCTCCCCAGGACGTCCCTGGGGAGTCCCAGTGTCAGCCACGTGCCCCGGGGCGGCTACACCCCAGAGGCCAGAACAGGCATGCGGAGGTAAGAGGCTGGCTCTGAGGCTGCGGGTCTGTGTGACCTTGAGAGGCTCAGGTCACCTGCCCACCCAGAAGACAGAGTCGGCCCACGCAGGCCAGGAGCAGGGCGCTCTGCTGAGGCTCTCGCCCAGTTTGCCCCTAGGGAGGCCTAGCCAGGGGACGAAGGGCCTGGCTTGGAGGTCAGCTCCCAGGCCACTGCCTGCTGCCCTGCAGGGAGGCTCTGATGCGGGCCAGCCTCCCTCCCCACTCTGGACAGCAGCACCATCTGCAAAGCCACAGCTGGACTTCTGACAAAGCATCTTTCCTCTGACCCACCGCTCTGCGGGGCAAGCCGATCTGTTTTCAGACTGGGTGCATTTCCACGCAGGGCAGGGTCCTGGCTGCTGCTGTAAGGGCCCAGAGGGAGGCTCTGGGGCTGTGTTGGGCCCAAGAGCCTCCCCGTGGCTGTCTCTCTGCTGCTCTGAGACTCGGGGCACATGCAGGGGCCTCTATCTCCGCCACCCCTGAGTGCTGCCCTCTCCAGTCCTGCAGTCTTCCTCGGGAGGCTGGAGCTCTTTGGGATGGTTGTGGCCGATGCCAGCAAGGCCCTGCATGGGAGCAAGTCCGCCTGGACTCCGTGCACAGGCCGCGCCACAGAGGCCTGGAGACTGCACGCCTGAACCGCCTCCAGCCGCGGCTGCAGAGAGAGGGCACGGGTCTGCCCTGACAAGCCTGCAGCGGCCGTGCATGGTCACAGAGGCCTCCAACCCGTGAGGGAGACTGGCGGCCTCGCCCCACGTGCGCCTCGGGAGACCCGGAGGAATTGCAAAGTCCCGGCTCCCTGACAGCCTCCCCGGCACTGCCAGCAGCCACTTCTGACTCTCGTCCCCCTCTGTGCGCTCTTCAGCTGGGAGACCCGCATATAACACAGTGGCGGGAACCCGTGTCAGCGAGGAGACTGTCCCGCCTCCAAGCGCCCGCTCCTTCCCCCCGGCCAGCTGAAGTCTTTCCGGTGCAGACTAGTGCGTGGAGCACGTGGAGCACGCCGGGAGCCCAGGGAGCCTGCAATCGACGTCCACGATTCAGCCCAAGAGCAAAAGCAAAACCAAAGAGCGGCTGTTTAACCCATCCAGAGGAATACAGGGCATCGCCAGGAGGGCAACGCGGCCTGGAAGTCAGGGCAGGGTCGGGAGGGCCGGGGCAATCCGGTCCTCGTGAGGATCCACGGCGCCCCCTAAGGCACACCCCGGCCCCAGGTGCAGCCCTCTGGGCACCACCGACCTAGGACCCTTAGACTGCAGGACCAGGGGCCGGGCTCAAGCCTGCTCTTGGGTGCCCAGTGCCTGGCCCGGAGTCAGGGCTCCAAGCCGTCAAGGACAAGGTCCCGCCCTCCCGGGGAAAAGGGGCTTTGAGATGAACACCCGAGCCTCAGGCTGGAGAAGTGGGCAGAGAGCAGTGGTCCGGGTGGAGCCTCCCCTCCTCTGGCCTGTGGCTCCTCGCCCTGGGGTCTCAGTTCCCCATCAGACTGTGAGTCGTCTCCCTGTCTCCTGGACCCCAGGGCTCCACGCCGCCTCAGTCCCTGTGCTGAGCACGGCCGCAGCCGAACAGGGACTGGAATGCAAGGAGCAGGGAGGCCAAAGGCTGGGGGCGGGGGCACAGGAGGGTCCTCCACCTGCCTCGGGGGCAGACTGAGGACCTCGGCTCTAAAGGGAGATGCACACAGCCTTCCTGCCTTTCCAGCGTCACCAGCACGGCCCCCAGAAAGGCTCCAGGTGTGCTTGGCTGCACGGGGACCGTACATGGTGGGTGATGATGGCGACTGCATCTCAGGGTCAGCCCGTCCCTCCAGCCGCCCTTCCGAGCATCTCTGGCTCCTGGAGCTTGTCTGCCACAGCTGGCTAACCGTCTTCACTTGCCGCTCTTGGGGCGCAGCGGCTGATGCAAACCTCTGCCGTCCATGGAACCCTGGAGGCACTCAGCCTCCTTCCCAGCTTCCCCCAGGGCTTCCTGTCCCCCCACCTACCCTCCTCCACCCCCGTGTCAGCGGTGCGACCCTCCCTGGCCCCTGGCAGATAGACACCTTGTTTAACAGCCAGCACACCCGGGATGCCCAGCTATGCTCCCCGAGCCCCCAGGACCTCCACCAGCCTTGGGAAGAGGCCGGACAGTAGGGAACGTGCTCCCAGTGCCGCCAGCTCAGGGTTCCTAGAGGGACGATTCTCTCCCCGACAGCGTCACTGAAGTCTGTGGCAGGCTTTTCCTCTGTAACTGATCTCTCGGCAACGACAAGACGGCAAAGTGCTTTTGCCTTATTAGGCTGCTTCTATTCTCGGCAAGCGCTCAAGAAGGCACCGTGGAGCTGTCAGGCGTGGGCTGCCCCTGATGGGGAGCCCGTGGGGACCGTGAGCCTCCGCAGGGCCGCCCTCAACCCTGGCGCCCACACCAGCCTCCCCATCACTCTGGAGGCAACCTCCCGCCTGCCCCCTCCCAGCCACCCCGCGGCCCAGAACCCTGGTGGGTCCTCCGTTCTGTGGGCATGTCTGAGCCCCAGGGCTCCTCCAGCAGGAAGCCCTGGGGGCAGAGATCTGATTCTGAAACCCCCGAAGGACCAGCTTCAAGGTCGATCTGGATGACACTTTCCAGGAGATTCCCAGGGAGAGCTGGCTGCCCAGATCTGGCCCCCCTAGTTCAGAACCTACAAGCCACGTGTGGGGTTTCACCTTGAAACCATCAGCCCTCAAGTGAGTTCAGGATTGTGCTGTGAACACTGAGGATCCAGCCTGGAGGCGCAGGGAGGAGGGTGGACAGACCTGGCCCAGCTCAGGGGCGCTTCATGAATCCAGACACTGCTGCTGTTTTCTTGGTTTTCAGCACCTGTGTCTGGAGGAGCTCTGCCCTAAGGAAAGGTCTGGAAAGCTGTGTGAGATCTTCCAAGCATGATGCTGACGAGGGTGGAGGCGGAAGAGAGATGAGTTTCTGGTGGCCGAGGAGCCGTTCCCTGCAGGGCCGGGGCGCCAGCATCACCGGGGATCTGACTCTCATAATCAAGGAGCCCCAGAATTCTCGTCCCGCCGAGCCCAGGGCGCGAGGATGGGCTTTGGGCAGAGCTTGGATGCAGGGACGTCTCAGGGCGGCCGTGGCCGTCATGTGTCGTGCGCGGCACGTTCACCGCTCGGGGTGCTCCGCGCATGCGTGCACTTAGATCCCGCGACGCTATGAGGAAGGATACTTGTTTCCACTCGGCGGTCATTGGCTAAATCTCAGGAACCAGACGAGGCGCATGAGATGCCTGCCGTGCCGCTTGCACGTCGCAAGCTCTGAAAAGTCTCCGTCAGCAAAATCAGCCTCTTGATCATCTCCAACCCCTGCAGCCCTGCAGCTCCGGGTGTCCAATGAACTTGCCAAGCAAGACTCGGGCTGTGAAATGTGAGGGCGTTCCCAGCACCACCCGCCTCCTCTGGAGGGAAGCGTGTGCTGGGGCGGGGGCGTTCCCCGGGCAGGCTGTCCCTGGGGGTGCTGACTCCAGGCACTGTCCACACCCCTCACCCCGCTTGCTGCTAGGCTCTGTCCAGAGGCTCTGTCGCCTCTTCCGTGCATTTATTTTTTTCACCCCTAAGGAAAGCTCACACCTTTGCTGAGAACGACATTTATTTTTATCTGTTATTTATTCTCCTGACTCATGAAATTGCACCCTTCAGGATGCCAGTACAAAATGTTAAAAAAAAAAAATTAGTAAGAATGCATAAAAGTGGATGAAAGATGTTAGGTTTCTTTTATCTCCTGAAATATGAATTTAAATGCTTTCCCTTTATGATCCCGAGAGAAAAAAATAAATAAAAAAGTAAGCGCAAAAATATATATATATCAAACACTTACTCCTTCAAACTTAAGTTGAAAAAAAACAAGAAAACCAAAGTCTTAGCCCAGAACAATAGTTGCATTGTTTTCTGAAAGGGCGATAAGAAGTCATTTGCTGAGTGGTAATTTTTCCACCTTCAGCCCAGGCCCAGACGCTGCAGCCTGCCGAGCTCCTGAACCCTTCCCCTCCACCCCCTGCCTAGACCTCCGCCTGCCGTCTGAAGCCAAGGCTGGAGGGGCCTGGGTCCTCCCACGGCCTCACCCACTGATGGTCCTGCCCTGGCCCTTACTGGTCCTTAATGAAGCTGGGATCAGGCTGTCAGGGACGCTTGGAGGGGATACGTCACGCCCCACGGTGTTGCCCAGCGGAACAGGGAGAGAAAACCAGCCTGAAGCAGAGCCCCCTTGGGCGGCGTGGATGCCGGCTCAGCCCCGGGGCTCTGGCCAGGGAACCAGTGTCCTGCTCCAGAGAGAGCTGACCTGATTTTAAGTCGGTGCCCCCGCTCACACACATTGAAAGGCCAATGCTCGCTCCCCACTAAGACTTCCTAAATTTTACATGAACTGAAATTGATCTGAGCAGAGCCGGCCTCATTGATCGTGCCGGGTGGTGGCAGGGGTCTTGTCTGAAGGATGAAGGTGTCCGAGTGTGGACGCGGGGCACACAGCAGCAGGGGGCAGGGAGCTGGAAGGGGGCCTTCAGGGCCGGGGGCTGGCACCAGGATGCCCCCATCACAGCAGCCCTGATGACGTCTGCTCGCTCCGCCGAGCTCCACGGCCCCGGCCCCAGGGCAGAGGGTCTGAGGCCGGGAACCAGAGGACTTGGGCTCCGCCCCAGCTTTGCCACCAGCCACTGAACCTAAGCCCTGGGTTCCGCGCCTGTAAAATGGGGTATTCGTATGCTTTCGGGGAGTTGTGGCGAGGATACAGGGGGACACCCAGAGAAGCACACAGAGCCTGGAGGGTGCCCTACGAACGCCAGTCCCTCCTCCTCCCCCTTCTCAGCCTGCTCTCTTTCACTCACAGAAACTTGTCGAGACAACCCAGCTGTCCCTGGGGCCGATGGCTGGTGCCAGAGCTGGGCGTTTTGGGCAGCGCTCTGGCCGGCACCGCGATGTGCCAGTGGCCGTGTGCCCTCTCTCCTGCTCCTGGACGCCGATAATGGGCTCAGGGAGGGCGCTTCCCCAGCACCCTGGGCTGGGGCCAGTCTGCACCTGCCCCGCCCCACCGTGAGCCCAGGGCCTGTTTGCTGGGGCCTCAGCCATGTGACTAGTCGGGGACGGAAATGGAGTGATGGTTCTTTCTCCCCCACAGCTCTGGATACGGCTGGTCGTGCAAAACTAAGGCAGTGGATACTCGGTGACCCTAAGGTGTGCTTCTGATTGAAGTAGGAAACAAGGGCCAGAGGAAGAGAGGTGTGGGGGCTTCCTGGATGTCAGGCCACAGGCCTGTGGGTGAGGACGGGGAGCCGTGAGGAACCATGACAGGAAGGAGAGGGACCAGGAAATCACAGTAGGAGCGGTGCCCATCACCTCGGACGCTCACACGTTACAGCCTCATCCCCCACGTGACGGTGTTGGGGCGGGCTTGCGGGAGGGGAATAGTTTGTGCCGGTGCAGCCCTAGACATGGGATCTGTGCCCTTCTAAGAAGGGCAGGAGAGAGGCTCTGTCTTTGCCAGCTGAGGACATGTGAGAAGGCAGCCATCTGCAAACCAGGAAGAGAGCCTCGCCAGGCACCAAAGCTGCTGGGGCCTTGATCTTGGTCTTCCTGCCTCTGGGACCAAGGGAAGTAAACACAGCCCAGGGCCCCTCCTGATCTACAGCAAGCAGCCCGAGCTGACTGGGAAGCCGGGGGTCTTGAGCAGGTTTTTAGAAGAGCAGGCTTGAGCTGAGTCTTGAAGGATGGAGAGAGTCTCCAGGGGCAGAGCCGCCATTTAAAGCAGAGGCTCACAGTATCAGGGGGTGGTTTCTCAGCGCCCCTGCCCCACTCCCTGAAGCTGATAAAGGGTCCATGAGGAAGAGACATGGGCTTTTCCTAAAGGTCCAGGGAGGGTCACAAAGGGTCAGACTCGGGGGTCAGTAGAAGCTGGATGGATTAAATAACAGAAGGGGGCATTTGAGGATGAGAAAGTAGGACCTGAAAATCATGGGCGTGAAGAGACTGGCTCATGCAGGAGAGAGAAGGTGAGGCCTGATGAGACCCGCAAGATGGGCTGGGAGAGGATCTGAAATCTCGAGGGCTGGCTCTCAACACCATCGGCAGACCTTCAGGATCTACTGAGGGAGGCAAAGAGGGGCTCGCTGGAATCTTTAAACGGAGGAGAGAGCTCTCCTGAGGTCCTGCTTTCTCTGCGTGCCCCGTGGTACCAGGCTCACCCACAGCCACAGAGCTGGTGTCAAAATCACCGGGTTCAGTCTGAAGCCTGGAGGACAGAGAAGAGGGGGTCTGGGCCAGGTGCTTCTTGAGGGGTCAAGTCTGGGGGGGAACAAGCCTCAGGGAGAGTACTGATGCCTTCTCTCTGAGCCTCTCTGGGAAGAGAACCTCTTCTGCTGAGGGCTCGGGTGCAGGATAGCAGGAGATGGCTATTTCCGAGCCCCAAATCCAGGATCTTTGATGATGACCGCAGCAGCCCCTGTGTGAAGGAGAAATCATTTGTACACTATGCTATTTCCATCCCAGACTGAAGCCTATTTGAAAAGAGACAAATTGTGATAAACGATGTGCAGTTGTGTGCTCATGGGCGTGATTGTTAAAGCCGCGTGAATTTTCTTAAAGGTCGTCCCTAAAAGGGAGCTGTATTTCTCATGGATAAGGAGGCACGTGTTTCTTCACATCAACCCGCTGCCTCTCTGCGCCTAACCCCCGAGCCCCTTCCCCACGCTGGAGCGGGAGTAATGAAGATGGGAGTCGCTGTGGTCTTCCTCACGGCTGCCCACAGTAATTGACCCGACCCAAATGCAGAGGGGTGGGCAGGTGACACTCTAATAAGGAAACAGGTGCTTCCATCTTAATGGGGCTGTCGCAGCCACCTGCAGAGCCTGGGGCTGGAGTGCTTCATTAACAAGAGTAGAGCGGCCCAACTTTGAACTTGAAAATCATTACGGAACTTGGGCTTCAAATACTTCCCCTGAGACCTGAGGTTTTTCTTTGCCGTCCTTCTAATAAGGAACATTCTTCCAATGAAGTTTTTATATCTTAAAAAATCTTTAAAAATCTCAACACGATGTGCATCCTTCAACCCCTCTGCCAGATGAAAAATAAACCTATTTTTCAGTTTGTGTTAATTGTGTAGTTCTGTGCCATCCGCTGAGCAGTCAACAGAGGGACAGGTGCTTAATGATCTTTACAGGAAGACTCGACACAGGTTAGGTGCCAAACTGGCAAAGGTCAGCGGCAAAAAAGTTCAACCTTTCCAGGCCCGATGAACAAACCCATTTAGAGGAATTAAAACCAAATGAAGAGTCGTTGCTTTGACTGTGGTCCAAGAGGGGAGCAAAAACTTTTCCTCGGAGGTGTGCAGACTAGGGTCTTCTTTTTTCTTGAATTACAATTGATTTGCAATGTGATGTTAATTTCTGCTATACATCAAAGTGATTCACATATATATATATTTTTTCATATTATTTCCCACTATAGCGTATTATTACAGATACTGAATATAGTCCCTTGTGCTCTACAGTAGGACCTTGTTGTTAATCCATCCTGTATACAATATATAATAGGTTTTATGTATATATATATATATATATATAATAGTTTGTATCCGCTAATCCCAAACTTCCGCTTCACCCAACCCCTTCCCCCCACAACCACAAACCCGCTCTCTATATCCTTGAGTCTGCTCCTGCTTCATAGACAGGTTTGTGCCATATTTTGGATTCCGCATGTATGTGATGTCACATGGTATTTGTTTTTTCTGACTTCACTTAGTGCGATAATCTCTAGTTGCATCCACGTGGAACAGAATGTTTTCAAAGAACGTATTAGGGAGAATTTTCTAGACTAAAATGACAAAAGCTGGACACGCCTGATGACCGGTGTGTCTGAGGACACGCCTCAGTCTCCAAGATGTGCCAAAGATCTTCATGTCCACTCGGGGTCCAGGGGCTCAGCTCTGCTGTATCCAATGTGCTGTGCCTGGTGTGTAAGCCAGCGAATACGCAGTCAAACTAGTCTAACTCAGGCACTTTAGTCTCACATGTCTCAGGCCAGAGTGGATTTGATGAATGGTTTTGAAACTGTGCGAAATTCCCTGCCTGTGTCGGAAAGTTCATGCTCGAAATATTGGTTATTATCTTATTTGAAAATAATTATTCTGATAAATATTAATCTTGATGACAAAGAAGCCGAGAAGCACATGGAATATCAAGAGAAGAGAGATCATTTTGAACACGCTTTTTGTTTTGTGCCGAATCAGAGCACATACATGATCACATCTGTTAATGGACACCCCCAGTTTCTGTGCCCGACTGCCTCAGCCAGACCGCTGTCCTGACGTTGGGAACCTTTTGTTCCCTCATCAAGTGTTTTCTCAGCACTTGGGTTATTGTGCTCCTGGAATTCTGCCTTGTGAAGGAGATACAGTCAATAAAGCATAAGGCTGGCCCTTGAAGCCGTTTGTAGGGCACAGGGGACAGGTAAGCAACAGGGCAAGTGGCGTGCAGAGCAGCCGGTGTGGGGAGAGCAGTGAACACGGAACGCCTTGAGCACCCAGAGGGGCACTCACAACTGTGCTCGTCTGCTTGAGCAGCTGTGAAAAAACGCCAGACACGCGTCGCTCACAGATCTGCAGGCTGGAAGGTTGAGAACCAGGTACCAGAGCGTTGACTTCCACTGAATCCCTTTGGGTAGCAGGCGGCCACCTTCTTACTGCATCTCACACGCTCTTTCCCTGGTACCTGTGCCCAGAGAGAGAGAGGGAGAGGAGAGAGTTTTCTGACATCTTTTCTTATAAGGGCATTAATCCTTTGGGTTTAGGACCAAACCCTCATGATCTCAACGAGCATTAATTACTTTGCGAAGATCTTGTCACCAAATATGGCCATATAGGGGCTTAGGGTTTCAACATGTGAATTTGGGGAACACAAACATTGTTCTGTAACAATACTCAGAGAAGGAGGGGCAAAGCATATGTGGGGGTAGGAGTTGCAAAGGACACGAGGGTCTCTAGGGCCTGGGTGGTGGAAAGAGCATGGATGATGGAGGAAACCAGGCCGTGTCATCACACGTGTGTGTATGTGTGAGTCCCTGCCTGTGTGTGTATGTGTGAGTCCCTGCCTGTGTGTGTACGTGTGATTGTGCAAGCAAGCACCCGTGTATGGGTGTCTGTGTGCACACATACTTGTGTGTTGAAAGAGAGCTGGCTTGGGGACCAATCCCGCATGTGGGAACTGAGCTTGGGAAGACTGGAGGACAGGAGTGAAGAGCCACAAGTGCCAAGGAGCCTAGACTTGACCTTGAGGATAGTGATGCTCCCTGGCAAGGCAATGTGCTGAGAGAAGCTACTCGCAGGAACAGGAGTGTGAGGAAGAGAATGCAAGATGGGAAACTTTGAGGAAGTGGGCAAGGCCGAAAGATGGGAGGACCAATCCCTTGACATCCCCACAGGAAGTTCTCAGGAGCCCCTGTGAGAGGTCGTGGGGTCAGCCACATGAAGGAAGAGGCACCGCACACCCAGGGACATGAGCAAGTGTAGCCAGTCGCCAGCCTGCAAACTCTTCACCTCCGTGGGCTGTGGGTTCTTCAAGGGAAGGGCCGAGGCATGTTCCCTCTCTGAAAGCCTGCTGCAAGGCAGGCACCCCACCACCCAGTTTTACAATTTCTCCTCCTTTCTGGTGAATCACACCTGTGTGGCGAGGAGATGTCTTCAAATTCTATTTTGATGGTTAATCAACAGCACTGTAGCTGCAGAAATTACCCATCATGATTGTCCTCTATCGTCAACATTTGTTTAGGTTTACGATTGTGTTTACTTTTTCCTTTTTTTAGGTCAGTAATCCTTTATCCACCTTTTTCCTTCCCTCTGAAATAAATATACCAGACATTTCTTTAGGGAGATAAACTATCCCAGTGTTAATTATCTAAGAATGTCTCTTACCTTCATTGTTGAATAATGGTTTCCCAGCTGAAAATGTGAGTGTGACTCTGTAGAAGCAGAATTCTATTTCCCTTTGGTTCCCATTGTTACTGCTGAAATACAAGCTGTATTTCAAGCCACCTCCTTGCAGGTAATCTGGATGCTTCTACAGTCTTCTTTTCCTTTGAGTTAGGGTTCTCCATTGATGTATCTTGATATTAACTCGTTTCAGTTATCTGGGTTATCAGTTATCTTTCTTCCTTCCTTTCCTTCCTTTTCCGTTGTTGCTCAGTCACTAAGTCATGCCCAGCTCTTTGAGACTTACAGCATGCCAGGCTTCCTTGTCCTTCACTATCTCCCAGAGTTTGCTCAAACTCATGTCTTTTGAGCCTGTGATGCCGTCCCACCATCTCCTCCTCTCTGTCTTCGCCTTCTCCTGCCTTCAACCTTTCCCATCACCAGTCTTTCCCAGTGAGTTGGCTCCTCACACCATGTGACCAAATAACTGGAACTTGAGCCCCAGCATCAGTCCTTCCAAGGGATACTCAGGGCTGACCTTCGTCAGGACCGACCGGCCCGATCTCCCCGACATCCAAGGGACTCCCGAGAGTGCCCTCCAGCACCACCGTTCCAAAGCATCAATTCTTCAGCTCTTAGCCCTCTGCGTGGTCCCCTCTCCCATCTGTACGTGATCACTGGAAAAACCATAGGCCCAACTATATTTTTTCCCATATAATTTTCAAGAAGACATGTTTCAATGTAACTGATTTTCTCACTCTGTCCTCCATTCCACTTAAACTGTTTCATATTTCCCATATCTGAATCTCTCTGTGTTGAATTTCTGGTGGTTTATTGAGGCCTATCTTGTATTCAACTGTCTTCTGTTCAGGTATTTGAACCTTCAATATAACCCATTCTTTGAGAATTACATTCAATTGATGAGATGCTTCACTTTGAAAATTCTATTTGCTTTTCAGACATGCTTGATCTTTTTATTGTTTCATTCTTTTAATATGTTTTTACTCAAAAATTTATTTTCTTTAAACATATTATACCATCTGATTAATATAGAATATTAAACCTTGTGTATATGTCTTCCACCCCTCCCCCCGCAAACCACATATTTCACTGTTGGTGTGTTTTACCTGATTTTAGTTGGTTTGTGCCCTTTGAAATCCTGGGAAGTCCTGGATGGTAGTTTTGTCTTTGTGTGTGTGTGTGGGCAGCACCACCAGGGTGGGTGAGTGTTTTCCTCAACCACGTGCCTGGGAGTGAAAGCGACTGAGTGCAGTGTTAACAAATGCAGCCGCTTGACACCTAGCTTCCCCTTCTCAGGGGCAGCTCCTGTTTTACCCACGGTCTGCATTGGGAGGCAGTGTTTTCTTTGCTCATCCACTCCCTCTACCAGGAGGTGGCATTTTTTAAGGGTCTTGACTCCAGCCCCGCTCCTGGGGCCATCCCCATGCCTCCCTCGTGACTCAAGTCTCCAGGGTCCGGTGTCATAGAGCCCCTGAGGCAGTTACAGCCATCAGCACAGCATGGATTTGTACCATAAGCACTCCCTGGGATATTATGCAAGCTTGACTACACCCCTAAAATGCTGTTTGAACGTATAGTTCAGCATGTTTAACCTTGGGTCACAGGAGGTTTTCCAGGGTGGGAAACCCACCATGTGCCCCGCACGTGTAGACGCGGAAGCCCCTCCTGTGTATTTCAGACACGTCTCAGTCGCGGCTCTGCCTGCATCTGTTTACTCTCTGTGTTGTCAGCAACTCAAGAACAGGGGCTGTAGCTTTCCCAGCTCTGAAGCTCCTGCACCAAGCGCAGGACCCTCTCGGGGGAATGATTTCATACTATGAGCATCTTCTCATCCATCATATCCTTACAGCTCCCAGCTACTCTACACTCCAGGCATAGCAGATGCAGTCTCACTTTATCATGTGGATAACCTGAGACTCAGAGATTTTTAAGTGACTTGCTTGTGATCACACAGCTCATAACTGGCTTGCTGACATCTTGAACTTTTTTTCATGAGACCCCGATCGCTGTCTGCATGCTCGGCCTCCATGATGAAGCTGTGTCTGTGTCCCTGCAATGTGGTGCATTTATTTTACCACCTGAGATGGCACACAGTAAATTGCAGACATTAGGTTTACAGCCAGAGGGGCTGTTCATTCCTCAGTGCTTTTAGAACAGAACTGCTCCTGCATTTTGCTTTAGAGGGAAAGTTCTTTGAAACTTCCCGGAAAGTTTTTGCAAGCTTTGACTGAGAAATAAAATTTGATGAGTGGTGCAGGGGATTTAAAATAGCCCATCGTATTCAGTGGCTTCAACCAGAGGATCGGCAATTGCCTCTTCCTCGATTCCTCCAGGCCTCTGCTCAGTTTTACTCTTCCCATCAGACCTTCCCTGACGGTCCATTTAAAACAGCGATCCAACCTCCCCCCGGGGCTCCCCACACTAGTTACCATGCTTTGTCTTAATCTACACTTCTAACATCGTCTGTGTATTTTGTCTGTCTTCCTTACGACAGCAGAGACGAGGGTGGCAAGCTTCAGTCGTGTGTTTCTAGCACCAACATCAAGGCACGTGCCGTGCTCTGCTTGGTGGCTCAGTGGTGTCTGACTCTTTGGGACCCCAAGCACTGCAGCCCACCAGCTCCTCTGTCCACGAAGAGTGCTTAATAAATAATTTAATTAAAAATGGCAGTGATATGACTTACAAGCGTGTGACTCACCCTCTCTATTATGTGGACTGAGGCTGGTGCCCACCTTCTGAGATCAGCAAGAGAGACGTGACTGACGGGAGGGCAAGCCTGCTCAGACCAGCCTCTGCCCAGACTCGTGCCCAAGATGGTGGCCAACTTCGTGGCAGCCATCGGCAGGTTGCAGACTCTCGGGCTCCCCAAGGACAGAACGCCCAGTTAGTCACCGAGCAGCTTTGGGCGATCTTCCAATCTTTCTTCACCTTGATGTCCTCACCGGCAACCTCTCAGGTGGTTTCCAGATCAGAGTCATCGTGAGTGGTGTTGGAGGCTTCTAGACTGCCGACATGCTATCAAATCCTGAATGTATTTTCCCCCATTGTCTCCGACATTTGCTTGTGGTCTCATTCTTACTCCCCGTCCCTTCTGCCCAGTTTATACCCCTGGACATCACACGCAGTGTTTATATGAAGCCACCTGTAAGAGCTCTAGACTGTCTACACAACATGATGGGCATAAAAATAGCAACATTGCGTCTCATGGTCGGTCACTTGGTGCTGGAAAGACATTGGCTATCTAGTCTGAGCTTCACAAGAACATGAAGAGTTCCATCCAAAGGGCGAAAAACCTGCGTGTTAAGTCACTTCAGTGGTGTCCGACTCTGCGAGCCCATGGACGGTAGCCCACCAGGCTCCTCTGCCCATGGGATTCTCCAGGAGGAAGACTGGAGTGGGTTACCATTTCCTTCTCCAGGGGATCTTTTTGACCCAGGAATTGAACTCACATCTCCTGTACTGGCAGGCAGGTTTTGTTGTTGCTTTTTTTTTTTTTTTTTTAAACCACTGGCACCACCTGGGAAGCTTCTAAAGGTTGGAGGAGAACCTTTTTGTCTGTCAGGACCCTCTCTGATGTCCAGAGTTTCAGCCCAGTGTTCCCCAAATCAAGCCTGGTTACTAATGCCAGACAGGTGTTGATGCCCCATGGATGTGCACAGGTTTTCATAGCCCAAGGGCCCAGACTAAACGGAACACAATACATGACACAAAGATGGTTCTCAAGTTTGCTTTTTGTTCTGGCCAACTGAACAGAATAAAAACTTTCACAAGATTTGCTTTTAAAAGTACTATGGGGATTCAAAACTGTCAAAATAATCAACCAGAATGTATCAGTATTCCTTATTTGTTCTCACCCTCCAAAATCCACATGTTCATCCTTATAGGTTTTCTCAAAACACAAGGCATTTAAAATTCCCAGCTGGAGAAGGAGCCAAGAAATGACACGTCTAAAAATGAGCTGCACCATAAGAAAGGAGAAAATAATGCCTTTTGCAGCAACATGGATGGGCCGAGAGCTCATCTCACTGAGTGAAGTAAGTCGGAAAGAGAAAGACAAGTACCATACGATATTGCCTATGTATGCAACCTAAAACATGGCGCAAATGAACTTTGTTTATGAAACAGAAACATTCGCATGGACCTAGAGAACAGATTTGTGGTTCCCAAGTGGGAAGGGTGCAGGGGTGGGTGGAGCAGGCGTTCGGGGTTGGCAGACTCAAACTATCGTACATGGGACGGATGGCAAGGGCCTGCTGTGCAGCACAGGGAACTTCATTCAATACCCTGTGATAAACCATAACGGGAAAGAATACGGAAAAGAATGCACAGCTGCCGTATAGAAGACATTAACACAACATCGGAAATCAACATACTTCAGTAAAAGAATACACGTCACAACCATGAAAGAGCGGCGCAGATGCGTGCACACCCACACCCGCGTTCTTACAAACGCACATACACGCCTGCACACACTCCGCTGGGCTTGGGTTTGGAGCGTGCAGTTAAGGACAGCGGGTCAGCCAGATTAATGGATTGTGATCCAGGAAGGGGACCATTGTTTTATGAATTTCAGCATTTATGACAAGGCTGTCAGGACGGAGGAGTTCACAGCATGCCCAGCTGGGCTCACATTCTCAATATTTAAATACCATTCACAGGTTTATGAAACTGTCTGAAAATGTTCATCTCCCTGTTGCCTCTAAAGATTTATTCTTCCTGGGACTTTTATTTATGTAGCTGAGTCCTGGAACGGAGACTCAGAGCAGGACTGTATTATATTTGGGGGGAATCTGTGAAGCAAGTAGGTGGTTTCTGCTGCTGTCAGCGCTGTGCTGAAGCATCTGCTGAGGCTGGGAACGCTCCAGCCAGTGGTTTCCAGCAATTTCACTTTGAAGGTGGTGTTCATCTCTCCCTGGTAACTCAGGCTTTCAGGTAAAGTGGGGTTCTGACAGGACCTGACTACTGAGTGCTGTGTTACAAGTCTCTGTGTGCTCTCAGTTGGGGCTGTGAACCTCCAGGCTGGGCCCCCCGCCTCCAGCCTTCTGCGTGCTCCTTTCCCCTGTGTTTAGACTTTTGGTGAAATTTGACCCACAAACACTCCGTGACCTTGGTTTCATCCTGGCATTCCCGACACTTTCTGGCGCCTGGCTGCTCCATGTGCTCAGACATAGCTACGAAACGAATGCAGGAAAAGCGGTGTATGTGTATACAATGAAATATTACTCAGCCATAAAAATGAATGAAATATCGTCATTGGCAGCGATGCGGATGGACTCGGATATGATTATACGAAGTGGAGCAAGCCAGGCAAAGACAAAGATCACACGTTACCACTTGCAGGTGGAATCCAAGAAACTAGTGGAAAGGAACTTACTTACAAAATAGAATAGACTTGCTGACATAGAAAACAGATTTGTGCTTATGAAACTGGACAGGAGTGGGGAGGGATGAATTAGGAGTTTGGAATTAAAAGCTATGTAGTACTATATATGAAATAACCGCGAAGACCTACTGCACAGAACAGGGAGCTCTACTCAGTATCCTATAAGAACAGCCTATAGTGGAAAAAATATGAAAAAAATGTAGAAGAATATGTGTGTATATATATATCTGAATCACTTTACTGTACAGCAGAAATTCACACAACATTGTAGATGAATTATACTTCAATTTAAAGAGAGAGAAATCGCTGTCAAGCTGAAATCCAGCACATAGGAGAACCTCACAAGCCTGGAAGATAAGCAGGGGGTCTGTCTTGAGTCTCAACCTTCACCTGCAGTCAATGTCGTCAACGGCATGGTTCCAAGACACCACTGTTTCTTGAGGACAAAGGTGGTTGCTACTCCACGCTCCCCGAGATCCTTACTGCTTCTGCTCCTCGACATGCTGGGCAAAACCCAGTTTGGGAAACATACTTCTGGGGTCGAGGCCTTTGGAGGAGCCACTGCCTCTCTGCGGTCTCTTCTAGCAAGTCTCCCTGTCCTCTCAGCCCTTCACGCTTAGGACAAAGCAACCAGTCTCCAAGTGTACGGAGAGTGAGCCTCGCTCTCCAGGTTTTGTGTGTGAGGAGGAAGGCACCGGAGAGAAGGTGAGGAGGTGAGGCCAGGGCGGTGTTTTCCAGCTGAGCCAGGGGTATTCAGGGAAGGTGTCCAGCCCAGGAGAGGTCACCCCAAGCTGTGGGGGAGGTGGATGAGGAAGCCTTGAATGTCATCCACAAACATCACTGGAAAACTCTGTGGATGGGTTCGGCCATCTTTTGGTTGAACAGATGGGATTGTCTCAATGCATCCAGGAGGATTGTTCCATATGGTTTTCTACCTCACACTAAACACGCCATCTCTTACTTCTTGCCTGACCTCAAGTATTATGGCGTGATGCCTTATTCATTAAAAGAATGTTGCTGGAAGCAATTAAAGAACAAATCCCAAGCAGTACGCACTGGGGGCTGCAGAAGGTGCCTTTCCTTGGAATTCAGGAAAGACCACTTGAGCTGGCAGCGGAGACCTTTGGGAGCTGGAGGACTCTGGGACAGACACTTGTCCCGGGGATGAAGTTGAACTGATGGTGGCCCCCTGGGGTGGATGCACTGGCGAGCTCTCAAGGCTGCAAAAGAGGACAAAAGGGGTGAGAGACAGGGCAGAGAGAGAGATGGAGGATTCGCTCGCAGCCTGCGGGTGTGAAGATGTGTTCTTTGCAAACCATTGTTCAGAAATAGCGCTGATACGACATTTGCATTGACGTGTGTGTAGCGATTGAGAGTAACACCGCGTGCGTGTGAGGGCGCGCATGCCTGCGCTTGCATGTCTGCATGCCTGAGACCCCACACGCCTGTTCCCCGGCACGCTCACGTTCACCCGAAGCAGGAGCTCTGGGTCAATGATCTGTGTTGTTTACCATCGTGTTTACAATGCACAGGATCTGTGCCGAAGGCCTGTTTGCTTTGCTGCAGCGTCGGTCCCTGGGGTGCAGTGGAAACACGCTTCCTCCCGAGTGGAGACACAGCAGACGGGAGGTGAGCAGACAGAAGAAGCAGGAAGGGCGCTCAGCAAGGCCGCACGGACGCGTGGGTCCTGAGGGGCAGGCGGGCAGTTTCCGCAACCTGATTTCCCCGAGGCTGGGCCCCCTCCCACTGCTTGGGGCCCTGTTGGCCTCCAAGGGACCCAGGAGGAAAACAGCCTGCTCTCCTGCCATCGGACTGTTTGGGGCATGAGCTAAGATCTTGTCGGGGGTGGATTCTGGGCCAGCGAGCTGCTCCCGGCTCCTCCAGGAGCAGTTTTCTTGTCTGCAAGCCTGGCTTCTCCGGAGGTGGTGGTCAGCCTGGCAGGGCAGCCTGTGAGATGGATAAGGGTCAGCTGTGAAGGGCATCATTAATTCACTCACTCAGTCACTCAACAGGAGCTTATTTGGACCTACCAACAGCATTGGTAGGACGGCAGGAAGGGAGAGGCTCCTGGCTGTCGTGGGGAACTCGAGTGAGGCCCCTGAGAGCCAGGCGCTGAGCGGGACGTGGACTCTGTGATCCTGGGAAAACGCTCTTCAAGGGTCTCAGATACCTTGGATACCTTGTCTATCAGATCAGCAGGCAGACTCCTAAGCTGCTCCAGTTCGTCTGAAGGAGCAGGACCTGGTCATGGAGTCCTGCGAGACCACGTCCACTGGGGAGATGGACTGTGGACCCCTGAGCCTGCACATGAAGAATTAGGGATGAAGGGGCAATGTAACCTCAGAGAGGACACACTCACAGGTGCAGATATGTAGGGATGCTGCTGAGGGCCCCCCAGTCAGGATACAGAGAGAACGCAGAGGTCCCAAGCCTGCCCTTCCTGTTGGTCCAGATTTGTGCCTCTTTTCTTGTTTCTAACAGCATGGACTAAAAGTAATGGCCATGGTGGAGACAGAAGGCTGAAGAATTAACACTTCTGAATTCTGGTGCTGGAAAAGACTCTTGAGAGTCCCTTGGACTGCGAGGAGATCAAATAGTCAGTCCTAAAGGAAATCGACCTTGAACATTCATTGGAAGGACTGATGCTGAAGTTGAAACTCCAATGCTTTGGTCATTTGATGCAGAGACGACTCATTGGAAAAGATCTTGATGCTGGGAAAGACTGAGGGCAGGAGGAGAAGGGGACGACAGAGGAAGAGATGGTTGGATGGCATCACCAACTCGATGGACACGAGTTTGAGTGAACTGCAGGAAAACGGTGAAGGACAGGGAAGCCTGGGTGCTATAGTCCATAAGGTCATAAAGAGTCAGACATGATTGAACAACAACAATAACAATGAAAGTAACGGAGAGAGAGAACCCCTTCCCAGCTATGCCCAGAGGAGCGGTCTCTGAGACCCTCACGTGCAACCAGCACGCTCGCCACAAACTAATCCACGGACAACACCAGAAACAACCACTGCCCCGAACAGTGGCAAGGACCCCTGAGAAAGCATTTTCCACTTTGGTCCTGTTTTTTGCTTCAGAGGAGGACTTCTGCCCCTGGGGTCCCCATGTGCCCTCCAGGGGAAAGGCCATGAGAAGCCGGTTTCTGGGCTGCTGTCTGAGGCTGGAGGGCAGGCAGAGTCTCTGCAGGGGAGCCAGGCTGCCTCGTGCCTCATAGCAGAAGAGCCGTGTCCTGGGAGAGCACAGCCCCCAGGATCCCTGCTCCGTCAGCGTTTTTGGAAGGCTGAGGGAGATGAACGGCTGAGACGGTGGGATTGGGGACAATTACAGTGTGGCTTCTAAGCGTGGCATGGCAGCTCCTAAACCCCTAAGACAGAAAGCGTCAGCAACAATAGGCAGGCCAAAAAGAGTTAAGCCATACGAGCATGGCTGGCCCTCTGATGAAGGGCTGCCTCCCCTTGGAACCAGCTCCTGAAAGCCTGGCAGGAGACGCTGGACCAGCACTTGCGGGGGTCCCGCGGGCAGGCGGTGGGGGGGCTGCGGACTGTCTCCACCCCACCCCCCACCTCTTCCTGCCCTCCCTGGTAGCCCAGGTCCCCTCACGTTGGAGAAAGTCACTGCACACTGGGAACAGAGCCCTCTGAGTGCTGCCGCTGCAGTTAGCCACTGAGTCGTGTCTGACTCTTCTACCCCGTGAACGGCAGCATGCCAGGCTCCTCTGTCCTTTGTAATCTCCTGGAGTTTGCTCAGGTCCTTTGAGTCGGGGATGCCATCTACTCATCTCATTCTCTGTTACTCCCTTACCCTTTTGTCTCCAGTCTTTCCCAGAATCAGTCTTTCCCGATGAGCTGGCTCTCTGCATCAGGTGGGCAACGTATTGAAGCTTCAGCTTCAGCATCGGCCCTTTTAGTGAGTATTCTGGGTTGATTTCCTTTAGGCTTGACTGGTTTGATCTCTTTGCTGTCTGAGGGATTCTCAAGAATCTTCTCCTGCACTTCTCCCATAATGAGTTCTGTGGGGTCCCCCAAACCACAGAAAGAAAGCAGAAAAAAACCTTGAAGAAACCAGGCAAAATGATGAAAGCCCAAATACACATTTTCAGGAACTGCTGGCAAAATCATCCATCGAGAGATGGTAACAACTGAAGCTGGAGCTCAGAAAAGCTGACGAGATTGGCGAAGAGGAGCCGAGGGAAACACAGGAGGTGCCGTGACCTCAGAGAGATGAGCAGGTTCACAGGAAACACGCTCTCATTGAAGCTGGGAGCTGCGGGCGGAAGAGCCGGGTAGCGCGGAGGAACCCGAGCACCGGATAATGACCTCTCAAGACCAGTCCTCTGAACTCCAAATCTGTAAGCCCACTGGGCGTGTTCTTTTTTTTTATGTTGAATTTTATTGAAATATAGTTGATTTACAACGTTGCTAGTTTCTGCTGCACAGCAGTGACTCAGTTATATACATGTACATATGTATATGTATGAATTTGCGGGCATGCTTAGTCATCCATTCATGTCAGACTCTCTGCAACCCTGTGGATTATAGCCCACCAGGCTTCTCTGTCCATGGCATTTTTTCAGGCATGAATACTGGGCTGGGTTGCCATTTCCTCCTCCAAGGGATCTTCCAGACCCAGGGATGGCACTGGGTCTCCTGTGTCTGTTACACTGTAGGTGGATTCTTTACCCCCTGAGCCACTGGAGCAGTCCTACACACACACACACACACACACACACACACACACACACGCACGCACATCCTTTTTCATATTCTCTCCCATTATGGTTTGTCACAGGATATTGAATACAGTATTGAATACAGTAGAACCTTTTCATTCATCCATTTATTAATAATAGTTTCCCAGAGGGGAGACCCGAATAAACACAATACGACATGGAAAAAAAAAAAAGCAACAGCTACAAGTAATACCATACAAACAAAAATATAAGAGGATACTATGAGGCAGCCCACCCCAGCACTCTTGCCTGGAAAACCCCATGGACAGAGGAGCCTCGGGGGCTGCAGTCCATGGGGTCGCAAAGAGTCAGACACGACTGAGCAACTTCACTTTCACTTTTCACTTTCATGCATTGGAGAAGGAAATGGCAACCCACTCCAGTGTTCTTGCCTGGAGAATCCAGGGACGGGGGAGCCTGGTGGGCTGCCGTCTATGGGGTCGCACAGAGTTGGACACGACTGAAGCGACTTAGAAAAAAATGAACAACTATATTTTAGTAAATTCGACAATCTAGAAGAAACTGTCAACTTTCTAGAGGCATACAGCCCACTAAAACTGAACACCAAGAAGAAACGGGTGACTTGAACAGGCCAATCACTAGAAACGAGGTAGAATCTGTAATTTAAAAAAAGCAAAAACAAACCTTCCTACAAACAAAACTTCGGGACGAGAGGGTTTCACTGGGGAATTCTACCAAACACAAGTGGACCTTTCCCTTGAGATGTTGCAAAGAGACATGGAGCTTACCCAGGAGCCCTTCTGTAGTGCCCACGGCCCCAATCCTTGCCCCAACCTGTGGCCCCATATTGGAGTAGGAGCATCACCATCATCTGCCCCACCCCCAACCATAAAGCTCCAGGCACTTCTGTCCCTTAGCCCTCGCATCCTATCGTTTCCTCTCTAGGAGTGTCTGGACTCCGGCCCCGTCGTCCTTGGCCCCTGTGGTCTCTTTCCTGGGATGGCTGTGACACTTGATCAATACCCAAGGATGCTCGCTTCCCCCATAAGGCAGAGGCCTTGGGCTCTGATATCACGCGTGGTGTGGGCTGCTCTGGGCAGGGGCAGGGAAGGGCCTCTCCTCTCTCCCTGGGAGTGGACTTTGCATGGCTGCAGGTTGGAGACAGGCCACACAGCCTGAGGAAGTTTCAGTGTGGGGAGGAATAACCCTGACCCTTCATAGTCCGTGGCTGGAGTAGCGCACCTGCCAGGGCCTGTCTGCCTGGACTCACAGCCGCGCTGGTCTCACCCTCCCCGAAGCCACCCCGGCTGCTGCTCAGTGACGAGACTTGGTCTATGCGCCTTTCGCCACACGAGCAGCTCTCCTCCCGAACGCCATCCAGTCTCCCAAACCCAGCTCACACCTTGGCAATAGATCTGCTTGCTGCTCTTCTCACCATGAATTTTAAACCCCTCTAAACCCTTTGGGAATTCAAATCCCAAATAAAGGCAATGCCAAAGAATGCTCAAACTGCTGCCCAGCTGCACTCATCTCACCCACTAGCAAAGTAACGCTCAAGATTCTCCAAGCCAGGCTTCAACAGTACATGAACCATGAACTTCCAGTTGTTCAAGCTGGATTTAGAAAAGACAGAGGAACCAGAGATCAAATTGCCAACATCCGCTGGATCATCGAAAAAGTGAGAGATCTCCAGAAAAACATCTATTTCTGCTTTATTGGCTATCCCTAAGCCTTTGACTTTCAGGATTTTCCACAGTTTGTTGTGATCCACACAGTCAAAGGCTTTGGCATAGTCAGTAAAGCAGAAATAGATGTTTTTTCTGTAACTCCCTTGCTTTTTCGATGATCCAGTGGATGTTGGCAATTTGATTTCTGGTTCCTCTGCCTTTTCTAAAACCAGCTTGAACATCAGGAAGTTCACGGTTCACGTATTGCTGAAGCCTGGCTTGGAGAATTTTGAGCATTACCTTACTAGGGTGTGAGATGAGTGCAATTGTGCAGTAGTTTGAGCATTCTTTGTCATTGCTTTTCTTCGGGATTGGAATGAAAACTGACCTTTTCCAGTCCTGTGGCCACTGCTGAGTTTTCCAAATTTGCTGGCATATTGAGTGCAGCATTTTCACAGCATCATCTTTCAGGATTTGAAATAGCTCAACTGGAATTCCATCACCTCCACTAGCTTTGTTCATTGGAAAAGACTCTGAGGCTGGGAGGGATTGGGGGCAGGAGGAGAAGAGGACGACAGAGGATGAGATGGCTGGATGGCATCACTGACTCAATGGACGTGAGTTTGAGTGAACTCCAGGAGTTGGTGATGGAGAGGGAAGCTAGCGTGCTACAGTCCATGGGGTCGCAAAGAGTCGGACACGACTGAGCGACTGAACTGAACTGACTTGTAACCTAATCTTATTGTTGTTCTGTCTCCCAGTCGTGTCCACCTCTCTGCGACCCCACGGGCTGCAGCGTGCCAGGCTTCCCTGTCCCTCACGGTCTCCCAGTGTTTGCTCCGCTCCATAGCCATTGAGTCGGTGATGCAACCCAACCATCTCATCCTCTGCTTCCCCTTCTCCTCCTGCCTTCAGTCCTTCTGGGCATCAGGGCCTTATCCAATGAGTTGGCTCTTTGCATCAGGTGGCCAAAGTATTGGAGCGTCAGCATTCCCATCAGTCCTTCTGATGAGTATTCAGGGTTGATTTCTTATAACCTCATTGTAGAGCATGAACTCAGAGGTGTCATCTAAATGGATGTACCATCTTGGTGAGAACAGCCAGGGTTTCATTCTGGCTCAGCCCCAAGCCCTCTGAGACATCCCCCAAAGGGCAGTGAACTGCAGGATGACCAGGAGCCCACCAGGGGTGGGGGAGTTGGCCAGTGCTCAGATGCTGGATTCTCTGTGGACACACCGGGTGGACTTAGACAAGCTGCAGAGGGGTCTGAGCCTCTGTAGCCTCCATAGCATCTCCCGAGAAGGTGGGCGGGAGATCAGGGGGACGGCGCCTGCCACACTCACAGCCCTGGGCCTGGCACACAGCGCGCCTGCTTAACAAATGTTCGATGCGGTTCCTCGCCACGGTTGGGCAGCTCTGATAATTTTTCCTCTTTCTGCGTCTACATCTGCTCCCCTGCAGCTTCCTTCCATCTGTCTTGTTCTAGTCCCCACGGCCGCTCAGGAGGCCTGCTCTCCCCCTCACATGACAGCCCGTCAGTGATGCCGTGAGACCGGCCTCGTCTTCCTCCAGATCTTCGCCGGCCTCCCTGCAGGGACCTGATCCCCCGTCAGCCGCATCCCTGCTGGAGTCTCTGTCGAGTGCCTGGTGCTGTTACCAGGCTGCCAATGAAGCTGGACCCTTCTTATCACCATCCAGGCTGACTCAGAGTCAGCACTCTGCTCCCAGCTCCCCTGGAAGACGTCATTTCCCCTGAGAAATGTTGTTGTTGTGCCCCTAAAAGGTAATCCTATTATTTTTTTCTAATTTGTTGTGAGCCTCAGAGTTCCTAGTGAGCTGCAGAATACCAAAACCTTTTTTTGAAGGGAATAACATTTGTTAGTCAATAAATCAGAAATAGATCCTTTCAGTGAGACGCCAACGCTGGGCTGTGAGAGAGAGAGGCTTGGGCACAAATTTCTCCTGGGGGACCGTCTCTCCCGTCACCAGGTGCTGAAGACAGCCTCCTTGTCAGACACGCACCGAAGGCTTTGGAGGAGGATGGCGGTGGCTTCAGTTTACTGGATGTGGACGCGAGACGCGCCAAGGTCTTCCCGAGTCTTCCAGTGTTGGAGTTCAGTACAGCAGCTGCTCTGTGTGTGCTGAGCCCTCCATGGATGGTTCTGCCACCTCCTGAGTGGCCCCGGGGTCATCAGGGGCTCCGACGGCCACACACGGAGACGCTCCGTCTGCACAGCACGAGGGCT
Source organism: Capra hircus (assembly GCF_001704415.2). Lineage (NCBI taxonomy): Eukaryota > Metazoa > Chordata > Mammalia > Artiodactyla > Bovidae > Capra > Capra hircus. The sequence goes on from NC_030812.1 coordinate 116,941,533, forward strand.
TCCGCTCCATCAGACGGTCGGTGCTGGGCGAGCTCTCCCAGCCTCCATCGTGGTCCCACTCCTGCCTCCTTCTCTCTGCTGCACCCACAGCCCCTCCTTTACTTCCCGGCTCCTGCGGCTCCCCTCCCCTCCACCTTCTGCTTCCATGGAGCAGACCATCCCGAGGGAGGACTTTACTGTCCAGGAGGGTCTGAGGATGAGATCCACACAAACACGCATCTCTCCTCTGCCAAATGAGATAGCGTCACCCTCGTGCAAACCTCAACACACACGTGGTCTAGTGTGAAGCCATTTCCAGAAAGCGCGGGGGACTTGCCCCACGTGTGAGGTCTGCCCCATGGCCCTGTGAGACACAGATGGTTCTTTTCAGATGAGAATTCTGGGACTTGGGGAATTCGAAGACTTGCCTAAGGTCACACATCGAGTTTGTGGCAAGATTCAAAAGCGACTCTGCTGGTCCTGATTCTCACAGGCTGGCCCACACTGATCCTAGACACTAGGGCTCACCTGTGTTCAGAACCAACCAACCTCTCCGTCCCCCACTGTAGATGCCATAAAAACAGGTTTGCAGATGTTAGGGTGCAATTTCCAAATCACAGACAACGGTGGACAGAGAGTTCTAACCTAGAGGGTCTGGCTCCCAGATCAGATCAGAACCCTTTCAGCAAACCACAGTCACTATGAGTTGGAAGCAGAGGGCCCCTTATCAGCCCATGAACACACACACTTCTGAGCAAGTCCTGGGCATCAGGTACTATGTGGGGCAGAGCTAGGAAAGGGACCCCTGTCTTGGGCGGGCGTTTTGTCTCCGTAGGGGTAATGAGAGGGGGGGAGTCAGAGGGGGAAACTGACGTTATGGGTGGAGGCTGCTTGCTAAGTCCCTGGGTGGGCTGGATTTTTTTTTTCTTTTTCTCAGCACACACACAAAGCACTTTCTTCCAATACCACGGTAAACACTTTATAAACTAGCTACGACCCCTTTGGGTGGTGAGAGGGCTCTCCTTATCCCTTTGCAGATGGGCTGAGCTACTGGAAGGTTCTAGTCCATGAGGAGGGTCAGACACACAGGCAGGGGTCCGCTCTCCTCCCCAAAGCCTGTGCAGTGGTGCTGCCTTGGGGCTCCCTGTTAAGCTCGTTCATCAGGACCACGCATGACGGTGACTTTTGACCACGCATCACCTCGAGCCCGCTTCCTCCTGAGCTGCAAGCCTCGGAGCTCCCAGTCGTGGCCATGTTCCCCCAGCTTCAGCACTTCACGAGTGGATGGGGACAGCCGACCACAGCCACAGAGAAGCGGCCTTCACCGCTGCTCAGGAAACACTCATCATCCATGCAGCCCTTAGGGTCCTGGGGACAGACTGGGGGTCAGCCAAGCAGAAAGGGCAGGGGTGGCCTCGCAGACAGCAGCGTGAGGGATCGAGGAGGAGGGCCCGAAACAGCCCAGCTGCGGCAGGAGGGTGCGGGGGTCCCCTCCCTGCCTTCAGCCCCTCCTCCCCCAGGCTGTGGTGAGTGGGGGTGCGGAGCGGGAGCCGGCTCCCAGCTGTCAACACGAGGGCTTTGACAAGACCAGTTCTGACAGCCCCAGAGCACCGCAAACATCCGGCTCCATGCCTATTTATAGCTCCGCGCCTCCCGTCCCCCAGAAACAGGGGAAACCAAGCAGAGCCATTTAGCAAGGGGTTCGGGCAGCCTGGTTGCGGGGGACGCATCGATCCAGTGGAGGAACCACCCGCCTGGGCACCAGGGGCCACGAAGTCTCTCCCTGGATGGGAAGCCAGCTGGCGCCCCCACTCTGGAGCCCAGATGGCCCCAGGCACCTGGGACCAGGTGCGGGAGCCAGCGCTGAGCTGGTCCAGGCAGGTGCCCGGCTCATCCCTGGGTATCATGGTGGAGGGGGCGGGCACTAACAACGTCTAGAAGCTTGGGTTCCGCCCCCAGAGCTTCTGCATCTGTGGGTCTGCGCTGTGGCCTGAGCATCAGGGTGTTTTAAACTTCCTACACGACTCGGCTAATCAGAACATCAGGGAACCTGGAGACAGAACATGTGGTTTGGGGCAGACTGTTTCCACCTTTGAGCCTCAGTTTTCCTCTCTGCATAGTAAACAGCTCGGACTACGTAATTCACAATTTACTTGTTTGGCTTAGAGCTTCTCCATGGTTTAAAAGCCACCATCCTGTAATGTGAGGCCCCTTGCAACTCTTGCACTCGTGGCTAGGGAAGGAAACAGCCAGCATGGAAGTGGGCCTGGGAGAGCTCAGCTTTCTGGTTCCCAGGCCAGTGGTATCCCCTCCCTCACCCCAAAGGCCAGGGACCGCCTGGCTGCCAGTCACAGGGTGGCCCGATCAGTCCTGGGAAGCGGTGACGCCCTTACAGGCTCGTGCAGAGATGCGTGGATGCAGTCAGTCAGTCCAAAGCATCTCCCCGTGCAATCTCAGGTGGTGTGTTTTGTCTGAATTGCCACGTGCCACTGAGTGGGGGATCCACTGCTTTGCTCCCCAGAGACCAAGCCGCTTTCGGAGTCTATTATCCATCATCGTTTCTACCCTGAGTGAGGCCACGCTGCCTCAAGAGAAGAAAGGAGCCTCACGGAGAAGTGAAGAGACCCCTCTCGTGTGATGAGCTTACAGAGGGATGAAAGGGACCAGAACACCAGGAGGACCAGGAGGTGGGGTGGAGCAGCTGGCCCCACAAGTCCTCCTCCCCCACGGCCTCCCGAGCATCCCCCTGCCTCCCGAGCATCCCCCTGCCTCCCGAGCATCCCCCTGCCTCCAGCATCTTCCCTTGCAGCCTATTTGCTCAGTCCCCAGAGGCATTTCTGGAAGAGTAACACGTCATGGCCTTCATCCCCTCCTCCAAATGCCTCACGCTTCCCTCAAGTCCCTCAGCAGGACCCCTGAAACCTACATCTCCACCCCTCATCTGTGGCCCATCACATCTCCACCTCCCCTGGGGGTCCCCAGGCTGCATGGGTGCAGAATTCCCTGGAAAGCCTTCAACTCTCACTGTGGGCCAGGGCTTCTCAAGGCTGGTCCCCATATCAGGATTTCTGGGTATCAAAAGCCCATGCCCACAGGGACTCCTGATCCCATCCGAGGACCTGCCTCCGCGGGCCCTGGGCATGGCCCCGGCATCCGGATTCTCAGTGCTGGAGGGTTATTCCGGGAGGTCCTTGCCCTGCCTCTTTGGCTGGTGGCCCTGCGAATCCCCCAGTCCAGGTCAAGCCCCAGGGACTGTGTGTCCTTCTCCTCCCTCTGTCTTTCCCCTGCTCCCTCTCCCCTTAGTGAGGGGATGATTCCTTATGTCTCCAGCTCCAGGAAAGCAGCAGTGTGTTTCTGCAGTTCTGGCCCCCACTGGTCCACTGTGAGCTTGTGCCCCAGGTGAAGACCCGAGCAGCCTCAGGTCTGACAAGCCATGCCCCCCTCGTAGACCTGAAGATGCGCTCTCTCTAGAATGTTGTTCAGTCTCTCAGTCGTGTCTGACTCTTTGCGATCCCAGGGACTGTGGCACACCAGGCTTCTCTGTCTTCCACTATCTCCTTGAGCTTGCACAAACTCATGTCCGATGAGTTGGAGATGCTATCCTTACCATCTCATCCTCTATCAACTGCTTCTCCTCCAGCCTTTAATCTTTCTCAGCATCAGGGTTTTTTCCAATAAGTCAGCTCTTCACATCAGGTGGCCAAAGTACTGGGGCTTCAGCTTCAGCACCAGTCCTTTCAACAAATATTCAGAGTTTATTTCCTTTAGGGTTGACTGGTTTGATCTTGCAGTCCAAGGGACTCTCAAGAGTCTTCTCCACACACATATGGACACCTTATCTTTGACAAAGGAGGCAAGAATATACAATGGAGTAAAGACAATCTCTTTAACAAGTGGTGCTGGGAAAACTGGTCAACCACTTGTAAAAGAATGAAACTAGATCACTTTCTAACACCGTACACAAAAATAAACTCAAAATGGATTAAAGATCTAAATGTAAGATCAGAAACTATAAAACTCCTAGAGGAGAACATAGGCAAAACACTCTCAGACATAAATCACAGCAGGATCCTCTATGATCCACCTCCCAGAATTCTGGAAATAAAAGCAAAAATAAACAAATGGGATCTAATTAAAATTAAAAGCTTCTGTACAACAAAGGAAAATATAAGCAAGGTGAAAAGACAGCCTTCTGAATGGGAGAAAATAATAGCAAATGAAACAACTGACAAACAACTAATCTCAAAAATATACAAGCAACTTCTGCAGCTCAATTCCAGAAAAATAAACGACCCAATCAAAAAATGGGCCAAAGAACTAAATAGACATTTCTCCAAAGAAGACATACAGATGGCTAACAAACACATGAAAAGATGCTCAACATCACTCATTATTAGAGAAATGCAAATCAAAACCACAATGAGGTACCACTTCACACCAGTCAGAATGGCTGCGATCCAAAAATCTGCAAGCAATAAATGCTGGAGAGGGTGTGGAGAAAAGGGAACCCTCCTACACTGTTGGTGGGAATGCAAACTAGTACAGCCACTATGGAGAACAGTGTGGAGATTCCCTAAAAAATTGCAAATAGAACTACCTTATGACCCAGCAATCCCACTTCTGGGCATACACACGGAGGAAACCAGAATTGAAAGAGACACATGTACCCCAATGTTCATCGCAGCACTGTTTATAATAGCCAGGACATGGAAACAACCTAGATGTCCATCAGCAGATGAATGGATAAGAAAGCTGTGGTACATATACACAATGGAGTATTACTCAGCCGTTAAAAAGAATTCATTTGAATCAGTTCTGATGAGATGGATGAAACTGGAGCCAATTATACAGAGTGAAGTAAGCCAGAAAGAAAAACACCAATACAGTATACTAACACATATATATGGAATTTAGGAAGATGGCAATGACGACCCTGTATGCAAGACGGGAAAAAAGACACAGATGTGTATAACGGACTTTTGGACTCAGAGGGAGAGGGAGAGGGTGGGACGATTTGGGAGAATGGGAATTCTAACATGTATACTGTCATGTAAGAATTGAATCGCCAGTCCATGTCTGACGTAGGGTGCAGCTTGCTTGGGGCAGGTGCATGGGGATGACCCAGAGAGATGTTGTGGGGAGGGAGGTGGGAGGGGGGTTCATGTTTGGGAACGCATGTAAGAATTTAAGATTTTAAAATTTAAAAAAAAAATAAATAAATAAAAAATAAAAAAAAAAAAAAAAAAAAAGAGTCTTCTCCAGCACCACAATTTGAAAGCATCAATTCTTCAGCACTCAGCCTTCTTTATGGTCAAGCTCTCGCATCCATACATGACTACTGGAAAAACTGTAGCTTTGACTATATGGACCTTTGCTGGAAAAGCGATATCTCTGCTTTTTAACACACTGCCTAGGTTTGTCATAGCTTTCCTTCCAAGGAGCAAGTGTCTTTAGAATGGCAGACCCCTAATCTACATCGTCTGTCTCTGAGGACGATCTTCTTGCTCAGACAGAGATCCCCTTTGATATTTTATAGCTGCATCCCTGAAACACACTGTTAGTTCTGCTGCTTTGCCTAATAGGCACTAAGAGAAGGGAGAAGGGGGCAAAGCAACATGATCTGTGCACCATACGTCTTAAGCATGCTTTCCTCCCAAACACTGCAGACTTCTGCCATCCTTGTTTCTTCACCAGGGTATGTAACCACAGTTGATGAGTATAACTTTCTTCCTCCATTAGCCTTGAAGGAGGCAGCTTTCCACAGCTTCAGGAAATGCCTGGATAGTGGCAGAGGTGGGTAGTGAGGATGCTGAACTTACAACAGAATACAGCTGTGGAGTAATGGAACCCGGGGGTGAGGCGCAGGGTTCAGGGAAAGAAGACAGGTTTGGTTGGGATGAGAGGGAGTGCTAAAGCCTTCAAAGCAGGAAGAACAGTCAGCCAGACTTCAGCAGACCCATCTCTGCCAACGCAGAGCACCAGGTTTGGGCTGGAGAACAGGCTGCCACACCGACACATTTCCAAAGGCTGGTGAGGAAGCAGCTGAAGGTTGATTCAGCTACTGGAGTGTCTGTCCCAGTTTCGGACTCAGAAACATATATGAGTCCTCCTCCCTGACTTTGAAGATTTCCGGGAGGGACAGCACACACCTCCCACACAGGGTGCCTGGCAGTCGAAGCCCCACCTCGTCTCCCCACTTTCAAGCTCTTGCTAACAAGGAGCCCTGCTTCCCCATCACGTTTTTTTCATTTTACACAAGTAAACATCCTTTAATTGAAACTCCTGGGCATTTAACATTATTTATAACTCCATGAATTAAAAGCCTCATGGAACTCCGGTTCCATCTCATAACTGGTGATTCCCGGACTGCTCCCTAATTATTTGGGAGATGTTGTGTAGCATCACTAATTTTAAGGTTGAATTAAAATGAAGAGATTGGAGTTGCCATTTCAAAGAGAATGGAACAGACAGGCACATTTGGACTTCAAAGTTTCCTCTTAAGAGGAGAACTATCCAGGAAGCTTCCAAAACTAAACTTCTCAATTTCCACCAAACCAGCAAGAACTCTTGTGTTGGAATTCTGCCATACGGCCCTTGTAACCTGAGCAAGCATCATCTCTGTTATTTAAGCTACGACAGCTCCCACACAGAAACCCTTTCCTCTACCTGTGAGGCCTCCTTCTCCCTGGAATTTGAGGAAGACAGATGCTGACAAGCTCTTCTGTGAGTAAGAACCACACTAAAGTGAAAGTGAACGTTTTAGTAGCTCAGTCGTGTCCGATTCTTTGTGACTCCATGGACTGTAGCCCGCCAGGCTTCTCTACCCATGGAATTCTCTGGGCAAGAGTACTGGAGTGGTTTGCTATTCCCTTCTCCAGGGGATCTTCTCAACCCAGGGATAAAACCTGTCTTCTGCATTGCAGACAGATTCTTTGCCACTGCACCACCAAGGAAGCCCATAAGAACCACAAAAATTCGCCCCTCAACTCCCACCGCCGCTAGAATCTTCTGATGGCTAGGACATTGAGTGGGGGCCAGAGAAACTCTTAGGCAAACCTGATGCACCCCCCCAAGCATACACCCTTGTAAGTTACACTGACTCAGATCATCCCCTCCTCAATGTCATGTTGGCTGTGGGCACAGACATTGGGCTGCGGGCTTTGCTCTGTGTCCACCTCAGGCTGGAAAGAGGCAGAAAGAGTGGAGATGGATGTTTGGAGACAGAAAGGCCTGGCTGTGGTGCCCTGCTTGCTCTCCCATCAGGACCACGTGGTCTCAGCTCAGGCTCTGTGCCCCGTTTGCAGGCAGATGTCTGTCTCCCTGCCAGAGCTATTTGTGTCCCTGCAATGTGCCCACAGATGGTACAGAAGCCCTCAGAGGGCTGCCCTTGGCCCCACACGAACCCTCCTGCAGGCTCCCTCCACTCCCCCTGCTGTCAGAGCTGCTGCTGCTCTGCCTGCCACCTGACCCGTGACTGAAATCTCTGCTCCTTGATCGGCTGCTGGTTCAGCACCCTGGAGAGCTGCCCCAGGTGTTAGGACTTGACTGGGCTCTGGCCCCAACATGGCTTCCAACAGGACCTGGGTGGTAACCTCCGGCTTGGCCCACAGCAAGTGAGAGCTTCCCTTTCAGAGGCTGGCACTGCGGCCGCCAGGCCTAAGCACACTCCCTCCCTGCGTGGAGGGAGCCACAGAGCCTCCACCTCCTTCCTCTGCTTAAAGATCGTCAGGATAATCATAAAACTTTAAAAACATATAAAAGAAAATCAGGGGGCTTCCCTGGTGGCTCAGACAGTAAAGAATCTGCCTGCAATGTGGGAGACCTGGGTTTGATCCCTGGGTTGGGAAGACCCCCTGGAGAAGGGAAAGGCTACCCACTCCAGTATTCTGGCCTGGAGAATTCCATGGACCTAATAGTCCATGGGGTCACAAAGAGTTAGACACGACTGAGTGACTTTCATTTCACATGGACACCAAGTGGGCATCATTGTCATGACAGAGGGCGCTGAGGGCTGGCACACCACTGTGTCAGGACTGGACCCTGGTGGCACCCGGGGTGGCGAGGAGAGGATTCCCCAGCCCCCCAACACATGCACAACTTCTCAGTTAGGTGGGGAGTCAGAGCACCAGCTGGCTCCCTCGGTGGTTTGCAGATGGATGGGGTGAAAGGTAAGCTCTCCTCTCCTTCAGCACCACAGAAACTGCAGAGTGTGTGTGTGTCTATTATGTCTTCCCAATTGTTTATCATTTCTGTTGCCATTTATTCATTCCTGATTTTCCAAGTTTCCCTCTTGTCTCATTCCCCTTCTGTCTGAAGAAATTCCTCTGTACTTTGTTTAGAGCAGGTTCTGCTGGAAATGAATTTTCAGTTTTCCTTTATCTGAGAATGGTTCTATATGACCTTACTCTTGAAGGATATTTTCAGTGTATTTAAAAGTTTGGATTGACAGCACTTTAAAATACTCTCAGCACTTTAAAAGTGTTTCATTTCCTTCTGGCTTCCATAATTTATAATGAGAAATCTGCAGTGAGAAAAACTGCTGTTCCTCTCTAAGTAATAGATGAATTTTCTTTAGATGCTATCAATATTTGTTCTTGTCTTCGTATTTCAATAGTTTCATTATGATGTGTTTGGTTGCAGATTTCATTTTAAAATCTTTTTCCTCTCTCTTTTTCACACTGTATGATTTTATTATCTTTTCTCAGTCATCTGCGATCTGCAACTGAGACCTGCTGGGTTTCAGCTGCAAAGTCACGTCTAACGCTCCTGATTCTCCTTTGTATCTCCTAAATCTTTGCTGAAATTGTCTATCTGTGTTCCTCTTTCCATTTGTTTCATGAGTGTTTGCCCTTATTTGTTGGAGCATATTTGTAATAGCTGCTTTATCTGTTTGTTTGATATTTCCAACATCTTTGTGTTAGACTCATCATCTGCTATTTATTCTCAGGCAGCTTTGGATTTTATCCTGGTTGTTGTACATATTTTATTATTGCAATTAGTCACTTTATTATGATACTTTGGGCCATATTTAGATCCTATAAGGAAAGTTAGTTTTGTTTTAGTGAGCAGTCGGCCCAGCTGAAGTTCAAGCCTCCAGTCCCAGCATGCTTTTGGTGGATTGTGCCTGGAGCATCAGTACAGTTTTCAAATCATTTGCAGAGAGTTTTAATCGGCCCTGTGTGTGTGGTGCCAGTGGCCAGTCTGGCATGTGGAGGGTAGTGCATTCTGTAGTTCAGTTCTCAGCATCCGTGTATGTGTCTGTAATCAGATACATGCGCACACATCCTGCCGATGGGCCAGGAGATCACACACAGATTACTCCCCTCTCTCATAGTCTCCTTGGTGTTTCCAATCACTGTCTCGTTCTTCCAGCCAGTCACCCCACTCTGCCACACAGTCCTGCAACTCTGCCTGCACTGAGGCAAACGGGAGAACACAGAGGAGGAGCAAATGAGCTTCCCCCCACCTTGTGACTGCAGTGTCTCTGGCAGGAGGGCAAGTTCCCTTCCCTCTGCTGTGGGAGCTCCCGAAGCTGCTCTGCTGACCCTGCGGGATTGCCGGGGGCTGGGGCCTGAGAGAAGAAAGCTAGGCAAGCAGTTTTCACTACCCTCTCTGAGCCTAAGCTACTATCTGGCTGCTTTCTCAAGCTAAGGCAGCAGAGGTTCCTGGGGCTCTCCATCTGCCTGCAAGGCTCAGGGTGATGGGCTTACCAAGTCCAGGCTGCAGGAATCCAGAGCGAGGCAGAAGGCTCATGCCCTGAAGGTGGGACTTGAATTCTGCTCTTTTTCTCCCCCATCTTCCCGCTGCTCTTTGCTTTCCTGAATCCTCAGGTGGCTGGTCCAGGCCTTCTGTCCAAGTGTTTCAGCACCTTCTGTGGAAGACGCGGAGGGGCGTGTGCTTACTCCAGCCTACCTGGAACCAGCATTGCCAGCGCTGGCTTGGTTTTCTGTTGCTTCTCTGTGATGGGATGTAGTGTGTGTGTGTGTGTGTGTGTGTGTGTGTGTGTGTACTTTGAGGTTTCAATAATGTCCACTATACTGCTAACATCTGGTAGGAATAATCTTTAAGTCAAGAATCAGTCCATTAAGTAGCTTGTGTAAAACATTGAGATGTTCCCCACGACTAAGTCATTTCACTGCCGGACTTACGCATAAACCAGAAAGTCCCTAGTTGTAAAGTCTATGGCCAGATCTAAGCACAGGGCACCATGCAAGTTGTTAGCGAATTAACAGAAAAGCGCATGAGCTGCAGCGCAGAGCTGATTAGATCCAAACCCATGAGCTTTATCTCGTTTTTGCGAATACGACTCACCCACACCTTTTGGAATGAAAGCACAGTCAGACATGCCTTGAATTGGATGTTCCTGACCAGCTGACTTTGAAGTCCCGACTTCCCGCGTGTCAGCGCACATCTGGGTTGAGAGGTGCCGCCCAAGCACTCAGCGTTGGAATGTGAGGACAGGGCAAAGGAAGGAGAAGAGGGCATTGCAGGTGCAGAGAGCCCTTTGAAGCTGGTCCAGCCAAAGCCTCCTCTGGCCCTCTTGGGCACAGCCTTTCATTTCCAGCACACTGACTCAACTTTGGGGCAACATAGTGAGTTAAAAGGCCTGTCAAAGTAAACCTGGGATTTTTTTTTCAAGTCAGTTTACATCATGCTCAGCTTCCATGACAAGTTTTATAATTAAATCTCCGTGACTCCTAGCAGGTCAGGTGCGCCTTAAACACTTTTCGCAGAAGTGTTTTCACGCACACAGGAGCAGTGTGGCTCTAATGCTGACACCTCTTTGGGTGAAAAGGGTGTTGTTTGCAAAGGGAGTCGTCTAGTGTTCTCATTTGTCAGTCTAGGCTAAATGGGAGAACACAGACTGGTGTGTGAGGGTTTGTTCCACTCATTTGCTTGTCAAACACTACGTGTGGACGTGCTCAGTTGCTCATTTGCAACTCTTTGCAACCCCGTGGACTGCAGCCCGCCAGGCTCCTCTGTCCATGGGATTCTCCAGGCAAGAATACTGGAGTGGGTTGCCATTTCCTTCTCCAGGGGATCTTCCCGACCCAGGAATTGAACCTGGGTCTCCTGCATTGGCAGGCAGATTCTTTACCACTGAGCCACCTGGGAAAGCCCACGTGTAATTGGCCCTCGGCTCCCCTGGGCACTGGGTCCACACGTAATAGATAGTATTTTCATAAACCACAGCATAGCGGGCCATGAACGCAGCTTCTTTCATCTTCACTCAAATTACCTTGACTTCTATGTGACGATCTCATTCCACCACACTGACGTGGAAACCATAGTCTGAACATCAAACTAGGAGTTCGGGATTCATTTTGAACTGTGGTGTTGGAGAAGACTCTTGAGAGTCCCTTGGACTGCAAGGAGATCCAGCTAGTCCATTCTGAAGGAGATCAGCCCTGGGTGTTCTTTGGAAGGACTGATGCTAAAGCTGAAACCCAGTACTTTGGCCACCTCATGCAAAGAGTTGACTCATTGGAAAAGACTCTGATGCTGGGAGTGATTGGGGGCAGGAGGAGAAGGGGACGACAGAGGATGAGATGGCTGGATGGCATCACTGACTCAATGGACATGAGTCTGAGTGAACTCCGGGAGTTGGTGATGGACAGGGAGGCCTGGAGTGCTGCGATTCATGGGGCCACAGAGAGTCAGACACGACTGAGCGACTGAACTGAACTCTGTATCCATACAAAATAGATAACCAACACAGTCCTACCACACAGCACAGGAAACTCTATTAAGTATCTTGTAATGACTTATAATGGAAGAGAATGTGAAAAGATAACATAGATATGGAGAGAGAGACATTACCCATCAATTATACTTCAATAAAATCTTAAAATTAAACCATATAAGGAAGCAAGAAAGCTGGATGTGGACAGCTGCAGGCACACGCGGTCACACCGGGACCCTCGTGAGTGACTCCACTGGGGAGAGAGCCCGTTCAGAACAATAGCAAGAGAGCTGGATGTGGACAGCTGCAGGCACATGCGGTCACACCGGGACCCTCGTGACTCCACTGGAAACAGGCCCCGTTCAGAACAGCGGCCACTCCCCACTCCTTGCTGATGCCTCAGTTCGGGAAAATTGCTCAGTTCCTATTGTTCTCGCAGACCTCCAGCTTTGTGCAGTCTCCTTCAGTTGCCATCCCCGGGCAAAATGTTAGGTCATGGATGTGAAGGCTCCCTCCACTCTTGGGCACAGGGTGCCAACGGTCCATAGAACCCATCACTGGTGCTACAGCGCAGCAGCCGGCAGCAGCCTCAGCCACGGCCAGGGAGCCTCTTCCATTCTTCCCACGGCTTACCTCAAGCGAGTGTGGAACATCACTCCAGTCCAGCCGGGTTTGCAGAAGACCAGTCCTCTCTGCCTGAACCCACCCCTGCCGGCCACCAGGCACCCCTGCAGCGGCCCCTGCGCCCACCACGCCTGCAGAAGGCACAGTCCCTGCTCAGGTCTCCACCGATGCAGGAAGGCCCCTCCCCTTCAGCAACTCTCTCGGGGTTTCCAGCCTTACCTGCCTTTCCTGGCTCCTCAGAGACCCACGCCCCTGACTGACATCGCTGCCTGGCGCTTCCACTTTGAGAACGGCCAACCTTCGAAACAGCTGGCAGGTTACTGGTTAGAACTCTCGCTCGCTGCCTGCACTTTCTGCTCTTTCCAGCTCTTAGCTTCGGGGGACCGTGAACACCCTTCCTTCACTTTAAAACAAACTCCTTGGTGCTTCCAGTCCTCACTATCAGCACACGCATCTCTTCCTTATGTATGCCACGTATGTGTGTTACACGCCAGAGCAGCATGCTCCTTAAGATCAACAGCAGTTCCCCAGAAATAATTCATCCCACATGACTTATTCTTGTACTCTTTGATTGACACATTTTTTTTTTTTAACTAAAAGGGAAGAAGGAAACTTCCAGAGGTGATGGATAAGTTAATGGCCTTGACTATGGTGATAGGTTAATGACTGGAGACGTATCTCCAAACTCCTAGAGTTCTACATCAAATATGTACAGCTTTTTGTACATCAATCATATCTCAATAAAGAGGTTTTAAAGAGAAAAAGACTGATACATCTGATACATATTTCCAAAACTTACTGTGAGGGAAAAAGTTCAATATCAGACTCTGTTTCTATATATGATCAGCTTCTGAAGCAACGGTTTTAGTACCAGAGGTCACTTTCTATTTCTTCAGATAGAAATCAGAAGAATGTAAGTTCAGTTCAGTTCAGTCGCTCAGTTGTGTCCGACTCTTTGCGACCCCATAAATCGCAGCACGCCAGGCCTCCCTGTCCATCACCAACTCCCGGAGTTAACTCAGATTCACGTCCATCGAGTCAGTGATGCCATCCAGCCATCTCATCCTCTGTCATCCCCTTCTCCTCCTGCCCCCAATTCCTCCCAGCATGAGTCTTTTCCAATGAGTCAACTCTTCGCATGTGGTGGCCAGAGTACTGGAGTTTCAGCTTTAGCATCATTCCTTCCAAAGAAATCCCAAGGCTGATCTCCTTTAGAATGGACTGGTTGGATCTCTTTGCAGTCCAAGAGACTCTCAAGAGGCTTCTCTAACACCACGGTTCAAAAGCATCAGTTCTTCAGTGCTCAGCCTTCTTCACAGTCCAACTCTCACATCGATACATGACCACTGGAAAAACCATAGCCTTGACTAGACGGACCTTAGTCGGCAAAGTAATGTCTCTGTTTTGAATATGCTATCTAGGTTGGTCATAACTTTTCTTCCAAGGAGTAAGCATCTTTTAATTTCATAGCTGCAGTCACCATCTGCAGTGATTTTGGAGCCCCCCAAAATAAAGTCTGTCGCTGTTTCCACTGTTTCCCCGTCTATTTGCTATGAAGTGATGGGACCAGATGCCATGATCTTCGTTTTCTGAATGTTGAGCTTTAAGCCAACTGTTTCATGCTCCTCTTTCACTTTCATCAAGAGGCTTTTTAGCTCCTCTTCACTTTCTGCCATAAGGGTGGTGTCATCTGCATTTCTGAGGTTATTGATATTCTCCCGGCAATCTTGATTCCAGCTGGTGCTTCTTGCAGCCCAGTGTTTCTCATGATGTACTCTGCATAGAAGTTAAATAAGCAGGGTGACAATGTACAGCCTTGATGTACTCCTTTTCCTATTTGGAACCAGTCTGTTGTTCCATGTCCAGTTCTAACTGTTGCTTCCTGACCTGCATACAGATTTCTCAAGAGGCAGGTCAGGTGCTCTGGTATTCCCATCTCTTTCAGAATTTTCCAGTTTGTTGTGATCCACACAGTCAAAGGCTTTGGCATAGTCAATAAAGCAGAAATAGATGTTTTTCTGGAACTCTCTTGCTTTTTCCATGATCCAGCAGATGTTGGCAATTTGATCTCTGGTTCCTCTGCCTTTTGTAAAACCAGCTTGACATCAGGGAGTTCATGGTTCACGTATTGCTGAAGCCTGGCTTGGAGAATTTTGAGCATCACATTACTAGCGTGTGAGATGAGTGCAATTGTGTGGTAGTTTGAGCATTCTTTGGCTTTGCCTTTCTTTGGGATTGGAATGAAAACTGACCTTTTCCAGTCCTGTGGCCACTGCTGAGTTTTCCAAATTTGCTGGCCAATTGAGTGCAGCACTTTCACAGCATCATCTTTCAGGATTTGAAACAGCTCAACTGGAATTCTATCACCTCCCCTAGCTTTGTTCGTAGTGATGCTTTCTAAGGCCCACTTGACTTCATTCAGGGATGTCTGGCTCTAGATGAGTGATCACACCATCGTGATTATCTGGGTTGTGAAGATCTTTTTTGTACAGTTCTTCTGTGTAGTCTTGCCACCTCTTCTTAATATCTTCTGCTTCTGTTAGGTACAGACCATTTCTGTCCTTTATCGAGCCCATCTTTGCTTGAAATGTTCCCTTGGTATCTCTAATTTTCTTGACGAGATCTCTAGTCTTTCCCATTCTATTGTTTTCTTCTATTTCTTTGCACTGATTGCTGAGGAAGGCTTTCTTATCTCTTCTTGCTATACTTTGGAACTCTGCATTCAGATGCTTATATCTTTCCTTTTCTCCTTTGCTTTTCGCCTCTCTTCTTTTCACAGCTATTTGTAAGGCCTCCTCAGACAGCCATTTTGCTTTTTTGCATTTCATTTCCATGGGGATGGTTTTGATCCCTATCTCCTGTACAATGTCATGAACCTCATTCCATAGTTCATCAGGCACTCTATCTATCAGATCTAGGCCCTTAAATTTCTCACTTCCACTATATAATCATAAGGGATTTGATTTAGGTCATACCTGAATGGTCTAGTGGTTTTCCCTACTTTCTTCAATTTAAGTCTGAATGTGGTAATAAGGAGTTCATGATCTGAGCCACAGTCAGCTCCTGGTCTTGTTTTTGTTGACTGTATAGAGCTTCTCCATCTTTGGCTGCAAAGAATATAATCAATCTGATTTCAGTGTTGACTGTCTGGTGATGTCCATGTGTAGAGCCTTCTCTTGTGTTGTTGGAAGAGGGTGTTTGCTATGACCAGTGCATTTTCTTGGCAAAACTCTATTAGTGTTTGCCCTGCTTCATTCTGCATTCCAAGGCCAAATTTGCCTATTACTACAGGTGTTTGTTGACTTTCTACTTTTGCAATCCAGTCCCCTATAATGAAAAGGACATCTTTTCTGGGTGTTAGTTCTGAAAGGTCTTGTAGGTCTTCATAGAACTTTCAAGTTCAGTTTCTTCAGTGTTACTGGTTGGGCATAGACTTGGATAACTGTGATATTGAATGGTTTCCCTTGGAAACGAACAGAGATCATTCTGTCGTTTTTGAGATTGCATTCAAGTACTGCATTTCGGAGTCTTCGCTGACAAATATTTTAAGAAGGTGGAGACAAATCTTTCAAGAATATCCTAGCCCATTGAAGATGCATATTAATTAGGGTTTGTTGAGCAGTAGCAACAATAGACCCCCAGATATCAGTGGCTTCAGTTCAGTTCAGTTTAGTCGGTCAGTCGTGTCCGACTCTTTGTGACCCCATGAATTGCAGCACACCAGGCCTCCCTGTCCATCACCAACTCCCGGAGTTCACTCAAACTCATGTCCTTCTAGTCCGTGATGCCATCCAGCCATCTCATCCTCAGTCGTCCCCTTCTCCTCCTGCCCCCAATCCCTCCCAGCATCAGAGTCTTTTCCAATGAGTCAACTCTTCGCATGAGGTGGCCAAAGTACTGGAGTTTCAGCTTTAGCATCCATCAGTCCTTCCAAAGAACACCCACATTCCTTTAGAATGGACTCCTTGATCTCCTTTAGAATGGACTGATTGTATCTCCTTGCAGTCCAAGGGACTCTCAAGAGTCTTCTCCAGCACCACAGTTCAAAAGCATCCATTTTTCAGCCCTCAGCTTTCTTCACAGTCCAACTCTCACATCCATACATGACTACTGGAAAAACCATAGCCTTGACTAGATGGACCTTTGTTCGCAAAGTAATGTCTCTGCTTTTCAATATGCTGTCTAGCTTGGTCATAACCTTCCTTCCAAGGAGTAAGTGTCTTTTAATTTCATGGCTGCAGTCACCATCTGCAGTGATTTTGGAGCCCCCCCCAAAATAAAGTCTGACACTGTTTCCACTGTTTCCTCATCTATTTCCCATGAAGTGATGGGACCAGATGCCATGATCTTCATTTTCTGAATGTTGAGCTTTAAAGCCAACTTTTCACTCTCCTCTTTCAGTATCATCAAGAGATTTTTTAGTTCCTCTTCACTTTCTGCCATAAAGGTTTAAAAGCAATAACAGTCCTAAGCTCGTATTCATGCCCAAGTACAGCTCTCCTCTGGGATCCTGGCTCGTGGCTCCTCCATAGACTGGGCACAGGGCTTCCAGAGCTTTCCTGACAACACCGCTCCTGGGGTGATGTGGTCACCAGCTGTCCCTGTTATCAAATACAGACACACTCCCTCCCCCATGGAGACGTGGACTGTCCCATTGGACTCCTTCATCGAGCTCAAAGCCCTGATGGCTGGAGGATGCTCTGGCCCCTCCTCTAAGTCCAGATGTGGCTCCTCTTAGTCCCACCTCCCAGAAAACACAAAAGAAAGAGACCTCTCTTCCCTCCCTCTGGACACACACACTCAACCTAGGGTGATGGGACAGGGCGAGGAGACCCAGGCACAGCTGGCTTTGGCCAACAGCATGACACTGCCCCAGAGGAGGAGAGGTCCCCGGTCCAGGGTGGGCCATGACAGACTGGAGGCTGGGTCTGCTCTCTGGGGGCAGGGGGCTCCTTGGCCCATCATTTCCGTGGCCCCAGTTCTCATCCTCTAGACATCTCTCTACTGACCACGGTCCATGGCCAAGCCCAAGCATGTCTTCTGGGGGTTTGCGCACCTTTTCTTTCCGAATTCCTATGGGTCCAAGTTCAGCAGCTCCAAGACCATGCGAATGTGCAGTAAACCCTTCTGTAAGCCCAGCATGTGGTTTCTTTACCCATAACACTCAGTGCGGTTAGCAGAAGTGAGAAACATCATTTCCATATGCCAATAACCCTACCGAAAGCTCTGTTTTTCCCAGATACCATCCACAAATCTCCATTATTTCCTAGTTTCTCTGCCCCCAAATCTTTCTCTCTCTGTCAATTTAATGGCAGCTTCCTTGAGGCTCTTGGGGAGGAAGAGAAGGTTTGGTAAATAGACAGTATCCTTAATCTGTTTGTAGCTGCCTGGTTAAATTCCTCTGTTTAATTGAGAAGTCTTAATGGAATTTTGAAGCTCAATGCCTTTTCAATCTTATTTCCTACTGTTTGGAATCCAGAAGTGCTTTTCCAAACCCAACTTATAGATTCTCTCTATTTTCTCTAGCTTTTATTTGCAGAGCAAGTAAGTGCTTGCTGCCTGAGTTATCTCTTTCTTATAAATCTTGGCTGTAAGGGACAAGGAGCTACCAACACTCACCCGTGTCAGCCCTTCATGCAGACGCAGGTAGAGGGCTTTATTTTCTCACTGCTGGCTAACCTCATAAACGCCAAGCCTGCAGCACCCTAGCTCCACAAAGCCACTCTGTAATAATTAGGGTATGTTAGGAAGAAATCAGAAATAGACTGCCACAATTTAATGCTTTTAAAAAATGAGAAAATGATTTCATTCTCCGTTAGATGGATCCATGGTGAAGAATCTCCCTCTAATGCAGGAGACTCAGGAGACATGGGTTTGATCTCTGAATCAGGAGGATCCTCTGGAGGAGAAAATTTTCCAGTATTCTTTCCTGGAAAATTCCAAGGGCAGAGGAGCCTGGCAGGGCTAGAGTCCAAAGTGTTGCAAAGAGTTGGACATGACCGAGTACACACACACACACACATTGACACGTGGCCTGGTCCCCAGAATGGCGACTCAACCTCCCTGCATGAGGCCCTTCAGGGGTCCAGGCGGACAGTGGCTTTCAGGGATGCCCTGCCTTTGCTAGGGGAGTAGAAGGTCAAGAAGGGGTGTGAGGAGGCATTTCTAATGGGTCAGCCTGGACAGTGACACCTGCCACTTCCACTGGCCATCCACGGGGCTGGACAAAGTCACTCGATGGAAGTGTCCAGATCCTGATTCCTAGTCACTCCAGAGTGGGTCGGGGATGGAGGGATGTGTCTTCACCACCACATGAATATCTGGACACCAGCTGGGTGTCCTACCATCCACTCAATGCTGCCACCATCTACCTGGGGACGCACAGGATAAGAGCTCAGTCCTCCAAGACTGTCCAGGCTGATAGCTGCACTTCTGACCATCTGGTTGTCAATTAGACATTACCAAGATGCCCCTCTTGAGTCGGGTTACTTTGTTAGAGCTGCTCACAGAACTCAGAAAACCTACTTGCTCACTAGACCACTGGTTTATTATAAAATGCTTCAGCTTGGGAACAGCCAGATGGGAGAGGTACGCAGGACGAGGTATGGGATGGTGCTTCCCTGCCTTCCAAGGGTACAACCCTCACATACCTCCTGGTGGTCACCAGCCTGAAAGCCCTTGGAAACTCACCACTATGGGGTTTATAGAGAATTTATTACACAGGTGCAATTGATTAAATCATTAGCCATTGGAGATTCAGCTCTATTTCCAGCCCCTCTCTCCTCCCTGGAGTCAGGGACTGCGATCCGGGGATCTGAAAGTCCCAACCCTCTATCACAAGCTCGGCGCCCCTGGCAACCGGCCCCCATCCTTAGGTGAGGTCCGAAAGTCACCTTGTGAAGTTAGCAAATGACACTTCAGCTGTTCTCATCACTTAGGAAATCCCAAGGGTTTGGAGAGCTCTGTGCCAGAAATGGGGTCAAAGACCAAATTTATATTTCTTTCTATAAATCACAGGATCACGCATGGCCATGCCTGCCAGAAGGGATCCTGAGAGGTGCAATTCAGTGTGCGCCCAGGAAAACACAGGAATTGATTTTCCCAACAGTTTACAGCTTGTGTCTCAGAGAGGCTGCTATGGAAACAGTGGGAAAGTCCGGCTGCACAGAAGGCGTGTGCGCTCAGAGAGTGGAGCCCAGCAGGGCCAGAACGTCCTGGAAACCTGGGGTGGAAAGGGAAGTCTGGGCTGCCTCTTGGGCAAGGAGTGGGATGTGGGGCAGAGGGAACACATGGGTTAAAGGGAGGCTTGGGCGATGGTGGATGGGAAAGGTGCAAAGAGGCGGGAAGGGCTGGGATGAGGAGGGTGCACGGAGGATGGTGGGGAAGGTTGGGGGCGTTCAGGGGAGGGCTGCTGTAGATTTCCAGGACTGCAGTCAACCAAACAGACAGTCTGAAAAGGAGCACCATCAAAATTGTCCCTTGTTCCTCATAACCCAGACCCCAGCAGCTGGCACTTGGGGTAACACGGTCGGGCTAGGATGAGAGGAGGATGGCATGCGGGTCTCCCGTCCAGCGCTCCTCTGTGAAGGACTCAGTATCGTCCTGTTAAAGGGTTAGCCTGCGTGCTCCTGCCTGAGATGGGATCTTGGCTCCCTGATCGCTTCAAATGGCTGGGTTCAGCCAAGAGGGACCTGAGCGTAGAAGCAGTAAAGACATGGGCTTTTGTTTGTTTGATTTTAAGCTTTACTCATTTTCTCTTTTGAGATTTATTTATTTATTTAATTGGGGACAGTTACTTTACAATGCTGTGATGGTTTTCGCCATCCGTCGGCATGAATCGGCCAGAGGTATGCTCATGTGTCCCCTCCCTCCTGAACGCCCCTCCCCCCATCCCTCTAGGCTGTCCCAGGGCGCTGGCTTTGGGTGTCCTGCTTCATGCATGTGACTTGCACTGGCCGGCTAGTTTACATATGGTAGTGTGCATGTTTCAATGTTATTTTCTCAAGAAACTGATTTTTAACATGATTTTGAAAAAACAAGAACAGAATTGACTTAATTAAACCCGTAGTGATCCGTGAGACAAATAAGATGGGGAATGTGCTGTATGAAGCGGGGGTGTTCAGCTAACTAGACAAGTCTTCAGTGGCCCTTCGTGGCCACCTGCCTTTCTGGGGTAGGCTGGCCCCTTGAGCCCATCCCAGGCTGACCTCGAGACCTCTCCTGGGGTCCTGCAGGGGTCAGAGCTTCAGAGCATCACAGCGCTCCTCCCCACTGGTCTTTCTACAGGCCTTCAGCTATCAGTAAAATCCTGGAATTAAAAGAAAAGAAGAGCAAGCAGAAGCCACAGACGCACAGTGCATCATCCTTCCCCAGGTTATCCCTCCCAGGGAGTTATGTGAGCCTAAAACTCACCAGAAGTCTTCCCACATCCTGAAGACATCAGGGATTGCCCCGTCTAGCTTTAGAAATAATTCAGAAATGGAATAGAACCATTTAGAAGAGAGATTACGAGACAACAAGAGAAAACAATAAAAAAAGTACAAAGCCTTTGGAAATAACAGCTCTATCAGGGACAGTAACATTTTGGGGAGCTGATTGCAATCAGATGAGACAGATGTCACAGACAAAGATGAAACAGCATATAATTGTGATTTATAAGACGGAAACAGAAAAAGTACGCAAACATGTATCAAAAAGACACTTTCCAGGAGGAATGGAGCAGGGGCATAAGCAGATGGAAACAGGCAGTCACAGCCCGAAGGCGGGCAACTGCGGAAGGTCGGCGCCGGACGCGCTCAGAGGGCGACGGCGGTGTCCGTGGCCTCGCGCCAGTCTCTGGGGTGACGGCGGGCAGGCTGGCCGCAGGTGTCCTCACAGCAGCAGGCAAGGGAGAGAACTAACAAGTAGTAGGTCAACATCTACAAAATCCTGCAGGAAAGAGGGCCAGCGTTCCTTCTGATAAAAAATAAATAAATAAGAGACAGACGTTCCATATGCAGAACTCCAGAAAAAAGAACCAAAACCCGAAACTCTTCCTGGTGGCGTGGGGCGGGGTTGCAGGGGCGGCGGAGGTGGGCGGGAACTTATCTCACTAAGAGATGAATACAAATGAACACAAACGGAGAGTCCAGAGTCACCCTGCACATGAGCCTTGGAGCTATTAAACATTACACCAAATCAAAACGACCGGGGAAGCTGTGGATTGGGTTCCAACCAGGAGGCACGGCCATTGGTACGAGCGAAACAAAGCAACTGCATGATAGAAGCGGGGGTGAAGTGTAGCTGTGGTCATCCTTAACTCTGATGGAAGAGAGTAATTACTACCACATAAATCTCAAACACATACTTAAAAATACACAATGTTCATTTTTCAACAAGGATGTCAGAGAATTCAATGGGGAAAGAACAGTCTTTTCACTAAATGGTGCCAGGACAATCAGAGAATCACAGGCAAGAATAAAATTGAAGCTCAAATTCACAGCGTATATAAGCATTAACTAAATTAGAATCAAAATCTAAATGGAAGCACTCAAATTTTAAAATTAGAGGAAAATATAAATATAAATCTTTGTGATCTTTGCTTAGGGAATGATTTCTTAGGAACAACACCAAAAGCATAAGCAAGGAAACAAATATAGAAATTGTACCTTATCAAAATTAAAAATGTTCCTACTTCAAACAGCACCATCAAGAAAGCGCAAAGGTCCTTAGGATGGGAGAAAATATTTGCAAATCCTGTATCTGATAATGGACTTGTTTTAAGAATAGATAAAGAACTCTTGCAGCTCCTATTAATTCAATTTAAAAATAGTCAAAAGAAGATATACAAATAGCCAGTGAGCACATGAAAAGATAATGAGTATCATTAGATGTTAGGAAAATAAAGGTCAAAACCACAACGACATGGCACTGCATACCCGCACAGAAGGCTATTATTTAAAGGACAAATGTTAACAAGTGTTGGCAAAGACCTGGAGAAATGGGAATCCTCCTGTATTTTGGGCAGAAGTGTAAAATGGTGCAGACAGTAGAAAACAGTTAGGCAGTTTCTCAAAACATTAAACTTCGAAATTACTACATGAGCCAGCCTTTCCCCTCCAGACAGACAAATATAGATATGAAATGAAAATACATGTCCACATAAAACCTGCACACAAATGTCCACAGCAGGTTTACTCATAATCACCAAAAGGTGGAAATATTCCAAGCGTCCGACAGCTGATGAGTAGTTAAACGAATTACGGTTTAGTTGTACAACGGATATAATTTGGCCATAAAAATAATGATGTCCTGATACAACTTGGTTGAACCTTGAAAATATTACACTAAGCAAAATAATCTAGTCACTGAAGATCACATATTTTTGTGATTTCATTTACATGAGATGTCCAGAGTAAGCAAATTGGTAGACAGAAAAAATACATTTGTGGTCATCAGGAGCTAGGGCTTAGCAGAAGTGGAGGGCGAATGGACAGTTAGTGGGTGCTGGGTGTCTCTGTGAGGTAGTGGGGATATCCTCAAGTTAGGTTATGGTGATGTCTTCACTGCTTTGTGGATATACTAAAAGCATTGATCTGTATACTCTAAATTAGTGGTTTTATGTCAGTCACATTTCAGCTTAAGCTATGATAAAATATACATTAACTCTCATGACCTAACACATTTAGTAGTCATTTTATACTAAAATGTGTACACATTTTTGAAACTAATAACTCTCATGAATAAATCCTTTTTGAAACTTTAAATTTTCATTACCTGAATTTCCTTTTCATTAATTCATATCTAATGTGTATACTGCTTACTGTCCACTCAGCACAGTTGGAAGCATCTCCACATAGTAACATGAATTCTTTTCCTTCCCCCAGGCCTGAAGAATATGCCCTTATAATTATCTCCGTTTTACAGAGGAGGAGACTCGAGGAGAGGCACTTGTTCTTCTGGAAGCAAGTGGTAACAGCGGGATCTGAGCACAGGCTGTCTTGTTCCAAGCCTGTGCTCTTAAACTTGACTCCACACTGCTTCTCCAAGTAAAATATGTCTTTTATTAAAAACTAGATGGGTCAGAGCCATTTTCATTTTATGAGCCCGTTTCGTCTGGTTTATGCATTTACCTGCCACTCTGTCACTGCGCCCTTCCATCTCTATATATTCACAGAGATGAGTCCAGAATAACTTTCTCCAAATGTTATCTGTGGTTATTTCTGGGTCCTGAGAATCGTGGAATCTTTGCTTTTTCTTCCGTCGGCTCTGAGTCATTTGACGAGTTTATAGTAAGCTTGTGTCGTGTTTGCAAACGTCTTTTAAAAAGTATTGTTCTTTTAAGATGGAGAGACCAGCAAAAGACGGGCACGCATCAAAGTAGCGAAACGGATGGACAGACATTAGACATGGAAGATGCGTAAAAGTTGGCAGATAAATAGACACTAGGTTTAGAGATGGATGCATAGATATAGATAGAAGGGTTAGATAGCTAACAGAGATAGAGCTCCATTGATTTATTTATAGACAGATAGGTAATAGGTTGTTGTTAGGTAGATAGATACATACACACTTAGGCACGAAGACAGATACTACATAGATAATAGATAGAGGATGTAGTGTGTGTATATATCTGCATATATATCAATACACACGTTCCGGGACAGTAGATGGGTATGATAGACACATAATACATACCAGTGAAGTCGCTCATTCGTGTCCGACTCTTTTCGACCCCGTGGACTGTAGCCCACCAGGCTCCTCCATCCATGGAATTTTCCAGGCAACAGTACTGGAGTGGGTTGCCATTTCCTTCTCCTGGGGATCGTCCTGACCCAGGGATGGAACCCCGGTCTCCCACGTTACAGGCAGATGCCTTACCGTCTGAGCCACCAGGGAAGCCATTAATACCTACACATACACATGACAGATGACAGATACACACATACTTAGGTAATAGATACATACTACATACAACATGTACACATAGATAGTTATCAGACATGTAATAGACAAATACATGGGTAAATGTACAATGGAGAAGGAAATGGCAACCCACTCTGACATCTTGCCTGAGAAACCCCGTGGACAGAGAAGCTGGTAGGCTGCGCTCCTGCGGATCACAGAGTCGGACACGACTTGGGGACTGAGCAGCGAGCCAGTCTCGGGGCTTCCCAGGCGGCTTAGTGGTGACGAACCTGCCTGCTGATGCAGGAAACGCGGGTTCCGTCCTTGAGTGGGAAAGATTCCCTGGAGAGCGGAATGGCACCGACCCCAATATTCCTGCCCGAAAATTTCCATGGACAGAGGAGCCTGCAGGCTATAGTCCATGGGTTTCAGAAGAGCAGGGCAGGACTTCATGGCTAAAAAATAACATAGATGATAAATAAACGGAGCGATCATAGATAAATGCACAGGAGATAGGTGGATAGATAGGGAGGAAGGAAGGGAGACGCTATTCGAGGCAGATGGACGCTGGCCCAACCACAGATTTCTGGACTCAGAACCTGGGCTGAGAGTCCGATGGTTGGAGTCCTCCTGAGCGGGTCCAGCCCAGCAAGTCTGCTGATTGCCATTCGGGAATGACTGATGCCCTGGCTCACACAGGGGGCCGGGGTCCCGAGAGCGCATGTCAGTTTTCAGTCCACACCTACTGTCCCGTCAGGACAGGACACTCCTCAGTGGGCTTCAGTTCCAGGACGTCGTGATCCACTTTGTGTCATGCGTTGGGCTTCCTGTCAATTTACGAGTCTTTCCTGCTTCCAGGAGCGGTGTGACAGTCACTGCAGGTGATAGAGATAGCAATCAGCGGATTCACTCATACACAGATAGAGAGCAGGTGGCAGCCGCTCCAAATTCTCAGTCTCTGCTTTCTCTCCAGCTTTGTTTCTCAATGACTTCTTCACTTCTGCTGTATTTCTGAACCACCCCGTACACTTCATTTCCGTTGCGCCATCGGTTTATTCCGTATTCTCCCTTTCCCATCGTTTCTCTTGACATTTCATGAGAGTGTGTCCTTCAGTAACTGTGTGAGGCTATGCTGTCATTTTATCCTGGGCTGTAGCTGATGGGCAATATGACGTTGGTTTCATGTGTAGAGCAAAGCGATTCAGCTTCACATATGCTCATACCTATTCCTTTTCTAATTCTTTCCCCACTGTTATTATAGAATATTGAGCAGAGTTCCCTGTGCTATATCATAGGCCCTTTGTGGGTTTTTTTATGTTAAATATAGTAGCGCGTGTATGTTGATCCCAATCTCCCAATTTAAACCCCCCCAAATGTCCCACTGGTAACTGTAGGTTTGTTTTCTAAGCCTGTGAGTCTGTTTCTGCTTTGTAAATAAGTGCAGTTGTATCACTTTTTTAGATTCCACACCTAAGTGATATCATACGATAGTTAACTTACTTCACCTCGTATGTTGAGCTCCAGCTGCACCCATGTTGCTGCAGATGGTATTATTTCATTCTCTGAAAAGGCTGCGTAATATTCCGTCGTATATATGTGCAACACACCCTCTTCACCCACTCTTCTGCAGGAGATACTCAGGCTGCTTCTGTGTCTCGGTTATTGCAAAAGGCGCTGCAGTGAGCACTGGGGTGCATGGCTCTTTCTGAGCCATGGTTTTCCCAGGAGTGGAATCACTAGACCACATGGCAGCTCTTTTCTCCGCATCCTCTCCAGCATTTATTCTCTGTAGCCTTTTCAGTGATGGCCATTCTGAGGGGTGTGAGGTGATATCTATTGCAATTCAATTAACTCTTTGCAACCCCGTGGACTGTAGCCCATCAGGTTCCTCCGTCCATGGGATTCTCCAGGCAGGAATACTGGAGCGGGTGCCATTTCCTTCTCCAGGGGAATCTTCCTGACCCAGGGATCGAACCCGGGTCTCCTGCATTGCCGGCAGACGCTTTAAGCTCTGAGCCACCAGGGAAGCCAGCAAAAAATAGGCAGAAGATCTAAATAGACATTTCTCCAAAGAAGACACACAAATGGCCAAGAGGCACATGGAAAGGCGCTCAACATCACTAGTTATTGGAGAACGGAAGTTTTACAAGCTTAGTTCTGTTTGCTTAACTTTACAGATTCACACCCTTTCTCCAAGAACCCCAGCCTTCGCAAGAATTCTTTCATGGGTGTATTTCCTTATCCATTCATTTATCCATCTTTGATTAATTCCGGGTACAGCACGACCAGTTGCAATGCCAGAGGCTGGGGACTAAAGTGCCCATCAGAGCCCAATTCCTGGTTGTATGCCTGAGGACAAGATGCTGTAAATCGGGGTCTTAGCTGTGTCAAAATAAGCTGGGGTCCTGAGTGCATGCTCCCATCTATTCCATAGGCTAAGCTTGACCATGGAAACTGTAATGTTTTCCAGGGACCTCGGATTCCAGTTGGTGGTGGAGGTGACGTCAACAAGCATGCAAGGAAAACAAACTCACTTTCACACATTCTTCATTCACCCCTCGGCTGGCGAGCGGAGCTGAGCTCAGTGTCCGGAAGACAGAGCCAGGCAAGCACATCCCCGCCCTTGGGGAGCTCAGGGCCACCTCTGGAGGCTGAGCTGACAGCAATCAGACAAACAGGAGGGGCAGGGGGGATTGTCTCCATCCAGAGGGACAGATCAGCAGGAGCTAAGGAGTCATCGGGAAAAGGATATTTCTTGGACCAGAAACAAAAGATGTGGAAGCTGGGGTCTGGGACTGTAGGGCAGCTGGGGTTCCACACGGGTCAGCAGAGCATGGGGAGGAGGGTCCTGGGGCTGGGGGAAGCGGGAGATGGTCCAGGTTGACCTCACACAGGGCACCCCTGAGGTCAGGAGTCTTTGTCCTCCTGCGGGCACGTCAGGCAGGGACACCAGATGGCGAGTGTTGGCAATACTCCTGGTGACAGTGATGACAGATCCAGGGCCTCGGGAGTAGGGAGGAGAGAAGGACACGGCCCAGGACTCGGGGGGGAGGGTGTGCCGGACGAGGCAGCGGACCAGAAAGCAGCCTCAGGGTTTCAGAATCCCCACCTGTGAGCACAGGGGCTCGGTGATCCCTTCTCCCTGAATCCGGAGAAGCAGGAGGTGGGTAGTCGGGCGATAGGGTGGTGGGATTCCAGGAATGAGCCTCCACAGACCTCAAGGTGGGTTGAAGTTCAGGAAAGTGATGATGAATTGCTAGGAGTGCAAAGTAGGAAGACACTGACATCAGCTGAGGGTCAGCAGAGAAGCAGGGGTGGGAGGGACCCCCTTTGCACTGGCTTGGCCAAAAACTCATCACTTTTTCCCATAAGATGTTACAAAAACCAGAGTGAACTTTCTGGCCAACCCGATGCCTTGAAGACCTTAGATCATGTCATAGCACATTGAGGCTGAGCAGCAGCTCTGGCCGTGCCTCTAATATCGAGCAGAACTCCGATCCTATTTTTTGGCAAGATTGTGTTTAAGGGATATTCTCCTGGATTTGAGACTCTGTTTTTTTGTTTTTGTTTTTAATCAACTCTTTTCTTACCAAAGGAAAAAGCACTAAAGCCTAAAAACCTGAAATCCACACCTTTGCACTGATAATGTTGCTGTTCAAAAATCAATTAGGTTACCTGTGCTATACAATAGGTCCTTATTAGTTATTTCTTATTATAAGTCAGTTTCCCTGGTAGCTCAGTTGGTAAAGAATCTGCCTGCAATGCAGGAGACGCCAGTTCGTTTCCTGGGGTTGGGAAGATCCGCTGGAGAAGCGATAGGCTACCCACTCCAGTATTCTTGGGCTTCCCTTGTGGCTCAGCTGGTGAAGAATCTGCCTGCAATGCAGGAGAACCCGGTTTGATTCCTGGGTCAGGAAGGTCCCCTGAAGAAGGGAAAGGCTACCCGCTCCAGTATTCTGGCCTGGAGAATTCCATGGACTCTATAGTCCATGGGGTCGCAAAGAGTCAGACACGACTGGGCGACTTTCATGCCCATGTAGATAGTAGCGTATATGTGTGAATTGAGACCCTCAGTCCATTTACTCAACACTCCGTGACGGCCTGTAGGGGGAAAACAATCTAACAAGGAGTGGATGTTCGTATGTGTAATTGATTTGCTTTCCTGTACAGCAGAAACTAACACAACATTGTAAATCAACTATTCTCCAATAAAAGAAAATTAAAGAAAAAATGAATCAAGTGAACTCATACACACAGTGGGCCACACCAGGAGCACGCTCAGTAATCACCCGCTTCCTCCCAGCAGGGATCAGCGAGCTGGTTTCCCAGAAAGTGCTCATCTTTCGGGGTGCCCTGGGCTCCGTCCTGCGGGGCCGAGCGGCCCTGGCCCTGCCGCCTCCAGCCTCAGCCTTCCGTCACCACTGCCCGCGTCCTGGCTCCAGCGCCCACATTTCATCCAGGCAGGCGCAACGCTATGGCAGAAATAACCATACTCATGAAAAAGCACCGTGCTGTGCCATAAAGCCAGAAAAATACAAGATGAAATTAAAAGTTGAGGGCTGGGTTTGGTCTTTACGGCTAATTGATGTGCCTGGCCTCCCCGGCCTCTCCGACCCCAGCATGTAGGTGGTAACGGAAGCCGTCCTCCGAAAGCACCCGCTCCCGCTTGGCCACACTGGCAGGACCGCCACCCAGGCCCCACCCCCAGACACGGTGACGATGGCAGGACCACCACCCAGGCCCTGCACACAGCGGCGCTGTGAACTCGACCGTGAGGGTGCCTCCCGAAAGGTCTAAGTCCAGCCTCTTCTGAGATGAAGCAACTATTGGAGAGAGACAGCCTGTGACTTAGAAACTGCATTGTCGCAGTTCTCGGGCCTGCCCCGTTCACGGCCAAGGTCAGGACCCCAAGGTACAGCGGCCTTGGGGCCACAAAAGAAGCGCGTGTGGTCCTCGCATCCTCCCAAGGCCGCGGGGACTCTGGGCTCCTCCCAGGAGTGGCCGATGCCCCCAGATCAATCCCTTCTTACGTCTTGCATGATCTAAGGATCTCTGAACACTTGGGAGCTTGTGCTAAATTACTGATTTGTTTCCGCACCTGAAGCCTACGTGGATGGTGGCCTTTCCAGATGTGATTCTTGTACATAACAGAGTAATAATCGTAACGCAAATGAAAACAGCCCACGGTGGTCTGCAGGTGCCACACACCTCCCAGGAGCTGCTCTGTCCTCTGCCCCCGACTCCCCCAGACACCATGTGGGCCGCTGGACTAGGGATTCCCATGAAACCGACTTCCTTGGTCTTGCCAGGAAAGAAGGTAGCGGCCTCTTTAGAACCTCAGCTCTCTGATTCCAAACTTGGCCCTTTTTTTTTTTAACGCCAAATTGCTGTACAGCATAGACACAAAAGAGCCGAGCATCAGGGACCCCCTCCAAGAATTCTCATAAGCAGGTCACGTGTGTCAACCACAGCCAGATCAAAAAACCAGAAAACTGCTGGCGTCTGAGAAGCAGCCCTCTGTCCCACCAGGCACTCCCCCAACAAGGCCACCCATTGTAATGACTCACAGCTCGGCACACGCCCGGGGCCTGGGCGTCACACAGTGTGAGGCTGCAGGATGGATCTGTTAGTCTGGCTGACCTCACCCAGGGCTCCTGTGCAGTCTTCTGTGCCGTTGCATCTAGGGCTGACTATAGAAGGGCATGGCAGCCCACCCCAGCATCCTTGCCTGCAAAATCCCAGGGACAGCGGAGCCTGGTGGGCTACAGTCCATGGGGCCACAGAGTCGGACGCCACTGAAGTGACTTCACACACAGATGTGGTTGAACTCTCACAGCTCTGCTGCACGCCGTTGTATGACCCCATCATGTTACGGAGGATGAGAGTGCGTGGGTTCCGGGTTTTATAATTGTCAAGAGCACTGCTAAGACACGCGGGTCCACGCTTCATGGTGGAGGCGTGTATGCGTGCATGCCTTTCCCGAGAATGTGTACGCGGCAGGGAGAACACCGGGTCGCTGGCGCGTGTGCAGCTGTGGGCGACGCTGCCCGAGACTCTCCAAGGTTGCTTCCTGATGACAGGCATGCCCTCACCCCCGACGGCACTGTGACCTCCGCGCCCAGCCTGGAGCCTCAGCACTGGCCCTCCCCCAGCTCGATCTCCTGCCTCCTGAATTTGAACTTGTCCCTAACAAAGAGGAAACGCGAGGCAGACTGAGAAAGCCGGAGCTTGACAGACGCCTCTGGTCCCCGCCTCGGTCTCTTTCCTGTGTATGACTGACATTTAAATCAAGTTGCATTCCCAGAACAGGGTGGACAGGACAGGGACCAGACAAACCCAGGCCCATTCTGAGACCTGCCTGGGGGACAATAAACTCCCCACTCCCTGGAGAACAGCACACCCTGACAATTTCTCACAGGATGAGTCACCCAGGCCTGGCCTGGCCTTTCGGGGGACTCTGCCCCACAAGCCCCTCATCCTCCAGGGTGGCCCTCAGCCCAGGATGCTCTTATGTCGGAGCAGAGGACCGAGGACAGGCAGGTCCAGACGGAATCACCCTTCGGGGTCTGCAAGTCCTGACTGAGACAGTCCCATTGGCTGCAGCCGTCTGCCTGCTCAGTCCGCCCCCAGGGGAGACATGGAGTGCGATCGGCAGATGGCACGGGCACAGGGCAGGCAGCGGCTGGATTGGGTCAATTTCTGAAGGTGCCACAAACCCTCAGCTAGGAGGGAGGCGGGCAAACATCCTCCCTTGTCTCCTGATGGAGCCGTGGCTGGAAGGGCACTTTGTTGACCATGGAGTGGAGCAAAAAGCAGGGTGACTGTTATTATAAGGGGGTGAGGTGAGCATCCCGGAGGGCAGCAGGGATCCCCAGGCTGAGACAAGCCATGCCCCACCAGGCATCCTTCTGAGACCCACGGGGCCGAGACGCAGGGGGACCTGCATCTCCCACTGCGAATCACACACCTTCCTGAGTGCATTTCCACCCTGCGTTTCATCCCTGACGTCAAAGTGCTTGGCTCGCCATCTTTCCAATCGTGCTCAAATGTAAAGTGTCACAGCATCGTTTTCTTTCACGTCTAATTACAGCGGTGGAGTGGAGAGGTGGCCCGGCCTGAGAGCAAACAGGCCTCCCCTCTGCCTGCCGCCTCCCGAGGGTGTCCGCCTGTGGGTACCCACAGGCAAACTAAAAAATCAGAAAGATCTCAGCAAATGTTGACAGAGCAAGAGGAGTCTATCCGCAACCTGTGTCAGCTCGCCGGGACTTCAGAAGGCAGGCTGGGGAGATGGGCCACTTCCCACAAGCTTCCTGGGAGAGAGGGGTGGCTGGTGGAGCTGTGTCATCAGGCCACAGGCCTGTGGGGAGTGGGGCTTTGGCATGGGGATGGCAGGGCTCTGCCAACGCTGGGGTGGGGCTGGACCCACCCTCATCTGCTGGGCCTCACTCCCAGAAGGAAGCAGAGGAAAGGGCTGCACTCACTTGGAAGCTCTTGCTGCCTGGTTCTACTGGAGCCTGTAACCTTCCTGTAAAAGCAAAACCCCTTTGGTCTGGCTCGATCTGTCCCCTTGCAAAGATGAGTCAGCGGAGGCCTGAGCGGGTGAGCCACCTGAAGCAGGGGACAGGGCTGCACTGGAACGGGGTGTGGCCTCGCCCTGGCCGACAGCTCATCCTGCTCCACCCAGGGGACTCGGGGAGTCACCTTGGCTCTCATGGGACACTTAGCCGTGGGAACAAGGGGAGCAGGGTCAACCCCAAAGAGGGAAGGGAGTTGGAGTTGGTGGATGGGGACTTGGGGGCCATCACGTGGAGGGGTAGAGAGGCGTTTACTAAAGTTCCCCGGCGATTCCACTGGTGCCGGAGCAGCTGCACGTGGGAGGAAGATGGGGGGCAGGCTGCGGACACGCCAGCGCAGCATCGCCAGGCCGCGCGTGTCAGCCCCAGGCATCGTCCCAGGAATCAAGCCACGTGCCAGCCCTGCGAGCAGACAGCGGTTTCCAAGAGGAAACAGAGGAGAGCGCGGCATCCCATGCGGGAATCTGCAGCGTCTGCAACGCAGAGTAAAAAGACATTCCCTAGGAACAGGATCATATTTTTTAGGCTAATCCGCTAAGAAGGAAAATATGAAAGTGTTTTGTAATATTTCCAGGGCAAGTAGCCAGGAATGAAAAATAAAGCACCCTGAGGATGTGCTTTAGGTGGGGCAGGCAGCGGGCATGGAGGGGAGGGGGCTTCTAGACCCAACCCCCCTCCCCTCGAATTCGGCCCTTCTCTCCTCAAAGCGCCATTCACAGGTATGGAGGCTGAGTGCCTTGTCATACCTTCACGGGGTTCTCATGGCAAGAACACTGAAGTGGTTGCCATTCCCTTCTCCCTTCACGGCCGTGAGTCTGAGTAAGCTCTGGGAGTTGGTGATGGACAGGCAGGCCTGGGGTGCTGCAGTCCATGGGGTCACAAAGATTCAGACATGACTGAGTGACTGAACTGAGCTGAATCTGACTGAGGCTGAGCGCTGGCCTCTGTGACCACAGACGTGAGGGAGGGGTTAGCACCCATTCCTAAGAGGCGCTCTAACCACCTACGGGAAACCAGGTTAAGAGGCACTGGTGCATGGCGGCCTCAGCTCAGGGACCTTTTAAAACAAAATGGAAACACACAAACACACCAGGTGTGACAAAGATCATTAGCACCGAAGGTGAGAGACGGGGCACTGGGTCACCGTCAAGGCTGTCTAACACCCCTGTACTTTTGGAGGAGGGAAGGGACGCTGCTCAACTTTGACTTTACTAAGCCCGGAAGTGATGAAGTGCTAAGGATAACCATCAATTAAAAATAAAATAAAATGTATAACATTTAAATCACAAACAAAAAGGAAGGAAATGAGACAACTCAATAAAACCAACACATGGAAAAGAAAGATAAAATTAAGAAACTAAAGAAAACCATGGCAAATAGGAAGCAGAGACTAGGAAGGTAAGCAGGAACCCCAATATGTCAGCCACTTATATCCATGCAGAAGGGTTAGCTCCCAATATAAGTCAAAGTCGCTCCCTTGTGTCTGACTCTTTGCGACCCCATGGAATTCTCCAGGCCAGAATACTGGAGTTAAGCCATTCCCTTCTCCAGGGGATCTTCCCAACCCAGGGATCAAACCCAGGTCTTCTGCACTGCAGGCGGAGTCTTTACCAGCTGAGCCACAAGGAAAGCCCAAGAATACCTGAGTGGGTAGCCGATCCTTTCTCCAGCAGATCTTCCCGACCCAGGAGTCAAACCGGGATCTCCTGCATTGCAGGGGATTCTTTACCAACTGCGCTATGAGGGAAGCCCCTCCTAATATAAAGTTCTAAGGGAAGAAACAAAGCTGGCGTCCACTCATGCTGTTCACAAGCGTCTGAAAGGTTCTCGAGACGATGAATAACTGACTGTGTGGGAACAGAAATAATCCGCCACAACCAAAAATAAAAATTAAGAACAAAGCCCCGAATAACTAGAGTAAGTATATTGATACTACATAAAACAAACCTTAGGGCTAAAACTATCATTGTGAATAAAGAGGGCTGCCTGACAATGATTGAAGGATTGATTCAGGAGCATAAGACAATAAACCCGAATCACTATGCAGTTAATAATATCGCCTTGAAACAGACACAGCAGATCCACGTGGAGTTACAGGAAATTTTGAAACATGCACAACCCACCATGGTTGATTTAAATGCACTGCTAACCAGGTAACAGATCAAGCAGAGGGAACATCCTTAAGGACACAGAGCAAGTCTGTTGCGGTTAATAAAGTTTTATTGGCACACAATACCCTCATTTAGGCAGTGTTGCCCATGACTGCTTTCAAGCTACAATGAAAGAAAGGGGTAATTGGACCTCAGGGACAGGGAGCTGGAAATACTACTGTCTGCAATGGCACCCACCCCAGTACCCTTGCCTGGAAAACCCCATGGACGGAGGAGCCTGGTGGGCTGTAGTCCATGGGGTCGCGAAGAGTCGGACACAACTGAGTGACTTCACTTTAATTTTCACTGTCATGCATTGGAGAAGGAAATGGCAACCCACTCCAGCGTTCTTGCCTGGAGAATCCCAGGGACGGGGGAGCCTGGTGGGCTGCCGTCTATGGGGTCGCACAGAGTCGGACACGACTGAAGCAACTTAGCAGCAGCAGCAGCAGCAGCAGCCCTTTACAGAAGAGTCTGCCAAGCTCCTGACACAGAAGCCTGGAAGGCATCGTGATAAGGATGCCGTTGCCGAACAGGACTGAGCCAGGCCCTCCACAGCCCAGGGAAGCGCCCTCTTCCCCAGGGGCCATGGGACTTACAAGCCTCGCCCATGTCCCCGTCCCTGGAAGTCTCAAAGCTGCTGGAAGATCAGTATCACACAGATCGTCGTCTCTGATGGCAGTTCGATAAAAATGCGTTGCCAAATGATTTGTGGGTGAAGGGAAATATGTGAGCGGAAAAGAGAACATACTCGAAGCTAAAAAAGTAATGAAAGTGCTGCTTATCACAACCTGCGTGGTGCTGTTACAGCAGGACTTGGAAGGAAATTTATATCTTCACGTGAACAAGTTCGACAAAGGAAAAACGTTGAAATTAATGACTGCTGTGTCCTCCTGAAAAATGAGGGAAAGAACATGATAAATCCAAAGAGGGTAGAAAGGGAAAATAACTTTCCTGAATATGTAGACGTGCGTGGACAGCGGGCCTGGGGTGTCTTTATGGGGATGTGGCGGGAGGCGCCTGGAGTTTGCAGGCTTGGCCTCTGCAGACCGCAGCACTGAGCTTGAGATGGAACAAGATACCCTGGGGTGCACAGACCTCCGGCAGGTGAGGAGGGACCTTCTTGTCATTTTACACATTTGACACAGATTCTATATTTGAAAAGCAGATGAATTCTGCATGCCCAACAAAGCCCTGCTGCTAGGGATTAAATTTTGTGTCCCAAAAACAAATGCTGGAGCCCTGACCCCAGGCACTGCTGAACGTGCCTCATTTGGAAACCAAGCCTTTACAAGGGAAACCAAGCTACACTGGTTTACCATGAACCCTAATCCCATAGGACCGTGTCCTGAGAAAAGAGGGGATTTGGACACACAGGGAAGGCGAGGATGGAGAATGGCAGGGATGCGTCTGTGAGCTGAAACGCACCACGATTGTTGGCAGCATGGGAGGCGGGAGGAGGCAGGAAGGACCCTGCCCCCTAGGGTTCTGGAGAGCACGGGGGCCTCCCGACACCTGGAGTTTGGGTTTCCAGCCCCGGAACCGTGGGATAAGGCATTTTGTTGTTCTAAGCCACCCATTTGTGGCATTCTGTTTCAGTAGCCCTGATGAATAACACACCTGCTCACCCTAACTTGTGGTTGTCAAACTAGGGGGCAGAGTGTGCTCTGTGGCCCTTGATGAGGCCCCTCCTTTCTGGAGTTTAGGACCATCTTTAGGGCTGAGGACAAAGGATGACCTCGCCCCCTCGCCCCCTCTCCCCCTCACCCCCTCGCCCCTGCTTTACTGCTCTCTGAATTTTAACACTGATGCACCTTCTACTCATCTCCCTGGTCGTTTTCCTTTCCAGCTGTGATGTGAGCACTACCACGGCCATCTGTCCCCTCTCGACCTGAACCCCAGTGTCTGAAGCAGGCCTGGAACCTGGTGAGAACCCATAAACGGTGGAGAAAGAATGATAACGAGAATGAATGTGAATGCATTTCAAGCTCTCTTTAAAAAAAAAAAAATAGAATTCAGTAATTACAAAGATCGCAGGGCACAAAGTTAGCTAAGAGACAAAATGACGAAAAAATAGTGAGAAAGTCCTCCTCATGCCAGATGCTCACTAGAAAGCCATTGTTATTAGCAAAATTCCGAAATGGCCTAAAAATAGACAGAGAGAAGAGTGGGCTAGAAGGATATTCAGAAATAGAACACAATATTTTGAGGAATTTAATATGAAACCAAGAAAATCCTTTAAATCGGTATAAAAATGATGGTTTACCATCCAAATAGAAGAAAATAAAGCTGAGCTCTCCCTCCACACCATACAGAAAAACAAATTAAAATGAAAAAAGAAACCCTCAGGATAAAATTTTGGAAACTACATTTATGTATCTTCAGTGTTAGGGCATCAATAAAGTCTTTCCCCTAAAAAATGAAATCTAGCAATAAGAACAAAGTGAACTCCACTGTGGAACAAAGAAGAGAGAAAAGAGACCTGTTAATTTGTTGTGTTGGGAGGTTTAACGAGAGAAGGGCGCTGGCGGCCCACACTCCACTTCTTCCACTCTTGGCCCAAAGATAGAATGCCCTCAGGAACATAAGGACTTTGGTCCATCACACGTGAGGACTCAGGTTGTACGTCTCCGTAGGATGTTGTCCACAGATGCTGAGTGCTAGTGGTCGGAGCAGGCAGAGCCCACCCAGGCCAGTCTTGCCTCTGCCCTTTGGAGATTTTTGCACCCATTTGCTCTTGGCCAAGGGACAAGATCAGACCTCCACCCGGGTCACCTGCAAGGTCACCTGGTCCCAACACAGTGATGTCCACAGCCAGGTCCCAGGCCTTCACTGCGTCTAGCAGAAACAGCTGCCCTGCTCCGTGCTCTCCCTCCCCTGACTATCACGGCAAACTCAGATGACCCACCTTCCAGTGGCTTCTTTGAGGGGTGTGAGAATTTATTTACAATTGGCTCAATTCCTCTGCCTTTATAGGGAGAAAGTATTGACTGTTCTACAAATCAATATCTTTTCCTTTCTAGGGTGTGCGGATCGGCACCAAATTATCTCAGTTTTGTGACACACACTTTGATAATCGACACTTGCCACCCCGGCTCCAAGCACATCAATGTGACCTTAGCTTTGATTTTCCAGTGGAAGGAAACCAGCATTATCCTGCAGAATAAATTTGCCATGTCTAGGCTCACGTACTCCTTTACCTTTCTCACCCTTCAGGGAGCTATAAATCCATGAGCTGAATCTTAAAACTGCATTAACACAATTAAATGGGGTATTTCTTAATGTGCCTGTAATCTTTCCTTTTCAGAGTCAAGTCCACTAAAGCAATTTCAGTAAAAATTATTTCCACCGTATATAAAATTACTGTGGAGATTGTAACGTGAGCCCAAGAGCCCATCTTTCAGATGTGATTGATGCTATCATGTGGCCATCATTCCTGCATGTCACAGAGACGAGTCTTATCAAACACACTCTATTATCCTCACCCTTGTTGTGATTCAAGTTAGGGAGAGGTTTGGAATTCAGATGGCTGGAACAGAAGCGGCAGCTTTATTACACCTAGAAGCTGGGTTGGAAGAGCTACCAGAGCAGGTGATCATATATGTGGGTTTGCTGATGCTCCCTGGATCAGCTGAAGGCCAAGCAATGGATTAGCACTTGGCCATGGAAAGGGGTGAGGTAGTGATGCTTGTTATGAATACAACAGGGATGAATCCTGACCACATTATGCTAAGTAGAGAAGACAGTCACAAAGGCCACATAACATATAACTCAGATTATACAAAATGTCCAGAAAGTGCAGATACACACAGAGAGTGGATGTAGTAGTTGCCACGGGTTGGGGTTGGGCGAGAAGGCAGAGCAATGGCAAATGGGCACAGAGTTCCCTTTGGAGGTGATGAAAATGCTCTAAAGGAGACAGTGGTGATGGTTACATACTCTGAAAATTTACTAAAATCCACTGAACTGTAGATTTTAAAAGAGTAACCTTTTGTCATATCTCAATAAAGTTGTTATTTAAAAGAAAAAAGGCCGTGACTACACTGTTCAAGCTGGTGTAGGTGCCCTTCAGAAGCAGAAATGTGAATATTGGGGAAATTCAATGACTCACGGAAAAGTCTATCAACGCTGTAAGGCGACTCATACTAGAGCAGATTCTATGACTTCTGGCTTCTGGTAATGATGAAGGACATGATGCTGGACTAATCTCCCCATTTATAAATCTGTTATAAACTGTAGGCCAATTGTAAAGATAAGTATCTAGATGATTATAAAGACAACCGCTTTAACAACAGTTCAGTTCAGCCGCTCAGTCGTGTTTGACTCTTTGTGACCCCATGGACTGCAACAGGCCAGGCCTCCCTGTCCATCACCAACTCCCGGAGCCTACTCAAATTCATGTTCACTGAGTCAGTGATGCCATCCAACCATCTCATCCTCTGTCGGCCCCTTCCCTCCCCGCCTCCAATCTTTCCCAGCATCAGGGTCTTTTCAGATGAGTCAGCTCTTCACATCAGGTGGCCAAAGTATTGGAGCTTCAGCCTCAGCATCAGTCCTTCCAATGAATATTTAGGGTTGATTTCCTTTAGGATGGACTGGTTTGATCTCCTCGTAGTCCAAGGGACATACAATGATCTATTTTGATGTTTATACCATATATGCAAATAATGCATGTGACAATAAGAACACAATAGGCAGGAAGGCTGAACAGAGGGTCTTGCACACTTTAATTCAGATAAATTATGATTAATTAAAAATGAGTATTGCAATCTCTAGAGCAAGCAGTAAGAGAGGAAAAAAAAACAGGTATAACAGAAAGCGAATTGAGGGCATAGAATAGAATACAAGAATAAATGTATATTTGACTAAACCAAAGAAAACGGGAAAGAAGGGAACAAGAAGCAGAGAGTGGGGGGAGTCAGAGAGCAAATAGCAAGACGGCGTGCAGCCAAACACATTTACAGCCACATTAAATGTAAACGGGCCAAACAACCCACTCACAGTCTGCAGACCAGAGGAAGAAGCAAGCCACGCACAGGCGGTCTGCAAGAGGGATGCTCCAAACGAGAAACAGGGTGAACAAGGACGGCAAAAGGCTGGACACGCGAGCGATAAGCGAGAGGCCTTTGTGCAGCGACGGTCTTATCAGGCAGGGCAGACTGCAAAAGAGGGGAGATCATAGAAACGAGAGGCTCGCTTCATAGTGGAAACAAGAAGCATTCATTAAGACTTTAAAACACGGAAACCAAAATCTGATGTGCATGCCTCTAATGACAGACCTTCAAAGTAAGTGAGGCAGAAATGGACAGAGCGCAAGAGAGAGAAAGGCAGCTCCGTGGCAGTGGTTGGAGACTAACCACCTCGTCTCAGCAACTGATAGAGTAAACCAGAACAGACAATGAAGACAGAGAGGCTGAGCAGCATGATTACCCCAAACCCGCCTGACATCTGCAGGGTCTGCACCCAGCACCCACGAAGCGCGCTGTCCTCTCGGGCGTGCAGAACACGTTCGCCAGCAGAGACGTGGTGCAGACCCATCAGCCAGTCACAGTAAGTGCAACCGGATCAAATCTCACAGGTTTATCTGATGAAAACGAAATTAAATTAAAATCCCTAACGATACCATATCTAGAAAAATCAGCACATTGTTAACATGAAAACTTTCTCTTGTTGATCTATAAATATAAAGTAATCCCAACTGGGAATTCCCTGGAGG
This sequence comes from Capra hircus, assembly GCF_001704415.2. Lineage (NCBI taxonomy): Eukaryota > Metazoa > Chordata > Mammalia > Artiodactyla > Bovidae > Capra > Capra hircus. The sequence continues at coordinate 116,981,145 of NC_030812.1, forward strand.
GCCAGTGATTTCGGGCTTTCATTGCTGACATCCTGAGCTCAATCCCCGGCCAGGGAACAAAGATCCCACAGGCTGTGCTGTGCAGCCAAATAAAAAATAAAGTAATTACAATCAATGTTTGAAACAGAAATTGACAGGTTGAAGCCAAACTGTATGTAGAAATATAAAGGTCTATATAGCTGGTGAAATTTAAAAAAAAATTACACATCTGGAGGACTTTTATACTATCTTATTTCAAAATTTCATATAGAGCTACAGTCATCAGGACAAAGTGATTCAATTTCAGGTAGAGACCAATAGAAAAGCAGAACAGAGAGCGGGCACAGACCCACATGTATCTGTCAGCTGGATTTTGGCAATTTGCTATTGAAGAGTTTCATATTGATCATTAATTCTAACATAACTGAAATCACTGTGCATATTTATAGAAAAGTAAGATCATTGCTCTCTTTTTTCTCAATTATCTTTTTTCCATTATCCTTGAGCACCTCAATGCAAAATCCAAACTTCTTGCAAATATATATGTGTTTCATTTTAATGTATTGCTTTTTTTCTAATGAAAGAAATAAATGCTTACATTACAATGTAAAAAGGGTGATGATAACGATGTTACTACTGATGCTGTCTCATCATACAGCTGGGCCATCCCACCTTGGTCCATAGTGGGCCAGCGGGGATGGCTGGAAGGTCTCCATGCAGACACCCGGGGTGCAGCCCCCTTCTTCCTTGAGACACCAGCATCCTCAGTGTTCTCTGTTGTGTTCTCTTCAACTGGCTGTCAAAATGGCAAAGAAGGGAGGAGCGCAGATCACAGAGTGTTAGGGAGGGGCCAGCACTCAATCGCACGGTCCGCTGGTCACAGAGGGGCCGGGGACACAAGTGGTGGGACAGAGGAAATGAGAAGGCAGACGGGACACGTGGAAGTCCACCCTGGCGTGGGAAGCCGCGTGAGAGGGCGCCTTGTGCCGGGCTCCACGCGCGGGCTGATTTGTGTTACCTTCACAGGAGCCCCCGGGGTGGAGCCAGCGCCGTCAGGCTTGCGCGGGACGCAGACCGAAGCAACAGAGCCAGGATCAGGCGGGGGCTGGAAGGGCTCGGAGATGCGAAGCAGAGCCTGGTGGTTACCGGGCTGGGGAGGAGGGGCCGGTGCGGGGAGAAGACCCCAGAGTGGCTTCCAGGCTGAGGTCGGTGGTCCCATCAGTGAGATGGGGCCACACGGGAAGACAGACTCGGGGGAGCTGGGCCGAGAGTTGTGAAACGTCCCATTCCTGTCCCAGCTGCGTCCCCCTGCTCCTCCCCGCACAGAAGTTCCCTACATTCTGGAGGGCAGGAAGCACTCAGCTCTGCCCCCGGCTCTGCTGGTGCCTGGACTGAGTCCGGCACGCCGCAGGGTGGCCCTGGGCCTCAGTAATCAGGGCAGCGGCCTCCCTGCATCACGGTGCCAGGGTCAGCGACTCGGACAGAGGGGCTCGAACCACAGCCAGCCCAGGCCCAGGGTAGGCCTCCGTCTGCTCCCCGGTGCCATCAGACTCTGGTGCCAGCTTTCCTTCCGAGCAGACCTCCACGTCTTTACTCCCCCAGGACCCCTTCCTCAGGATGCCCCCTGCCCTCTCCCAACCTCCTCATTCTAAGTCACTTCTCAGCATCTTCGAGACACAGCAAGGTTCCAAGATCTTCAGGGCATCCCAACTGCTGCCTCCCCCAGGCCCGTCCTAGGAGCTCCCAGGCTTCCCTGACCTTGAGTGTCTGCGTCCGTCACGGGCAGAAGCTTGACCTAGGAGTAGAGGGCGTGGGGAGTGCTGAGGGCAGCTCTCTGGTTGGGTCCCGTCTCAGCATCCCTGACTCACTGCCTTCACATCCAGCCTTGGCCACCAGCTTCCTGGTCCTGATGCTGACCTGGTCCAGGAAGAAGGCGGGATGGAAAACTACCAGCTGTTGTCCTGGGGCCACGTGAGAGGCGTGTGTCCAAGTGCTCCCGAGACATCTGGCTCCCTGATTCCTGTAAGAGTGAGCTAAATGCTTAAGACAGGACACGCTGTCCTGACAGGCTGATTTGCCATTTATTTGAATGTAAAAATAACTGGACAATCACAATTTCTGCCTTGACTCTTTCTCATGCGGCAGGAAATAAAATGATGTGTTATAATAAAGATTGCATTTTTGTGTGTCTGTGGCTCTTCTGAAGCACGAACACATTTGAGAGCAATTTCTTTAAGAAAATCAAAAGATAAATCATGGCCGAAATACCTCGCAGCTCTTAAGACAGACATGAGATTAAAACTTTGTTAGATTTCGGAGTGCAGGCTCTGGGACTCGCTTTTCATTTATCATCTATGTATTGACACTTTGCCTTGTCGACAGAGCATCTCAGGTGGGGACAGACACGCCAGGGAAACTCTGTGCCCGGTGAAGACCGACCCCTGGACTCTAGCAGGAGACACACGACTCGGGCCAGGACTGGCCTTGGTGGGATCCAGGCCAGTTCCTCAGGCAGCGCTGTCAGCCCGAGATGAGAGCCGCTAACAGTGAAGCCCAGAGCCGCTGACTTGTGCCCGCTTCTCGGGTCAGACGTGCCTTTGATGGGTCACTGTGGACATCCCCTGCCTCCAGACTTCCAACTGAACCATTGAGGGCAAGGGCAACTCGGCACCTTTCCCCCATGCGACAAGGCTCCATCTTCCATGACACACGGTCCACACTCAGGGGCAGAGAACGGAAATCCCTCTGCAAACGGACCTGTTGGCCTTGTCCAATCTGTCTCACTATGCAACCCCAACAAGACAGCTCTCGGGAGCAGAGAGAGAGAGATCTTTGAAAAGCCTGGTCCTCAGCTCAGTCCAAAGCCCACCTGACTGGGCTGCAATTCCAGGGCAAAGTGGCAATCACGGGCACGCTTTCCCCGCGTGGCACACACCCTCTGTGAGGACGAGAGGGTGGGGCGCAGGCCCCGGGCGCCCTTCACAGCCCAGCTTGCACGTCGCAGGTCCTTGAGGAGTTCTTATCGGATGATGGCTTTTAGGGAGGTGCTGGATCTAGTGAGAAGCAGTCAGTTCCTTCAGAAATACCACACACAGAGCACTCAGACAAACTCGAACCATCAAGGCACTGCATTGGAAAACGGACCTTATGTTGTTTGGTCGATGAAAAGCACTTATCTGGGAACTGGGCAAGAGCGTCCGAGTGCCTCCAACCACGGGTGATTCAGCCCATCAGATGACGAGAGACAACAGGTTGAGACTCAATGGTTCTCCAACCAAAAGCAGCGGTGAGAAGGAGATGCATGCTTGTGTGGAGGCATTGCTGTTTCATCAGGCCCAAGTGTTGGACTCAACCAGAGCTTAGCTGGGCCACCCCATCGTGGATGGGCGGGGACCAGGTGTGGGGAGCAGTGGGCTCAGGGCAAAGTAGTCTTGGGGTTTTAGGATCAAACAATGTCTTTTTCTTGTAATCAGAGACTGTATTGTTCTTGGTGGAAAGAAGAGAGACGTCGGAAACGGGAGCCCTTGGCTCCAGCCCCTGTGCTGGCATTAGGAGCGAGTGATGCTTGCACGGGCTTTGATGTATTTCATCTTCAACAGCAGCCTTGTGGATGGGGGCACTCTCACCCCTCCGATGTGGAGAGGAGGCTGCTGATGGCCCCTCGAGGGGCGTCCTGCATCTTGCGCCCTGCGGGGTGACTTCCGCGGCATCCCTGTCCTGACTCCAAAACCCCCATGTGATGCCCGCATCCAGCAGACACCCCTCACCTGGTGTGGTGGAGGCTGCGCAGGACACCTGGGTTTCCACTCTCCTACTGTCTCCTGTTGGGGCCATGGGGAGGCCCGGGCCACCTGCCAGGGTGAGTGACACACAGGACACAGCTTTCCTGGCGCCCCTAGCCAGGGACGAGGGCTTCTGACCCGGCCCCGGGCTGGTCTGCCTGACCCCATCCTCTCAGTGCTGGCGTCCAGCAAATCCGATCACCCTGACCTTGGGGGGTCACTCTCGTGCCTTTCCCCTTGCAGTCCTCCAGCTCTCCCTGGAAGGAGCGAGCACAGCAGAACCTGGGGGGAGAGGAAGGTGAGGTTCACGACGAGCCCTCGGGCAGGTCCCAGCCTCCTGCAGCAGAACCCGTCGCCCACCACACAGGCCCGACTCCCCTCCAGCTCCCACCTGCTTTCCTTTTCAGACACTGGCAGAAGCCCTGTAGTCACTGATTCCCCCATCAAGGAAAATGTCACCGGGTTGGACAATTTCCCTGCTTTCCCCCCAGTTTCTCACCAGCGATGACTCAGGCATGGAGCCCACCACCATCAGCTCAGTGGGCGTCCACGGAGCCAGGCTGCCAGCTGCAGCTAGGATGATGCCCCATTTGGGGACACCCGCCTTGCAAACTGGCTGCAGGGAGGTCTGGGGGACAAGGTTCAACTGCCTTCCCTCCCTGTGTTGCCCTTCGGAACCAGCTTGGCCATCTTCAAGGTGAATGAGTAGTGATGCTCCAGAGATGCAGTGGTCAGGGGTACTGAGCCTCCCACCAGGGCCCCTGCCTGTTCTGGGCTCTGACCCAACTGCCGCTGCTGCAGAGGTCCCTCCAGCCCTCTCACGCCGTCCACCTCCTCCTGGAGGACAATGTTCACCACTTGCTCCTGCCAGATCCCACGGGGCCGTTGGGGAGCAGGCACTCGGGGTGAGGGGCCTCCAGCTGGCTCCCCTGCCTGGTGGGGACCTGTGGGGGTCTGGTAACTATTAACACGTGATGGCATAAGAGGACAAATGGGCTTTGCTTTATTTTCACTGAAAGTGTGATGGAAACGGACACCCTTCCCAGGAGTGTTCCGGGAAGGGCTCACACTGGCTTACGAGAGGTTGTTAATTTTTCAGGCATGTCATGAGATGGTTGCTTAGATGTAGGTGCAGTGGGTTGAACTGTGGGCCCTCGGAGCCTGTCCACATGAGTTTGGTTGTTCAGAACACGGGTCTTGGAGATGTATTGAGCTAGGGCTCCTGAGATGCGGTCATGCTAGATTTGGGCGGGTGGTGGGCTTACAAGGTAAAAGCAGAAGGAGGCTTGAGATTCAGACGCTCAGAGGAGGGGACCCCGTGGAGATGGAGGCAGAGACGGAGTGGCACAGCCACAGACGAAACTCCTGGAGCTGCAGGAGCCAGAGGAGCAGCCAGGGTTCCTCCATGGAGGCGAGGATGGGGCGGGGCCTGCAACACCCCGATTCCAGACTTACGGCCTCCAGAACCACGAGCGAATCAAAGCCTGTTGCTTCAAGCCACCCTGTTTGTTGTCATTTGTTAAAGCAGCCCTAGGAAGCTAAGACAATAGGCATTGCTTCCCTGGTGGCTCAGCGGTAAAGAATCTGCCTTCAGTGCAGGAGTCGCAGGAGGCATGAGTTCAATCCCAGGGTCGGAAAGATCCCCTGGAGGAGGACATGGCACCCTGCTCCGGTATTCTTGCCTGGAGAATCACCGACAGAGGAGCCTGGCCGGCCACAGTCCATCTGGTTGCAGAGTCGGACACGACCGAAGCAACTTAGCATGCCTCTGTGCAAACTTACTGTCAAGTACATCAGATAAGGACAGTGAATACTTAACAGCTCCTCCTAATAGCCTACTCAGCATACCCAGCACCTCCTAACAGCTTCACTGCATCTCAGTGGGATTTTCACTCCTGAACTCTTGTTTACATCTGTTTTTCCTGTGAGGTGGATTGCAGCATAACCATATGGACGCAGCACCACTTCCAAACACTGCGCCCCTTCCCGTTCAAGGAAATCACAGTTTTTTTGTTTTTTTTATAACTTTTTATCTTGTATTAGAGCCTAGCCAATTAACAATGTTGTGATAGTTTCAGGTGGACCGCAAAGGGACTCAGGCATACCTACACACGTATCCATTCTCCCCTAAATTCCCCTTCCATCCAGACTGTCCCATGAAACTGAGCAGAGTTCTCTGTGCTCTATGGCAGATCCCTGTTGGTGATCCCTCTTAAATATAGCCGTGCGCACATGTCCATACCGAGCTCCCTAACTATCCCTCCCCCCATCCTCACTTACTGGCAGTCACAAGAATGGAGCAGGTTTGTATTTTGAAATCTGCCGTGGTGTGAATGTTCACACCATGGAAATTGACAAACGCCAGAGATCCAGGCGGCTTGCCATTTTTGTCTGTTTGGAAGTACGATGGAGAGAACGCCCAGGGTTCAGGGGAGTGAAAAAGAAGTGTGTGTGATTGTAGCTGCTGTGCATGGCATCACATAGAGGGTGAAAAAACTCCCTCCAGTACCTGAGCACGACCCTCCGGCTTTATAAACGAGGCTCCAGCCACTGGCCGGTGGTCTTAGCTGCCGCCCTTTTATCTCATGCATTACTCACAATGCAAACGGAAACACCGGCCAGCTTCCCTCCCCGACCTACTGCCATTCATCTGTCGCAGTTCTCGTTGGCTCCTCACACAAGACCAGCAAGAGTCGGTGAAAGCCGTCCATGAGAATCAACTGTCCCTCTGGAATTTATAATAAACGAAACTGGGGTTTATTATTATTAGCTCCTCCTGTGCCACCATCTTCTCTGTAAGTGAAAACTGACAAGAAGCGTGCGCCCCGGACCTGAAGTACCTGGTTCTAGCTCACATTAAAGGGAGCTTTGACTTGAAATTCCTTGGGATTAAGTAGAAAAGGCAATCTTAAAACTTCAAGAGATTGATTCACGGGAGTGCTTTATCACTCCATCCCACCTGGCATCCCCACTAAGCCCCCGTGATGGCCCGGCGATGCTGTCCTCCCTGCAGAGTGAGGGAGAAACTGGACATGGAGCAGAAAGATCTCGGAAAGCATCAGAGCGCTGCCCGCTCCAGACGGCACGTGGGACCGGATTCCAGGGGTCTCAGCACCCAAGCTCCTTCTGCCAGGTCACCTCCTTCATCCTGACCACCTCCCCTCTGACCCACACGCTCACTGTCCCTCCAGATAGTGGGTGACTCTCTGCATCAAGAGGACTGTGAGCAAATGGACGCTCCAGCATTTTTACTGAAACCTCATGAGAACTGGTGCAGAGCAAAGAGCAACAGGCACCAGATGGATGCAAAAGAGAGTGAGGAGTTAAGAATGAGGAGGTGCTTTTGTCCTCCTCCACGCGGGAGAGTCCCGGGGCAGGGGGTGGGGGGCCTGATCCAGCTTGTGGGCAGACACAGGGGAGCTGAGCCCCGAGCAGGGGCGTGGCCCTCCCTCGGGACGCCCAGACCTGGCCAGACCTGCACCAGCGGCCAGGGACCAAACCCAGCCACTGTGCGTGTGCGTCAGGCCAGATGGTGTGGGCGCCTCCGCACGAGGGGGCCCGATGCCCAGTTTGCCTGGCCCATGCTGACTCACGCCCGTGGTCCCAACCAGGGACTTAGAGCGTCTCTCTTGGTCTCAGCACACTCTGGTTTGAAGGACCAACCCTTTGTTCTCTGCTCACGCCTTGCCGGCGACCCTTCCCTGACATTCCTCCCCTTGGCGTCCCCTTCCTTCTGGGCTCGCCTCCCTCTCTTGCTCATCCCCCACTCCGCCTCCAGTTTTGGTCGTATTTCCTCTGTGGGATCCATCTAGACAGCCTCAACTGTACCTCTGTGTATTCCCATAGCGCCCGAAATTCACCAACCACATGCCTGAGAGTCGGGTCCTCGGCCCCTGCTGTGCCCCCGTCCCCTGACCTGGATCTTGGACGCCCAGCCCCACGCCTTCCTGTACCCTGAGCCCACAATGCCACGCCTCCCCTCCCCAGTGCCCTGCAAGTGTTTGTTGAAATTACACAAACAAACCTTGAAAACTAGGTGTGATCCGAGCGAATTCCAGGGAGAAATGAAAGAGAGCAACGGGCTGCAGGTGCAGGAAGCCCCGAGGACTCGGGAGGGATAACGGCTTTTTATCTAAATTGAGCATAGCTGCTTTGAGGAGGCTGTGCTTCCAGAAAGGAGACTGGGGACGCATTTGTCTCTAATTTTGGTTCCTGAAAAATAAATTGAGGCAATTATTACTTCAGGTTTGCTACTCAATATCCACCCATCTTCTTTAAATCCCATATTAATACAACCTGTACTAAAGACATTTTAAAAGTCACAACAGATCATGCTTTCTTTTTTTTTTTTTTTCTCCTAACTGAGGCTTTATCTGATGCATGTAACCCAACATCGGAGTTCAAATCTCCTTGAAGGACCAGGCAGTCAGATTCCAACTTATTTTGAGAGCTCGCCCTGGTGAATAGGTGAGGATACGGCTTCAGTTCAGTTCAGTCACTCAGTTGTGTCTGACTCATTGCGACCCCATCGCAGCGCACCAGGCCTCCCTGTCCATCACCAACTCCCACAGTTTGCTCAGACTCACGTCCATTGAGTCAGTGATGCCATCCATCCATCTCATCTCAGCCTCTCATCCTTGGGGGCAGGAGGAGAAGGGGAAAATGTCCCCTTCTCCTCCTGCCCCCAATTCCTCCCAGCATCAGAGTCTTTTCCAGTGAGTCAACTCTTCGCATGAGGTGGCCAAAGTACTGGAGTTTCAGCTTTAGCATCGTTCCTTCCAAAGAAATCCCAGGGCTGAGGATACGGCTTACCTTGAACCAAAGTCCAGAGAGGTACCAGCTCTCGGGAAGAAGGTCCTGGCCACCCCCAGGGGCTGAAACACAGGGTGTATGGGAGCAAGGGGGCTGCACCTGAGTGGTGAGCAGTCCCTGCCACCAGCCTGAAGTCTGTGTGTTCAGCAAAGCAGGGGAACTGCCACTGTCTGGGAACCAACTTTAAGGCTTCAGCAGACTACACTGAGTGTCTATCATCCACTCAGAGCAGCAAACCGCCTTGCGCTGTGTAGACACGAGTGTGGCTGTTAGGACTCCGGGGGCTCTCACAGTCCCTCACTCGTTCCTAGGTCCGGGGGCTGCACACTGGGGACAAAAGTGCAGCGACTGCCCTGCCACCATGTGAGGGAAGCTCAGGCACTGCCGTTTTGGAAAGGACCCAGGGCAGCGGGCAACAGCGGAGGCCCTGGTTCAGTCGAGAGGAGAGGCCGTAGATGAGCTTCATGGAGGGGACAGCGCAGTTAGCGACATCACCACATGTCCTCCCAGCAAACTCTGCGGCAAATTGTGTGCAAGGCGCTGGCCCTGCACTGCACACACACGCCCCGTTCAGCCCCGTGACAGGCTCCCAACGACGCTACTATCAGACCCAGGAAGATGGAGAGCGGAGGCAGTCCACCGTCAGGCCCAGGTCCCCATCTTCACCAAACGACGTCTTGAAGACGTCTCATCCCACTCTCGATCACAAGGCCCCTCACCATCCACGTTGACTCCATTGTGTCTGAAATATAAAGCCGTGTTCATAGTAGCTTGATGGAATGGGTCTTCTGAGTTGCCCTCAGACACAAAAATCTCCCAGATTCTGGGTAAATTACAGTATATATACCAAAAAAAAAAAAAAAATGTTTGGCTTGAAACATTGAAACTGAAATTGCCTATGAAGCAGAAATAAATAAGAACACATCAAAACCATAACAGTTGGTAGAAGAACCCGGAGCAGCCACAGTGGTGGGGCTGCTCCGGAGGAACAGCTGATGTTGATCACAAGCCAGAAGCAGGGGGTCAATGTCAGCCTGGGGTGTCAGGAACAGGATGTGGTCGCTGTCTAGTGCTGGAGCTAAGCTGAGATTTCCATGTGAAGTCAGGTTCTTGGGGGTCTATGTCTCCTGAAAAAGGTGGGGTGGGACTCACCTGAAAACCAAGGAAAGCGCCGTGGGCTCTGTCTTCTCTGCTACAGTCCCAGGTGCCGATAACAACTGTCTCCGTCGATTACCTGTGGCTGCCACCCTGTTCTCACAGCACTCTGAACTTCAACTTCAACTTTGCCTCCACTGTCACAGACTCTGGCTAAAGAATTACAGGGATTTCAGGTTGCTAGTTCCTTCTGGTACCTGGTAGTAACAGTACAATTTTTTTCTGGATAAGTAAATCCTCAATTCAGATCTCTCAGAATGACCACAGGTTAAAAATTCAGCCAAGCACGAAGGTGAGACAAAATTTAACTAAAAATAACATAAAATAAAATGCACCTCCAAACACAAAGAAGAAACCATCAATATTACGAGGCAGCATAAAGAGAGGGTGGGATTTGACACTTAACTGTTAGAAGAGTGTGAAATAGTTCTATACGGAAATTTTAAAAATTAAAATATGACTTAAGAACATGAGTAAGAAGCAGTAGAAGACAAAAATGACGAGACAGACTTCATAAAGGAGCAATGAAGCTGCTGGAAATTAAAGCGCAATGGCTAGAATGAGCAGGACAATAGGTGAGTTACACAGCAGACCAGACAGTTAGGAAATAAAGCCAAGAACTGGAAGACAAATCAGACAAAACTACCAGAATATGGCAGAGAAAGATGAGACGAAACGTATGACAGAAGTGAGGAAATACAGGGAAAAAAGCAAGAAAATGTCATGTACACACAACCAGAACTCCAGCCAAAGAGGCTGGGGCAGGAAGAAACGTTAATGGCTGGTTATTTCTTCAGAACCGAGGAAAGGCATGAATCCACAGATATAAAAAGCAAAACACACAATCAGAAGGTCACGTGGAAAGGAAGTTACACCCCAACTCATTGTCACGGAACTGCATGAAGCACAAAGTTCTTGCAAACCTCTACAGAGAAAAGGCAGTTCACCCGGGAGTGATGAACCATCATGTTGGCTGCAGATCCCTAACAGCAACCGTAGTAAAGCTGTGTGGTGACACATTCAAGATGCTAAGAAAAAGTCACGGTTAGTGCAGCAGTCTGTAGCCAGGAGAAATACAAGAGGGGGATAAGAAAATCTTCAAAAGGGAAACATCAACAGATCCTCAGCAAAAGGAAAAATCTTCTAAAAGATGTACTTCAGAAAGAAAGAAAATGACCCCAGAATAAAAACATGAGCTGTGAGAAGAAATTTTGACTAAAACACTAATGAGGTACGAAAGAAGGGCCAGGCGCAAGGATGCGTGCTGACCACACTGGTGAGAAGCGAGCAATCGTGAGCGGAGAATAACACAGAAGGCGTGAGATTCAGCAAAGATGCCTATATGCTGTTAGACGTACAAATAGTAACAGCTGGTCTATTAAAAGCACCAGAAGTGCCTTTCAGATGGGGTTGAGGTGAGGTGAGTATAACGCAGAAGTGAATGGGCCTGGACACACAGCCCTACTGGGCACTGATTTCAGGTGGACTCCCCCCGGCATTTTCGTCTAATTCTCTCATCCACTAACTCTCCAGGTCCCTTAAAATAGATTTCATTGCTGAATCTCTCATTTCAGATATCTGATACATTAATGAAATTAACTTGATAAATAAAAAATGGCTTATCAGCACTTCCCTGATGGTCTAGTGATTAAGAATCTGCCTGCCAGTGAGGGGACACAGGTTCGATCCCCGGTCCAGGAAGACGCGGCGTACTGCTAAGCGGGTGAGCCACGGCTAGCAGGCCCACGCCTCTCTAGGGCCCACGCTCCTCAGGGAGAGAAGCCAGAACACGCCCTGCAACGGGATCGACACAGGAAGAACAGCTTCAGGATGATTTACCAAAACAAAAGCCTTGTTCCTGTAAGAGGGGGACACCGACAACCTTCGATGAAAGCATGCCTCCAAACCTAGGAATCTGTCAGCGATTACAACACACACTCTGCCAGATTCGCACGATCCGGATACGCAAACAGGACATTAACACAGTTTAGGAGGAGAGCATGGTCTTATTGAAATGGATTCATATTAATGAAGGAATGAAATTTGACACCAATCCTGATGAAAACTAAAAGCAGACAACACTTTCTTATGGAATAAAGGTGATTCAATCAATTAAGGTCTACAGACTTCCCTGGTAGCTCAGCTGGCAGAGAATCTTCCTGCAATGCAGGAGACCCAGGTTCAATCCCTGGGTCTGGAAGATCCCCACGAGAAGGGAAGGGCAACCCGCTCCAGTATTCTTGCCCAGAGAATCCCATGGACAGAGGAGCCTAGAGGGCCACAGTCCATGGGGGTCGCAAAGAGTCAGACACAATTGATCGACTAACACTTTCACTTCCACTTCAGTCAGAATATTGCAGCTTTGCTAGAGATGTTAAATTAGGGGATTTAATGCAGGGGTTGTTGATTTGCTGAAGGTTTGCATTTGTTTAATGAGGCACACACACGGCAATGCATTCTAGGAATAGTTATCACCAGCGGGCTGGGCCCACTCAAACATAATAATACTGAGAACTGACATCGCAGCCAAGCCTGAACATAGTGGCTCAGAAGGTCATCCCCCTGTGCGCGCGCGCGCACACACACACACACAAACACACACACAGACACTGTTTGGCTGGGGCTTGGCCATCACGTGGGAGCTACACGGCTGGTGCTCGGGGAATGGCTAAGCCGGCATGGCTCACCTCAGGGGCCTGGAGGAGCTGGGGTGGGGGTCGCCCGTGGAGACGGCTGTCGGAGCTGGAGCGGGGTTTCTGCCAGGCTGACTGGAGCTGGAAACAGTACTAAAGTCTCCTCTCGCCTCCTTCTGCTTTCCATCTCCCATCAGACCTTCCCAAGAGCAGAGCCTAATGAGATGCCGGCTGGCAAGGGAGTCTGGGAGGCTGGATTCACAGACGCCCGGCCGTGCATCCCAGGGGGGAGCAGGGGCAGGCTCTCAGCCGAGTGGTAATAGGCAGATCCGCGGCACAGGACGCGGGACCACGGCTTCCAGGACGGCGGCTGCCTCATAACAAAATGCGGAAACGTTAAAGCATGAGCAAGGGGGAGAGATGACAGGAGGCTGGGACGGACGTGCACACAGTACTGTGTGCGCGCAGTCACTTCCGTCGTGTCCGGCTCTGCGACCCCACAGACTGTAGCCCGCCAGGCTCCCCTGTCCGTGGGGTCTCCCAGGCAAGAATACTGGAGTGGGCTGCCATCCCTCCTCCAACCACTATGTATAAATAGATAACTAATAAGGACCTGCTGTCCAGCGCAGGGAACTCTGCTCAATACTCTGTAATGACCAATATGGGAAAGAATCTAGACGAGACTGGGTATGTGCATAAGTGATTCACTTTGGTATACAGCATAAACTGACACAATGTCATTAATCAAATATTCTCCAGTTAAAATTTTTAAATTAATAACATCATGAATAAGATGGAATAATTTTTATATCATTATTTGTGAGATGTTCTGACAGCTTCATAAAATAAAGTAAAAAAATAAGAAAATGGAAAGGGAAACATTATCATTATTTGGAGGTATAAACATTATTGTATATATTAAATAGTCAGAGTCCTTGAAATAGTCTCCAAAAAAGTGATTAAAATTAGTCTGCATTTAGTAAAGCACTACATATAAGATCAATAAATACAAAAACACAGTTACTGTGTTATAAATCATCACTATTTGAAATGTCACTTTCACAGATTTTTATAGCGACAACAATGCAAGGTACGCAGGGAGCAATTACTGAAATATGTGCCAAAGCTCACATGAGGAAAATTGCACATCTTTATTGAAAAGCATAAACACACTGAAATATATTTCATATTTATGGTGAGGAAGATTCAATATTCAAAGATGTCAAATCTGCCTACACTGAGTCAGAGATTCAGGGAAAATTCCAGTGCTGGTCTCTGTAGAATCTGACAAGATAATTCTAACATTTATATGGAGGAGCAAAGGACCACGGCGAGCCACGATGCTCCTGAAGCCTACTCCGTGAGTCATAAATCCAGGTTCACGATCAGAGCAGGGTGTTGGTGCAAGGACAGGAAAGAGAGACTTATGGAATGGAATACAAAATCCAAAGAAGGGATAAAGTGCAGGATAAAGTGCAGGACGGTGCTGCAGATCAGAGAAGAACTATTCACTGTGTGATTCAGGACAGCTACTTATCCACACAGACAAAAAAATTGCATCCTACATTACCATGTTAAAAGCATCAATTATAGATTGTTTAAAGAATTAAAATCAAGAAGCATAGCTATAAATATTTTAAAAGATGCATTATAGGAATCCTTGGGTTGCTTAAACAAGACACAAAAGCACTAATCATAAAGCATCTTAGAAGCAGAAGCCTTTGTTTATAAAATGGCATCATTAAAAAGTAAGGAAATAGCCACACAAAATGCAATAAGATATTTATACTGCATTTAAGCTAGGACGACTTAGTATACCCAGAATTACAGTCTCTTATAAGCCTTTAAGAAAAAGGCATGTCATCCAGTGGAAAGGGAAGGCAATATATAAAAACATTTTTCACAAAATAGAAGACATTGATAGTTGATAAATGTTTTAAAGGATGGTCAAACTCATCACTAATAAAGAGTGCAAATTAAAATCGCATTGGTTTCACCCACCAGAGTGGTTAAAATTTAAGAAGCTGATAAGATTAAAATGCAAAAGGCAGCCACTACCAAGTGCTGGTGGGAATGAGAATATCCACCCGCTGGCGGCAGGTCATGTGAACCGGGAAAATGATACTGGAACACAGGGCTTGTGATCCAAAAGGCTGCACCCGTGCCTTTCCTCAGATTGGTAATTCCACTCCCAGGCACAGTCCCCAGAGGATCGTGTGTGTGTAAATGCCGGGTGTAGGGCAGCGAAACCGTGAGCACGACTGTTCATAGCTCCACTGTGTCTAGTGACACAAGGGGGCTACAGTCCAGCAAGCAGGGATTAGATGGCAGTGTGGTCAGCCAGGATGCTGCCTTCAGTGAAAAGGAATAGAAACCTCTCAAATACAGAGGACGGGAAGAGAAGATAGCGAGAAATGAGAGCATGTAAATGAAGTCCCCCAGTTGAAAACGACACACTGTATTTTAGGAATAACCCCAAACAGAGAGAAATGCCACTGGAAAAAGTAGGCTGTGCACATGGGAGCCCCACAGGGGGGCTGCCTTTGACAGACATCCCGAGGAGCCTCCCTGGGGGCGCTTAGCCTCTCTGCCTGCACAGCAGGCGCTTCGGTGTTTCAGCTCAGTCCAGGCGCTCAGTCATGTCCGGCTCTTTGTGACCCCATGGACTGCAGCACACCAGGCCTCCCTGTCCATCACCAACTCCCAGAGCTCCTCAGACTCATGTCATCGAGGTGGTGATGCCATCCAGCCATTTCATCCTCTGTCGTCCCCTTCTCCTCCTGCCCCCAATCCCTCCAGCATCAGAGTCTTTTCCAGTGAGTTAACCCTTCACATGAGGTGGTGAAAGTATTGGAGTTTCAGCTTCAGCATCAGTCCTTCCAAAGAAATCCCAGGGCTGATCTCCTTTAGAATGGACTGGTTGGATCTCCGTGCAGTCCAAGGGACCCTCAAGAGTCTTCTCCAACACCACAGTTCAAAAGCATCAATTCTTCAGCACTCAGATTTCTTTATGGTCCAACTTTCATATCCCTATATGACTACTAGAAACATGGGTGTTAATTTTACCAGCTATAGTGTGGGTGTACATGCATGGATTTTTAAACGCAATGGATGTAGCATTTTGTAATAAAAACCGACTCGTAACAAATGAAACAGATAGGTGACCAGAGCTAATATTTGTGGTTACCTTCCCGGTGTGAGCTTCCCTGGTGGCTCACTTGGTACTGAATCTGCCTGCAATGCGGAAAACCTGGGTTCAATGTTGGGAAGATCCCTGGAGAAGGGAAAGGCTCCCCACTCTAGAATTCTGGCCTGGAGAATTCCACGGACTGTATGGTCCATGAGGTCGCAAAGAGTCAGACACGACTGAGTGACTTTCACTTTGCCTCTGACCTTTGCTTCCCTCTTTGAGCCCCAGGAGGGAAGCAGCCCTGATGCTTCTATTTTCAGATAAGAAAACTGAGGCTCCAGCTTGAATGTGGACGCTACCGATTTGCTGCAGAGCTCTGACCTTGACCACGACTCTCTACTGTGTCTAGAATTAAATGGGCCATTCGTGGAGACATGGATGAAGCTAGAGGGTGTGGATGAAGCTAGAGGGTGTCTTACAGAGTAAGGTAAGTCAGAAAGAGAAAGCAAATATGTTTATTCAGAAGTATGTGTGGACTCTAGAAAAATGATGTAGATGATCTTGTTTGCAAAGCAGAAACTAGAGACGCAGATGTAGAGAGCAAATGTACGGACACCAAGGGGGAAAGCTGGGTGGGATGAACTGGAGATTGGGTTGACGCACACACCCCACCTTATATAAAGTGGATAACGAATGGGAACCTGCTGTACAGGATGGGGGACTTTCCTCAATGCTCTTGGGTGGCCTAAATGGGAAGAGAATACAGAAGAAGAGGGCTGTACGTATACGTAAGGCTGATTCCTTTGCTGTGCAGCAGAGAATACCCAGCAGCGCAATGCAGCTATACTTCCATAAAAATTAATTTTAAAAAAGATAATTAAAGGGGATGGTACCAAAGCCCCCTGAGAAGATATGCGAGTTCCTGGAAGTGGGGAAACCAGCCAGTCCTGTGCCAGCCCTGGGGGGGCCACAGAAAGTGTGACAGCCGCCTCCGGAGGAAGCCAGAGGTGGCCCCGGGAAGGGGACGGGAGCGAGGCAGCTCAGTTCTGCTACACGAGAGGTCCGCTGATGGGGGAGGCCGGGGGTCTGGGCCAGCCCCGGAGAGGCTGGGTCAGTGAATGAGCATCACGATAACTGAGGTCAGTTTAGGGCTTAATTGCCTCTATCAGCCCCTTCTCTTTAAGCTTTGAGGCTTCCAATTGGCTTGTGAACAGGAGAGGAGAGAGCAGTGCTACCTCTTCTTAAGAATCCACACACCGTTCAGCCAAGGTCCGAATCACAGGGGGCGCCTGAGGATGCGGGGCCAGGAGTGGAGAGAAAGGTTTGCAGGGTCCAGTCCACCAGGAGCTGGAGGTGTGCGTGTAGACAGCCCCCGACTCTCTGCGCCTCATTCCGAGTCTGCAGAGTGAGGGCCGTGGGCATGCACCCCTGGAGGGCCCCCTCAGCTTTAGCACGTGTGAGCGGGGCAGCCCCAGGCACTTGGATGGGTCGCGCCCTTGGATGGAGGCTTGCCAGGTGGCACCTGCCAATGCAGGAGACGCAAGAGGCGCGAGCTCAGTCCCCGGGTCAGGAAGAGCCCCTGGAGGGGCAAGTGGCAGCCCGCTCCAGTATTCTTGCCTGGAAAGCTCAACAGACAGAAGTGCCTGGTGGGCTACAGCCCAGGGGGCCACAAAGAGTCGGACACGACTGAGCTACTGAGCACACACACGCTTGGATGGGCCACAAACGTGGATGGACCACACCCTTGGACCAGGCGCCTGGAGGGACCAATCACCTTTAAACATTTGCTCCTTGCTATCCAAAGTGAGAGGCGTGGACCAGCAGCATCAGTGGCGTGTGAGAGTTTATAGAGGAACAGAGTCTCAGTCCCCAGACCTGCTGGGCCCCACCTGTGCGTGACCAGAATCCCCAGGTCATCTGCACCCACAGTCAAGTTCCAAGAGCCCTGCGTCCTGTCCATGTCTGTGCTGTGGGCCCACTCGGTCACCCAGTGACCCCATGGACAGTATCCCGCCAGGCCCATCTGTCCATGGGATTCTCCAGGCAAGAGCACTGGAGTGGGTTGCCATGACCTCCTCCAGGGGATCTTCCTGACCCAGGGATCGAACCCGCGTCTCCTGCATTGCAGGCAGATGCTCTATCACTGAGCCACCTGCAAAGCCCCATCCTGTCTGTGGGACCTGCCAAAATTCCTGTAAGAATCACTCCCTGGCTGTTGAATAGACGAGTCCAGCTCTCCCGCTGCGTCATCCTGGTTCGCTAAGGCTGCCTTAACAAAGTGCCGCAGACCTGGGGGCTTAGACTGCAGAGTTCACTCTCTCGCTGTTCCGGAGGCCTGGAGTCCGCGCTGCAGGCACGGGCAGAGCTGGTTCCTTCTGAGCGCCTCCCTGGGGCTTGTGGACGGCCGTCTTCTGCCTGTGTGCCGACTGGACTTCCTCCCATGCCTGCCCGTGTCCACGCACTCCCTTTTTAGAAAGACATCGGTCTAGTTGGACAAAGGGCCGACCTTCTGCCGGGATGACCTCATCTTAACGTACTATGTCTGCAGTGACCTGTTTCCAAATAAGGTCACATTCCGGGGTGCTGGGAGGTAGGCCTTCAATACATGAATTCTAGGAAGTTCACTCATAGTGGGACCTAGGAACCCGGGTTTTTACAAAGTGTCTCTAGGGATTCGGAGGCACAGCCAGGTTTGGGGACCCCTGGGCTCTGCCGCTAAGCTGGGCGTGCTGCCTGGGGGCAGGGTGTGTGGGTGGAGGGGCCGCTGGTACGGGAGGCTTGTCTCCAAGGCCCTGGCTTGCAGCCCCTTCCACGGCCTTGACACACCGTCACTTTCTCAGCCCCCGGGGGTGCTAAGTGCCCTCCTCGCCTCCCATCTCCACGCTTCTATTCCTCCCCAGAGGGGTCCCGGGGGGCCTTCTGGTCGCTGGTGTGTGTGTGGGAAGGCACAGCCCCGTAGCTTGGCCTCCAGGGCTCAGAGAGCGATGGGCCACGAGCAGGAGCATCCTGGTGGCCTCCGCCCACAGGTGGGGTCTCTGCCCCGCCTCCGGCCACTTGCTTTCCTCCTGGGATGCCATCAGAGCTGTAGAGTCCTGATGTCTCTGGGAGCTCAGCGGACCTCCTGTGCATGATGGGGTCTCCTCCATCAGGAACAGGGCTCCTCTCGCAGCAGGGACAGCTGGTCAGCAGGAGGGGCACAGAATCTGTGCTCACACCTCGGTCCAAGGAGCTCAGCATGCCCTGGTCATCTGGGAGGCGGCACCTGGCGTGCGGGCAGCTCATGGGGCTTAACTCAGAGTGCAGGGACCCCACCAGGGCTGTCCAGGGCCCCTGCACCTGCCAGACACGCGAGGGAAATACATGTGTCCCCCTCTGCCGTCCCCCCTCTGGGGGCAGCCTCCCTGCTCGTCTTTTCCCCTCTAATCTCTCAGTCTTGGTACCAAATCGCAGATGCCCTCACTGAATTGCATCGGCCAAGCACATCAGTTCTTTGACCGGAATATTTTAACAGCCCTTAGGCGGTGTTTAGAGTTCAGTGATTCCCAGGGATGTGTGTACACACAAAACTGTAATCTAGGTGAAGCTTTGGGAGCCAGGCTTCCGGGCTGTGTTCCCTGTACTCCAGAGTTCTGGGCCGGGAAGCTCCCCATCTTCCCGACTGAGGGATGTGGCCTGGGGTCCCCGTACTGCTGGCAAAGGAAAGCTTTCAGGCAGTGGACTGGTTGACTGTGGGCAGAGGGATGAGGGGAGAAGAGCTCACAGACTGAGAAGCAAGGCTTTAAAATCATTCTCGAGAACCAGGAGTGACAGGGCCGATTTCAGCAGATCCTTATCTAATCACCGCAGCAGCCCTGCGGGGCCTGCGCCTGAACGTGCGGGCTTTCCATTCATTGTGGAGCGCGTGTCGGGGGAGCAGGGCCTCGCTTCTGGAACAACCGTCAGTAATCGAGACCTCGCTTGGAGGCAGTTCCTTCGCTTCTGCGGTCCTGGACAGTGGAGACTGCTTTCTGCTCCGAGCGTTCCAGGCTGTGGTCTGCCCTGGGCAGCCACCCTGAGGGCCCTGGGCTGAAAACCCAGGCACCCTCTTCCCAGGGGTCTCAGTTAAGCGGTTTTCAGAGGGTGCGCCTGGAGGGGCAGTGTGCCCCATTCCGTCCGCAGGGCGACCTTGCGGGGTCGCGACTGTGGGCTCCACGCTGCGGTGTGGGCGGAGGGGACAGTGCCCACCCCACAGGCTAACGTGGTGCCAGCAGGCAGGCTGGACGAGTAGGCGGGAGCACGCGCCACCAGCCACACCAGGCTGCCCCGCGCCCAGGAGGCCAGGCAGCGCGCAGGAAGGCCGAGTCTGACCCTTCCATCACGGGCCCTCCCAGGTCAGCAGCGAAACGGAGCAACGACCCCTGTTCCTTCCACTCCATGTCGGCATTAGCTTTTCAGCTTCTTTACCTGAAAGAAGACGAGATGGAGGCTGGAGACCAAGCATCTCGGCAGTGTCCCGTGTAGACTGATGGCCGGTCACAGGCACTGGGGAGGCAGGTGATCTAGTGGAGGCACGCGGACGGCCGCTCCTGGCCCCACGCAAGCGGAGAGGAGTCTGGGCTCCTTGAGACGGGGTCCTCGTTATCCTCAGGCTCTGTGCCCGTGCCTGCTGGCCAGGAAGGGGCGAGCTGTGATATGTTTTTTAGTCGCTAAGCAAAGACCGTCAACTAATTGTAGCTCACTCCCTAATTTTAGCACAGTGGTCCCTTAGTGACCCCTCTGAGTCAGTAAAGGCCTGACTCTGGGAGGAGAAGCCGGGCATGAACATACAAAATCAGATTCAGCCCCGGGCCGTCACCTGGGGAACTACAGATACACCTCGGCAGGGAGGCTGGCACCCTGCGGTGTCTCTGTTACGGCCCGCTGGTCGAAACCTTCCCCTCTCCAGAGATGGGAGTGTTCTGAGAGAAGGAATCCACGGACGGCTGCCAAGAAGTGGGGGCATCTGAATCCCCGGGCCATTGAGCAGGCCAGCCGCGCTGTGGGCCCAGCAGGCCCATCTGGCCGCGGAGGCACCGTGTCTCACTGGGCCCTTGATCTGACTCTCACGGAGGGGGCCTCGGTCAGAGGAAGCTGGCGCATCGGTGGTCCATTTCAGTCCCCTACCGGGGCCGGGATGCCACTCTGCAGTGGAGAATCCATGTTTGCGTACCTGCATGCTTTCAGGACCTGATTGAAGTGGAGACCCCAAAAGGGAAGCAATTTTTTAAAAAGCTAGTGATCCTCATCTCACACTATAGCAGGAACCATTTTTGAATTAATCAAAAGTTCAGCAGATCTCTGCCTTATTCTCCCATCGTAAGTATAGGTGCACATCGGCTGCTTTGCTTACGTACATAACTGTATAGGGTCAGGTTCTGGGAGCCGGGGTTCAGCCATGACCCTGGGGAGGGAAACGTGGTGAGCACCACATTCCTCCTGGATTTCCAGACTTGGCCTGGGAGGTGGAGCCACGCAGACAGCGAGGGCTCCATTGACGTGGCTAAAATCCACATCTGCTGGCACAGTCGCCCCAGATAACGGGGGGCCCTGTGGTGTCGCAGCGGAGCGGGAAGGTCTTAGTAGCGGAGCAGAGGATTCCCAGACGGGGAGGAAACCCCACCTGTGCCGAGGGGCCCAGCCTGCCCTTCTCGAGGGCCTGCCTTGCAGACGCAGACCAGCCCAGCTGGACCCCGTGGCACAGAGGCCGGGTCTGCGCTGTGTCTGCACGGACCTTCCCTCCAGGCTGTCTCTCGCCTCGACCGTCAGAGCAAGTCAGGGGAATGAGTGTTTCGTTATTCCCCTCACAGCTCACTGCTTGCACCCGCCTGTGCTCAGGGCTCACAGTCCGCACGCACAGAAGTGACCCCTCCTGGCGCCGGCCTTGACCACTCACTCCCCATCGGGCTGCCCACCCAAGAGCCAGGGGACCACCCCGTGGCTCCCCCAGTGCTGCCCCTTCGCCCCAGGGGGAGCAATCATTCCTGACCTCAGACGCAGGCCCACTGGCTCTCCAGCCTGCACTCCTCACCACCACCGCCGCTCTCCCGACCCTTGCCTGGATGAGGCGCTGGCGCCCACGTGACCCTCCCCAGCTCAGACCTTGTCTGGCCGCTCTCCTGTTTAGGGCGGGACTGGGCTGGCAGAAGACAGCAAGGCAGCTGCACCGCTCAGAACAGGCTTCGTTGTGCAGCAGGAAGAATCTAAAAACACCAGCGTCTTCGCAAGGTGTGCACTTCCTGCCTCCAGCACACACCCATCACAGGCTGCGTGCGGGCGTGCACACTCAGTCACTCAGTCGTGTCTGACTTTTTGTGACCCCGTGGACTTCAGCACGCCCGGCCTCCCTGTCCATCACCAACACCCGGAGCTTGCTCACACTCATGTCCATTGAGTCGGTGATGCCATCCAGCCATCTCATCCTCTGTCGTCCCCTTCTCCTCCTGCCCTCAATCTTTCCCAGCATCAGGGTCTTTTCAAATGAGTCAGCTCTTTGCATCAGGTGGCCAAAGTACTGGAGTTTCCACTTCAGCATCAGTCCTTCCAATGAACAGCCAGGA
Organism: Capra hircus; assembly: GCF_001704415.2. Lineage (NCBI taxonomy): Eukaryota > Metazoa > Chordata > Mammalia > Artiodactyla > Bovidae > Capra > Capra hircus. Next base: position 117,003,211 of record NC_030812.1, read on the forward strand.
CTGATTTCCTGTAGGATGGACTGGTTGGATCTCCTTGCAGTCCAAGGGACTCTCAAGAGTCTTCTCCACCACCACAGTCCAAAAGCATCAATTCTTCAGTGGTCAGCTTTCTTCACAGTCCAACTCTCACATCCATACATGACCACTGGGAAAACCATAGCCTTGACTAGACGGACCTTTGTTGGTAAAGTAATGCCTCTGCTTTTTAATATGACGTTTAATATGCTGTCTAGCTTAGTCATCAGAGAAGGCAATGGCACCCCACTCCAGTACTCTTGCCTAGAAAACCCCATAGACGGAGGAGCCTGGTGGGCTGCAGTCCATGGGGTCGCTAAGAGTTGGGCACGACTGAGCGACTTCACTTACACTTTTCACTTTCATGCATTGGAGAAGGAAATGGCAACTCACTCCAGTGTTCTTGCCTAGAGAATCCCAGAGACAGAGGAGCCTAGTGGGCTGCCATCTATGGGGTCGCACAGAGTCGGACATGACTGAAGGGACTTAGCAGCAGCAGCAGCTTGGTCATAGCTTTTCTTCCCAGGAGCAGGTGTCTTTTAATTTCATGGCTGCAGTCACCATCTGCAGTGATTTTGGAGCTCAAAATGTTTCCCCATCTATTTGCCATGAAGTGATGGGACTGGATGACATGATGTTAGTTTTCTGAATGTTGAGTTTTAAGCCAGCTCTCAGTCGCGTCCAACTATTTGCAACCCCATGGACTATAGCCCCCAGGCTCCTCTGCCCACGGGATTTCTCAGACAAGAACACTGGAGTGGGTGGCCATTCCCTTCTCCAGGGGACCTTCCTGACCCAAGGATGGAGCCCACATCTCTTATATCCCCTGCTTTGCCGGGTGGATTCTTGACCACTGCTCCACCTGGGAAGCCGAGACAGACGTTCTCTCTCGCCGGTGCCAGGATACCCGGCCTGACTGCGTCTCCATCACAACTGCGTCTCCTGCCACTGTCCAAGGGCAAGAGAGGCCAGGACAGCCGAGAGCTAGCTCCTCTGGGGTCTGTGCAGAAGGATACCTGCCCTTAGCCGAGTAGATCAGGCAGACCTACAGTCACCAGGCAGGGCCATTTGCCACCCAGAGCGGGTGGCTCAGACACGTCGACGTCACTGCACCCGTTCCAGCCTGGGCACAGGAGAGCCAGCAGGTGTGCGGCACAGGTAGGAGCCGGGTTGGGGGAGAGGCCTGCAGGGCCCGCTCCCCCCACAGGGCCAGGGGAAGGAGGCGGCCTGGCAGGAGTGGCCGCGTGCTGTTACCGCCCAGCCTGGTAGGCGTTTTCAGCAAGCCAGCTGCTGCCTTGGCAGGCTGGGGGTGAGTCTGTACCCTCGGAAATGACCCGGTTCCTTCAGGGTCACCCCAGCCCTCGTGGATGAGGACGTGCTCAAGACGAACGTGTGGTTGCCTATTCTGCCCCCTCCCCAGCCACAGCCCCCTGCCAGGGGAGCAGGCAGGTCCCTCGCTGGTTGTGGGAGGAGGCGTGAGGACCGCAGGGCCTCAGAGGGTGTCCATGTGGTTCGACAGGTTTGGGCTTTGTGGGGACCCTGGGGGAGGGGTCAAGGCTGCGTTCCTTCTGTGCTCTGGGCGGGACTCTTTCTGGAAGGAAGGGTAACTCTATGTTCAGTGTCTCTGTTTTTAAAGTGGATGTAAATCCCATACTATAAAAGTTGCCTTTTTAAAAATACAATTCTCTATTTTCTAGTATCTTCATACGATTGTGTAAACATCACCCCATCTAATCGCAGAAAACTTTCATTACCTGCTTAAAAGAAACCGCAGCGTGGGCTGTCCCTTCTCAGCCCCGCTGCAGGCCCTGGCAACCAGGCATCCTCTGTGTGTCGCTGCCTCTCACCCGTTCTGGGCATTTCCTATGCACAGCCAGACCCTCATGCTGGCTGGTTGTTAGGTACTGGCTCCCCTCACTGAGCACCATGCCATCAAAGCCCATCGCTGCCATAGCTGCGTCGGAGCTTTGCTCCTGTTTCCGTCTGAATAACGTTCTAGTGCATGGATGGATCACATTTTCTTATCCAGCTGATGGGCGTTTGGGTCCTTTCCACCTTTGGGGCTGTTATGAATAGTAAGTGCTACGAACTCATGGACGTCTTGTGTGTGGACACGTTTCCATTTCTGTTTGGCCAGGGGCAGCACCGCTGGGCCACACGGCAGGTCTGGGCCTGTGACCGAGTCTCTTAACGTGTTGTCCGGGACGAGGGGGAGGGCTGCCTGGTACAGGCTGAAGCGGGGTCGGGAGAGGCCCCCTGGGACACAGCCCAGCTGGGAGGAGGTGTCACGTCCATGCTCCACCTGTGGCCTCGTGTCTGTGCTTAGATTTCACCTGGGTGTGGCCTCCTTTTTGTTGTCACTACGTCACAGAGGGACCTCGTCTCTGCTGGTCTCCAGGGAGGCTGCCTCGTGCCCATCAAGAGACACGGTGGCCTCGCTCTGCCTGCCTGGCTCCCATTTCAGGGTGACGTCCTGCAGGAGGGCTTGGGTGGGCTCTGGTCTCACCAGAAGACTGCCTGCTCAGGTCGCCCCCTCCGGCTCACTGCCGCCTAGAGCCCCAGGTTGGACAGAGTTTGCTCTGCAATGGGGACAGGTGGCCCGACCCCTGTTCCTGGACCTCCTCGTGGCTGTGGTCCCTGTCCAGGCCACCACGCCTACCACCTCCCCACCCTCTGCCTAGACCATCTCCTGAATGTCACTTGCGGAGACCCACCACCCCCATATCACACATTCTCAAGGCTCTGTCTTTCTGCTTAATTTCTCTTCACGTGGGTATCAGAGAACAGGACGAGGGTGGCGCCCACGGCAGGCGCTGAGTGAGTATTTACTTAGTGAATGAACAGAGGGTTGGCGTCCCTGCCTCTGTCCACCCTCCACGCAGCCTGGCCCAGACTGCCATCTCTTACTGGAAGGTTCCTAGGGTGTTTCCCTGTGCTCTTGTCTACTTGGCCTTAATCTAAATCTTCCCAAATGCAGAAGTGGCCACGAGGAGGGGGACCACATCCCCACCTCTCTGGTATCTATGCCCATGAGCGATGTGGCCATTGGCAACTTGGGTAGGGCAACTTCAGTTGGCAGGACACCTCGCTATCCCCAGGCCCCTCTGTGCTGGCCCCTCACTCGGCACCTCGGATCCAGGATCCCATGTGGTTAGACCCCACACTCTGCAGAGTCCCCAGGTCCCTGGTGAGAACTGGTTGTTCCCACATTTAATCAGGAGGAAGCGCGTACACCAACTCAGAGCTGGAGCCTGGGAACCTCTGCCTGTCCCCACCATCCCCTCCAGCTAACTGGGCACTTCCGTTTTCACAGGACCTCAGCAGTGACTTTGACCCACCAGAGGCAGGAGGGAAGATGGCCGCATACCAGGGTCCCATGTGCCTCTTACATTCTCCCACTGTTTGTGGCTGAACGATTCCCCAAGTGTGACTGTGGTTTATCAAAATGCTCAACAATTCTAAGCCAATCAGGTGGTAGGGGTGACGGTTTAGTCACTAAGTCGTCACTGACTCTGGAGACTCCACGGACTGTGGCCTGCCAGGCTCCTCTGTCCTTGGGATTCTCCAGCCAAGAGTACTGGAGTGGGTTGCCATTTCCTTCTCCAGGAGATCTTCCTGACCCAGGGGTTGAACCTGAGCCTCTTGCTTGGCAGGCGGATTCTTTACCAGCTGAGCTATGAGGGTAGCCATAGTAAACAAGAGCCATCCCCAGTGCTTAGTTGGGGCCACGACTACCCTGCATGAGATATAAGGCCTGCAGCTTCCTCAGAATTCAGGATCATGGTTCAGGTGAATGATAAGATCATTTTTTTCTATTAAAAAATGAAAATAACTCCCCTACAGTGTGTTTATTTTTTCTAAACTGCAACCACAGGCAAACACAACGAAATATCACCCACAGTTTTCCTCTGAAACGTCATTAAGTCTCACGCTGTGAGTGGCAAAGCTTAAATATTGCAATTTAACACATATTTATCATGTATCTACTATGGGTCCAATCAACTCTGAGAAAGTTTTCTTTTTTTTTTTTTTTTTAAAGATAGCAACCTGGAAGCATGGGGAGGGCGGGCTTGAGGGCAACAATGGACCCAGGACAGACACAGGCAACACGCGTTCCAGTCGAAGCTCTTCTCGTGAAGGACAGAAGCCACCCCTCCTGTCTCAGTCACTAGTGCCTGTGGCTAATTCTGCAGAAGGCGTTTATTTTCTGTGAGATGTCTGTGCTGCTGACCTGTGCCTTGACCTCGAGGGTCCCTGGAGGAGCAGGTCCTGGGGGCCCCCGACTCTGTGGAGCATCCTCACCTCCTTTCCTTACCCTGGGGCAGGCCTGACTCTGTTCACCCGTGTCCAAGCTTCCTTCCCTGCCCACACCCAGGACAGACTGCGCCCTCTTCCCCCGTAGTGAAGTGCCACGGGGTCTGAATGGAACCAACAGGCTGTGCCTGGAGGTGACAGGGGCGCTTGCTATGGATGGTCTGCTCTCTAAATTCTCCTCACCACCCCGCATGGGGGCAGCAGAGGAGGCTGAGCTCCACACGAGTCAGACTCAAGAAAGCAGAGCCTCTGTCCTCCTGGGGCCCTGAGAGACGGTATGGAGAAGAGTTCCTGCCAAACCATGCAGAACCAGGAAGTGAGCAGTCCTGGAATTCCACCGTTACTTGTTACTGAGGCACAGTTTAACTCACCCCAGCTGATCCGTCCCTGGAAATCCATTCTCCAGCTCTTGCTGTCACAGGGAGCTCTCACATATAGACACAGAGGAACCTGGGGGTGAGCTTGGAGTTTGGGTTTGTTTTCATTGAGTGTCCAAGACACTGTCCGTGGCGCCACTGATGGCTTAGTGGTGAAGAATCCACCTGCCAATGCAGGAGACCTGGGTTCGGAAGATCCCCTGGAGAAGGAAATGGCAACCCACTCCAGCGTTCTTGCCTGGAGAGTCCCATGGACAGAGGAGCCTGGTGGGCTACAGTCCATGGGGTTGCAAAGCATCAGACACGACTGAGCTTGTGATGATTATATACGACATTGTCCATAGAAAGATGTGGAATTCGGTTAATCCAGTTGTAGAATATTCTTGAGAAAAGACAAACGAAGCCGTCTCGAGAGTGCACGGAGCACCTATCTTGCGCCACATGAGCCGGGCATGCTGCCTTGTCTGTCTGTTTCTTGGAAACAGAGCTGATTTTAAGTGTTGTGTTAGCTTCTGGTGTGCCGCAAAGTGACCCGGTTACACATATACCCACATTCTTTTCAATTACGGTTTATCACAGCATATTGAAAATAGTTCCCTGTGCTGAACAGTAGGTCCCTGTTGTAGGCTGATCTTACACATGCAGAAAGTGTCCAGCTCTTTGTGACTCTATGGACCGTAGCCCATCAGGCTCCTCTGTTCATGGGATTCTGCAGGCAAGAATACTGGAGTGGGCTGCCATGCCCTTCTCCAGGGGATCTTCCCAACGAAGAGATCAAACCCACGTCTCTTACATCTATCTGCATCGGCAGGTGGGTTCTTTACCACTGGGAAGCCCGTATTACATATAGTTGTGAATACGTGTTAATCCCAAACTCTAATCCATCCTTCCCCGCCTTTCCCCTTTGGTGACCATGCCTTTGTTTTCTCTGAGTCTGTTTCACAGATACGTTCATCTGTGCCATGCTTTAGACTTCACATATAAGCGATGTCATGTAATAGCTGTCTTTCTCTGTCTGGCTTACTTCGTTTAGAATGATAATCTGTAGGTCCATCCATGTTGCTTCAAATTGCATTATTTAATTCCTTCTTACGGTTAAGTAGAAGAACTATACAATAAAGGCCTTAGTGACCTGGATAACCACAATGGTGTGGTCACTTACCTAGAGCCAAACATCTTGGAGTGTGAAGTCAAGTGAACCTTAGAAAGCATTACTGTGAACAAAGCAGGTAGACGTGATGGAATTCCAGCTGAGCTATTTCAAATCCTAAAAGATGAAGCTGTTAAAGAGCCACACTCGGTACGTCAGCAAATTTGGAAAACTTAGGAGTGGTCACAGGACTGGAAAAGGTCAGTTTTCATCCCAATCCCAAAGAAGAGCAATGCCAAAGAAAGCTCAAACTACTGCACAATTGCACTCATCTCACACGCTAGCGAGGTAATGCTCAAGATGCTTCAAGCTAGGCTTTAGCAGGACATGAACCAAGAAGTTCCAGACTGTCAAGCTGGATTTAGAAAAGGCAGAGGAATCAGAGATCAAATTGACAGCATTTGTAGGATCATGAAGAAAGCAAAGGAATTCCGAAAAACAGCTACTTCTGTTTCACTGATTACACTAAAGTCTTAGACTGTGTGGATCACAACAAACCACGGAAAACTCTTAAAGAGATGGGAACATCAGACCACCTCACCTGTCTCCTGAGAAACCTGCATGCTGGTCAGGAAGCAACAGTTAGAACCAGAAGTGGGACAACGGATTGGTTCAAAATCGGCAAAGGAGTAGGTCAAGGCTGTGTATTGTTACCCTGTTAATTTAACTTATACACAGAGTACATCATGTGAAATACTGGGCTGGATGAAGCACGGTTAAGTTCAGTTCAGTCACTCAGTCATGTCCGATTCTTTGCGACCCCATGGACTGCAGCACGCCAGGCCTCCCTGTCAATCACCAACCTCCGGAGCCTACTCAAACACATGTCCATTGCATCGGTGATGCCATCCAGCCATCTCATCCTCTGTCATCCCCTTCTCCTCCCGCCTTCAATCTTTCCCAGCATCAGGGTCTTTTTCAATGAGTCGGTTCGTCACATCAGGCAGCCAAAGAATTGGAGTTTCAGCTTCAGCATCAGTCCTTCCAATGAATACTCAGGACTGATCTCCTTTAGTATTGACTGGTTGGATCTCTTTGCAGCCCAAGGGACCCTCAAGAGTCTTCTTCAACACCACAGTTCAAAAGCATCAATTCTTCAGTGCTCAGCTTTCTTTACAGTCCAACTCTCACATCCATACATGACCACTGGAAAAACCATAGCCTTGACTAGACAGAACTTTGCTGGTCTCTGCTTTTTAATAATCTCTCTAGGTTGCTCATAACTTTCCTTCCAAAGAGCAAGTGTCTTTTAATTTCATGGATGCCGTCACTATCTGCAGTGATTTTGAGCCCAGAAAAATAAAGTCAGCCACTGTTTCTACTGTTTCCCCATCTATTTGCCATGGAGTGATGGGACCAGATGCCATCTTCGTTTTCTGAATGTTGAGCTTTAAGCCAACTTTTTCACTCTCCTCTTTCACTTTCATCAAGAAGCTCTTTAGTCCTTCTTTACTTTCTGCCATAAGGGTGGTGTCATCTGCATATCTGAGGTTATTGATATTTCTCCCGGCAATCTTGATTCCAGTTTGTGCTTCATCCAGCCCAGCGTTTCTCATGATGTACTCTGCATAGAAGTTAAATAATAGGGTGACAATATACAGCCTTGACAGACTCTTTTCCCCGATTTGGAACCAGTCTGTTGTTCCACGTCCAGTTCTAACTTGCTTCTTGATGTGCATACAGATTTCTCAGGAGGCAGGTCAGGTGGCCTGATATTTGGAATTAAGGGAGAAATATCAACAACCTCAGATATGCAGATGATACCACTCTAATGGCAGAAAGCAAAGAGCCTCTTAAAGAAGGTGAAAGAGGAAAGTGAAAAATCTGGCTTAAACCTATCTGGTCCCAACACTTACGGCAAATAGAAGAGGAAAAAGCAGCAGGGACAGATTTTATCTTCTTGGGCTCTAAAATCACTGCTGATAGTGACTACAGTCAGGAAATCCAAAGACGCTTTCTCCTTGGAGAAAAGTTATAACAAACCCAGACAGCATATTCAAAAGCAGAGACATCACTTTGCCAACTAAGGTCCATATAGTCAAAACTATGGTTTTCCCCTGGGTCGGGTAGATCCCCTGGAGAAAGAAATGGCAACCCACTCCAGTATTCTTGCCTGGAGAATCCCACAGACAGAGGAGCCTGGCAGGCTACAGTCCATGGGGTCGCAAGAGTCAGACACAACTTAGCCACTAAACCACGGTTTTTCCAGTAGTTATGTATGGATGTGAGAGCTGGACCATAAGGAAGGCTGAGCACCAGTGAATTGATGATTTTGGATTGTGGTGCTAGAGAAGATTCTTGAGAGTCCCTTGGACAGCAGGGAGATAAAGCAAGCCCATCCTAAAGGAAGTCAACTCTGAATATTCACTGGAAGGACTGATGCTGAAGCTGAAGCTCCAATACTTCGGCCACATGATGCAAAGAGCAGACTCACTGGAAAAAATCCTGATACTGGGAAAGATTAAAGGCAAGAGGAGAAAGGGGAGCCAGAGGATGGGGTGGTTAGATAGCATCACTGGCTCAATGGACATGGATTTGAGCAAACTCTGGGAGACAGTGGAGGACAGAGGAGCCTGGCGTGCTGCAGTCCAGGGGGTTTCAGAGTCAGACACTTCTTTGCTATTGAACAGCAACGTATTCCATTGCTTGTCTTCTTTATCCATTCATCTGTTATGGACATGTTGCTTTTTGAACCGGATGACTCAGAGGTGATTTTACACCTATTTTTCAAGAGTGCACATCAGTTACTTTATAAAATGTCCCTGAGTTTTGGCTTGTCTATTTCCCAGTGATTAGATTTGGTTTACACAGCTTGGCTGAAATACTACAGAAGTAATGTTGGTCTTTCTAGGGAGACACAAAGGACTCATTTGTGTGTTTGCCCCTAATCTCAAAACTAATTTTGAACACTTGGTTAAAGTGTGACCTGGTTTCTCCACTGTATAGTTACTAGTTTTTCATTTTGAAACTAGCAATGACTCTATAGGGAGACTATTATTTTTGAGATGATACAAATACTCTGTTCCGCAACACACATCATCCTGTTTCTCCCAGACATCAGAACCACCAAGAGTCTGCTGAACAAATTGTTACTAAGATGATTGCACACATGCACGCCAAGTCCCTTCAGTCCTCCCTAACTCTGCAACCCCACGGACTGCAGCCCGCCAGGCTCCCCTGTCCATGGGACTCTCCGGGCAAGAATACTGGAGTGGGTTGCCAGGCCCCCCTCCAGGGGACCTTCCCAAAGCAGGGACAGAATCCATGTTTCCTTATATCTCCTGCACTGTGGGGTGGGTTCTTTACCACTAGCATCTGGGAACCCTAAAATGATTACGAGTGACATTTTCTCGTTTCCTCCTTCCTGGGTGCTTACTAGTCGACATTCCACTCAGGAAAGCCCTGTTCTCCTCTATCTAGTCAGCTATTAATTTATCTGTAGACTGCTTGTATGTATTTATATACCTAGGGCTTCCTAGCTGGTACTAGTAATACAGGATCTGCCTGACAAGGCAGGAGACATAAGAGACGTAGGTTTAATCCTTGGGTCAGGAAGAGCCCCTGGAAAGGAAAAAGGTAACCCACTCCAGTATTCTTGCTGAGAGAATCCCATGGCCAGAGGAGACTGGTGGGCTACAGTGCACTGGGTCTCATAGAGTTGGACATGACTTTGCACTTGAGAACACACACACATTAATTTTTCTAGAGTAAGTATGGACTCACCGGTCTTGCTTTATTTAATGGGGATTTATCCATGACTCTTCCACGTCTTCTTGTCCAGACTGTCCCCGATTTGGCCAGCAGATGCTCCTCCGAGCAGGCACATCTTTTGTTTTGCCAACCCGTCATGGCTGTGAACGCATCTGTAGTTTCTGGCACAAGATGTTTACAGCTCAGTAGGCACCTTCCAGCCTCAGCTCCTGAGTCTTCTTTCTCCAAGGAGCCTCAGCTCCTTTTAGGAAGAAGACAAAGCTGAGCAATGTGCCAACCACAAACTGGCACTTGCCAGCTACCTCTACAAAGATTAAATCATGAGTTGCTGCAGAAGGTGACCTTCAACATCCCCCGAAGGCAGCTCAGCGTGGAGGTCAGGAATGGGGTGCTCTGTGCTCTGGGGAAAACAGGCAGAACAGGTCTTCAGGATCGTTAGATAATTCAGGAGATTTTGTGACCCCGATTCTTTCATTTCTTCATATCTAGAAAAACGCGAGGGTCCTCCAATCTGAGGCCTGTTCCTCGTGGCCAGCAGCGACCTTTCGTAAGAAATATGTGTTTGATTGCATGTGGAGTGCTCCTGTTTCACCAAAGTCATACATGTACTGAGCTTCCTCCCCGCTTCTTTGGAGCAGCCCTTCAGAGCTATCTGAGGTGCTATCTCCTGGGCTAGGGGCTTCCCTGGGCGGCTCAGACGGTAATGGATCCACCTGCAATGCAGGAGACCCGGGTTCAATCTCTGAATCATGCCCCTGGAGGAGGGCATGGCAGCCCACTCCAATATTCTTGCCTGGAGAAATTCCATGGACAGAGGCGGCTGGCAGGCTATAGTCCATGGGGTCGCAAAGAGTGACACATGACTGAGCAACTCACACACACACACACACACACACACACACACACACACTCCTAGGCTAGAGTCCTCATTTTGCCCCCAATAGAACGAAACTCACAACTCTTACCTCATCTTTTTTTCCAGTTGATGAATGTTCTGAATGAAAGGGGACTAAAGACATGCAACAGCTAAACGCAGTGTGGGGCCCCAGCCGGATTCAGAACCAAAGAAACGCTGCAGAACACACGGCTGGGACAAGCTGTGAAATCAGAATGCAGGCTGCACGTCAGATCACTTAACCACTGATCCACTGATCAACGTGACACCCATCCTGTGATTATTTAACAGCGTATCCTAATTTTTTGGAAATCCACACCGCATTATTAAGTGGAAATGTGACTCACCCTCAAACGTTCACACGGCAACAGCAACAGTAATAATGATGAAGACCGAGTGCCGGAGACAAAGGCATAAGACGTGATACTGCACGTCCGGGAAACCGCATCAAAGGGCCTTTTTTTAAACACTGAGTTTTCCGTTTTTCTAAGTTTGAAATTATTTCAAAACAAGTCATTTAAAGAGAGAGAGACTGAAAACCAGAGCTTATCTCCCCCCTCCATCCTGGCTGGGTGGGCTCTTCCCACTGGAACACTCTCCCCTGCCCTGGAGGGAGCATCCCCGAAGGCGGGTCTTGGGGAGGCTGGGAGGTCAGGAAGTCAACCCCACACCACTCCCAGGGGTCAAGAGGCTATGGAAACGGGTCAGGTTGACACAGATTCTGTGGGCTCCCTCCCAGCTTGGCCTCTGCCCCTCAGCCCCTCCTGGGAGACACTTGTGGGACCTACATGCCCTTCGCATGCAAGTAAAAAAGTCAAATAATCAGGAGGAAGACCGAAACCAAAGCGACCGCACATTTTCCTCTTCTTTCCAGAGGATGAGGTGGTCGGGTGGCATCGTCAACTCAATGGACATGAGTTTGGGCAAACTCTGGGAGACGGTGATGGACAGGGAAGCCTGGTGTGCTGCAGTCCAGGGGGTCGCAAAGAGTCGGACACGACTGAGCAACTGAACAACAACTGAATAAGAAGCGGAGGGGTCGGGTGTGGACAGACATCACAGGCCGACGCTGGCTCGGGGCTGCCCAGTGCGTGGCCTTCGTGGATGCCCTTCTCTGGACCTGTCTCCTCCTGGGTGGGAGGAGGGAGCTGACGACACGTGCCCGCACAGCTGGTGGGGGTGATGGGAGGACCCAGGAAGCTCCCACCACAGGTAACAGAGTCCCAGGACAGTCACTTCACTGCTTCCCACATGACACAGGAAGGGGCATCTGGCCACAAAGTCCCATCCCCAAGAAGGAGGGTCCCTGTGACTTTGGCAGGTGGGGGACTGGCCGTCAGGACCAGGCCTGTTTTCCTCTAGGACAGAGCAACTACCAAGTTCCATGAGGTTGTGCCTTTCAGCAGCATAAACTTTTCCAGGAATCGTGCTTATATTCAAAAAATGTATCACATAGAATAAAACTACCTAAAGGAGCGTGACTCAAAAGCTTGCTTCTGACTTAAGCAAATGGATTTCAGTCGGCAGTTTGCAAATTCTTCCCTGGAGTTATATTTTGGAGTTACTTTGCACAGTCTTGCTCTTAGAATAGTTTTCAAAGAGAGAAAATGCCTAAAGCAAAAATTCTCTATTCAGCCGACTCTCTCACTCACCCTCAGCCAGGCTCCCGAGGCCGAAAGGGACCCTGCTCAACGCCCCCCTAAATGTGACTGACACTCAGGGCCCCCGAGGGGACGTGAGAGGCTCTGAGCTCCTGCAGGGCGGGCAGGAAGGGCTGTGGGTGTCCCTGGGAGGATCCTGCCTGGACCTGTCAACACACCTGCTGGGCCAGGGCCTTTCAAGAGTGTGTAAAACCACCCTTTGTCCACTGGTCCTCCGATCACGGATGCACACAGGCTGAGGAAACTGGCTCATTGCTTTAAATGCAAATTTTAACAACAGCTGCTGGCAGGGGTCTGGGGTCAAGAGAACTGGCTGTGAGTCCCCCACGCGGTCCCTACCACCTGCAGCGCAGGCAGGGCCCCCGCTGGGCTCCTCTGGGGGAGGTCCTGACCCTGTGAGGGTCTGTGGCATGAGAGGACCCACATCTCCTTGGAGGGCTGATCCCCCATTCCCAGCAGCTGCAGCCCCCACCCCTGCCCGGCTCTTCAGCCTCGGCCCAAGCCCCGCCTCCACCCCTTCCACCTGCTGCTCTCGCGGGCTCCAGGGATAGGAAGGCCCCCCACACCACGGGGCTCCCCGCTCTGCAGGACGTGGCCCGGCTTCCCTCCCCCTTGGCCAAGTGCGTTCTCCTTCATTTTGTGAGATAACCTTGTTAAGTGCCCACAGGGCACAGCTTGCCCCTCCAGCAGTGGAAAGGCCTGCCCTTGGCATGGCTGCCCCGCCATCCATATGCCCGGCCTGCATCACCGCCTCTCAGCCGGCGCCCCTCCAACCTGGCTCCTCCTCAGCGTGCTCTTCGGCCTTCCTCCGCGGCTTCCTCCTCAGCCCTCTCCTTCCCCTGCCGTCCTCCGCCCGTGATGGGAAATGCGTGCGTCCGCTCAGCGCTCCCCGCCCCGTCCGTGGCCGCGCCCCTGGCGCCTCGCCCGCTCGCGGGGGTCCCGGGCCGTCTGTCTGCAGAGAGGCCTCTGCTTCTTCAGGCCCGCGCCCTCCCCCGGCCTCCCCCGCCCTTCCCGTCCTCCTTCCGGCTTCAGGCTCACAGCCAACCAAGCCCCTCGGACGTGGACGTTCAATGAGCACCTGAGCCGGACACCCGGGACCCCACGCTCTGGGTTCCTCCCGCAGGCCTGCTTCCCGCACCCGCCCCGCCCCTGATAGCGGGAAAAGGCTCTTCCGTTCTCAGGCCTGAGTCCTGGGAGGGCCTCAACTCCCCTCTGCCTCTCATACCACGTCTCTGATCCAGGAGCAAGGAGCAAGGCTGCCACACCGCATCCAGAGCCCCACACCCGCGTCCAGACTCCACACCAGCATCCAGACCCCACAGCACATCCAGACCCCACACTGCATCCAGGGCCCCACACCAGCGCCCAGACCACACACCAGCGCCCAGACCCCACACCGTGTCCAGACCCCACAGGGCGTCCAGGGCCCCACACCAGCATCCAGACCCCACACCGTGTCCAGACCCCACATGGCGTCCAGGGCCCCACACCAGCATCCAGACCCCACACCGTGTCCAGACCCCACATGGCGTCCAGGGCCCCACACCAGCATCCAGACCCCACACCACATCCAGACCCCACACCGCGTCCAGGGCCCCATACCACATCCAGACCCCACACCACGTCCAGGGCCCCACACCAGCGTCCAGACCCCACACCGCGTCCAGGGCCCCACACCAGCATCCAGACCCCACACCAGCGTCCAGACCCCACACCACATCCAGACCCCACACCGCGTCCAGGGCCCCACACCAGCATCCAGACCCCACACCAGCGTCCAGACCCCACACCAGCATCCAGACCCCACACCGCGTCCAGGGCCCCCACCCCAGCATCCAGGGCCCCACTCCAGCGCCCAGACCCCACACCAGCGTGCAGACCCCACACCGCATCCAGACCCCACAGGACGTCCAGGGCCCCATATGGCGTTCAGGGCCCCACAGCATCGTCCAGACCCCACACCGAGTCCAGGGCCCCACACCGCATCCAGACCCCACACCGCGTCCAGGGCCCCACACCAGCGTCCAGGGCTCCACACCAGTGTCCAGACACCACACCGCATCCAGACCCCACATGACATTCAGCAAACTCCTCCCTCCCTCCCTCCCTCCATCCCACCTGCCTGTTGACCTTGAGAGAGCGGGGGTGTGAGTCCTTCCTGAAGTGGCTCCAGGATCTCAGCAGCAGGAGGACTGCTAGATAGACGTGGGAGGAGGGAGGGGGGGATGAGGGAGTAGGGAAGAGGGAGGGAGGGAGCCGCCCTCTGTCGTCACCAGATCCTGACTCTGTCTGGACCCCTCCCTGCACCATCTGTTCATGTCCAGCCTCGCCATCTCCTGGGACGAGTGGGCCTCTACCCCAAGGGCTGCAGTCTCCCTTCTATGAGCTCCTCTCCCCTGGGGGATCAGCCAGAGGTGGAGTGACTTCAGAGCCCTGCCCCAGAGTATCCCCATTTACACACCCACTGTACTGTGAGCTCTTGAAACTGCTGTCGCCTGTGAGCCCTGGGAGGGCTCAGCGTCCCCTGCTCCTCTCATAAAAGGGTGCGAGTCTGGGAACCTGCCGTGAGAAGCAGTCTCCAGGGTGGCCACTTAGGAATAATAGATCTTGCTCAGCAGAAACCTCTGGGTCAGCCAGGGGAGGGGGCCCGGCCCCCAGATCCCAGTGAGCAAGCAGGGATGGGGGCATGAGACACACTCCTAAATCACCAGTGAGTCCGTTTTAATGTGAGTTCAGAAAATAAGCATCTATTTGTAAGTAAGTCTACATGAAAATAGGATGAGATGGTTGGATGGCATCATCAACTCAATGGACATGAGTTTGAGTAGACTCTGAGAGTTGCTGATGGACAGGGAGGCCTGGCGTGCTGCAGTCCATGGGGCGGCAAAGAGTTGGACACGACTGAGTGACTGAACTGAACTGAACATGAAAATAAGTACACAATGAATAGACTCATAAATCAGAATACACACATCAGGGAAATAAAGCTGATAAACACCATCCCTGCCTCTCAGCTGCAGAGAGAGCCTGGCTCTAACGTGCTGAACACAGGACCGACTGCCCTCCTCGCAACGCCCTCCAGCCTCATGGGGGCTTCCCAGGTGGCGCAGTGGTCAGGAATCCATCTGCCAAGGCAGGAGATGCAGGTCCGATCCCCAGGTCAGGAAGATCCCCTGGAGTAGGGGATGGCTTCCCACTCCAGGAGGCCTGCCTGGGAAATCCCACCAGCAGGGGAGCCTGGCGGGCTGCATGCAGTCCATGGGGTGGCTGTGAGTCAGGCACGCAGGCACACAAGTCTCACTTGGCTCACTGAATCATCCAGAAAGTACTTCCCACCTCCTGACGTGGGCTTCCCTGCTGGCTCAGACAGTAAAGTGTCTGCCTGCAGTGAGGGAGACCTGGGTTCGATCCCTGGATTGGGAAGACCCCCCGGAGAAGGGAATGGCAACCCACTCCAGTATTCTTGCCTGGAGAATCCCATGGACAGAGGAGCCTGGTGGGCTACAGTCCCTGGGGTCACAGAGAGTCGACGTGACTGAGCGACTTCACTTTCACTTTTTCAGTTCCTGATGTTGTCCAAGGGACGCGTGTGTTCTTGTGGAAGTAAAGGCTTCTCCCAGGAGACGGCAGAGGCTGGTCTGGAATCGTGTGGGGCTTGTCCTGTGCAGGTGACGGGCTGTCTGTTTCAGAGGCCGCAGGACACCCATGAAGGTCAAGGGCAGACACGCCCCACCCCAGTCACCCATGGAGACCAAGGGGACCCTGGCGACCTCACGGATGGGCGCCCGCTGCCTTCCTGGTGGAGGACACCACGCTGCGGGGCCAGCCAGCCTGGTGCTCGCCTGGGCCGTGGGGACAGGGCAGGGTGGGGGGTGCTGGGAACGCACACTCTGCTCCGAGGTGCATCCCACACCGACCTCCTCATCAGCCACTCTGCGGCAGTCGCTTTGCTGAAGGCAAAGCCTCTTAAAATAAACAAACAAGCTGAATTTACAAAGAAGCTTTACCACCAACTTAACCCCTGGATCTGCTGACTTTTCTCGCAGGTGGCAAACCTTCGCCATTTCTCCACCCTGTGCGTGAGGACCCATGACATCCCCACAGACGCTGAGGGGACTGGCATCAGGTCTGTCTTTCACCCTGGCCCCTCACCTACCTGGGTAAACAGAAGCCCGATTTCTCCCGGGTTTCTCCACCCTGCTTTCTGACAGCAGCAGATTGGGGAAACCCGGAGACAAATGTCCAAGGGAGCGCCAAGTGACACCGCGCTTTGTCACAGCAGCTGTGAGTGCTGCCCAGCTTCTCACGCCAGCTCCCACTTCACCGTGCCCAGCCAGGGCCTCTGCCTGGCACGGCTTTGCCCTTCCCGGTGGACTGCCCACCAGAGGACCACAAATGTACTCTCGGGGGAGCCAAGGCGTTGCAGGACCCCTGCAGAAATTGGAGGCAGGAGGAAAGGCAGACGTTTCATCCAAATTCTAGGACTTCCCCTAACAGGCTGAAACACGACAGACATTGACTTAGAAGCCGGGAAGGACACTGAACGTGGAGTTAGGCAGTGTGGGATCCAGTGTGAAGTCACCCCGACACCCGGCCCAACACACGGGTCACATGACACCTTCTGGCCCCTTGGGATAGATGCCCACTGCCACTAACAGAGAGGCCCTTTACTCCTTCAAGAAATCTCCAGGCCACATTTCCTGAGGGCAGGGTCCAGGGACAGGCCTGAGGACCACGTGTAGGAGAAGGCGACCCCGAGGAACTGGGGAGAGCCACAGAGGGACAGGACGCAGCAGTGGCGAGTCCGCAGGGAGGGGCGGCCAGGGCACTCAACCCCCGGGGGCTGGGCCAGGGGACCCCAAGGGCAAGGGGCACTCAACCCCCGGGGGCCTGGGCCAGGGGACCCCAAGGGCAAGGGGCACTCAACCCCTGGGGGGTTGGGCCAAGGCACCCCAAGGGCAAGGGCAAGTTTGCACCTGCCTCCACCTCCCTCAGCCCCTCAGCGCCCTCTGACAGGCCAGGGGGAAAGTTTCCAAGTGAGTGAACCAAGGACTGTGGGAGCTTCTAAGAAAACAGATGCTGGAATCTGAGCCAGTGGTGAGATGCCTCTTGGAGAAGGTGTTGCTATAACGGAGCAAATCTGTGGTGCTGAGTCGTCAACTTTCAAAGTGTCTCCCAGGTGGACTGGGGTCCTGGGGGCCAGTGAGAGGCAAGACAGATGTCCCCGAACACTCCTGCCTGGGATGAGTCTGCATTCCTGCCGGGCGTGGGTCCACCAGCCCCCTCTGCGAGTCTCCTGTCTCTCGGGGAAGAGTCAGCTTAGCCCCAGGTCCTCCAGGCCTCCAAGGACTGCCTTTCAGAACCCGCTGCTCATCTACAGAGCTGACCCAAGAATAATCACCCAGGGCACTCAGCACCCAGCTTCTCTCCCGTTACAGCACGCGGGGACCCTGCAGCCTGTTGCTCCCTAAAATCTTGGAGTAACAGGATGGGTGCTACTGGTCTTCGTTAGGGTTCTCCCCGAAACATTTACATCCACTTGCTCCAAAGCCAACGCTGTGCAAATCTGACTCCTGTGAGGGGTGTTGTGTGCCGTTTCCATGGAAACATTCTCCCCCACCCGCCCCCCACCACCGCTCTCTGGTTTTAAGCTTAATTCTGTAAAAACATGCAATTCAGCTGGCAGGAGCTTTCAGATTTAAATATAGAGATTGGATTAAGTTGGTGTTGAAGCTGTGTTTGAATTCATAGTGCAAGAAACGAATAAAATCTGATAATGTTCTGGAAGGTGGGAGAAAACTGAGACGGCGAGTTTGGGCCACACCAGACACTCTCCTCAATGTCAGATAATGCTCGATTTAGCCTTAGCGTTGGGTGTTTCGCAAACACGTGCGCTAAGACGTCTCTAAGGGGAAAATCAGTGCTTTTGTTTTTGTTTCTAAGCAGAGACGCTGAGCTCTGCTTGCCTAAACCATTTTCTGGGTCAATTTGCAGTCGAGTACCCAGAGGCTGCGACTTTTTCTCTTTCCTCTTGGCCCTGAAATGTGAGTTGGCCTTGGGACAAGAAGGGACGTGCAGAACCTGACCTTGGTCTTCTGAAGCCACTCACACTGGAAACCTGGGACCACCACATGAGAAAGCCCCAGCTGGGCTGCCGGGGGACAGCAGCACGCGGCCCAGTCATCCAGTGCTCAGGCCCGCAGCCCCGTGAGCAAGGCTGCTGGCCGCCGGCCGACCACAGACACATTGTCCACCAGCCAGGGCCAGAAGACCTGCCCGCTGTTGCTGTTGTTTAGTGGCTCAGTTGTGTCCGACTCTGCGACCTCATGGACTGTAGCCCGCCAGGCCCCTCGGTTCATGGGATTTCCCAGGCAAGAATACTGGGGTGGGTTTCCATTTCCTTCTCCAGGGGAGCTTCCCAACCCAGGGAGGGAACCTCCATCTCCTGCATTGCAGGCATACTCTTTACCAGTGAGCCACCAGGGACGCTCCCTGCCTGCTAAATCCAATCCAAATTGTGACACCTCAGACCTAGGAGTATATACATGATTCTTGTCTTAAGATGTTGAGTTTTGAGGTGCTTTGTTATGCTAAGAAAAAAAGAGGCTCACTGCAACAAGGTCTAACAATAAAGTGTTAGGTTACCTTTGTTGAAGGAAGTAGGGGGACAAAAAAAAGCCTGCTACTTCCAACAACAACTTCCCTCCATAGTGGAGGGTACTGAATGATTGGTGAACAAGAGCTTGCTGCTGCTGCTAAGTCGCTTCAGTCGTGTCTGACTCTGTATGACCTCATAGACGGCAGCCCACCAGGCTCCCCCGTCCCTGGGGTTCTCCAGGCAAGAACATTGGAGTGGGTTGCCATTTCCTTCTCCAATGCATGAAAGTGAAAAGTCAAAGTGAAGTCATTCAGTCATGTCTGACTCTCAGTGACCCCCATGGACTGCAGCCTGCCAGGCTCCTCCATCCATGGGAGGTTCCAGGAAAGAGTACTGGAGTGGATTGCCATTGCCTTCTTGGGAACAAGAGCTTATCTTCATGGAAATCCCATGAAGTTGGGATCATATAATCTGTGTCCTGGCCTGCTCCTCTCTCTGTCTCCACACAAGTGGACAGGTTGTTCCTCTAAGCCAAGCCTCATGGTGGCCAAGTTCAAGGGGCTCCAAGCTGCTGCCCAGTCCCCCTGCTGATCAGGACATTGAGTGGAAATGGACCACAGGTGGAGTTTGGGAATGATCCTCATAGAACAATATGGATCTTTTGGTCCAGGCTGTTATGATTATGAACTTGACAGTCCAAACAGTGATGAGCGGACTGCAGGATGACAGCTGAACGGACGTCTGCCCGTGCTTGCAGATGTGGTAAGAGCTCCTGTCTGTTGCGCGAGGAAACGGCAGTGCCTCGGCTCTGGTGCTGTGTGGAGCTCGAGCAGGGGGAGCACAGCCCCAGGTCCTAGAGCCTCGCGTGCAGGTCTGCTGATGATGGCCCCCGAGAGGCTGGTCTGGGCTTGAGTTTCCGAGCACCTGTAAAGCGGGATGGTGGTCCTGCAGTGCCTCTTCTGAGGGGTCATCGTAAGCACTTAATGAATGTCGCTGGATGCACAGACGATGTTGTTAAATGGTGACAAGTGTTGTTAGCACTTTGATAACTTTCAGACTCAGGACTGGAATGAGCCCAGGGCTCATAAACATTCCCACAGGGTGGTCTTTGCCCGCTTGAATTTCACAAAGCCCTCCCTCATCTCGCTCCACGTCACTTGTCACATTTTCTGTCTTTCCCTTGGAAATGCAGGAAAAAGCAAAGAGCTGGAGTCTGCTCCTGTGTGTTCTTGTCTCTGAGAAATGCTCAGAGTCTTGCATGGACAACTTGGCTCCTGTTTTAATGATTCTTACCGTTTTCAAGTATTGAAAGCATCAGGCAGTTCTCATCTCTCCAACAACCCTTCAAGGCAGATGGCATGCTCCTGTTTCAAAGAGTCAGACGCAGGGGCTCAGAGAGGACAAGTCCTTGCCAAGGTCAAAGGCGAGGATGGGGGCGCAGAGGAAGAGGCGGTGTCGGCACAGAGGCTGATGCTGTCTTGCTGTCGAGCGGCTCCTGTTCCCAGGAGCCTGTCCCTTGGCACCTTTCCCAACTTACCCAGACGACTCCAGCAGACAGCAAACGTGGCCCGTTTGCATGTTTCTTGAAAAACAACCATTTGGGGTTGTACAAAGTACGCAGTATCCAAACAGGCATCTCGAAATGATTTGGTAAAGCGCGATCGTGAACCTCCAGGAAGCTTCATCAGGATGAGCACACTGGGCGTGTGTTCATGGGCAGCTATTGACCATCTGCCACAAGGGAATGGTGCCAGCACGCACCCCCCACGTGACCGCCAGTTCCATGGCAGGAAAGCCTCCCCAAGGAGCCCCATGGTGTCACCCCTACAATGTGCATTTCGGCACTGGCCACCGAAACACTGGAGTGTGTTTCTCACCAGCTTCCAGGGAGCACGCTAGAGCATGTTTAATTCACGAGGGCAACTCCCCCATTTCTGTTATTTTTGTAAGTCTAAGATATTATTACCAAGTGGTAGAACAGTCAGCACTAATTACCACTCGGTTGAGTTGCCTGCCTTTGTCATTAAGGCAGGAGTAACATCTTGCTAATTCTATGTTTAATTCCGAGAAGCATCCCATTGCACCTGCTCTGGCAGTAGTCTGGCTCCAGAAAAAGGTGGGACACCCTCCTGTCCAGTTTGCTTAGTGGCTGTGAACCTACTGTGTGTCTGTGAACCTACTGTGTGTCTGCTGCAGGAGATGTTACCACTGTTGGACCTCAAGCGCCTGCAGCCTAGGGCTTCCCAGGTGGCGCTGGTGGTAAAGAATCTGCCTGCCAATGCAAGAGACACAGGAGACGCAGGTTGGATCCCTGGGTCGGGAAGATTTCCTGGAATAGGAAAAGGCACCCTACTCCAGTATTCTTGCCTGGGAAATTTCATGGGCAGAGGAGCCTTGTGGGCTACAGTCCATGGGGTTAGAAAGAGTTGGACACAACTGAGCGACTGATCCAAGCCTCTAGACAGTTTGCAGAGGTGCTTACAAAGCCCATATCCTTGCATCTGCCAGGATCCTGGGGAATACCATCCTACTCAGATGATACAGAGACATGATGGCAACCTGAAGGAGGGTGAGGCCATCCTCAAGTGAGAATTTAGCACAGTGTGATTTCAGATTTTATGGTGAGTCATCACTGAGTAAAGGACCATCTGCTTGGTCTTAAGGGTGGTGTTCCAAGGATGAAGTAAGTCAGTACAAGCGATGCGCTGAGAACAGCAGCCCGTCACCTGTCTCAGCAGCATCCTCGTCACCACCAGGTACTGTAGGTGGTCTCCAGAGCTGGCTGGCCTTGGTTCCTCCCCTGCTGACATGCTGCTGGTCAATCAGCAAGGGAGACTGACCCCGTCTCCTTGAAACTGAGCTAGCCTCCATGGGAGGCTGGGACCAGACGACTGGAATCAGAGGAAGTGACCTTTTGGGGATCCCACTCTGCTTCAGCAACGCCATGCAGCTTGTGCCTTGGGTTCTTGAGACACTGCCTCCAGGAACCAGGCGCCATGACTCACGAGGATCTGTCCATCAGCGGCCCCAGCTAAGATCTATGCCCACAAAGTCCACCCTCCGCTGCAGGACCAGCTGCCTGCTTTTCAGTTCTATGGAAATGTCATTTAGATACAGATACTAAATCACTCTGCTGTACAACGGAAACTAAGGCAACATTGTAAATCAACTACTTTTTAATTAAAAATGAGAAAAAGAAATATCATTGACATACAGCACCGTATAAACTTAACAGTGAACAGTACCCAGATCTGACTTAAGTATATTGTGCAATAATTGCCACGATAGGTTGCGGGAACACCCATCATCCCGTATAGATACAACATTAAAGAAATAGAAGAGAATGTTCTTCTTTGCAAAGAGAACTCGAAGGATTTACTCTCTACCAACTTTCCTAGCTAAGGTACAGCAGCGCCAGCTACATTTGTGATGCTGTTCATCACACCGGAACACTTATCTTAAAACTAGAAGTCTGTACCTTTGGACCACCTTCGTCTAGAGCCCCTTAGCCCTGCTCTGTGCCTATAGGAGCCACAAACCTGGTTTCTGTTTTGCTGTGAGCTTGCCTCTTTATAAGGTGTAATTGGCCTACAACACGATGTGAATTCCTGGGACACAACATAGTGATTTCATATTTCTATACATTTCAGAATTATCACCATAGTCTAGCTGTCATCTGTCACCATAAAAAGATTTTACATAATTACTGGCTATATTCCCCACACTGTACATTTCGTGTCTGTGACTCACTTGTTTTGTAACTGAAAGCTGCACTTCATGGTGTTCCTCCACTCATCCCCTCCTCCCCTTCCCCCCTTCCCACTGGCAACCACCTGCGTGCTCTTCCTCTGTATCTGGCTCCATTTCTGTTGAGTTTCCTCGATTTGTTTCGGTTTTTAGATTCCACGTATCAGTGACATCCTACAGTGTTTGTGTTTGTCTGATTTATCCCACTTGGCATAATACCCTCTAGGTCCATCCATGTCGTCACAAAGGGCAGGGCTTGAGGCTGAGTAAAATTGCACCGTGTATATACACGCATATACCTCGCCTTCTGTGTCTGTTCAGCTATCCACAGGCACTCGCATTGCTTCCGCATCTTGGCTACTGTAGACGATGCTGCAGCGCACAGAGGCACAGGTATCTTTTCAACTCAGTGCTTCTCTTTTCTTTGGGTAAATAACCAGAAGTGGAATTGCTGGGTCCACTCGGTAGCTCTGTCTTTAATTCTTTGAGATATCCCCATATGCTTTACATAGTGTCTGCATCAATTTGCAGGACACAAGGATTCCCTTCTCTCCAATCCTCACCACACTTGCTATTTACAGTCCCTTTGACGGTAGTCGTGCCGACGGGTGTGAGGTGAGATCTCACTGTGCTTTTGATTTGCATTTCTCTGACGATCAGCAGTGTCGAGCATCAGATGTGCCCGTTGGCCATCTGTGTGTCTTCTCTGGAGAAATGTCTGTTCAGACCCTCTGCCCACTCTCTAATTGGGTTGGTGTTTCTGATGTTGTTTCAGTTCTTTGTTCGTTTTAGATATTAACCCCTTGATGGATGTTTCATTTGAGAAGATATTCTCCCAGGCAGCAGTCCTGTTTTGTTGATAGCCTCCTTAGCTGAGCAAAAGCTTGTTAGTCTGATAGAACACCATTTGTTTATTTTTGCCTTCGTTTGCCTTATCTTGAGAACAATTATACCAAAGCTGTTCTCACACTGCGGCAAAAGTTCTAGGCCCCTCAACAGACTTTCCAGCCTGGGGGATCCGGCCAAGGGACTGAGCATCCCCAGTGAATCCGGCTCTGAGGGCCGGTGGGATGTGATCACAGAACTTGCACAGGACTGGGGAAGCAGGGACTCTTGGAGGGCACGAACAAAACCTGTGCACAGCAGGACCTGGAGAGAGGAGCAGTGACCCCACAGGAGACTGAGCCAGACTGTACGGAGGGTCCGGGAGGCTCCGGCGAGGCCTAGGTCGGTGGTGGCCCGCCACAGGGTCGGGGACACTGACTGAGGCCGTCCTGGGAGGCGCGGCATGCTGGCCAAGGCCTCTGATTATTTCAAGTTGCTGATCTCTTAAGCTGAAATGCATTTTGAACTTTTACAATTGCGATTATCTATCTGGAGCTAAGTAAAGATAGCTTCACATAAACAAAATGATTTAAATAAATATTTTGGGCTTAGAATGAACAACTTTCTCTGCAGAGCATTTATTTTTCCTAGAAAGACCAGGTTCAGGCTGAGAATGAAATTACTTTGCATGGCAGGTGATGGAATGTATTGAAAAGGCTGTTAAAAGACCTGAGGTTAACTCCTAGCTGTACCCTGTCATACCAGTATGGTCTTGGGCAAACTGCTTGCCATTCTTGTTTAGTTTGTTCATCTCTGAAACGGTTATAGAAATATTTATCTTATAAGATTATTGTGAATGTTGAATCTATCCTCTTCACTTATGTGCTTGGAGTATGGTTGAAGTACCTCTTAGATGGTAGGTGTTAATATTACTGTTATCATTAATCATTATGAATTCAGTGGGTCATTAAAGAAACATTATTGAAAAGTAGGCATGTTAGCAACCCTCCATAGTAAACGCTTGCTCACCTGTGCTCTTGCTGACATGCTGTTTCACACTTCTCTGTTTTCTGTCTCCCTAACTCCTTGTTGCTGCTGTGGCCAATTTAACTACTTCGTCTCTTAGCCTTTCTACTAGTTTCATAAGTGACGTATCTGCTACCTTTACTGTGATGCTTGCCTTTACCAATGAGATCTGTCCTTTTGTGCGTTTCATCTCTCTAATTGTGGCCTCTTCCTTTCTTCTGAGAGAAGCTCTTTTAACATTTTCTGTAAAACTGGAGTGCAACAGCTCTTAGCCTTTGCTTCTCCGCAAAGCTTTTGATTTCTGCTTCGAATATGAACTTGCGCCTTGCTGGATAGTGTTCTTGGTGTAGGATTCTCCTTTCACCACTTCGGATAGAGTGTGCCACCCCCCGATGCCTTGCAGAGTTTCTGCTGAGAAGTCAGTCCATGGCTTTATGGGAACAGCCCTGTGTGTAACTGCGTGGTTTCCATATTTCCTCTTTGTCTTTGATGTTTGCCATTTTAATTATACTGTGTCCTTATATTGGCCTCTTTGGGCTCCTCCAGTGTGGACTCTGTCCTTCCTAGACCTGGATGTCTGTTTCCTTTCCCAGGTTAGGGAAGTTTTCACCTTGGCATCTTCACATGTGTGCTCTGCCCCTGTCTCTCTCTCTCTCTTCTCCTTCTGGGACACCTGTTTTGTGAATGTCTGTGCAACTTGATATCATTTCAGAAGTTGCTGAAAGCGTCCTCATTTTCTAAATTTCTTTGTCTGTTCTTCTGAAGCTGTCTCCACAGCTCTGTCTCTCAGGCCCCCAACTCATTTCTCTGTATCATCTGACCGACTGCTGACTCCCCCTAGGGTATTTTTATTTCATCTATTTTCTGTTGGATTCTTCAGCTCTGTTTGATTCCTCTCTCTATTCTAACTCTTTATCAGCCTTCTTGCTGCATTCTCGGTTCTCTGAGCTCTGTAAGCATCTTTACGATCATGACCTTGAACACGCGATCAGGCGGATTGCTTGTCTCCACTCGGCTCTCTTCTCGAGTTTTATCTCGTTCCTGCGATTGTTCCTCTGTTGTCGCCTTTTGCCTAGTGCACCATTTTCATTTCTACGAATTCGGTCAGCTGGTTGGACCTCTCAGTCTCAGAGAAGCGGCTTTACATAGCAGACACACTCGCCTATGGTCACTAGAGGGCCTTGGAGGTGCCCTCTAGGTGGGCTGTGTGGGTCCTTCTGTCATGTGGGCTGACTACTGTGGGGCCCGCGGTAGACGCAGCTGACCCCCGGCCCAGTTGGTTGCCAAGCCCTGCCTTGTGCAGAGGCGCCTGGCTACTGATGAATATGACTAGGTCACAGGGTCACTGGCTGCAGAGTACCAGGGGTCCCTGAGGCTAACGTTGGCTTACTGTGGGCAGAGGTGGGTCCTGGGGTGTTTGGCTGTAGAGCGAGGGGTCCTGGAGCTGATGAGGGCCACCGGCGGGTGGCTGCTCTGGGACCCACTGTGCTTGGGTGGGTCCGGGAGCTGAGACTCTTCGGTCTGAACTCACGCAGTCCCTGAGTCCAGGGTCATTCCCATCAGCCCCTGGCTGTGCCACTTCGGCCCACACCCCCAGGCTTCGGTTCGCACTTACAACGCAGGAACAGGCTCAGGCTGAAGCCGCTGACTTAGGGGTCCCATGAGTCATGTGTGTCGATAGCAGCGTCCCATAAACATAGCTCCAGCCCTGGTTCCGACATTCCAGGGGTGAGCGCAGACACACCCAGGGTTCTGGGAGGGCAGGTGGAGGGTGGGATCATTCCTGCCTGGGGCTGGGAGAGGGTGTCAGGGGTGACAGCCCAGAGCACCTGGCCTGCCCATCCTGGGTGAATGCGGTGGATATCCTATCCAGGAAACGGATTCCCCAGGTGGGGATGGACGTTCTCAGCCAGTGATGCCTAGAATGCGCAGGGTCTACGCGGACGCATCCAGAATCCCACCAGGCTGCAGTGGCAACCCTCCTCCAGGTTTGCCTGTTTCCTGCTGAGGGGCATTGAGGCTCAGTGACCTCACAGCCTCATGGCTCACGGTGGGCTCGCTGGATTTAACCCCTGCATGTAGCCTGAGGGCCTGCACTCTCTCCGTCCACACTAGGCTGTCCCAGGCAGTGCTGCTTGCTGAGGGGACACCCCACCAGCCTGTGTGGGGGGCAGCTCCACAAAGACCAGGGCACACCCACCCTCAGGGCACACCGACAGCATTGCTAGGGACAGCAACCCACTCCTCGTGGAAGAGGGGACTGTAGGCCTGGGGCTGGACTCCAGGACCACGGGACAAGGACGACACATCTCACATGGGAGACGGCAGCTTGTGGGCTCAATTGGGGATGGGAAATCAGCTGCTGTCAGCTCTTCGGGCAAGGAGCTTTCACACACTGGCTCATGGACGCCCACAGCTGCGCCAGTTGACATCGAAGGTGTTGCTGGTCACCACAGAAGACAGAGGAGGGCTCTCATGCCCACAGATGCTGGATCTCGCCGAGGTTCCAGCCAGGACTCAGCCCAAGCTCTCTGACAGCCTTCCCTCTACCCTTCCAACGGCAGGAGTGAGACGGAATGATTAGTCCAGTAAAGATGCAACTTCATTTCTGCAGGCAGTTTGAGGGACTTACGGGCCAGGAAGTGTGATCACAGCCACTCAGAAGGGTTGGGATCAGGGCTGCAGGGCTGTGAAGCTGGGAGGAGGGGCCAGCAGAGTCCAGGACAGGCCGCCAGGAGTGTGCGGCATCTGTGTTCACAACCAAGGATGGTGAGAGAGAGGCTGTGGTGGAGGGTGCAGGAAAGACAGAACGGGGACCCGCCAGAGAGCTGCGGCTTGGTCTGAGCCCCTGGTCCCACGGGCCCTGCTTCAGCCAGGGGCCCGCTCTGCTTGGAGTTACAGGAAGACGCCCTGTGCAGCTCAAACGTCCACAGCCCTGCCCAGGTCAGTCAGCCACAGGGCCTGCAGCTGACAACACTCTGGATTTCCCCCTGGGGAGGCTGAGGAGGGGTGTTCTCCTGCGGGTGGGTCAAGAGAGCTGAGAGGTTAAAGGAACCCTGGAGTTTCTGGAATGACAGGTGCTAACTTCAGGTGAAGACCCCACACTCGGTGATGGACGGGGAGACATGTTTGGGCTCTGGGCCCAGCACCCACTCTCTGCCAGCGTGGCCGCCTCACCACCTTCCCCTGCAGCCCGGCTCAGACACCTGGATGCCCTCTCACTGGCGTGGGCTCCACCATGATCCAGCCCCGCTCCTGGCTCTGCCCCATCTTTCTGGGAAAAGCCGTCCCGCCTTCCTGCACGTGGAAGACGGTAGGTCACGCATGCTGTGCACCCTCCTGTGGGGCGTGCATGTCTGGCCCCGCCAACCTCACCTTCCGCAGACATGACAACACGTGACAGTCAAGCCAGACTCGGCGTTGAGGGCAGGTGCAGATGGCGCTGCGTCCTGTAGAGCGGGGCTCGGAAACCCAGCTTTGGCACTATTTCATCTGAAGGGAGTGCCTCTGTGCTGGATGTCACGTCATTTTCTGCTCAAACACGGGAGGGGCAGGTGGCTCAGTGGGCAGCATCAGCCAGGAGCGGCGGGAAGCCCAGGTGCTTCGTAGGGGAGGAATGGAAGCCACATCTGCAGACAGAAGTGGTCCAGGCCGCAGCTCGAAGGCATCCCCTCATCCGAGGATGCTCACAGGTGCCTGGTCCCCTGACGGTTTGTGAAACAGTCAGTCTTCACCCAGAGGGAAGACGAGACTCAGGAAGACTGGCTTCCTTGGAAAGCTGAATTCAAATAGAACCCAACAGCCATGCAGTCAGTAGCGGATTCTGAGACACACCAGGGGAGGTGTGATGGTGGCTTCTGTGCAATCACAGTGTAATAAGCAGGCAATTGTTGCTATAATTAAAATGCGTTTAATAATGACGGACCTTTATGTTTATGGAACACTGAGGCATGTTTGAGTATCATCATAAACGGGGGGAGATAAAGTGATGCTTGACTCTTCGTTAAATCCTGGAATGTTCTAACTGTGGGACGGGTAATACCAACCACCAGAACCACCGACATTTCCTCTGTACAGATGCGGAAAGTGGGCAACTGGGCGAATTCAACCCAGTAACGCAATCTCATCCAAAGGCACAGAGAGGTAAGCAGAGCCCAAATCTGCGGTGGAGAGTTCTTAATAATGTCTGAAATTGTGCTTACTGAATATTTTTACATGAACAGAGAGTTAAATGGATGAAAAGTCCATGGCTCACATATTGCATTCTGATCCAACATGGATCAGGGAAAGGGTGAAGGCGCATGGTCAGGCGACAGATGGGATCAAACTTGACCTCAAACAGCTGGAACAAAGGGCCAGTTTGGAAAAGCTGACCCTAAGCAGTTTGGAAAAGCTGACCCTAAGCAGCAATGGATGTAAAGTATTAAGCTTGTCTGGAAACAGCAGCTAAAGCTTACCTCCCACGTGATGTGGGGCCTTCTCTCTTTTCAGAAGCTCTGGTTTTGGGGGCCCAGGAGATTTCACTGATGTCCAATTTAACAGGAGCCCACGATCTGCCCACTCATGCTAGGTGAACCTGAGGCAAGCATCCACACCGGTCTGCTCTGGCAGGGGTCATGGACGCAAGGAGATTTCTTTACCTGCAGGTGGAGGCCAGCCACGGGAAAACCCACCCCCACGAGGTATCTTTCTTTGTCTTTCGAAATGGAAGCAGTTTCACCCTGCACCATCCTGACCAGAGACCAGTAAGAGCCAGCCTCTTCTCCGCCGCAGGCCGCGGTCTCGTACCTGTTCAGGTGCACTGTCCCGTGAGAGAGGGAAAACCATCTGCCAAGTTGGAAAACCATGTTCTTTGCCTTTTTTCTTTTTTTTCAATTTTCAATCAAAAGGGTGATGTCGGCTTGTTGACAATTTCTAGCTATTCTTTCCCACGGAAGGAAACTCCTTCCACTCTGGTCCGCTCAGCACATGGCCACACATGTGATCACGAGGGCTCAGATTCAACAAGTGTGCACCCATCTCAAGGCAGGCATGGAGCCCACCCTTGGGGCTGGTTTGCACAACCATCTGCTGTGGTCCTCGGGAATGTCTGCTGAACAGACATTGGACCATTGAAAAGCTGGCTGATTTGGCTAAAACCAGAGGGCTATTAACTTGAACTGTCTGAAACTGCCAATATTCATCTATTTTTGGACCTATACAAATAACAATTTCATGGAGTTCAAACCTATAAGAAAGTAATGAGCCAAGATGCAAGCTTAGGCTTTCTGAATATGAAATGTAGCTATTAATGAGTAGATGAATCTTTAGGGGGAAATGGTGATTTTTCTCTTCTTGTGTCAGCCCCCTAGCATCTTTCAGAGACACTGGGTTGCTGGAGCCTCACTAACCCCTCTTTGGGGTGCCAGCTATGGGGTTGACCTGAGCATGGTCTGAGTGAGGACCGAGGCTCTGTGGAGGTCCTGACCTGGAGAGAGTCTGAGCTCACCCTGACAAGGGGATTGTCATTTCAGAACAGCCAAAACTCTTAGATCCCCATCTCTTCAAATGCTGTCAATAACCCAGTGGTTGTGTTCCATTTCCTCATTTTATGAGATGAAGCCAAGGTCCAAGGTCAAAGTTCACACATTTAGCCAGCAAGACAGGTGAGATTTGTGCCCTAAAAGCCAACATCCTTTCTTCCAGCCCACACCTTCCACTCAGCCCTGCATCTCCAGGTCAGGCTCCTTGATGAACTCAAGACCTGCCCCCAAGAAGAAGTTGAGTGCTCTCCCCAAGTGATGGGTCCTGGAGAGCCTGGACATGGAGAATGTCTGCCCTCCAGGCCTGCAGCTCAACACTCAGCCCTTGGCCAGCTCTGACTGCAAATCTATGATACGCATTTCAACCTTTTTATTTCCCCTAAATGCAGTGCTTCTTTCAAAAGTCTCAATGACAAATGTTTTCAGCAATCATTGCTAACCTAATTACATCTCAGTGATGCTACAAACTAGAGCAGAACCCAATTGCAGTGCATACTGAAATGATCTTGCAAAGGAGAGAAGTGAAATTCCCAAGCCTGACAAGCAATTTTGAGTGCAGTATGTGCTAAGGCTGTGATAATTGTTTGTTTGTAGCACCTTGGGAGGCAGCACCTACAGCCCTGGGAAGAGCCAAAGTGCCAGAGAGTTTGTAGCGAGGCACCCCGCTGATTATTCATAAGTGATTCACAAAAAGGCACGCAGGGGACTTCTGGATGCAAACTGGGTAGGAATCCTGACAGCCTGTCTCAAAAATCCTCATCCTTGGGGGTGTGATGTGAAGAGCCCTGCATTAGGGCTGCATGGACAAGACTTCCGTGCTAGCCCTGCTGCTGCTTATCCCTGACCACTGCCTGGTGCCCCTGTCTGTGTGAGCCCTGAGTCTTCAGGACAACAGAGTTGAGTGAGCCTAGTGCTTGGTGTATGGTGAGCATACAATGCAGTCATCAGCACCACCACCATCATCATCATCACCATCACCATAATCACCACCACCACCATCACCACCACCATCACCACCATCAAAACATCACCACCATCACCACCACCAACATCACCACCACCATCACCATCACCACCACCATCACCACGATCAGCATCACCACCATCACCACCACCATCACCACCATCACCACCATCATCACCATCACCACCACCATCATCATCATCACCATCACCATAATCACCACCACCACCACCATCACCACCATCACCACCATCAAAACATCACCACCATCACCATCACCACCACCACCATCACCACCACCATCACCAGCATCACCACCATCACCATCACCATCACCACCATCAAAACATCACCACCATCACCATCACCACCACCATCACCACCATAATCACCATCACCACCGCCAACACCACCATCATCACCATCATCACCGCCATCACCACCATCATCATCACCACCACCACCACCACCATCACCACCACCACCACCATCATCACCATCACCACCACCATCATCATCATCACCATCACCATAATCACCACCACCACCACCATCACCACCATCACCACCATCAAAACATCACCACCATCACCATCACCACCACCACCATCACCACCACCACCATCACCACCACCATCACCATCACCAGCATCACCACCATCACCACCACCATCATCACCATCAAAACATCACAACCACCATCATCATCACCATCACCACCACCATCATCACCATCACCACCACCAACACCACCATCATCACCATCACCACCACCATCACCACCATCACCACCACCAACACCACCATCACCACCACCATCACCACGATCAGCATCACCACCATCACCACCACCATCACCATCATCACCACCACCATCACCACCACCACCACCATCACCAGCATCACCACCACCATCATCACCATCACCACCACCAACACCACCATCATCACCATCACCACCACCAACACCACCATCATCACCATCACCACCACCAACACCACCATCATCACCATCACCACCATCATCATCACCATCACCACCACCAACACCACCATCTTCACCATCATCACCGCCATCACCACCATCATCATCACCACCACCATCACCACCATCACCACCATCACCACCATCACCACCATCACCACCAACACCACCATCATCACCATCACCACCACCATCATCACCATCACCACCACCAACACCACCATCATCACCATCATCACCACCATCAGCATCACCACCACCATCACCGCCATCACCACCGCCATCACCATCACCACCACCATCACTGCCATCACTGCCATCACCACCATCACCACCGCCATCACCACCATCAGCACCACCACCGCCACCATCACTAGTGTCATCATCCTATTATTGTTGTCATCACCACCATCATCATCTTTGTGGATCTCGCTGTTTTTGTTATTCCTTCAATCACGTCTGCCTCCAATGCAGGAGACCCAGGTTCAATCCCTGGGTCAGGAGCATCCTCTGGAGAAGGAAATGGCAACCCACTCCAGTACTTTTGCCTGGAGAATCTCACGGACAGAGGAGCCTGGTAGGCTACAGTCCACAGGGTCGCAAAGAGTCGGACACGACTGAGCGGCTTCACTTTCACTTTCAATTAATTTTACTTAAAGAATGGATGGCCATCCCATTGGTATCTCAGAGACAACACAGACTCCCTGTTGAAAATACTTTGGCATTTGGTACATCAAGGGTACATCACCCCACTGGGGAAGGCAGAGCACACACTTCGGTTTTCTCTTAACCTGATGCTGAAGGGGGGCAGATTCAGCAAAAAGCCCCTCCCAGCCTCCCACCAGGCTGGCCTACCTACCTCCACCTCTTCATAAGGGAGCCCTGGATAGAACTGCCCTAATTCTCCATGAAGGTGAAGGTGAAGTCGCTCAGTCGTGTCCGACTCTTTGCGACCCCGTGGACTGTAACCTACTAGGCTTCTCCGTCCATGGGATTCTCCAGGCAAGAATACTGGAATGGATTGCCATTTCCTTCTCCAGAGGATCTTCCCGACCCAGGGATCGAACCCAGGTGTCCCACATTGGAAGCAGATGCTTTAACTCCTCAAAACTGGACCCAAACCATTGTCTCAGCCAAACATACTCACCAAATGGTGCAGACGTCTTCTCTCTCTGGCTCTTCATTGGAAGAAAGCCCTGGCAGGAGGGATTGTTGACCAGAGATGATGGTCAGGGATGGAGGAGATAGAACGAGAAGGTGTCCAAGGGAGTGATGACTGTGCCCCCTTCTGGAACCAGGGGATCTTGGTGGGAAGAAGGGTGGCTCAGAGCTTCGGACACACTTGAGGGTTCCTTGGACCCCATGGTAGAATCTGCTTGTGGGGAACCTTTACATTGCCATAGGAAGCATCCACCAGCATCCCTCAGGAGCCTGCCTCCCAGCCCTCTCTGCCGGGATGAGGACCTGTCCAGTGGGTGAGGTGCAGGTGTCTGAACGCCCCATCAGACACGCTCCCAAGGGCAGGGTCCAAGTGCAAAGCTGTGCTCTGTGGGGCCAGCCCGCTCACTCTCTAGATCCTCCTGGTGACAGGCCTCTGTCCTCCTCTCTGGCTTGTGGTCTGCTCACCATGGCAGGCTCTCCCCATACTGGTAAGACTCTAGAGAAAGCACCCCTGGGTTATCCCTCAGTTGGCTTAGGTTTTATCAGCAGAAAGATGCTCAATTATGTATACCCCCCAAACCCATACACTCTGTACATTTCCAGGAAACCTTGGTCATGGCCCTTGATAACTAGACTGGCATTGAGAAACCAAAGGAGCTAGGGGTTGACCATGAGTCTAGTGTGCTGGGGAGGAGAGAGGGGCCTGGACACTGCAGCACTGGGGCCTCTCCACCACACTGGCCGTGGTATGCCTCCATCTCCTAGCCACGAGGACTCACCCTCACCTGCATAGACACGGCATCTCCACAGCCTGTGTGGCCGGATCTTCTGCATTAGAGATCAGATGAGTGAGAGGGGCAGAGTGAGGTCCTCAGAGACGCATCTCAGATGGACCTGCCCTTCTAGACCTGGAGACACAATGATGGACACAATGGTGGCCGTGCAGTTTTGGGGTCAGTTCAGTTCAGTCGCCCAGGCGTGTCTGGCTCTGTGACCCCATGGACTGCAGCACGCCAGGCCTTCCTGTCCATCACCAACTCCCGGAGTTTACTCAAACTCATGTCCATTGAGTTGGTGATGCCATCCAGCCATCTCATCCTCTGTCATCCCCTTCTCCTCCTGCCCTCAATCTTTCTCAGCATCAGGGCCTTTTCCAATGAGTCAGTTCTTCGCATCAAGTGGCCAAAGTATTGGAGCTTCAGCTTCAGCATCAGTCCTTCCAATGAATATTCAGGGTTGATTTCCTTTAGGATGGACTGGTTGGATCTCCTTGCAGTCCAAGGGACTCTCAATAGTCTTCTCCAACACCACAGTTCAAACGCATAAATGAGGCTGGAGTCCAGGCTGGAAGGACAGGCATGAAGGGAGCCAAGGTACCTGCCCAAATCCCACCCCTCTTCATCTTGTTTTAGAAAACATCTGCAGCCAAAGAGAGGCTGGATGGTTTCTCAGCACACCCAGAGAGCCCTGTGTCAGGGAGGCTCTGGATTGTGATTGTGAAAGCCTGGCAGCTGCGTCCATGAGTGGGATTAAGAGGAACTGTGGGCCAGGGGCTGTTGTGTTAGGGATGTAACTTACCGCTGGTCCAAACTCCCCAACAGGAAGCTTTAGATTTACAGATCAGATGCCTTGGAACCAGGAAGAGGCTCAGGACCAAATCAAGGAACTGCCAGGGTGTCCAGGTGAGCAGAGGAAATTTTGCCCTCAGGGTGGAGTGAGTGTCGGGTTCTAAAGAAAGAGAGGGCCCCCCCCTAAAGGGAAAGCCTGACAGAATGGAGCAGATACACCTCATTCATGTCTCATAGAGATGAAACGGAAGAGAGGGAGCATTTTGGTGCAAGTAGGACTGAAATCCTTTCTCTGATGCAAGAAATCAACAAAGAATAAGAGGAGGAAGCTTGGAGGGCAGACCTGAGGAATGCCACCCCCCACCACCATCCAGAGAACAACAGCCATGAAACTAAGGCTCTCAATCCCGGGCTCAGGAGAACCACTTTCCGACGTGGGGACAAGTGTGGCAAGCAACGTGTTAGCTCACACCAGCAGGGGGAGGGGGTGGAGGGCGTTCGGGTGGCACAGCCGCTCCATTCATGGGCCGCAGGTGTGGCGTGATCCAGGTACGCAGGCACAGGGAGCACGGGGGTAGGCAGAACCCCAGAAGCCCCCCCAAAGAGGCAAAGACCAGTCTTGGGGCACATGCGGCTCCCAGCCCAGCCCAGGGAAGGACAGCAAGCCGTATAGAGACGCCGGATGCTCTGCCCAGACTCCCAGCTCCTGAGGCACATCTGTCACTGCAGAACCGAACAGTAGAACCTTGAGGAGGCAAAGAGAACAGATTCTGAGCCCCCAGATCAAAAGCAAGTGCAGAGCAAGAAAGGTTCCTGACCCCTCACTGTGGCTCCTGCAAGAGAAGGACAAAGGAACGCTGCCTGCGGTTAGACACATGGCAGCTCGGGACTCCAGGCCCCGGGCAGGGCCAATGGGAGCATCTCTCAGGGCAGCAGCAAGGTGTGGCAGCCAGAAAGGGTTCTGCTGTTCTGAGAGGCTCGATTGCTCGAGGCCCTGGCTGCTCAGATCGGAGGACAGACAGCGTCCAGAAGAGCTCGCTGCCCCACATCAGTCTGCAGGCTCCAGGGAGCCTTGGCCTCGGTGGCATCTGAGGCCGGGTCCCCTGAGAAATCTGGTGACGGGGACTCGCGGGTGGAGGCCCGCACAGGGTGGACGGTGTCAGAGGCCATTTCCAAGCAAGAGGCAGCTGCCAAGGCCGGGTGGGTCCCGGCAGCCAAGCCTGCTCCTAGGAAGAGTAGGGAGAGCAGGTGCCTGGGACATGGGCTCAGTGGGAATGGCAAGTGTGTGTTTTAACTGAGTGGGACTAGAAGAGACAACTCAGGACGCAAGCGGTGACTCAGGAGGGCACGATGCAGGGTTTTACCGGACTGAGTGCCGCCCCCTCCCCTACGAGCTAGTGACTCAGTCATAACTGGGCTTCCCTGGTGACTCAGAGGGTAAGGATCCTGGTAGCTCAGAATCCACCTGCAGGGCAGGAGACCGAGGTTTGATCCCTGGGTCGGGAAGATCCCCTGGAGAAGGGAAAAGCTACCCACGCCACTGTACCTGCCTGGAGAATCCCATATATGCATGAAAAGCGTCACCTGTCATATCAGCAAACAAAAGACGCTGCAGCCACCCAGCCGCTGTGGAGGAGCCCTGAGGGGGCTTCCACTGCCCTCTGCCCCTATGGGAAAGTGAACGATGCTGGCCCCTTCAAAGGAGTGACTTCAAGGAGCCCAGACTCTCACATCTTCCCATACGTAGAAAAGCACTAAATTCTTTAACTTGCCATGTCTGTGTCTTGTAATGGAAAAGGTCAGTTTTCATTCCAATCCCAAAGAAAGGCAATGCCAAAGAATGTTCAAACTACCACACAATTGCACTCATCTCACACGCTAGTAAAGTAATGTTCAAAATTCTCCAAGCCAGGCTTCAGCAATACGTCAACCAGGAACTTCCAGATGTTCAAGCTGGTTTTAGAAAAGGCAGAGGAACCAGAGATCAAATTGCCAACATGTGCTGGATCATGGAAAAAGCAAGAGAGTTCCAGAAAAACATCTACTTCTGCTTTATTGACTATGTCAAAGCCTTTGACTGTGTGGATCACAAGAAACTGGAAAATTCTGAAAGAGATGGGAATACCAGACCACCTAACCTGCCTCTTGAGAAACCTATATGCAAGTCAGGAAGCAACAGTTAGAACTGGACATGGAAAAACAGACTGGTTCCAAATAGGAAAAGGAGTACGTCAAGGCTGTATATTGTCACCTTGCTTATTTAACTTCTATGCAGAGTACATCATGAGAAACGCTGGACTGGAAGAAGCACAAGCTGGAATCAAGATTGCTGGGAGAAATATCAATAACCTCAGATATGCAGATAACACCACCCTTATGGCGGAAAGTGAAGAGGAACTAAAAAGTCTCTTGATGAAAGTGAAAGAGGAGAGTGAAAAAGTTGGCTTAAAGCTCAACATTCAGAAAACGAAGATCATGGCATCTGGTCTCATCACTTCATGGGAAATAGATGGGGAAACAGTAGAAACAGTGTCAGACTTTATTTTGGGGGACTCCAAAATCACTGCAGATGGTGACTGCAGCCATGAAATTAAAAGACGCTTACTCCTTGGAAGGAAAGTTATGACCAACCTAGATAGCATATTCAAAAGTAGAGACATTACTTTGCCAACAAAGGTCCGTCTAGTCAAGGCTATGGTTTTTCCTGTGGTCATGTATGGATGTGAGAGTTGGACTATGAAGAAGGCTGAGCACCGAAGAATTGATGCTTTTGAACTGTGGTGTTGGAGAAGACTCTTGAGAGTCCCTTGGACTGCAAGGAGATCCAACCAGTCCATTCTGAAGGAGATCAACCCTGGGATTTCTTTGGAAGGAATGATGCTAAAGCTGAAACTCCAGTATGTTGGCGACCTCATGCGAAGAGTTGACTCATTGGAAAAGACTCTGATGCTGGGAGGGATTGGGGGCAGGAGGAAGAGGGGACGACCGAGGATGAGATGGCTGGATGGCATCACTGACTCGATGGAGGTGAGTCTGAGTGAACTCCGGGAGTTGGTGATGGACAGGGAGGCCTGGCGTGCTGCGATTCATGGGGTCGCAAAGAGTTGGACACGACTGAGCTACTGAACTGAACTGAACTGAATCTAACCTTTTTAAGGCTGTGCATTGTGGCATGTGAGATCGTACTTCACTGACCAGGAATCAAACCTGTGCCCTCTGCTTTGAGGGCAGAGAGTCTTAACCCCTGGACCGCCAGGGCAGTCCCCAGCAGTAATCTTTTGCCTTTAACTACCTGGTTTTTGCTGTAAAATCCCCCCACATATCCCAGCCCCTCCCTCACTCGTTCACAGCAGATCCTCAGAGTGGTCTGAGAGGCTGTGTCACAAGCTTGCGTCCTCAGAAGTTCTGCTGGATAATAATTTTCCACTTGTAGGTGGTGCATTTTTGTTTTTCAGTCCACATTACCTTCCTGCAGGAAGATTATTCCAGGGCCAGGGGCCCCAGATAACAGGACCCACTGGGTGGCATCTGACCAGGCTGAGGGCAGAATCACTCTCTCTGTGTGTCCCCTGTGTACCCCCAGCTCTCATTTGACACTGACCACTTAGCCACAATAGCCTGGCCCTCAGCTGTCCCAAACACCCGGTTCTAGGATCACCACTTTCCAGAGAAAACTTCCCTAGAGACTGGCGACCTGTGTAGAGGTTTATCAACTCTGTGAGTGCGGGACTAGTGCTGTATGCTTGAAAATGAAGGCTTGGGACTGGTGGCCAGGGTTGTTGTTCAATCTCTCGGTCGTGTCCAACTCTTGGTGACCCCATGGACTGCAGCATGTCAGGCCTCCCTGTCCATCACCAACTCCCGGAGCTTGCTCAAACTCATGTCCATGAAGTCGGTGATACCATCCAAACAGCTCATCCTCTGTCTCCCCTTCTCCTCCTGCCTTCAATCTTTCCCAGCATCAGGGTCTTTTCTAATGAGTCAGCGCTTCACATCAGGCAGCCAAAGTGTTGGAGCTTCAGCTTCAGCATCAGTCCTTCCAATGAATATTCAGGGTTGATTTCCTTTAGGATGGACTGGTTGGATCTCCTTGGTGTCAAAGAAACTCTCAAGAATCTTCTCCAGCACCACAATTTGAAAGCATCAGCTCTTCTGCACTCAGCCCTCTTTAGGGTCCAACTCTCACATCCTTACACAACTACTGGAAAAACTGTAGCTTTGACTATAGGGACCTTTGTTTGCAAAATAATATCTCTGCTTTTTAATATGCTGTCTAGGTTTGCCATAGCTTTTCTTCCAAGGAGCAAGCTTCTTTTCATGGCTGCAGTCACCTTACACAGTGATTTGGAGCCCAAGAAAATAAAGTCTGTCACTGTTTCCACTTTCCCCCATCTGTTTGCCAGGAAGTGATGAGACTGGATGCCATGATCTTAGTTTTTTGAATGTTGAGCTTTTTCACTCTCCTCTTTCACCTTCATCAAGAGACACTTTAGTTCCTCTTCACTTTCTGCCATAAGGGTGGTGTCATCTGGCTGGGATTAGCTCTGATCAAATGGTCCTGGGGAGCCCGTGTTTGCAGGGAGAGTCAGGGCAGGCTTGGCGGATGAGGAAGGCGAACTGCTGGAACACGGCATGAGAGTGCTTTCAGCAAGATGAGAACTAGAAGGTGAAGGGGTTCCGTCATTCATTTTCCGTGTGTATTTGAACATGCAAAATCTGGGCTTAACGTTAAAAGCCTATTTCATATTTGTGCTTGAATTTTCTCCTCAGTCTTGAGCAGTGGGAGACAATGTTCTACTTGGGCACAGTTTTAAGTCTTTGACACTCTATTATTTATGACATTTGAGCTACTGCTGTCTGGTCACTGAGTCTTATCCCACTTTTTTGTGACCCCATGGACTATAGCCCACCAGGCTTCTCAGGCCATGGGATTTTCCAGGCAAGAATACTAGAGTGGGTTGCCATTTCCTTCTCAAGGGGATCTTCCTGACCCAGGGATAGAACTCGTGTCTCCTGCACGGCAGGCAAGTTCTTTACTGCTGAGCCACTAGGGAAGTCTGAGCCACTGCGTAACTGCTGCTAAGTTACACGGATGAATTTAAGCTTATAACTCATCAATAGAATGAAGGCAAGCAGAATGGGCTGTAAACCTCAGAGGAAGAGACACACTTCAGTCAAAGTGGGATTCTGGTCCACCAAAGCCTTCTGGATGCAGAAATTGCACGTCCTTCCAGGGACATTGAGAGGGTTCTTGACAGAGCGAGATGTTAGGGGAGAGACCCCTGAGAGCATGAGCAAAACCCCCGAGGAGACTGTGGTCTCCCCAGATGAAAAGACATGCACTCCAAGGTTGACCACAATTAGCCCAAAGGACCAAGAACATAAGACGCTGAGTCAACATCAGGGGACCGTCTTTCTCATCCTTACGTGTCCAGGAGCTGCTGGAGCAACTTTTCCAGTGCCCCCCACCTTTGGGTGAGGCTCGGGTGTTACAGGCCTGGGTCCTCTCTCTCTTCTCTTTCCTTATGATGGCATCAGCATCAGGCCTATGGCTCTGAGAGGGTGAATCAATCAAGGGCAAAGGAATAGGGATCTTGATTCTGACTAAAACTCAAGCACACCCTCGAGCTGCTGTAGCCGAAATAAAGCTGCCGGGTTGACCACCAACTCCCTCTCTCCTGCAGGATTTGTCGTGAGTTTAGGAGGAGGCCTTCCTACACTCTAACAGGGCCAGACGTGGAACACAGAAGGAGGTGGAGGAGAAAGAGGGAGCTGGATCCTGAGAGCATGAATTCCAGGCTCAGGAGCTGGCATGCCACCAGATTGTCCTGAGAGCTTCCAAAGGGTTCGCAGCAGGACAGAGTCACGTCCAGGTGGGAAGATCATCCTGGTGTCCATGAGAAGGACTGTGGAGTCAACTTTCTGGAACCAGGACCTTTCAAGGACTAGACAGCATATTAAAAAGCAGAGCCATCACTCTGCCAACAAAGGGCCCTCTAGTCAAAGCTATGGTTTTCCCAGTAGTCATGTATGGATGTGAGAGTTGGACCAGAAAGAAGGCTGAGTGCCGATGAATGGATGCTTTCGAATTGTGGTGTTGGAGAAGACTCGTGAGAGCCCCTTGGACTGCAAGGGGATCAAACCAGTCAATTCTAAAGGAAATCAACCCTGAATACTCACTGGAAGAACTGATGCTGAAGCTGAAGCTCCAATTCTCTGGCCACCTGATGCAAAAAGCCAACTCATTGGAAAAGACCCTGTTTCTGGGAAAGACTGAAGGCAAAAGGAGAAGACGGAGACAGAGGATAAGATGGTTAGATAACTTCACCGACTCAGTGAAAATGAATCCAAGCAAACCCCAGGAGGTAGTGAAGGACAGAAGAGCCTAGGGTTCTCGGCACCTGTGGGCCTCTGTGTCCTCTGCAGGATGTGATTAATGTCTTTTCTGCTGGAAATCTCCTGGTGCATGGGAGTGGCCTGCTCTTTTGATGAGGACAGAGCTGCATTCGTTTCCCGGGTCTGGCCTAACGGAGCTCTAGACTGGGTGGCTTCAACCACCTGAATCGACTCTCACTGTACTGGAGGCCTGAGATCAAGGTGTCGTCAGGACCAGTGCCTTCTGAGGCCAGCAGAACCAGCTCCGGGCCCCAACCCAAGCTTTGGGTGGGTGGCCGGCCGTCTCTGGCGCTCCTTGGCCGGCAGAAGTGCCTCTCGAATCTCCACTGGCGTTGTAGCCTCTGCCCATGGCTTCTTCCCCGGGCACTTGTCTCCACGTCTGAATTCCCTCTTTTCAGAAGACACTGGTCACACTGGTTTGGGGCCTACCTGCTGACCTCACCTCCACTGACATCCGCAAGGACCCTGCACCCTAATGAGGCTACATTTGGAGGTTCTGGGTTCAGGACTGGATGTTTGAATTTGGGGTGGGGCCTATTTCAACCACAGCAAGGACGTCACCAGAATGAAGGAAACCAGCCGTCAAAGAGAACTCAAATGAGGATCAAGAACCAAGAACTCCTCTGCAGAGCAGCAGAGCTTCGTCTCCGGGCAGACATGCTCATCGGGACTGAAACCAAGGCCACCTGGGTGCTGTTCCTGACCCAGGCCAGTGCCAGGAAAGTGGACAAGACAGAGGAAGCTGCCAAGAGGCCTTCCTGGAGGAGGAGGCATGCCCAGACTTTCACACGACTCACAGCAAACCTTGTCTGCCTGTCTGCTTACAGACCTCTGACTGGAGCCTGACCATCCGCATGCCTCCAATCAGCTCTGACCCAAGGCAGCCGCCTTGCCCGGCTGAGCATCGCAGCTCTGGCACCTGAGCACTTGCGCCTCCAGCCCCATGGCCCCCGTGCAGTTGGGCAGGACCGCAGCCTCACCAGCCCTGGTTTCCCCCAGCCCCGATGGGGCTGCCTCTGGGGCGGCTCTGTTCACCCAGCCCCAGAAAAGCCCGCTGAGAATTTTTAATTGAATGTTTTTAAATTTGTGCTGAAGCCCGGAGGCTATGTGCTCTCAGAGGGCATGATTTTACAAACTGGAAAAAAATAAAACAAAATTAATCAAAGTTCTTTTCATCCTCTCCCTGTTCTCATTAACTTTATGACAAGACCAGTATGACCAGAGTGGGCTGGAGAAAGTCTGTGAACTTCCTGTAAGACCCCAGAGGTGCCAGGTACTCCAGGGCCCCGGGGGTCTGCACACTTCTCAAGTAAGAATCCAGGCTCTGATCCACGATCTGGCAGGACCTAGCTCTCCTGACCTTCTGCCCGGAGTCCAACTCTTTTCCAAAGTCCCCAGTGCCCTGTTTTAGCTGCATGTAATCACACTTGATGGAGAAGGCAATGACACCCCACTCCAGTACTCTTACCTGGAGGATCCCAGGGACGGAGGAGCCTGGTGGGCTGCAGTCCATGGGGTCACGAAGAGTCGGACACGACTGAGCAACTTCACTTTCACTTTTCACTTTCATGCATTGGAGAAGGAAATGGCAACCCACTCCAGTGTTCTTGCCTGGAGAATCCCAGGGACAGAAGAGCCTGGTGGGCTGCCGTCTATGGGGTCGCACAGAGTCAGACATGACTGAAGTGACTTAGCAGCAGCAGCAGCAGCAATCACACTCGAAGTTGGACGAATGAAATTAACATGAGATACAGACATTTGGATGCCTGGTTCCCCGTGAGGATGCGTGTGCTGTTTGCACACACAAACAGCATATATACACATACATATACACACGCATACAGATATATGCACACATAGACACACACATACACATCTGAACCCATACATACACATACACAAGCACACATACATAGAAACAGGCATACACATACAGAGACACAGACACACGTGTACACATATATACACAGAGACACATACGCAGACACAGGTGTACACATCCACGCACATGCACATGCCCCTGTGCACATACACAGACACGCGTACACACAAACGCCCTCAGAGACTCTGACGCTACTCTCTGTCAACTGTCCAGACAGGACCTTCCAGCCCCTCAGTCCCAAAACCCCGAGCCCAGGTGGGGGGCCCATGACGCAGATCAGACAAACCTGAGATCTTCTCTAGGGTTTTTCCAAACTGGACCTCAGAGAGGGTTGTCTGTCCGCTCTGGCTGCAAGAAGGTGAACTGAAAGCTCAGCTCTGCTTGCTGCCCTGCCATCCAGCTTGCAGGAGCCCAGCTCTCTCCTGGGAGAAGCACGGGTCATGTGCAAAGAGGAGGAGACGGGAGAGAGGCGGGCAGAGAGAGGGAGCGGCTTTGAGCACCTGGATCATTCACCTTGAGACTTGAAGGTCTGGTTTAACCTGGCACAAGTCACTTTTCTCTTCCGTGCCCCTGAGGAAATCCAGACACAGAGGCAGGAGGGCTAGAGAGAAGGACGCAAGGAGGGGGAAGGGCGTCAGCGGTCACCCCCAGGTGCCCTCAGCCAGCTAGGAGTCACACAGAGCCGCTGCACTCTGATCACAGCTCAGGGGGCAGAGGGATTCATGGGAGGGTGGGGCTGCCTGCAGGGTCTCCATGCAGTCCAGACCCTCGGCCCAGCGTGGGGCCTGGAGGA
The DNA here is from genome assembly GCF_001704415.2 of Capra hircus. NCBI lineage: Eukaryota > Metazoa > Chordata > Mammalia > Artiodactyla > Bovidae > Capra > Capra hircus. Next base: position 117,046,801 of record NC_030812.1, read on the forward strand.
GCATTGTGGCCAAACAACCCTTGTGGGTTTACATGTTCCCAGAGGCGAAGAGTCTGGGACAGGACCCGAGAGAACTGATCAGGGAGACCCCTCTCTGAGGTCTCAAGTGGCCCACTGTTGGTGCATTGCCCTGGAGAAGCCCGAGCTCTCAACCAAACTGACCTTTCCAAAACATTGGCATGACTATGGCACATCCTGTTTAGACAAGTTAGCTGATTTTCCATCATTTGAAAAGCCCCTAATTATCCAGACTCTCTGTCCATCTCTCAAACCTTATCTCTCATGCAGCTCCCCTCCAGACACATCTGCCTGCAGCTTCCCAGCCACCACTTCAAAGCACTGAACTTCCTGTCCTGCTCTGTGCCTCTGAGCCTTTGAAGATGCTTTGGCCTTTACCTAACAAACTCCTATTCATCCCTCACAACCCAGTTGAAATATCCCCCACACAGCTGCTTTCTTTCTTCTTTCTTTGGAGTTTATGCCTCTTTCCTTCATGTTTTCACCTTTTCCATTATGTCCCAGCCACAGTGAACCCCCTCCCATTGGACCACAAGCCCCTCTGTGACTGGGATGGTATATAATTTGTTGTTAGGTGCCTGAGATGGCAAGCTCAGTGCCTTCCCAGAGCCAAGTGCTCAGGAGCTCCCTGTGGTGCTCCGTTCTCCCTGGCACCTGTGTAGAGAATATACTCTGAGTCACGAGTACCAAGTGGACAGCTCTCACATGCCGGCTTCGTTTAGTTAAAAAGTCTTGCTTGCAAAGCTTGCTGGGGAGGAGTCCAGGCTCAGAGGTGATGAGAGCAGAGATGGGTTTGTGAGGTCCACCCGCAAGAGAAGAATGGAGGAATAGAAGCCTCAGTGCAGATGCTTGGTCCTGACCTGGGCTAGCCCTGGACTTTGCCTGGGGGTGGAGGGTGGCCGCCAGTGCGGAGGGCACAGAGAGGGAGAGTCGGGGAGGGCCCCAGGGAGAGAGCCCGCAGAGCTGCCAGCCAGTGGCCTTGTAGCCACTCTAGGTCTCCGTGTAGGAGGAAGCAGCTCGGTGTGCCTGGCGCTGGAGGTCGGGTCCGGGCACACAGCACGGGCCTGAGACAAGGAGGAGCGGCCCCTCCTCCAGCCTCCTGGAGCCGATCCGCGTCTTGTTCAGTAAGATGGCTGACGTGCAGCCTGCCTTTCCCGTGATCCCAGTCGTTGAGCGGGCTGGGGACACACCATGGACTCCAAACATCATGGCAATTGCAAACGGTAACGTCTAGAAAAGGCCCCCGCCCGTGGCGATGAAAGACGATGCTCTACGTGGCTTGCGCCTTTAAGCGGCGTGAAGACTGAATTCGGGTCTCGGTTGCCTGTGTCTCGGTGGTGTCTTATTTATGTCGCGCCCATGCGGTGTTTATGTATCTTGCAGGCCCCCCTTGCTGCTCCGCGCAGCGCCGCCGGAGTCTGCCGCGAGCCAGGGAGGTGACACCGCATGAATATTTTATTGGGGTGCCTGCGTGGGTAACAAAAACAAGGCTGCTGCGGAAGCTGACAAAGTAGACCGGATCCCACACGAGGCGGGCGACTCGCGGCCCATTGTTCTTCCCCTTGACAAATAAGAGAGATGGCATGGAGCCTGGCGCTTTGTTAGAACACAGGGAAGGAAATTAGGTCCGCTCCATCTGTCACGGCGATGATGGAGGGCCTCCCCCAGCCTCCCGTGCGATGCCCTGGAATGAGCGGTGCTCTGTGATGAGCCTGCCTTAACCGCGTTCCCCCGCGAGCCTGCGGCCAGGGCACAGAAAGGACAAGGGAGGGCGGGCGGGAAATTCACCTGCTTCACCTGCGGGTCGGACACCACAGAGATCGAGCACAACCCCGCTGCCTCCCTGGGGGGCTCGCTGGTGTGGGGTCCTTGGAGGCGCTGCGGGCGGGAAACTGCAGATCCGCTGCCATGCGCAGCAGCTTTGAAGCTGATGGGCGGCAGAGTGGGCGGGTCTCTAAGAGGGCGGTGCTGTTCCCGAGGCCCCTGGACACGTGTGTTCCTTGTGATTTGTATCCATAGCAAAACACAAACCTGCATCAAAAAAACAAGAGTTCCAGAAGAACATCTCTTTCTGCTTTATTGACTATGCCAAAGCCTTTGACTGTGTGGATCACAACAAACTGTGGAAAATTCTGAAAGAGATGGGAATACCAGACCACCTGACCTGCCTCCTGAGAAATCTGTAAGCAACAGTTAGAACTGGACATGGAACAACAGACTGGTTCCAAATAGGAAAAGGAGTACATCAAGGCTGTATGTTGTCACCTGCTTATTTAACTTATATGCAGAGTACATCATGAGAAACGCTGGGCTGGAGGAAGCACAAGCTGGAGTCAAGATTGCCGGGAGAAATATCAAGAACCTCAGATATGCAGATGAGACCACCCTTATGGCAGAAAGTGAAGAGGAGCTAAAAAGCCTCTTGATGAAAGTAGAAGAGGAGAGGGAAAAAGTTGCCTTAAAGCTCACCATTCAGAAAACTAGGATCATGGAATCTGGCCCCATCACTTCATGGAAAATAGATGGGGAAACAATGGAAATAGTGAGAAACTTTATTTTCTTGGGCTCCAAAATCACTGCAGATGGTGACTGCAGCCATGAAATTAAAAGATGCTTGCTCCTTGGAAGGAAAGTTATGACCAACCTAGACAGCAAATTAAAAAGCAGAGACATCACTTTGCTAACAAAGCTCCATCTAGTCAAAGCTATAGTTTTTCCAGTGGTCATGTATGGATGTGAGAAAGTGAAAGTGAAGTCGCTCAGTCGTGTCTGACTCTGTGACCTCGTGGACTGCAGCCTACCAGGCTTCTCTGTCCATGGGATTCTCCAGGCAAGAATACTGGAGGGTTACCATTGGAGTATAAAAGAGAGGTGAGTACTGAAGAATTGATGCTTTTGAACTGTGGTGTTGGAGAAGAACCTTGAGAGTCCCTTGGTCTTCATGAAGATCCAACCAGTCCATCCTAAAGGAAATCAATCCTGAATATTCATTGGAAGGACTGATGCTGAAGCTGAAACTCAAATACTTTGGCCACTTGATGCGAAGAGCCAACTCATTGGAAAAGACCCTGATGCTGGGAAAGATTGAGGGCAGGAGGAGAAGGGGACGACAGAGAATGAGATGGTTGGATGGCATCACTGACCCCATGGAGTTTGAGTAAGCTCCGGGAGTTGGTGATGGACAGGGAAGCCTGGTGTGCTGCAGTCCATGGGGGCGCAAAGAGTCGGACACGACTGAGAGACTGAACTGAACTGAACTGCACACACAGGTTCACTGCTGCCAGAAGGTGAAACAGCCCACGTGTCCATCCAGGGGTTGGGGAATGTGGTGGATCCAGATGATGGAAGCATACTGAGCCACATGAAGGGAGGAAGGACCCACACAGGCCGTACGGAGGGGCCTTGAAAATACTCCAGGCAGTGAAATGAACCCAGCACAGACATGCTCTGGAGCTGGGTGTTGGTTCCCCAGGAAATTTCTGGGTCTGGGCTGGGCCTTGCTGTGGATTCAGGTCTGAGGCTTGGCCTGGGGAACTGGGGTCCCACGCAGGGTCCCATCCAGGAAGGCAGGACTCGCATCCTGGAAGGGTCAGACGGGGAGTGCATGTGGCCACTCCCTCACTGGGGGCGGGTGGAGGAGGCATGGATGACTCTCCTCTGACCATAGGATCTGCTCCATTTGGAGCCGCATGGAACACAAACGAGGCAGCACCTGGAGAAAGGCCCTGCATCCAGCTTTGCCTGAGTCTGCAGCCAGGCAGGTGAGTCTCTGTTTTCAAAGGGTTTTCCCCGTGGATGGAGTGGGGAGGGGAGCGGGGCAAGAAGCATGATGCTGCCTCTCTCATCAGGGAGCTCACAGCCCAGCTGGGATGGTGAAATGACTGCTGCCAGCCAGCGTCTGTGCAATGGTGACCCAAGGAGGTCCGGGCTCCAGGACGGGGGCGCCAGGCGCTCCAGGCCCCAGAGATCTAGGGCAGCAGAAAGGAGAGGTGAGAGCATGGCTGCAGAAGCCAGCCCAGAAGGCAGGCGTACCGCTCCAAGGACCCGCCCTGGGCGGGGAGGGCCATCACCGGGCGGGGATGGTGCCAGGAGAGAGGCCCTGGGGACAGTGCCAGGGTGAGGCTTCGTTAGGGAAGGTGCTCGGTGGGGGCTCACCTCCAAGGTAACTATAGGGATGTGCCTCCCAGGTGAGGCAGCCCTTCCTTTCTTCTCTGAGATGTGCACACACATAGTCACATGCATGTACACACCCACACAAACACATGATGTGCACTCACACACATGCACACACACACAAATGCATATGTGCAAGCGCTCGCATATGTACATGCACACACACACACGCATATGTAAAAACACTCACGTGCATGTACACAAACACAAATGCACTATATGTGCAAACCCTCACATATGTACACACACACAAACACATGCATATGTGCTCTCATATATATACACATACACACGCAAACAGGTGTGCAGCAGACATGTACACCCACCCACACATTTGAATACACTGACACATGCTTATATGCACACACATATATATGCACACACATATATATGCACACACATATACATGTGTGTAAACGTGCAAGTGCACACACACTACACACGTGCATCATGCCCACTCGGGTCTAGGCACATGCACACAAACATGTGTGGTGCACAGGCTCACATATGTGTACAAGTACACAAGCGTGCACACATGCGTACCTGCACATATACAGATAAATACACTCACCTCCATGTGCACATGCAAATATATACGCACACATACACAAGCATTCAATTATCTATACACACACACCTACTTACACACAGACACACACATATACTCTCACATGCATGCATGCACAACCCCACACACACACACACACACACACACACACGCGCGCGCGCCAGCTGAGCTTCAGGCTGTCAGGGTGTAGTGAGCCTGATCTGGAGACATTCTAAGGAAGCGGCCTTATTGTAGGTGATGGGGAGGGGCCGCACAGGGGAGACAAGGGGATGGAGCAGGGAGACGGGGGGTGTCTTCTCCTGGCTCTGCTCCTATGCCCTGACCCCTGACCACCCAGGCCAGGACCCCAGCTTCCTGGTCAGCGTGCCTCACCCACCCCAGGCTCAGGCTCCGGGTGTGGGCTGAGTTCCCTGAGTGAGCTGCTTGGTATTCTTCCCCCAGTAACAGCTGAGAGAGTAAGACCCAGAGCTGGGAGGGGAGAGCCACACCCCCTGCCCATCAGTGGTGGTAGAATTGAGCCCCCAAGGGGAGTGATGTCATCTCGGACCCACCCCCTCTTGATCTGGGGAAGAGAAGGTTCTGGAACAGGCCAGAGCAGTCCCATCCTGGCCGCTGGAGGTTGCTGTGGACCCGGCCCCGCAGCCTGAGCCCTATCGAGGGGGGCGACGGGCAGATGCCAGCTGGCTTCCTCTGAAAGCGGCCGCCCGATTCCCAGGCCTGCCTGGGCACCAAGCACCTTCTTCAGAGGCCTCCTGCCCGCGGTCGGCGCCGGCGATTATACTGCCCGCAAAGGGCCTCACGGGCGTTGAGGGCTTGGCGATTACTGAAAAGAAAGCATGGTTATTATTCACGTCGTGTGTTGAGGAATCTCTATAAAGCTTTCCAGCCACAGTTGTAAAAGGGGTTTTGATCGGCTTCACACTCTCCCCCACTCTTGCACCCTCTCCCAGAATCTAGTCTTCTTCTCCTGCCTCCTCCACGTGGGGGTCTAGAGACAGCACCCACCGTGCCCTCCAGAGGGGCGGATGGCAGCCCCTGGGGAGTGCGGATGCCGCCATCCCCAGATCCAGCCTGGCCTGTGGGGTCCTGGCCCGTGTTAAAGGACAGCAGCGGCACTCAGCTTCCTTTTTTTGGTCAATGAATTGGTTCTGAAGGTCCGCAGTGGGTCAGAGACGCTTTAGGTGCTGAGAGCACAGAGGCCAGCAAGACAGACCCTTATTTGCTGAAGGAAAAGAGAAAGAGAATAAAGAAAACAAGAAAGCATTCATACAGGCACAGGTGTGGCTCTGGGCGCTGACCCGAGGGCCCGGACTGGCTTTGCTGCTCTGTGACTTGGGATGTGTAAGCAGTGTGAATGCTTTCCTTCCGCACAACGCCGGGCAGGGGGAAGGCTGGGGAGCATCCAAGTCCACAAGGAGGGGGGTGCTGGTGTGGGGTGGGCCAGGAGGGCAACTCTGGGGAGGGATCTGGGAGCAGAGAGCAGCCCAGACCAGGGCCGGGAACCCTGAGGCTGGGGTGAGGGGGCCTGCAAGGCAGAGAGCCGGGCCAGGAAAAGGTCAGGGCAGGGAGCTTGGAGGGTTTGAGCAGAGGCAGGGAGGCTGTGTGGTCAGAACACAGGAGGACAGGCAAAATGGGTGAGGCCTCAGCCCTGGGGAGGAGCTGGGATGCGGTTCAGGAATGTGGGCTGCCCTTGCAGCTTTCAGTAGGATGAGTAGCAGCAACCCTTCTTTCCCCTTAGAGATCACCCTGGCTGGGGTGCGAGCATTAGGGTGGAAGGCGGGCATCCCGTACAGAGGGATGCTACTGGTCAGGGGCTATGACTCCTCCCTGAGAGCAGGGAGGAGGAGAAGGGCTGGGGTGGGGTGGTCCCCACGGAAGACCCTCCCAAACGGTAGCCCCGACCTCAGGCTGGCCACTCAGACAGAAGTCACAGCATTCCACCACACTGGCTTCCCCACCTCTAGTCTGCATGTGATATTCCTGCTGAATGGGTCTGGCTGACCTTCGGGAGGGGTTCTGACCCCTTCCACTCCCCATCACACTTGGGTCACGTGCGGACACAGTCCAGACAGATCCCACAGCCTTTTAATCAGGGCTGACACTTGCTTAGCTGAGGAGCCTCGGTGGGATAGAATCACGCCCAGAGGAAGATTTATTAACAGCAGCGGCACTGTGATCGGCCTGCGAGCCACACCATTTGCTGCAGTGTTCCTGCCGTTCTGTCCCCATTCCTCTGCCAGGCCAGGAAGGAAGGAGGGAGGAGGACATTTCGCCAGCAAGGAACCTGGGACCAGCCATGAGCATCTCTCTTTTCCCTCCAGGGCACCATAGGGAAGCGCATGCTGGGCCGGTGCGATTACACGTTGTGCCTTTGTAAACACAGAGAGACTTCCAGCTTCATCTTCAGCATGAAAAGAGCTTGGAGGTCATCCCTCCTGTCTTCACAACATGAAAAAAAAAAAAACAGAGCAAGCTGAAAATCAACAACTTAGCTCCGTCAGAGAATTGAGGTCCCAGGGCAAACTGCAAAGACAGATGCAAAGAATCAGAGCTGAGATCAGCTTGCTTGGGAGCAGAAGCCAGCTGAGCTAGAAACTGGCAGGACACTTAAACAGTGATTGATGAATCTCTAGAGGCGGAGCGTGGACTTGCTGGGGGGAACTGGTCTTTTGTAGACTTTACCTCTAGGAACTCCAGCTGGGTCTCAGAGTGAAGATCTGAAGATCAAAGAAATACTCTGCATCAGGGAGGAACAGGAAGAAAGCAACTGAATATACCCAATAGGTTCTGTTTCTGTAACAAACCCTGTCCCCAAGGGAAACAACTTTGTCAGAGCCTTATTCTGACCCCCAGCCCTCTTGTCTCACTCAAGTGAAAATAAAAAAAGACTAAAAACACTTCTGAGGGTCAAAGCGCAAGAACTCAGGCCCCATAATAAAACCTAAGACGTACTCATAAGGCCATAGGATACTTCCGCTACCTGACGCCTTACCACCAACAGGGCTCCCATATATAGCAGCTGGGGCTTCCCTGTGGCTCAAATGGTAAAGAATCTGCTTGCGACATGGGAGACCCAGGTTCGATCCCTGGGTTGGGAAGATCCCCTAGAGAAGGAAATGGCAATGCACTCTGGTATCCTTGCCTGGAGAATCCCAAGGATAAGGAGCCTGGTGGGCTATAGTCCATGGGGTTGCAAAGCTTTGGACACGGCTGAGCGACTAACACTCACTTTCTTTCACAATAAGAAGAGCTGTAAAATACAGACTCTGTTTAACAAGGAGTTCTCGGGTAAACCCAAGACAACAGGAGAGTAATCAACAAACAAACAGGGAAACAGCAAGGTCTGGCGAGCCGGAAGGCATGCACAGCCCAGCTCCTAGGCAGAGCCGCACAGACTAAACCCTAATGACGTCCTCAGTCGCTATTACCAGATACATCATTTCCAACTTTCGAGAAAAAAAGAAAAGAAAAGAACATCTTGCTAAAAGCCAAGGGGAACAGTCTGAAGACACGAAGTGAAGCCTAAAAGCTAGACTTAGACACAACACGTATGTTGGGATTATGAGACTGGGAATTTTAAATATCTGTGATTAATATGTTAAAGGTTCTAATGGAGAAAGGAGCCAACATTCGAGGACAGATGGGCTAATTTAATGGAAGGGATGGAGAGTCTGAGGAAGAATCTAGAGACGTGATATGAGACAGACATATTTTAACTGCAAGAAAGAAATGTGTTTGGTGGGCTACCGCAATAGAACAGACTCGGTCAAAGAAAGAATAGATGTTCTTGAAAAATGTGTCAATAAAAACTTGAAAACCGAACTAGAAAGAGAAAAATGTATGGGAAAGTAGGGAACAGAGTGTCCAAGAAACGTGAAATGATCACAAAAGGAGTGGGATGCATATAATGGCAATAGCAGGGAGACAAGAAAGAGAGAAGATAGAGAAAATAAAATATCTGAAGCAAAGATGGCTAAGCATTCTCCAAAATTAATAACAGACATCAAACCACAGATCAAGGAAGCTTTGAGTGCACCAAGTAGGATAAATACCAAAAATCTACACATAAGCATATTAAACTCAAATTGCAGGACACTAACGACAAAACCTTGAAAGAAATGAGAGGGAAAAGCTTACCCTTTTGAGGAACAAGGATAAGACTTCACATCAAATTTCTCATCAGGAGCCATGCCTGTAAGAAAGAGATTAAAGCCAAATATTTAAGGTGTTGAAAGTAGAACCCACCAACTTAGATTTCGGCATTCAGCACAATCAGCTTTCAAATGTGAAGGAGAAATACGTCCTCAGACATTTAAAAAAAAAAAAAGGGAATTTTTCAACAGAAGATCTGCCCTTCAAGAAGTTCAAAAGACATTTTCCAAAGAAAAGAGTTACATAAGTCAGAGACTCAGACCTACATAAATGAAGAATCTTAGAGAAAGAATGAAGGTAAAATAAAGTATTTTATTTCCTTACTCTTAATTTGAGAAATAACTGTTCCAAGCCCTAATAGCAACGAAGTACTGAGTGATGGGCTTCTCTGGTGACTCAGCCAGTGAGGAATCCGCCTGCAGCGCAGGAGATGCAGCTTCACGCCCTGAGTTACAAAGACGCCCTGGAGAAGGGAGCAGCTACTCACTGCAGTATTCAGGTCTGGAGAGTCCCATGGACAGAGGAGCCTGTCGGGCTAGAATCCACGGGGTCACAGAGGGCTGGACATGGCTGAGCAACACACACACACACACACACACACACACACACACACACACTCATTGAGTGGCTATAGCATATGAATAAATGAAATGAATGGCAGCAGTGTCATGAAAAATAGGAAGAATTCAGAACCCTCTGTTAAAAGAAACCTACAAGATCTTTGAAACATTGATGTAATGAAGTCGAAAGGTGGCTTTACATTAGCCATAAATGTATATTGCAAACTCTAGGAAAATCACTAGTTTTTGTTTTTTTTTTTAAGTAATGTAATTGATATGCTAACAGAGGACAGAGAATGGAATAATCAAACACTCAATTGAAACCAGAGAAGGCAGAAGAAGAGAAGAAAATTTAATAAACTGGAAACAGCTGACAAATGTGATGAACAGAAAATTTTAAACATGGTAGATATTAATCCAAGCAGATCAATAATCACTGTAAATGTGAATAAACAAATTAAAAGGCAGACACTATCAGAGCGGATTTTAGAAAAATATTCAACTACACACTATATACAAGAAATCCATTTTAAATATAAAGTCAGATAAATTAAAAGTCAAGAAATGGAGAAAGATACACCAGGATAATACTAATCAACAGACAGTTCAGGTAGTTATATTAATTTTAGACAAAACAGACTTCAGAATAGGAAAAAGTGTCAGAAAAAAAAAGAGGTTTATATAATAGTAAAAAGATTCAATTCTCCACAAACACTTGAGTCGTTAATGTGCATATGCCAAATATACAACAACCGTGTCAAAATATGTCAAAACCGAGGCAAAAACTGATGGAACTACAAGGAGAAATAGACAACTTCACTAGAGTTAGAGACTTCAACACCCCTCTATTGTAATTGATAGGCCTCACAGGTACAAAATCAGAAAGGACACAGTTGATCTGAACAGCACCATCTATCAACTGGACCTAATTGACATTTATAGGACACTGCACCCAACAACAGCAGAATACACAGTCTTCTCAAGCTCACATGGGACATTAACCAAGACAGACATTCTGGACCAAAAAACACACCGTACCAAATGTAAAAGAATATGAATCATAGGAAGCATTCTCACACACACTAATATTAAGCTCGAACTCATTAACCTCATGCTAGCTGGAAAATCTCAAAATATTTGGAGTAAACAAGACACTGCTAAATCATAAACTGAGCAAGCAAGGCTGATGAAAGAAATTTAAAATATTTCTAAACGCTTAGAGGAAAATTTATGGTATTGAAAGCATACATTGGAAAATTTTAAAAAGATGGAAAATCAATCTTCTAAGCTACTGCCTTAGGAAACGCTTAAAAGAAGAGAGAATCTAACCTAACAAAAAGCATTCGAAAAGAAATAACAATTAGAGTAGAAATCAATAAAATTGAAAAGAGGAACTAGAGAAAATCAGTGAAACTAAAAGCTGGTTCTTGGAAAAGATAAATAAAAGTGATAAACCTCTAGTCAGGCTAAGCAAGAAATAAAGATAGACACAAATTGCCGACACCGGAAACGAAAAAGGAATACCCACGAAGGATTCCACAGATGTAAAATGCTAGTAAAGGAACGTTATGAACAATTCCATGACTATTATTCGTTGTCAAATCTGGTTTCTCACCACTTTTACTCAACGTTATACCCAGAGCCCTGGCTAATGCAATAAGACAAGAGAAAGAAATAAAAGATTTACAGATTGGGGAAGCAGAAATAAATGGCCCTTGCTCACAGATGAAATGACGGCCTATGGAGAAAATGTCAAAGAGACACACACATGCACACATTTTGGAATTAATCAACAAAAAAGCAAAAAAGAAGGTTACACAGTACAAGTTATTATGCAAAAGTCAATTGCTTTCCTATATAAGAGCCAGGGACAGTTGGGTTTAAAATTAAAAACACAGTATCATTTACGTTATCACCATAAAATGAAATATCACATATAAAACTAGCCAACTTTATGCAGGATTTGTATGACGTGAGAACAACGAAACTGATGAGAGAAATCAAAGAATATAAACATAAGCAGCCATATTTCATCTTCGTGGATAGGATTAATATGTCAATTCTTTTTAACTTGACCTATACTACCCCAATCAAAATGTTATAGTGTTATTTGGTGATACAAACTGGTTTTAAATTTTATATGGGAAAGCAAAGACCCAGAATAGTCAACACAGTGCCGAAAAAGAACAAAGCTGAATGACTGATACCACCTGACTTCAAGACACACTGTGAAGCTGCAATAATCAGGAGGGCATGATTTTAATGGAAGACTAGATAAAGGGACCAGCAGAACACAACAGAGATCCCAGAACCAGACCAGCACAAACGCAGGCAACTGGTCTTTGAAAATGAACAAAGACAATTCAACGACAAACTGTCTTTTTAACAAATAGTGTTGACCAACTGGACATTCATATGCAAAAAATTAGATAAATTCATTAACAAAGGAACTAATTCAAAATGCATTAGGGACCTAAGTGAAAATCAGAACGGTAAAACTTCTAGATGGTAGCACAAAAGGAGCTCTACTTGACCTTGGATTTGTAGGTGACTTTTCAGATAGAAGCATGATCCATGAAAGAATTGGTATGTTGAATTTCACTGAAACTGAAAAAATTCGATGCAAAAAGTCCATGAAAAGAATGAAAAGACAGGCCTCACACTGGGAGACAATTGTTTCAAAACACGTATCTGATAAAAAGACATGTATGTTTGGCTGTAAAACATACAAAGGAATTGTGTCACTCCGTTTCCTGAAATTATTAAAACTCAACAGTAAGAAAACAACCCAACTTTTAAAAAAATGAACTAAATATTTGAACATAAATATCACCTTAAAAGATATACAGATGGCAAAATCAGCTTGTAAATAAGATTTTTAGCATCACTTGTCATCAGAGAAATTCAGATTGAAACAATGTGATACCCCCACTACATGCCAATTAAAATGACCAAAATGCGGACCATCAACATTAAATGCTAACAAGGATGTGAAACAATAAAAACTGCCATTTATTGCTGGTTCAAATGCAAATGGTGCAGCCACTCTGGAAGACAGTTGGCAGCTTCTTAAAAAGATAGGCGTAATCTTACCACATGATCAGTAATAATGCTCTTTGCTATTTACCCAAAATAGTTAAAAACATGTCTACAGCAACAAAAATCCTCACACAACTGTTTATAGTGGCTTTATTCACAACTGCCAATCGCCAAAACCCAGAAGCAATGAAGAACTCCTTCAGTGGCTGAATGGATAAACAAACTGTAATGTAGTCATACATTAAACTGCTACAATGAGAAACAAATAAGCTATCAAGCCATGAAAAGACTTCGACGAACCCTATATGTACATTTTTAAGTAAAAGAAGCCACTCTGAAAAGGCTACCTCTTGCATAATTCCAGTTGTACAGCATTCTGAGAAAACCGTGGAAACAGGAAAAGTTTAGTGACGGGAAGTGGTAAGGGCAGGGGTGTGATGAACAGGTGAAGCAGAGGGGATTTGGAGATGGTGAAACAGTCTTACTCTGAATGATTCTGAAATCATGGGTGCATGATCTTGTGCGTTTGTTAAAACCCAGAGAGATTTACAACGTAAAGTGTGAACGATAAGCTATGAGGTTTAGTTAATAATAGTATATTAATGTTGGTTCATTAGGCACAATAAATGTACTGCCCTCACGCAAGACGTTAGTAAGAGTGAGCAGCATGTGGGGATGGAGGTATATGGGAACTGTGTGTGCTATCTGTTCCATTTTTCTGTAACTCTGAAACTGCTCTAAAAATTGTCTATTAATTAAAAATACATATACTGAGAAATGGTGTCAGGTTTATGAAGATGAAACAATTAAACAGACACAGTCTCTGCCTTTAACGACTCACTGTCTGGTAGAAGAGACAGCAGAATAAGTCAGCAATTAGAGTCTCGGCAGATGCAAAACAGAAAATGCAGGAGATGGTGGGGGGCAGGGATAGAGCAATTAGCTCCCTGGGGGAAAAAGAGGTCAGGGAAAGACGCCTATAGACCATAAATTGTCATAAAAATACAAAGTTATACACAGTTATTACTGTGGCGGTTGTTATTGTTCTTAAGGAACTCCTCTTCCTTCTCAGATAAAAACAGGCGGGAATTCACAGCCAGCCACCCTGCTCTGCAAGAAGGAATGAGACATAGGTCACAAGCTTAATTTTCATAAAGAAGAGTATCGGGGAAAGAAGGAGTGAAGGCAAAGGTCTTCTATGTTTTATTCTTCGTATATCTAAAAGATGATTTGCTTGAAACAATAACGATGTATTGGGTAATACATTGTTGCTTGGTCACCAAGACATGTTGTTTGGACTCTTGAGACCCCATGGACGGTAGCCCATCAGGCTCCTCTGTCCATGGGCTTCTCCAGGCAAGAATACCGGAGTGGGCTGCCATTTCCTCCTCCAGGGGACCTTCCCAACCCAGGAACTGAACCTACGCCTCCTGCATTGGCAGGCAGATTCTTCACCGCTGGGCCACCAGGAAAGCCCATTGGATGATACAGCATATAGATAATTAATATAAATGAGAGCAGTATCGTAAGTGATGGAAAGGAGGAATTAGGAATATTTCCACAGCGTGTGTGAAGCGGTGTCACATTAATGAAGGCAGGCTTCAAATGTTTACCTCTACGCTGAGAAATCTAGGACAGCCACTAAAAAGAGACTATTGATAGGCTGAGAGAGGACATAGAGCTTAATCATATAAAATGCTCAGTAAAACCTGAAAAGGCAGGAAAAGTAGAGTGAAAAAGGACACTAAAATTAAATGCAAAAGGCAGAAAACAGTTACAAACCCAGCAGAGAGGAGTCTGACTACATCGGTAATCACTTTAAGTTGGAATGGTCCAAACATCCCAATTTAAAGAGAGAGTCATAGTGGGTTTTAAAAAAATGATCCAGCTGTATGTTGTTTATGAGAAACTCATTTTAAGTATAAAGGCACCGAGAGGTCGACAGTAAAGGGCTGGATTGACATGTACACACTTCTGTATCTAAGATAGGTAACCCACAAGGATATTGTAAAAAATAAAATAATAATAAAAATACAAAAAAAAATATTGCCTTAACCAGGAGAAAAGTAAAGTGTTGATAAAGATATGTCAATACAAATCGAAAGAAAGCTGAAATAAACATGCATTTTCAGACAGAAGTAACATCAAAACAAGGAAAACTATCATGGGTAAGGAGGGGGATGACATACTGATAAAGGGTTCCATTTTCCACAGACACCCAACAACCCTAAATCCATACGTACCTAAGAATAGAGCATCACGATGCATGAGGCAAAAACTGAGAGAACTTCAAGGAGAACTGGATAAATTCTCTATGGAAGCTGGAGACTTCGACACCCTTCTGCTAGGAGCAGGTAGACCCAGTCAGTGTGAGAATGCAGCTGAACTGAGCAGTCTTTCCATCAGCTTGGACTTGATGGACTTTTGCAGACTATTTTACGCCACAAGAGCCCCACACATACTTCTTCCCAAGTTTTCATCAAACATTCGCCAAAACAGACCACATTCTGGGCCACAAAACACAACCTGATACACGTTTAAAAACAGAAATGAGACTGAGCAGGTCCTCAGGTCACAATAAAATTAAACCAGAAAGAAACAGCAGAAAAGTAGCTGGAAATCCCATATTATTTCATATTAAACAACACAGTGTCTAAATAACACATGAGACAAAAATAGAAATCTCAAGAGACGCTAAAGTGAACCAGACGAAAACGAAAATACAACAAATCAAAGGACAGTCTATAAAAAGCCTGATGGTGCTCCTCAAAACTGTCCAGATCATGAAACACGAGGGAGGTGTGAATAACTGCCACACCCAGGAGGCGTCTAGGAGGACCTGGTAACCAACTTTTCTGCTCCAAGAACAGAAAAAGGACATTGCCTAACAACTGAGAAAACGTGGAAGCAGTACGGATTTCAGATAATAATACGCTATCAATATTGCTTTATGTGGGGTATAAAGGCACCACACCAATGTGAGATGCAAGCATGAAGGAAACGGGATATAGGGGAACTCTCTGTATCTTTGCAATATTCCTG
The DNA here is from genome assembly GCF_001704415.2 of Capra hircus. Taxonomy (NCBI): domain Eukaryota; kingdom Metazoa; phylum Chordata; class Mammalia; order Artiodactyla; family Bovidae; genus Capra; species Capra hircus. The sequence continues at coordinate 117,062,353 of NC_030812.1, forward strand.
TAAACCTAAAACTGTTCTAAGATTCTTTTAAGTTTATTTAATAAAAACAAAACATCAAAACTTGTAGAATGCAGTGAAAACCGTGCTTAAAGGCAAATGTATAGCTTTAACGAACACATTAAAAAAGAAGAAAAACCTAAATCTAGTAATCTGTGCTTCAAACTTAGAAAACTAGAAGAAATAAAGATCAATCGAACCCTAAAGCAAGCAGAAAAATAAATGAAAAATAGAGCAGAAATCAATGGAAGCTGAAAACTGGAAGGCAAAGGAAAACCAGTGAAAGCAAAAACAGCTTCCTGAAAAAGGTTAATAAAATTGAAAACTTCCAGCTGGTCTAGCTGGGAGAAAAGCTATAACAAACCTAGACAGTGTACTAAAAAGCAGAGACACCACTTTGCCGACAAAGGTCTGTAGAGTCAAAACTATGGTTGAGCACTGAAGAACCGATGCTTTCAAACTGTGGTGCTGGAGAACACTCTTGAGAGCCCCTTGGCCAGCAAAGAGATCAAACCAGTCCATCCTAAGATCAGTCCTGAATATTCACTGCAAAGACTGATGCTGAAGTTGAAGCTCCAATACTTCGGCCACCTGATGTAAAGAACCAACTCACTGGAAATGACCCTGATGCTGGGAAAGATTGAAAGCAGTGCCAGGGGCCAGCATGAGGAGCTCCGCCCGTGGCAAAGGTCATGAGGAAGGAGGCTCGGCATACGCAAAGGTGGGATCGAGCCTCAGGAGACGCCCTGTTCCCGAGCATCTACCCCCAAAACCAGAGTCTGCCTACTTTACTGCGTCATGCTCTCACCTACACCTCTGACTTTACGGGGGGCTGTCCCCCACCACCTCTCTTGAGAAGGAGTTAACTTACAGCTCCAGTCCATAAAAATTCCTGGGCGTGACAAGAGTGTTTCAACTTACAAACTCCTCTGAAGGTTCTCTAGCCTGCCTGAACAGGTTCGTCCGGCCACATGTGATTGTTTACAGCCTCCCAACCGTGAGAGGCATGAGATGCTTTAAACTTTCTAAACACAGATTTTTTTGAGATGTTAGAAATTACTAGTATAGTGGGTTGGTTAAAAATTATGCTGGTGAAGGGTTTTCTATGTTGGGCCAATATTTGCTGCTAGGTCTCCATATTCCTTGCCCTTATACACATTAATGAATATAACTAGCATATGAGAGAAATAAGTATTAACCTTTGATATTAATCATGTTAAACCTTAGGCTACGTAAATTCCTTTCTTGATTATAACCCCCTGTACCCTCACCCTATAGGAATGCAACTTTATCTGGTACCTTCAGAGGGTGGTGTCTGGTTTTAGAAAAATCACCCCTGGAAAAAATAAGTTTTCTGGTTGACTGACCGTTACCAGAAAGGGCCATAAAATGTCAGCAGGCCTCATGGCCAGAAGATGATGTAAAACCCCTAAGACCTTTATATACATTTATATGAAGCACCTGATTGTGACAAGGGTCAGGTCTGCTGACCCCATGTGACTCTGTATTCATCCCTATGTATAACAAAAAGTATATAAGCAAACCTGAAAATAAAGACAATGGATCAGTTTCTGGAAAGACTGATTCCCCCGTGTCGTTCTTTCTTTCCCCTTCTGGCTGAATTCCCATCTGGAGCACGGATGCTCGCCAAGCCTGCTAATTTTGCCCTGGCTTCTAAAACCCAAGAGAGAGGGAGCCCAAGGCGGGGCACCCTCCACTATTCTAGCAGGCGCTGGTGGCCTACATAGGTGGTGCAAACCTCTTGTCTCGAGGTTTTATTGGTATTCCAGGTAAACAAAGTTATTCAGCATCTTTTTTTCCACTAATTTTCCTACTACACTATTTCTTTCTAATCTCCCTCCATATCTTTAATTAAGCAATTAATTCCTCAGCCGCCGACTCTGTCCCCGCTTCGAATTCCCTGGATCCACTGGGGCTGGACCCCAGCAAGGCAGGAGGAGAAGGGGACGACAGAGGATGAGATGGTTGGATGGCATCACCAACTCAATAGATTTGAGTTTGAGCAAGCTCCAGGAGTTGGTGATGGACAGGGAGGCCTGGCAAGCTGCCATTCATGGGGTCAAAAAGAGTCGGACACAACTGAGTGACTGAACAACAAGCTAGTCTACATCAAGAAAATAAAGAAGACATAAATTACTGATGTCAGAAATGAAGAAAAGCATCATGTCTGATCTCACAGACATTATAAGGAAGATACAGGAATCCTATGAACCACTCTATACCCCAAATTTGATAACTTAAATGAAATGAACCAATTCCTTCAAACATCATGAGTGGCTCATACTTACTTAGGAAACTGAATCAAATAATTGATAATGTTCCAAAAGAAAAAAGCACCAGGTTCAGGTGGCTCACTAGCAAATCCTACTGAACATTTAAAAAGGAGATGACACCAACCCTTACACCCTTCCAGACACCAGAAGCCAGAAACACTTCCTGTCTCATTCTATGAGGTCGGCAATTCCTTAACATCAATGCCAGTTGAAGTCATTATTTAAAAAAAATAAAAACTACAGAGCAATGTCTCTCATAAACATAGGTGCCAATATCATCATCAAAGCAGAGAGAATGGAGTCCAGCAATGAGTAAAAAGACCTATATAGCAGGACCGAGAGGGACTTGGTCCAGGCCTGAACTCTGCTTCTTTCTTGAAACGCCTCAGTATCTTGCTGACTTTTTGGAGCTCTGCACGGGCTGTGGTTTCTATTCTAAAAGGCTGTTTTGAAATAATGAATAAATAAAACCTGCTTTGTTGTGTCGAGGAGGTTGCAGCACCACGCTGCCCAGCCCACCATCTCCAGAAGGGAAGCCCCAGGGCCTGTCTTCAGGCAGTGTGGAGTTTCCAGCACATAGCTAAGGGTTATATGCTTAGCGGGTGCTCCTTAAACATCTGATGAGTGACTTACTTAGTAAACAGGCAATGAAGGACTATGGCTCTTTGTTTTTTGTAGTGAGGTGATGCATAACAAAAGTTTTCCTGCTTTATGCTGACATGGGGACCATCTCCTCCCATCCCCGTCGGGGGGATGCTAAGCCACATGTCTGTCCGGAGTCCAGATGATTGGGATGGAGCTCCTGGCAGAGAGCCTGGTTGAGGAAGGTTTGTCTCCTCTTTACACATATCACATGCCAAGTCTTGTGAGTCGATGTGAGCTGACTGTATTTAATTTAGGGGGAACTGAGGAGGTCAGGCTTCCCAGGTCGGGCTAGTGGTAAAGAACCTGCCTGCCAATGCAGGAGACATAAGAGTCGTGGGTTCAATCCCTGGGTCAGGAAGATCCCTGGAGAAGGGAGTGGCAACCCCCTCCAGTGTTCCTGCCTGGAGAACCCCAGGACAAGCCTGGCGGGCTGCCATCCGTGGGGTCACAAAGAGTCGGACAGGACTGAGTGACTAACACGCACAGGAGGTCAGCCACAGAGTCCCGTGAGCACTGCGGGCTGCGAAGTGGAGGCAGAGGAGACGCCACAGAGGAAACAGCTGGTGCCAGGCCCCGGGGCCGGACAGAGCTGTTCAGGAGGTGCGAGCCAGCCAGAAGGCTGCAGGGAGGAGGGGGGATCGTGGCCCTCAGGCCTGTGGGAAGCAGCCTGCGTGGTCTACTCTGCCTGCTCTGTGGTGCCCGCGCTGCCCGCAAAGGAGGGGCCACAGGAGAAAGGCCAGCCGTGGCCAGCGCGGTCGGGGTTCCCGCAGACACAGGCCGGCAGACACGGTGGTGGCCCCGATCCCGGGGGTAGTCTGGAGAAGAAGAACTGAGGGGTTTAGACACAAGCAGGAAATTGGCAAGCTGGGCTGGTTAACTGGACATTGGGGAGCAGGGAGAAAGCAGAACACACCCAGGAAAATGCCAGCATTTGCTGCCGGAGGGCCTGACCCTCAGGAGGTGGCAGTGGGGTGGAGGCTTGGGGGAGATGATTAGCCTGAGCCCGCTGCACCCAGCTAAGGGGGCCTCCTGCAGACCGCAAGGCCCTTGACCAAGCCACCTGAGTGGCAGGAGGCAGGCCTGGCCCTGAACCCCCAGCCGAGGGCGTGCCTGGCTCAGAGTTGCTGGAGTCTCTGCACCCCTGCCGGGCGCCTCTCTCCTGCCTTCACCAGAGGTTCCCCAGAAGTGCCCAGCGGTGCGCTGCAGCTCGTGGGCCTCTGTGCTCAGCGGAGCCCAAGTGGTCTGCTGTGGACATCACTCTCCCATCCACCTGCGCCCATGCACCCTTGCCCAGAACCACTGCGTACCAGAGAGGAAGACCCCAGTCCCAGCACTGGATGGAGCCACCAGCCATGAAAGTGTCCCTTGACCGTATTTCCTGGAATGACAGGTCCCTCTCCTAACTGACCCCAGGGAGGCACTTTCCTGGACCAAGATGCCTCCCGGGTGCTCCCCACAGAGCCTCGCTTCTGTGCTCCCACCACACGCTTGATCTTGTTTATGCACTTACTAGCTTACTGTCTGCGGTCACATATACACACCATGTACATTCTCACAGACTGCACGCACCACACACACAGTGCATGCACCACACACACCCCACACACACACCCTGTATACACAACATATACACTCACACACACACACACCACACACACACACCACACACACACCCTGTATACACAACATATACACTCACACACACGCCATATACACTCACACACACACACCACACACACACCCTGTATACACAACATATACACTCACACACACACACCACACACACACACCCTGTATACACAACATATACACTCACACACACACACACCACACACACACACCCTGTATACACAACATATACACTCACACACACACACCACACACACACACCCTGTATACACAACATATACACTCACACACACACGCCATATACACTCACACACACACTCCACACACACACACCCTGTATACACAACATATACACTCACACACACACACACCATATACACTCACACTCACACACACACGCCATATACACTCACACACACACTCCACACACACACACCCTGTATACACAACATATACACTCACACACACACACACCATGTACACTCACACACACACACCACACACACACACCCTGTATACACAACACACATACCACACACACACACCATATACACTCACACACACACACCCCATATACACTCACACACACACACCACACACACACACCCTGTATACACAACATATACACTCACACACACACACACCATATACACTCACACACACACACCCATATACACTCACACACACACCAACACACACATATACACTCACACACACACACCATATACACTCACACACACACTCCACACACACACCCTGTATACACAACATATACACTCACACACACACCATATACACTCACACACACACTCCACACACACACCCTGTATACACAACATATACACTCACACACACACACACCATATACACTCACACACACACACACCATATACACTCACACACATACCACACACACACACCCTGTATACACAACATATACACTCACACACACACACACCACACACACACACCCTGTATACACAACATATACACTCACACACACACACCACACACACACACCCTGTATACACAACATATACACTCACACACACACGCCATATACACTCACACACACACCACACACACACACCCTGTATACACAACATATACACTCACACACACACACACCATATACACTCACACACACACACACCATATACACTCACACACACACCACACACACACACCCTGTATACACAACACACATACCACACACACACCCTATATACACTCACACACACACCACACACACACACCCTGTATACACAACATATACACTCACACACACACACACCATATACACTCACACACACACACACCATATACACTCACACACACACCACACACACACACCCTGTATACACAACACACATACCACACACACACCCTATATACACTCACACACACACCACACACACACACCCTGTATACACAACATATACACTCACACACATACACACCATGTACACTCACACACACACACCACACACACACACCCTGTATACACAACACACATACCACACACACACGCCATATACACTCACACACACACACACCATATACACTCACACACACACACGCCATATACACTCACACACACACCACACACACACACCCTGTATACACAACATATACACTCACACACACACACACCATATACACTCACACACTCCACACACACACCCTGTATACACAACATATACACTCACACACACACACCATATACACTCACACACACACACGCCATATACACTCACACACACACACCACACACACACACCCTGTATACACAACATATACACTCACACACACACACACACCATATACACTCACACACACACACACCATATACACTCACACACACACCACACACACACACCCTGTATACACAACACACATACCACACACACACCCTATATACACTCACACACACACCACACACACACACCCTGTATACACAACATATACACTCACACACACACACACCATATACACTCACACACACACACACCATATACACTCACACACACACCACACACACACACCCTGTATACACAACATATACACTCACACACACACCATATACACTCACACACACACACACCATATACACTCACACACACACACACACACACACAGGCAGGAAGGCTCTGTGAGTGTGGGCAGCAATGCTCACCTCATGCACTGGTGTTCACTTCATGCCAAATCCAGCCGCTGGACAACGTGGGTGTCGACAAGGGACAGGTGAATGGACTAATGAAAGAATAAACGGGTGCGTGAGTGGGAGGCAGCCCTCTCCAGAGGGAGGGGCGTGGCGTTTGCAGCCCCGTGCGCCTAGGTCTGACTCCGGGCTCCATGGTCAGCAGCACAAGGCCGCAGGCCCACTCAGCCCTCCTCTGCACCCCTGGCTGCAGGTGACAGCCTCAGCTCCACTTGCCCACGTGCAGAACAGCAGCGCCTGCCCTGGGGGCTGCCGGTGGAGCAGGGCGGCTGCTCGGGAAGTGCTCGGAGCCAGCCTTGGCCAGGAGCAGCCCCTCCGTCATCGCACTCATAGGTACAAAGGAAAGGTCTAGAAGGAAACACACAAGAGGTGGTAGGTTTTCTGAAGTGACTGGATTAGTACTATTTTCGTAAACTTTTTGCTTCTCTACCATGTGGGTGAAATACTTTTGCTACAGGATGGTGAAATACCACTAAGAAGTGATGGGAGCACCTCAGGGCCAGGCACTGGGGAGGAAAGCAGGGTGTGGAGGGAGGGTGAGCCTCTTCCCCTTCAGACAAACCCACCTCATGTCTCTGCATCCCAGAGAGGCTGGCAGGTGGGACCCAGCCCCAAGGCCTCACAGAGGCCCCCGCACGGCTCCAGAATGCTCCACTCGCCCAGCTCAGCAGCCTGGGGCTGACAGCAGGCTCCTCGTGTCCCTGAGTTCCTGTTTCGGTGTTTCTTTAAACCTAAACTGTTTGCCCTCCGCAGACATGGTGCTCATCACTGCTCCGCGGGGTTCGTGTGTCTCTCCAGGTGTAGGCAAACGATCTCTTTGGGGGGTCACCTGAGGTTCCCACCCTCCTCTCCACATTCTGCAACCTCGCAGACATATTGAGGGACCCTAGTAGCCCCTCACATTGGACGGCAGGGAGGAGAGGACATCGGAAGCCCTGGTTCAGGCTTCTGAGGCTCAGGGCGGTCAGCCCTGGAGGACACAGGGTGGACAGGGCATCTCCTCCCAGCTCATGCCCAAAGGGAGCCGGGGAAGCTCCTGGGGGCTTTCTGTCTACTTGCTGCTCCCGACCCCAGTGCAGTATTCCTGGAATTTCTGGGTGTCTCTTGATACAGTTATTTTGACAGGAAGACATTTTGATGAAAAAAACAAAAAAACAAAAATTAAAGCAGAATGTCATCTTTGTAAAATCGCCCAGCTTCATCACCTCAATCCATCTCTATGCCCTTTGTGGGGAAAGAGCTGGACAGGCTGGGACTTGGGTCCAGGTGGGACCAGTTCACAAACTCCTCTGTCCCCTCACCCACAACCACGGCCCCTCGTGGCTGAAGAAGGGCCTGGAGAAGCTGTGGGTCATGCAGGCCGCACACGGGAAGTTGGGTTCCAGCTGCCACAGGATCTGAGGCACCTGGGGTCAGGGTTCTCTGCATCACTTGGCAGGATTTCTTCCCTGACCACCCTCCCTGAGACCTGCAGGGATGACCTTAGCCATCCAGCTCTGTCAACCCGCCGGCGCTGCCAGCCTTGGGCAGACCTGCAGAGAGGAAGTGGTTCTCAGTAACACTGGGGAACCAGGCTGATCACGTACGGTATAACCAGTTCTTCCCAGACAGGGCACTCTGTGATCACGGACAGCTGGGGAAGCTGAGACCTTGTCAGGCAGGGGGGGTGTCCAGCTCTTTCTCCCTGGGCATTGATGCTCAATCTGTTTGGCTCAGTAAAAGGAAGAGGGGCCAGTGAAGGAGATGAGAGGGGTGTCAGGGTGGACCCCTGCCCTGCCCCACAGCGGGGTCAATGTGGACAGGTGTGCTGGCCACCCTAGGCTCTGGGCTCCATCATGAGAGGAGGAGTTCACAGGAGTGATCTCGTGGGCTTTGTGTCCCTCAAAAACACAGGGCCCAGATGCAGTAAGCACACTCTGACCTTGGGAATATCTTGAAACCCCGATCTGGCCACCCTAAGGGGGATCTCTGGAGGAGGAAGTGGCAGCCCACTCCAGTATTCTTGCCTGGAGAGTCCCACAGGCAGGGGAGACTGGAGAGCTACAGTCCACGGGATCGCAGAGTCAGACACGACTGAGCGACTAGCACTTTCGAGGGCGATCCCTCACCCCTGCTCAGGCGGCTGCCCGTCCCGCTCCCTGAGGGTCCCGCAGAGAGACCAGACAGAGCATCACGGGAGAGAAAGGTTGAACCTGGGGAGCCAGCTCCCTCCCCGTCCCTCATCCTGCCTCCATCCCTCTGCCCAGGGGCCCTGAGGGCCAGCGGCCCCAGCTCAGCTCTGCCCGCTGCTCTCTGGGTGACCTTGGGAAGGTCTCCGGGAAGACAGTCACCATTCAGGTCTCAGTTGCATCCCCCACTGAGGACAGCGGCACCCTCTGCCTTCTCCGAGGGGTTCTCAAGCTAGTGTCCCTCTACGTGCCACAATCCCAGGGCTTTCTACCTGCACTGTCTCCGAGCAGCCCCTGAATTATCACTCAGGCTCATGACGCAGGTGAGGAGTGGGAGAAAGGGCGGGGCGGGTGGGGGGCCCGGGGGAGGATGGGGCCAGATCCCTCTTGACCCTTGTGTTTACCTAGCAAGGTGCCCATACCCCTGCTCCAGACAGTAGCAAAGTAGAGCCCACACTGTCTGCCTGTTTCACCCCCACTTTATGGAAGGGGCATGAGGTGGCAGAGAGCCACAGAGAGCATCTTCCACGGCTCAGCGAGTGTTGGGGGGTGCCTCCCTGTCCTCCTGTGTCTACCAGCTCCAGGCAGGAGCCGTCGCTCAGCTGGATGGGGATGCTCGGAGGCGGTGTCCACACAGGTGAGCTGTGGCAGCGCCACCCCGGCTCGGGGCTCTGCATGCCAGGCCCACAGGGAGCCAGACCGGGGAGCGGTGACCAGCGCCGCGTGGTCTCTGCCCACAGGGTCTGGGATGTTCCCAGCTCCCTCACAAAGGAGGGGACCTCCCCGACGCAATTTAATAAGGAAAAGCCCTCTTGCCTGGGTGTCTGCATTTAATAGACAGTCATTTATGGACAGGGGAGAAGAGGTCCTGCTAGTGGATTTTTACAGCCCTGGCTCAGGCCGCCCTTTCGTAGATAAATGGCTAAGAGCTATTTTTCCATAAATTAACAAGAGAGGAAAACCCATAAAATGGGTTAGGAGGCTTCAGAATTGGGCCATTTTCAAACAGTGAGCATTGGGGTGAGCTTGGAGCCAGACAGTACCTCGTACTGTGCCGTGAAGGCAGGCAGGCAGCCCACCACCCTTTTCCCCCGGCCACAGGGACGCTGACCCTGGAGGGACTCACAGTCGACTGTGACCACCCAGCCTGGTGTCCCTGGGGCTGAGACCTGCCCCTCACAGGTGTTAAAATAGTATCACGGAGGTCACACCAGGAGCGCAGAATGAGTGTAGCTACCGCACCAGCACCGCAGCATGGGCACTGAGGACGTCCTGAGCCCTCTGGTGGGCAGCCCAGACCTACCGGGGCAGCAGCTGGGAGTGTCCCCTGATGATCGGGGACAGACACACAGACTGGGTCACTGCCAGGGGTCCCTGGCGCCCAGACAGCTTCCCAGGGCCACCACTCAGCCCCTGCTGGGTCCCAGACAGTTGGCTCAACTCCCACAGCAAGCCTCCTAGGTTGGGGGTGCGACTGGGGGGTGCTAGGGCTCAGAGGGGTTAGGACGCCTGCCCAGGGTCTTGTGGGGCATCCGTGGTGGCGTGGCGGCTCCAGCGCCACGGCACTTCCAGGCCAGCCGGGTGGCCCCAGGCAGCTGCACCGTCCGCCGGCTTCCCGGCTCCCCTGCATGCTCCTGCCTTGCAGGAAGGGAGGTTCGCAGTTCATGGACCAGCTTAGACCTCTACAGAGCATTCCAGCTGGTGAAAATACTCACAGCAAAGGAACAAAGGAGGGATGGAGAGAAGTTGCCGGTAGGTCGGGTTCCCCAAGTCTGTGGCCGGTCAGCAAGGGCTGCTGTGAGCCCTGCCTGAGCCCTGCCCCAGCCCCTGGATGTGGCCTGGAGGGAAGGGAGCTGGAGTGGGAGATAAAAGGGAGAGGGGAGGGAGAGAGGGGGCTTCCTCCGCTCTGAGGACCAGCTTTTGCCGCTCTGGCTCCCTGTGCCCCTCCGGGGTTGAGTCTGCAGCCCCCGCAGCACTCAGCACAGCCCGGCGTCACCTCCTTCCGCCAGAGTCTCAGGTCCTCCCGAGAGAGGCCTGGAGACGGCTTAGTTCCCTCGTGAGTGCAGGGCCCAGCTTCAGGGCCGCCCTGCCCCCAGCTCGCCACTGCCTCTCCTCACCTGTCCACTTCCGGTGCTTTGCATCATCATCACGCCTCACCTGGTCAGGACGCTGGTCCCCACCAATCAAAACCCACAGCGGGTGGGCAACTGCAAGGAAGCAGCAGCCCGTCTGAAGCCCCAGGCCCCAGGTCCGGAAGAGCCTGGACGTTCGCGGGTCGAAAAACGCCCTCCCGAGTAAGGACCTGACAGCGGAATTTGAAATGATGTTTCGTCGCAAATGAATTCTAAAATAAACACGCCGGAGCTTGCGTACACTCTCCGTGCCCCGCTTCTCGGCACAGCCTGAGATTCACTGACGATCTTGCTGGTTATAAATTGCAGGCTGCGTTTCTCATATCAAAATGCACAGCTAGTGATATTTAACTCTAAAGAAATATATCCTCCGGCAATGAATACAGTCAGAAATTACTCACTGGATTTAACCAAGGAGAGAACGATGCCATATAGATGTACTGCATAAATTCAGAAATGTGGGACAACGGCTGCCATTTATTAACATTTTATCTCCTCGTGGAGATGTTTGACCTTGCTTCAGCAGTTTTATTGGGAGCAAATGCTCTGGAAGCTCCCATCTCCCCCCCCCCCCAATCTGAAAGCAACCTGAGCTGCTCTGAGTGGCAAATAGCACTTACGCTGTCATTTTCCTGATGTTTTCTTTAACCCAGGAGGGGGGACGGAGGAAAATGTGAGGGAAGAGAGCCCCCCAACAAACTGCCTCCGGAATGCATGGAAATTCAGGTCATTTAAACAGGCTTCAGTTCGTAAAGGGAAATGAAAGCAGTTTAATTGTGAGGGACTGAGACAGGCACTCAGGACCCAGGAGGCTTGCATATTGGAAAGAGGAATGGGGGGCGGGGTGTGCTCTGTACCTGGCTGCTGCTGCTACTGCTAAGTGGCTTCAGTCGTGTCCGACTCTGTGCGACCCCATAGACGGCAGCCCACCAGGTTCTGCCGTCCCTGGGATTCTCCAGGCAAGAACACCGGAGTGGGTTGCCATTTCCTTCTCCAGCGCATGAAAGTGAAAAGTGAAAGTGAAGTCGCTCATTCGTGTCCGACTCTTCGAGACCCCATGGACTGCAGCCCACCAGGCTCCTCCGTCCGTGGGATTTTCCAGGCAAGAGTACTGAAGTGGGTTGCCATTGCAGACATACTCCAAATTAAATCCATCCATTCTTGCCAGGACCAGGTGCTGAGCATTTGCTCTGCACTTGGCCGTGGGTGGGAGGTGGGGGTGTGAAGCTGTCAGAAGAGGATGGAGCTCCTGGCCTCAGGGAGCTGGCAGTCTAGGCAGGGAGAAGGTGGTAAGTGACAAACCCTGTGGTTAAGGGGGTCTGCCTGTCCTCTTCATCCACACCCCCGGCTCTCCGTCCCTCTCTTGCTCACCTGGAGGCCTAGGTGCTGTGTATCCCAGGTGTGGACAAGCAGGTGGAGGGCAGGGGACCTGGCTGGACCGAAGCCCCCCTATTCTTCTAGCTTGCTGAGCTGAAGATGGTTAATGCACTCAGCTATAGCCGTCCTTCATCCCACATCCAAAACCCTGAATAGGATGGCTAATGGCTCAGAGGGCAGTTACCATGTGTGGACAGACCCAGACTGATGGGCTGAAGGTGCTGTGTGATCCAGGCTCCAGCCCCTCTGCCCAGATGAGTGGCCCTGAGCAGCAAAACCAGTCTTCGTCTGTTTCTATGCAGAGTCACATCATAGATTTTGCAAATATAATGTGTGTTTCTCGGCCTCCAGCATTATTTTTCTAGATTTTTTCCTGGGATAAAGGAAAATGATGACATGAAAACTTTAGGTTGGTATTGTTTTTTCAACATGTTTTCATTTTATATAGTGATTTCTCTCAGAGGAAGATGAGGACTCAAACATTCTTGCTGCCCAGCCCACCGCATCTCCGGGTTTCCAGATGTTTCCCAACTCTGTTAGTTAATATATAGTTTTACATTGTCAAGGTTTATAAAGGCACATTTTGTTCTGATACCATAGCTCACACAATATTTTTCATTTTGTCCTGATTTTTAAAGGATTCAATGCTCATTGCTGGGCCCTAGAATCCTGTGCCTTCACAGCCTAGTAATATATTTTGATTCTCTAAAGAAGTATTTTTTTGGTCTGTTTCATTTTTGAGAAAAACTCAAAAAGCCTATCTCCTAAGCTTCTTGGGGCTGGAGAAGGTCTCAAAGTTGACTGGATACTTAAAGGTGATTTAGCTGGGTATAAAATTTTTAGTCAATGCATTTTCCCCCAGGAATATAAGTGACTTTTGTTCTTCTGAGTTGATATTTAAAGTTGAATTTATTGTCTCTGGTTTTTATCCCTTAATTTGCCCAGATTATGTATTTATGCATTGTTTCAAGAAGTGTCCATTGGTGATCTTTCATACTTTAGAATGTATGATTCTTACATTTATAATTAAATGACAAAAGTTCAATATAAAGCTCTGTACTTAAATGACAAAACTCTTAGGTCAAAATGTTTTCCCTTTAAAATGCTGCAGATGCTGTTCTCTGATTTGAGCCCGTGGGGAGAATAGGTAACCCCGAGAAGCACAGAGACCCCTAATTTGCCTCCATGAATTCTGAGTCTGAAATGCTTCCCCCACCACACCTGAGTCTACTGTCGAAGAGAAGTTTGATGTCTGCCTGGATGACTGGGTTTGTTGTTTTCAGCTTATACATCCAAAGGATTATTTTATTATCTCTAAGGTCCAGTAACCCAACCAAGATACATCTTGAGCTGTTTCTGTGTCAGATTTTCTGATAAGATCTTCTGTTTATTCATTCCAGGGAAGTTTCGTTTTTTTTTTTTTTCCCCCTCCCTTTTATTCTCTTTAAATAACCCCCTTCCCATCAGTGGGTCTCTGTTACAGGGGCAACAATTACTCACTTGTCCTCCACTTGTATTATCGACTGCTTAATTGTCCTCTCTGTATTTTTCTTCCATGTTGCTGTGATTATCTCACACTTTCCCTAATGTCAGTAATTCCAGCGAAGCCAAGTTCATTCTGGTCCTGTCACTTCTAATTTACTGTCGGCTCTCTGTTGGTGGTGATTGTGCCTCTGTGTTTTTTTTCTCGGCTGTGCCTTCTTCCTTGCATCCTTCACATTTGCTCCACCATTTGGTCTTTTAGCTCTTGGTTATGTTTTTTTAATTACCATTAAATATCTCTCTTAATAAGGTCTTCACAGAGCAGGAGAACTCTGGAGAATTGTCTGGCTCGTGGGGTCAGCTGAGCTTCAGATCAGAGTTTGTTCCATGAATTTGCTCATTTCCCATGCCTTCTCCCTCTTCCTCTTGCTCAGGTAAGGACTGGGTTCTTCCCTGCCCCCCTTAAGAGACAAAGTCCATCTTTCCTTCGATTCCCTCTCCAGCCTGTGGCTCTTGGGTGGGGATGGGCATGCGGCTCATAGACCAGTTCATCTAAAGCCAATTCATCTTTTTGGAAGAACCGATCCATCCTGGTTTTCTGGGCTGGCCCGGGGCTCTCCATGGCACTGTCACCCCAGGGGCTCTGCACAGCCTTGCATGCCTGGGGGCGTCCCCAGGTCCAGCTCACTCTCTGCAGCCAGAGCACAGAGGCCCACATTCCCTTCATCCCTGACTCATCTCCCCCCACACGCCACCATCACCTGATAAATCCAACATTAAAGTAAAGCTACTTCCACAGTCCCACCACGTGCAACACAGAAACCCCGTCTGTCTCATCTCTCTGTCCTCCTCGGGGTGCAGCTCCCCCGACAGGTCTTTCCCATGCCCCTACCCCCTGCACTGTGATGAGGTCCTCTGGGTCCTCTCCTATTCAGGTGCAGACTCAGCTAGGAAGGTGTACTGCTCTGACCCAGTGCCTGGAGGGAGCAGACACCTAACAAACAGTGGAGCATCCCCAGGGTCTTCTCTCAAGTGCTGCTTCCAGCGCTGGGTGAGATGGGGGCCCCTGGAAAGGAGATGCAGACTTGAGAGTACAAGGGCCGAGAGTGGGGGCCAAGGCTGGTGAGAACTGACCAGGAACGCCTTGGCGCTGGGATGAAGACATGGGGCGGGGGGCTGCAGAGCAAAGGCCCCTGGGACACCCTGGGTGCAGCCAGCACTGGGAAGAGGCCTGGCTCTGGGCTCCATGGAGCCCAGCACCGCTCAGTACTGGCTGCCCACAGCTTCAGCTCTGGCCCAAGTGGGATCCTGCACGTGCTGAAGCAGGAGTCCAGGCCATCACCGACCACACTCCGGAGGCTGCGGACAAGTTCTTCCCAAGGGACAGTGTGCAGAGCTGGTCCTCAGCTGCCTCGTCTCTGCTTGCCCAGGCACCTCCCTGACTGGCCTCCGGACAAGGCTGGGAACAGGCTGCCTGGTATTCTTCGAGGTCTCCCTCGGGCCCCCTTACTGATTCAGGATGCCAGTGAAGAATCTGAAAGCCCTGGAGGCTCCACCTGTGTTAAAAACCTCTCCCTGTGGGCCATTTAGAGCTAGAATCCCCACTCTGCCATTGGGAGGCCCTCTGTAGATGATAAAGGGGTGATCTCACAGGCCCAGGGCCCACAGCCCCGCCCCTTTCAGCCAGCCAGGAGGTTGCTCTGCACATTCCCCTGCTCCACCCCAGGGTCCCCGGGAGGGGCCTGGGAGCTCCTTCTTGGAGGGAGCCAGCAGTCCTGTGAGACTGGGTCAGGCCCACCTTGTCTGCCCCCACGCCCGCCAAGGTTAAGTTTGTCTTAGATAAGACGGTGTGATAAACTGATTTCTTTATCATCCCCAAAGGCAGCTAATAAATTCTGCAGAAGGAGCTGCAGCCTTGAAATTGGAGAGGAGCAGAGAGGGGAAGAGAGACAGGAAGGCGCAGGAGATCTCCGCGGAATATGGAAACACTGCCACATGCAAATCAGCGCCTCCCGATTTAAATAAAACATTAGCATATTGTGCCAGCATCCCAGAACTCACAGATCAGCCGGGAGAAATCCGGGCCGCTCTCCTCCCAAACCCCCAGAGGGACCGTCCCAGGTCAGCCAGTGGCCAGAATGCAGGGTGTTCAGGGCGGGGGCGCTCCCTCGGGGCCAGGGCTGGAGAACTAGGCTCATTAATGTGTCTTCCAGACTTTTCCCTCCAGTGGCAGCTGCAGGGAAACACAGGTGGACTTGATGGACAGGCAGCTTGGAGCAGATAGGAGGGAGCTGAGCTGGCCCTCAGCGTGCATGGAGAGGAGGGCCGGCTCAGGGCCCCCACCCCGCCTCCCGTTTCCTCGATGGGGCAGGAAGCTGTCGAAAGGGTGACTCGAGAGCATGCCAGCCCCCCTCCCCAACAGTGTCCTGCAGCCCCCGATGATTACCCAGAGAAGAAAGAGAGACAAGCACACAGAGGGGCCAGAGCTCTGTGTGGGAGTGGCTGGGGGCCTGGACACTGATGGCTTTGTTCTTGGGGCTTGGCAGTTCCAAAGTCTCTGGAAAGTCAGTGTATGTGTGGGGTGGGGGGTGGTTACAGAAGAGTATTGTCTGCAGGACAATGACCTCCACCCCCCCCACCCTCCCCCCACCATCACCTACACGCGCCCTGCCCAGGTCTCCCACCCAGAGACCCCTCCACTCGGCTCCTGCTCCTGCAGTTTCTGCCTCTGCAGGGGCAGTTCCACCCCCAGCTGCCTGTGCAGGGCCGGGGCAGGGTGGGGATGAATCTCAGGAGCCTTGGACACACAGAGTCCCTGAGTCCACACCCTGGCCCCACTGCTCCAAGCTTAGAGATCTTGAGTGTGTCCCTTGCCTCCCCTGGGGCCCAGGCTCTGAAATGCAGTGGTGAGCCCGAAACTTCCTGCCCACTCCGTGAAGCATGGCGCATGGTCTCCGTGAGCCCTTCGCCAAGCCTGCACCCGCCTTGGGATGGATGCCCTCTGCAGCTCGTCCGCCTGATGTCCTCACCATCACTGACACAGGGTCTTGGACGCAGCAGGTGCCGGGTGTCTTTAATGAGGTTATTAGACAAACATGACGCAGCAATTTGTAGGCTCAGTGTGAGGAGGACCCTGCAGAGCTCTCAGCTTCATCAGCAGCATTGGGCTCCGAGTCAGCTGGGGCCTCAGGGGCTGCTGGCGGGCAGTGAATGAGCTGGTGAGCACACGGATGAGTGAGTGGGGGAATGAATGACAAGGCCCACTTTCTTTGCAGAGAAGGCAAAAGAAAATCAGGTCCTTCAGCAGCCAGGGTGGAGCTCTGAGCTCTCAGACACGGGCACGTGGAGTCTGTCCCTCTGTTGTGTCTGGAGGAAGGCAAAGGGCATAAGACAGGCAGGACTCTCTCGAAGCGGGTGCAGGGGGGTGCGCCGAGTGGGACAGAGAACAGACGGCTTGGCTCAAGGGGCCCCTCCCGCCATCCCTGCCAGGAACTGCCACCATCCACAGCCGGATGCCTGATAACAGCCCGTGAATCAAACCAAGCAACTCGACGTGAGGCTAATGACAGAATCTGGAAGCAAACCCACCTTCCTGGTGCCCGTCGAAGCGGAAGCTGTGAAGGGAGCATATGGAGGCGTGAAATATTTGTGGGTTCCAACCACCATCTGGACACAATTGATGGCCCATCTGAAGGCAGGTTATTATTGTGTTTTTTTTAGCATCATTAAGGATGTGTTGTTTATCTCCAAGTGCCATTTCCAGGCTTGACGCAAGACCCTGGGAGACTCTGGGGCTTTTCTCTCCAAGGACCTAGCTTTCAGTCGCAGCCCCTGAGCTCCTCGGCTCCATTCTCAGGGTCTCTGGCCGACTCCGCCCTCCATCCAGGAGGGTGGTTAATTAGGCTCTGCCTTCCTGCGCGGGCTCTGCAGCCTTGGTTATGGACCCAGGCTCATCTTTCATTGTTGGTCCTCGCTCATCATTTTTAACTCTGAAAACTTCCCAAAGATTCCAATGTTCATGCTACACTTCACAGCGCTTCTGCCCAATTAATCCCTGTCTTTCTTACTTTAACTTTTATTGGGTGGGGAAAAGTGTCTCTTCGTTTACAGATATTTGGCTTTCTGGCTCAGACCTCTGTCGGCAACAACACGAATTGTGTCCTTATTTCAGTTGGCCGTTTTCACTGGGGGCTTCCAAAAACAGAAGAGCGTGTGTCAGAAAGGGGGAGAAGGCATTCATGAAATTCTCCAAGCCATCTGTTCACAGGCAAAAACACTGGGCTCACATGAGGAAAGACAGGAAATGTGTGATGGTTAAGAAAATTATTTAAGGGGAAAAAATATATAAATTGTTGTCCCCGGTTGGAGATGAAAACATCGTTTTAGACAGTGCGGATTACACATAAACAATCTCTCAGATGCACCATTTTAGTCAGAGACGTGCTGTCTGGGGCTTCCCGGGCGGCCTCAGAGGTAAAGAACCCACCTGCCAACACAGGAAACGTGAGTTCCCACCCCAGGTGAGGACAATGCGCTGGAGGAGGAGGTGGCAGCCCCCTCCAGTACTCTTGCCTGAAGAATCCCATGGACAGAGGCGCCCCGTGGGCTACAGCCCATAGGGTCGCAGAGTCAGACATGACCGAAGCGACTCAGCACACACATGCTGTTGAGCGGTTTTGCTGGGTGGTTTCTCTAATGCATCAGGTGTTGCATTACGAGCAGGTTATGTGGACTGAAAGAGAGGGAAAGGTCGTCTTCGGGGTCAGCTCCAGACCGGCACCAGCTCTGAGGAATGAAGCGACCGAAAGAAGTAACCCAGGCTGAACCCGGGGATGGGCATCCCAGGGATACTTTATCACCTCTTTGTTGCATAAGGGGGTGTGTGGTGTGTGTGTGGTGTGTGTGGTGTGTGGTGTGTGTGTGTGTGTGTGGATGGGCATCCCAGGGATACTTTATCACCTCTTTGTTGCATAAGGGGTGTGTGTGTGTGTGTGTGTGTGTGTGTGTGTGTGTGTGATGGGCATCCCAGGGATACTTTATCACCTCTTTGTTGCATAAGGGGTGTGTGTGTGTGTGTGTGTGTGTGTGTGTGTGTGTGTGTGTATGGGCATCCCAGGGATACTTTATCACCTCTTTGTTGCATAAGGGGTGTGTGTGTGTGTGTGTGTGTGTGTGTGTGTGTGTGTGGATGGGCATCCCAGGGATACTTTATCACCTCTTTGTTGCATAAGGGGTGTGTGTGTGTGTGTGTGTGTGTGTGTGTGTGTGTGTGGATGGGCATCCCAGGGATACTTTATCACCTCTTTGTTGCATAAGGGGTGTGTGTGTGTGTGTGTGTGTGTGGGGGGGGGGGATGGGCATCCCAGGGATACTTTATCACCTCTTTGTTGCATAAGGGGTGTGTGTGTGTGTGTGTGTGTGTGTGTGTGTGTGTGTATGTGTGTGTGTGTGTGTGCGTGCTGTGCTAAGTTACTTCAGCTGTGTCCCACTCTTTGCAACCCTATGGACTGTATAGTATGCCAGGCTCCTCAGTCCATGGGATTTCCCTCCTCCAGAGGATCTTCCTGACCCAGAGATCGAACCGCGTCTCTTATGTCTCCTGGTTTGACAGGCGAGTTCTTTACCACTTCACCACCTGGGAAACCCCATAAAAACTTACCGTTTTAGCCATTTTTAAGTGCATAGTTCACCGGCATTGAGTACATTCACACCGTGCAACCATCCCCACCATCATCTTCAGAACTTTCTCAGTTCCCCAAAGCGAGCCTCCGTCCCCATCAAGCACCCGACCCCATCCCCTCCAGCGACCCATGGCCCAGCATCTCCTTCGTGCTTCCGTGGATCTGAGTCCTCCAGGGGCCTCGCAGGAGGGCAGTCATGCAGTGTTTGTGTTTCGCTTCGTCTGTGTCACTGAGCATGTCTTCAAGGCCCACCCACCATGTAGCAGGTGTCAGGATGTCCTTCCTTTTGAGGCTGAAGAATATTTGCTCGCAGGGCCACACTTTGTCTGTCCGACCATCCATCAGTGGACACTGGGTGGTTTGTCATCTTCGGCGACTATGAATACTGAACATCCGTGCACAAAGATCTGTCGCCTTTCTGCTCTCAGTGCTTCGGGGTGTCTCCGCAGAAATGAGTCTGCAGACCAGATACGGTCATGCTATGCTTACACTTTTGGGGGAAACGCCGCACGCTTTTCCAGAGTGGCTGCAGCATCCTGTAATCCTGCCAGCAGAGCGCCAGGGTTCCAGTCTCCCGGGTGTGTAATCTTACGACTCAGCTGAGCGAAACCCGGAAGCAGAGCAGAACCTGCGAAGGACGCAGCACCAGAGGCACCGGGCCCAGGCCATTCTGCAAAGCCAGCGGAGCGCCCGGAGCTGGGTCACAGGGAGGAGAGCTGAGAGCCGGCCCGCTGGTGGCCCAGCCGAGCCCCTGCTTCACAAAGGGGACACCCCCGCCCACTCACTCCACGGGCCACCCGGTGTGTCCTCGCCTCCTCCCCCACGCCACGCCCACCCCACGCCACGCCACGCCCCTACCCCGCCACCACTTCCTTACTCCACCCTAAGCCCTTGCTGAGTCCACCGTCCTTCCCTGGAGTCTGGCTGGAGAAGTTGTGGGAGGTGGGGGCGGGGCAGGGGGCGGGGTGGGGGGCTTCCCCAGCAGCACGCGCAGGCTCACCCAGCGCAGCCAGCAGCGTGGACACAGAGCCCCATTGGCCCTCCGGCTGCCCGTGGCCCTCTGCGGAGCCGCCAGCGTGATGCTCGGCGCAGGAAGCGTCCGCACGTGCATCCGCAGGGTCCGCTTATGTGAGCGGACGCGATGCCCGCCAGGCCGCTCAGAACATGTTCTCTTTTCCGGTACCTCTATCCCTGGTGCTGGCGGCCGGCGGGGCCCGGCGTTCCGCAGCTTGTAGTTCATTGACTAATTGGCAGGAACAGACGGGCTGGGAGTGGGGCTGCTGGAACCAGTCTGGTGCAGCCTCGGGTACCACCACCTTCTGCCGCCTTTGCCAAGCTCTGGAGCCCTGTGTTCTGGCAGCATCTGCGCTGTCTGTGCTCCTGGTCCACGTGGCTGAGCCGGAGCTTCTCCAGTGAAGCATCCTGGGGGCCCTGGAAGGGGCGGGAGACAGGTGGTCCCCGGCATTGGGGACGGGCTGCTTGGGAGACCCAGAGGTGGTCCTGGGAGGGCCTCGGCAGGCCTGTGTCCCCGCCCCCACGTCAGACATCACAGGAGGCCATGAACTGGCCATGCTCCCTCTTACAGACCCGGGCTTTGGGAGGGGTAGGCATCCAGCACAGCAGACTGGCCCCCTGGGCCAGAAGCCTGGGCCCAACTCTCATCACTAATGCTCCAAAGTGGGCTTCGGTGACCAGTCAGGCAGGCAGGACCAGGAGGACTCAGGACAGCCAGGCAAAAGCTCTCCGTCTCCTGAGAGTGGACGTGGCTGGTGGGGGCCAGCCATTCACCCGCGACCTTACCCCGCTGGCAGGCACAGGGGGGACACGGGTGCTCCTGGCTCGAAGCCACTCAGAAGGGCTTTGGGAGGCGCTGTGGCCTCTCCACTCCACGCCAGACCTTGTCAGTGACAGGTGGGGCCGGGAACGGCGACCTCGGTGTGGGAGAAGCTGAGAGCGGCTGGGTGGACTGAGGGGGTGGGCGGCTGTGGCGGGGGCAGCAACGCGACCCCAGCTCCTCTTGTGGAGGCACACATCATGGAGTGACAAGGCGCCATGGATGGCCAGTAGGGGGACGCCCCCACCCAGCCCAGCCTCCGTGTGGGGACCCGACATGCAAGCTGGCCTGGCACAAGTCCGGGGGGTGGGGGCGTCCGGGAGAAACCTCTGTGCCTCCCCTCAGCACTCTCCCAGGGCCCAGACGTTTGGTCAGACATTGCTGGATGTTTCTGGGAGGATGTTTTTTCAGAGAAGAATAACATTTCGTTTGGATTTTCATGAAGCAGAAGCCTCTTCCATCACCCCCATCACCACTTGCCTCCCATGTGGGTGGGCATCCAGCCCAGTGAAAGACCACCGTCCCCGGGAGGAAAGGCGTCCCTGGCCTGGCCGAGCACTCCGCCGGCAGCATCCACGGCAGGTTCAGGACCGCCGTCCAACAGACCCTGTGTTCCCCCACTGGGGGCAGGGGCAGGCGGGCGGGGGTGTCCGCTGAGGCGGGGGGGACTGGAGCCACGCCCAGCCCAGCCCAGCCTGAGCCCTGGCCCTCCTTGGCCTGCAGGGCTGGCTATGCCCGACAAGCTCCTTAACCTCTTGTGTTTTCATTTCTTCCTCTGTCAAGTGCTCCTACTTCATAGCGAGATTGTCCTGGGGCTTGAGAGCGGTAAGGAGACGTGCTCAGGAAATGTGAACTGCCCCTCGGAATGTCAGACAATATTATTTTTGAATCAGCTTCAAGAGACCACTTCAAGAGGCAGTATTGGAAAATTGATTTTTTTTTTCTCCCTTTGGTTTAACCAGACGCCTCCCCTCCTTGATGTCGCTGAGTGGTTGTCTTCCGCTTGTGGGGCCGCTGCTGGGGGTCCAAGCCTGGAGCCCTACCCGGCAGAAGAGTGATAACAGGCGGATGGCTGAGGGCGGGAGGCGCTGGATGCCGTGGCCCCTCTGTGTCCAGACCCCAGGACCCCCTACTCTGCGTTCCGCCATGTCCATCGCTTACTGGTCTGGTCCGCAGGCTCCTGGACAGGGCCACCTGTCCAGGGCCCCTCGGCCCTCTCCAAGAAGTTCTGTGTCATCCTAGAACATTCCAGGCTGGAAGGGGCCGGAAGGTCACCTAACCCCCGTCCAGAGCAGGTGTCTGGCTCACAGTCCCCGGCTCTGTGCCCACCTCCACCGTCCAGCAGCCCAGGCCTCGCTCTGGCCTTGGGGCTGGGGCTGGGCTGGAGTCAGCCAGCGTCCACAGAAGGGGGTGGAGCTGGGCCGCCACCCCAGCTGTCCTCTGAGCCTTCTCTGCACCCCTGGATGGGCCTCAGTGCCCCGTGCAGACTGCACCCCACCCTCGGCATTGCTGGGTGCCCCCTGCCCGGGCGGGTCCCGTGTGAAAGCCCTTCTCCCATGAACATTTGCTTTGCAGTGGCCCTGGGGCCTCCTATCAGGGATGCAAGGCTGTGCCCCCAGGCCACCCCCCAGGCTCTGAGTAACCCTGGATTCGGGCATGTGCGCTCCAGGCATACCACCTTATGGGGTCTCTTGTGTTGGGTCTTTTGATTTATAAAATGGGGGGGAGGCGTCGATATTATTGGCCTTTCGAGGTTATTCTGAGGGCACTGCCCACCTCAGAGTAAGAACCCTGGTGACGGTCACTCCACAATCCGGCGTGGGGACAGCTGGTGAGACCAGCCCCATCGTTACGGCGGGAAGAAGCCTCTGGGGCGGAGTCCAACTCAGACAGGCTGATGAGGTGTGGCCTGTCACACAAGCAGAGACATACCCACGGACGCAGAGGAAAGCCCCCCAGCCCGGCTCTCTGGGTGCTGACAGGCCCTCAGCCCCGGCCCCAGCCACCTCCAGACCCAGGCCTCCCGCCCACAGGAAGGGGCCCCCGTCCTCCCCCAGAACTGGCCCTAGCTGCCCGGAGCGTGGCCTTCCAGTCCTGCCTGGACCTCCAGCCGTAGCCTCCTGGCCCGTCCTGGCCCCTGGTGTGTCCACCCTTCCTGCTGGAGCCCTGGGTCTGCGCCCGCCCAGCCCCTCAGGGCTCCAGCTGGAGCTCAGGGTTAGCTGGGCCCCCAGGGTACAGGTGGGTGCCCCGCCCCGCCACGGTCACCCCACCCGGGCGGGTTCTCTGGCCCCCGCAGCTGCTCTGCTGCCCTCTGTGCCCTGTGCCGGTGGCCCCCAGGGAGGGGAGTGCCAGGGCGCCAGGAGGCCCACGTGTGCCCTCCCACCCCTGACATCAGGGGCTTCTCTCCCCCTGGCCCCGCTGGACTGGCTCTTTGGGGCCCTCTGGGGTCACTGCGGGGTGTTCCCACTTGGCTACTGTCACCCCGTCATCTGGGTGCATCGGCCCCTCTCCTGCCCCCAGGCCTGGCCAGCCAGCAGTCTGCTCATGGCTGCAGCTGAGATGGGGCCTCGCCTGCCTCCTCCCCCGGGACTGTGGGGGCTGCTGCAGGACCACAGCTCCCCTGGGGCAAAGCCAGCCCTCCCACCCATCAGGGGTGCAGATGTGTGGTCCACAGGAGTCCACAGAGGGGAGCCCATTGCCAGGCCCCGACTCCAGCACCCGAGGCCCGGAGGGGAGTCCTGCCCTGGCCCCAGGACTGCAGGCCACCTGCCCCTGGGGACCCCCGCAGGCTTCCTCCCTGGGGCACCTTCTGGAGCCAGCCTTGAGGGCTGGCAGGGCGAGACTGAGGCCCCGCGTGCCCTCCCCCCACCTGCGGGTGAAGACACATGCCCTTTGTGTGAGGGTCGTGGTGGACGGTATGGGAGGCGGCCTTGCCCCCTCGGGGCGCCCCTGGCCTGCGCCCACGGCCCAGGGTCCACGGCCCAGGGAGGCGCAGTTGGCAGAGGGTGCCCAGAGGCGCAGGAAGCGGCGGGCTGAGCCCTGGCCCTGGCGTCTTGTTCACCGTGTTGATTGGACACGGAAGTGCCAAAATGAGCTGACTCCTGGGCCCAGCTCTCTCCTCTCCAAGTGACAAGGCCAGTATCGATTTGTTCTTAATGTGCTTGTAATGGGGCTTGAAATGAACTCAGGCTCGTTGTTTATTTTCCTTTTGGTTCCCAGCACCGTCCATGGCGCCGGCAGCTGGAGACCAGGATGGGGGGCAGGGAAGCCTCCCAGAGGCCCCGTCCGCCTCCACTACCCAGGGTCCCCGCCCAGACCCCAGGCCTGCTCGGCCCCTTCAGCCCTGCTGCTGTGCAGGAAGACGGAGCGTCAGCGTTTTGGGGGACAGTTTCCATCAGGGCCGATGATGGCTGGTGGGGCTGGGGGCCCGACTGTGAGCGCTCGTGATGCCTCTGAGCTGGGCGCTTGGCGTTGGTGAGATGGTGAACTGTAGGGTCTGTGTGTTTTGCGACAAGACAACAATCTTTTATAAAGACGCACTGGTGGCGTCCTGGGGCTCCGGCCGTCCTGCCCCATGAGTTCTCTCCAGCCCCTGAGGACATCCAGGGCCCAGCACTGGCCAGTCCAGCAGGGGGAGGACCCTTTTCTTTGTAGAGCAGCCCCCCAAGTCCTCCTGAGGACCCTCTAATGTCTCCACCTCCACCCAGCCCCCCCACTTCCAAGCAGGACAAGGGAGACCACCAGACCACGAGTGACCATGAGTGACCATGGGCCACGAGGGTGGCCACAGGGACCCGACTGCTCTGGTACCCTGTCCCTGCCTGGCTCTAGCACGCATGGGGCAGCTGAGCTGTGCCTGGGTCCATCCCCGCTACTCCAGAACACAGAGCTCCTGCTCCCGAAACCTGGCGGATCTGGGGAGGCTGTCCAGTGGGGGACACCAGCATCTCAGCAGCAGGCGAGGCTGTGAACCAGCTGAGGGCGGTGGGGCGGCAGAGGGTGAATCCGGCCACGGGAGAATTGCTGAGTCCCAAGCAGGCCCCACGGCTCCCACGCGCCCGGAGCCCCAGGAGCCTGCCGCCACCCAGAACTTGTTCTAAAGCCCTAGGCTGAGTCATCAGCAGCTCCTCCCCGCTCCTCCCACGGGGGTTCAGACAGGGCGAAGCGGCACACTCCCTCCTAAACAAACACCATCCCTCACAATGGTTTTCACAGCTGGACCACTTTGGGCCCCACCGGTGAGAAACAGACTGTGCGTCCTGGAAAGAAAGGGAAGCGGTGATATGCTGGACCCCAAGCGACCGGCTGTACATAAATGCAGAGAGCGATTTTCATAAATTCTTTATGCTATTTACTTAGAGCCTGTGTTTATTAAGCTGGTTGGCTTCCAAAAACTCCTTGTAGATTTCTTCCTGCAAAAGTAAGTTTTATTTCTCCAGCCCACCATGAATTAAAAATGGGTCTTTGATATACTCAGCAGATTCTGCCCCATCCTTTCAGCACTTACATAAGTGGTAGAAATAGACAGCATTCATCAGCAGTGCAGACACACAGTTCTTTGCAGTCGTTGAAGCTGAACAGACTCTTAGATGGACTTCTCCGAGTTCCGGCTTTTTTCCTTCTTTGCTGAGATACTGTGGATGGTCTTTGAGATTCTTGCCACCTGGGGTGAGGCCTTGAGGAAACCCCTCTTCTATGAAATCGGCTCCCAAGCCTGTTCATACTTGAATTCCCGCTGAATCACTGCACAACTTTGAAGATCAGCTGATGGCAACAGCCCTTCACCGACTGTGAACGATGACAGTGGGTTGCCCAGGTCAGAGGGCAGAGCCTCTGTCGCTCCCACTGGGACTGGCAGGTGCATAGGACCACACCCCACCCTGCTCGGGGCCACGTAACTTCCCGGGGACAGGACCTGGATCTGAAGCTGGCGGGGGGGGGGGGCAGGCAGAACCAGGCCAAGCCCCACGGAGACCCTGGGCAAGTCGCCGAGCCCCTCTGCAGCGTCTCGGCGCACTGCCCACAGGGACCTCCAGCAAGGGGTCTAGGGAGGCCGCCAGGTGGGGAAGCTCTGTGGGCAGTGTTGGCTGGGGAAGGCACGGGGCTCCAGGGCCAGACAGCGGGTGCAGGGGTCAGGGTGGGAGGTGTGCAGAGAGACAGGCAGTGATGGAGGAGAGTCTCATCTCCAGGGTGACCTTACTCAAGGTCAGCTACGTAATCTGCCAGGCCAGTGAAAAATGCAAAATTTGGTGTCTCTCCTTCAAAAGGCAGGAAACAGGTGCCAATAACAATCTTAAAATATAAAGCTTTTTTTTCTTTAAAATATTTTATTTCCTCTAAGTAACTTCTTGTGGCTCAGATAGTAAAGAATCTGCCTGCAATGCAGGAGATCCAGGTTCAATTCCTGGCTCTGGAAGATCACCCTGGAGAAGAAAATGGCAACCCACTCTAGTATTCTTGCCTGGAGAATCCCATGGACAGAGGAGCCTGGCAAGCTACAGTCCATGGGGTCACAAAGAGTCATACACAACTGAGTGACTTTCACTTTTCAAGGTGTAGTAGGGATAAAAATGATGTACAATTAACAAGAAAAACTTACAAATTGTAAAATAGAATTTTGGATTCATAAGTTTATGTAGGGTAATAAATAATGACACTTTATTAATATAATGTCTTGATTAATCATAAAATTACTTTTCTGACTGCAAATGTATTTATTAGGTTACCAAAACCAATTCTTACAGCAACTTCATTTTTCACCAGTGTAACTGAAAATGATGTCAACTGTTCTTGGCAAATGGCAGACTACAAATAATTTTTGATAATTTTTACTTTTGTGAAGGATCTCTCTGTTACTGTAACAGTTACTGGAGCTGTTACAATTATTTATACACTATGACAACATTGAGATAAATCTCTGATAAATTAGCTTCAGGAAACCCAACCAGTCCATCCTCAAGGAGATCAGTCCTGGGTGTTCATCGGAAGGACTGACGCTAAAGCTGAAACTCCAATACTTTGGCCACCTCATGCCAAGAGTTGATTCATTGGAAAAGACCCTGATGCTGGGAAAGATTGAAGGTGAGAGGAGAAGGGGATGACAGAGGATGAGATGGTTGGATGGCATCACCGACTCAATGGACATGAGTTTGGGTAAACTCCGGGAGTTGGTGATAGACAGGGAGGCCTGGCGTGCTGTGATTCATGGGGTCGCAAAGAGTCAGACATGACTGAGCAACTGAACTGAACTGAGGGATTTTAGAACATCTATAGTTGGCCATTCTTACAGATAAATTTTTCTAAAAAGATTTTTTATACAAATCACTTTTGTGTATTTCTGAAACCAGTTTCAAGTGTAAGTTTACACAGTGGCAATTTAATGTTTCATCTGATATTGCCTGTCATTTGTAGCTTTACACGAGGAATAAAAGTGGGTTCTTGATTCGTATGTAGTCTAATGCCCTATCTTCAATGAGAAGGAAAATTCTAATTTAAAAGTTGTCTTTCTTACTAGTAATTGGCTCATCTGAACCTCCGTATGAAAACGGTATTCTTTTCCACCAAATCAGTGGAGATTTTGCCGCCAGTCACTTGAAACGGGCTTCCCTGGGGGCTCAGCTGGTAAAGACTCTGCCTGCAATTCGGGAGACCTGGGTTGGATCCCTGGGTTGGGAAGATCCCCTGGCAAAGGGAATGGCCGCCCACTCCAGTGTTCTGGCCTGGAGAATCCCATGGACTGTACAGGCCATGGGGTCACAAAGAGTCTTTCACATTCATATTTCACTTGAAACTCCGGATAAAATAGTTCCCACATCTCATCTACGGAACATGTCCCCACATGAGAAGATGGAAACCCTTTGAGAAGATGTTCTTAACAACAAGCAAAATTATCATCCTCTTCCTTCCTTGAAAAAAACATCCATCTCTTTTCCAAAATACTCAAAACTCATTCCATAAAGAAACTTCACTCTCACTCTGTTCCACATCCACGTATTATTGCCCTCATGCAGAAGAAACAAAAACAGTGGTGGGCACTGGGTCACTGAAGCCAACATCAGGGGGAAAACGTTTAAAAGTCAGATTCTAGGGACCAGGTGGAGATGCTTACAGAGTGCTTGACCTTGAACAAGTGACCTCGCACGAGTGGGCCACCACCTCCTCACCTGGGCACGGGCTGCCTCCTGGAATCACGAGGAGGGACTGTAAGCATGCTCTGGAAACAACTGCAACAGCAGTTGCTTGTGGCTGAGTCTGTGCCAGGTGTCGGGCTCTAGGGAGGTGTTTGTGGCTGGGTGCTGGTGTCTCCTTTACACAGATGAGATCACTGACACTTAAATCAACGAAGCAACTTGCCCAAAATCACATGGCCAATTTGGAACCCACCGACTGGAGGTGGTGTCCGATCCCAGGGCCGGGGGATTTTGATGCAGGGAGTAGAATGCCTGGCATAGAATGGATCCTTGAAAGAGCTAACTCAGTGTATTCACTTGCTGGGGCAACCATACAAAATCCCATGATGCTCAGTCGCTACGCTGCTCCCGACTCTGCAGCCCCATGGACTGGAGCTCACCACGGCGCATGGTGTAGCATCCGTTTATCGTCTCAGGGCTCTGGAGGCAGGACGTCTAAGGTCAAGGGGAGGGCAGGATCGGGTTCTCCTGAGGCCTCTCTCCTCACACTTTCTCTCCGTGTCCTCACGTGGCCTTTTCTCTGGTGTCTCTCCCCTTCCTCCCGAGGTCATGACCGATCTTGGAGCAATGACCCATCCCACTGGCCTCACTTTAACCTGATCGCCTTTTTAAAGGCCTTTTCACCAAACACAGTTATATTCTGAGGTACAGAGCCTTGGGATTTCGACACAGGGAGTTAGGGGAGCACACTTCATAGCTTTCAGTATCTGTCCTAGGTTGGACGGAGATCCCACAAGAGGTATGTCTGTGTAGTGCTGATCTCTGGAAACTGTGGACATGACCTGGTTTGGAAAATGGATTTTTGCAATGTGATTGGGTTAATAATCTCAAAGTGAGATGGTCATAGTCGGGGACCTTAAATGGGTGTGTAGATGGAACATATAGAAGACACGCACACACACACACAGGAGGCTGGGGAGGTGGGGTGATGGCCCAGCAGAGCCCAGGAGCACCAGGGGCCCCCAGAACAGACGAGGAAGGCTTCCCCCGGAGCCCCCAGTGGGCACGCAGCCCTGCTGACAGCTCGGTTTTGGCCTCCAGGAGCCTGCGACAGTGCGTATCTGTTCTTCCGAGCGCCTGGTTTATGAGCTCTCACTACAGTGGCCCCCCCAGGATGACACAGCACCTTCTCTGACCCACAGTGTCAGGCTCTGGGGGGAAGCGAGGCCCTGGGGAGGGGCTGATATTGAAGAGAGGCCCTTTTGAAGGAAGGCAAGGTGTCTGCCCAGGGCCCAGTGTCGTCTTGCTCTGGCCTCTCCTTAGATAGCCCGGCTCAGGGTGCCCCCAACCCATGACGCTCCACAGGGAGAGTGAAGCACCAGCTCCTCTCCTGCATGCTCAGCGAGCTCTTTAGCTCCCTTTTTGGAATCTTGTCTATTTCTTCCTCATCTCTTTTCTTCCTAGAGATGAAACGGCTGGGTTTCCTATTCAGGATTTCGTATTTAGCTGCCATTATGAAATTCTGCAGAAACCTTTCTGCCCTGCCTCTGCAGGGTGATCATGGTCAGGCTTAGCAGAACGGAGCGCTGCCTTTGAAAAGAGATCTGATTTGGTGCCGTCACTGCCTCTGCCAGGATTTCAGAAACAGGTTTCTCCTTGGGTAGAAGTGCAAGCTGACGGGGGTTGTAGGTATCCATCAGGACGAGTGACCTGTCCCAGCAGGGGTTGGAGGGGTCCTCAAATGGACTCTGCCTCCGGCTCCTCCAAGGTCAGAGGTGCTCAGGAAGGGGTGCCCAAGGCCTGGAGCGTTTGTGCATTTGAATCTCTGAGAACCAAAACAGTACATGCTGTAAAACAGTCTCTATTTTGGAACCTAAGCTGCAAAACCATTTGCAGAGCAGATAATGGCCACTAGCATCCATGCTCAAAAGGTCAGTTTTCCTATTTGGACTTTGAGTTAAATGGAGAAGACTTAACTCCAAATGAAGTACTGCTCGGGGAGTATGCGGTGAAGAACCCGCCACCGTCCGTCTACACTCACAGTAGCGGTGCCGGGAGGACCCTGACCCCCAGCCCGTCTTCTCTCCTCTCAGCCCCAGGGAGCAAAAGTCTCTGTTACTCACACTCACCTCAGGCAAGGCCATTGTCTACTGAGTCAAAAGCCAACCTTGGAAATAGCCATCTACACAGCCATCCGGGTCTCCTGGAGCTGCCCACCCTCCACACCCCTGTTTGGAAGACACTTCAGCCACATGGGCAGCCCCCTCTGAACCAAACTCACCCTCGATCGTGCAACCTCAGGCCCATCTGCAGCTGCCCAGCCCCGTGCCCGGCTTGTCCCCACCATGTCCTTCTCCTCCCCGCACCCCCCCCCCACGTGCCCCTGGGCATGTCCTGGGACTTGGCAGTGCTGGACAGTGTAGATCCCAACCCTGGCTCATGCAGGCCCCCTCCCCATAGCCTCCCGTCTCCCCAGCTCACGTCCTTGGGGAGAGAGCCAGGAAGCAGACCCTGGCCCAGGGCAGCCTTCCCATGAGACCACAGCCGTGGTCAACAGCTTAAGGAACTTCACCAGAGTCCTGAGCCTGCAGACCCAGCCAAGCGCACTTGGATTCCCAGCTCACGGAACGTGTGCCGTGATGCAGGCATTTTGCTTTAAGCTTTAGACTGCGAGGTTGTTTGTTATCCTGCAGTAGATAGCAGATACACCCTCCCCAACTGTTTACCACGACGCTATCCAATGCAACCCACCAGAGGTTCTGCAGTGGAATTAAAGATATTTCCGCAGTAAAATGTGAAATAGAGACGCAGAAACTCCATCAGAAAGTGCCGAAAACACAGAGGGACGGGGGAGGACTTGAGCTCTAAAGATCAAACCTCCTTGCAAGTAAGAGTTCAAAAGCCCAAAGAGATCAGAGTCCCTTTGCCCACGTTACTAAACATCCGGGGAGTCACCATGTCCGAAGTCCTTTCCTGCTTCTTAATGCGGGGCGGGGCTGGGGCCTGACCATGCCGCTCACTCAGGAGTGCCGTGAGCCCCGGGAAGCATCTCCTTGGCCCAGCGCTTCGATTCCCAGTCGTGGAAGGACAGGCTTGTTAACAGACACCAGGTAAATCCCAGAAGCATCGGAGGAGAATTTGAGGTGTCCTGGTTCACGCCTCCTCCCCTCCCCACCCCCGCACGCAGGGTGCACGCTCGCACCCCTACCTTAGCTGAACCCTCTGCCTTCGGATGACTTTTCGCTCCTCCGAATGCCCCTCCCCAGCCCTCCTGCCGTCACCCCATTTCCCCTTTTAGCTGCCTTCCCGCCCCCAGCCTTCCTGGTGACACCCGGGCCTCCCAGCGATGACAGGTGACGAGTGTGATGGATGAGGTGTCTCCCGGCACGCACACACATCCTGACTCTGGCGGCTCAGAGCCTCCTCGCCTCGGTCACCGGCGGCCGCGTCGCGTCTCCAAGCATCCGAGGCCCGTCTGCTTCCGCGTCCGTCCAGCGGAGGAGCACCGGCGCTGCCCCGCCCAGCCGCCCTGCCTGCAGATGCGAGAGGCGGGCAGCGTGGGCCAGTGCGGGGCACCCCCCGGAGATGCGGCCCCGTTGGGTCGGGTCCCGAGGAACAGGGAGGGACCCTCAGCGCAGTAGCCGCATCCCAGGAGCTGAGGGCTCGGCCAGGAACTGGGGCAGACATGCGGCTCAGAAGCCCCGTGGGAGGCGGTGTTAGAGCCACGGCTGCATACAGGCCGCTGCTGCGCTTCTTGGGGGACGACCGTGTCCTGACGGCAGCAGAGGAGGAAGCGGAGACCTCTCAACAGGCCCCGGGGCTCTGGGGGGGCGGGGGGGGGGGGGCAGGTGGTCTAGGCGGTGTGGATGGAGGGCCAGGGAGAAGGGAGGTCAGCGGTGACCCCAGAGGTCTCTCTTGGCCGTCCAGAGGGTGATGCACGCCCAGGAAGTGGGCAGCAAAGGACGTGACCAGCTGGGGCGGAGGTTAAGGAGTCCAGTCTGGACTTGAGTCCCACGTGCTTACAAGACACGCAGGTAGAGACGTTCCAGACAGTTGGAGGTATTGGAGTGTGGAGCTGCGCCCCCTGGCAGAGCCTCCCACCTGGGGCCCTTCTCCCGGGAGACCGGTTGCTGGTGGCGCTCAGGGAGCCCTCGGCTCTGCCCCTCTGACCCCAAGCACGGCCCCGTCCACGCCCTGCCTGCCCTGCCCCAGGCTCCGGAGCCAGCAGCTCCGGCGGGGAGCTCCCTGTCTCGCGGGCTGTGGAGCCCAGTGCAAGGAGAGCAGAGGAGGGATGCAGGCCGGGAGGGCGGAGGGGAAGACAAGCCTGCGGGGCTCGGGGCCGCTTCCCAGGAAACCTGGCCCTGCCGCTGGCCGCACGGGCTCTCAGGGCGGCTGGAGGACCCACCCAGCAGCCAGCGCCTTGCGGGGGACAGAGGAGCCCAGCCGCCGCTTCCACGGCCAGGGTCAGGCTAGGCTGAGTCTGCCTCTGGGAGCCCCTTGTGGAGGCTGTATCCTGTGCGCCCCCTCCCCGAGACCGGATCCCGCCCTCCGGGTGGGGGAGGGCGCCCTCGTTCTGACGCTGTCTCCGCGACCCCCGGGACTGGCGGCACCTTCCCGGAGGCGGCTGTGCCAGGGGTCTGGCCATTCCGGGAGAATCTGGACAGCCAGGCCTTGGGGGTCTAGGTCAGCGACAGCTCAGTGTCCAGGGCCCCGCGGCAGGGCCAGGACGCATCTGAGAGGCACGAACGCGTGCCCTCTGCACGCAGGTGCCTTCAAGGCTCCAGGTGTCCCCCCGCTGGTCTCCCCATCTCATACCTTCGAAGGCCTTTCACATCCAGGAAGCCGGCGCCCCTTCCAGGCAGGTGTGGCCCTGGCAGCTCCCGTCTCTGCCAGGGGCCCTGGGGGCTCTGCCGCCCACCCCGGGGGGCCCACGCGCACACTCTGCTGGCCTGTCTCCTCCTCACTCCTGGCCCTGAGGGGCGGGGCTGCAGGCCGTCTGGGCTCAATCTGTCCCCCTCCCCCAGCCCTGGGAGGTGAAAGGAAACCCAGTGGGTGCCTGGGTCCCTGACGCCTGGCTCAGGGGACACACGGTGAAAATGAAGTCCAGAGGGGCAACTTCCCGGCCCTCTGCCACACCCTGCCAAATGGTCAGGAGACGGAATCAGTGAGGCTCCCAGCGGGAAGGGGTCCACTCACAGGCCCAACAGAGGTGCCCACGGCCCAGAGGACACAGCTGAAGGGGGCCAAGCCTGACTGCAGAACTGTGTCCATCATGGGAAGGGCTGATGCTGAGGCTGAAGCTCCAGCCCTGTGTCCATCATGGGAAGGACCAATGCTGAGGCTGAAGCTCCAGTCCTGTGTCCATCATGGGAAGGGCCGATGCTGAGGCTGAAGCTCCAGCCCTGTGTCCATCACGGGAAGGGCCGATGCTGAGGCTGAAGCTCCAGCCTGTGTCCATCACGGGAAGGGCTGATGCTGAGGCTGAAGCGCCAGTCCTGTGTCCATCACGGGAAGGGCCGATGCTGAGGCTGAAGCGCCAGTCCTGTGTCCATCACGGGAAGGACCGATGCTGAAGCTGAAGCTCCAGCCCTGTGTCCATCACGGGAAGGGCCGATGCTGAGGCTGAAGCGCCAGTCCTGTGTCCATCACGGGAAGGGCCGATGCTGAGGCTGAAGCGCCAGTCCTGTGTCCATCACGGGAAGGGCTGATGCTGAGGCTGAAGCGCCAGTCCTGTGTCCATCACTGGAAGGATCGATGCTGAGGCTGAAGCTCCAGTCCTGTGTCCATCACTGGAAGGACTGATGCTGAGGCTGAAGCTCCAGTCCTGTGTCCATCACTGGAGGGACTGATGCTGAGGTTGAAGCGCCAGTCCTGTGTCCATCATGGGAAGGGCTGATGCTGAAGCTGAAGCTCCAATCCTTTGGCCACCTGATGTGAAGAGCTGACTCACTGGAAAAGACCCTGATGCTGGGAAAGATTGCAGGCGGAAGGAGAAGGGGACGACAGAGGATGAGACGGCTGGATGGCCTCACCGACTCAATGGACATGAGTTTGAGTCACCTCCGGGAGTTGGTGATGGACAGGGAGGCCTGGCGTGCTGCCGTCCCTGGGGTCGCAGAGAGCCGGACACGGCTGAGCGACTGCCCTGCACTGGGCAGCACCCGCCGGGCCACCGGGCGGCACTGGAAGGGCCGGGCACAGTGGCCTCCCGCTCCATCCCTGCTTGCCCTGTGGCCCAGGCTGCCTCTCCTTCCAGACCCTGAGGGCAGGCCCACTTCTTCCCCAGGAAGTCACCATCACCGAGTAAAGATGTTCCCAAAACGTCCTGGCTGCTCCCGAGGCAACCGGTCACAGCTCCGTCCTGTCACCTCCTTCAACCAGCCCCAGGCTGTGGATTTCCTTCCGGGGTCCGACTCCCCTTGGTTTGCTCCCCGTGGAGGCAGGGCTTCCCTCAGTGAGGCAGATTCTTTACCATCTGAGCCATCGGGAGGGAGAGTCAGGGTATATAGATGCTCGTAACCAGGGGCACGAAGTCACAAAATCAGATTATTGTTGATGAGGGAAACCCAGGGCTTCCCTGGTGGCTCAGACGGTAAACAATCCGCCTGCGATGCCGGAGACCCAGGTTTGATCCCTGGGTTGGGGAGATCCCCTAGAGAAGGGGATGGCAACCCACTCCAGTGTTCTTGCCTGGAGAATCCCACAGACAGAGGAGCCTGGTGGGCTACAGTCCATGGGGTTGCACAGAGATGAACATGCCTGCGCAATAACTTAAGCACAGCGCAGGGAAAGCCAGGTAGCTCAAGTTAAGGAATTAGCACTTTTTAGTGCATGGGGCTGGAGAAGGAGATGGCCACCTACTCCAATATTCTAGCCTGGACAGAAGAGTCTGGCAGGTCCCAGTCCGTGGAGTCGCAAAGAGTCTCATAGGACTGAGTGACTAACACTTATGCAGGGCAAGATACAAGATCTGGGCTTACTGAAACCTTTCCTTTCATATGCACCTCAGCTATCTGGGGCCAGATCAGTTCAGTTCAGCTCAGGCGCTCAGTCCTGTCCGACTCTTTGCAGCCCCGTGGACGGCAGCACTCCAGATAGGCAGCGGTGGATTGCTGCCAGATAGCAGGCACTGAGCTCAGAATTTCACATTTGGAGGCTGGACTCCCTGACGGCTGTGAATCCTTGCTCATTGATGTGGCTGGAGATGCTCCGTTTCACACCTGCTTGACCTCGGGGCCAAGGTCTCAGCAGCCTGGAGACCACGGGGAGGGGCGAGGCTGGAGGGCTGGGGGGCGGCCCCAGCCCTTCCCCTGACCCATCCCGCCAGGGGTTGGCTATGCCTGTCTTCAGGGCAGGAACCCCAGACTCCCCTGCCATCCTCAAGTTTGCATGAACGCACGTGACTGAGCCTCGTGATGGGGCCCTGATGGTGAGCTGCAGCGGGGTGTCTTCCCGGGTGAGCACCTCCCTCCTGCGCTCTTGCTCCAGGCACTCCCAAAGAAAAGTGAGTTAAGGGGCAAAGAGGCATAGCAGACCCCAGGACGTGCCGCCAGGCCCACGTCAAGGAAGGACGTGAGGCCAGCTTCTGGGAGCAGACCCCTCCCCCATCGCCTTCATCAGTCGCCCTCGGGGTCAGCCTGGGTGACCAGGGCGCCTGCACCCCCACTCCCCTCTCCCTTCCCTCAGTCCAGACGCCTTCCCTTCCCCACGCGGTCCCCAAGGGCACTGCATGGACACCCACGTGCCAGACTCCATCCCCGGGTCTGTTTTCAGGGACGTCAGTCGGAAGGAAGGGGTCAGAGGTGCAGTGGGGTCATCGGTTTTGTGTCCAGTGAGGAGAATGAGCCTCAGAAAGGACAACCAGCTCGGTCAAGGAGTCCTCGTGACAACTGAAGGAAGCTGTCGGGAGCTGCCCTCGCAGCTGCGGGTGGTGCGGCCGGACGGCGAGGCCCGCCCTGTTCCCAAGACAGCTCTGTCCACCAGGCTCTGCTGCTCTCCCCGGCTCACCCACTGAGCACTCAGGATGCCTTTATCCCCTCTCGCTCGGCTTGAGGGTTGCCTCTGTGGGACTGGGGTAAGAATAGGTGTTTTTCTCCCCAGAAATAGTTCTGTCCTCTTTTGGAGTCGTTTCCCCCAAAACCGGCAGGGCTGACAACAAGTCGGCTGCGTTCAGACGCTTTCCCGAGGCACAGACGTCTCCGTGCTGACAGCATCTCCCATAAACGCTCTCGTCTCTCCTCGGGAGCTTTCTCGCTACGTCTTGCTGGGCCCACCCACTCACCCGGTCCCCTCCTTCCTGTAACTGAACGCACAGTTCATTAAGATCTTTGGTGGTGGCGGAAATGTTACCGGGGAAGGAAAAGCTGTTGACAATTTTATTTTTAAAAGTAACTAAGAATAGGGCCAACCTTGTAAAAATAGCAAGCCTGCCAACAGGATTATGCCCAAGGCCAAGTTCTCCTTCTGAAAATCGGAGTTTGGGATTTAACAGGAAGGGGGGCAAAGCTTAGTTTCGGGGACGAAGATGGAACTTGGGAACACTCGGACGGGGTCCCTGCCTGGGCCACCAATGAGCAATGGCTTCTGCAGCCCGTGATCAGCTCCTTTCCACCCAGATACATCTAAGGCAGAACCTCCTCCCCACCCACACCCTTCAGAATGCAAAGAAACTCACCTGATCCACCTGGGTTAGGTCCACGCGTCACCTGATGAAATGAGGGAAATGTCCTCTGAGACCGTCTTTTACATGATCCATATTAACGCTAGAGCTTAGGAGACACAAAAGGCTACTGGACTAGGATCCTCTGAAACTCCCGAATATTTATCGGGAGGAAATTGCTGTTTCCAACACGGCTCTTGTGTTCACCTTTGACCCCTGGCCAGAAGGGATGGGTGATACAGGGTAAAGATCTTCACAGGAGTGAAGCAGGGGAGACTGGCAGGCGGTGGAAGCCCCAGAACCAGAAGGAGCCCAGCGCAGCTGAGCGGGGATCTGGAGGTGAGGATCACGGCAAACCAGGTGTCCCGGAGGCCCTGCCCGCCCCTGTGTCCTGGGCAGCAGTTTCCTCAGGCAGGGGCCCCACGAACGTAGCTTGGGTGTGGGCAGGTCCTGCACGGCAGCGGGAAGGAAGGAACCACTCCGGGAAGGCGTGAATACGCCTCGCAGTTCTTGGATTGTCGGAAAGGCCCAGTGAGGCAAGTCAGAAGCGCGGAAGATGGGGTTTCCCTGAGAGGCCCAGGGAGAGGCGTGCACGCTCAGGTCCTGGAACCTTCCAAGACCGGCCCCCGAGAGCTCCAAAAGGGAAGGCTTGTGGCAGCGGACCATCAGGGGCTGCCCGGGGGCAGGAGGGGAATGAAGAGCCCAGCCATTCCTGCACCAGCCAACCTCCCACCGTCAGCGATCTGGTTTCCCCAGGTTGGCTTTGCTTTTCCAGAATAGCTTATGAATGTAACCATTCAGCGTGTAACCTTTTAGTTCTGGTATCTTATCCTTGGAAAATTGTGTGTGAGGTTCATCCATTTGTTGTGTGAATCAGTAGTTTGTGCTTTTCAACGCAGAGCGGTGTTTCATTGCAGGGAGGTCCTGCCGTCTGTTTACGGGTCCCTGACCCTGCCCTGTCTTCAAGGAGCAGAGAGTAGGGGGACAATGGGAGGCAGGCAATCACTGCAGAAACATGGAGGAGCTCTGGGTTTCTAGGACACTTGTGGCATTCATTCACTAAGCAGCCAGAGAGCACCTGCTGTATTCCGGGGTCACTCCAGGGACTGAGGATGCAGAGATGAACCCGGAGGAGCCGGCCAGGCAGTGGCAACACTGTGTGGCTGGGGCAATCAGCCGGAGAGGTACCGTGTTCCACGGGGGCCCACGGAGAGACGGGAGGGAAGAGGGGACAGGAGGAGACACTCCTGTAAGGCTGGGACTCCAGATCTGGACCGAATCGGACGGGCCCCTTCGTGATGCAGCCCCCCAAGTCCCAGGGATGGAGCCGACTTGCCCCACGCTTCACATCGGTCCCTGGGTTAGCTCTCTGTGGCGGGCAGTGTTTTGGAAGCAGGGCCTGCGGTCTGGAAGCTCCAAGACACAGCTCTATGATGGCAGAGTCAGATCAGACGAGGGTCTTCGGGATCGTACTTTTACTGAATAAAAGCCAAGGCTCTGATTAAACTAAACTCTGGGAACTGCAAGCAGGTTTCACTGCGTCTTTCTGAGGCTGGGCCCAGAGGCCCCCTTCCGTCAGCCTCTGGTTCCCCAGGTAGGTCTGTGGAGCAGAGGCGATCGTGCCCTACAAGGGAGCATGCCCTGAGTCCACAGACAGCGGGTCTCCCTGGGGTCCCCTCGGTACCCATGATGCCAGCCAGCTCCCACCAGCTGGCACCTGCATCTTTGGGGAGGGGATTGCCCTCAGATGTCAGGGCCCCTCTCCCAGTGCTTGGCATGGGCAAGTGCCAGCAAATGGTCAGCCTCAATTCCTGTCCACCCTGGGGCCAGCCCTGTGACATGGCTGGTGGGTGCGGGGGTGTGAAAGCCTGGCCCGCCCTTGACCCTTGGTGGGGGCAGTTTGCATCACACCCCAGGTTCTCTGGTTACCCTGGGGGCTGACCCGCCGCTCCCCACATCTCCGCCCCTCACAGGGTAGCCACGCTTTCTGCTCCGCGCAGCGCCACCTCCTCGCCCTGGAATCTGCGCCCAGACTCTGCTCCTGGGGAGATGTGACGGGCGCACGAGGGCGTCTTCTGTGTGTGGCTGCATCTTCAGCTCCGTCTTTGCTGCAAAGGCAGACACACACTCTTCTGAATCAATTGCGGGCATTCCAGAGCTCTGTGTGCCTTTAACAAGCAGGTTTCCTGTGCCCCACACTAAAGCCTGGGACCCCAGAAAGAACATGCATTCAAGCTTCTCACACAGCAGTGATGGGCGCTGGGAAGACCCTAGTCTCCTGAGGGAAGTCCTGCATCTTCAGGAGGAAATCGTGGGGACTCCCCTGGAGTTTAGTTGTTAAGGCGTCACTGTCCAATGCGGGGGACACAGGGCCGATCCCTAGTCGAGGAACTACGATCCCACACGCGCAGGCCATGGGGCCAAAAGAGCGAAAACGTAAAGCAGAAGCGATATTGTAATAAACTCAACAAAGACTTTAAAAATGGTCCGCATCAAAAAAAGATTGGGGAGAAAAAAAGGAAGTCACTGCACCAGCCTGCCCAGGACGGTGTCTGTGGAGCGTGTCTGTCCTCCGTAGCTGCAAAAAGTGACAGCTTTACCCCTCCCCTTCACCCTGGCCCTGTCCATGGGCACCAGGTCTCCTGCAGGTGGCCAGCAGGGTCCTGCAAGGACTTGACGTTCTCTATCCGCACCACTGATGCTTCGCGAGCTGGTGGCATTTATGTGCAAACATCACCGAAGCTCCACTGTGTGTGGCTGTTTTAGGCGGAGCACCAGTAGTAACTCATTCCAGGCTGCAAAGTGGCTCCTAAATCATCCCCTGGCTCCAAATGAGAAGACTGGGGCTCAGAGAGGTTTCGTCACTTTCTCAAGGTCACACAGCTTAAGGGTCAAGCCCAGGAATCAAGCCCAGACATTTTGCCTCCACCACCCCAGCTCTCAGACTCCCTGCTCTCAGAGCCTAAGGGCCTGACTGCTTGTCTAATAAACACTCGAGAGACCAGTCACCAGGGCAGGGTAAGCAGCTCATGGGCTAAGTCACCTCCTCTGTTCATGGAGATCACGTCTCCGCGGTGTTCTTAGACAGTCTGACGTTACGGCTTCCTAAGCCTGAGACTGGAACGAATCAGCCCTACTTACTAAAAATGCACCCGGTACACATGCTGCCTCTCACACCTCCGCGAGGCGACTGGCAGGACCAACAGCATCTGGCCCTGGGAGCCTGGCGAGCCGGCGCGGAGACACCGGGGTCGGGAGGGTCGGGGTGGGGGCGTCCTGGCTGACCTGTGCCTGTCGTGGGTGATGCCGTTCTCCGAGCTCTGCCTCTGAGCAACCATCCCAGGTCCTCCAGTATTGAGGGGGCCCAAGTGGGTTAAAAAAAGACCAACAGACGCAGAAGAAAGGCCGAGAGAAGAGAACGGGTCCACTGTTTCCTTATACAAAGGAGATGACGGCACAGGGAAAGCTCATCAGGGAACCTAAATGGACCATCTTCTCTGCTCCCCCTGCCTCCTACGTGAAACACAAGGCCGTGAAAATACGGCTCAAGGTCCAGGAATAAGACCAGCACAGAGTCGGACACGACTGAAGTGACTTAGCAGCAGCAGCAAGGAGGGAGGGAAGAGAACAGACACTCGCTGAGCACCTCCTGTGAGCAGGGCACTGCCTGCATCGCTTCCACTGCTAACCCCACCCTCGCCTCGTGCGGGGTCCTGCCTGAATCTCTCCATCTCTAACCCCACCCTCCCCCCATCCTGGGTCCTGCCTGAATCTCTCCATCTCTAACCCCATCCTCCCCTCCCCTCCCCGCATCCTGGGTCCTGCCTGAATCTCTCCATCTCTAACCCCATCCTCCCCTCCCCTCCCCCCATCCTGGGTCCTGCCTGAATCTCTCCATCTCTGACCCCATCCCTCGCCCCATCCTGGGGGTCCTGCCTGAATCTCTCCATCTCTAACCCCATCCTCCGCCTCCCCTCCCCCCCATCCTGGGTCCTGCCTGAATCTCTCCATCTCTGACCCCATCCTCCCCTCCCCCCCGCATCCTGGGTCCTGCCTGAATCTCTCCATCTCTGACCCCATCCTCCCCTCCCCTCCCCCCATCCTGGGTCCTGCCTGAATCTCTCCATCTCTAACCCCACCCTCCCCCCATCCTGGGTCCTGCCTGAATCTCTCCATCTCTGACCCCACCCTCCCCCCATCCTGGGTCCTGCCTGAATCTCTCCATCTCTGACCCCACCCTCCCCTCGTCCCAGGTCCTGCTTACACAGAAGGAGAGGGCACATCAGGGAGGTTCTATCAGCCCCAAGGCCATGCCACCAGCAAACACCCCCTGGAGCCCAGCCAGCTCCAGCTCCTCTCTCCTACTCCAGGCTGCCTCCCAGGGTTTTAGCAGTGAGGACAGGGTGGGTGACCGGGACAGCTTCCTAGGGGCTCTGAGTCAGCTCAGGGACCACGGAGGTTAGCATCCCTGGAGAGGTTCCCTGGAGGCAGGACAGGTGAGCCTGGGCCACGTCCAGGGCACCTGTGAAACGTCACCAGGACGTGTAGAGCCTGGAAGGGTCTGTGCTGAGGGGCCACTGTCGGGCCTGAGTCCCACAGTGGGGAACATGAGGTGTGGTTGGGGGACACGTGGGAGACAGGCCAATGTCGGGAGAAAGAGGGTAGGCCTGGCCTCACGCACCCTCCCCTCGCAGAAGCACCCCCCGACCCCAGGCACTCTGACCCGTGATGGAAGAGCTTTCCCTGACCTGCTGCCAACAGGGATGGAAAGGCGTTTCCTGATGCTGGGGACAGGGCCCCAGGGACGAGGGCACCTGCAGGTGTCCATCAGTCCCCGTTGGGATCGGCCGCAGCCCTGGGGCACAGCAGCCCGGCCCCAGGACCTCCAGGCTCACCCGCAGCAGCCGCTCCCTGGACCCCGAGGGGACCCTCAGCCCCACGGGTAAGCCAGCTGCACGTAAAGCAGCTCACTCCCCCAGGGGGCCACACAGGGACGGCTCCCTGCTCCCGGCTGCCCGCACCCAGAGCCGGGCGGGGCGGGCACCACTGACCCACACGGCATCAGGCAGCCACAGCCACGCAGCCCTCGGGCTCTGCCCTGATGGAGAGGAGAGCCTGTCACCCACCCTGGGGCGAGAGCGTACAGAAAGACAGAATCACCGGGGGGTTTGGATTTCCACCTGACTCTGGGCCACCTGTGACCCGCCGATCGGATCATACCACCCACAGTGGGGAAGGTGGGGAGCTCCGAGGCTGGGCCTGGAGACACCCCAGAGCCCTTTGGGCCTGATCACCGCCTTGGCAGAAAGTGGTCCAACCCCTGGGGAGGGAGGAGACCCCAGATCAGAGATCAGCTGATCAGAGATCAGCCTTCTAGACTGATCTCTGTTCCAGCTTTTAACCCAATCATCTCTGTACTTCAACATTTATGGAACTGAGATTATTCCAACCAACAAACGAAGTGAGCTCTGTTCCCTGGGGGTGGAGGTAGGGTAGGGATCACGTCACAA
This sequence comes from Capra hircus, assembly GCF_001704415.2. Classification (NCBI taxonomy): domain Eukaryota; kingdom Metazoa; phylum Chordata; class Mammalia; order Artiodactyla; family Bovidae; genus Capra; species Capra hircus. Next base: position 117,105,112 of record NC_030812.1, read on the forward strand.
TTAACAGCAAGAGAATTCAGGAAACTGGGTTATGCCCACCTTTCATAAAGGCTGTGCCATGACACTCTGCTCTTTCAGGAAGCATGAAAAATGCCCCCCAGGAAAGAAATGGCTGCTAGCTTCATTTGTGTTTCTGAAATTCGTGTCACTGTCAGTTTTTGAAGCGTGACGTCCATACACAAGTGTGTGCAATGTGCTGAGAATGGCTATAACGGCAGAGACCCAGCTGATCCCCGAGTCGCACCAGCCTGCGGCCACCACACAGCTCCCCCAGGCAGGACACATGGGGCTTGCTCTGCAGGGCTGCCCGCCCCCTCAACCTCTCCATGGTAGCGTATTTTTCAGGCTCAGTAGTGTCCGACTCTTTGCAACTCCATGGACTAGAGCACACCAGGCCTGCCTGTCCAACATCAAATCCCAGACTTTACTCAAACTAAGTGAGTCAGTGATGCCATCCAACCATCTCATCCTCTGTCGTCCCCTTCGCCTCCTGGCTTCAATCTTTCCCAGCATCAGGGTCTTTTCCAGTGAGTCAGCTCTTCACATCAGATGGTCAAGGTATTAGACCTTCAGCTTCAGCTTCAGCATCAGTCCTTCCAATGAATACTCAGGACTGATTTCCTTCAGAATGGACTGGTTGGATCTCCTTGCTGTCCAAGGGACTCGCAAGAGTCTTCTCCAGCATCACAGTTCAAAAGCATCAATTCTTCAGCACTCAGCTTTCTTTATGGTCCAACTCTCACATCCATACATGACCACTGGAAAACCATAGCCTTGACTAGACAGACCTTTGTTGGCAAAGTAATGTCTCTGCTTCATCCAGCCCAGTGTTTTTCATGATGTACTCTGCATAACCTATATGCAGGTCAGGAAGCAACAGTTAGAACTGGACATGGAAAAACAGACTGGTTCCAAATAGGAAAAGGAGCACGTCAAGGCTGTTTATTGTCACCCTGCTTATTTAACTTCTATGCAGAGTACATCATGAGAAACGCTTGGCTGGAGGAAGCACAAGCTAGAATCAAGATTGCCGGGAGAAATATCAATAACCTCAGATATGCAGATGACACCATCCTTAAGGCAGAAAGTGAAGAACTAAAGAGCCTCTTGATGAAAGTGAAAGAGGAGAGTCAAAAAGTTGACTTAAAACTCAACATTCAGAAAACTAAGACCATGGCATCTGGTCCCATCACTTCATGGGAAATAGATGGGGAAACAGTGGAAACAGTGGCTGACTTTATTTTTCTGGGCTCCAAAATCACTGCAGATGGTGACTGCAGACATGAAACTAAAAGATGCTCACTCCTTGGAAGAAAAATTATGACCAACCTAGACAGCATATTAAAAAGCAGAGACATTGCTTTGCCAACAAAGGTCCATCTAGTCAAAGCTATGGTTTTTCCAGTAGTCATATAAAGATGTGAGAGTTAGACTATAAAGAAAGCTGAGTGCTGAAGAATTGATGCCTTTGAACTGTGCTGTTGGAGAAGACTCTTGAGAGTCCCTTGGATTGCAAGGAGATCCAACCAGTCCATCCTAAAGGAAATCAGTCCTGAATATTCATTGGAAGGACTGATGTTGAAGCTAAAACTCTCATACTTTGGCCACCTGATGCGAAGAGCTGACTCACTGGAAAAGACCCCGATGCTGGGAAAGATTGAAGGTAGGAGAGGGGATGACAGAGGATGAGATGGTTGAATGGCATCACCAACTCAATGGACATGAGTTTGAGTAGACTCAAGGGGTTGGTGATGGACAGGGAGGCCTGGCGTGCTGCAGTCCATGGGGTCACAACGAGTCGGACACGACTGAGCACCTGAATTGAACTGAACTGAACTCTGCATATAAGTGAAATAAGCAGGGTGACAATATACAGCCTTTTTCATGCTCACTTCAGCTCTTTTGTGACGTCAGTCAACGTTCCTAAAATTTACACTACATTTTTTTCTTACCAATCTGATTCTTAATGGCTGCAGCTGACAAAGGGAAGCTTGACGTGAAAAATCCTCACTTGCTCTCTCACGAGCGTCCACGCTCAGCTGCAAGGCACTCAGCAGGGTGGAGTGTCCTACAGAGAGGGCGGTTTCTTCCTCTCTCACGTAAGGAACGGTGTGGTGCAGGTGGCCCACAGCGCAAGCCACACCTTCTTGCTGGACACATGGCGTCCATTCCCTGGTTCACATCGTGGTATAAAGCCGCTGCAGCTGCTATAGCCATCACGTCTGCATTCCCACCAGCTGGCCGGAAGGAAAGGAAACATTAGGTATTCTTTCCTTTAAAGGGTTGCATACAACACCCTGGCCAGTTTCTTAGCTAAAACCTTATCTCCCAGCCACACCTAGCTATAAGAGAAGCTGGGAAAATAGGTTTTATTTTGAGTGGCCTTGTACCCAGCTGAAATATGGACAGTGTAAGTCACTCAGTGCCATCCAACTCTTTGCAACCCCATGGACTGCAGATTGCCAGGCGCCTCTGTTCGTGGGCTTCTCCAGGCAAGAATACTGGAGTGGCTGCCCATGCCCTCCTCCAGAGGACCTTCCTGACCCAGGGATGGAACCTGTGTCCCTTAGGTCTCCTTCACTGGCAGAGAGGTTCTTCACCACTTGAGCCATCTGGGAAGTCCCAGCTAAAATGTGGGAGTACTGTTATGAGAGAAGAGAGAAAATGAATGTTGGGGGAAGCCAGCAGCCTCCTTCACAACCAATAACATGTATTAATGTCATAAATCTACTAAACTTGAATGCACTCAGTTAATTACGTTTCTTATTTTGTGTATATACTCTTTAACATAAATACACTGCATTCCTGAGAGCAGTTTTAAGTTTACAGAACAACTGAACAGAGAGCTCCTATATCTCACACACACACACACACACACACACACACACACACACAGAGGCATGCACACAATTTTCCTTACTATTATTAACATACTGCCTTAGTGCGATGAATTTCTTACAGTTGATGAACCAATATTGAGACAAGACTGTCATCTGAAATCCACAGTCACATGAGGGGTCACTCTTTGTGTTATAAATTCTGTGTCTGGACAAATATATGATGATGTGTACCCACCATTACAATCATACAGAGAAGTTTCACCACCCCACCAATCCATGTCCCATCTACTCACCCCCGCCCCATAATCACTTACCTTTCTATCGTCTCCATAATGGTGCCTTTCCCAGAATGTCATACAGTTGGGATCAGAGTATGTAGACTTTTCAGGCTGGCTTCTTCCACTTAATAATATGCATCTAAGTTTTTCCATGTCTTTTCATGACTTGATAGGTCATTTCCGTTAGTGCTGAATACTATTCCATTGTCTGGATGGACTGCAATTTATCTGTTCGTCTACTGAGGGACACCTTGGTTGCTTCCAAATTTAGACAATCATGGGCAAAGCAGCTGAAGACATCAGCCTGCAGTTTTTTGTGTACACATAAAAGTGCTGGAGAAGACTCTTGAGAGTCCCTTGAACAGCAAGGAGATCAAAACAGGCAGTCCAAAAGGAAATGAAGCCTGAATATTCACTGGAAGGACTGATGCTGAAGCTGAAGCTCCAATCCTTTGGCAAAGAGCCAACTCATTGGAAAAGCCCCTGATGCTGGGAAAGATTGAAGGCGGGAGGTGAAGGGGCAACAGAGGATGAGATGGTTGGATGGCATCACCAACTCGATGGACATGAGTTTGAGTGAACTCCGGGAGTTGCTGATGGACAGGGAGACCTGGCGTGCTGCAGTCCATGGAGTCACAAAGAGTCAGACACAACTGAGCAACTGCAAAAATTTGCGTATGACAGAAAATGCCAAAGAACCGGTCCATTGGATCCTATAGTGAGGGCTTGTTTTGCTTTCCGAGAACCTTCAGCCTGCTTTCCAAGGTGGCTGCGCCACTTTGCGTTCCCGTAGGCGATGCCTGAGTTCCCGCTGTTCCACGTTGGTGCTAGTTCTGAGCGCCATCGGAGTTCTGGATTCTACCCATTCCAATGGGTGTGCAGCGGCATTCCCTTGCCTTAATTTGCAGTTCCCCGGAGCAATGTGCTTATTTGCATCTGAACACCTTCTCTTGTGAGATTTCTCTTCAAACCTTTTACCCACATTTTAATTGGATTCTTTGCTTATTACTGAGTTTTAATAGTTCTTTGTAGATTTTGGACTTGCAGGTCCTTCATCAGATATGTGCTTTGCAAATATTGCCTCCCAGCTGGTGGCTTGTCTTTCTCTTCTCTTAGCAGTGTCTTGTGAAGAGCAAAAGTTTTTAATTTTAATGAAGCCCAACTCATCTTTTTTCTTTTTTTTATGAATCATGCTTTTGGTGTTATATCTAAAAACTCATTACTAAAGCCAAGGTCACTTAGATTTTTCCCCATGTTATTATCTGGGAACTTGATAATTTGCATTTTACACTGGGCTCTATAATCTATTTTTGAGTTAATTTTTGTTAAAGGTGTAAGGTCAGTGTCTAGATACATTTTTTTGCATGTGTGTCTCCTTGTGAATATTTTTGTACCATTAAATATTAATTATGAGGACTACAAAGAGACTAGGAAACATCATGATATAATGTCAAGTGGAAGGCAGCAGGCACAACCTCCTCTCTGCAGTAGATTCAGGTGTAGAAGTTACACCTGAATTAGTAAGAGGGGACAGAGAATGGCGGATAGAGAGGAGAGGTGATGGGGGGCGGAGGAGCAGCGGTCTGCAGGGAGCCTGGAAAAGCTGATGCTGCCAAGAGGACAGCTGCCACCCCGCCCCGCCCAAGGCCTGTGGGCGGGGACGGGGCCTGGGGGCGGGGACGGGGCCTGGGGGCGGGGACGGGGCCTGGGGGTGGGTAGGGGGCGGAGCCTGGGGCAGGGGCGGGGCCTGGGGGCGGGGATGGAGCCTGGGGGCGGGGACGGGGCCTGGGGGGGGGGGGACGGAGCCTGGGGGGGCGGGGACGGAGCCTGGGGGCGGGGACGGAGGCTGGGGCGGGGGCGGAGCCTGGGGCAGGGGCGGGGCCTTGGGGAGGGCCGTGACCTGAGCCACTGAGGTGTCTCAGTGTCTGTGTGTGCTCTGCCCCTCAATCGTGTCCCACTCTTTGCAACTCCATGGGCTGTAGCCCGCCAGGCTCTTCTGTCCATGGAATTTTCCAGTCAGGAATACTGGAGTGGGCTGCCATTTCCTACTTCCTGACCCAGGAACTGAGCTCACGTCTCTTGCGTCTCCTGCGTTGTCAGGCGGATTCTTTACCATTGCACCACCTGGGAAGCTTCAAGCCACTGAGATGAGAGGAGGTCCAAACAAAGCGATGGGAAGGGAAGGATTGAGAGCCAGATGCCTCTGCTTGCAGAGAAGACCCTCCCGCAGACTCTGAGGTCTGTGCAGCCTCGCCGGTCATGGTATTCGTCATGCTCCAAGTGGCAGAAACGGGGCTGGAACTAGGTCCCTCGGGATGCAAGCTCAGGTGGATTTCAAAGTTGTAGACAGACAAGATGAGTGAGAGCCCAGTGCTGTTTATCCACCCAAGGCTTTGGCCCTGATCCCCCACCTGAAAACCCCGGTCCCGAAGAACATAGGTTGTGTCACCTTAAAAAAGATGCCCAGTGTGAGAGCTGCGAGTTAAGCTTTATTTGGGGCAAAATGACCACAGCTGGAGAGACAGCAGTGGGGGAAGGTCAATATATAAGATTTGCTGGAGGGGGAGTTCAGTGCAGTCAAGCCGTTACTTATGAAAGGTTTTCTGCTAGTCACGGGGAGCTGGTGTCATCATGAGGGGATTTCGTGCTTTACAGATATGAGGAGATTCGTGGATTGGATTATGAAATCAGTTCCTGAAACTGTCTATCTAAAGACCTGTCCCCACAGTTTCCTGGAGCACGGTGTGCCTCACGCTCCTCCTGAATTCCCCTCAGAGGGCGGGGAAGGTCGGCAGCTGCCTCATCACAGTCTCTGCTGAGGCAGATGTTGTTGCTCAGTCACGGGCAAATGCTGCGGGTGGGCTGAGATAAGAGGACTCTGCTTGTGAAGGTTCCCCCGGCCTGAATGACTCAAGGCAGGCAGGTCCCGTGGCTTGAGCCCTGTATCTCCCCAAGTCTGGGGTCCAAGATCAGATAGTACCTGTCTGACATCCCATGTTGCTGGCCAGACCTCAATGCGTGTTCCTCCCCAGGAAGTCAGCCATTTGCCCCCAGATCCCAGCATCAGTTCAGTTCAGTTCACTCAGTCATGTCCAACTCTTTGCAGCCCCATGAACTGCAGCACACCAGGCCTCCCTGTCCATCACCAACTCCCGGGGCTTGCTCAAACTCATGTCCTTTGAGTCGATGATGTCATCCAACCATCTCATCCTCTGTCTCCCCTTCTCCTCCCGCCTTCTGTCCCTTCCAGCATCGGGGTCTTTTCAAATGAGTCAGCTCTTTGCATCAGGTGGCCGAAGTATTGGAGTTTTAGCTTCAACATCAGTCCTTCCAATGAACATTCAGGACTGATTTCCTTTAGGATGGACTGGTTGGATCTCCTTGCAGTCCAAGGGACTCTCAAAAGTCTTCTCCAACACCACAGTTCAAAAGCATCAGTTCTTCAGCACTCAGCTTTCTTTATAGTCCAACTCTCACATCTATATATGACTACTGGAAAAACCATAGCTTTGACTAGATGGACCTTTGCTGGCAAAGCAAGGTCTCTGCTTTTTAATATGCTCTCTAGGTTTGTCATAGCTTTTCTCCCAAAGAATAAAACATCTTTTAATTTCATGTCTGCAGTCACCATCTGCAGTGATTTTGGAGCCCCCAAAAATAAAGTCTGTCACTATTCCCATTGTTTCCCCATCTATTTGACACTAAGTGATGGGGCCAGATGCCATGATCTTGGTTTTCTGAATGTTGAGTTTTAAGTCAACTCTTTGACTCTCCTCTTTCACTTTCATCAAGAGGCTCTTCAGTTTGTCTTCACTTTCTGCCTTAAGGATGGTGTCATCTGCATATCTGAGGTTATTGATATATTTCCCGGCAGTCTTGATTCCAGCTTGTGCTTCATCCAGCCTGGAATTTTGTATAATGTGCTCTTTATATAAATTAATTATGCAGGGTGAAAATATATAGCCTTGATGTATTCCTTTCCCAATTTGGAGCCAGTCCATTGTTCCATGTCTGGTTCTAGCTGTTGCTTCTTGACCTGCATACAGATTTCTCAGGAGGCAGCTCAGGTGCTCTGGTATTCCCATCTCTTTAAGAACTTTGCACAGTTTATTGTGATCCACACAGTCAAAGGCTTTGGCATAGTGAATGAAGCAGAAGTAGATGTTTTTCTGGAACTCTATTGTTTTTCCTATGATCCAACAGATGTTGGCAACTTGATCTCTGGTTCTTCTGCCTTTTCTAAATCCTGCTTGAACATCTGGAATTTCTTAGTTCACGTACTGTTGAAGCCTGGCTCGGAGAATTTTGAGCATTACTTTGCTAGCTATGAGGTGAGTACAATTGTGTGGTAATTTAAACATTCTTTGGCACTGCCTTTCTTTGGGATTGCAATGAAAAACACCTTTTCCAGTCCTGTGGCCACTGCTGAGTTTTCCAAATTTGCTGGCATATTGAGTGCAGCACTTTCACAGCATCATCTTTCAGGATTTGAAAGAGCTCAGCCTGAATTCCATCACCTCCACTAGCTTTGTTCGTAGTGATGCTTCCTAAGGCCCGCTTGACTTCATATTCCGGGATGTCTGGCTCTAGGTGAGTGATCACACCATCGTGATTATCTGGGTCGTGAAGATCTTTTTTGCATAGTTCTTCTGTGCATTCTTGCCACCTCATCTTAATATCTTCTGCTTCTGTTAGGTCCCTACCATTTCTGTCCTTTATCGAGCCCATCTTTACATGAAATGTTCCTTTGGTATCTCTAATTTTCTTGACGAGATCTCTAGTCTTTCCCATTCTGTTGTTTTCCTCTATTTCTTTGTGTTGATCGCTGAGGAAGGCTTTCTTATCTCTCCTTGCTATTCTTTGGAACTCTGCATTCAGATGCTTATATCTTTCCTTTTTCCTTTGCTTTCAGTTCTCTTCTTTCCCAGCTATTTGTAAGGCCTCCTCAGACAGCCATTTTGCTGTTTGGCATTTCTTCTTCTTGGGGATGTTTTTGATCACCACCTCCTGTACAATGTCACAGACCTCCATCCATAGTTCTTCAGGCGCTCTGTCTATCAGATAACATCCCTTGAATCTATTAGTCACTTCCACTGTATAGTCATAAGGGATTTGATTTAGGTCGTACCTGAATGGCCTAGTGGTTTTCTCTATTTTTTTTCAATTTAAGTCTGAATTTTACAATAAGGAATTTATGATCTGAGTCACAGTTAGCTCCTGGTCTTTGTGTGTGTGTGTGTGTGTGTGTGTGTGTGTGTGTGTGTGTGTGTGCTGACTGTCTAGAGCTTCTCCATCTTCGGCTGCAAAGAATATATCAATCTGATTTTGGTGTTGACCATCTGGTGATGTCCATGTGTAGAGTCTTCTCTTGTGTTGTTGGAAGAGGGTGTTTGCTATGACCAGTATGTTCTCTTGGCAAAACTCTATTAGCCTTTGCCCTGCTTCATTCTGTATTCCAAGGCCAAACTTGCCTGTTACTCCAGAGATCTCTTGACGTCCTACTTTTGTATTCCATTCCCCTAAGATGAAAATAACTCTTTTTTGGTGTTAGCTCTAGAAGGTCTTGTAGGTTTTCATAGAGCTGTTCAGCTTCTTAAGTATTAGTGGTTAGGGCTTATTGGATTACTGGGAAAATGAATGGTTTGCCTTGGAAGCAAACAGATCATTCTGTCATTTTTGAGATTGCATCCAAGTACAGAATTTGGACTCTTAGGGCTACTCCATTTCTTCTGAGGGATTCCTGCCCACAGTAGTAGCTGTAATGGTAATCTGAGTTAAACTCACCCGTTCCAGTCCATTTTAGTTCACTGATTCCTAAAATGTTGATGTTCACTCTTGCCATCTCCTGTTTGACCACTTCCAATTTGCCTTGATTCATGGACCTGACATTCCAAGTTCCTATGCAATGTTGCTCTTTACAGCATCAGACTTTACTTCCATCGCCAGTCACATCCACAGCTGGGTGTTGTTTTCATTTCGGCTCAGCCTCTTCATTCTTTCTGGAGTTATTTCTCCACTCTTTTCCAGTAACTTATTGGGCACCAACAGACCTGGGGAGTTCATCTTTCTGTGTGCTATCTTTTTGCCTTTTCATACTGCTCATAGGTTCAAGGCAAGAAGAGTGAAATGGTTTGCCATTCCCTTCTCTGGTGGACCACATTTTGTGAGAACTCTCCACCGTGACCCGTCCATCTTGCGTGGCCCTACAGGCATGACTCATAGTTTCACTGAGTTAGGAAAGGCTGTGGTCCATGTGATCAGACTGGTTAGTTTTCTGTGATTGTGGTTTCAGTCTGTCTTCCCTCTGATGGGAAAGGAAACATAAACCTTTCAACAGCCTGAGTGGTGTCCCGATCACAAGCCCCACACGCAGGCTCCTATTCAACGGCCTTCCGTACCGGGACCCTCAGAGCCATTAAGAAGGGGAAGAACAGTGCTAACCATCTAAACATCTATGAAGCCCAAATGAACTTGTTAAAAATAAAAAGGTGCTGATGACTATTTGCTATGGGTTTAATCCAATTAGATGGTTTACTTAAAATAATAAGGCTTTGGGGGATGAAAACAGAAACTGGGATTGTATTTCTGGGCTTTGAGAGAGCTTCTTCACCAGAGCCTGGATCCGTTTGCCAAAGCAGACACTGTTGCCTGCCCTGTATATCCACCCACAGGACAAAGAGGCCACGGGTCCCGCCCTGATGGGGTGGCTGTAGGTCTCATCCTGATGGAGTGGTAGTGAGTCTCATCCTGATGGGGTGGCCGTGGGCCCTGGGTGGCTTTGGGTCCCGGCCTGATGGGGTGGCCGTGGGTCCTGTCCTGATGGGGTGGCCGTGGGCCCTGCCCTGATGGGGTGGCACAGAGCCCTGGAAACACGCCTTCTTTCCTGTGTGGAAGAGCTTGTGGTGAGTTCCGTGGAGAACCCTAAGGGGTCCCTGGTCTGCTGGGCCGCTGGGGACCCTCGTTTTCTTTTGCCTGGAGCGTGGAGGTTGGAAGTGGAGCTGGGGGCAGGCAATCCAGAGGGAAGACAAGTGCACATCTCAGCAGCGGTCTTGGGCGCCTTGAGCAGTGAGAATTTCCTCTCCAGACTCTGTCCCAGGATGTGGACCACTGTCTGCAGCAGGGGGCATCTAGGACCATCTGCTGTCTTCCCTCCACCCCAGCATCCTGGACTCCTGGGGCTGCGTGGACCCTTGGCCGTCACTAAAGCCAAACTTCCTCTCCCACCCCCCGTCTAGGATGCCTCCAGATGAGCCCAGACAAGGGGACAGCCTCCTTCTGCTCCAAGCTGCCCATGGACTGGGAGCCTGATGGCAGCCCACCACATCTGAACTGTTCCGAAAGTCGCAGCATTCTTTTATATTAATCAGAACCTGCTGTCTGGATGCAGCCATCTGTCACACCCGTGTCTCTTTCCCACAGTCAGCCGCGCAGAACAGACTTGCTCCCACGTCCTCACAAAGGGGACGGGCCCTGCGTGTCTGAAAGTGGCCATCCTCTCCCCGGTGCCCCCCACTGCCTCTGCAGCCTTAGGAGAGGAAAACTGCCTCCTCAGAGGCACCCGCTGCTTGTCAAGTGTTTTATTTGGGTCAAAGCACGGTCATTCCCATTTAGAGATGAAGAAGCTGGATTTGGAGAATCAGCTCGCCCACCAAGGAGACCAAACCAGTCCATCCTAAAGGAAATCAATCCTGAATGTTCATTGAAAGGACTGAGGCTAAAGCTGAAACTCCAGTACTTTGGCCACCTGATGCAAAGAACCGACTCAGAAAAGACGCTGATGCTGGGAAAGATTGAGGGCAGGAGGAGAAGGGGACGACAGAGGATGAGATGGTTGGATGGCATCACCGGCTTGATGCACATGAGTTTGAGCAAGCTCCGGGAGATGGTGAAGGACAGGGAGGGCTGGTGTGCTGCAGCCCATGGGGTTGCAAAGAGTCAGACACACTGAGCGACTGAACAATAACAGCAATCAGCTCGCCCCGGATCCCACAGGGAGGAGACGCCGATGCAGACTCAGTGTGTTTGAAGCCTGCGCTCTCTACACAGTGTGGTGATGGCTTCTTGTAGGTGCTGAACACCCCCAGTCTCACCAACTTCCACCCAGAGGCAAAGGCCGCAGTCCCTTGCCCGACTGTTAGCCTGCTCCTGCAGAAGTTAGCTAAACGCCACACTTCAGTGGCAAAGGTACCCCCTGGACCTCCTTTCCTCCTCCATATCTTTTAGGAAGGTGTTCAGGTCAAATAGCAGAAAGCCTGTTAAACTGTCTTAAACAAATAGGGCAGTATGAGACCCTGTAGTGGGCAGTCTAGGCTGGCACAGTGGCTCAGAGGTGACAGTGCCCCCCAAGCTCATCCCCTGTTAGCGTCTTGTCTGCAGCAGGTGTTTGTAAGAGGCCCTGCGCCTCCAGGCATGACATCCTTCAGGGAGAAGGACAGACAAAGCCTTTCTTCTCAGGCTGCTCTGTCTTTATTCCAGAAGGGAAGAACCCCCCACACACTTCCTCCCACATCTCAGCCAGAACAAGGCATTACGCCCTGCAGAGACCAACCCGTGGCCGGGAGAGCTGAAATGAGCAGGGCTGGTTTAGATCAATCATGCTTCTCTCCGAGGACAGGCTGGACACCATCCTGCCTGCACCCCGCGTCCCTCGAGGCTCCCTAGAGACCAGGAGCTCTGGGTAACCATTAAGGAGGCCGTGCAGGGTGTCAGTTTTACCCTCTAAAATGTAATCATCCTGAAAGCCTCTGTTGGAAGCATTTCCTTTTAAGAGAAGATCAGAAATTTTAGCAATTTGCACTGGAAACCATACTAAACAGTGCAATTAAAGCGAGAAATGTCTTTCTTTTTCAAAAAATAGTATTTAATAGGTTTCTGACAATGTGGATCATTTTGCACGTAGCTTTATCAACTTGAAAGCATTAATAAACTGATTTTTTTTTAAGGGAAAAAAGAAAGAAATTTTAGCAAGAGTCACAGCAATCTAATACTGGCATCTCAGGCACCTCCTGCCAGTCGGCCTTAGTGCCCACAGTAGGGTCGGCAGAGAGAGGTCATCAAGGTAAATACGGGCGGTGGAGGGAAGGAAGGACAAGGAAGGGGTGAGGAAGAGAGGCGAGTGGGTAGAGGAGGAAGGACGTGCGGGCGGGGAGAGCGGGCATGGCCGGGTGATGGGTGTGGGTGCGGAGCTGTGGAGGATGAGTGGACGGCTGGACACAGGGAAGCACGGATGGTGCGTGGGGAGCGGGCGAGTGGAAGGGAGAAGGGAACGGTGGTGGATGGCTCAGTGGACAGAGAGAAAGGTGAATGGATTGGGGGAGAGGGGGAAAGGAAGCGAGGGAAGGATTGCGGGTGGTGGGTTTGTGTAAGGATGGAAATATGACCGGAGAGACGGACAGATGGATGGGCGGGCAGGTGCACGGATGAAGGTGAGCTGCTTCACGGGGCTTCGTTTAGAAAAGGCTTGTTCTGCTCACCTCAGCTCTCGGGGACCCCGGGGGGCGGCCGAGTGCTTGCTGTCTTAGACTCCTCGGGTGGGCTGTCTGAGCCGGGAGCCACGCAGCTCCCAGCGGGGGCGAGGGCTGGCCATCCTGACCCCTGGAAGGCTGACGCAGGAGGGTGGACAGCGGCCCTCTCGGGAGCGGCCTGTTCCTCCTGGGCGCTGCCTTTGCATGAGGCCGCCGGCAATGAGGCTGGTCCACCTGTGACAGGCTTGTTGTCCCCACGGGGGCAGCAGGCAAGCGGCCCAGAGCCCCCAGGACAGCCTGGGGCTGGGGTGCAGGTCCAGCAGGGGCTGCTGGGGTCCCTGTGACCCCCGAGGTGGGGCTCCACCCGAGCTGGGCCCATTAGTCTCCATCAGAGGAGCTGGGAAGGGGTGGGCGTCCTGCTCAGAGGCAGCTGTGGGTGCTGGGAAGAGTCGGAGCAAAGGGGGACATGGCAGGGCCCCACGCTCCTGCACTGGGGACCCCTACCTCCCGCTGCCCGGCTACCTGGAGGGGGAAGGCAGTGACCCCCCCACCCCGGCTAGCACTGCAGGGCCCTGGCAGGCCCCTCCCCAGGGAAAGGGCAGCTCTTGATGTGGCAGGTGGTCCCTGAGGCGGGGGAGGGGACAGTCAGCCCCCAGACCCCCACCATCCTCCAAACAGCCAGCAGGAGCCTCCAGGCCCCCCGCCCGGATCACAGAGAGGGCCAAGGTGTCAGACCCTGCCCCTTCTGAGAGTAGGTGTGGGTGCCTGCCCCAAACCCCGGGAGCAGGCGGGGTGCCCGTGCCAGGTGGGCACCCAGGGATCAGCGCCGGGGGCTCCGAGGCCCAGAAGCCCGGCCGCGCGGAGCTGGGAGCAGGTCTATTTATGGGCAGCCTGCGCTGGTTTTTTCTTGTTTTCCCTCAGATCTCAGCAAAGTCCTTTTGGAAAATTCCAGGCTGGCTGAGCTGTGCTGAGAACAGGGGACATCTGAGAGGCCGTGTCTGAGGGCACCTGTGATCAGAGCCCTGCATGTCCCAGGCTGAAGGGGGCAGGGGTGAGCAGAAGGGAGATACCTGCGTGGGAGTGGGGGGCACACAAGGGGGATCTTCCCGGCTGTCCCCAGAGAGCCTTCAGCTCAGACCTCAGGAGCTCTGGGGCCTCGGGGGATGTTGAACTGTGGGTACCAGGGAAGACTGCCTCTTACAGGCTCAGGGGAGCTGCCCTGGATAGGTGGGGCACCCTGGACAGGTGGCAATGCCCTGGACAGGTGGGACACTCTGGACAGGTGAGGTACCCTGGACAGGTGGGAATGCCCTGGACAGGTGGGATACTCTGGACAGGTGGGACACCCTGGACAGGTGGGGCTTCCCTGGACAGGTGGGACGCTCTGGACAAGTGGGGTGCAGGCCAGGCCTCCCCCTGAGACCCTGCACAATTTCCAACTTCCTGAGCCATAGCCCCATCTGTGGCAGAGGACGCAGGCCAGGGGACCAGACACCACAGTGAAACCCAGCACACAGCGGGCTTTCACAGAGAGACCGCCAGGATGTCGTCCAGGAAGAAGGCCAAGGACTTGCAGGGGCAGAGAGGCTGCATCCCACACAGGCACACACGTGTGCACACGCCCTGGCTCACCTCCCACACAGGCACACACATGTGCACACACACACACTACTGGTTAGTGACAGAGCCGAAACTCACACTCCCCACCATCCTCCCTTCTCCCACCACAGACCACAACCGCCTATGATATTCAAGGTGGAAATTTCCAGAATAACAACAAAATGAGAGGAACAGAGTAGAGAGAGGAAGACTCAGAACACTGAGGGCCTGAGAGGGAGACTCTGCCTCTCGCCTGCGGTCGGCAAGCGGGCCAAGACTCCACACGCGCTGCCCACACCAGCCAGGATCCCTCCCCCCGAGGCAGCACAAGACAGACGCTGAGTGCAGATGGGAGGCCTCAGGGCAGCCGGAGTGGAGGCTGGAGGCCTCAGGGCTGCAGGAGAGGAAGCTGGAGGCCTCGGGGCAGCAGGAGAGGACGCTGGAGGCCTCGGGGCAGCAGGAGTGGACACTGGAGACCTAGGGGCATCAGGAGTAGAGACTGGAGGCCTCGGGGCATCAGGAGTGGAGGCTGGAAACCTCAGGGCAGCAGGAGAGGACGCTGAAGACCTCGGGGCAGCCGGAGAGGAGACTGGAGGCCTCAGGGCAGCAGGAGTGCACAAGGTTCCCCCTCTTACAAGTGCTGAGTAGCTTCATCACGCCCAACTCTTTGTGACCCGATGGACTCTAGACCGCCAGGCTCCTCCGTCCTTGGGATTCTCCAGGCAAAAATACTGGAGTGGGTAGCCATGCTCTCCTCCAGGGAATCTTCCTGACCCAGGGCTCAAACCTGGGTCTCCTGCATTACAGGCAAATTCTTTACTGTTAAGCCCTCTCTTACAAGAGACTAGACCCAACCTCCTAACTCAGGATCAAACAGAAGGAAGAAATTGGCAACATTCCCTACGATAAAGATTGCACCTGGACTTCATCCCCTCTTCCTGGATGGAGTCTCTAAATCTTTGGGATTTCCAGAATGGCAGAGCATGTCTTACTCGTGGGGAACCATGGACCGCGTCTGAGCTTGCCCTCATGGGGTTGATGCCTCTGGGCCCAGAGATGCTCTGTGTGACAGAGGTGAAGCAGGACAGGGCTGGCCTCACCAGAGACGCTTGACACGGGGTCAAAAGGCTGGGGCTTTGAGCCACAGGTATCAGCCCACCCGCCATCCCCCACCTCGGGGAGGAGATGGGGCTGGAGATTAATGACTGGCTGATGATTTGGTCAACCTGACCTACATGATGAAATCCCCATCAAAACTCTGGACACTGCAGCTCCGATGAGCTTCCCTGGTTGCTGAAGTTCTGTGTGCTGTCAGCCAGGATGTACCTGGCGGGGACTGTGACTCTGGGAACCACAAGAGCTTCATTCATGGGATCTCCCAGACTGCTGAGCATCACTGTGTGACTGGCTCTCACTTGTGTCCCTTTGCGGTAATAAGACTATGTTGTTGTTCAGTCGGTCAGCTGTGTCCGACTCCTCAAGACCCCGTGGACTGCAGCACGCCAGGCCTCCCTGTCCATCACCAACTCCCGGAGCTTGCTCAAACTCATGTCCATCGAGTCAGCGATGCCATCCAACCATCTCATCCTTTGCTGTCCCCTTCTTCTGCTGCCCTCGATCTTTCCCAGCATCAGGGTCTTTTCCAATGACTTGGTTCTTTGCATCAGGTGGCCAAAGTACTGGAGCTTCAGCATCAGTTCTTCTGATGAATATTCAGAGTTGATTCCCTTTAGGACTGACTGGTTTGATCTCCTTATGATATAATAAAAAGAAAACCACAGGTATTAGCACTTTCTTGAGTTCGAAGAATTATCAAACCCGAGGAAGTCCATGGAGACCCCCCCCCCCGCAGATTGCAGAAGTGAGGCCTAGGCACCAATATTGCAGCTGCCGTCTGAGGCGAGGGCGTCTTGGAGAGGACAGTCTCTGCACCCGGGCATCTGGCGTCAGGACTCACCCCACACGTGCGTGACCCCCAACAGCATCGGGATGTTGTCATTCATTATCCTCCAAGAGTTATTGGACGAAAGCAAATAAAACACGGATTTGGCCATGTTGATTTTTAATGCTGCATATTTCAATTTAAATAGAATTAAGTGGAATAAGGTGTCAATGCACCTTGTTGATATCTTAATTCTACTCTGAGGCTGTATTGTAATCCCACAAAGGCCGAGTGAAATAGATGAAAATGAAAGTCTGCAACTCCTGGAAAGATCTGAAGGAAATGAAAGAAACACCGAGCATTTAGTAAAGACCTGCTGAATTTCTTGACTCTCTCTCTCACTCTTTAGGATGCAGGATGGAGAAAGTTGAAGTAGCTGAGAATAGTTGGAATAATGCAATTATAAAGCTAATAATACCAGAAAGAGATGGGGTTTGTATTATCTCCAATGGTTCATGGATGCGACAAAACGTATCTTCGTTGATACTACAAAAATGCCAACAAATTTTCAAAAGCAGGAATTGCATGGGGCACTCTGGCTCGTTGGATTTAGAATTTATCCTAAAAGCAAACACAGAGACAGACACACACAGTGTCTGTGACAAGCGCCTGGGGAGAGGCCAGCACAGCCTTCCAAGGTGAAGCTGTCTCCTTGTGTAAAAGGCCAGGGGTGGCAGAGAGACCGTGCCATCCTTGGCATCAGGGGTAAAGAGCGGCCCCCAGGAAGGGTGCCTGCCCCCCCTGCCCTCACTGCCCCCCTTTGCACCCCTGCTTCACCTCCCGAGTTCTCCCTGGTGCCCCTCTTGCCCCTGTGCCGGCCAGGCCCCTATGCAGGGACGCACTCCCCTGAGATCCATCTCCCAGGGCACTTTCTCTGTCCCCAAAGCTGGGGCAGGTCTCTCAAGGACTCCTGTGGTGTGCCGAGGTCACACCTTTTCCTAGGCTGCACTGCAGGCCCTGGGCCTGCCTCTGTCCTTCCCACAAGACAGAGAGATCCTTGGGATAAACCCTGCCATGTTCCCAGCTGTGGACCCTTGAGGAACAAAGCCGCCTGTTCACAGGAGGTCTGCACAGAACACTTTTGAATACGTTAACATCTGGAAATGCAGATCATTTCCTTAGAAGCATGAAAAATAAAAGACTCAAGATGTCTGTGAAGGATCTGTTTCTTAGGACATTTCAGTTCAGTTCAGTCACTCAGTTATGTCTGATTCTTTGCGACCCCATGGACTGCAGCACGCCAGGCCTCCCTGTCCATCACCAACTTCCCAGAGTCCACCCAAACTCACATCCATTGAGTCGGTGATGCCATCCAACCATCTCATCCTCTGTCGTCCCCTTCTCCTCCTGCCTTCAATGTTTCCCAGCATCCAGGTCTTTTCAAATGAGTCAGCTCTTCGCATCAGGTGGCCAAAGTATTGGAGCTTCAGCTTCAGCATCATTCCTTCCAATGAACACCCAGGACTGATATCCTTCAGAATAGACTGGTTGGCTCTCCTTGCAGTCCAAGGGGCTCTCAAGAGTCTTCTCCAACACCACAGTTCAAACGCATCAATTCTTCAGCACTCAGCTTTCTTTATAGTCTAACTCTCACATCCATACATGACTACTGGAAAAACCGTAGCCTGGACTAGACAGGCCTTTGTTGGCAAAGTAGTGTCTCTGTTTTTTAATATGCTGTCTATGTCGGTCATAGCTTTCCTTCCAAAGAGTAAGCATCTTTTAATTTCATGGCTGCAATTACCATCCACAGTGATTTCAGAGCCTCCCAAAAAATAAAGTCAGCCACTGTTTCCACTGTTTCTCCATCTATTTGCCATGAAGTGATGGGACCGGATGCCATGACCTTAGTTTTCTGAATATTGAGCTTTAAGCCAACTTTTTTACTTTCCTCTTTCACTTTCATCAAGAGGCTTTTTAGTTCCTCTTCACTTTCTGCCGTAAAGGTGGTGTCATCTGTATATCTGAGGTTATTGATATTTCTCCCAGCAATCTTGATTCCAGCTTGTGCTTCATCCAGCCCAGCGTTTCTCATGATGTACTCTGCATAGAAGTTAAATAAGTAAGGTGACAATATACAGCCTTGACGTACTCCTTTTTCTATTTGGAACCAGTCTGTTGTTCTATGTCCAGCTCTAACTGCTGTTTCTTGACCTGCATACAGGTTTCTCAAGAGGCACGTCAGGTGGGCTGGTATTCCCATCTCTTGTGGAATTTTCCAGTTTGTTGTGATCTACACAGTCAAAGGCTTTGGCATAGTCAATAAAGCAGAATTAGATGTTTTTTCTGGAACTTTTAAACGTCTCTTAGGGCATTTAAAAACATAAACATCTGGGTTGGAGACAGTGGCCTGCCTGCGCCTCTGCGGATGGACTTGGGTAAGTGGCTTGATTGTGCTTGGCCTCAGCTTTCTCATCTGTGCAGTGGGGGCAGCTGATGGCTCCTGCTCTTCAGGGTTATTGCAAGGATTAAACTGATTAATGTATAAGCCATCTGGAGGAGGCAAGGTGCAAACTGTGTGCTGGAGCGGGGGCTGTTGGGGGGTGGGTGTGTGGTACTCCCAGCCTGACTCACCTCCTGTCTGGTGGGTCAGCCCCTGACTGGGATCCCGGGCCCCTAGGTGTCCCTCTGGTTAGGAGGTGATGCTCTGACCCTGAGTGGCTGGGTGGGGAGAGGGTGTCCCGTCTGGGAGGGCCATGCACCCCCGCTTTCACGGCTCACAGCTCCTCTCACCCTGCTGACACGAGGGCGTGTGTCTGCACGTGGGGCCTGCAGTTCCACCGGCAGGGGAGCCCAGCCAGGGGCCTGTCCCTCCTGCACCCCCCACCCCTGCCCACGGCCCCCACCCCTGCCCACGGCCCCCACCCCTGCAGGCGCGCAGCATCAGGAGCCAGGCGAGAAGTGAGCGGCCCTGTGTGCCCTCCCCCCATCATAAGCCCAGCCCCGCCCGCTGACCCCCGGGTTGTCAGGATGCCCCACAGGAGCGGCACACTCCTGCTGCCCGCCACACACACCTTGGTTCACCTCTCTTACTTGACAGCCCTTGTTTCCATTTCTTCGGATGCTGTGGACATCTGTCCGTTTCTTCACACCCACCCCTCCCCAGCACAGATTTCCCAAGGGCACACTCTGCTGCTGCTGCTGCTAAGTCGCTTCAGTCGTGTCCGACTCTGTGCGACCCCAAAGATGGCAGCCCACAAGGCTCCCCCATCCCTTGGATTCTCCAGGCAAGAACACTGGAGTGTGTTGCCATTTCCTTTTCCAGTGCATGAAAGGGAAAAGTGAAAGTGAAGTCGCTCAGTTGTGTCTGACTCTTAGCAACCCCACGGAGTGTAGCCCACCAGGCTCCTCCATTCACAGGATTTTCCAGGCGAGAGTACTAGAGTGGGGTGCCAGTGTCTTCTCCGAGGGCACACTCCCTGCTGTGAAGCCATCATGTGTCTAGAGGGGCCACCCGGACCCACATCCCAGGTGGGGTCAAAGCCCTTCCCATGGGCTTTGGGGTCCATGACAGGGACGTGGTCCCAGGGGGACATCTTCCGTGGGAACTCACCTGCAAACCCCACTCCGTGCATCCTCCCGCAGCCGGTGCTGGCCCCCTGGGGAGGCAAAGTGGATCGAGTCAGAAGCAGCAGAGATGGAGGATCCGGAAGGCTGCACCCGACCCTGAAGCCCCCTATCCCATGAAGCCCGGGTCTCAGCCACCACTTGAATGCAGCTTGGCCTCCTTTTTTTTTAGTTTTTCTTTCTTTTTTAAGTAGAGGATGATGGCTTTACAGTAGTGATGGGTTTTGCATTACGTTAATATAAATCGGTCACTGGCATCTGTGTGTTCCCACCCTCCTTTAACCGCCCCCCGCCGCCCACCCCATCCTCCAGGTTGCCACAGAGCACCAGCTTTGGGTCCCCGCATCGTACACTGAGCTCCCGCTGGTGGCCTGTTTTGCCTATGGTAATGCATATGCTTCAGAGCTCTTCTCCCAGAGCCTCCCACCCTGTCCTTGCCCCACTGTGCCCACAAGTCCGTTCTTTATGTCTGTGTCTGCTTTGCTCCCCGCACACAGGACCATCTGTACCGTCTTTCCAGGCTCCATATAGATGTGTTAAGATGCCATACTGTCTTCCTCCTTCTGACTTACTGCACTCTACCATACACTCTGGGTTAACTGACTCAAATGGGCTCCTTTTTATGGCTGAGTAATACTCCACTGTGTGTATGCACCGCAGCTTCCCTATCCATTCGTCTGCTGATGGACATCTAGGTTGCTTCCATGTTCCATCTGTTATAAACAGTGCTACGTTGAACCCTGAGGCATCTTTGTGATCCCTTGTTATGGCAAATTCCCTAATGAAGTTAGATAAAGACCGGAGGAAACAAGATATTCCTAAAGGCAGTGAGGAACATAGTGATCGGAAGTTGGCAGTTCCTGGGTGAAGGAAGGAACACGCCTGCACTGAAATGAATAAAGGTGACGAAACAGCTGTGGAATCAGAAGAAAACAGTGGCTATTATTAGTTCTACATTAATTTGCATATTTTATATAATTCCAACCAAAAACCTTCATAGAGATCATTATGAGAATGTGATATGATTATTCCTACATTAATTGGGGATAAAAAAGAACACTCTAATATTTTAAGTATATAAACAGAGACCAGCAAGAGGGAGCTTGTCTACCAGATACCAACCTGCATTCACCTCGGACCGGCAATGGGCAGAGTGAACCCTGGAGAGCGGGAAACATGCACGGGAGCGCACCTGCGACTCTCAGAGCCACCTGCTTGACAGGGGAGGAGAAAGGACACAAAGCCACGCGGGGACAATGGCTCCTTCACAAAGGGAGATGGATGATCGGTCTTTAGAGCAAAATTCAGGGAATCCTGGCTTCACAACCTATGTGGCTAAGATGCCTTCAAAATCACTGAAGAGTTACAGGCTTTAAAATAGCCCACTGACAGGGGAACACTTAGCTACCTGAGACGTGGAGGGCATCAGGTAGGAAAGAAAAGGGGTCTTCTTCTTGAGCAGAACTGAACTAGGGAGAGAGAGGCAGTGGGGGGGTCCATGCTGGCCCCGCTGTTGGCCGACATCCTCTTTTTCCAGACACCTCTTGTCGCGCCTCGTGTATCTACTGGCAGTTGTTTCCTGAGCATCCTGGGGTCCTCCAAGCACTGGGGCTGCAAGCTTTCAAGTGGCGGGAAGGGTAGTGGGCTCACCCAGGCTCTGTGAAATCTGAGAACAGAGACTTGAGGACACTGAACCTTCCTGGAGAGTCCTATGGTGTTGGATTTCAGAGTTTTTGAAAGGGGCAATTTGAGTTTTACTTTAGCCTCTCAACAGGACGGAAGGAGGAAAAATCCTTTCAACCCAAAACAGAAAGGGCAGGGAGGGGGGCGGTGGTGGGGAGAGAGAAAATGTCAAATCTGCAATTGTGCAGCATTTTAAATTATCAGAGCACTTGCTCTAATTAGTATTCCAAACTAGACAAGAGCAGAAAGTCAAAATCTACATTTAAATTAAGGTCTTCGCAGCCCCTAACCCTAGGCTCCTGTCTGCTTGGGGCTTCCTGGGGCCCGGGGGACTTGGAGTTCAAGGCCCCAGAGGACTCCCTGGGATGCGGAGTGGGAGGAGGGCGGTGGACACTGTAGGTAGGCTTGCCCTGCCCCAGCTGCTTGAAAGCACAGGTGTGTGGAGGGTGGGAGTGTCAGCCCATCTCCTGCAGGGGGACCAGTTTATCTCAGAGACAGACAGCTCCCCATCACCCACCATCAGCCAACTGCTATCCCTCTCAGGAAAGGTTCCTTTTCCCAGGAACTCGGGGGACCCTGGTGTTGGCTCCCCGCTCTGTGTGGTCCCAGAAAGGAATGGTTCCTTGGACATAACTGGTCTCCCCAGAGCTGGAAGCCCCTGGAAACCTCGCTGATAGCCTAGGGTCCCAGTGGGTGAGACCAGGATGCCTGGGACTGCCCAGAGCGGTCCCGGTACCCGGGTGGTGATGGTCAGGCAGAGAGCTGGGAAGGCAGTGGGGTTCGGGCTGAGCTGAGCTTTGCGGTTTCCACTGCTTGCATCCTGGTGCCCCCGCGAGTATGACAGGGTGACCACGCTCAGAGCTGCCTGGCCCGGAGGCTCTGCAGCCACTGTTTAGTCTCTAAGTCCTGTCCGACTCTCTGTGACCCCGTGGACTGAGGGCATCTGGGCTTGTCCTGCCACAGTTTCCAAGTGACGGTCCCGCTCGGGGGTCCCGTGTTTGGTGCTCTCTCACTTCCTCCTGGCTCCAGGATGAAAACGACCTTCCCACGTTACACGTGAGGAAATGGTGCCCCAAACACGGGCTCTCTGCACTGGCACCGGATGGAATCTCGGACACGAGTTCTGGGTGAAAGAGAAAGGAATAGCTTCATTGATTTGCAAGCCAAGGGGCCACAGCGGGCTCATGCCCTAAAAACCGTATGTCCGGAAATGGGAGGGTTTGATGAGCGGCTTTGTAGCACAGGTTCAGGGCGGGCTTGCTGAGGAGCGTCCGGGTGTGGGCAGGACCTGCCGTGCTTTAATCTGGCCTCACCTGGCCTCCTGCTGAGCTTCTTCAGGTCACCACACTGTGATCTCTGGGATGAAGGGTGCTAGCATCTTCCGTTTCCTGGGGGTTTTACTTCTGCAGCAGGGCTCAAAGGTATTGTTGTGTATCTCTTGAACGTGTTGGATGCGGGGCTGGAGAAGACTCTTGAGAGTCCCTTTGACTGCAAGGAGATCCAACCAGTCCCTCCTAAAGGAAATCAACCCTAAATATACATTGGAAGGACTGATGCTGAAGCTGAAGCTCTGATACTCTGGCCACCTGATGCGAAGAGCTGACTCATTTGAAAAGACCCTGATGCTGGGAAAGATTGAAGGCAGGAGGAGAAGGGGACGACAGAGGATGAGATGGTTGGATGGCATCATCGACTCAATGGACATGAGTTTGAGTGAACTCCAGGGGTTGGTGATGGACAGGGAGGCCTGGCATGCTGCAGTTCATGGGGTCACAAAAAGTCAGACACGACTGAGCGACTGAAGTGAACTGACTGATCCCTTGATGGGGAGCCAGGACCTGCCCCAGACTCTTGCTTCTCAGCTGCTCCTCCCCAGTCTCTGTCTCCACCCCACTCCCTGATCAGCATCTGTTGGGAATCTGCTCTTTGGAACTCAGGGAACATCCTGGAGGCTGAAGCTGCTTTCCTACAAACAAGAAACAGGACACAGAAACACTTCTGCACCCAGGACTCCCACAAGGCCCTGCTTGGTCAGAAAGTGACCTCAGTGAGATTAGGTACCTTCCCCACATGTGGGGACCCAGGACAAGGCTCCGACATGCAGGTCTCACTGGCCTTGATCTCTGCTCTCCAGGGTTGGGCCCACAGGTAACTTACATAATTCACAAAGTGGCCGGTCCCTGAGGGGTTCTGGGGGGTGTGGGGTAGGCCCAGGTGGAGGCCCCTCCTCTGGTGTCAGAGCGCCTTAGGCCTCACCCAAATCTTCCCCGCTGCCCTGATCACAGCCCGGACGTGATTTGTTTCCGCACGGCAAGAGAGGCAATAGGCGAGTTTTCTGCAGGGCTGGAAGCAGGCCTGTCTGTCATATAAATAGGAAGTTCTGTGTCTGCAGCAGGGTGAGAGCGTCAATAGCTTCAAGAGGGGAAGAAAAAAAAAAAAAAAAAACATTTGGTTAAATATGCTTTTCAAGCCTCTTGTTTCTCCAGCAGAGGAAACGGGTGAGGAAACGAAGCACGAATTAGCTTATCTGGAATTTCTCCAAAACACGACCGCTGATGACAGACAGGATTTGGGTTCAGACCTCGCAGGAGATCAGGACGCTGGGTCTGTGTTCCACAGATGCAACCACTAGAACAGAACAGGAGGGTCACCTCGTGTCTGGAGGGCTGCGGATGCAGGAGACAGCCGCCCACCCACCTCAGGGTCCCAGGCTGCCGTCAGCTTCCTGACTTCAGCGGGGAAGAGGACAGCCGTGTGGGTCCCAGAAGGCGGTTCCCCAGGCTCGGTGGCCCGAGAGTAACACAGCTGAGTGCTGTTGGGGAGAGCACTCTCTGAGGCCTGGACCTGTGAGGGGAGCGTGGGTGTGACCAGGGTCCCCATGGGGTCCTCGTTGCCCCCGTATCTATTTAAGGCCACCAACACCGCAAGTTCAAGGGTCCCAGGACCCTCCAAAGTGTCTTTGTGCTGCTTTTGTTCCGTGGCTCAGTCGTGTCCGAGTCTTTGCGACCCCATACCCTGCAGCACGCCAGGCTTCCCTGTCCTTCACCAGCTCCTGGAGTTCGCTCACATGCGTGTCCGTGGAGTCGGCGACGCCATGCAGCCGTCTCATCCTCCGCCACCCCTTGTCCTGCCTTCAGTCTTTCCCAGCTTCAGGGGCTCTTAGTGGACCTTTGATCTCTGTGTACCTGTCACCTTGCAGGAAGAGCTCAAGGAGGCTTGTACGCTGAGGGCCTCTGACCACAAAGTACCCAGTGGAGATATTCCTGGGAGCAAGAGAGCAAGACTGGAACCCACCGGGCCCAGGGCAGAAGGCACCGGGGGCCAGGAAGCACCAACACGCAGGCCCCTCTGCAGGGCAGTGGTTCAACCCCACTGGCCTTCCTGCCACTGTTCTGCAGAGGGACAGGGCAGAGCAGGGCCCACGGCCACCCTGGACATGGCTCTGTCGCTGATGAGGAATCTGAGGCCTCTGTTGCTTCCTGGAAACCTTAAGAGAAGTGGGTCACCCACACTGGTCCCCACGGGAAGATGGGGAGTGTTCAGATTCTGCGAACTCATTTTGTCAGCTTCTAGGCGTTCATGTCAATAGCTCAGAAACAACGCGTTTCAGCGTCAGAGGTTTTCAAAGCAATCGTTGAAATTGATGTCACTATGAAGTTAGCGTTGTCTGTATCTGTTCTGTGAAACAAAAAGCCTCTTTCACTCACAGACTTCTAAAACAAACTAACGGTTGACAAAGCGGAAAGGTGGGAGGGATGAACTAGGAGTTTGGGTTTAACAGATACACATTGCTATAAATAGACAATCCATAAGAATCTACTCTACAGCACAGAGAACCCTACTCAGTATTTGCGACCTATGGACTGTAGCCCGCCAGGCTCCTCCGTCCATGGGATTCTCCAGGCAAGAATACTGGAGTGGGTTGCCACGCCTTCCTCCAGGGGATCTTCCAGACCCAGGGGTCGAACTGAGGGGTCGAACTGGGGTCTCCTGCACTGCAGGCAGATTCTTTACTGTCTGAATCACCATGGAAGTCCCTTATATGGGGGGAAAAACTCTGAAAAAGAATGAGTATGTGTATATGTATAACCCAACCGCTTTGCTGCACACTTGAAGCCAGCAAATCAATTATGTGCTGTGTGCGTGCCCATCACGCCAGTCGAGGCCAACTCTTCGCGACCCTATCTATAGACTGTAACCCGGCAGGCTCCTCTGTCCATGGGATTCTCCAGGCGAGAATACTGGAGCAGGTTGTAAATCAACAATACTCTCATACAAAATAAAAATCAAATGCAACGAAAAGCATCTTTATGTTGGGGATGCACTTGGCATCCCCAAAGAAAAGTTTGAGAGGTGCCATCACTAAGGAAAGGCAGCGTGCCCTCATGAAGCCTTGAGATTCTCCCGTAGTTCTCCAGGCAGCCGGAAGGAGGGGGAGAAGGACAGGTGTGGGGGGGCAGGGAGAAGGGAGAAGGCCGCTCTTGACTCGGCCCCCAGTTTCCTGAAAGCAGCTCCACTTCTGCAAGGAACTCTGGGGTCAATGACGGGGAGGACCTCTGGGGTTGATGAGGAGGAGGAGGACGTTTGGGAGCAGGCAGAGGACCGACCTGGTCATGCTCAGGGGCCTCAGACAGGCTACTAGGAGGCCATGCCATAGTCGCTTTGTGACCCGGGAAGTGTTATCCTGTGCATGACCTCCACATCTGCTCTCTTACTCTGCTCCTCCTTGGGACCTGGCCACCACACTGGGGAAGGCCGCACAAAGGCGCTCCTGCCCCTGGAGCTCCTGTCCCGGCTGAGCCCAGCCGTGAAAACACCCCAGCCCTTGCCGTCCTCTCAGCTGGGGCCCCCACAGCCCACAGCAGAGGTTAGCAGGCCCCGCTGCTCCCGTGCAAATGGCTGACCTGCACACGCCATGAGCAGACACCACCAAACCAGCGCACCGCCCGAGGTCTCCTGAACTGCCCTCCCTCCCCTCTACCTCATTCCTGGGGCTGCAGTGAGAAGCGCGAGCTCGCCAGGAAAGGCTCAGGTGACATTTCCCTGCCGGTAGCCCTGGTGGGCGCTAATCGCACCACCCCACCCCTGCCTCCAGCACCCCCCAACTTTCACCCAGTCTACTCACTCCATTTCAACAATAAAAATAACAAACGTGCCATCATCACCATCATTTTCGTAACCCTTGACAGTTTAAACAGTACTCTCAAATACACTAATTCATTAAATAGTGCAACCTTTAAAGTAGAGACTGTATTTCATTTTTATAGAAATGCTCAGCCTTAAAGAGGCAATGCCCTTTAACTTGCCCGCATTCGCTTAATATCAGAAGAAAAATCAAACCAACTAACAAAAGATGGAACGGCGACGGGAGACTGGGGTCCTGGTAGTGCCACTGCTCCCTGGACACGAGAGCACGCTCACACAAGTCGCTACGTGCACGCGGTTGTTTCAACAATCCCGCCTGTCCTTCTGCAGGACGTCGTCTCGTGATCCATCGAGCTGGAACCCTGCCGTTTGGCCCCAAGTCAGCCGAGCCAGCAGCATCCGCGGGTTAGAGAGCCGGATCTGGAATTCCAGTTCTGCTCCTGGTTAGCTGTGTGACCTTGAACAAGTTACTAACCTTTCTGTGTCTGTTTCCTCATTTGATAAATGGGGGAAAATACTGGTTCCACAGAGAAGTAAAAGTCGATCATTGTCAACTGCTGGAATTATCCCACCTTTGGACTTTGAGAGCAATTTCTGTTCGCGTTCGTGTCCCTCTGAAGTACCCTTCTGTGGCGGCATTTTTGCATAAACGCACTTTTGATTTGGCGATTTGGCGTTCGTCTGGTCTGTTAGCACTCCCTCACTTTTTGCTGCGGGCCCTGGAGTCACATGCTTCCTTCCCCTGCTCTCGACTTGGAGCAGGCATCTCTCCAAGGCGCCTTGGTCCTTTTGTTGGGAAACAGTGTCAGAAACCAAGATCTGGGCCCGAAGAGTGCTCACTGCTGCTGGCTGCTATTTCTTTAAGCCTTTCAAGAGCTGACAGAGCAAGGAAATATATGTTTGTGCACCAACCTATGTACCTATGTACACACATAGCTACAAATGTTTCTGTCTGTGACCATCTGTATTTATATTGAGTTAAATGTGACTTTGTATCGATTCCCCAACTCCATTCCATCACCAGCAGAATATTTCCAGCCTCTTTCCTTGTTTATCTGTGGATTCTCACTCCGACGGTGACAAACCCGGCTCCCTCCATCTGCCATCCACTTACTAACTTGCCCAAGAGCAGAACCGCACATAGAGGAGGCTCAGAACGCCAGCCATTCTCCCCGGGTGACTCCGCCAGCTGGGACACGGGTCCTGGCTGGGCCCTCTCGCATGCACAGACCCGTTCACGTCCGAGTCCGCTTCGGTCAGCAGCTCCCCCACCCACAGCCGTGAGGTGGTTGCACACATTCACAATAATCTTCTCCCACTCCCTTTCTTCCTGGGATCCCATAACGTCCTGAACGGCTTTTCACATTTGCATACATTACGTTTCACCCTTTGTGCTGTAGAGTTCTATGAGTTTTGACAGATGCAGAATACCATCTATTTGCAGAATCTCTCATCCATCGTACATTTATACATATTACACACGTAATTTATCATGCACACGGCTGTCCTAGAGAAGAGTTTCACAACCCTAAACGCCCGGTGCTTCATCTGTTCAAGCCTCTCCCCAGTCCTCCTGAAATCCTGGCCTCCACTGATCTTTTCACGGCCTCTATGATTTCGCCTCTCTCTCGGAATGTCGTGTAACTGGTATTACTCAGTGTCCTGGTTTTTCAGACTGACTTCCTGCCCTCAGTCACACGCGTTGGAGGTTAGCCCGTATCTTTCTTGGCTTCCTGGTGTGCTGGCTTTATAACCGGATGGCACTCCATTGTCTGGACACACCACGGGTTGCTTATCCATCCACCTACTGAAGGATCTCTGTTGCTTACTGTTTGGGGTGATTATGAGTAGAGCTGCTATAAACATTCACGTGTGGATTTCTGTGCAGACGCAAGAATCCAGATCAGCTGAGTAAATACCACTAAGTATAATGACTGGGTTGTGTGGTAAGACTTGATTAGCTTTGTGAGAGGCTTCTTAACCGGTTTCCAAGCTTGCTGTCCCATTCTGCATCCCACAGAGGATGGCTCTGCGGCCACAGAGGAGCTTTCCTGCTGTTCAGCATCCTCACTAGCACTCGGGACCACCCACTGTGTGTGTGTGTTGTGTGTGTTGTGTGTGTGCATGTGTTGTGTGTGTTTTGTATGTGTGTGTTGTATGCCTGTGTGTGTGTGCAGGTGTGTGCGTACATGTGTTGCATGTGTTGTGTGTGTGGGTGTGGTGGTGTGTGCACATGTGTGTTGTGTGTGCATGTGTGTGTGTTGTGTGTGTGTGTGTTTTGTGTGTGTGTTACATGCCTCTGTGTGTGTGTGTTGTGTGTGTGCATGTGTTGTATGTGTGTGGTGGTGTGTGCACGTGTGTGTTGTGTGTGCATGTGTTGTGTGTGTGTTGTGTGTGTGTTGTGTGTGTTACATGCCTCTGTGTGTGTGCAGGTGTGTGCGTGTGTTGTGTGTGTGTGGTGGTGTGTGCACGTCTGTGTTGTGTGTGTGCGTGTGTTGTGTGTGTGTGTTTAACCGTTCTAATGGGATGTATTTGTATCTCTTTTAATCTCTAACTTTGTGGCCACTAATCATGTTGAGCTTTCCCTGTGCTTCTTTGCCATCTATCCAGCTTTTTTGGAAATTTTGGTTTATTTTGGCAATGTCACGCAGCTTTCGGGATCCCAGTTCCCCAACAGGGGATCGGACCTGGGTCGGTCAGGTTGGATCCTGGGCTTTCAGTACCCAGTAGGCCAGCAGCAAGCTCCCCGTGTAGCTTTTTAAGGGGCTGCGTCTGTTCAAACCGCTTTCCCGTGGTTCGGTTGGGTTCTTTTCTCATCGCCAACGTTCCAAGAGCTCTTCGCATATCTTGTGTGCGGCTCCTTTATGAGAGGCGTTTTCGCAGACACTTCCTCCCGTCCAAGCCTTACCCTTTGTCTCCTCGGCCCTATGCAGAGAAGCTCGTCACTCTAGTAAAGTTCAGCCTATTTTTCTCCTTCATGGGCCGTATTTTGTCGCTGTAGCTTAAATCTCATCACAAAACGCAAGGTCGCCTTGAGTCTTTCGTTTCCTTCCAGAGGTTTGGTAGTTTTGAATCTTACCTCTAGACCCGTGATTTATATTCAGCTAATTTCTGTGGAAGGTGCCAGGTATGCGTTGAGTTTTGGTTTGCACTTTTTCCAGCATCATTTGTCGCAAACACTATCCTTCCTGCAGAGAATTGCCTCTGCCCTTTTTTCAAGGCTCAGTTGGCCGCACTTTGCGGATCTTTTCTGGATTCTCTGCCATTTGTTCATCCCTCTGTGCGTCTAGCCTCTCATCAAGGCCATGCCACCCTGATTATAGCACGTCTTGAAATCAGGTGGTGTGTGTCCTCTACGTTTGTGTTCAACATGACTGTGTTGGCCATTCTCGATCTTTTGCCTTTCTATACAAACTTTGGAATCCCTTTGTCAATGTCTACAAAACAGCTTCCTAGGATTTTTATGGGAGAAGGCAATAGCATCCCACTCCAGTACTCCTGCCTGGAAAATCCCGTGGATGGAGGAGCCTGGAAGGCTGCAGTCCATGGGGTCGCTAAGAGTCAGGCACGACTGAGCGATTCACCTTCACTTTTCACTTTCATGCATTGGAGAAGGAAACGGCAACCCACTCCAGTGTTCTTGCCTGGAGAATCTCAGGGACTGAGGAGCCTGGTGGGCTGCCGTCTATGGGGTCGCACAGAGTCGGACACGACTGAAGTGACTTAGCAGCAGCAGCAGGATTTTTATGGGGGTAGCATTGAATCAACAGATCAAATCGGAAAGAGCTGACAGTTTAAAAATACTGAGTCTTCCAACTCATGAACAGAGAATATCTGCCCATTTATTTAGAATGTCGCCTTCTCTCTTCAGTTTTTAGTTTGTTACATATGGACCCTCTACATGTTCTGGCAAGTCTGCACCTAACTGTATCATTTAGAGTCCTCTGGGGGGAGATATGCCCTCAAATGGTATTTGCTTTATTAATTTCAAATTTCAGTTGTTCATAGATGGTACATGAAAAAGCAATTGACTTTTATGTACTAGCCGTGTATACTGCAGCTGCTATAATCATACACAAGTTCTAGAAGGCAGTATGTTTACTCTTTGGAATTTACAGAGATAATCACATCATTTGTGAACAAAATTTTATTTCTCCCCAATGTATGTATTCCTCACCCCCCATCTTGCCTTCTTGCACTAGTTAAGATGCTGAATTAGAGCTTTGAGAGAAGACATCTTTACTTTGTTCCTGTCTTAGGGGGAAAGCACCAAGGTTCTCATCATTAAGTATGATGTCGGCTGTAGATTCTTTGCAGTCCTTATAAAGTTGAGGAAGCTCCAGTCTGCTCCTAGGTTCTGAGAGTTTTTATCACAGGTGGACTTTGTCAAATGCTTGTTCTGCGTAACTGACATGAACATACAGCCTTTCCATTTTACCCCTATAGATGTAATAGATTACGTTGAGTGACTTTTTCGAAGGCTAAACCAACTTTCCTTCCCTGAGAGACAGCCCAGTAGGACACGCAGTATGATCTATGTTATACATAGCTGGGTACAACTCGCTGGCATACTGCTGAGGACCTTTGCATCAAGGTTCACGCATGATACTGGTCTGAAGTTTTCCTTTCTCGTAATCCTATCTGGCTTTGGTGTTAAGGTAATGTGGCCCTTATAGAACAACTTTAGAGGGATTTCCTCTGCTCCTAATTTCTAGATAATTGGTGTAATTTATTATCTAAATGTTTGGTAGGATTCACCAGGGAATCCATCTGAGCCTGGCATTTTCTGTAATGGAAGGTTATTAATTATTGATTCAAATTTTTAATATAGACCATTCCAATCATCTATTTTTCCTTGTGTTAATTTCAAACACAAGAGGAGATCAGACTTGAGAACTCCCTGAGCAGACAGAATCAGCTTAGTTCTACAAGCAGAGCTTAATGTAGCTTATTGTGCAAGGATAGCGAGGTCAACCTGACCTGGGTCACGTCTTGCTGATGCCTCTGAAAATCGTAAGTAAAACTTAGAAAGGTTTCCAGAATTTACACGAGGTGACCACGTCCTCTTCGTTTAAGGAGGTTCTCATATTGGTACCAATCCTGTGAGAATAAACACTTGTGACTCGGACTGTATAAGTTGCTTTATAACAATATGCCAGTGAGCCTCACTCCTTGTTTTGAGTCCTCCGTGTTTCCGAGCTGTCTTTTTGGTGTGTCCATCATGCACTTTCACTCATTACCGCTTGGTTTTACTTCTGTTTTCTTTTTTCCTAAACTTTCAACACATCAATCAGTTTTAGTAAATTTTTCCCATTAAGACATTTTTCCATCTCACCATGAGGTCTCAAAGAGTCGGATCTGACCGAGCAGCTAAGCACAGCACAGGGCGAAAGTGTTTTATTTGGAGACATGAATGTTACTCCTAATATGCTCTGGGCACCCTTTCATTGTGCACGAGATCGGTAATGATTACCTCTCTTGCATTTGTGATTTTAAAACTTCGTGTCTTCTCCCTGTCTCCTTCCCTTTAATGAGCCTTGCTAGAGTTATCTGGATTTTCTTGATCTCCTCCAGGAACTGGTTTGTGGTTTTAGTGGTCTGTTGTTTCACTGCTTCCAATTTCATTGCTTGCTGGTATGGTTTTGTTGTTTCTTCTCATCTGCTTCCTTTAGGCATCATTTGCTCTTCCTTTCTGTAGTCTAAGGTGGAAACTTAAACAATTGATTTTAGATCTTTCTTCTTTATTCATGCTTGTGTTCAATGCTAAAAGTTTCCCTCTAAGCCCTGCTTTTGTTGTGTCCCTCAAGTGTTGATAAGTTGAATTTTCACTTAGTTCAAAGCCTATCATTTTAATTTCCATTGAGAGCTCTTTGATCTATGTGTTACTTAGGAGGGTGGTGGTCAATCTCCAAATATGTGAGATAGGGCAGCTTTTAATTCCTGGTTTTGATTTCTGTCTTAATGTCGCT
The DNA here is from genome assembly GCF_001704415.2 of Capra hircus. Classification (NCBI taxonomy): domain Eukaryota; kingdom Metazoa; phylum Chordata; class Mammalia; order Artiodactyla; family Bovidae; genus Capra; species Capra hircus. Next base: position 117,137,599 of record NC_030812.1, read on the forward strand.
ATGGTCTGAGAGCCTACTTCGCACTATCTCTATTATTTTCCATTTGTGAAGGTGTGTTTTATGACCCAGAATATGGTCTTTCTTGCTGAATGTTCCACGCCCTCTTAAGAAAGATGGGTAATTATACTGTTTCCGGATAGACTGTCTTATAGATGTCAGTTTGATCAAGTGGGTTGATGGAGACGCTCACGCCAGCTGTCTTCACTGGTCTGCCTGCCGGGTCTCCCAGTTCCTGGAGAGGCTGCTAGAGGTTCCCACTGTCATGGGGGATTTGTCTGCTTCTCCTCAAAGCTCAGTCTGCTGTTGCCTCACCTGTTTGCCATTCTGTTTCCAGGTGTGTGCACAAGAGGGGTTGTTTTATCTTCTTGGAGAACTGACTTATGTATCATTATATAATGCCCCTCTTCACCCCTGAGAGCTGCTCTCATCTAAAGTCCGTGCTGTCTAGATTAACATAGCTACTCTGACTTTCTCTGGATGAGTGCTGAAACAGTATCTCTTTCTCCATCCGTTTAATCTACTGTGTCTTCGTATTCCTCGTGGATGACATAGGGGTGGACCTTGTGTTTTTAATCCACTCTGACAATCTCTGTCTTTGAACTGATGTATTTAGGCCATTAGCATTTACAGTGATTACTGATGTAGCTGAATTACTATTGACCATGTTTATGGCTCTTTTCTATTTGATGCGCTTAGCATTTTTCTCCTCATTTTTATGCCCTCTTTGGCTTCACTTGAGCATTTCATAGACTCAATTTTCCCTCTTTTCTTAGCATACACATCATGATCCTTTTCTTAATTCTGTAGTGCTTTTCCTAGTGTTTTCAAGATGCATTTACAACGAGTCCAAGTCTACGTTCAAATGACACTACACTGCTTCAAATGTGACGCACGTGCCTTATAACAGATTCCCCCTAACTCATCCCCCGGCCCCTGGTGACACTGCTGGCCTTCATCCCACACACCCACACACCCACACGCCGTGGCTACTCAACACGTCATCACTGGCGCTGCTTTCAGATCAATTTTAAAAGAGAAAGACTGTTAAGGTATTTTGCCTTTGGTTATCCCTTGTCTGGCGTGCTTCCTCTCTTTAAGGGACTCTGAGTTTATGGCCTGCCTCAGTCTCTTTCTTCCTGAAGAAGTCCCAAGGTTTCTGACAGGGGAGCTTTGTTAGCTGTGAATTCATCCAGGGTTTTGTTTTGTTTTTCTTGTTTTTGTCTGAGCAAGTCCTTATTTCCATTTCGCTTTAGAAAGGTAACTCATTGGATATGGAGTTTTAGGTAGGTATTTTTTCCTTTCAGGACTTCAAATATTCCGCTCCATGTCTACCTACTCTCATGGTTTCTGAAGACTGTGAAATTCTTTATCCTGGTTTCTCTATAGTTGCTATTTTTTCTTTTGGCTCCTTTCAAGATGTTCTCCTTTGTCTTTGAATTTCTGCAGTTCAAATGTGAGGCCTAAATGCAGATTTTTTTAGTGTTTATCTTGCTTTTTTCAGATCTATGGTTTTGTGTCTGTTCTTAATTTGGGGAAATTCTCAACCATTAGAACTTTAAATATTTCTTTCTTTCCTTTTTTTCTGGGATTTCCATTAAGCGTATGTTATAATAGTTTCATTGTCTCACAGTTTTGGATATTCTCCCTTGCCCACCACCACCCCCCCCCATTTTCAATTCATTGTCTTTCCTCTTTGCATTTCAGATTTGGAAGTTTCTACTGACGTATCTTCAAACTCACTGATTTTTTCCTCAGTCTGCTGAAGCAGACTCACTCAGAAGCAGTCTACTTCTGAGTCCATCAGAGTAATTTCTGTTACAGGATGGAAAAAACAACCTTCCTTGGCAACTGTAGTTAATAACACTGTATTACATATTTGAATGCTCCCAAGATAGTAAATCTTGTAAATCTTCACCATAAGAAAAATAATTCTGTAGTTATGCGAGGTGATGGATGTTAACCAGACCCTGTAGAAATTACTTTGCAATGTATACAAATGTTGAATCATTATATCATAACCTGAAACTAAAATAATATTGTTGGTCAATTATACCTTAAGGAAATGAATGGCTGTCCCAGCACTTCCTTCTGATTCTGTCTTGCGGTTTCCATCTTTCTGCTTCTGTTACTCATCTGTTCTCACATGTGACAGCCTTCCCCCCCACCCATTAAATCCCTTAACATGTTAATCACAGTGATTTTAAATCCCATACCTGAAATCTGTGTTGTATTCTGCAGCTTAAGACAATCGTTTGTCCTTGCCTTTAGCATTCCTTATAAATTTTTGCCATGATCTGGACATAGCCTTTCGGGTAGGAACTGGGATGATAGGTCTTTAGTGGGTGCTATGTTAATCTGGCTAAGAGCTGGGCTGTATTTAACGTTCACTGCAGCTCTAGGTACCAGAGGCTTCGAGTTCCTGAAATGTCCTTGCTCCCATCTCCCTGATGTCTCTGGGTTTCCCCATGAGCCTGCACACTTCCACTCTTTACAGTAATCCCGTTATTATGATGGGGTCCTGATGGAGTGTAAGGCACAGGAAGGGGGAAGAGTCTGGCCTTAATTCAGAATCCCAGGCTTGTAGTGAGGCTGTGCCCTGAGCTGTGACCTGCACAAGTGCTTCCCACCGTCCTTTCTCTGTTTGGGTGCTGGAGGAGGGCTATAGGGTGATGGAGCTGGATAATCACAGTTCCCCCTTCAGCCCAAGTGAGATAAGTCTCTGCTAAACCTACTTCCTTCCAGGGTCAGAGGTGTTATGGAAAATGCTCTGAGTCATTTCAACAGGGCTACTCTCCCCTTCCCCTGCAGGGGCTGTGGATTTGGGCTCAGTCGCGTCCGACTCTCTGTGACCCCATGGACCGTAGCCCGCCAGGCTCCTCTGTCCATGGGGTTTCCCAGGCAAGAGTACTGGGGCGAGCTGCCATTCCCTTCTCCAGGGGAGCTTCCTGACGCAGGGATCGAACCCGCAACTCTCACGTCTTGCATGTTGGCAGGCGGATTCTTTACCACAAGTGCCACCCGGGAAGCCTGCAGGAGCCACTAGGAGATTTTTCTTGGCCCCTCACTGTGAAGACCAACAGGGATCCCTAAAGCCCAGGAGATGTGGGGGCCCCGGGGCTGAAGACCCAGGACTTAACCTGCTCCTGCTCAGAATAAACTGACCTCAGCCCCATTTCTATTTCTCTTTTTCTGCAGGCTTTGGGTGGTAGCTTGTCCTGCCACCTCTGCTCTCTGATGGTTCAAGAAAAGTTGTTGGTTCTCATTTTGTGCAGCTTTTTTTCTTAATATAAGGAGAAGAATGACAACTTCCAAGCTTTCCTCATTGTGGTTGAAACCGGATGTTCCTAAATAGACTTTTTATTTTAGCCTTTAGAGAAAAGTTGCAAAAATAGCCCATTTGAGTTCCCAGACACACCCACACTCAATTTCTCCTATTGTTCATATCTTGCATGACTGTGGCACTTTCGTCACAACTAATCAGCCTGAGTTGATAGACGACTGTTGACTAAAGTCCATACTTTATTTGGATGCTATTAGTTTTATCCTGGGCATCCCAGGTGGTACTAGTGGTTAAAAAAAAAACCCACCTGCCAATGCAGAGCCTTAAGAGACACGCGTTTGACCCCTGGGTCAGGAAGATCACCTGGAGGAGGGGCTGGCGACCCCCTCCAGTATCCTTGCCTGGAGAATCCCATGGACAGAGGAGCCTGGCGGGTACAGTCCATGGGGCCTCAAAGAGCCAGAAACGACTGAAGCAACTTGGCGCGCGTGCGGTTTTATCCTGACGCCTTTTTTCTGCCCCAAGGTCCCTTCCAGGATGTGGCGTGGCGCTTACTCTGCTCAGACTGCTCTATACAGGGACGCTTTCTGGAGTTTCCTGGTTCTGATGACCTGACGATTTGAGGAGCACTGGTCAGATATTTCGCAGACTACCCCTCAGCTTGGATTTGTCTGACCTTTTCCCCACCGTTGAGCTGCGGTTATGACTTTGGGGCTTGATGACCACAGAGGCCGGAGCCTTGGTCCTCCCGTCACATCAGGGCACGCGCTGTCAGCACGGCTGCCCTCTGGAGTGCTGGCCTCGATCACCTGGCTGGCCTGTGCTCTTCAGGTACCCACGGCAGTTACTCTTCCCAGCTCTCCACCCTGTCCTCTCTAGATGAAGCCACAGAGCATAGCCCGCACTTAACGAGGTGGGGGAAGAAACTGCAATTTGAACTGGTAAATGGAAGGGATCAACAGAGATTCTTTAGGAGCGGAGAGAGAAGACATTTGTTCATATATATATATATACACACACACACATGCAGTATATTTACTGTCTTTGTGTATGTGAGTGGGTGCTTGCTAAGCTGCTTCAGTTGTGTCCGACTCTTTGCAACCCCAGGGACAGTAACCCACCAGGTTCCCCTGTCCACGGGATTCTGCAGGCAAGAATACTGGAGTGGGTTGCCATGCCCTTCTCCAGGGGAATCTTCCTGACCCTGGGATCGAACCCACATCCTTTATGTCTCCTGTATCACCAGGCGGGTTCTTTACCATTAGCGCCACTTGGGAAACCAATCTTTATGTGTCTGCGTGTGCGTATGTATATATATATATTTATACAGAGACACAGGTATCCCCCACTTCTCAAAAGTTCGCTTTATGCTACTTCGCTTTCATAAAGACCTACATTAGGACCTGTTCCACTGACTAGAAGGAATCCAAAGATGTTCACTTTTAGGAGAAAAACAAAACATGACCCCTGCATCAGTCTGCAGCACCGCGGGGGCAGGGCCGCCCTCGGGGAGCACCCCCCAGGTCCTCCCAGGAACGGCCCCCAGAGCTGCGAGCACAGCCGCAGCGTCCGTGCTTCCTGGTGTACCTCGTGCGTCCACAAGCAAGAGGGGTCCTCAGCTAAGTGCGCCTCTGCTTTACGCTGCTTCGTCTATGAAAGGCCTCACAGGGGCACCGCTTCATTTGGCTGTGATACCTGGATATACATTATATAAGCCTGCTCATGTATATATGTGTTCCTTTAGCAGATGGAAGGAAAAAATACATTTATTCTCAGAAAGGTGTGTGTATGCGTACAGGCTTCCTCCCGCTGCGGCAGGAATATGTATACATGTGTGTGCGCACACCTGCATCTGCCTAACCGCTGTATGTATTCTACATGTGTATAGAGTATGGACCCACGTACATATGCCGGGCTTCCCCCACAGCTCAGTCAGTTAAGAGCCTGCCTGCAATGCAGGAGACTCGGGTTCAGTTCCTGGGTTGGGAAGATTCCCCTGGAGAAAGAAATGACAACCCACTCCAGTATTCTTGCCTGGAGAATCCCATGGACAGAGGAGCCCAGTGGGGTCACAACTTAGCAAATAAACCACCACTACATGCTTATACAAAAATACATATAAACATATAATTTATATGTGCCTATGTTTACATATGTACATGTATAATATACATATAAAACACACACAAATATATAATGTATACATGTTTACATATACACATATCTGAAATGTACATAAATATATAGTATGTATATGTCTACATATACATACATGCACATATACAGATACATATGTGCATATATAATTTATATGTACACATGCTCACGTGTGTTCAGTTGCTTCAGTCATGTCTGATATTCATGATTCCACAGACTGTAGCCCACCAGGCTCCTCTGTCCATTGGATTTTCCAGGCAAGAATACTGGAGTGGGTTGCCATGCCCTCCTCCAGTTTATTTTAATGAATATAATATTATATGTATAGAGAATAAATTTGTATATATTTATGTATTATATATTCCTATTTTATTATATAATTTATGTTTATGCATATTATATATATATGCATATATATGCATATATCCATTTCTGTGCATTTGTTTCCAGCTATATATGACATGCGAGTGTCAGTGAAGCAGCTGCACCTGTGCAGGCCAGCCGCTTACACGCAGGGGAGGGGCATGCAGGACTCACGAGCGCACGCGCGGCCGTGAGGATGGAGCTGCCGTGCAGCTGAGATCCCGCGTGACTTCAGCCATCCGTTCAGTCGGCACCGCGCCCTTGGTGGCTCCGCGCCCTGCTGCTGTGCTCAGGGCCTGCCGCTGCAGGCGTCGTGGTGGCTGAAAGGGCGAGACGCGTGCACTCCGTGGTTTCGGCGCAACTGTGAGCAGCAGACGCTTGCACGACGATCACACGCACACCTGAGACGGGTGGTCTTTGCTACCAGCAGGTGGGGCAGGAGCTCCGGCCCAGCCCGCGGTGTGGGGGGCTCCCCGAGTCACGATCCCGAGCTGAGATGCCAGGGGGAGCACGAGGCAGAGGGGCCAGCAAGCTCAAATCTGTGCGGAGGTCAGGCAGACGGGATGCCCGGCGCGGGATTAGAGGGCCGGAAGGAGACACGGGGCCAGATCCCGGGCGTGAGCAGGAGGGCGGGGTGTAGGCAGGGACGCACAGAACGCTGGGCTGTTTATCAGAAAGCCCGAGAGAAGCTCATGGGGTCAATTCCTGGGCCCAGGGAGGAGATGGGAAGAGCAGGTGGAGAAGGGGAGGGGAGGAGAGCGTCCTGAGCAGAGCCTGCAGCCGGAGGTGCGGAGGCTGGGACCAGCCGGGCAGACAGGTGAGCAGTCAGCTCCAGCCCGATCAGGGCTATCACCGGGGTGCAGGAGGAGCTGGAGCCAGGAGGGGAGGCGCTGCGAAGGCCTGCTGGATGACCGAGGAGCTACTTCTGTATCCTGGATAAAATGTGGTGGAAAAGGATACGGAAGAGAGTGCATATACGTATAACTTGGTCACTCTGCTGTACCGCAGAGATGAACACAGCTCTGTGTTCATCAAAATCAACGGCAACTAAATTTTTTCACAAAGGCCTAGTGGTGTCCAGGGTAAGGAGGCGGATGAAGGTGGAGGAACGAATTGAGAGTGACTTCTGACTCTAATTCCATCCATCTGCTCATTCACGCAATGCTTACTGAAGGCTCGAATCACACTGAGGTCGCAATATGTCATTCACCGACGGAAATGGAGGCCTTGGCGAGCCAAATGCAGAGTCCGGTCTCAATTCGGTTGATAACAAGTCAAATGGCGATTTCTGGGTGAAGGAGGGATAACAACAAGAATAACCTAGAATAAGTTCCAAGTCGGGCTTCGCTGGGGGCTCAGCTGGTGAAGAAGCCGCCTGCAGTGCGGGAGACCTGGGTTCGATTCCTGGGTTGGGGAGATCCCCTGGAGAAGGGAAAGGCTACCCACTCCAGTGTTCTGGCCTGGGGAATCCCGTGAACTGTATAGTCCATGCGGTCGCAGAGTCGGACACAACCGAGAGATTTTCACTTCATTTCACTTCAGGCTCCAAGCCACAGGGATCTCTCTCGTCAGCCTTGCCCACTTCCGTGCCCCAGGGCAGCATCACTGGGATCCAGGGAAGACCTCCTGGGATGGATGGGTCATCAGAGCTGGCCGTGGAGGCGCGAGGGGAGTGGGGAGAGTGGACCAGACGCAGGAGCCCCCAGGAAGCTGAGGTGGAGCCCGTGTGCACGGAGGGTCTGCTCAGAGCAGGGGCGGCTGTCTTGGCGGCTGTCTTGGGTCGGCTCGCCCCAGGCAGACCCTGCCCCCGGGGTGCCCGAGTCAGGGCTGTGATGAGGAAGAGCTGCTGGGAGAGGCGGGGGGTGAAGGTGGGTGCAGGATGGGGCTGGGGGAAGCCAGGCCAAGGTGCGATTCCAGGCACAAGGCCCTGAGGGCACCCCCACCCTCGCCCCTGCCCCAGGCCTGGGTGCTCTCGGCAGTGTAAGGCCGACCCAGGACGGGGAGGTGCCCTCCCGCCCACCCTGGGCAGCCAGGCTGAGGACACGCGGTGGGGCTGGGGGGCGGGGCCAGATCGGCATCACTCGGGCACGTCTGACCCTTTTACAGGCGGTGCAGCACCCGGTGCCCAGGGACTGTCCCTGCAGGGCAGCAGACGGCAGCCACGGGCAGGGAAGAGTGTGGATCTGAAGGGCAAGGGGCCTGCGGGCATCTGGGCGGCATCTGATCACATAGGCTACAGCAGGCAGGACCCTGAACAGGGCCGCGTGGAAGCCCAGCCCAGGCGATCCTGCCCGGAGGGTGGGTGACGATGGTGGCAGTCAGTGAAAGAGAAGCGTGAGAACGGACAGGCAGGACCAGAAGTGAGTCAGACTGGAGGGGACCTACGGGCCTGGACACTGTGCTCAGTAACCCTGACTTGGTCCCCAGCGCCGAGGAATCGAGCAGGTCACCCTCCCCTCCACACTTCTCCTCAACCCTATTACCGGGGAGGAGGCCCGATTCAGGGGTTTCAGTAGCGCACTCAAGCCAGGAAACGTGCGGAGTGAATAGTGAAGCTATGATTCTGATCCAGGCCTGGGCAAACCCACGGCACGTGCTATCACTTGCGAGGCACGTGGGTGTTTACGGTGCTGGGAACGTCTCCAGCAGTCTGGCCTCCGCTTCCTGAGGGCGTTGTGTGGTGAGTCTGGTGGCTTCCTCTCCGGTGCTTCCCCTCTGGGTGCAGACAGACGGGGGCGTTAGAGTGACGATGGCGTTAGAGTAAGGATGGCATTAGAGAGACATCTGGCAGCTGAGTGCCCCCCAACCCCAGGGCTCGGGATCTATTTTACTCTGATCATTTCCACGGCCAAGGGTCCAGGGGCAGAGACGTTTCTGAGCTATAGTTCTGGAACGTGGACCAGGGAACAGCTGGAATACAGGCTCAGGACCCTGGCAGCGTCCTCTGGAGCTCACAGTGGGGTCTCCTCAGGGCTCTGCCTTTGGGTTGCTTTCCCTATACTCCGCCAAAAGCAAGCGTCCCCTTATCAGACAAAAGGACCCCGGGACACGGTGTGGGGCGTGGGGTCCCGGGCAGCCTGGGTCCTAAGTCTGGTCCTTTCTCACCTTCTGCTGTCTGCTGAGCTTGGACCACTTTAGCCTGGGGTACAAGCTAGTAGAAGAGAGTCTTCCGGCCCTTTAACAAAGCACCTGTTTTCCAGTCTTAGAATTTTGTTTTTATTTCCAGACTTCAGGCAAAAGTGTTTTTTTTTTCCCCCTTGGCAATTTGGCAAGAATTCCTCCCTCTCTGCTTCCATGGAGCTGTTCCCACCAGAAGCCGTCTCTGGGTTCAGGGTCCCATGGAGCGCACACATGACGCCCTGATGTTCCCACACGGCCCGCCTTGGCTGGAGAGCACAGACGCCAGCTCCACCAGCTCCTCTGCAGCCCTGCTGCCGCCTGGCCAGGAGTCCCCGTCACTGGGGCCGCCTCGCCACCCCCAACCCCCACTGGAGCTGCAGTGGGCAGCGTGTCCTTGGTGATCCATCTGATGTGAGCATGTAGCTCCAAGGTGAAGGGCAAGTCGGGAGCCCAGCTTGGGTAAAAGTGGGGCAGGCATCTCAGGGCTGAGGCGGCTGGAAGACCCTGATGGGCAGTGCAGCCCACCCCACAGCAGAGCCCAGAACAGGCACTGTTCCGTCTCCATGCCCTCCCACACACACACACACACACACACAGTTTTCACCCAGTGTCAATCACAACAGGCTTGCAATTTTACGTCACACACATTTTTATGTGGCTTTGTGCTTTGTTTTGTAATTATAGTTTTGAATGCTTGCATAATATTGCATCAGACGATGGCCCCTCATTTACTAAGCCCACTCTGTGCAGGTACTGTTGGTTTCTCTGTGTTGGAAACATGTCCTTGGGATCCTGCCATCGGAGATGACCTCCTGGGTCCGTCCTCAGATGGACGGTGTAGGTGGTCACCTGGCAGACAGCAGGTCCAAGTCACATCCACCCACAGGCACAGCATCACGTCACAATGGCTGCCAACCCTGCAAGCATGACGTCACAATGGCGCTCCTGCACTCAGCCTCCTAGGACCGCCCCGCCCCGGGCACTGATCCGCCTCCCACTGGAGTGTCGGCTCCAAGGGCAGAACTGGTCCCTGTCTGGATCACAGCCTCCTCTACTGTCTCTAGAACACGCTGGCTCACAGCAGGCACTCGATACGTTTGTTGAATAAATTAATGAGCTATGGCCTCTAAGCTGAGCCCACCCCACCCCACCCCCTGCCACCTCACACCTGAGGCTTCAGAGTCTGAAGGAAGTGGCTCCATCCTGTGTCACGTGATCGTAAGCTGAGAGGACGAGCCTGGCCTCAAACACCCGCCCTCCCCTTGCTTCCTGAGACACCTCTCGTCTGTGGGTCTCCTTAGTCATCTGCTTACAATCAGCTTCCGCCTGACTTTTTGACAGGAACTCCTCATAGGTGGGGCAGTGTCCATGGACGGCGTCACATCGAGAACCTCACCAAAGATGCGTCTGACGTGCCCATTAGAGAGCTCCCCCGGTCTCACACCAATGTGGAGAAAATCAGCAGATGATGGACCGACCTTAAGGAGGGCTGAGCGCCGAAGGCCTGATGCTTTCAAACTGTGGTGCTGGAGAAGACTCTTGAGAATCCCTTGGACTGCAAGGAGATCCAACCAGTCCATCCTAAAGCAGATCAGCCCTGGGTGTCCGTTGGAAGGACTGATGCTGAAGCTGAAGCTCCAATACTTTGGCCACCTGATGTGAAGAGCCAACTCACTGGAAAAGAGCCTGATGCTGGGAAAGATTGAAGGTGGGAGGAGAAGGGGACGACAGAGGATGAGATGGTTGGATGGCATCACTGACTCAATAGACATGAGTTTGAGCAAGCTCTGGGAGTTGGTGATGGACAGGGAGGCCTGGCGTGCTGCAGTCCATGGGGTCGCCAAGAGTCAGACATGACTGAGCGCCTGAACAGCAACAGGGAGCAGGCAGACCAACAGGCGGAGAGGAAGGAAGAGGGAGCCTGACGGCCTCTGTGCCTCACTGGGCTGAGTCGCGACCCTGGGGGAACTGCGGCGTGGTTCTGCTTTCTCCCTGAATTTCATCCTCCCTCTCCCCACATGCTCAGCATCTGCTCAGCACTCCATGAACATCACCTAAAGAAGGAATGAAGACGTCTTGCAAGGAGCTGAAGTTTGGAGAAAACTGCGTGAGAGCAAAACCTCTCTACATCCCAGTTACCAAAAGCCCAGTTCTTGTTGCCTTGCTTCTACTCACAGCTGTTGAAATGCTGCTAATTGAGTATGTAGGAGACACGAGATCAATCTGTGGGTTGGGAAGTTCCCCCAGAGGAGGAAACGGCAACCCACTCCAGTATTCTTCTCTGGAGAATCCCGTGGGTGGAGGAGCCTGGTGGGCTACAGTCCACGGGGTCACAAAGAGTCGGACACGACTGAGCAACTAGACAAGAGCAACACCCGAGCTGCAGAAAGTCTCCTCCATGTCCAGGCGACAAAGGCCGTGCAGTGTCCTCCCAAGGCCCCAGGGTCTGGAGGGGCCGTGGGCGGGGAGGGCAGCGCTGTGCAGCGGGGTCAGGGTGTGGCTGGGGCCTCTCTGAGTGGCCCCGAGAGGCAGAGACCTCTGAGGCTGCAGGGTCTTCAGGAGCCCGGATAGTGGATTAAGGGGAGGCTTGCACAGACCTGCTCTGTGGCACTGAGTTCCAGATGAACGGCCCCGGGCTCAAAACTATAGACAGCGCAGCCTCCACAGGCTGGAGCCTGAGTCCCGGGCCGGGGGTCGGGGGTGGGGAGTCTCTCTCCACTTCCCAGCAGCCTGTGATCACGCAGAACACGCCTGACCCACCCCAGCCCACCCGCTGTGGTCGGCCTCATTGGACCACCAGCAGCACCTGATCACACATTTTTATCATTTCTAAGACCATTTTTCCCTCCAATAAATTTCTCCCCTGACTTGAAACCTCTACAGTTCCAGGTGATTTTTTTAACTTCCCATGATTAGCAATTCTTAATGAAATGAGTGTTTAATTACGTCAGCAGTGTCTATTCTCATGCGCATTTATCATCCTTACCTCTCTCACCTTCCCCCAAAATATTCCACCTGGGATTTAACTTTCTCTGGCAAGCCTGTCCTGCCCATTGAAATGATAGGAAAATTGAACAGTTTGTCTCGATGAGAAAAATATGACGGGAGGACAGAAACTGGCTTTGGAGCGACCGTGGAGAGCCTCACGGATCCTGGACACGGTGCCCTTCCGCAGCCGGGACCTGCACTCGGCCGGGCTGCTCTTCTCACGTTCAGAACCAGCCGGGGAGGTGTTCCGAGGGGAAACAGGTTCGTTTAATGATGGTTGCCATTTCAAGCTCCAGAAATCGGCTCGCTCTACCCTTCCGGGAAAAGCTGCGTTCTATGAAAACCAGGCCACTTGCTTAGATGAAGTCAGACGGTGCGGCTGAAGAGCATAACGTTGTTGGCCCCCATTCCCTTCAGCTGCCCACGCTCCTGGGCGAGGAAGGCGTGGGAATATGAACCTGGGGAGGGCCACCCCCACACTGGGCCCCAGGCCTGGAAGGGAGGCGCTGCACGCGTGCACACACACACACCCACACACACACACATACACCCACACCCCACGCACACACACACACACCACAGACACACACACCACACACATACGCACACACACACACACACCCAAACACACGCACGGGCCAGGCTGCAGCCAGATGACAGCATCCCCTGCCTAACAGACCCCAGGGACCACCCGCGGCCCCTACCACTGGACTTGGACACACCCCACCCTGAGGAGACTCCTCCCTGTCCCCAGGCCGCTTTGTGCTGATCCTGTCCTCCAGGAGGAGGCCACTGCCCACCGCTGCCCCAGCCCACAGGCTCCCTGCTCCAGAATCTTCGGGGGCAGGAGCTTCTTTTTCCCAAATGACTTCAGAAAAGCCCCCGCGTGGTCGGGCCCTCACCCCTGAGCACCCAGGCAAGGCCCGGGAGCGCGTGCCTCTGGGGGGCTCAGGCTTGGCGCACAAGGCCCCAGCTCCAGCGGCTTAAGCAGCAACGGTTTATCCCTCCCAGTCCCGGAGCCTGGGTGTCTGAGACCGAGGCGTGCCCGGGGCAGCTTCTCCGGAGGCCCTTCTCCCTGGCGGACGGCCGTCCACTCCCTGGTCCCCATGCGGTCTCCCCTCTGTCCTTATCACTCGGTGAAAGCTGAGCAGGCCGTGTGCATCACAGGTGCTGAGCATTCGTGTTCATCTGAGCTTAACCGCCGAGAGGCTGCGGGGCGGAGGTCTGGGGCTCGTCCGGGGTCCTGGGCTTTGTCTCCATGCCCTTTGACCTCGTGGCCAGTGCTCCTTCTCAGATGGGCCTGTGCCCTGCTGTGCCTTTAGCTGCGATAATACTGAATACCAGAGCCCTGTTGGCACGATGGTAGGTAGTGTGTGGGGCTCAGAGAATGTTCTGCCGTCTTCCAGTCAAGCCTCAGACTTCGGTGAGCATGTGTGGTTGAATGATGGCCCCAACGATATATTCACACCCTACACCTTGTGAGCACAGCCTCGTCTGGAAAAAGGGCCTTTCTGATGTGATGAAGTCACAGATCTCCAGACGGGGTGCCTGGGATTATCAGATGCATCCTGAATCCAGCGATGTGTCCCTCTGAGAGGAGAGGACACAGACCCACAGAGAGGAAGGCTCTGTGATGAGAGAGACACAGTCTAGACCCCAAGGATGACTCGGAGCTGCCAGAAGCTGGAAGGGCAAGGAAGGGCCCTCCCCAGAGCCTCTCTGGGCAACCCGGCCTGGTCACCTTGATTTCAGAGAGGGAACAGATACCTGATTTTGGAAGGCGCCACATTTGTAGCTCAGACGGTAAAGCATCTGCCTGCAATGCAGGAGATCTGGGTTCAATCCCTGGGTCAGGAAGATCCCCTGGAGAAGGAAACGGCGACTCACTCCAGTATCCTTGCTTGGAAAATCCCGTGGACGGAGGAGCCTGGCGGGCTGTCATCCATGGGGTTGCAGAGAGTCGGACATGACTGAGTGAAACGCATTTGTGGCACCTTGTTATGGCGGCCCCGAGAAGCTGGCAGAGTGGAGCCTGGCTGCATCCTTCACCATCCCCCGGACCTTGCTCAAACTCATGTCCAGTGAGTCGGTGATGCCATCCACCCATCTCACCCTCTGTTGCCCCTTCCTCCTCCTACCCTCAATCTTTCCCAGCATTGGGGTCTTTTCCAAGGAGTCGGCTCTTTGCATCAGGTGGCCGAAGTATTGGAGTTTCAACTTCAGCATCAGTCCTCCCGGTGAATACTCAGAGTTGATTTCCTTTAGAATTGACTGGTTTGATCTCCGTGCAGGTATGCGGGTCTTAGCTGCATTTCTCAGATATGCCTTTCTCTTGAAATGTGTTTTGAGGGTTTGCCCTTTGAGCACCATTCTCCAATGGGTCCCCCAAAATTGTTGATTTTCGTATTTTCCGGATTTTCTTGCAAGGATGAGAGTAATGACGGCCAAGATCTTTACGTATTGGGGTTGAAGCTGAACATCCCCAGGGGTCTTTGCTATTCGTGTATGTTACGGCTTTTTTCTGTGACTATTAAGTCTCACTCGAGGACAATTGATTAACTGGTCAATTCACCCATTCGGTCTCTTCATGGCCATCTTCTGCCAGGCTTCGGAGATTCAGAAAGGTCAAGATCTGTGCTCTCAAGAGCCTCCTCCAGGAGGGGTGAAATCAAGAAAGAGCGGCTTGCTGTGAGGCTCGTGGCTCTGAGAGTCGGTTGTCCGCAGTGTTTCCATGTGAGCAGGGATGCTGCGCCTTCTCCAGGCTGACCCTGGGGCAGGCAGCTTCCTGGACGGGGTTCAGTTCCAGCTGAGGACCGAGGCCCGAGGGGCCGAGCCCCCACCTGCCACCAGAGGAGGAGGAGGAGGAAACCAGAAGCAGAGAGATGGTACTTGAGGCATAGTTCTGCTGATGTGAGATGCTGAAAGTGTACACAGAAGGCTCATTAGAGGAGGGCAGGGTTTTCAAAGAGCAAAGGCCAACCAACCACTGGATTCTTCCAGCTTTGCTCTGAGCAGCTGCCATGGGCGCCTCCAGCCAGCGGCTTTGCGCTGGGGACTCAGCAGTGGTACTAAGAGCTCAGTCCTGTTGGCCTTCAGGGCTTAGTTTCCGGTATCTTTTGAATCCAGTCATTTTTATGGGAGGGTTTTTTTTTTTTTTTTTTCTGTAAGAAACTTTAGGAGCAGCATACTCTCTGTGAGAAACTTTTAAAATTAATTTCTAGTTTAATGCATTAGAATTAACTGATATATTGTTGTGGTCTAACATATAATCACTGTTTTGCTAATATCTCATAGAAGCTTAAAAGGAATGAAATAGTTTGGGATGATGCTATATTTGATAAAAATGCATTGGTTCAGCATTTCAGGAAGGCTGTTCAGACTCAACAAATCTCTCATTTGAGCATTGTTTATTTGACACATAATCTCCTTTAAATGGGTTTCTGCTCACCTAAATCTGTAATTCTCAAAGTGTTTGGTTGTGTATTGTGATGTCGGTATTTAGTATAAGATATTCTCCTGCCCCCTCCTGAGTGATACAACATCCACTCATCAGCACACAGCGACCCTCCTTGCCCACTTGTCAATGACTGTCCTTGAATGTGACCTTTACTTTCAGTCTATTTCAAGATAGTGAATGTACTTCCCCGTGCTCCACGGCTCAGTCCTTGCTGTTTATCTATTTCACACGCAGTGTTTTGTATCTGCTGACCCCAGGTGCCTACTCCATGCCGCCTCTGCCCTTTCCCTTTCGGTAACCGTAAGTCTGTTTCCTATGTCCGTGAGCCTACTCCTGTCGTGTACGGAAGCTCATTTGTTCACAGTTTGGATTCCACCTAGAGGTGGTGTCGAATGCTATTTGTCTTTCTCCGTCCGACCTCCTTTGGTGTGATCATCTCCAGGCTCGTCCATGTCACTGGAAATGGTGTTGTCTCACGGTCTTTATGACTGAGTCGTAGTCTGCTGTGTAATGACAGCATCTTATTCACTCCCCTGTTGATGGACAGGGAGGTCGCCTCCTTGTCTTGGCTTTTGTAAACAGTGCTGCAGTCAACATAGGCATGCGTCTATGTTTTCCAATTGGAGTTTTCTTAGGATACACGCCCAGGAGCGGGACTGCTGCCTCAGATGGGGGCTCTGCTGTTGGCTTCCTGAGGAACCGCTGCTGCTTCCCACCATGGCTGCGCCGACTTGCTTTCCCAGCGGCAGTGCGGGAGGGCCCCCTTCCCCACACCCCTCCAGCGTTTCTCGTGTGTAGACTTGATGACGGCCATTCTGGGTGTCATGAGGTGGTGCTTGCGTGTAGCTTCGCTTCTCTGGCCTTTATTTTAAAGTAACAGAGCCAGCCTGCCTTTCTTTTCCTTTGCTTGTGCCAGATAAATCTTTCCTGCCGTTTTATCTCCAACCATCCCGCTGCAGAGACAGTGTTGTGCAGTGACAGTATCTCAAACCAGGGCTTCCATTCTGGCGACACCACTTAAGGGATTCACGACCTTAGGAAAGTCACTTTGTCTCACTTGTGTACTGGGAGCGATAATAGCTATTTGCAGAGCTGCTGTAAGGATCACTGAGATCCTGTGTTTAGAGCCCAATGGGGAGTGATTTCCAGCTGAGGACTCGAGTGCCAGCCCCATCAGAGCTGTAGGAATCCAGGAGCAGACAATACATGTGCTGCCTGCAGGGACTTTCAAGAGGGTGGAAAATAGGCCTCGAGTTCATGAGGGTAAATGCTTCATAAAGGCACCATCGGTACAGACACTTACCTCCTGTGTGTGGTAAGAGCATTTACAAGGGGGAAGTCCAACCAAAAGGGCTTCCCCAAGGAAGCATCCCATGACTCACCCAGTAATTAGAAGCCAATACGTGGAAACCTTTTCTTTAAAATAACTAGCATTGAATCACCATTGTTTTACATTGTTCTGTGTCTTTTGCATTTCCCCCTAATCTGCTAGTCTTTGCCATTTAATAGGAGAACTTAACTCATTAGTATTTATTGTCATAAAATAATGTTTTGTCTTCTTTCTGCCCCTGAAATGCAGAGCTTATTAAGAAAAATATTCACATGACACATTGCAAAGGCTTAATACCCTTAGCAATTCTGGGGGTGGGGGGAGATGCGAATCTACCACCAAGGAGACAAATGGCTTGAACAAAAAATCACAGACGCACCCAGCATATGAAAACTGCTCAGCCTCACAAGCAATTTTAAAATGCAAATGGCAACAATTATGGGACTTTTCTCCATCTTTCAAATTGGCAATTTAGAAACATAATATTTGATGTTAAGGAGGTTAGAGTGAAATAGCTATAATCTTCCCCACTGGTGGAAATATCAACTAGAATTGCCTCTCTGCAAAGCAGTTTGGTAATATATGGGACGAGAGTTAAAAGAGTTTGTACCCTTTAATGCCATAATCATACTTGCAAAAATCCATCCTCAGAGCTACACAGAGCTGGGGGCAGGGACTCCCAACCACCTGGAAGAGTCAGGCTGGAAGTCTCACAAATCCACCCCAACCCAATCTTGGAGGGGGATTTCTGGCTAAATATCAGGGAACCCCTTCTTCAACATGGACACCAGTTTATAGAAAATTTCTCTTTATAAGGTTGAGTATATGACTTGAAATTCTATTAAAATTTATTCAAAAGACATGTCTCTTGAATAAGAAAGAATTCTTCTTTAAGAACAGATTCTTAACTCAGATGTTCAGATGCACAGTGTGGGTGTCTCTTTCTGTGCTCCTGCTCCAGGGCCCCAGAATCTCAGTACCAGGCCTGCCTCAGCTCCCCTCAGATCTGAGATATGGGCAGCTAGCAGGGACTCAAGTGTTCATCATGACATCTTCTGTGATGAAACTGAAAGTCACTCAGTCGTGTCCAGCTCTTTTCGACTCCATGAATTGTAGCCCACCAGGCTTCTCTGTCCATGGAATTCTCTGGGTCAGAACGCTGGAGTGGGTAGCTGTTCCCTCCTCCAGGGGATCTTCCCAACTCAGGGATCGAACCCAGGTCTCCCATATTGCAGACGGATTCTCTACCAGCTGAGCCACAGCCCAAGAATGCTGGAGTGGGTAGCCTATCCCTTCTCCAGCAGATCCCGCCACAGAGTTGAACTGGGGTCTCTGGCACTGCAGGTGGATTCTTTACCAACTGAGCTATCAGGGAAGCCCACTGACATAAAAATTAAAGACCATCTTCCCTGTCTCTGTCATAACCACTTTCTATAAGTGGCTGTAAGTCTGTTTCCTATTCAAAATCATATTCAGTAATAATTAGACACTACCCCCACTGGTCTCTTCCATAGAAAAGTGAAAAGCTCACACAGGCGTGTCTCCACATACCTCTCCCTCTCTTGAGAATGTTGGTAATAAAGGGGTTTCTTTCAGATCAAGAGTCATGGACCCAACCTAGTCATGACCTGGATGAGATGCTCGGCCCTCATGACAATAACCATTTATTTCTTTTCCTTTTGGGGCAACTAGAGGCAGGGTCCGTCCTGCTCTCCCACTAGGCCAGGAAGTTAAGAGGACACCCCCCACCCCCCGCCCTGCTTGGTTACACCCCTCTTACGGGATTCTCTACCAGAGCCTGTGTATCACTCTTCCCAGCCCATGTTCAGCCTCCCAGGACCCAGAATTCTGCCCAGTGGAGTGGGCAGAAAGATCACTGCCAGCGCCCAGGCCAGGGACTGCTTCCCTACCCAGGCCACGAGACTCCTGGGAATCTGAGAATTCCAAATTCAACCCTTCACCTCCAGGTCATTACCACGGCACGTTCCTCTAAGTTGGGGTTTACAGCAGAATGCTCCCTTAACAGATTCTTAACTCAGATGTTCAGACACACGATGTGGGTGCCTCTTTCTATGTTCTTGCTCCAGGTCCCCAGAATGCCGGTACCAGGCCTGCCCCAGCTCCCCCTCAGATCTGAAATATGGGCAGCTAGCAGGAACTCAAGTATTTCTCATGATATCTTCTGAGATAAACTGATATAAAAATTAAAGATCCTCTTCTCTGTCTCTGTTATAACCACTTTCCAAATTGCCTGAGAAATATATTGCCTCTTCTAGTCCATATTTTAGCAAGCAAGCTCTGTTTAAACAAAGAATGATAGCACACTCAAAATCCTTCTGTTTATCCAGAAACTTCAGGTTAAAAATTGAAACATCTAAGTTATGCATCCTGGTGGCATTCTCCCACAGTTAACATATTGGGTTGAGATTTTTCCTGAGAAGTGAAACATGAAATTCAAAATATATCTCAAGTCAGAGCGTGATTATTGAGCAGATAAATCGAGAAAGACATCATTTCTCTCTGTAGTTAGCAACTGCCCGGGGATGACACCAGCACAGACTCAAGCAGGAAGGTGTATTTCTGGGCGCAAAGCCTTTGATCTCATCCCCTTGCGTCCAGGCTGCAGAGAGAGACAGACGGTGGGGCCAGGGCTGGGGAGGTGTTGTGAGGGGGGATCCCCAGCCTTGAGTGGCAGCTTGAGCTGTTGTAATGCCCTGTTTATCCAATGAGCTGGGTCATTGTCTCCAGGACAGGGCAAGGTGTTTTTGTTTTTTAGTGCAATTTGACATATAAATTTATAAACTTTTTACATGGAGTGGTTTAATGGCCAAAAATAAAGAACATATCTTGCCATTTGAAAAATGCGTTCCTTCTTCCCCTGAACATTGAGACTCAAGTCCAGAGAGATTCCCGGCTGGCTCCCCCTTAACCTTCCCACTCCGGTTCTCACGGAAGGCCTGGTGCGTGCAGTTAATCACTGCGTTGATTAGGTGTGAATCCCAGGCTGGTGGTGAAGCATCACTAAGCATCGCGAAACTGTATGAAAGCCCCCACACACGAGTGTCTCTACACGTCTCCTTGCTTCTTGTCATACGTTCTTGCCCCAAGAGAAAGTTCTTATCACCTCTCTAAAGGATTTAATAGCTGTGAATTACAGACCCGCAGCTCTGCACACCTGTCTAAGCCACTAGGGAGTCAGAGCTGATTGTCTCACTTTCTGCATATTCAGTGTCAAGTTTACAAAGTCTAGAGGGCTGGGGCACAAGCTGATGAGTTTCATTCTCATGAAGATCAAGAAGACAGGCGACTTTCAAATGAGTTCATTTGTTCCCACAGCAATTTTCCTGAAGATTCACAAATGCAACCGTCGATGTAAAAATTGCCCTTTTCTCCAAAGCTCCATCCTCCACCTTCATCCTCCAGAGCTGCCTCTTCACTTGGAACTCTGTGTCGCTTGCCATGGCTCAGAGAACTGACTAGAGCCTGATACACACACTCTTCACACACACCCGCACACACACTGGGTGATAAGCACTGGGTATGTGTGCGCTCAGTCACACCCGCATGGACTGCAGCCCACCAGGCTCCTCTGTCCATGGGATTCCCCAGGCAAGAATAGTGGAGCAGGTTGTTATTTCCTTTTCCAAGGGATTTTTTCCACCCAGGGATCAAACCCGTGTCTCTTGAGACTCTTGCATTGACAGGCAGATTCTTTACTATGTGCCACCTGGGAAGCCCTGCAATGTTGAAATTAAGATTTTATCCAGAAAAAGGAGAGAAGGTCCACGGACAGTTGCTTTCTCTCTTCACCAACGAGAGGTGTCTCCACTCATCCTTCACCTAGAATTAAACTCCAGTTTCACAGAGATTCCGGCATCCACGCCCAGCACAAACCCCCCCATTCCTCTGCGGGCTAAGAGTGCTGCCTGCCAGAGGTCACAGCCTCAGCCTCTGCAGCTGCCCTGACGGTGAGCCCCGAGGGACCTCAGAATGGGAGAATGCAGGACGGAGGCCAGGACAGCGGAGGGGTGTCCAAGGAGTGACTGCAGTGAGCCCCGGCTCTTGCGTCTTCCCATATGTAGAGAAAAGCTAAATTCCTTCACGGGAGAGGTCCTGTTTGTTGCTGTCGTTGTCCAGTCGCTCAGTGTGTCTGACTCTCTGTGGCCCCGTGGACTGCAGCACGCCAGGCTCCTCTGTCCTCCACTAGCTCCCGGTGTCGGCTTTGACAGTGATCTTCTGATGTTCCCACCGCCTAGTCTTAGTTGTAAATCCCACTATACACCCTGGCTTCCCACCCTTGCCTTTTCTGACCAGCTCTCAGAGTAATCGAGATGCTATGTCCCGGCCTTCAGTCCTCAATTCTGCCTGAGTAAAACATAACCCTCAACTTTGAGGCTGTGCGGTTTTTTTTTTCAGTCGACACCTCAGATAAATCTCACACCAGTGTCCCCGACACGATTTCTGTACCATCTGAGGATCCATGTTGAAAACAACAGCTCTGGAACAAGCAGAAGGCAAGCCCTTCTCCCGGCTTTGATCTGTGACCAGGTGGCCCTGTGATCCAGCCTTCGGTCAGGGCGTTCATCGGCGGGGAGTGGAGTGTGGACCACAGCGCTGACATCACAGGGAAGCCTCTCGCCCCCCGGAGGAAGGGGAGATGGCTCTCCTGCCCTCTGACGTGGCCTGCGTGGACAGTGGACCGTCCACTGGGGAGCTCACCAAGGCACCCTGGACTCCGGGGCCCTCAGTGGACAGAGACAGAAATAAAGCCCGGGAAGGCAGCTCTCTTATCGGGGCTGGCTCTGAAAGCCCACTGCGGAGCCTTGCACTCAGGACAGGGCATGGAGAGGGCCAGGGCCCAGGCAGCAAGGCTTGGACTCGAGGCGGGGCTTCTGGCGGAACCTGCAGGGGAAGGGCGTGGAGGGGAGGGACCCCCTTCAGCAAGTTCGTGAACAGCCTCTCAGGGCGCGTCCACCAAGGAGGGGAGGGCAGAGAGCAGAGCCGGGGTCAGCAGCAGAAGCCCCGGCGCTTCCTAAGCCCTGTCTGCGGGCCGGACTCCGTGGTGCTTGATGCCCGTGAGCCTCAGCCCATGAGGAAGGCCCAGCTGTCAGCCGCCCTGGGAGGTGAGCAGCTTTAGGATTAAGGACGAGGGTCTGCTGAGGACACGCAGCTTGGTGGAGAGGCTGGACTTGACCTGGGCCTCCTCCCTTCCTCTGCTGCTTCCTTCCTCTCTCTCCTTTTTCCTCTCTTTCTTCCTCTTTCTTCTTTCTCCCTCTCTTCCCTTTTTCCTTCCTCCCTTTGCTCACTCTTTCTTGCTGAAGCTTAGTTGATTTCTAACATTGTTACTTTCAGGTGTACAACATAGGAATTTGATATGTTTATAGATTATCCCCTCTATACAAATGTGTTATAAAATACTGGCCACATTTCCTGTGCTGTAATTACATCCTTGTAACAGATCGGCGGTAGTTTTGAAATGAAACAGATATTTTCATATTCAAGTAGTTCGGGATCACTGATACCCCAGAAACTTCAAATGTTCTCAAATGCTACATCGTCTCCATGAGTAAACATTCAAGCCTAAGTACAATTTTGGCAACGTTTAGAAGGAATAGACATAAGGGAGTGTTGTAGGGGAAAAAAAAGAGAGAGAGAACTTTAGCAAAATCCTAGACTAAGATTAATGAATTAGAAAATAGTAAATGCATTTCCTATTGTCAAAACAGAACAGAAAGCTCCTTTTATTCTTAAATGCAAAGTGGGGCATTCTGACTAGAAGGCCTTTCTCTACTCTGCTTTGTCATCTCCCCAGGAAGAAATCTCGCAGGCTACTTGGAGCCTCCATCTAGGAGCACAGGGCAGGGCTTTTCCTGCAGTGAGTTAAATGAGCCCCAGAAGGCTTTGGGAAGGCAGGACTGGGTCCAGGAGCCATGGAGGCCCTCAGGCCGGCCAGGTCCTCCAGGTGCCGCTCCCCTCTTCGGCCAGCATGACCCCCCACGTCGATGGTGGCTGATCTGTGGCCCCTAGCTCATCAGCAGTCTTGTGCAAATATTTTTCTTGGTGACAGAGCTCAGAGATAGAGGTGTGGGTCTCAGGAGGGGGGTGTCCCAACCCTGGGCTGGTGAATTAGGAGGGGAAAAGAAATGAGCACCATTCAAGCAAGATGGCCAAATTAAGATGGTGGTTTCCCACCGGTGTGCAGCTCCAGCTGGAGAAGACGGGACACAGGTGCGGTGCTGGGGGCCTTCCCGGCCCCAAGACCCTCTGGGGTGCAGAGTCTGCTCCCAGCTGTCCTGCAGAACCGGCTCACCCAACATGTTGAAGGGGGCGGAGCATGCTGCGTCTCTGGCATAAGGAGCATTGTGAGCTGCCAATTTTGAGCTGCAGCAGACGTGGGCAGGAGAAGGTCGGAGATGTCCAGGAGTAAGAGGACCTCCCTGGGTAAGCGCCGCCCCCCGCCCCCCGAACTGCACTGGGAAGAGGACGGTGACCCAAAACTGCAGAAGACTCTCCTCCGAGAAGACCAGATTTAAGCCTGCACGTGGAGCCCGTCCTTGTTGGCTGTGCTTCCCTGGAGCCTCGGCCACTGCCCATCCCCCACAGTAGCTCTTCTGCCTGCAGCTTAAGATGACAGTTAAGCGGCGTTTCGATTTCAGGGGGTTCCCCAGTTTCCGGGTGCTCTCACATGGGTGTGAGGTACCTGTGAATGCATTTCTGTGCTTCTGACCACATGGGGGTCTCAGTGAAGAACTTAGAGGGAGAATCATTTTCTGTGACGTCACGTTTCCGAGCTCAACCCTAGGATATGAGTCTGGATGTGTTGAGATGGGTTATTTATTTTGGGGGTAATGAAGTGATGAATTCAACTGATTCTTTTCATTGTAGGATGTCTTGGACTTTATTAATTAACTTTTCTATGGAAGCATGTTGTTCAGGCACTAAGTCAGATCTGACTATTTGCGACCCCATGGACTGCAGCGCTCCAGGCTTCCCTGTCCTTCACTGTCTTCCAGAATTTGCTCAAACTCACGTCCATCAAGTCAGTGATGCCATCGAACCATCTGCTCCTCTGCCACCCCCTTCTCCTGGTCTCAATCTTTCCCAGAATCAAGACTTTCTCCAATGAGTTGGCTCTTCACATTAGATGGCCAAAGTATGGGAGCTTCAGCAACAGTCCTTCCAATGAATATTCAGGATTGATTTCCCTTAGGATCTACCTGTTTGCCCTCCTTCCTATTCAAGGGACTCTCGAGAGTCTTCTCCAGCACCGCAATTGGAAAGCATCATTTCTTCGGCACTCAGCCTTCTTTATAGTCCAACGCTCACATCCATGCAAGCATGGCTACTAGGAAAACCATAGCTTGGACTATATGGACCATAGTTGATTTACAATGTTGGGTCAGTTTTTAGACGCACAGCAAAGTGGTTCAATTATACATATACATGCATATACTTTTTTCAGATTCTTTTTCCTTATAGGTTATTACAAAATACTGAGTAGAGTTTTCTGTGCACCACAGTAGGTCCCTGTTGATTATCTATTTTATATAGAGTAGCATGTGTCTGTTTAATCCCAAACCCCTGGCTTATCCCTCCGCTTCCCCCTTTGGCAACCATAATCTGTGAGTCTATTTCTGTTTTGTTCAAAAGTGAATTTGCATCTTTAGTTTTTAGAGTCCGCATATAAGTGATATCGTCAAATATCATATGATATCACTTGGAGTTTTAAAACACTCCTGTGTGAGACAGTCTCTCACACTGGGGTCTGCGTGCTGGGGGTCCCACACCCACTAGGGCAGTCGGCCTGTTCCGTGGTATCTCCTCGGGGGTGGCTCTGCAAAATATCCAAGTGGGACTTTCCGCTGTAGAACCTCGTGGTGCTGATTGGGCCAGATTCCTGGCTGGACAGGCCCTGTTACATCCCTGCCTCCAGTGAACTCAACTTTGAGCTCTGATCCATCAGAGCCTCCTCTGGGGAAAACAACACCACCTGTGTGCAAGCTGCGTGCAGTCCTGAAGGTGCTGGGCACGCAACACAAGAAGGGCTCCGGGGTGCAGCCGCTGTCACGGGGTCGTCGAGGGAGACAGTGAGATGCCCTTGCTTGCCTTCACGAAACTCCGGTCGCCTCCCGCATTCGGGAAACGCCTGTGAATTCAGTCCACCGTCTGAAAAGAATCGGAAGTAAAGCAAGAAGCAAGTGGACGCAGTGTGCATTATTTCACAGACTCCATCTGAGCGGGCCTGAGAGACGCGCCTGCTGGAAGCCCAGAAAGCAAGGGGTCTGGCCAGACCTCGAGGAGGCCAGGTTCCCATCTCAAGAGGGGACGCAACCTCGCCAGTGGGCAGCAAGGAGTGGAAGTGGGAATCTTTCTACGGGGCTTCAGAGCAGCTTTTTCGTAGGAAAGAAATCTTCAGAAGTGAGAATTATAATTGAACCAAGTTCAGGAGAGCCGTGTAATTTTAGCAACAAAACTTGATGGCTCCAGAAAAGGAAGCTCAGGGAGGTCCATTAATGGAGGAGAGGTAATTGCCTGAGAGCCGAGCAGGCAGCCCTCTGGGTGCTGGGGAGAAAATGTCTCCGGACGGAGGAAAGAAGGCCTTCTTGGGGAAGGGGGGTGGGGGACGGGGAAGTGGGAGTACATTCTGAAGGCCTGAGGCTCAGACAGGTTTCATCTGAAATCTCAGGAGCCTCGAGATGCACCAAAAGTCACCCAGGAAAGCGTGGTCCCTTTAATCCCCATCCTGTGTCCACCTTCAAGGCTCCCCCTTGACACCCCTGCACTCATCCTGATCCAGGGCCAGCCTGAGGTTGTGGGGCCCTAAATGGGAAACCTTAAAAAAGATGCGTTAGCTTTGCAGTGGGAAACTAAGATGGCACCTGGCGAAAGAGATAGGGGCATGGTCTATGTTACAGTTTTTGATTGGCTCTCTTGATTTCCCTGCACGTGGATAGTGCGTGATCACCATAGACTCCTGTTATAATGAAGGCATATGATGATTTGACCTTTAACGTGATTGGTGCAACTATGGCATATTACGATTTGACCTTTAACGTGATTGGTGCAACTATGGAAAGTCCCTCGCAAAACCCCCTTGCTTGCCTATATAAACCAAGAGTTTGTAGCAATAAAGCGGAACTGCTTAGAGGGAACATCTGTCGTGTCTGATTGTCTCTCACTTGCGGAGGGGCTGGGTTGGTGGACAGCAGGCTCACCTCTCCTCGGGACCCTTCAGCTTTGATGAGGGAAGTTCCACTACCTCTCTCTTTCTGCAGAGCGCCCCCCGCCACCCCCGCATGAGGTCATGACCCCTCCGAGCTCAACAAGCCTCACTTCACTCACAGCCTCATCCCTGCCCTAATCACCCCCTGCTCTCACCCCCTGTACCCCTCCCCTGAGGGCCGGGCACACAGCAAGCCTGCAACCTTGCTGAGTAGACAGTTCTCATCACGAGAAAGTTTCTGTCATCAGTTTTTGGTCCAAAGCATTGGAAGGACTGATGCTGAAGCCGAAGCTCCCATACTTTGGCCACCTGATGCGAAGAGCTGACTCATTTGAAAAGACCCTGATGCTGGGAAAGATTGAGGGCAGGAGGAGAAGGGGACGACAGAGGGTGAGATGGTTGGATGGCATCACAGACTCGATGCAGACTCGATGGCCATGAATGTGAGCAAACTCCTGGAATGAAGGACAGGGAAGTCTGGCGTGCTGCAGTCCATGGGGTCAAGGGTCAGACGTGACTGAGCGACTGAACAACAGCAACAAAATTGGAAGGGACCCTTCACCTTCCTCTGCGGCCCTCTGTCCCCATTCACAGGAGGCGCGCTGAGACCTTCTGTCCCTATTCACAGGAGGCGCGCTGAGGCCTTCTGTCCCTATTCACAGGAGGCGCGCTGAGGCCCTCTGTCCCTATGCACAGGAGGCTCGCTGTGGCCCTCTGTCCCTATGCACAGGAGGCGCGCTGAGGCCCTCTGTCCCTATGCACAGGAGGCGCGCTGAGGCCCTCTGTCCCTATGCACAGGAGGCGCGCTGTGGCCCTCTGTCCCTATTCAAAGGAGGCGCGCTGTGGCCCTCTGTCCCTATCCACAGGAGGCGCGCTGAGGCCCTCTGTCCCTATTCACAGGAGGCGCGCTGTGGCCCTCTGTCCCTATTCACAGGAGGCGCGCTGTGGCCCTCTGTCCCTATTCACAGGAGGCGCGCTGTGGCCCTCTGTCCCTATTCACAGGAGGCGCGCTGTGGCCCTCTGTTCCTATTCAAAGGAGGCGAGCTGTGGTGTTGGCAAAGACTCTTGAGAGTCCCTTGGACTGCAAGGAGATCCAACAAGTCCATCCTGAAGGAGATCAACCCTGGGATTTCTTTGGAAGGAATGATGCTAAGGCTGAAACTCCAGTACTTTGGCCACCTCATGTGAAGAGTTGACTCACTGGAAAAGACTCTGATGCTGGGAGGGACTCGGGGCAGGAGGAGAAGGGGACGACCCAGGATGAGATGGCTGGATGGCATCACTGACTCGATGGACATGAGTTTGAGTGAACTCTGGAGTTGGTGATGGACAGGGAGGCCTGGCGACCTTGCAGTCCACGGGGTCGCAAAGAGTCAGACACGACTGAGCGACTGAACTGAACTGAACTGACGGCTTCCCTGGTGGCTCAGACGGTAAAGCATCTGCCTGCAATGTGGGAGACCTAGGTTCGATCCCTGGGTCAGGAGGATCCCCTGGAGAAGGAAATGGCAAACCGCTCCAGTACTCTGCCCTGGAGAAGCCCAGGGACAGGGGAGCCTTGCAGGCTATGGTCCATAGGGCTACAAAGAGTGGGACACGACTGAGCAGCTTTCTCTTTCTTTCTCTTTCTTTCTTTCTTCCTTTCAGGACTCAAGGCCTAAAGAGCTTCTTTCCCGTCTACTCAGGGGTCTTAGTTCTGATCTCAATGGCTTTTTCCCAGATTCTAACTGATGGTTTTATTGATTAGTGTATTTTCTTCTAAACTACTTCAGACTTGGTGGAGTGAATTAGGAACTGAATGAATGGCTTGCTGGCTGGCTGGCTGCATGATGAACAATGAGATGATTGGATGGATAAATAGCTGGATGGATGTTTGTGAGGATGAATGATCTGATGGGTGGATGCATGGCTTGATGGGTGGATGGTGAATGCATGAAGGATGGGTGGATGGATGGGTAGGTGGGTGGATGGGTGGATGGGTGTGTGGATGGATCAGTGGGTGAATGGATGGGTGTTTGGATGTATGGGTTGGACGAACAGATGGAAGACTGGCTATCTTACAAGAAGAGGGTATTTTAAACCAATATGGATTTTTGAATAAATTTTAATAAATATTAATATCAAAAACGGAATTACAACTACTGATCTAAAGCTTGTCAAACAGAATGTTTCCCACTGCTATAATTCATTGATTATTTTTCACATAACTCGGATAGCTTTATCTGCATTTTTATTTTACTGAAATTAATTTTGTGGGAATTGGGTGTTTGGGTACTAATTTTACAACAAATATCTAGTTCAACAATCAGCTTGACCATACAAGATTCTGCCCATTATACCGAAAATAATCACTGGCTTTGCTTTGTAAACGCAGTATTTCTACACAGACCAAGTTTTTCTAGTTAAATTTCATGAAAATGATCACAATCCCCTTCACTGTGTGAAGTTTTATTCTTTGCCACATTTATTTTGTGTTATTTCTACCAGCAATTTTCAGTATGAAATAAATAAAATGGGCAGTCCATATGTCTCTTTTACTTTAAAAGAAAATTGTGAGAAATTCCTCTCACGTATTCTCGAGTTACTTGTGGTTCAGGATTTGTTTACACCGATGCCAGATTTTCTGGTGATTTTCTTTTAGGGGAGGTAGGGAGAAGGGGTTGGTTGTTTGACCTAAAAGCAAATCGAGGGGTTAAAGCAAGGGTCGGAGCATTAAGGTCAGAGAACAGGTCGAGGGGGTCCTATGGGACTTGCTGGGAGCTGAGTCTGGGGGGCTGAGCCCCAGGGAAAGAGGGGACAGACGGGGCCGCCTGTGCCAATAAAGCTTTATTCACACACAGGCAGTGGCAGACCAGGGTCTGCACAGATCTTCCCTGGAGACCTTGGGGCTCATCTAGGGAGCAGTGGAACGAGGTCAAGTGTCCCTCCAGCCCTCGGAAGAGGAAACAAAGAGTCCCTGGGACGTGGGCCCCCAGGGAGCTCTGGACTGCATCGAGGGCGCCCTTGCCGCGCGACGACCTTGGTGGTTATTCATCACGGGTACGCGCCCGGCAGCAGAAACCTGGCCTGGGGACAGCCCCGCGCGGCACTCAGGATGAAGAGGACAACGGAGTGAGTGCAAAGAATGAAAATTTATCTCCCCCGCTTTCTCAGGCCTGTCTGGGCGGAAGAGGCACTTGGGTGCGGCGCCTCTGATTCATGGCTGGGTGACTCTTCTGTGGAGTTCCCTAAATATTGTGTAGCCGGTTTTGACTTGGAAATGCAGCATTTGAAATATCTTCACTTGACCAAGAGGCCCCCAGTGACATTAGAATAATGATGATGGCGTACTTTGCATTTCACTGAGAAGTGCGTTGGAATAATACTGCTCCTATCGGTCTGGCCGGAGATGGTGATTTAGGACTGAGGCTCCAATTGGGGAGAGATGGCGGCGGGCCTCCATCTCCCTCCCCATCAAAGGCCCAAGAGGAAGAGTGTTTCATTTTTACCGAGGCTTTTCCGTCTGCAGGGAGCCTTATTTCTCCTTTACACATTTTCGGAAACCCTGCTGCGGGCTAGATTTATGGAGCGGAGAGAAGCCCCTGGGAGCCGGAGCAGGGACACCGGATCCGCCAGGTTCTCCCTCGGCCGAGCTGAGCACGCTCCCCTCTGACGTTTCGCTTGGCAGAAGCCTCTCTGGATACACCACGAGGCTGGTGTCAGGGTCCCAAGACTCCAGACCAGGCGCGAACCACTCTTGGGGTCCTCCTTTTGAGGGCCAGACACGCACTTCATTACGCCATGTCCGTTTCTTTCCGCAGCACCCTCCCCAGCACACACGACTGTTCCTGGGATCCCGGGGCTGGCGAGAAGCGCGCCCACCTCCACCGGCCCGACCCGGCTCTGCAGCTGACCCAGTGGGAGGAGCCGGCAGTGCCCAGAGGGACAGACAGACAGTGGCTGGTCCAGCGGGAAGGTCAGGCAGGGAAGGGGACGGGAGTACAGGGCCGCATGGATAACCAAGGTCTTCCTGGAGGCGGCCCCTGAACACAAGTCAAGAACACTGAGGGTGCAGATGGGTGACGCCCAGGCAGCAGGGGAGCAGGTTAGGCGGGGTGTGCACAACACGGGGTGGAGGGGGAGAGTAGTGGGGAGGGTCCCTGAGCGCAGAGGGACCTTGGTCTCAGGGGCTTTTGGCAAGGATCTGGAGGTTCTCAGAGATGACCGGGCCCGTGGCAGGTCTGCACTATCTCTTGGCTGTGACGTTTTACCGGGGCCTGAGGCTGAGACATATGTGGATGTTCTAGGACACTCCCCTGGACGCAGCCCGTGTCTGGAGAGCCGGCGTCACAGGAGGTCGAGTCGGTGGGTCCCTAGCCTGGGAGGGGGAGCCTTCGCCCCACAGCAGCTAGCTGCAGAGGGAAAGCTCCGGGCTGCCCCCTCCCCTGGAGCGTAAGGACGGTGTCAAGGAGGATCACGCCCTGCTCCTTGAACAGGACCCCAGGGAGCTGGCAGGGAGCTGGCGAGAGGCGGCCACGTCCTGGAGCCTGGGTCTTGGGGGCCCTCCAGGACCTGGGGCCTCTGACACTGAGCGGGTTCTTCCCCGGGCTCCGGAAAAGAGGAGGGTGATTGGAAAAGGGAAGAACTAGGAGGGAGGAGGGTGGAGGGAGAGTCAAGACGCCTGCTCAAAACCCCAAGCGTTTCCCGCTCCCTGTTCTCTGCCGCCTTTGGAGGGAATCTGAGTCTGTGGCACAGCTGAGCTTGGAGGGTCCTTGTGCCCAGGTGCCATGAGGTGCCTCCCTGGGTTTTCCCACCCATCACCCCCAAGCAGTGCCCGAGCAGTGGTTAGGAGTGGTGCCTCCGTGGCAGCCCGGCTCTGGGAGATGGACAGTGGCCCGCATCCCTTGGCAGAGAGTGCATGGGGCTGGGAGGTGGGGGGCCCTGGGTGGGTTTGGCCTGCGCTGTGTCTGCACAGGGCCCACAGGCTTCCTCTCCCACAGAACCCATCCCTCCCGAGCAGAGCCAAGGCCGCCACGGAACAGAGCCTGAGGAGGTAACGGAGATGTAGGCTAAGGAGAGGGAGTGATCGGACAGCTGGGGGAGGCACTGCAGCGCCCGCAGCTTGGCATGTCCCCGCACGCGCTCCAGCGGCTCCCAAAGCAGGAGGGACACGGGAAGGCCTCACGCGAACACGGCGAGGCAGCCTGGGCCCTGGAGCTACCCGGCCAGGTATCAGGAGGGCCAGGCAGGCAGCGGCGCGCCCCAGAGCTTTGCACCAGCTGCCCTGCGGCCTCAGCATCCCGCCCGGGCCCCGTGAGGGTCTGGGGTCTGGGAGGCAATGCCGAGGACTGTGACCCGAGGGCACCTGCCCCTCAACAGCGGGCTTCCTGGGACAGGGGCGTCGGAACCACGAGCAGCGCAGAAAACAGGAGCAGCGGCCCACATCCATCATGCGGAGTAATGAGCTGGATTTATAGAAAAGGAAACACAATACAATCCGCGTAATGGCTGTTGACACAGATCTGGGCTGTTTGTTCTAGGATATTAAATTGACAAACAGCAAGGGTTTGCCGGGCTCCCGTCTCTGATTTGCGGGCTCCTGTCTAAAGGTGTGTGCGTGGCCGTGCCAGTCAGAGGATGAGGCTGACCCAGCGGGATGCGGAGGGCCATCCTGGAGGCCTCTGCTTGTGAACACCTCCCAGAGCCCACTCCCTGGAGGAGCAGCTCACCAAGGAAGCAGGGTGGGAACGTCACTGCTTGGTTCCCAGAGAAAGCAGGCCACATTTTGAAAAATTTAATTAAGACCCGAGATCAGGTTTGCGTAATTGGATTCAGGCTGTGAGTAAGCGTGGTGATGGATGGGCAGGGCGTCACTGCTGACACCCGGGAGGTGAGCCGCGCCCCCCAGCAGCCCCCGCCGCCTGGACTCTGCATCTCAGGTGTGAGAAGTGCTTCTGCTGCTTTGCTTTGGGTTGCTTTTAGCCTCTGAAGAATGTCCGCTGGGTGCAAGCTACCTACAGAGGGAGAGAGGGGGAGGAAGAGGTGGAGTGTTTTTCCTGACCACCTCACGCGCGCTCTCAGTCCTCTCCACACTCGGCTCTGTCCTGCAGAGCACCCTTGTCCTGGCGGGAGGCAGCCCGGAGGGTCAAGCGTCCGCCAGGGGGACTCCAGGCAGGCTGCGGACATGGGCCGCGTGCCTGGAGGACCCTCCATCAGCAGGTAATGGACACGCAGCAGGAGAGATCCAGTTAGATGGGAAAGTATTGCTTCCACCGTAATTTACTTAATGAAATGGAAAAGAAGAGCAGAAGACCCTGGCGAGGGGGTGAGTTTTGAAGGAAACGGGAAGATGGCATCTGGTCTTTTTTTAAAAAAGAAAGAACACACGTCGGTGAGAAGGAAGAGGGACAGGGCAGAGTCACCAGCAGGAGGGCCTAGATGGACCAGCCTCAGGACAGCAGAGGCTTCCTGCCCACCGGGAACCTGCCTCTATGGGCACAAGGCCCCTGAGAAGCCACAGAGCCCAGAGGAAGCCTGTGCTGGGGTTCAGAGCCCTCCCCGGTGGCTCGGGGCTTGTGCAGCTTTGGGAAGCCTGATGGGCACATCTCAGGAGCAGAGAGCAGCTGTGATCAGCTTCCCGGGAGCAGCAAGAAAGGATGTGAGCAGAGAGACACTCCCAGCAAGTTCACAGGACAGGGAGAGGTGAGCCGAGAAAGGCAGGCAGGGAGCCGGTCCAAACCCTCCGGCCCAGCGAGCTTCAGAGTCACCCGCGTCTGCCCTCAGGTAAACCAAGGCTGGTCTGAGAGGTGTGAAAGGGCTCAGGGACAGATGGCTTTCAGAAACAGTCTGTTGTCTGCAAATTAAAGACCTATATGCGGTTAAAAACCAACAAAGGGGTCCTTAGCTGCAACGATTCCCTGACCCCAGCAGGAGGAGGAACAGCATCCTCTGGGACAGGCACCTGCACTCAGCCTTTTAAGGTCGCGGCCCCGTAATCCTAGGAATCCCGAGGAAGCGTCTGGCGAGGAGGCTCCACAGTTGCCCTGGAATCGCCCCCACAATCGCCTTTACAGACCAGAGGGCGTTCCAAGAGCCTGAGGGACTGTTCCACCGGTGGGTTAGGCCCGCACTCTGGAACAGCGCTTACACCACAGAGGTGAGAACAGAAGCCCTGAGCCGGCGTTTCCATACTTGATTCACCCCAAGGCGCCCTCTCCTAACCTCTGGGCAGACCCTCCCTCCCTCCCTCTCTCTCTCTCTCTCTCTCACCCTGCTCTGCCTTCCTGTCCGGGCAGGATCCCTCAGCCCCTCTTAGAAGCAGGCCCTTTCCCTGTTTTGGTGGAGTCATGTTGGATGGGTCTGCACTTTGACCACAAACTCAAACCTGACAGAAAAGCTGGTTGGTCACAAGCTCCCTCCGCTGGAGCAGACAGGGCCCGACTCCATTGCCGCCCGGAGCAAGGCCCCCCAGACCCTCACTGCGGCGGAGGAGCTGATC
Source organism: Capra hircus (assembly GCF_001704415.2). Taxonomy (NCBI): domain Eukaryota; kingdom Metazoa; phylum Chordata; class Mammalia; order Artiodactyla; family Bovidae; genus Capra; species Capra hircus. The sequence continues at coordinate 117,170,994 of NC_030812.1, forward strand.
GCAGGATGGCAGGAAACCCCTAGTCGGGGGCATGAGCTACTTCCCAGAAGGAAGCCCGGGGAAGCCACCTCCCCACTCCTGAGCACGCTCGGTTGCAGGCTGATGTATGGTTGTGTTATTCCTAAATCTCCACAAAGATGTAAACAGGGTGATTGTGCCTCCATAAGATATTAATAACTTAATGAGTCTGTGCTATTTGTTTATGTAAATGGATAATGGAATCTCTACAGGGGCCAAATATGATATTACATACAATCTGGTGATTCGATGACTTGTCACAGACACACAAACACACACACACTCCCAGCGTGCTCTGGAGGAGCTAGTCCTGAGCACAAACGGGGTGGGCACAGCTCACACTTCCTTCCAGAGTCAGGCTTGAGGCCTCCCTGCAGGCCCCGGGGGAAGGGGCGCTGGACACTTCTTCCCTCCTCTCCCCGCCCGCTCCTCCCAGGAAGTTCCCAGGCCTCCGCACGGCCCCCAGCCCTGTCCTCAGCTGGCTGGGCCTTGCGTATGTCCCCAGCCCTGGACCGTCCTCCTCTCCCTGCAGACAGTGGAGCTGGACCAGCACTCACATCCTCCCTGTCAGAGCACTGGGCCCCCGAAACTCTGGGCTGCTGAAGGGTGACCTCAGCCCCCCACCAAAAACCCAGGAACTTCGGAATGTGGCTGTTTGGAGATGGGTTTTGAAGACAAATAGGTTACAGTGAGGTCATGAGGGTCCTGATGCTCTGGTGGGGGGGTCCTTATACAAACAGGAGGTCAGGACACAGAAACGCATGGGGCATCCATGTCAGGACGGGGTGCCCACGTGAGGAGGGGGTGTCAGGACACAGACGTGCACGGGGCGCCCACGTGAGGAGAGGGTGTCAGGAAGCAGACGGGCACGGGGCGCCCACGTGAGGACAGGGCGTCAGGACGCAGACGGGCATGGGGTGCCCACGTGAGGACGGGGCGTCAGGACACAGACGGGCATGGGGCGCCCACGTGAAGACGGCACAATCCCTGACCTCCAGCAGGAAGGTGTCAGGAGAGGGGGTGTCTTTGGGCAGTGACCAGGTCATGAGGGTGGGTCCCCACAGCGAGACTAGTGTCCCGTGTCCCGGGGGAATGAGATGCCACGTCCCCCTCCCTCTGCACGAGAGGACAGCGTCCTTTCCCAGCACTGCGCCTGCTCGGGGTCAGCCCCGTCCCTGCACTTGCCACCACTGCCCGAGCAGAGGCGGGAGGGAGCTGTGTTCTGGCGCCTCTCTCCTCGCCGAGGGGCGCACACTCAGGTCCGAGGGGCTGTCTCCACCCTCACGAACCTACAGGCCACAGGCTGGTCCCCCTGATCACCGAGGCCTCATCTCCCCGGGGCTGGGAGGAGAAGACGGCTGGCACGGCCATCTGATGGTCTCCGGCTCCCCCAGGGGGGAGGCGGACTCACCCCCTCTCCTCTTGGAGCCTCAGGCTCTGCAAAGCCAGGCGGCAAGCAGCCACCCAGGGCTCTGTGTGTCCACCCCATGCCCCCCTCACCCCGAGTCTCGGGACCCGCCTCCCCACCCCACTGTCTCCCACCTCCTCCCCACCCCACTGTCTCCCGCCTCCTGCCCACCTCCGTGAGGACATTAGCACGCATCCTTCCGCTTCCGTCTCTTCTGTTGTTTTCTCCTGTTTATTCGTGAGCTGCCGTGTGAAACAGTTACAGTTCAGATTTCTGCTGTGGATAAACAAATACAGAAAATTAGCAGATGTGTTTTGCAGATGCACTTCACAAAAATAACCTCCTCCCAATGAGTGGGAGCGTCGGGAGGCTGAGCGGTGCGGGTCCTGAGCACCGCTGGACACCCTTCCCGGCTTTGAAGGGAGGAACCTGAGACGAGAGGAGGGGCAAGGATGGGCCAAGGCCGGAGCCAGTGGCCAAGCCCTCTGTGGGCACGTGAGAGGGTGTCCGAGCGGGCACGGAAGCTGAGGCCCGGTGGGACAGGAGGGCAGCAGTCACAGCCTCAGGGCTGCGGCTGGACCAGTGGCCGGAAGGTCCCCTGGAGCCCCGGGGATAGGGGAGAGGGGAGACAGAAGACCCCAGAGAAGATGCCAAAGTCAGGTGTCAGGGCATCCGGGGGACTCGGGTCAGCAGAGCTCTGACCCCAGGAATGCCAGCAGGGACGAGAGCCTGAAAGTGTCCCTGAGGAGGCAGGACACGTCCCCTGTGACACGCAGCCCCGCAGCACGCCATCCCCCAAGTCAAGATGCCCCAGTCCACAGGCAGGAAACGTCGCAGTCCTGGGAGACGAGGGACGCACAGAAGAGGGGCCTGGACACCCCCACACACACCCTTGCACGCAGAAACGCAGTCATCTGTGCGCACACGCACGCACACGTGAGTTCACCCCAGCCTCCACGGTGTCCTGCCGGTGGTGAGTGAACAGAGCCTCCTTCACGTGCAAGCCTGGTCCTGGGAGGAAGCACTCGGTACAGATTCTGTTTCTTCTTCCATGAAAGGATCACAGCCTCCCAGGGATAATTTAATTTGCCTTTTCTTTCAGGAGTGACTGCTACACAGAGGAGCCTTTCTTCTGGTCTAATTTTGCCCCAAATGAAATAAAAGACTCAAAGAATATTAGAACTGCTTCAACCCCATCACCCGATACCTGGGGAGAGACAGGAATGGTCCAGGCTTTCTGTTCAGCAGTGGGGGGTGGAGGAGGAGGGAGATGAAGGACACAGAGGGATGGGGAGGGGTCTCAGGGAAGAAGGGAGATTCAGGGAAGGGGGGAAATTCAGGGACGGAGGAGCAGGCCCAGAGATGGGGTGGGGACTCAGGGATGAGGAGGGGGGCCCAGAAGTCGGGTGAAGACCCAGAGTCAGGGTGGGGGTCCCAGGGATGGTGGGTGCTCTTGGGGCTCCCACATACCCTGGGGACCACCTGCCAGCCAGCTGTGAGCCCATGTAAAGGAGAGGGGGCTCTGGACGCCCTCTCCATTCTCGAGAGGGAAGGAGGCTGCCACAGAACCCACCCCAAAGCGCCAGCAGCCAGCCGCTTGCAGTGAGATCTAGCAGACAGGCTAGGACCTAACAGGCTCCGGGTGACAGCTGGGGTTTGTGCTGAGTGCCGGCTCTCCTGGAGTCTGGAGTTTGGGTGCCGGCCAGGTGAGACCAGCTCTGGGCCACAACCCCGGGCAGGAGCTTCTGACAGGCTCCCCTGGCAGACTACACCTCACACTTGAGGTCACAGCTCAGCACTGGGTGCTGAACACGTCCTGGGTGGCTCTCCTGGCCGGACCCTGGGTGCCGGCCCTGGTCCGCGGGCTCCAGGTGTGCGCCTGCCCTTCGCTGACTTGCTCTGTCTTGTTGCCCTGACACGTCTTAGCTGTGAGGACTGCAGACTGAGTCTCACGGGTCCTTCCAGGAAGTCATGGAGCCTAGGGGTGGTCCTCGGGACCCCAACACGTGCTTTAGGGCCTCAGAGGAAGATGGCAAGAGCCCCTAGAGGATGAAGCCGCAGGCCAGCCACGTGGGGCGAATGATGGCAGGGGTGAGGCTCACCTCACTGGGCCCTCCTGTGTGCCCATGGGCTGGCCTGATCCCGGGCCATGTCTGTGACCCCAGGGACTTTGCGCAGATCTGCAGCCCGTGGTTTTCTTTGCCATTGCCTAGAAGCAGTGATAGACTTTTTCTCGGGCTCCAAAATCACTGTGGACGGTGACTGCAGCCATGAAATGAAAAGATGCTTGCTCCTTGTAAGAAAAGCTGTGGCAAACCTAGACAGCATATTAAAGAGCAGAGACATCACTTTGCCAACAAAGGTCTGTCTAGTCAAAGCTCTGGTTTTTTCAGTAGTCATGTATGGATGTGAAAGATGGACAATAAAGAAGGCTGAGTACCAAAGAACTGACACTTTTGAACGGTGGTGTTGGAGAAGACTCTGGAGGGTCCTAAAGGAAATCGACCCTGAATAGCCATTGGAAGGACTGATGCTGAAGCTCCAATACTTTAGGGTTGACTCATTGGGAAAGACCCTGATGCTGGGAAAGATTGAAGGCGGGAGGAGAAGGGGACGACAGAGGATGAGATGGTTGGATGGCATCACCGACTCAATGGACATGAGTTTGAGCAAGCTCCGGGAGCTGGCGATGGACAGGGGGGCCTGGTGTGCTGCAGTCCACGGGGTTGCAAAGAGTTGAACATAACTGAGCAACTGAACAACCACCCAAACATTTGCCCTCAGCTTCCGAACTCTTTTAAAGACATAACTTTAATAGCTGCTGAAGGATCTTCAGAGTATAACTGATGGCCGTTGCTGGCCATTCATTCTTCTAACAAAAATCAGGTTTCCCGGTGCTGTTCTTGCAGAAGAGAAAGTGGCCAGTCCAGACCCAGACCCCACCGTCCAGGGATGGGGGAAGGATGACAAACAGGTGGACAGGGAGGATAAAACAGAATCATATGACGGACGTAAGGCAGAGAACACTGAGGCCACTGCCCATTTTTCCTGCAAAGTGTCGATGGAATTAATACCGTTGTGTGAACATCTCTGAGATCATCTCAGATCATGTCCTGAAGATAAATTCCCAGACAAGACATTACTGGCAGAGAAGTGTGAGTGCTTCTGGCTCAACACACACTGATCGGGCAACTGCAGCAACTTTCCACTCTCCAAGGGCCTCTCCAGGTCAGCAACTCCAGGCTGAGAGCCCTCTTTGCTGTTTTCACCTGGGCCTGGGGGTGCACATTTACCCCAGTTGCCCACCGGAGTCTCTGCTGCAAGAGTACACTGCTTTCGCCTCAGATTCACAGGGTGAATCCATGGGGTGCGGGTGGGGGTGGGGGTGGGGGTGGGGGTGGGGGCGGGGCGGGACCCGCCCACCGGAAGGAAAAGGAATCCAGGACAGGACCCCCCCCCCCACTGGAAGGAAACGAAATCCACCTTGCTTGTGCTCCCAACCCCAGCCCTCAGGCCCCTCGATTTCCCTGGGAGAGGACGCCAACAAGGATCACGTGTCCTCCTTTCAGGAGCAGATGGGCACCTTTCGGTGTCCCCGTGTTCCTTACGGAGTAAAAGAGCCCCTCCCTGCCTTTTCTCCTTTGTGTTCAGTAGGATCGCCTGATCTCACCTCTTTTAAGTGCCGCTGATGGGCACGTGTGCTGGCAAGCAGATCACAGGCCCCTCCCTGGCTTCATCAGCATCATCAGGGAAGCACGTGCGCGTGCCAGGCGTTCTCCCTGACGTGACTTCTGAAAGTAAAACATGATTTACGGGCGCCCCGTCCCTGCTGTTTGATGTTCACGAGCACGGTGCCGTCTCTGTCGCAACGTCTTAAAGCGTCCCAAGGCTCGTCGTCATCGGAGTCCCCGGAGAACAGACGGATGAGCCTGTGATGAAACTGCTGCTGGGGCCCCGTCCCGGTCGCTGTCTCCTCCCAGGATGCGCTCGGTTTTGGGAGGACGCTGCTGGACCCACACCTCATGGGGTCCCGCGGCAGCCGCAGGCCCAGCCCACCCTCCTCCTGCTTGCCCGCCTCCCTCGCCCCCTGCACAAACCTCCCCTCCCGTCCTGGCACAAAGCAATCCGTGTGGCACGGGGAGCTGGTTTCTCACTGGCCACTCTGTTAGGGGCATCAGTGAAGATTCCCACCTGCTGCCCCGACCTGCTCACGGTGCCCCCGTGGGGAAAGTCCACCCATGGGAGCCCCTCCCCTAGCCCTTCTGGCCCCCTGAAAAGAAACGCTGATTGACAGAGAGGCAGGGAACGTGGGCGTCCAGGCATGGTTACTAGTTGAGAACCCTCTCTGCCCTTTCGAAAATGCGTGTGAACTTGGCTTCCAGTAATTCAGCCCGGTTGACTTGAAGGTTAAAAGAACACCCTTTGTCTCAAATCTGTTGGTAAACCCTGGGACGATGCAGTCCGAGCTCGCAGCCCCTGGGTGTGGGCTTGCATTCTGCCACGTGCTGTGAAATCCGCCAGCTCCGATTTCCAAAGTGCAGATCCGAGGCCGGTCCCTGGTCTGTATGGAGTCTCTCCACCTCAGCCCAGAGGCGTGGGGCCAGGCGGGCTGCTCTCTGTGCTGGGCCGTCCGGAGCGCAGCAGGCCTGCGGTTCCCTTGGTCTCCGTCCGCTGGGAGCCAGTGGCACCCTCCAAGTCTTTTTTTTTCTTTAAGTTTTTAATTGTATTCGTTAATTTTTGGCTGTGCTGGGTCTTCATTGCTGCTTGTCCCTTTCTCTGGTTGCAGTGCAGAGGCTTCTCGTTACGGGGGCGTCTCTTGTCAGGAAGCACAGGTTCTGAGACAGTCGGGCTCAGCAGTTGTGGCTCACATGACTAGTTGCTCCACCGCATGTAGAATCTTCCTGGGTCAGGGATCGAACCTGTGTGCCCTGCGTTGGCAGGCAGGTTCCTAAGCCCTGGACCACCGGGAAAGCCCACCCTCCAAGTCTTGATGACCCAGGATGTCTGCAGACATTGCCACTTGCCCCAAGAGGGAGCAGACTGGCCCCAGCTGAGAGCCCTTTCAGGGGGCGTCACCTCCTCCGAGTGGGGGCGCAGCTTGTTCTGCCCCGGCTCCCAGCCGTTCTTCCCACGTCTGTGTCCTGTGGACTTGCCACCTTGATGGCACAGCTGGGCCAAAGCCGTCCCGGCTCCCAGCACAGGGCCTGGGCCAGGAGTGCCTGACCCGCGGGCCCCTCCCCTCCATGCACGGCCTTCCCACCCTTCCTCCATGTGGCTCCACCCGACCCGGAGCTGCTCAGGCTGCTCTAGGCATCTCACAGGCACCCACTGCAGCCCCCAGCTCCCCTCACCTGTATCCACCCCCCCAACCCAGGACAGTCTCAGGGAGAGACCCCAGCAAGAGGTCTGGGCCAGACTGGGGGCGGGGGCTGTGAGGGGAGGGGCCTGGGTCCCCAGCCTGTACTTCCTGTGGTGTGGGGGGAGTTCCCTGGGGGCTGTTCCCTGGGGGGTTCACACTACTGGGGCCTTCCCTGGCGGCTCAGATGGTAAAGAATCTGCGTGCAAGCCGGGAGACGTGGGTTCAATCCCTGGGTCAGGAAGACCCCCTGGAGAAGGGAATGGATACCCACTCCAGTATTCCTGCCTGGAGAATCCCATGGACAGAGGGGCCTGGCAGGCTGCAGTCCATGGGGTCACAAAAGAGTTGGACACGACTGAGAAACTAACAATTTCACTGCACACTGCTCCCTGATCCTGAATTATCACCTCAGTCCCCCTGCAGGTTCGATGACCCCATCCCTCTTAAAGGTGGGGAAGGGGCAGCCCAGCATGGTCCCACAGCCCAGAAAGGGAGGAGCCAGGCTCAGGGGGACTCTTCGTTCCTTCCTTCCTCCGCCCCAGCCACTGGGTGCAAGCCTTAAGCCCCGAGCCCTGAGCCACAAGTTCAGGGCCACCCCATGCCGGATGCTCTCCACTGGGTACATGGTAGGCAGTCAGTCCTTCCAGCCTCAAAACAGCTCCAGGCTCTGTCCCCGCAGCCTCGTGAGCTGGGCTCTGCTCTGCAAACAGCGGGGAGACCCCTCCCACAGGACAGGCACACGTGACATCGGGGTGCAGAGACTGTTCTGTTCTCACCAGCTCCCCCAGAGGAGGGACCTGACCGACCGGCCAGCCGCTCCAGGTGGGGCCAGGTGGCTGCAGGGGAGGAAGGGAGAGGGCTGAGGCCAGGGCGGGGGTGCGGGGGACCAGCGCTACCCTCCAGGATGCCCCCACCCAGGCCGTCATCCGCCCTCTCCATGTCTCTGGGGGCCTCGGGGGTCTCCGCGTCTGGTGCCAGGTTGTTGGGAGCATTGGCTACACGTGGTTTGGGGCTGGTGTACACTTTTTTCATGTAAATAAGCAATAATCATAAAAAGGAAAATTGCATTTGCTCTGAGTGGGCAGGAGATGTGTTTAAGTCAGAGTGAGGAATGCTCTGGGACCACGGCCCCAGCCCAGGAAGACCGACCCTAGGAGGCTTTTTCCCGGGGCTGCGGCCGGGCAGAGCTGTGTGTCCTCACCCACAGCGCGAACAATCAGGCTAGTTAACGAAAGGCGGCCGGGACCCTGCTCCTGCGGCCAGCACGCTGCCGGGGCCAGCGGCGTCATCAGTGCTGTAGACCCGCAGATCCACCCAGAGCCCCAGGGACGCCCGGAACGAGGGGTGGACCAGGGACTCCAGTGCCCACAGCCTCCCGACTCAGATCTCGGGGCTGAGGAGGGACGTGTCCTAAGCCACGTGCTGAGTGGGGGCTGGTCCTCCCCCAGCACCTTGGGTCTCCCGAGGTGAGCATGAGCAGCAGGTGCTGGGGTGGGTCCCAGGGGCCTCTGCTTCTCTGAGCCCGTTCCCAGACCTGAGACCTCTCTCCCCTGGGAAGTTCAACGCTGGGTTCTAAAAATTTACACGATTAATCATAAATTTCCACCACTGATTTTTTTTCTTAAATAAGCACTCAAATTTATGGGTGATCATGAAACTCTCCCATCAGATATGAGTCAGAGCCACAGAAACGATGAAGTAGGAATTCTAATGTCTAATGAAATGGCTGACCCCGGCTGAGAGGTAAAAACCAGACGCTGTCGTAGCTACACATCTCGTGAGGAGGCTGCCTCCTCGGATTCTCATGAGCAGCTTCCGTCCTGTAACTGCTGTGGACAGCCCGGAGGCCCCCATAAGCCCCCACCCCAGTCAGCTGAGGCTTCTCGAGGGGCAGAGAACCAGCCCGAGGGTCAGTCATGTCCTTCAAGGCAAAGGGGCTGTGACCTCGAATCAGAACCTTGACCTCCACCCAGATCCTCCCCCAGTATATGGGGGCTTCAGTCTCCTTATCTGAGTGTATCAGTCGGGGGTCTCCTGGAAAACAGACCAGCAGGATCTATACACAGAAAGAGGTTTATTACACGAACTGGCTGAGACTTCTGAAGACATGTAGTCTGCGAGCTGGACGCTGGGGGAGCCAGTTCAGGTCCACGCTAGAGGCTGAGAACCAGGAGCCCACGGGCTGGGCTGGAGGCAGGAGAGGATGGATGTCCCAGCTCAGGAGACAGTGGACGCTCCCTCCTCCCCTGTGGGTCTCCCTCGATGGATTGGATGAGGGTCCCACACTGGGGAGGACCATTTGCACTGCAGACATGCCTAGACTGATGTTTAACCAGATACCTGGACACTCGCGTCAATCTGACACGTAAACTTAACCATTACCCGGAGCACCCTGGGAAGACTGGGAAGGTGCAGAAAGTGGAGGCTGGCTCTCCTAGGGGATGCCTGCAGCCCGGGATCCTCACCACACTCAGCTCAGACTGGTTGTGGGGACAGGAGGGTCCTTGTGGCCGGAGGTCTCTGCCCTGGGCTCCTGTCCCAGAAGCTCCACACCAGACACAGCGTTGCAACCCGAGATGGTGTGATGGAAGGACCCTCTCCCCCCGAGAGTTCACGGACACCCGGAAGCCCGTATGGCTTCCCCTGAGAAACAAAGGCGGCATGACAACAGGACGGCCAATGGGATCAGCAAGTGATCGTCTCAAGGGCCGGTGGGCGGCGGGTCGGGTCCAGGTCAGCAGCCTCCCGTCACAGTGACCCACGCGAGTGTGAACACAGGCTGCAAGGGAGCATTTGCCAGCTGTTTCAGATGTGGTCGGAGATGTTCTGTCTGAGTAATCCAGGAGCAGAGCCACTCTGCCCGGGACTGAGAAAGCCCCCAGCCGGGGCTGGGGAAGTGCGTGCAGCCACGCGATGAAGAGAAGGGGGTGAATCCGCAGATTCATGGGAGGATCGCGGAGCTGACCCGGGTCTGCATCACCACCCGCTCTCCCAGGTGTTAAAGGCTGACCACCAGGGAGTCAGGTCCTTTGTCAGAGACGCCCCCGGGGGCTGAGAGTCAGAGCCAGGGCTGGCCCAGCCAAGGCCACTCCAGACCCCTGTGTTTAGTCCCTAAGTCGTGTCCAACTCTGCCACCCCATGAACTGTAGCCGACCCGGCTCCTCTGTCCATGGGATTCCCCAGGTAAGAGTACTGGAGTGGGCTGCCATGTCCTTCTCCAAAAGCTCACCTGAGGCAGCCTGAGTTCTAGAGGTCAGAGCACACTTGAAGGGCTGTTAAATCCAGGCGACACAGCAGAAATCGTCTGCACCCTTTCCAAAGCTGAACTCCGAGATCAACAGCCGAGATCTCCATGGCCAAGAATCCTCCTCTCCCCCTGCCCCCTAGCTCCCATGATCCTGGACCATGACTCCCGCTGGGGGCTTTGTCCCCGAAGCCTGGACCATCACCCATCCTTCACAGGGTGGATGCCCTCCCCTGCCTGGCCCAGGGAGACCCACATGTACATAAGCAGCTCTTTGCCCACCCTAGCTGTGAGGACAGACGGCTGCAGACGCAGCGGCTGGGCGGTCACTCTGTCCCTGCTCTGCCCATCACTGGCTGTGTCCCTCAGCCTGGCCTCTAGCTTCCTGAGTCAGGGGCACTTCTCTGGAGACGAGCCAAAGGCTCTGACCTCAGAGGGCCCTGAGTCGGGGAAGAGGGGGGTCCAGACCCATGACAGAGGACTAGCCCAGCGGAGTCCTGAAACCAGGGTGTGGACAGGGCTGTCCACCACGCCGGGCATGCAGAACCGGGAGACGGGGCACAGACCCGGAGCCTGGCTAAGGGTGTGAGGAGGAAGAGGGGGGCGTGATTGTGCACACGGAGTCCGGGCGCCGTCAGGGAACAGACTGACCACCCGATGGGGGGGATGTGGGCGCGTCTGTGGCTCAGAGGTCCCCCTGCAGCCAGTGATCCAAGGGTCCTGAGCAGAGGGGCCACCTCCCTGCCCACCACCACCCTCCCTGCCTGAGGACCAGCCCCTTCCAGTGTGGAGAGGCGCCTGCCCTCCGGGGGCCTCATCTGGAGCTGGAAATGGAAGGAAGGAGGTGGGCAGGGGTGGGTCTTCCCAGGCCGGACAGGCCGGGCCTTGTGGCTCTTCCCGAGGCCGCTGGACTGGCCAGCTTCCCCTCCCACTGCCACCCCCGTGACAGCTTGCCCAACACCGGGTGATGGAACACCATCATCCCCACACTTATTTTTGTCTTCTCCATCTATTTTGGGAAGCGGAGTCTTAGATCAGCAATTAGACATGTCACTTGTACTTTGGGAAGGGGGGTGCGTTTGCAAAGTCTATAATTGAGAATAGTAATCAAACTCACTGACAACTTCAATGGTATGAAAATGGTAATTAATTGTAAATTTTTGATGGAATGTATAATATTTATCTATTTTTGAACTTTTCCTGATCGGCAACAAGCTCTGGTGTCTTACTTCCCTTTTTTATCTGATTTCTATAGTTAGCATCTTTATTATTTTTTCATTAAAAGTTTCCATGGGGAAGGAGGGAGTCGCTTGAGAATGAACGGCAGGGTCAGGGAAAGCTTCAGCATCTGATCGGGGGGACTGCGAAACGGGCACACGTTTTTCTCTGGGGTTGGGGGCTTCGCTGGAGTGGGGGGTAAGGAGGGGGAAGCTGGAGACGGGAGAGCAGCCGGGGGCTCCCCCAGACCCTGCGGCCGGGGAGCCCAAGCGAGGCAGACGTCCACACATCCGGATTCAGGCCGCCCCAGATTAGCACCTGCCTTCCGCCCGCGCCAGCCCTTACAAGCCTGTCTGTCACTACAGGTCGGCCACCGCGCAGGCGGCAAAACCACAGCTGACGTGCTGTCAGGCAGCTTGGTGGCTGCAAAAGCCACAGACGGAGGTTTAGACAACACAAGCTGATTCCCTCCAAGTCCTGGAGTCTGGAATCTGAGATTCTGGTAGGGAGACAGGCTGGCCCCTCCCGAGGCCTCTCCCGGGTGTGTCTCCTCCCTGTATCCTCACGTGGTCATCCCTCTGTGTGATTCTGGGTCTTGATCCGAGATGTTTGTTCAATCATGTCTGACTCTTTGCCCCTCCACTGACTGTAGCCCACCAGGCTTCTCTGTTCATGACCTTTTCCAGGCTGGAATATCGGGGGTGGGCTGCCATTTCCTGCTCCAGGGGATCCTCCCAACCCAGGGATGGAACTCGCACGTCTTTTGTCCCCTGCATTGCAGGTGGATTCTTTACCGCTGAGCCACTCGGGAAGCTTCTGGGTCTTGATCACCTCTCTTTGTAACAACCCCTGTCCTGTTGAGGGCCCGCCTGTGTGACCTCACTTTACTTTAAGTACCTTTTAAAGACTCTGTCTCCAAAATGCAGTCCCATTCCGAGGTCATGGGGGTTAGAAGTTCAACACAGCAACCTGGGGGGACACTGCTCAGCCCATAACAGAAGGCAGGGGCCAGCAAGCTCTGAGATGCTCATCCCCCTGAGAAGCCGGTGGGAACCCAGCAGCTCTGCCTGGGCCCCGCTGCAGGACAGCCAGGGAGGGAGGCCTGAATGACCGACTCAGAGGCCAGCTCTCTGGCAGCTCAAAGTTGGATCACTCAGCTTCCATGAGTTTCCTTCATCACAGTCACGACGCTCCAAACGGCACTGGAAGAAAGATGGAAAAGCCACTGGCTGGCTCTCGCCAGGCTGGGGAGAGAGGAGCCGGGGCCAGCCTGCACTCCCTACTGCAGCTCACGACTGGCGGTCTGGGGACCTCCTGTCACCTCCCCCCCAGATGATAAACCAGGGGTGCCTGCTGGCCGGGGGTGGAGGCGACAGTGGAGTCTGCCCCCCAGGGCCCCCAACCCACCAGGGGGTTCGGGGAGACAGCGCATCCTCTGTGCACTGGGAGGGCCTGTCTCTGGGTCAGAACTTGCACATCTCACTTCAGGCCCTCACAGGTCCCTGCACCCCCACCTGGCCAGCCTCAGCCATCCAGGGCCCTTGCTCCCGCCACCACCCAGGCCCCTGACCTCGTCAGGGATGGGGGTTGCAGGATCTGCCATCTTGGCCCCCTGCAGAGGTTGTGGGGGCTGGGGGCTGGCGGAGATGCTCCAGGCCAGGGTGCCTGGAGGGGCTGGACCCCGGACCTCTGTGTACAGTGCCTGCAGGGGGCACCCAGGTCTCTGTGTTGGTGACATCAGCCCCAGGGCACACGTTCCCCAGGCATCTAGCCCCACCTCCACTCACCCAGTCCCCCTGAAACTGCCAAACTCTATCTTCACGGAGCTCTGTTCAGGGCCGCCAGATGGTCCTGGAAGAGCAATGAGCAAGCAACGCAAAGCAGTCGTCCAAAAGCAGAAAAACACGCAGGTCCGCGCGTGCGCGCTTGAAGCACAGTGAGCTTCCCGGCCGCCATCTATTCTAAACCTACTTTGCAGTATAAATTAGGCACGTTTTCCAATCTAATTTTTCATTGTGCCTTCGAGTCTCTTTTGCTCCGTAACGAGTCGGCCGCACACATTTGAAATTTTCTACAGCCTAGCACTCAATCTGCCGGTTCATCAGCCCTCAGCCGTCAAACGCCTTCCACAAAGGCCTTTGACAGAAGAATTGATACAGAACAGTGGATGAGGTTGAAGAAATTTGGAATCGCAGATTTGCAGCTGAAAACAAAAATCTATTTGTACTCACCCAGATAGGCTGTTCCTGCAAGTATATGAGGACCCATGCTCAGGGCTCGAGAGGCGCCTCACGGACCTTGGAGGAGGCTGTCTATTCCGGAGAAGGTTCCGCCGATTAGCGAGCCCCGGGCGCTCCCGATGCATGGAGATGGACCTGGAGAAGGAGCAGGGGCAGCTGCTCTGCAGATGTGCTAGCTGGGTGTCCATCTGTCCTCTCGCCTGATGTCTCCTGGTCCTCTGTGGTCCAGCCTTGTCCTCTGTGGTCCAGCCTTGTCCCCTCTGGTCCAGCCCTGTCCCCTGTGGTCCAGCCCCGTCCCCTCTGGTCCAGCCCCGTCCCCTCTGGTCCAGCCCCGTCCCCTCTGGTCCAGCCCCATCCCCTGTGGCCCAGCCCCATCCCCTCTGGTCCAGCCCCGTCCCCTCTGGTCCAGCCCTGTCCCCTCTGGTCCAGCCCTGTCCCCTCTGGTCCAGCCCCGTCCCCTCTGGTCCAGCCCTCTTCCCTGTGGTCCAGTTGCTAGGCAGCCTCCATGAGCACAGAGCCCAGCCTCGGGGAGCCGACCCCCACCCCAGGGCACGGGCCGATGAGCAGGGATGAAGCAAGCTGGAGGAGGCCGCCTCCAGCTCCCAGCCCCCTCAGAGTCCCAGGATGCGCGGGACTCCTAAGAGTGCACGGGAGCCTGAAATTCTGATGCCCCAGGAGCTCCACATTGAGGTCAGAGGGCTGAGTGCCAGGAGGAGGAAGAAAGGGCCCCTCACGCATCTTTGAGGCAGACGCCCGAGTCCAGAATATTCAGCTGCAGCAGCACCAGCCAGAGACAGAAACGGAGCCCCTGGCACAGCCAGCCTTGTTTCACGTGGACCCGGAAAGCTGTGCGGGGAAGCAGAGTCTGACCTTCCAGGCCACAAGGGGGCCTGGAAACAGCTCCGAACGGTGCCCCAGGGGCCTGGCGAGCAGCTGGGGGAAGGGCCAGGGACTTTGGGGACTTCCCCATCAGGGCCCCAATCCTGCATCTCTGGCTGGAGGAAGTGAGAAGGTTTGCAAGCAGGAACGGGGGTCAGCTTTGCTTCTCCTGGGGTCTAGTGAACGTCTCGTTGGCTCTTGGAGAGGCGCTCACCTTGGTCTCCCACCCCCGGGGCTGGAGACATCTATGATGCCAAGTGACGCAGAGAGATTAGGCGCTATGGACCCAGTGAGGATGGCAGCTGGCAGGGAAGGACCTTGACCCGGCTAGGAGACTGGAATCTGACCCTGTAGCTAAAGTGAGCTCCGGCTCAGCGTCCCCAGGTCTCCCTGGCAGAAGGTGGGGTCCCCTGAGACCTGAACACGGTGGGCAGCTGACAGCCATCCATCCGTCCGCCAGCCACGCGCTGATGACCCCGAACAGACCCCCGCTCCCCGCCCACAGCACAGGCACACTCTAAATCCAATTGATAAGATGTAAAACATCTCCTCCCCCACCTCCTGTGCTCAGTCAGGTCAAAAATAGGTGACGTTCATTGCATTACTCGGCATAAACATGATTTTAATAATTACCGTGGGCCAGAACCCGTGCCTGCTCTTGAATAATGAGCATTGAATCCTATTATCGCTCAGTATTAAATATCTTCCAGCACGGTTCCTCACGCCTGCTGGCAAAGAGATGTCCGTGGCACAAAGCTCCCCTCCTAAAGGCGTGCGGCCCGAGTTGCAGACTCTCTCTGCTATTAGTCCGAGGCCCTAATAACGTATCATGTTGCAGCCTGAGAAAGCCGGAGCTGAATCATATTCCCTGCTTCATAATCAGAGTAGGGAATTTGTTATCATTTCAGGCAGCTTTCCTGTCCACTGAAGATGATGATTATTCTCTCCCTGAAGATGCGTGTTCGTCCCACATCTTCTCACTGGACGCAGTTTATTTGTGGTTCCTCCTTATGCCATCAGCACCAGGAATCCACATACCCCGGGGGCCTGAACCCCACGTCGGAGCACAGAAGCCAGGCGGGAGCTCACGGACCATCACACAGCCCGTCTCCCGCAGCCCCTTCGTCTTCCAGATAAAGACAGTGAGCCCAGAGAGGTTAATTGACTCATCCAAGGTTACCTGAATAATTTAAGAGCCTTTGGGAACACGAATTAAGTCTGCATTTCAAATAGCTACCTCCCAAGTGTATTTAACTGGTCAGTTCAACTGCATCTCAGGGAAGCAGGAAAAGCTGACGGGCAGGTTTATTGTTTAGTCACTAAGTTGTGCCTGACTCCTTTGCAATCCCACGGACTATAGCCAGCCAGGCTTCTCTGCTCATGGGATCTCCCAGGCAATACTGGAGTGGGTTGCCATTTCCATATCCAGGGGATTTTCTCAATTCAGGGATCAAACCCATGTCTCCTGCACTGGCAGGGGGATTCTTTACCACTGAGCCACCAGGGAAACAGTGAGCAGATTCAGTTCAGTTTAGTCACTCAGTCGTGTCCGATTCTTTGCGACTCCATGGACTGCAGCACGCCAGGCTTCCCTGTTCATCACCAACTTTCGGAGCTTACTCAAACTCATGTCCATCGAGTCGGTGATGCCATCCAACCCTCTCATTTGTTTTCACCCCCTCCTCCTTCTGCCTTCAATCTTTCGCAGCATCAGGGTCTTTTCTAATGAGTCAGCTCTTCCCATCAGGTGGCCAAAGGACTGGAGTTTCAGCTTCAGCATCAGTCCTTCCAATGAACACCCAGGACTGATCTCCTTTAGGATGGACTGGTTGGATCTCCTTGCAGTCCAAGGGACTCTCAAGAGTCTTCTCCAACACCACAGTACAAAAGCATCCATTCTTCAGTGCTCAGCTTTCTTTATAGTCCAACTCTCACATTCATACATGACTGCTGGAAAAACCATAGCCTTGACTAGATGGACCTTTGTGGACAAAGCAATGTCTCTGCTTTTTAATATGCCGTCTAGGTTGGTCATAGCTTTTCTTCCAAAGAGCAAGCATCTTTTAATTTCATGGCTGCAGTCACCCATCTGCAGTGATTTTGGAGCCCAAGAAAATAAAGTCTGTTACTGTTTCCATTGTTTCCCCATCTGTTTGCCATGAAGTGATGAGACTGGATGCCGTGATCTTAGTTTCCTGAATGCTGAGTTTTAAGGCAACTTTTCCCCTCTCCTCTTTCACTTTCATCAAGAGGCTCTTTAGTTCTTCACTTTCTGCCATAAGGGTGGTGTCAACTGTATATCTGAGGTTATGGATATTTCTTACGGCAATCTTGATTCCAGCTTGTGCTTCATCCAGCCTGGCATTTAACATGATATACTCTGCATATAAGTTAAATAAGCAGGGTGACAATATACAGCTTTGACGTACTCCTTTACCAATTAGGAACCAGTCTGTCGTTCCATGTCTGGTTCTAACTGTTGCTTCCTGACCTGCACACAGATTTCTCAGGAGGCAGCTCAGGTGCTCTGATATTCCCATCTCTTGAAGAATTTCCCAGTTTGCTGTGATCCACACAGTCAAAGGTTTTAGCACTGTCAGTGAAGCAGAAGTAGATGTTTTTCCGAAGTTCTCTTGATATTTGTATGATCCAATGGATGTTGGCAATTTGATCTCGGGTTCCTCTGCCTTTTCTAAATCCAGCTTGAACATCTGGAAGTGCTCAGTTCACATACCGTTGAAGTGTAGCTTGGAGAATTTTGTGTTACTTTGCTAGTGTGTGAGACGAGTGCAACTGTGTGGTACTTTGAGCATTTTTGGCATTGCCTTTCTTTGGGATTCAAATGAAATCCTTTTCCAGTCCTGTGGCCACTGCTGAGTTCCCCAAATTTGCTGGCAGATTGAGTGCAGAACTTTCACAGCATCATCTTTCAGGATTTGAAATAGCTCAGCTGGAATTCCGTCACCTCCACCACCTTTGATGGAGTGATGCTTCCTAAGGCCCACTTGACTTTGCATTCCAGGATGTCTGGCTCTAAGTGAGTGATCACACCATCATGGTTATCTGGGTCATTATGATCTTTCTTTTGTGGAGTTCTCCTGTGAATTCTTGTCACTTCTTCTAATATCTTCTGCTTCTGTTGGGTCCATACTGTTTCTGTCCTTTACTGCTCCCATCTTTGTATGAAATGTTCACTTGGTAGAGCAGGTGGGGAGCCCTGAAAAGATGCTCACTGGTAAAAAAAAAAAAAAAAAAAAAAAAAAAAGTCCAGAGAATTGTCTCCACAGCATGGTTTTAGAAAGCTCCAAGTTTTCTCCGAGAAATCATAAGGAGGGATTGTTAACTGAGAAATTCTTTCAGTGAAGAATGCTCACCCGCAGGCGCATGCGCACAGGCAGACACCGAGTGACAGGACCCCTGTCTGATGCTGCACCATGACGTTGACTCTCCAGCCATGGAAACTTCCTTTGCAGATTACACAGTGGTTTCCTTTGAATATCCCACTCGATCCCTGAAAAGTCGTATAAAGAAGCAAGTGTTATAGGACCATTTTTCAAGGAAGAGCACTGAGATCCCTGGAGTTTAAAGAACGAGGTCCAAAACACAGAGGCTGGAGGGACCCTCGTGGGCCCACAGGCACATTGTCCTGACTCGTCTTCAGTATCCCTGCCAGTGTAGCCATCCCACCGCGAGTGAGTTTCCCGGGTTATCCCTGGCCCGAGTGTCTGCCTGCCTGGGTACCCAAGAGCCACCATCCAGAAAAGACACGTCTCCCGCCATTTAGTCAGATGTTATAGGACCCCCTGGAGAAGGAAATGGCAAGCCACTGATATTCTCGCCTGGGAAATGCCATGGACAGAGGAGCCTGGTGGGCTGCGGTCTACAGGGTCACAAGAGTGAGCAACACCACAGCACGCTGCCCCACATGCCCCTACTGCCCCTCCTGGCTGAACGTACTCTGAGGGATGGTACAGTCGCTTCGTTGTTATGGATGGAATCTTCTGTCTGCCTCCGTTCGCAATAGGAAGTTTCGGGTAAGCAGCGTTTTCTGTTCACTTACGTTGTCCTCCAGCTGTTTTGCCACGTCCTGTACGATTTTAATGGTGTTTCCAGTGTGGTCTCTGGTTTTCTAGCAACGGAATTGTGTAGTTGGCGAAACAGTATGGGTCCTTTCTATGTGAGTTGTACATCAACTGGTATTGCAATCAGATCCTTAATGGGTATTTTGGGGAACAGGACCAAGTGATTTAAAGTTGCACATAGAAGATAGACTATCCTAGAATAGCTATTTTTAACATGAAGTATAAATAACTCCTTCAATCATAACAGTCTGACATCTTCACAGAGAGACAAACAAATCAATGGAACACAAAGCATGTTCAAAATTAGTCCCTGTGAAGGGGGGTCCTCTGTGTCAGCTTAGCTGGGTTCCAGTCCCCAGTTTTCTTACCAAACATGAGTTTGGGCTCCTCTGTACAAATATTGTGTGGATGTGATTGACATCTACAGTTGGTTGACTCTGAGGAGGATGACCTTTGTGTGGGTGGCCCTCATCCAATCGGTTGTAGGATTTTAGCGCCTAACTGAGATTTCCGGCAGAAGGACAAATTCTGCCCCAAGAGTTCAGCATGAAGTCCTGCCTGGGTCCCTCACCTACCAGCGTCCCTACGGATTTCAGACCTTCCTATATACGCAAAGGATTATTTCCTGTCCTTTTTGTCGTGTTTTTTAGGAGAACGCTGACCGACACAAGCTTTGATAAGGAAGAGCGCTTCCAGAGGAATGAAATCTTAAGGATACGTTTTCTGAACAGGTTCCAGGCCTTCTGGAACTGCTTCTTGAATCTGATCTGATTTACAGGCGTCACTGGCTCTGGCTCTGTGGCGCAATGTGGCAGCAGAGACTCCAAAAGCATCAGGATTGGATGCTCCTGATCAAGCATGGACACGGGGCCAGGCTCCAGGTGACTTGTGACTTAGGACTTCAGGATGTTTTGTCGAACTAATGGTGTAACGAGATTGGTTGGTTGTTCCAAACTGTGTTCAGCAAAGTGGGGAGAGAGACCTCCTGGTGCACACACCACACACAACCAGAAGACCCCACATCTGCCCTAGAAGGGGGCCCCCGCTCCCAAAGTTGCAGAGCTGAGATTCCTAAAACCAAATCCAGAGGCTCACACTGCCAGTGGCCGCGTCACAACAAAAGCTGAACTCTCCGTGCCACAGGGGGTCTGCTGTTGAAGTGAGAACCTTGATTGGGAAGGAGGCGATCACTTTGCAAGAAGCTACTGATTCTCGGGAACCCCCCTGACAGCTTCACATGGCTTCCAGACCCAGGACTGGACTCAAGGCCCAGCAGACCCCGAAAAGTAAAGTTCAGAGAAGAAACCAAAGGAGGGGGGCTTACTGCACCCCAGACGTACTGCATCTTCCCAACTTCTGCAGCCAGCAGCTGGGGGGCATGTGTGGAAATGGGAGTTGAGGGTGTGGAGAGTGGGGGAGGGACAGAAAGCTGTGCCAGGCTGACTCTCGGAGATGGGCCCACCAGCAGAGGGTCTGGATGCCGGACACAGCTCCCCGGTGTGCTTGGCTGGGGAGCCAGCACTCAGTGTCGAGGAAGTGCCAGGACCACCTTAGGATGCAGCCGAGGAAGGGCTCCGAGGCATGGTGAGACATAAGAGTCCATCCACCTGGCGATGCTGCTCGCTCATCCGGGAGGGTACAGAGGACACACGGCTCCCCCACTCCGAGAAGTGAGTGCGCGCCGGAGCCCCAGGCTTACGAAGCCCTCTGCTCTGTGGGTGAGAACTGCAGGGGGGTCACTGGACCCCAGGGTGGGGTTAGGGCTGGGGCCCAAGCGCCAGGAGACGTGCTGGACAGACGCAGCCGGGGCCTGGCCCCTGGCCCCTCCGGCTGGAGCACAGAGCCCGGGTGCTGCTCGGGCCTGAGAAAGTCTAACGGGGAGGGCTGGGCTTTGAGGGCTCGGGCAGCAGAGGACACCGAGCTGCTGGCTGACCCTGAGGCTTGGGGTCTGCGCCACCTGCCAGCACTGGTCTCAGGACCGTGCACACCTCTGTTCTCCCAAGAAACCCCAAGGGGAGGCTATCGGCCATCTCCACCGACCAATGAGGAAGAAGAGCCACTGAGGGCTTAGGGGCTGGCCCCTCGCCTTGTAGGTGAGAAGAGGAAATGCCAGGATTGAAGGCCAGGTGGTCTGACGTTGACCATGACTCAGCACTGCTGTCTGGTCAGGCAAAGAGAAAGGGGGGCCCCAAGGAAGCAGAGGGCCTGCCACCACCTGGGGACATGGGGCCATGATTCCCCGGCTCGTGGCTGAGAGCCAGGCCTGAGCCCTGTGGGGAAGCCCTGCCCGGGGGAACGTGACGCAGAGCTGGGTGGTGAAGGGCTGTGGACGGCCGCCAGGGTGGGGGGCTGTCACCTGCTCCAGGGGCTGGACTCAAGGTCTCATGGGAAGATGCCCAAGACATCCAAAGGCAAGTCATCAACACCCCATCAGAGATCCTGCAGCCCCGAGCCTCTGCCCTTGCTCTCTGGCCCACAGTAGCTCTGGGCAGACCCAGCAGGACCTAGAAGAGCAGTTACGAGGAGGGGCCAGAAATGAAGAGAAGCCAGGGGTACCGGTCCCACCATAAACTTCCTGACAGCCCCACCAGAGATGCCACCAGGGAGAAGGGCTACTCTGGATGAGGGCTTGAGCCAGGCCTCATGGCTGCTGAAGGTCTGAACGTAACCAGAGCAGAGACTGGATCTCAGAACAGAGACCACGTCTCATCCAGGAAGGAAGGATAGGGTTCAGAGGAAGACGGTGTTGAGCTGTTCAGAGCAGCAGCCGTGAGGATGAGTGGCGTCCCCTAGCCAGCTTCTCGGCTCCTGGAACAAACTGCTTATCCATGAGTGGTTACCCTTTTAGACACACTAATGGGCCTGATTTCATCTCTACATTTTATTGAAGATGTTCGCATCTAGATGTAGAAATGAAATTAACATATAATTATATAATTTGTTTCTTCCTTTTCTATTATTATCCTGTTTGGACATTAAGTTTTCCATCTTTTCGTGTGATCTGCAGTTGTTTAGAAATCATGGGAAGTAAAGAAGAGTGAGAATACAGTTTGGAAATCATGGACCAGAGTACTAATTTTTATTAAGCAATACTTAAAATGTCCCCGAACTCCAATAGTCTATGTTAATAAGACCAAAATTTCCAGAGAAAAAGACAGAATTCTGGACACAAAATTAATGTCTGAAGTTTCCTTTCAGAGAGATTTGGAGAGAGATTTAGGCAGATACGAAGATAGGAAATTTTCACAGCTCATTTTCTCTGTGTATTTATTAAAGTTATCTCAAATGTAAGACAAAAATAGGGAGGAAAATGATAAACATCCTCGGACTCTCAACCAAGTTTTGGCAAATCAAACTATGACGTTAAAAAAGCCTCTTCTAACAATGTTTTGCTACACAAAAGAAAAGGTATCAAACGGTCTGGTTTGCTGAATTTTCACAGATAGTATCCACCCTTGGAACCAAGCCTCAGGCCAAGAAGCAGGACACGGCCACCCCGCCGCTGCGCTAGGGGACCCTGGTTCCCTGGTCGCTCACCACCCACCCACGCTTAAAGGTACCGGCTGCCTTTTGCAGCACGGACTGCTCTCTCGTTGCTTACACTTTAGGTGAACGGGCTCCAACACACGAGTCATTTATGTCCAGCTTGTTGTCCTCCGGGGAGCGTCGGTGTGACTCCTGCACGCTGTTAGGTGAGGGCGTGCCTCGTCCACTCTAATGCTGTCACGGGTCCTTCACGGGGACAGATCACGTCCACGCCCATTCTACTGATGAGCAGGCAGGTGGCCACCACCTGGGGGACACCAGAAGCCCAGCTCTGAACACTTCATATGTGGTTCTCGGTGAACACACGCCCGTGTGTGTGCTGGGCCCACACCTGGGAATGGAGTGGCTCCCCCAGAGTGTTCTTAGCTGGGGCTTCAGCAGGCACTGCCAAGGGGTTCCCCAAAGCGACTGGGGGCCCACCTCCACAGCAGCAAGTAAGAGATGGCGTCGCCCCATTTCCTCACCACCGCTCGGATTCTTCCCCATTCTGGTGCCCAGACCGTGAGAACTCACCAAAGTCGCAGAGGCTTCTTGGAGGCCCATTTCTGTGAACCAATTTGCCATTTTCTGTTGGGCTGTCTCTTCCCCCGTATCCATCTGAAGTTCTTCCAGAGTGCAGATACGAGTCCTACATTGGACGTGCGTGTTGTGAATATCTCCTCCCAGTCCGCCAGCTGCCTTCTCACTCCCCTCGCGGGTTCTTCTGATAAACAGAGGTTCTTATTTTCACTATAATCCACTTCCTCCACTTTTCCAGTTTAGGTCTTGGTTAAGAAATCTGCCCACACTAAGACTGTAAAGATATGCTCCTATGCTTTCTTCTAAAAGCTTCCTTGTTCTCACATTTAGACCTGTAATCCATCTGAAATTGATTTTTATGTAAGGTAAAGAGCAGGAATCCATACAGATATCCAATTGATCTCACTCCATTTATTGGCGAGTCTGTCCTTTCCTCTCTGTGCTGCGTTTGGGCTATGTTTCAAACCATTTTTTAAAATGAAACTCCAGCTTATTCACCAATGTGTCCATTAATGTCCTCTTTCTCCTCTAGGCTATAACCCAGGATCCCACGTGATGCTTGGTGGCCAGGTCTCCCCAGCCCTCTGTCAGCTACAGCTTCTCTGTCTTTGCTCATTGTTTATGGCCTGGAAAGTCTTGAAGAGCACAGGTTATGTACCCTGTAGTGTGTCCTTGAACCTGGGTGTTTCTGTGGTTTCTCTCGTAATCAGACAGGGCTATGGATTTCTGGAGATCATAGTGCAGAGAAGTGCCCCGCCCATCACATCACACTGAGGGCACGTGATATCACACGGCTGATCCTTGGTGATGCTGACCTTCATCGCTTGGCCATGGCGGAATCTGCCAAGTCTCTCACGGTACAGTCCCTGCTCTTCCTTTCCTGGACTAGCCTTTGGGAACCAGTGCCTGAGGCTAACCCACCCTTGAGGATGAATCTTTACCTTCCAGAGGGCAGATCACTTACATACAGGGCTTGAAATTCTTCTCCAGCGAAGACTTGTCTCTTCTCTCCTATTTGTTTATTCATTCATTCACATCCGTAAAGACTCATGCATGCTTATTTTCTACATCATCACATCTTAAAAATAAACTCAGCATGAGAGCCAGAGTCGGTGTTCAATTAAGACAGAGATGGAGTATAAGGGATCAGATTTAACCTCTTGCTTGAATTAACAATAAAACCAGATAATACATGAGCAATTAAAAACAAACATGGTGGATCGACTTACATACATCACTAGGTGTCAAATAGATGACGAATGAGAACCTACTGCATAACTCAGGGAACTCTACGCAACGCCCTGTGGTGACTAAATGGGAAGGAACCCTAGAAAAGAAGGGATGTCTGTATATGTATGTATAGCTGATTCAGTTTGCTGTATAGCAGACGCTAATGCACACTGTAAACAAAATGTGTGTGTGCTACGCTGCTTCCGTTTCATCTGACTCTTTGCAACTCTACGGACTGACTGTAGCCTGCCAGGCTCCCCTGTCCTTGGGATTCTCCAGGCAAGAATACTAGAGTGGGTCGCCGTGCCCTCCTCCAGGGATCTTCCCCACCCAGGGATCAAACCTGCATCTCATGTCTCCTGCGTTGGCAGGCAGATTCTTTGCCACTAGCGCCACCTAGAAAGCCCAAACCAACTATATTGCAATAGAAATTTAAAAAACAAAAACAAACAAAAAAAAAAGTCAAGCATGGTTTTCAAGACACTGGACATCAGGCAATGAAGGGCAGGCATCCCTGAGAGACAGGAAACGAGGGAGCTGTCCCCTAAGCTGCTCCAGCCTGAAGAGTTCCCTGCCAAGGGGAGTACAGAGAAAGAGGAGCCACAGGGAGTCCGGCACATGCCCCGAGGTGAGCAGACAGAGCCTAGAATCCAAGCTGACTGTAGCGGCTGGAGTTTGCAGGACAGGGTTTAACAGCGACACAGAAGGAAAGGGCGGAATCCTGGTCAGTGCATGAGAGTGAGGAAACCACCCAGCTTCAGGGAAGAAGGGTCCAATAGGCAGCGAGGAAAACATCCCACACTCACACAGGGCCGGGAACATCAGCTGATGCTCCTGACTACTCTTCCCAGCAGTCAGCTGAAAGCCTCCTGATTCACGGGGCATTAGATGATTGCTCTGAAAGGTCACGCCCCAGCAACAGGGGAAATTTTCCCTAACTCGGTGATGCTCTGGTCCTGCCTAATAAATGTGAAATAATTCCTGAAAAAATAAAATTGCATCCGAGTATCATAACTATACGTCAGAACCAAGCTCAAGACCATGTTAAGAATACAAAACTATTTGACACTCAGCAAGGGAAGAGTAATAATGTCTGGCACCTACTCAAAAATGACCAGGCAGACAAAGAAGCAGAAATCTCAGCCCCAGATGAAGAGAGAAACCAGTCAGTGGAAACCAGCTCATAAGTAACACTGAGATTAGGATGAGTGGAAAAGGACTTGGAAGTAGCCGTTGTAGCCGCACATCATAGTTCAAAGTACTAAAGACTGATCGGGGTGAGCAGGCGCAGGGAAGATGCTAAAAAGACCCAAGTTGACTGTGTAGAGATGAAATCTGCAGTGCAGGAGATAAAAAATGTACTAAATGGGGTTGACGGTAGGTTAGAACTTGTTCAAGAAAATATTAGAGATTGTGAGAATATGGCAACAGGAACTAACCTGAAATGTACAGAGGAAAGAATAAAATATTGACAGCGTCAGTGGACTGTAAGAAAGCTTCCAGCAGCCTGGGACAGATGTTCCTGGGATCCCCACAGAGGGGACACAGGGAAGCACATTTGGAAAAACAATGGCTGAACTTTCTGCAAATTTCGTGGAAGCCAAAAACGCACAGATCCAAGAAGTTCAGTGAACCCCAAGTTAAAGAAATAAGAAGACAACTCTAAGATGCATACTCGTGAAATTGTTCACAACTATCAATAAAGAGGAAATCTGAAGAGCAGCCAGATAAAAGTCATATACATACAGAGGAACAAAGACGAAGATGACGGCAGGTTCATTGCGAGAGCAAACAGCCAAGCGAGAAGTCAAGAGGAGAGCATTTTTAAAATAATGAAAGGAAAAGTATGAGCCTTGATTTTTACATCAAGTGAAGACAGCTTTTGCAAATGAAGACAACAGAAAAATTTTTTTCTGACATTTGAAAGCTGAAAGAATTCACCACCATGAAATGAATTTATAGGAAACTCCTTCACTAATAAGTAAGGTTAGCAAGATTGCAAAATATAAGATGCATGCACAAAATGAATGTCGTTACTATATACTAGCAATGACCTCTGGAGTTGAAATTTAAAAACACCGTTTACAAAAGCAGCAAAAATATAAGACACGTAGGAATAACAATATAGGTGAGATACCCTGAAGACTATAAAATTCTGATTAAAGAAATCAAAAAAAGGCCTAACGAAATGGGAAGATATACACTGGCAATGGATTGGAAGACTAACATACTAAAGCTTTTAATCTCCCCAAAATGATCAGTAGGTTTATATACGATTGCTACGAAAATGCCAGCAGAAACTGTGTGGCCTGTTCCAACATTTATATAAGAGAGCAAAGGGATGAGAATGGCTAAAAACATCTTCAAAACAACATAATCAGAGGAACTGCTCTACCTGATTTTAAGACTTAAAGACTGACTCTAGAGCTATAGTAAGGAGGATGGCAGCCGATTGACACGGCTGCCTTAGCCACTGAGTCGTGTCCAGCTCTTGTGACCCCACGGACTGTAGCCCGCCAGGCTCTTCTGTCCATGAGATTCTCCAGGCAAGAATGCTGGGGTGGGGTGCCATTTCCTTCTTCTATTGATATCAAGACATTCAGATAGACCCATGGAACGGAACAGAGTCTAGGATCAAACCCGTACATGGATGAGCCACCGCTTTCTGTTTTGACAAAGCTGCAAGGAAGATGGACCTTTACTATATAGAAACACAGTATTTTAAGGTGAAAATGCCAGAAGCAAATAGAGAATTCAAATAACAGAGAAGGAAATGATTTTCAATATACATGACCAACAGCTCGTGGCGCTACAATTTACAACGTGTGTGCAAGCCCAAAGTAAAAGGTGAACAACCCCAGAGAAACTCAGGCCAAGAGCCAAGACAGGCAATTCTCAGATAAAAGAAACACAAAGGTTTATCGAACGCATGAAAGGATGCTCAGCCTTATTCAAAATTAGTGGCGTTTCCCTGGTGGCTCAGACGGTGAAGCATCTGCTTGCAACTCAGGAGACCCAGGTTCAATCCCTGGGTTGGGGAAGATCTGGAGAAGGGAATGGCTGGAGAATTCCACGGACACAGGGGACTGGCGGGCTGCAGCCCAGGGGATCGCAAAGAGTCAGACATGACCGAAGCGACTTTTCTTTTTCTCACTGAATACATGAAAGGATGCTCACAAGGATGCAAAAGTAATGGAATTCAAGCAAAAATAAGAGAAACCCGCCACTTTTCAGCCATCTGATCGCAAGGCGTAGGAGGTGGAGTATGCTCCGGCGGCTTAGGGAGACATTCGGCGCTGCCCTGGGGAGCGGGTCAGTCAGGGCAGACAGTCCGCCCATCCGAGGAACACCAGTCCTGAGAAAATCTGGGTATAACCGGAAACATCAGAGCAGAGTGTTTCAAAGCTGAATTCGGGTTTAAGAATATATACATAAATTATAAATGCAAATTTATCATATTTTACAAAATAAAGTTTATAAGGAAACTATGTCCCCATTTTCCAGAGAGGGTTTTCAAGCAGGAGTCTTCTAAGCAAATATTATAAGGGTACAGAGAGAAGCCTTTCCCTTCTTCCAGAGCAGGAGCGTAGCTGGAAGCTGACATGCCTTGAAAGGCTCTGCCACCTCCCCAAGGCCTGTCCACCTGCTCTCACCACGTCCCCACGTGTGTGGATGGGTCCCTCCCCTACAGTCCGGAAACCAGTCCTCATCTGCCCGTGGGATCCACCTTCCTGATGTCTCTTCCCGCTTGACTTGCTCTTTCCTCTCTTTCCAAATCCGTCTCCTTCTCAAGCTCTCTGATATTTCATCCCTGCACTCGGCCTTTCATGTTAGCTGCAGCGGTTTTCATCTCTAGGAGCTTTAGTTTGCTTGATTACCAAGCTCCTATCTTTAGCATTGTTTACTTCCCTGCCCATGTTCCCAGGGGGCTCAGCGGTAAAGAATCCACCCGCCAAGCAGGTGACGCAAGATATGCGGGTTCAATCCCTGAGTGAGGAAGATCCCCTGGAGAAGGAAATGGCAACCCGCTGCAGTATTCTTGCCTGGAAAATCCCACGGACAGAGGAGCCTCGCGGGCTACAGTCCATGGGGTCGCAAAGAGCTGGACAGGACTGAGCACACACGCATTTCACATCAATTTTGTGTCTTAAATGAAATTGCCTCTTACACTGAGCACACAACACATGGGTATTAACAATCCCTGCGTTCCAGTGCCCCACATCTGAAGTCTGTAGGAAGGCGCTGCTGCTGCTGCGTGTGTGTGCACACGCGTGTGTGTGCACACGCATGTGTGTGTGTACGTCTCTACCCAGTGGTATTCTGTGTCTTTGTGTGCTTATGGGTCACTCACTGGGCAAATCCTGAGGTTGGCTTTGTGGATGTACAATGTGGAGAATATTGCATCTTTTTCAGCCGGGACCTTCCAGCCCCGTGAACCTGGGACCGTGTCTAAGAATGAAGAGTCAGCTACAGGGCTGTGTGTTGCGTTAGTCCCTCAGTCGTGTCCGACTCTTCGCGACCCCATGGCCTGTAGCTTCTCTGTTCATGGGATTCTCCAGGCAAGGATACGGGAGTAGGTTGCCATTTCCTCCTCCAACAGAGCTGTAGGACTCTACAAAAATTGAACGTTCACGCCATAAACCTTCTACAAGAAGTTTTAAATATGGGTTTTCAGAGGGACTTATATGCTCCCCCTCCCCAGAACCACAGTTGATATGACAAGCATCTGTTTCTTCATGTCCAACTCTCTGTGACCCCATGGAATACAGCACACCTTTTCTGTCCTCCACTGTCTCCCGGGGTTTGGTCAGACTCATGTCCATCGAGTCGGTGATGCCACCCAACCATCTCATCTTCTGTCGTCCCCTTCTCCTCCCACCCTCAATCTTTCCCAGCCTCAGGGTCTTTCACAGTGAGTGGGCTCTTTGCATCAGGTGGCCAAAGTATTGGTGTTTCAGCTTCAGCATCAGTCCTTCCAAAGAATATTCAGAACTGATTTCCTTTCCGTTTTCTTGGCTATATCTCTCAGAATCACACTGCTATCGGCCGTTCTCAGCTTTGGCCTCAGATCCGAGTGGAGGAGTTTGGGGCCATTTCCCCTCTGTTGCTGCGTCTCTCTCCTCCGTCCCCTCCTGCCTTTCTCCTGGGCTCACCTCTGCGGTCTGAGGACGGGCCTCCACTCCACCTGCAGCACATCCAGGGCCTGGTCTTACGCAGGATCACGTGCTGGGCTGGCAAGGATGCTGGAGAAAGGGCAGGCTCGTCCGAGATGCTGGCGGGTGCCAGGCTCAGACCCCAGCCCACGCGGTCCTGACTGTCGTCGCATCCCCAGGCCTGCCGCTCCACTCCCGACTAGCCTGCGGGATCCTAGAGCAAGTCGCCTCCAGTCTTGCTCCATCAGGGCCCTCCCCACCCTTGGCGACGGCCTGGCTCTCTCTCCGGTCTGGTGCTCCCCATCCTTGGCCATGGCCTGGCTCTCTCTCCGGTCTGGTGTTCTGGTGGGTGTCAAGCCTCATCCGCCTGTGTGGACCTGGAGACCAGCGGCCCTCGATCACCCCTGCACAGCCACACGTCCCCCGCCCGCTCCGGAAATGAAGCCGCACAGGTGCGTCTCCGGGTCTCAGAGATGACGTCTTTGCATCTTCTCTGTTCACACCTTGTCCGCTCCTTCTGTGAGTGCAGAGCAAAGGGGGTTGTTGAAACGCAAGCACCTTGTCCTGTCCGGGCAGAAGATCCCTGTGATTGCTTTTAAACGATAGGATTTTAATTGATCTATGTTTTTGGCTCTTATTCAGAACTTTTCAAGCAGAAACAGATTGTGAAGACTATAAGGCAAAAATAATGAATGGTTATTTCTGTAGAATTAAGTTTGGTTTGTCATTGTTTAGTTGCTGAGTCATGTTTGACTCTTTGCAACCCCGTGGACTGTAGCTCGCCAGGCTCCTCTGTCCACGGAACTCTCCAGGCAAGAACACTGGAGTGGGTTGCCATTTCCTTCTCCAGAGGATCTTCCTGACCCAGGGACTGAACTCGCCTCTCCTTCATTGGCAGGAGGATTCTTTACCACTGAGCCACCAGGGAAGCCCTGAAAAGTAATATAAAATTAGTGCAAAATGAATGTATAATAAGAATTATGCTTGTGTATGGATGGAACCTGAGAGAGAACTTAGAAAATGAAGAAAAATTCTTGGGCATTGTAGGATTCTGGGTAAATTTCTCTTTGATTTTTAGTGTGTCTAAAATGGCAGTAATTCCAGAATGTGGGATAGTTGGGTAGGCTGACGAGTGAAGTAAGAATTGTAGTTAATGTCCAGGTGGTTTTTCTTTTTTCCAACTGCAAGACATAGGTCAAAGTCTACAGGCTAAATGGGATACCAATTAGAAAAATCCTTCTATTTATAATGAAAAAAGGGGTAAATAAAAGCATTAGCCTTTGAAAGAGCAGAAGCTTTCTGAACCTAGTGGGAGGTGAGGTCACAGAATCCTGGTTAAGCCTCAGCACTGGGCATACTCTGCTGGTGTGTTGTGGCCACAAGCCAAGGAGCCCCGGCCACCTCAGGAAACTGGAGGAAGTGAAAGACCCTCCCTCGAGCCTCCAAGGGAGCACGGCTGACACCTTGCTTTAGGACTTCTGGCTCCAGAGCCAGGAGAAAACACAGTTCTGGGAGCAGGTGGGGCCCCTTGCATGTACAGTAGCCGTGGGGAGGTTTCGTCCGGCTCATCGTCCCTGCTCGCCAGGCCTCTGTTGGTTAGAGAGAACCACCCAGCAGCCCTGCTAGGGACCGTGAGCTACCTCCCCGTCGTGGGCTTTGGGTTGGAAGCAGCCAGGAAAAGGACTGGAGAAGGATTGTGACTGCTTTGACTCTAAGGGAATGTGGCAGCCTCTTCAGCATGGAGGGGCGGAGCAGGAGCCTGGCACTGTGCCCAGGCCTGCCAGGGGCTCTTGGTCACCTTCTCAGGCCACCTGGCCTCAGATCCGCCCCCAGAAGGAGCGGGATGCTGCCCTGGTCCCCGCGGGCGAGCAGGGGCCTGCCTCTGGGGGGTCAGCCAGTCCTGGGAGGACTGGGCCGCGGGCGAGCTTTGCTTCCAACCCTGGAGCCTCAGCCACAGGCTGACCTCACTCCAACCCCGCCGACTCACGACATGTTTTTTCTGAAGGCGGTCGGCAAAGCATCTTCTTTTAAGACTTTGATTAAGAAGCTGTTCTCTTCGGGCACCTTCCAAGGGCCCAGCAAGGAGGGCAGGAAGGTGTTTATTCTCACTCACGAAGGAAATGGGCTGTGAGCAGAAGTATTCCCTGCAATTTATTCACACCACAAAAAATTAATGAGCATTAGTAAATTCCTTTTAGTGTAAGGAGGAAAAAAGATGCAAACCGTGATTTAATGAAGGATTTTGCTCTCAATGCTACTCTCCACCATAACAAAGAGGACCGTCCTTATTATTCAGAAAGCAGTTGGACTCAGAAGGAGAAGGTTCTATAAACAGCCATTAGCATCTTAATTACACGATCATTCAAAAGACAGTTCCCCTGGAAAAGAAAAAAAAAAACACAAAACTTTAGCCCATAAATCTCTTGGTCTCAAAGTCCAAGAAGTGAAACAGCCTCCCCAGAACATGTTCCAGACTGGGTAGGAGCAAAGGGGGTCTTCACGGCATGGAGCGGGGGTGGTGCCCAGGGTGCATCCTCTCCGAGGGAGGTGGGTGGGGGGAGAGGCAGCCTGGATTCCCCAAGCTTGGGTCTCTGGGCCCAGCCTCTCAGGGCAGGAAGCTTTCATTGGAAGTGGGCAATCTCATTCAAACCCACTCCTTCCTAAAGGGAAATGTATTTGTGCAACTGAAAAAAAAGAGAGAGAGAGAGAGAGAAAGGCTGTCTCTCTTTCCAGGCTGAGTCTGGCTTTGAAGACTGAGGGCCGATCACCACCTGCTGTGGCCCCTCCACGTCCCCAACGTGGGCTTTGGTGACACGGTCCCGAGGGAAGTCCTCTCCACAGTCTTGGGTGTGTGTGTGTCTCACACGAGTGGACAACTTCTTTCCCAATAATTTCTGCAAAAGCCCTAGAACTGACTGGTATAGGAACCAATCACTGGTTTGTGGGGAGTTCTACCAGCTTTGGGTTAAGGTCACAGACCAGCCCCTCCCAAATCCACGGGCAAAGACAAGGGGGTCGTCCCCTAGGGAGAAGGCAGTGTGTCTGGCACTGTCAGAAGTAGGGGGCAGACCCTGAAAAAGACACACTCACCCCAGTGTTCATCACAGAGCTATTTACAATAGCTCGGACACGGAAGCATCCTAGATGCCCCTCAACAGACGAATGGATAAGGAAGCTGTGATCCATGCACACAGCGGAACACTACTCAGCGCAGAAAGGAATGCATCTGTCTCAGTTTGAATAAAGCAAAAACCTTAGAGACTATTACACAGAGTGAATCACGTCAGGAAGAGGAAGACAAAGATCGTGTTCCTGACATTGTGCAGGAGGTGGCGATCAAGACCACCCCCGAGAGAAAGAAAGGCAAAAAGGCAAAAGGGCTGTCTGAGGAGCACTTGCAAATAGCTGAGGAAAGAAGAGAAGCTACAGGCAAAGGAGAAAGGAAAAGAACACCCATCTGAACACAGAGTTCCAAAGAACAGCAAGAAGAGATAAGAAAGCCTTCCTAAGTGAACAATGCGAAGAAATAGAGGAAAACAACAGAACGGGAAAGACTAGAGAACCCTTCAAGAAAATTAGAGATACCAAGGGAACATTTCAGGCAAAGATGGGCACGATAAAGGACAAAAATGGGATGGACCTAACAGAAACAGAAAATGTTGAGAGGAAATGGTTAGAATACACAGAAGAACTATACAAAAAAAATCTTCATGACCCAGATAACCATGATGGTGTGATCACTCATCTTAGAGCCTGACATTTTACAATGTAAAGTCAAGTGGGCCTTAGGAAGCATCACTACAAACAAAGCTAGTGGAGGTGATGGAATTCAGCTGAGCTATTTCAAGTTCTAAAAGATGATGCTGTGAAAGTGCTGCACTCAATATGCCAGCATATTTGGAAAACTCAGCAGTGGCCACAGGACAGGGAAAGGTCAGTTTTCATTTCAATCCCAAATAAGGGCAATGCCAAAGTACGTCCAAACTACTGCACAATTGCATTGATCTCACATGCTAGCAAAGTAATGCTCAAAATTCTCCAAGACAGGCTTCAACGTTATGTGAACC
Organism: Capra hircus; assembly: GCF_001704415.2. NCBI lineage: Eukaryota > Metazoa > Chordata > Mammalia > Artiodactyla > Bovidae > Capra > Capra hircus. The sequence continues at coordinate 117,203,957 of NC_030812.1, forward strand.
ATACGCTTCCAGATGTTCAAGCTGGATTTAGAAAAGGCAGAGGAACCAGAGATCAAATTGCCAACATCTGTTGGATCATAGAAAAAACAAGAGAAAAACATCTACTTCTGCTTTACCGACTATGCTAAAGCCTTTGACTGTGTGGATCACAACAAACTATGGAAAATTCTTTAAGAGATGGGAATACCAGACCACCTGACCTGCCTCCTGAGAAATCTGTATGTGGGTCAAGAAGCAACAATTAGAACCAGACATGGAACAATGAACTGGTTCCAAACTGGGAAAGGAGTACATCAAGGCTGTATATTATCACCCTGCTTATTTAACGTATATGCAGAGTACATCATGTGAAATGCCAGGCTGGATAAAGCATAAGCTGGAATCAAGATTGCTGGGAGAAATATCAATAACCTCAGCTATGCAGGTGACACCACCCTTATGGCAGAAAGTAAAGAAGAACTAAAGAGCCTCTTAATGAAGGTGAAAGAGGAGAATGAAAAAGCTTGCTTAAAACTCAACATTCAAAAAACTAAGATCATGGCATCCGGTCCCATCACTTCATGGCAAATAGATGGGGAGTCAATGGAAACAGTAAGGGACTTTATTTTGGGGGGCTCCAAAATCACTGCAGATGGTGACTGCAGCCATGAAATTAAAAGACGCTTGCTCCTTGGAAGAAAATCTATGACCAATCTAAATAGTATATTAAAAAGCAGAGACATTACTTTGCCAACAAAGGTTTGTCCAGTCCCATGGATAGAGGAGACTGGCGGGCTATAGTCCGTGGGGTTGCACAGAGCTGAGCACAACTGGGTGACTAAGCACAGCCGAGTCAAAGGTTTGGTTTTCCCAATAGTCATGTACAGATGTGAGAGTTGGACCATAAAGAAGGCTGAGCACCGAAGAACTGACGATTCTGAACTGGGTGTTGGAGACTCTTGAGAGTCCCTTGGACTGCAAGGAGATCAAATCAGTCCATCCTAAAGGAAGTCAATCCTGAATATTCACTGGAAGGACTGATGCTGAAGCTGAAGCTGAATCTCCAATACTTTGGCCCCTGATGCGAAGAGCTGACTCATTGGAAAAGACCCTGACGCTGGGAAAGACTCAAGGCAGGAGGAGAAGCGGGCGACAGAGGATGAGACGGTTGAATGGCATCACCAACGCGATGGATGTGAGTTCGAGTAAGCTCCGGGAGACGGTGAAGGACAGGGAAGCCTGGTGCGCTGCAGTCCATGGGGTTGCAAAGAGTCAGACACGGCTGAGTGACTAAACAACAGAACAAAAACCTGGGCTCTAGGACGATGGTAGTGATGAACCATTTGCAGGGCAGCGGGGAGGTGCAGACAGAACAGGCTTGGGGGGGGCAGGCAAGGGAGGAAGAGGGTGTGACAACAGAGAGAGTACCGTTGAAACACCCACCTTATCACGGGTAAGACCAGCTAGCCTGCGGAAACCGACTCTACGCTGCAGCGAGCTCAGATCTGGTGCTCTGTGGAATCCCAGGGTGGTGGGATGGGCGGGAGGTGGGAGGGAGCTTCAGGAGGGAGGGGACACGTGTATACCAACGGCTGATTCATGGGGACGTATGGCAGAAACCAACACCATATTGTAAAGCAATTATCCTCCAATTAAAAATTCTTAAAAAAAATAAGTAGGAGGCAGGATTGGACAGCAAGGCGACGCCGTCCACCGCAGGGTGGAAAGGCCTCCGGGAGGCACTCAGAGCGGCAGCTCTGGGCCTTTTCACATTCAGCATCTCAGGGCCGCTCCAGGCTCAGAGAAAGTAGAAGCTGCCTTGTCCACGGGAGGTTGACCCTTGGCCCTCGGCCAGCTGAGTCCCTCCCATCCTCCCCGTCTGTGGGGGCCGAGGCCCTTCCCTGAACCACCTGGGCTCTGAGAAGCAGGATGAAGCTGGTAGCAAACACATCCCTGCCTCTGTCATAGCACAAATAGTGAGAGAGCGGGGAGGGGCCCCAGTCTGGGAGAGAGAAAAGGGCCTGGCACTCAGCTCCCGGACACCCCCACTGGGAGGCGACCCCAGAGCAGCCAGCTGGGACTGTCCCCCAGCCCTGCCCTAAGGCCCGAAGCTGGGGGTCTGGAAGCTGGTGACGGAGCTGGGGTCTCTTTCTATCATGTCAAAACCACCAACTGAGTCTCCCTACGAGTTTGCTTTTTACAGATTCCACACGCGAGTGGGGCCATACAGACCTCGTCTGCCTCTGACTTATTGCACTGAGCATGATGTCCTCTGTCCACGCGGTTGCAAATGGCAAGCTGTCCTCTCTCGTGGCTGAGTAACATTCCATCGCATGCCTGTACGAGGATTCCCAGATGGCACAGTGGTAAAGAATCTGCCCGAAATACCGGAGATGCAGGTTTGATCCCTGGGTCAGAAGATCCCTGGAGCAGGGCATGGCAACCCACTCCAGCGTTCTAGCCTAGAGAATCCCAGGGACAGAGGAGCCTGGCGGGCTGCAGTCCATGGGTTTGCAAAGAGTCGCACAGAACTGGAAAGACTGAAACAACAAAACATGCTTGATTTGCAACGTTGTGTTCATTTCAGGTTTACAGCAAAGTGATTTAGTGGTATGTGCAAGCATATCCAGTCTTCCCTAGTGACTCAGAGAGTAAAGAATCTACCTGCAATGTAGGAGACCTGGGTTCGATCCCTAGGTCAGGAAGATCCCCTGGAGAAGGGAAAGACCACTCACTCCAGTGTTCTTGCCTGGAGAATCCCATGGACAGAGGAGCCTGGTGGCCGCAGTCCATGGGGTCGCAGAGCGGCAGACACGGCTGAGCCCCAGCACTGAGTGTGTTCCACATCCTCTCTGTCCATCCACCCACCCACCAGGGGACACTGAGGTTGTTGCCTTGACTATGAATAATTCTGCAGTGAGAGCGAAGATGCAGGTATCTCTCTAAGATGCTGATTTCAGCTCCTTGCATACACACTCTGACGTGGGATTGCTGGATCGTAGGGGAGTTCTGTTTCTGACTGTTTGAGGAAGCTCTTTATTAACCAGCCTCACTGTGCCCGTCATTTTGCAGTATGTATATGTATAAAATCCCCGCGCTCTATCCCTGCACTTTCACAGTTTCATACGCCAGTTCTGTCTCACGAGCTGGAAAAAGCGCAGCAGGAAACGTAACTCCATCTACACTAAAGCCGCGGTGATTTTCCTGGGGCCGCCCTGATGCAGGGGCCCCACCCAGGTTGCCTGCCGCTTGTCACAGATGCTTTGTTGTACAGACAGGTAGACAGACAAAAACATAGCCTGAGAACACTGAATAAGCCGCTAGAGACAAAACCCCCGCTGTGAGGAGGGTTTGTCGGAAGGACTCAGGAGCCGCTGAGAGGGTGCCTGTTGGCCAGAGGAATGAGATACATCATGGACCATTAAATCACACCCTGTGTAAATTAGCAGCCCCGAGTCTGTGCTAACATGAGTACACACTGAGGAAATAAAGAGAACAAGGGACACGTCTCTCAGGCAGAAACATACTGAACAGCTTGTAGACACCTCACGGTCCAGGAGCCGGGACAGAACCTCCCGCCCGTAAGTGCGGGCCTTTTCCAGGGACAGCCTCCAAGGAGGGGCACGTGAGGAGTGGCCTGACAAGCTCCCCTGAGCCCAGGGACCGGGGCGACGCCGCCGCCGCCAGCTAGGTGGGCGGCTCGTGCCCTGATGCGACGTGGCGAGGACCCCAGCCTGACCTCGAGAAACACACCGGACAAACCCCACTGGACGGGGCAACTACAGAACCGCTGCCCAGCACGCCTCAAAGCTCCCGAGCTCACACACGCAAAGGAGCTTTGAGAAACAGTCACGACCCTGTGACCTACGGAGACGCAGTGATCAAATGTGACCGGAACCTCGGTGGGGGTCCTAGGACCGAACAATAAGGAAGAAACAAGGCCTTGGGTGAAAATGAAGCAGATTGGAAGAAAACGTGGGTTTTAGTTTAAGGTATCCACATGGAAACGAACGCACAGCACCAACGTAAGATGCTGGGTGTACAGGGGTCTGTATTTATTTCTATTATTTACCTGTTTTTTTATTCGGGGCTGTGCTGGGTCCTCATCGCTGCATGGGCTATCTCTAGCTGCAGCGAGTGGGGCTACGCCAGAGACGTGCACCGGCTTCTCATCTCAGAGGCTTCTCCTGTTGCAGAGCTTGAGCTCTCAGACACGTGGTTTCAGTAGCAGCAGCCCGTGGGCTCAGCAGTTGCGGCTCCCGGGCTTAGCTGCCCTGCAGCAGGTGGGGTCCCCCCAGCCTAGGGATCGAGCCCGTGTCTCCAGCAATGGCAGGCAGATTCTTAACCACTGGCCCACTAGGGAAGCCCCGGAATTCTGTAATATTACCACCGTTTTCTGTGAATCTGGAAGTGTTTTAAAATTTAAAAGTTGATTTTTAAAAGTCCCAGTAAAAGCCATTTGTGGGAGAACACCCTTGCAGGGCTGTCCACTCTTCAGCACGGGGCCCACGGGCCAGGCAGCTTTCCAGCTCTGTCCTCACACCTCACCCTGGATGGGGCCCAGGGCCCCCAGCAGATGCGTCCTCAGCTTTGTGGAGCTTCTGAACCCAAGCTGGCCCACCGCTTCAGTGCTGGGGCCATATCCGGAAAGTGCAGGAAGGGCCTTAGGACAAACTGGATGGGCCAAAGTGGGCAGGAGCCCTTTGAGGAGGGGCTTATATTCTTGGAAATGTTCAAAATGGAACTCCAAGCAAACCAGAAGAACAGTGGAGAAGCGCTGACTGCCCACTCGAGGCAAGATGACCCACCAACGAGGCTGTGTGGGCCACACCAAGGAGCCCCACGCAGGGCCTGTGAGGGTTACTTAGCGGGTCTGGGTGGAGGCCTCCCAGGTGCAAAGGTGATGCTGTAGGGTCTTGGCCACAGAGAGGAGGACCAGGAGCAGTGGGGAGACTCTGAGGGCCCCTGGTCCTCGGGTCCAGGACTGGACAGGCATCCTCTGAGATGCCCGGCTCTGGGGCTTATGCAGCACAGCGTGACCGGCCCACGATCCCAGGGGTGGACGGTGGTGAGCAGGCAGGGCGGCAGGGCTGGCTCGTTTGGCCAGGACGGGCTGGATCCAGCTTCAACACTCACCGACCAGCCTACTCTTCCTCCCTCATTTATTTATGTTAGCATTCTTTCTTTTTCTTCCCCTGTAACATTTTCCATTAAATCTCTGGTATCCTGTTAATTTATCTCTGATCAGTTCAGTAGATGCCTCTAAAATAATGACATATTTATTACAAAGTCAGTAGCCACATCACAACTAATAAAATAATAGCCAAATACTATCGAATACCTAGCCATGATGACGTGGTTGAGGACTGGCTTCTGACACCCTGGGGCACCTCCAGGGTGAAGGCTGCCCCCAGCGCCCCTCATCCTGCCTGCTGGGACTTCCTTCAGGCCTCTAGCCACAAAGCACGCCTGTGGGCACCCCGTCTGACCGCGGGCGGGACGCCTGACAAAGGCCACAGGGCCTCCAGGACTAATGGACACATGCTTTCAAACCCCGCTGGTCCCTCCCACACACACTGAGCCCCACTCTTGCCAAATGCTTTGCCTTTGCCTGGAGTCCATCCCTCTGTCCCTGGGCCTTTGCATAGCGGCTGCTTCTGTCTTTAATGCTCTCTGCTTAGCAGAGCTTTCTCATCCATTGTGGAAACAGCTGGTGTCTCCCGCTTGGAAGCCCGCTCTGAGCTGCTGTGGCAACACCCCCACATGCTTACCTGTGGGCTGCTGAAACAGCTGTCGCGCTCGCTGTGACGGCTCCCCTGGGGCAGGGGCTGGGCTGGTGACAGTCCCCCTCTGGGGCTCAAAACAGCACTGAGCACTGAGTAACTGGAAAGATGACTATTTCATCATATATTTTACAGGGTAGCGCATTTTCATTATTCAAATTACAAAAAGGAAGACTTTTGCGTTCAAAAATGATGGGCTAACAGTGATAGAATAGACCCTTCCAGCTGAATCCCCTGGGAAATGGCCAAAGTACATAAAACAAGGGTCTGCAAGATACTGGTCATCAGGCAACAAAGGACAGTGACCCCTGAAAGGTGGAAAACAAATGAGGGGAGCCCTAGGGTCACCCCAACTTACTGCCTGGAAAGAGGCCCCAGGCTGGGCTGCGGGCAGCAGGACCTGGTGGAGCCCACGGATCTCTGAATGGAGGAGACGGGTCCGGAGTACAGAGGGCGAAGGATGGCCAGAGGCCACCCACAGGATGCCCGGGAGGAGAGATCCGCCCAGAGAGAAGCCTGAGAGTGACAGGCTCTCCCCTCTAGTGCCCACCTGAGAACTAGCCCATGCAGGCAGCTGGAGACTGCCCCAAGCCAGGGAAGGAACCGCAGGAGGGCTCAAGGTGACCGTCTCCACTGTCCACACAGGGCCCGTTATTAACGCTTGCTCCCACTGTTTTGTCTCAGAAGACAGAACCTCAAGGCTCAGGGAACCATGGGCAGTGTGCTCAGAATCTGATTTGCCTTAACTGTGGGAAGTAGTCTGGCTTCCCTGGTAGCTCAGCTGGTGAAGAATGTGCCTGCCAAAGCAGGAAATGCAGGTTCAATCCCTGGGTCAGGAAGATCCCCCAGAGAAGGGGTGGCTACCCACTCCAGTATTCCTGGGCTTCCCTGGTGGCTCAGCTGGTAAAGAATCCGCCTGCAATGCCAGAGACCTGGCTTGGACCCTGAGGTTGGGAAGATCCCCGGAGGAGGGCACGGCAAGCCACTCCAGCATTCTCGCCCGGAGAACCCCATGGACAGAGGAGCCTGGCGGGTCGCAGTCCACGGGGCTGCAAAGAGTCGGACATGGCTGAGCGAGTAAGCACAGCAAAGCCCAGCTCATGGGAGATAATTAATCCTAGAGCGTCTACTGCTCCTGCCCCACCTAGAATAATCTCCAAGAGCAAGACTGCAAAGGCTTGAACTGCAACCTACAGCAGAGCTCAAGGACACTCACAGGAATTCAGAAGCAGCCACTGTGGCTCGGAGAGCGAGAGCCTGCCTGCAGCGTGGGGACCAGGTTCAGCCCCTGGGTCGGGAAGGCCCCTGGGAAGGGAATGGTACCCACTCCAGCATTCTTGCCTGGGAAACCCCATGGACAGAGGAGCCTGCCGGGCTGCAGTCCACGGGGCTGTGGCAACCCACTCCAGCATTCTCGCCTGGGAAACCCCATGGACAGAGGAGCCTGCCGGGCTGCAGCCTATGGGATTACAAAGAGTCAGACAAGACTGAGTGACTGATGCTTGCGCCTTCATCTTCCTTTCCACAGGGAAAACTCCTGATGTCTGCTGTCCAACTAAGAACCACAGGACCACTACATAGAGGTCGTTTCAACATATAAGGGGGAGACATACCAATCAATCGAAACTACCTCAGGACTGACACAGATGTTAGAATTAGCACACAAAGCATTTTAAAAGATGTTAAAACAGTAATCCATATGGTCACGAAGCTAAGTGGAGACATGGAAGATATTTTTAAAAGACCCAAAATGAAACTCCAGACATAAAACTATAATGTCTCCAATGAAAACTACACTGTTGGGATTAATGATAGATTGGAAATTAAGGGGGAAAAGATTAACGAATTTGAAGGAATAGCAGTAGAAACCATTCAAAAGGAAACAAAGAGAAAATAATTTTAAATTAGAAAATTCTCAGGCAGTGGGCTATCTTTACGCAGTGTGTGATGGTAATCTTCCAGGAATATAAATAGAACAAATATTTAAAGACATAGTGGCTAAGTGATTTCCAAATTGGAGGAAAACTTTGAATGCACAGAGCCAGGAAACTCAGAGAACTCCAAGCACAAGGAAATAACACCAAGACATATTATAATAGGCAGTTTGCTAACCACAGAGAAAGAGAAAGCCCGCGGAGCAGCCAGAAGCAAATGATATGCCCCATACAGACGGCACACAAGAGAGATGGCAGACTTCCTGTGAAAAGCGGTGCGGGAGGGAAGACACTGACAAACCCCTGGAAGAAGAGAAAGCCCGAGACGCGGACACCAGTGGACCCAGGATGCTTCACCAACACACCTGCTCTGTGAGAAATGGCACCCGTGGCCCTCCAAGCAGAAAGGAATAATGCCAAAGGGAACGACCGGCCTGTGCAAGCAAGGACGTCGGCAAGTCTGCGTGCTACTCACGCCGTGAATGAAGCGGTGCAATGGTGCACGTTCCGCGCGGTGCGATGTAGCTACCCTGCGAGACGCAGGCACTGATAAAATAAAACGAAAACAACAGAATAAAAAGTACAGAACTGAATCATAAAAATATTCAGTTTATCCATAGGAAGGCAGAAAAGGAGGTAATGGGGAAAAGGGGACAGCTGAGAAAATGCAAAATATTTCATTTGAATCTAACTAATAAATATTCCCGCATTGTAGGCAGACGCTTTACCGTCTGAACCACCAGGGAAGGTAAATGTAAATTGTCTAAATACCCCACCAAAGAGCAGATATTGCCAGACTGGATAGGAAAAGTGAGACCCTGCAGCATACCGACACGCTACATTAATATAAAGATATGCTACATTAACAGAGTGGAAATGTGAGGCTGGAAGAGTAGATTTCATAGCAAACTATTATTAGGAATCAATGTCGCCATTTTGTAATGAGAGAAGGCTCAGTCTATTAAGAGGACACAACAATCCTAACTGGTTATGTGCTTAATTACAGAATTTCACAATATGATACTTGAGGCAAAATCTGATAGAAATGCAAGCTTAAATAGACAAATCCACAATTATCGGCAAAGATTGCAATGACTCTCAGTAAACGATGCTGAAGCTGAAGCTCCAAGACTGTGGCCACCTGATGCGAAGAGTCAATTCATTGGAAAAGACCCTGATGCTGGGGAAGACTGAGGCAGGAGGAGAAGGGGATGACAGGGGATGAGACGGTTGGATGGCATCACTGACTCGATGCACGTGCATTTGGGCACACTCTGGGAGATGGTGATGGACAGGGAGGCCTGGCGTGCTGCAGCCCGTGGGGGCGCAAACACTCGGACACGACCGAGCGGCTGCACAACGAGAGCTGATAGATCAAGCAGACGGATCGTTAAAGACACAGACGATGTGAGTGATGCTGAGAACAAACCGGGTGACAGCATTTTGCTCTGCATCCCACCCAGCAAGAGTGGTACTCCATTCTTGTCAAGGACGCAGGAAACCGTTTACACTGATAGACCCTATTCTGGGCATAAAACATATCTCAGATTATTTTAAAGGACTCCAGTCAGTCAAATAAGCTCTTTGTCAACAGAACTAAACTAGAAATCAATAAAAGAAAATCTCTAGAAAATCTTCTGAATGTTTAGACCAAATGATCTACTTCTAAATAACTCATGATTCAAAAAAGAAGTTAAAGGGGAAATGAGAGAGTGTTGTGGATTGAATGGAAATGAAAACACAACTGAAATAGTAATTGAGGGAAGAAAGGCTGTGATTGTCTCAGGAAGCACAGAAGCAATATTTAGAAAATGTAACATCCATTTCGGATAAAACACTCCAAAAGCTGGGCGTGGAAGGAAACTTCTTCAACCTGAAAGAGCACCTGTTCAAAACCTTCAGGGAACATAATGCATGATGGAAAAGATATAAAGGCTTACTTCTAAGATCAGAAATAAGACAATGATGTCTGCCCCCACTGCTCATATTCCACACTGTGCTGGCGTTTCTGCCCCATGTAATAAGGCAAGAAAAAGAAATGCAATCCATCCAGATTAGAACAGAAGGGCTAAAACTGTCTTTGTTCACAGAAATCAGAATTCTGTAGGAAGTTGACGCAATCAACAAAAAGATACTAGACCTAATATCTGAGTTTATCAAGTTTTCAGTATCAAAGATCAATGTAAAAAAAAAAGAATTTCTATAAAGTAGGAACAGTCAAAAATTGAAATAAAAATTACTTAAAAATTAACAAAGTGTGATTTTGTACCAAAAGTATGACAAATATGGCACAAGGTTAAAAGACCTGTATACTAGAAACTACAAAATATTGCTGAGAGAAATGGAATAAAATCTGAATGGAAAGATACACAGTGTCTGTGGGTCAAAACTCAAAATTATTAAGCTGACAATCACATCCTAAACTATTGCCGAAACTCACATGGAAATGCAAATAATCTAAAAAAGTTAAAAGAAAAAAGTAGCGAACTAACACTATCTCATGTCAAGACTCTGTAAAGCTACAGTAATCAAGTTTGTGCATAAACATAGATAAACAGATCAGTGGTGCAGAGAAGAGAGTTTAGAAATAGACCCATGCAAATGTTGCCAGCCAAGTTTTCACAGTTACAGAGAAAATTCAGTGGAGAAAAGATAGTCTTTCAAACAAATGGTGCCAGAACAATTGAAATATTCATTTTCAGAAATAGATGTGTACGTGTAATTCACACCAAGTACAAAACTATCTCAAAATAAATCATAGATCTAAATGTAAAACCAAAACTATAAAACTTCTAGAAAAAAACACACCTGAAACATTTTTGGCTTGAAGTTAGGCAAAAACTTCTTAAATAGGATACCAAAATATGTACTTTATAGAGCAAACTGATGAACAAGACTTCATCAAAATTAAAAACTTCTGTTCTTCATTTTACACAGTTTGGAGAATGAAAAGGCAAATTGTAGATTGGGAAAAAATATTTGCAAACTACATGCTTGATACAAGACATGTATCTTAATATATAGTAAAAGTTGCTCGGTCGTGTCTGACTCGTTGCGACCCCATTCTATGGAATTCTCCAGGCCAGAATACTGGAGTGGATAGCTTTTCCCTTCTCCATGGGATCTTCCCAACCCAGGGAGAGAACCCAGGTCTCCCGAATAGAAGGCGGATTCTTTACCAGCTGAGCCACAAGGGAAGCCCAAGGACACTGGAGTGGGTAGCCTATCCCTTCTCCAGGGGATCTTCTCGACCCCAGGAATCGAACTGGGGTCTCCTGCATTGTAGATGGATCTTTACCAACTGAGCTTTATGTAGTAATAAAGAAAGAACCATCAAAAATCAAGAAAACCAACAACTCCATAAAAATGGTGGGTACCTCTCCACAGAAGTATTTATTTGCACATGTGCAAACAAGCCTATGAAAAGATTCTTAACATTCTTAGTCATTAGCAAAAGCAGAATAACACCATATGAGATACTGATTTACACGAAATAGGATAAAACCAAAAAAGACACCAAGCTAGGAGAAACAGAGCACCCAGGACCCCTGCTGCTGGTGCGGATGTCGAAGGGCACCGTCACGCTGGGACAGAATTCACCATTTCACGCAGCTGAGATGCAGCCCAGCCATTCTACTCCATAATGTTTACCCACAAGAAATGAAAACATATGCTTATGAAAAAACTACACACGAATACTTGCAGCAACTTGGTTTGTGATAGCCCAAACTGTAGGCAACCCAAACGCCCGTCAGCAGGTGAATTCATGAAAACTGTTGTATCCATGTAAGGGAACATTACTTGGCAGTGAAAAGGAATTAACTATTTACTGGGAGCTTTAGTAACATGGCTGAATCTCAAAATAATTTTACTGAGTGAAACAAGCCAGAAAAAAGGAGGATACACTGTGTAGGTCCATTTTCAATATGTATCTAGGATACGAAAACTAGTGTATCATGAGCCCAGCACAGGCTGAAGTGGATGGGGAGGTGCAGGATGGAGGGACTACCAGGGGCCAGTGGAGACAGCCTGGGGAGACGGATGTCGATCCGTTTATTCTCTTGATTGTGGCGACTTTTCACGGGCACGTTCAGGTGTTCAGTCGTGTCAGACTCTGTGACTCCGTGGACTATAGCCCACCAGGCTCCTCTGTCCATGAAACTTTCCAGCCTGAACTCTGGAATGGGTTGCCATTTCCTCTTCCAGGGGATCTTCCTGACGCAGGGAGAATGTGTTTCTTGCATTGCAGGCAAATTCTTTACTACTGAGCCACCAGGGAAGCCTTTTTATAGGCATACAAATGCCAAAATTTAGAAAAATGTCTACTGCAAACACGTGTTGTTTACTGTATGCCAGCTGCATCTCCTGTGATGATTAATTTCATGACCACTTGGCGGGACTATGATGACCAATTCTTTGATCAAACACCAATCTAGTTATTTCTGTGAAGGTGTTTTTTAAAGATATGATTGACATTTAAATCAGTAGACTTTGAGAAAATAAATGATGCTCCATTATGTGCCTGGGTCTCGTCCAGTCAACTGAAGGTCTTCAGAGAAAGCAGTGTGAGGGCCCCCAAGAAGAGGGAATCCTGTTTCTGGATGGCCTTTGGGTCCTAGCTGTGATGCCAATGTTTCCCTGAGTGCCCAGCCTGCCTTGTTCCGCAAATCCTAGACTTGCCAGCCTCCATACCTGCACGGTACATTCCTCACATTTCAATCTCTCTCTGTCTGCCTCTCTCTCTCTTCTGTTTCTCTGGAGAATGCCGACGAATCCACATCTGTAAAGCTGTTAAAAATATCAAAAGATACAAAAGATGAAAACCCATACTTCCACTGACAGCATATTTAAATCTACAAATCGAAAAATGAACGGCTCGTGATTCATTCAACAGTTGAAAAGATAATTTATAATATACGTGTAGGATCGGTAGCACCCATTGTTGTCTTGTTTACACCTTTCTGTATGTTCTACATTTCAAAAAGTTGAAAGAAATGAATTCCAAAGTTAAAAGAGTTATTAATTAATAATAAGATAAGAACACTAGGAGGAAACTTAGCAAACAATATAAACAGTTGATTCACAAAAGATGTTGAAAAGACACATATGTATTGTCAACCCTTGTTAGAGCAAACAAAAGCAAATTTAAAATACAAGAACTTTTTTTATCAATTAAGCAACTGTCCAATGAACTTGAGTCAATAATAACCAGGCTGACATGAGTTGACTGAAATGGCTCTTGTCAGGTACTGTCCAGAGGAATGTAAATTAATAGAACATTATTTGGAAATTCGTGGGGTCATATACATTGCAAGTCTTTAAACTGACGTCCTTACTTTGACCTAACAATTCTGGCTCTATAATATTTTTCTACAAATAACCATAACCATAGGAAATGATGTAAGCACAAGCGTGCTCATTGCTGAAACGCTTAAAACAGGATAACACTAGAAGTAGTCTAAATGCCCCAAAGTAGAATTGTAATTAAATAAATGGAGATATTTATGCATTACTGTAGTCCAACTGCATGGAAAGAATGTTCTGGAAGAGTACATGGTGCCATGAAATAACACTCGCTACATATAAGAAGCCTGTTTACTGAAGAGCTACAGACCCAGCAATTTCCCTGCCAGCTATGCTGTGTGTATCTAAGGGTAATGGAAACAAGGCTGCGTGAAAGCTTGTTCATAAAGTTACCAACACCATTATTTATAACAGCCCAATGGAAGAAAGAACCCCATATTTATGAATTAGGGAATGAATAAACAAAAGGCGTCAAGCTGTACAGTGGACTAGTACTCAGACATGGAAAGGAGAGGCTGCAGCGTGGATGAGCCCTGAAGACACTCTGCCAGAGGAGAGAAGCCAGCCACAAAAGGCCACACAGCACGCGGTTCTGCTTATATAAAATGTTCGGATCAGGCAGATCTATACAGAAATCTACAAACCAGAAAGCAGATTAGCGGTTGTCTAGGGCTTGCTGGAGTGGCAGGAAGGGCTCTGGGGTAACAGGGGGTCTGGGACTTCTTTGGGGGTGATAAAAAGGTTCTAAAATTGATTGTGCCTGATTGCACAAATGCTTAAAATTACTGAATTACACACTGGTTAAGTGGGTGAATCGTATGGTTTGTGAATTATCTTAATCTAAAGCTGTGACAAAAATAAGAAAAAGGAAAGATCAATGGCCTGGATGCGCAAAGAGAGACACACACGTCACCAACAAAATACCAAGTGTGGCTGACTCTGAGTGCGGAAGGAAGGGACATCTGGTTTTCTTTTCGCTTATCCCTCCGTCTTACAAAACTTTCTATAAACGAACTTAACTGAGCAGCGAGAAGCAGGGTAAGGCGCCCCTTCCGAAGCCAGACGGCCTGGGTGCGGCCTCTGCCAGCCCTCACAGTACACAGCCCGGAGGGACGGCCCAGCTCCTTCCTGCCCGTCTGTCCCACCTGTACATCCCGGGGTGAGTGCTTCAGGGGGTGGTCCCGCCGGCCGAGGTAACCACACGTGCCGGCCCAGGGCGGAGCAGTGCCCGGCACACGGCACGGAAGAAGCACCACTTACCGTGACTGAGGCTGAACTGATAAGATGGGTGATGGTTTAAACCAACGTGGAGATTCCCTCGACCAAGCCCCAGGAAGCCGAGAGTTCTGCCGGGCGGCCTCTGGTCCCACGGGGCGGACGGTCTGCACCGGCAGAAGCGCACACTTCTGCTTCTCCGTCTTCTGCCCTCGATGCTTCCTCTGGGCTGCAGCCTCCCGGCATCTGAGAGTGCGCAGGAAGCGACTGGCCTTGCTGACATCTGTCCCCAGCGCCTGGCCGGTGCCTGTCCCAGGAGACGTGGAGACACGGCTGCCCTCTTGCTGGGTTTCTGGACAGACACTCGGAGTCACCTGGGGCACGTCCATCAAGGCGCCCCCGCCCCGCCTCCCGGCTCCCGCGGCGGGTCCAGCCCATCCCCTAAAGAGCTGCTGAATGCATCCTTGCCTCCATCCCCTGTCTCCTGGACAGTCGGGCTCTCACGTGGACTTGCGCCCCTTTGGCAGCTTCTGTCTGCACCCCGCCCCTCGCCCCGCCCCCGCCCCGCCCCCGCCCCGCCCCCGCACTCACTTTGGAAGGATGTCTTTCCAAAGGCACCCGGGAGACCGCGTGGCCCATTCCAGCCCCACAGAGGGAAACCTGCTGTGTTCCCCAAGGAGGAAAAGCCAGGTCCACCCCAGTCCAGCCCTTTAGCTGCCTGCTACCCAGACCCACGTGTCTTCTCCGTGAAAGAGGGCTGCCTTTCCATAACAGAGTCCCTCCCCGATGTCTCCTGGAGACATGCCCGCAGCTCACCTGAATCCCACTCGGTTCAGGCGCTCTGGGACCTCTTGGCCAGCCTGGCAGCCCGTGACTAGGATGACGAACATGACACCTAAAATGAAGGAGTAGAAAGCGAATGCGAGGGACGGCCCTGGTGGCCCAGTGGTCGGGAATCCACCTGCTAATGCAGAGAACACGGGTCCAGTCCCTGGTCCAGGATGATTCCACCTGCCGCGGGGCAGCTGAGCCCGTGCACCTCAACAAGAGAACTCACCCCAGCGAGAAGCCCACTCATCGCAACTGGAGCGCAGCTCCCGCCCCCTGCGTCCAAAGGAAGTCCACACGCAGCAAGGAAGATCCACCACAGTGCCCCCGAAGAGCGAACGGGAAAATCACAGCCGGTATCCCTGGATTCAAAAGCGGAGCGGGGGACATGAGGCACACTCACCCCGAGAGGAGAAGCCAGGGTTCCGGCCCAGACCTGGAAGGAGTGCCTCAGCGAGCCTCCTTGGGGGCTCTGTCCACTCCCGCAGCCTCTGCGGACACCTAGGCTATCCACTAGCAGGACACCCCCCGCCCCGGGCCACGTCTCCACAGCCCTGTGACTCTCAGCTTGATGTAGGGTAAAACCCAGAGATATCCTCAGGGGTGCACACCTGCATCCCTTGCTTCCTCGGCTTGACGTGAAGGAGATGGTGTGATTCTCTAATAAACTTATCCGTGTTTCCAAATTTCACGTTCCATCAGTTCTGGCCAGTAATCAAAAGCAGCCAATCAAGAGCCACAAACTGTCGCTGGGTAGCACGCTTGGCTCCAGGACTGAGCTTTCTGTTTCCTAGCAACAGAATTCAGTGCCCTGCTCATCCCCGTCCTCAAGTTCCATCCTGGTCTCTCACCAGGCCTCCGGGAGCCTCCAGCTTCTGCCGCTGGACTGGGGCTGCATTCCGGCTGTGCTGCTGCGACCCCCTCCAGGCTGTCGGCCCAGGTCAGGAGGCCCCGACCTTGTCTCCCTCCCCACCTCCTTTCCCCTTCCAGGCTCACTGGGTTCCAGCCTCTGCGTCACCTTGGATTCGAGTCATAAGCACCGAGAACTCCATTCCCCTGACTCTTCCCGGTAAGAGTTTTCAGTGCACAGGCATGAACTCATCCATCCACTCTGACTTCCCAAAGTTTTCCACCTGATAGAGATTCTTGGCTCCATCAATCTTTAGTCAGCCTCCAGAACCTTCTCTAGGCCCCACTTCCTTGTAGGAGCCAATTTCAGCAAGAATCCTTGTTTTGCCATTTAGTTGCTAAGTCCTGTCTGAGTCTTTGCAATCTCGTGGACCGTAGGCCGCCAGGCTCCTCCGCCTTTGGAATGCTCTAGGCAAGAAAAATAGAGTGGGTAACCATTCCCTTCTGCATGGGATCTTCCCAACCCAGGGATCAAACCCACGTCTGCTGCACAGCAGGCGGATTCTTCACCACCTTTACCACCGAGCCACAAGGGAAGCCCGACCAAGTCTGTTTATTCAGAACCAGCCCCTCCGTTGCTGATCAGGCTCCTTTCCGGCACCCCCCCACCCCCCCCACCCCTGCCGCCCCCGCCATCACCAGGTTATTCTGACCACCTGGCCTGCCTGGGGCAAGAAACCTGTCGGGTCAGTTTAGCCAGAAACCCCCAAGCCCTGCTGTTTCCTCTCAGTAGTTTCCCATCTCCTGACTCCCCTCCCTGGTCTGGGCTATAAAAGCCCACTCACCATGCTGTGTGTAGCAAGGAGGCCAGTCTGCTTCCTCAATAGCAAAATCCTGTCCCCATGGTCCCCACGCATGCTGTGATGGTCCGGAATAAAGTCTGCCTTACCATCTTTAACAAGAGTCCTCGAATTCTTTTTTTCTTTAACATGTCAGACTCCTAACATTGCAGCCACAAAAATCTCGAGGCCTGAGTTTCAGAATGGAGGAGGCTGTTTATCTCTGTGTGCCCCCTCCCTCTGCTTGGGGGCCCCTCCCCAACCATCCTGCGTCCCCTACATCCTTTGGCAGGACAGCCCCGATTTATCCGCCCAGGTTCAACACAGACCACATCTCTCTTTGGAACCGTGTTTGTCAAGCAAAGAAAATAACAGTCAGCAAAATTATTGGGTGGGCAACCAGCATTTTAAGAAATGAATTAGGATAGAATTGAACATGTCAGAGAGTGCTGAGGGTATAAGTATTGTTCTGTGAAACTTTCATTTCAAGTGTCTGTGTGTCTGTGTGAGTGTGTGTGTCTTAAGGACAGCACTTCTGAAGATTGCTCTTCTGGAAGCTTTCCTGGGACGCCCTTACTGTAGCCCACAGCCCGCGTTGGGGCGACCCTCCTGCGGGCCAGGCGGCTCTCTCAGCGCTCCAGCACTGCACACGGGACTGTGATGGCTGCTTTCCCAAGCCAGCACACATCTGCAGGGGCCAAGGGCACGGCTGCCCCACTTTCCTCCCCGACTCCTCCGGCACCTGGCATCTCGCAGGTGCTCAGCAAACAGACTTTGAAGAAAGGAGCGCCCAGGATGTTCAGAGAGAACATGATGAAATGCAAGGTGCAAGGTTTTTATCCTGTGCACCCTTTTAACAGGATGAAAGGCCGAAATCAAAGGAGTGAATTGTGAAGGAGGAGACGCAGGCACCCATGGTGGGCCCCTGCATTCCACTTGAGGGACCCCCTCCCCAGGCTGGGGGCAGAGGAGACACGAGGCACTGCCCTCCTGCCCCCCAATTCTCAGGGGCCCGGGTTCTGCAGCACCTCCCTGCCAGCCAAGGGAGATGGGCAGCTGCAGCTGGGAAGACACCGAAATGGGAAGTCAGAGGATGTGATTAACCAGGACCAGAAACTCATGAAGAAACTCAGCCTGGACACAACCATATTACAGCACCAGCCTTGTCCAAGCCCCTGGCCCAGGCACCCACAGAGCCGACCCCTGGGATCAGACAGACCACCTGGCCTGAGCCTTCTCCTCTCTGCCTGTTTGGTTCCCCCACAGGGGGTGTGTGGCATGCGTGCGTGTATATGCTGTGTGTATACATGTGTGTGTGGTGCGCATGTGTGTATATGCTGTGTGCAGTGTGCGTGCGTGTATATGCTGTATGTACACGTGTGTGGTGTGCATGTGCGTACATGTTGTGTGCAGTGTGCGTGTATGTGCTGTGTGTATACACGTGTGGTGTGCGTGTGTGTACATGTGTGCAGTGTGCGTGCGTGTATATGCTGTGTATATACATGTGTGTGGTGTGCATGTGTGTACCTGTTGTGTGCAGTGTGCGTGCGTGTATATGCTGTGTGTATACATGTGTGTGGTGTGCGTGTGTGTACCTGTTGTGTGCAGTGTGCGTGCGTGTATATGCTGTGTGTATACATGTGTGTGGTGTGCGTGTGTGTACATGTTGTGTGCAGTGTGCGTGCGTGTATATGCTGTGTGTATGTGTGTGGTGTGCATATGTTGTGCACATGTGTGCGTGTGTGTGGTATGCATGTGTGTATATGCTATATGTACACATGTGTGTGCCTGGTGTGAATGTGTGTGTATGCTGTGTGCACGTGTGCATGGTCCTGGGAGAGCCATATCCTCACACCCTCACGGCAGGCTCTGCGGTTCCTCCGGGGCCTCCCCAGCCAGGACTCAGGTGGAAGGACGGACCAGTGACCTTCCACCTTGGCTCCTCCCAGCTGTCAGTCAGTGTCCCGGCCCTCCAGCGGCTCCTGAGAAAGGGTTGCCGGCTTCATCGGGACCGCATGGGGGCCCAGCTCCCCTTCCTCATGCAGAATCCAGAAGAGCCTCGGAATCAGGAAGGACGAGCCCTGCAGCAGGCCCACAAAGGGGCGGGCAGTGAGCACTGGGGTGGACAGTGAGCCTGGATGCTGCAGGGCCAGAGCCTCGCAGGCCAGAAGGACGACGCTGAGGGCACCTAGACTTGCCAGCATGTCCCGCTGAGGGGACAGGAGAGGGAGGGGTGGGGATGGCCACACTGAACTCAGAGGACGCGCTTGGTCCATCCTCTGGGTTAATACAGGCGGTCAGTCTCCGGAGGAGGAGCTGGAGACCCAGGACTGGGCTCTTGTGAACAACGGGCACCAAGACGACTCACCAGGGCCAGGACGGTGGTCAGAAGGGGGGTGCTTCAGAGGGGCCAAGACAGGGCTCCTGGGACGTGTGCCCGGCCTTACGGGTGCCGGAACTCAGCTGACTCTGCACGGGGCCAAGGCTGTGCTGTCTGGGGGTAGAAGGACGCCAATTCAACTCTGAGCAGAAAAGACAAGGCCCATCTGGGGCAACGGTCCAAAGACTCTTGTGCTTGGAACAAAGTCCGGTGCCCCCACCCCCGGCAAGGTCGGGGACGAGCACCGCAGGCAGGGGAGGATATGGGCCCCGAGGGCTGGCGGGCCAGTCGGCCCGGTCCGCAAACTTTACACTGGCCGCCCGTCTTCCCCGCGAGGGGCCCCGGACGCGGGCGCGGCGGGCCGTCTTTGTCGCCATCCAGAGGCGCGGCTCGGGCGCTTCGTCCCCTCCGCCGCCTGACTCCCCCGCCTGTACCAGGGCCCGCGTTGGGCCCCCGCGGCGCCGGGCACGCGCCTCGGGAGCGCCCCTCGCCTCGGCGGCCCGCGCGCCTGCATCCGGCGCGCAGCGACGCCCAGAGCGGCAGGGCCGGCGTCCCCGGGCTCGGCGGGCGCGGGCGCGGGCGCGGGCGCGGGCTCGGCGCGGGGCGGGCCGGCGCGGGGCGCAGTGGGCCGGAGCCCGGGCGCGGCGGCGGCGGCGGCGGCGGCGGCGGAGGAGGAGGATGGCGCGCGCGGGGCCCGCACGTGGAGGCCGGCGCGGGGGCGCGGGCAGGGCCGGCTGCTGAGACGCGCTGCTGCCCCCCGCGCGGGCGCCGCGGCTTCAATGGCGCCATCGCCCAGGACCGGCAGCCGGCAAGATGCGACCGCCCTGCCCAGCATGTCCTCAACTTTTTGGGCGTTCATGATCCTGGCCAGCCTGCTCATCGCCTACTGCAGTGAGTACCGCGCGGCCCGGGCCCCCGCCCGGCCCTCGGGTCCCGGCCCCGGCCCTCGATCCCGGGCCGCGGCTCCGGCGGGGCGCCCCTCGGGCCGCCCGGAGTCCGTGCGGAGTTGCGAGCTCGGGGCGCGCGGTCCCCCGGGTCCCCACCGGCCCTCCGCTGGGCCAGGAGGACGGGGGCCGGCACTTCCGAGGCCAGCGCCACCGCTGAGCCTCCCTCCCCCGACTCCGGGGCAGGGCCCGGGCGCCAGGCCCCGGGTGGCGCGGCGCGTCCCTACGCGGCGATGCCCGCGGCTGCCCGGCGTACCGCCGCCGCTCCCGGCCCAGGCCCACAATCCGAGCTGAGCCGGCGGCTTCTTGGCCGAGCCGCGCGCTCCGGAGGCGGCGGAGGGTCTGGGGCGGGCGGGTAGCGCTGCCAGGGGTGGCGGCGGAGCGCCCTGCCCGGGGCTTTCCGCGGGCGACACTCGCTCGGGGAACGTTGGGCGGGGGGGACGCGGCGGCCGATTCCGAAGCGGGGCGCCCGGGGCAGGAGCGGGGCTCGGGCTAGGACGCGCGGCTGGAGCTGCTGGCTTGCAGGGAAGCAGGCTCGCCGGCGCTCTCCTAAAAACAGAGGAGAAGTGAGGGGTGGGGTGCCCACTGCCGCTGGCATTTCGCGGGTAGCGTCCGGGGACCCGAACCGGGTGACCCCCGTGGCTCTGGCGCGGGGCCGCGGGCTCGGGGCTGGGGTGGCATGGGTTGGTGGGCGCCCGGGGCACAGGCTGGGGTCTGCCTGGCTGCGTCGGGGTGCTCTGTGTCAGGGGCACAGGCTGAGCACTGCGTGGATGGGAGGTGGTCGGACATTGAGCCTAAGGACTGGGGTGGGGGTGAGTAGTCAGTGCTCCAGACACGGGTTCGCGGCTGGTTGGGGTGGGTGGGGAGTGGTCAGCGTCCGGGCATGGGCTCCCAGCCGGAATGGCGAGGGCTGGGGGTGGGGTAGGTTTCCCCCGCCGGCCGCCTGGCACAGGGTCCGGGTCCCTTCCCACCCCAGCAGGAGGAAGGGACGGGCGCTGAGGAACACCTGTCATGGAGAATTGCCATGGGCGCGGGAGGCGATGGAAAAATATGGATTCTTTACAAAAAAAGGGAGAGAGAGAGAGAGGCCGGCGGCGTACCACGCTCCCCGCCACCACCTCGCAGCCCCCGCTCGGCCTCCTAGCTTCCAGCCCGAGCCTTCGCGCTCTCCAAAATGGGACCGCAGCGGGCCATGGAGACCCTGTGCGCGCGGGTGCCCTGTCCTCCGACAGTACCCCCCAACCGGGAACCCTGGGGAATCCGTGCTCAGAGCCGGAATGGTGTGGCTGGTCTGAACCGGGCTGTGCATTTCCCTACAGTTGCCAGCCGCGCTGCGGTGGGGAGGGGTCTCGGAGCCGGAAGGTTCCCTGCGGGGTCACAAGCCCAGCTGCCCGGGCTGGCACCGCCTCCCTGGGGATGCACCCAGGGGCCTCTCCTAGTGCGTTCTGGGGCTGTCTGCCTGGAGGGGGAGGGGGTCTGGGGCTTGAGGGAGGAGGCCTGCGTCCTCTCCCCAGCTCCCTGCGGCCATCTCGGGACCCTGGGGCAGGGTGCCCGGGGCAGGTAAACTCGGGGCTCGAGAGGAGGTGCCATGTGGATGCACTTCCTGGTGGCGGCAAGGGACAGGGGACAACCACAACCGCCCGTGTTGGGAGGCGGTTTGTGTCCCTGTCCGCGTCCGCTGCCGCTGTCCCTTGCTGGCTCTGGGGAGAATATCTCGGTGAGAACCCGGCCCCCACAGGCTGGCTGGGGAGGCAGCCCTGGGGTGGGGAAAAGAACACCCGCTAATTGTTGTTAAGTGTGTGACTCCTCCGCCCGTGGCTCCAACACTTCCCGCCCCAGGTACACCAGCCAGGGCCTTCCTTTCTCGCCTTCCGCCCTGTGTGGAGCCGCTGCTCGCTCCACCCCCGCGCCAGCGCTGCTTGAACCTGAAAGGGAACCCCCTCTCTCTGCCGTCTTGACACTCACACCTCTGCCAGACGGCCGCCTGCTCCCGGCGGGGGTCAGAGTGCACTGTGCCCGCTGCTCAGACACTTGGCGCAACCCGAGGTCCTGTGGGACACTCAGGCTGCCTTTCGGAAGCCTCCAGGGCGTTCTAGAAACAGCTCTTCCACCAGGACGAGGACATGTGGTAGAAAGCATCTTATTATCCAGGATGGCAGAAATCATTAATAGTGGAAGCTTGGGTTCACCACATTTTATGGTTGTCTCCATGGAATCCGATAATTGACAATAAGGTAACGTTTGTGGACACACCCCATTACACCAGAAAGGCACTTGGGGAGATTAAAACCTTTCGGTAAAATAGGAAGCAGACATATGCATGTGGAGAAATTAACGCATGGCACTGAAATTCGAAATAGACATAATAATGATTGATAGCTTGGAACAGCAGTCTTGGAGAAAAAAAGAACCCCCCCTCCTTTTTTTAAGATTGATAAAGCAAATAAAATGCAAATGGAACAGTCCCTGGGATTTCATTCTCTTTTCCAGTATATCTGGGATGAAGAAGAATAGTTAGCATCCGTGTTTGTAAACTGTTTTTGTTATCTGTCGGGATTTTTATTACCCGAAATGTTTTTGTGTTTTGGAGAAGATCTGTCTGTGTCATTAATTAGGGAGACTGATCACTCCCCATACAGGGTTCAGCTATCCTGCCTGTTCAATCTGTGCATTTTGCTGTGCACAAAAGGTGTTCGCTTCCTGGCACTGCTGAAAGAGAACTGGAATATTTCCTGGCCTGGTTTTCAGTTAGGGGTGCTCTGCTGTTCTTGGCCCCTGAAAGCCTGGCTTTTTTGCAGCCTGCCGAGCTTCGTGTTTAAGGACATGGGCTCCACCCTCTGGCTGGAGAAAGACCTGCAGGCCACCAATTAGGTTAGTTGCTATAGTGACACAGCCTTGTCATTTTCTCCTGTTGGGGAAGAATTGCCAGGAGAAGCAGGAAGGGGAATGGGGCCCTCGATGGCTTTCTTTCAAGATGCGTACTCCATGTCTGTGTACATTCCCATTACGGCAGGGCTGGGCGCTCGGCAAAGAGGCGCCCTGGGAAGGTGAAGAGCTCGGATGAGACCCTGAAACTCTCCTTCTCCCTGGTGGGGGGAGATCTCTGTCCTTTCGGCTTGGAAAGTGCTGGCCTAGGTCCTCTTCCCCTTAGCATATCCGGAGCCAAGAGGTCTGTCTGGACTCGGTTCTTGGCTAGAGTGGGACAGCTCTGGCCAAACCGGAGCGGTTTGCTTGTATGCTCTGCTCGTCCTAAGACCTTGAAGATGCCGTCTCTCGTGCTAGCTTGCAGCGTTTGTTAAGTCACTAAGTCGTGTCTGACTCTGCAACCCCACCGACTATAACACACCAGGCTCCTCTGTCCTACACTGTCTCCCGGAGTTTGCTCAAATTTGTGTCCATTGAGTCTGTAATGCCATCTAACCATCTCACCCTGTGCTACCTCTTTCTCCTGTTGCCTTCAATCTTTCCCATCAGAGCCTTTTCCAGTGAGTCAGCTCGTCGAGTCAGGCTGTAATAATGATGAGAGAGGTGGAGAGAATGGTGAGCTAGAGGCTGCCTTAGGACCCTAAGCCTTGACTTGATACTCCTGCACAGGGTTTGATCCGAAAGGTGGAGAAGGCTGTGCTTTCCTGTAGACTGAGAGTCCCCCACTTGGACAGGCTTGATGGACAGCCGTTCCTAGCGTGTAAACGTTGGGAGGAAAGTCCGTATTTTAAAGTACAAGGGAGCAGGGTGGGAGAGGCAGTGTGCCTCTGTTTTTGACTTTTGATTTTTTCTGAATAAATCTCATCAGGATTGAATGGCAGCTTCAAGTTAAGTCTCGCCTCATCGTTCACACACAGCTACAAGACGAAACCACAGACAAGTTCTGAATTGTTGTTGATCCATTAGAATACTAACCAAGCGTAGGCTCTCCAGTGCTGTGTTTTCTTTACAAATACAATTTATTGCATATTTAGGAGAGATTAGGCCACTTTCCTGCTGTTCACATTTTATTTCTGGGATTTTCCAAGAGGTAAAATTGAAAGTACTGGAAACTTAATGAAGTGATGCCATTCAGAAGTTTATTTCTTATCTTTTTTTCCTCCTACTGAGTTTTTTATTTGATCACTTTCTGGCAGGAGAAGATGTGCCCCGTGTGTTTCTTTCGACCATGGAGAGACAGGGTACCTGTCGGTGGGTGTGTGTTAGCGGAACTCCATGCCCAGGGTGGGCGTGAGGTGGGGAGGGGTTGCCCCCGGAAGCCAGCCAGGCAGATCGGTGCTCCCCCACCCTTCCCCTCGCTCGCGCGTGGCCAGGAGGGGCCGCACCCTGCAGGGCTCCCCCGGGGGGCCTCGCACCCCCTCCCTCTCATCGAGGCCGGGGAACAGCACAGCCAGGAAGGAGGCCACGTGCCGCTGCTCAGCCTCGGGCACCAAGCGTGCGGGCTGACCCGTGCCCTGGAATTCCTTGCTCCGGACC
Source organism: Capra hircus (assembly GCF_001704415.2). Taxonomy (NCBI): domain Eukaryota; kingdom Metazoa; phylum Chordata; class Mammalia; order Artiodactyla; family Bovidae; genus Capra; species Capra hircus. The sequence continues at coordinate 117,228,473 of NC_030812.1, forward strand.
TGCCCCTCGACGTTGCCGGAGTGATGTATGGAGATCAGTCTCTGTGGCATGAAGTATTTTCAGGTGACTTTTATGGGTGTAATTATGGGGAAATGTTATGATAATGTGGCACCAGAAAAGGGAAGAAAAGCAAACATTAAAATCCCCATTTCTTTATATAGCTCCGCAGCTGCGCTGAGTTAGAAGGGCTCGTTTCTGCATCAGAGCCGTGGTGCTCTGGAGTTAATGACCTCCACCGCACGCCACCTGTCACCCAGAGCCCCGGGTGCCGGCCCAGTGGTGGGGAGGAGAGCAGCTGACGAGGGGGCCGTGGGGCAGGTTCCTGTGCGCCCCGGGGACGGCCGCGGGGCCTGCGGGCTGTGTGTGTTTGGAGGACTGTGGCCTGGGCTGGCTCCCGGGGCCGAGAGTGCCTGGGGCAGGGGCGTCCGTCTGTCTCTGCACCCTGGCAAGCCATCCGTAGGCCCCAGAGCTGGGCCAGCTCCGTGCAGCCTGCCCCAGGGTGCCCGCAGCGCCTGGGAGGCCTCCAGCAGCCGCCTGCTCCTCCCTCCAGGGGCCCCTTGGCGCGGGTTCCACCCTGGAGGGACGCTGACGGAAGCTCCCAGCAGGCCATACACACTGTCTCCGAGGCCCAGCTTCCCGCAAACGTCCTGGCCACTGTCAGTGGCTCTGGGCAGCCAGCCCCATCCCTCCTTCACCCCGCGGACGTGGTGGAGGGCGCCCACAGGCTTTGGAGCATTTCCTTATCTGTGCCAGTGGCTGGCAGGAGTCGGGCGTGGAATCGCTTTTGTCTCCACCGAGACCGGCGGGATTCCTCCGGCTCCCCCGGGGCCTCGCCGCATCCTCGGGCATGGGGTTCTGGGTCTGATAGGATGGCGGCTCCGTGGTGAGATGCCCCTGGGGACACCGCACTCCTCTCACACTGTTCTCGCCTCCCGGTCGGTCCCGGGTCCTGATGTGCCACCCGCTGTGGGGTCAGCCTCCCCCCTGGAGGGCTGGCCTCGGAGGGACTCCACCCAGGGACCCGGCTGTCTTTCCAAGCGTGTGGAAGGAGGCAGGAGCAGGGGAGACCCAGCCCCCACATCTCCGCCTCCGCGCGTCCGTGGGACAGGGAGTTGGGGAGCGTGTGGACACAGAGACAGGTGAGACAGTGGCCTCCTGGGCTCGCATCCTGGGGGCGCCGGACGGTCCACACCAGAGGCAGCAGAGGAGGGGGCTCTCCGTGGCCCGGGCGCCCCGTTCTTCTGGGTCCTTGCCTGGCCTCTCTCCGGCCTCAGCGCGTCCCAGCTGCTCAGCCCCAGGCTCTGGCCCTGAACCCCCTTCCATCCCTGGAGCTTTCTCTTGCCCTGCCCGCCTCCACCAGCGCCTCTGTGTTGAGGACAGCCTCTGGCTCTGACCCTGTGCCCAGCCTCCTGGACGTCCTTCTCCCAAACACCCCTCGCCGTCCTCCAGGTCTGTCTGCAGCACCGTCAGCGGAGTTCCTCGTGCACACACCAGCATCATTCTCAGAGGGCCACTGCCTCCAGGCTGGCTGCCAGGAGCTCCCCGCCCCGGCTCCCCTTAGAATGGCGTTGGCACCCGCCGCTCCTCCCTACGAACATCACTCAGGGCCTGACCGTCACAGCTGACCTTTCCTGCCCAGGGAGGTCCCCTCCGCCCCTCTGTCCTAGCCTGGCGGAGTCTTCTGGGGCCTGCACCCCGGGCTCCCTCCGTGGGAACGTATGTGTGTGCTGGTTCTCTCCTGAACACCTGGTCTCACTGGAATGTCCTGCTGCCCACGGGGCCCCTCCCACGGTAACTGCCCACCGTGCTGTCACGAATGTGAAGCAGGAACCTGGAGTTGGGCTGGTCCCCGGAACACCCCCAACCCCCAGGTTTGGAGACCTCCTCCTCCAGGAAGCCTCCCCCGAGTATGCCGGCTCCTCTGCCTCTCCATGTGCTCCCTGTTCATCTGGCTGTCGAGGCTCCACCCCACCCCCAACCTCATGGTCACGGCCGGCCTCTCCAGGGCAGGGTGCTCAGCGCAGCGCCTCTGGTTTACCGACGGCTGCAGAATGGTTTTCCAAGAGGACAGCCAGAACTGAGTGCCTGCAGAGACAAAGTGGGGAGCCAGGGCCCCGAGCTTTTCAGGACACCCTGTCGCCCGGGTGGGTCACATCTGCCCGTCTTGGCGTCTCGGGTGTCCAGCACGAGAGGCTGGTTCACGTGGTGGGGCAGGTGCCCCCGGGGTCCTGGCTGACGGCCTGTGACGGGCGGCTTTCTCCTGAGCTCGCTTGGGAGAGTTCATCTACTGTTGAGGGAAGTCAGCGCCAGCATTACGAGCATCTCCAAGCTCACTCACTAAAGTCCGCGGTGACGCGGTGACGGAGGGTCGTCCTGGCCTGGCTGACCTGCCCGGGAGCAGGTCGGCTGGAGCTGGGCCAGGTCCGGCGTCTCCTGCTGCGAGGTACCTGGGTGAGGGGAAGGGCGTTGCCGGCTCTCCAGGACCTGACTCACATCTGACTTTACTGAGCATTGAGGAAGAGGGTTTCAGAGCCCACCCATGGCCTGAAGCCCTGGGTCTGGGGGACCCGGGCCATTCCCCGGAGGCCTTTCCTGTGAGGATGCTGCGCAGCTGAAGTGCTGGTGCCTCCGAGCCGCCCTGGCTGCCGCTGGACACAGGTGAGTGGCCCCTCCCGGCTCTGTTTCTAAATTATGTCTCTCTGCAGGAGCTCCATTACCTGGTAGCACTTCCCCGGATATACTAAATGCCATTAATGGGTTGATAGGGCTCGTGTTAATTAATTGATGCTAATTTATGGTCTTCGTGGCTGTGCTGGTGGCTGGAGCAGGCCGGCTGTGGAGCCACGCCGGGTCTGCCCCGAGTTTCCCTGCAGTCCAGCACTTCTCTTCCTTCTCCTGCACACGTGCGGGGCTCTGTGGCCCTGACAGGGCGCCATGCAGGGAGGCGGAGGCTGGCCTGGGCACCCAATGGCTCTGAAACCCTCTCGCAGGCTTAGGCCTCCCGACACCAAAGTCCCAGAGACGTGGCAACCCCCATGCCTCTTTACAAAGACTCCGACCGAATCGAGATGAGTGTTCCGTGGTCAACAGCAATGCGTCTGCTGGCGGCGGTCGGTGCTCGGTCTGTCTTAGCTCGGTGTTCATCGTGAGGTTCCGGGATGGAGAGGGGCAGCTTCTAGAGGCAGGGGCAGCAGGAGCCCACGCGGGGCTGCGGGGGCGGCGGGGTGGCGGCGGGGCGGCGGGGTGGCGGCGGCCGCCTCCAGCTCTGAGGCCTGGAGTGTGTGGGGGGGATGTGCGCAGCTCCATCAGATGCGGTCGTCATGGAGAGTTGCACGCTGCTCCAGTCGCCATCACCATCTCAGGGGCAGAAGACTTCTCTCTGTCACACTGGGAAGTGGGCAGGGCACCCAGAAACCCCTGTCCCCTCAGTGTGTCAGCCCCGCCCCTGGCCATGGGCCTGCCCGTGGGGCCGGGGCCCCTGGAGAACAGTCTGCACACCACAGGCACCTCCCTCGTGCTCACCGCCCTGGTTTGACCCCTCAGACCTGATACGCTCTTTGCTCCCCCTGTTTTCTTGGGGCCAGTGAAGGGGCAGGCACTTCTGAGAGACAGAGGAGCCTGATTCAGCACCGCCAAGCCGAAGCGAGAGACCGGAGTGTCCTGGGTGGGACTCTCTGGGGCCTAGAAAGTTCCCCGGGGCGGGCCAGGCCACCTGTGATGGTGGACGCTCCGTGCAGCCTCGTCCTCTGCCAGCACTGGGCAGGACGCAGCTCTGGCTTTGGGTGACCTGGGCCTTCACCAGTCAGATTCTCATCAGAGTGGCTGAAGCTTCAGCACGTCCTCTCCTGGGATCGGGCAGACACCATGTGGGAGGGTCAGGAGCTGGCCCTGCCCTTCAGGGCCTCGTGGGCTTGGACTCAGGGTGCTCGGGCCCCGTGTTTGCCAAGCGTGGCCACGTGTGAGCAGGCCCAGGTCTTGTTCCTGTGACCTGGGCTCGTCTGGAAGGTGGGGGCGTCTCCACTCACAGCAGCAGACAGGAGCTCCCCCAGAGGCAGGGGCTCTGGGCCCGCCGGCCTCTAGCCATGTGGGCTCTGTGATTACCCTGGCTGGGACCCACTCTGGGCAGGACCTGGGCTTCCCGGTGTTCATATTGTCCTTGTCGCTGGGTCAGGGCCTGCAAAGAGCAGGTGCTGCAGGTGACTTATCTGGGCTGACTACCGCTGTCAACCATTCACACGTGTGTATGAAAAAGGCTCTGATGCAGATGTGGCTGATGGGGGTGGGGTGGACCTGGAGTGACCCAACTGCTTTGACCCTGACTTCCTTACCTGCCTGGGGAAAGAGCCTTTACCAACTTTTTAATACAACAAAGTTCTGAGAGGAGACAGGTCATCTAGGCCCTGGGGTCCTCGTGGCTGGCGCCTCGTCTTTTTGCCCGCCTGTAACCCCAATGGAGGCCCCGTTTGCCCCTGGACTCTCCCCTCTGCGGCGCCTCTCACCCCTGCCCCATCCAGACTCCCACGTGGAAGCCTGCCTCCAGGGTCCACCCAGGGTCCTGCAGAAAGCCCCCAGCCTTCCCCAAGCCTGGCAGACTCCACCTCCCAGGGCTTTGGTGACCGAGGCCGGACCTGCTGCCCAGAGGGACGGATGCTGTCACCCCAGGGCTGTCCATGCAGTGAGGCTGCCCGGTTCTCACGGGCCATCCTGGGGGAGGTGGGCACCGGCCCTCCTGTGCCGCTCAGCTTCAGTCCCGGTGGACGGATGGACCTCCAGGCACCCAGCAGACAGTGTCCGCTTGCTCCTGGGTCGACCTGGCAACCTTCCCAGCTCGATACCTCTCTTCATCTTAGAGGACAGTGGGACTGAGGGAAGTCAGGAGTGCGCCCAGGGTCCCAGTGCGGGTAGGGGGCTACAGATCAGGACCTTCTTCTGGGACCCCTAGCTGGTCCCAAGGGGCCTGGGAGGCTCGGAGAGGAGATTCGTGATGCGGGGGGTGGGGTGGAGGGATCGGGGGAGGAGAGCATGGTCACAGCGGGGGCTCCCAAATGGGATCTCGGAGGCCACTGCAGGGCTCCATCCAGCTGGCGGGCTGGGGCCAAGGGTGTGCACTGGGGACACTTTGGGTGCTTGGGTGCCTTGCAGACTTCCTGCCCCAAGCCTCCTGTGAGCTCGCTGAGCAGGGCAACTATGGGTGCCATCCCCCACTGTGGGCATGCCTGCTTGCAGCTGGGACACACATTTGCCTTTGGAGTTGAACCAGCTGCGTCTAGAAGCTCCCGTGCCCAGGAACCCACACGCAAGGCTGCAGCCCTTCCAGGAAGGACATTTCTTGAGCTGCTGCTGGAGGTGCCAGATTTCTTGTGCTTTGTGATATTCAAAGTGGGAGATGGGCAATATGTTTTCTTTTTATAGAAGGAGAAACCGAGGCTCGCAGAGGCCCGCCGTGACTCCCAGTCTTCCCCACGTGTGCAGAGGCTGGGAGGTGAGCCAGGCTCGGGACTCCTCGGGCTTCCCAGGTGGCGCTGGTGGTGAAGAACCTGCCTGCTAGTGCAGGAGACACACGAGACGTGGGTTTGATCCCTGGGTCGGGAAGATCTCCTTGAGAAGAAAACTGCAACGCGCTCCAGTCCTCTTGCCTGGAGAATCCCATGGACAGAGGAGCCTGAGGGGCTGCAGTCCGTGGGGTCAGAGTCGAACAGGACTGGGTGGCTCAGCACACATGTGTGCCGGACTCCTCAGCTCTGGGTCTTGCCAGTAACCTCTGAGACACCTGCTCCCCATGAGGTGTGGGGTCGGGTGGTCACCGGCTGACTGACCAGGGCCGCCCAGCACTGCCACCAGCCTGCGGTGCTGCCTGGGGACTGAAGGCCAGCCTTTACCCAGAGGCATCCCAGCAGCCTTGATGTCTGGCACCGCATCTGCAGAACTGTCGGCCTGAGCGCACCTGGCGCAGACCGTCACCTCTCCCGGTGCGTCAGGGTCCCTGAGACTATCGTCAGGCTCAGAAAAGCTGTGAAGGTCGTGGGGACGGCTTGTTAGCATGAAGGGCCCAGATTAAATCGGCAGGAGGGACAGGTCCACAGAGACACTGTCTCCAGGAGAGACCAGGCCCCAGGGTGGCATGGATGGCACTCTGTTCCCCAGTGAGGATGTGTGACAGCCTGGGGTGTCACCAAGCAGGGGACTCACCTGGGCCCTGGGGCCCGAGTGGTTACTGGGGACCACTTGATGGGCAGGCTCCAGTGCCCTAGATCCCAACCAGGAAGAGAGAAAATACGACCTGAGAGGGTGTGGAGAAAAAGGATCCCTCTTACACTGTTGGTGGGAATGCAAGCTGATGTGACCACTGTGGAGAGCACTATGGAGATTCCTTGAAAAACTAGGAAGAAAGTGACTATGCGACCCAGCAATCCCACTCCTGGGCATGTACCCTGAGGGAGCCAGAGCCGAAAAAGACACCTGCACCCCAGCGTTCACCGCAGCACCGACTGCAACAGCTAGGACGTGGGAGCAACCTAGACGTCTATCAGCAGGTGAATGGATAAGGAAATTGCAGTACGTATACTCAGTGGCGTATTACTCGGCCATAAAAAGGAACACATTCGACTCAGTTCCAAGGGGCTGGAGGAACCTAGAGCCTACTATACGCAATGAAGTAAGTCAGAAAGAGAAAGACAGATACCATATATTAATGCACATCTGTGGACTCTAGAAAGACGGTACCAGTGATGCTCTGTGCAGGGAATGAAAGGAGACACAGACATAAGAACAGCCTTTGCACTCAGTGGGAGGAGAGAGTGCCGTGATCTGAGGAAATAGCCTTGGAGCACATACGTTACCGTATGTGACAGATGGGCAGTGGCAGTTGATGAATGCCGCAGAGGACGTAAAGCCCGTGCCCCGCGACAGCCTGGAGAGTGGGGGAGGGGCATTCGGGGGGGGGGGGGACATGCGAGCCTGTGGCCGGTTCATGCTGATGTGTGGCAGGCACCATCACAATATTGTGATTACCCCCCAATTAAAATCAATTAATTAAAAATATGAACTGACCAATTGCCAGTGACAAAATTGAATCAGTAATTTTAAAAATCCCAACAAAGAAAAAGTCCAGACCAGATGGCTTCACAGGTTCAGTTCAGTTCAGTCGCTCAGTCGTGTCCGACTCTTTGCGACCCCATGAATCACAGCACGCCAGGCCTCCCTGTCCATCACCAACTCCCGGAGTTCACTCAGACTCACGTCCATCAACTCAGTGATGCCATCCAGCCATCTCATCCTCTGTCATTCCCTTCTCCTCCTGCCCCCAATCCCTCCCAGCATCAGAGTCTTTTCCAATGAGTCAACTCTTTGCATGAGGTGGCCACAGTACTGGAGTTTCAGCTTTAGCATCAAGTAAATTCTACCAAATGTTTGGAGAAGAGTTGATGCCTATCCCTCTAAAGTTATTCCAAAAATTTGCACAGGAAGGAATATTTAACAAACTCATTCTATGAAGCTAGCATCACCCTGATATCAAAACCAGACAAAGATATCACATAAAAAAGTTTACAAATCAATGTAACTGATGAACATAGGCATGAAAACCCTCAACAAAATACTCGCAAACCGACTTCAGTGGAACATTAAAAGGGTCATGCATCACAGTCAAGTGGGGTTTCCTTGTTTTTTAATGTCTGCAAATCAGTGCAGATACACCGCATTAACAAACTGAAGAATAAAAGCCGTATGGGCACCTCAATAGATGCAGATAAAACTTTTGGTGAAACGTAACATCTCTTTATCATAAAGAAAAAACTCCCCAGAAAGAGAGCACAAAGGGAGCCTACTTCAACATAATAAGGCCGTATATGACAGACCTATAGCTCACATCGTACTCAACAGTGGCAAGCTGAAAGCACTTCCTCTAAGGTCAGGAACAGGACAAGTGTGACCACTCTCGGCACTTTTAGTCAACATAGTTTTAGACGTTCTGACCACGGCGAATCAGGGGAGAAAAAGAAATACGAGGAATCCACGTTGGGAAAGAGGTTAAACTATCATGGCTTGTAGACAACAGAACACTGTACGTAGACCATTCTAAAGACGCTGCCAGAAAACTGCCAGAACTTACCAATGAACTTGTTAAAGCTGCAGGGTACAGCATTAATAGGCAGAAATCTCTCGCAGTTCTATGCACTAACAGTGAAATGCTAGAAAACGTTAAGGAAGCAATCCTACTTGTCATTGTATCGAAAAGAATGAAGTATCTAGGACGACACCTACCTGAGGAGGAAAAGACTTGTGCACAGAAAACTGGAAGGTGCTGATGAACGAAACTGAAGATGACCCAAAGACCCAGGGAGACGCACAGAGGGGCCGGCAGGCCGTGCTCTGGGCTTGGAAGAACCCGTACTGTTAAGATGACGGTACTACTCAGGGCGATCTGCAGATTCGGCGCAGTCCCTATCAGAATACAATGGGGGTTTTCACAGAACTAGAGCAAACGATTTCAAAGTTTGTATGAAAATACAAAAGACCCTGAATAGCCAAAAGAATCTTGAGAACGAAGAACCGAGCTGAGAAAGAAGAACATCGCCGGTCCTGACTTCAGACTATACTGTAAAGCTTCAGTTATCAAAGCAGCATGGCTTTAACACAAAAACAGATGCCCAGATCAATGGAACAAGACAGAGAGCACAGAAATAAGCCCACACGCTTATGGTCAATTAATACATGATAACAGAGGCAAGAAGATACAATGGAGAAAAGAGTCTGTTCAATAAGTGCTGCTGGGAAAAATGGACAGTTCATGTAAAAAAAGTGAAACTGTCATTTACAAAAATAAACGAAAAAGGCCTTAAAGATGTAAATGTAACACTGGATACCATAAAACTCCTAGAGGAAAACAGAGGTGGAGCCCTCCTTGACATAAATCACTAGCAATGTCTTTTTGGAGCTACTTCCAAAAGTGAAGGAAATAAAAGCAAAGATAACCAATGGAACCTCATTATACTTAAAAGCAAAGGAAATCATTGACAAACTGAAAAGACAGCATAGGGAATGGGAGGAAACATTTGCAAATAGTATGATCAATAAGGGATTGACATCCAACATATAAACAGCTCATACAGCTCAACATTAAAAAAAAAAAAAAACATTGCAATTAAAAAATGGGCAAAAGAACCTAATAAATATTTTTCCAAAGAGGTAATGCAGATGACCAACCGGGCACATGAAAAGATGCTCAACGTCACTAATCATCAGTTCAGTCCAGTCCAGTCACTCAGTCGTGTCCGACTCTTTGTGACCCCATCACAAAGAGGGCCAGGCTTCCCTGTCCATCACCAACTCCCGGAGTTCACCCAAACTCATGTCCATCTAGTCGGTGATGCCATCCAGCCATCTCATCCTCTGTCGTCCCCTTCTCCTCCCGCCTTCAATCCTTCCCAGCATCAGGGACTTTTCCAGTGAGTCAGTTCTTCACATCAGGTGGCCAAAGTATTGGAGCTTCAGCTTCAGCATCAGTTTTTCCAATGAATATTCAGGGTTGATTTCCTTTAGGATGGACTGGTTGGATCTCCTTGCAGTCCAAGGGACTCCCAAGAGTCTTCTCCAACACCACAGTTCAAAAGCATCAGTTCTTTGGCGCTCAGCTTTCTTTATAGTCCAACTCTCACATCCGTACATGACTACTGGAAAAACCATAGCTTTGACTAGACAGATCTTTGTTGACAAAGTGATGTCTTTGCTTTTTAATATACTGTCTAGTTTCATCATAGCTTTTCTTCCAAGGAGCAAGCGTCTTTTAATTCCATGGCTGCAGTCACCATCTGCAGTGATATTGAAGCCCCCCAAAAATAAAGTCAGGCACTGTTTCCCCATTTATTTGTCATGAAGTGATGGGACCAGATGCCATGATCTTCGTTTTCTGAATGTTGACTTTTAAACCAACTTTTTCACTCTCCTCTTTCACTTTCATCAAGAGGCTCTTTAGTTCCTCTTCACTTTCTGCCATAAGGGTGGTGCAATTTTCATAGCTGAGGTTATTGATATTTCTCCCTGCAATCTTGATTCCAGCTTGTGCTTCCTCCAGCCCAGCATTTCTGATGATGTACTCTGCATATAAGTTAAATAAGCAGGGTGACAATACAGCCTTGTCACCTTTCCTGATGTACTCCTTTCCTGATTTGGAACCAGTCTGTTGTTCCATGTCCAATTCTAACTGTTACTTCTTGACCTGCATACGGATTTCTCAGGAGGCAGGTAAGGTGGTCTGGTATTCCCATCTCTTGAATAATTTTCCAGTTAGTTGTAATCTACATAGCCAAAGGCTTTGGCATAGTCAATAAAGCAGAAGTAGATGTTTTTCTGGAACTCTCTCGTGCTTTCTCAATGATCCAATGGATGTTGGCAATTTGATTTCTGGTTCCTTTGCCTTTTCTAAATCCAGCTTGAACATCTGGAAGCTCATGGTTCACATACCGTTGAAGCCTGTCTTGGGGAATTTTGAGCATGAGAATTTTGAGAATGTGAGATGAGTGCAATTGTGCAGTAGTTTGAGCATTCTTTGGCATTGCCCTTCCTTGGGATTGAAATGAAAACTGACCTTTTCCAGTCCTGTGGCCACTGCTGAGTTTTCCAAATATGCTGGCATATTGAGTGCAGCACTTTCACAGCATCATCTTTTAGGATTTGAAATAGCTCAACTGGAATTCCATCACCTCCACTAGCTTTGTTCGTAGTGATGCTTCCTAAGGCCCACTTGACTTTGCATTGCAGGATGTCTGGCTCTAGGCGAGTGATCACACCATCGTGGTTATCTGGGTCGTGAAGCTCTTTTTATACAGTTCTTCTGTGTATTCTTGCCACCTCTTCTTAATATCTTCTGCTCCTGTTAGGTCCAGACCATTTCTGTACTTTATGGTGCCCATCTTTTCATGACAACTTCCCTAATTTTCTTGAAGAGGTCTCTAGTCTATCCCATTCTATTGTTTTCCTCTATTTGTTTGCACTGATCACTAAGAAAGACTTTCTTATCTATCCTTGTTATTCTTTGGAACTCTGCATTCAAATGGGTATATCTTTCCTTTCTCCCTTGCCTTTAGCTTCTCTTCTTTTCTTAGCTATTTGTAAGGCCTCCTCAGTGAGCTATTTTGCCTTTTTGCATTTCTTTTTTTGGGGATGGTCTTGATCACTGCCTCCTGTATGATGTCATGAACCTCTGTCCATAGTTCATTAGGCACTCTGTCTATCAGATATCATCCCTTGAATCTGTTTCTCACTTCCACTGTATAATCATAAGGGATTTGATTTAGGTCATACCTGAATGGTCTAGTGGTTTTCCCTACTTTCTTCAACTCGAGTCTGGATTTGGCAATAAGGAGTTCGTGATCTGAGCCACAGTCAGCTCCCGGTCTTGTTTTTGCTGACTGTATAGAGCTTCTCCATCTTTGGCTGCAAAGAATGTAATCAATCTGATTTTGGTGTTGACCATCTGGTGATGTCCATGTGTAGAGTCTTCTCTTGTGTTGTTGGAAGAGGGTGTTTGCTATGACCAGTGTGTTCTCTTGGCCAAACTCTATTAGTGTTTGCCCTGCTTCATTCCACATTCCAAGGCCAAATTTGCCTGTTACTCCAGGTGTCTCTTGACTTCCTACTTTTGCATTCCAGTCTCCTGTGATGAAAAGGCCATCTATTTTGGATGTTAGTTCTAGAAGGTCTTATAGGTCTTCACAGAACAGCTTTACTCCAGTTTCTTCAGCGTTGCTGGTCGGGGCATAGGCTTGGATTACCATGGTATTGAATGGTTTGCCTTGGAGACGAACAGAGATCGCTAATCATCAGGGAAATGCAAATCAAAACCAGAGTGAGATACCCCTCTCGCTTGTCAGAGTGGCTGTCGTCAAACAGAGCACAAATAACAAATGTTAGTGAGGACGTGGGGAAAAGGGAGCCCTTCTGCACTGTTGGTGAGGATGTAATTTGGTGCAGCCACTGTGGAAAAGAGCATGGAGTTTCCTCAGAAGACTCAAAGTGGAACTACCATACAACACAAGAATCCCACTCCTGGGTATATATCCAGAAAGAGAACAAGCCAAACAACACTAATTAAAAAAGACACGTTCACCCCAGTGTTCATAGCAGCATCATTTACAATTGTCGAGATATGGAAGCAGTTAACAAAGATGTGGTATTTATACACACACACACACACACACGCACACAATGGAAGAGTATTCAGCCATAAAGAAGAGTGAAGTGATGCCATTGGCACCAACATGGATAGGTTTGGAGGGTGCTGTGCTGAGTGAAATGCCAGACTGAGAAAGGCAAATACTGTATGATGTCACTTTTATTTGAAATCCAGTGAATGGAGCAAAAAAGAAGCAGCCTCACAGATACAGAGAAGGAGCCAGTGGTTGCCAGTGAGGAGAGGGAAGGAGCCGGGGGCAGGAGCGGGGGAGGGAGGAGGGAGTCCAAACCGCCGGGTGTGCGAGAGGCTGGAGGGGGTGCCGCACAACCTGGACCAGAGAAATAAAGCCTCGGTCCTTAGGGGCCATCCTCCCCTGACCCGAGCGGAGGGGTGCGCTGGCCAACATGGGCATGGCTGTCGTCTGTTGTGCGGTGACACCCAGCACTTCCTGGGGTGGGCAGGACCGTACCTTCACTGGTTGCCAGAGGTTGCCGAGTCTTGGAAACTGGTAGCAGCCGGAGGGAGCAAGCTGGTCAGTGGGCAGCCTTGGGGCGTGTGCTGTGCTTGGCGCCCCCCAGGGCCCCATCACCCCAGAAGCATTTGCTAACCATCCGGGGGGCTCGGGCTTCCAGGAGGTGGTGCCATCCAGCGTCCAGCCCTTCTGGATGCCTTTAGCCCAAGGGGCCTGTCGTTCCTGGGGAGACAGTTGACAAAGCCCCGAGGGCCGTCCTGCTGGAAGACGGCTCGATCTTGCCGCGCCCAGGTCTGCAGAGAAACTGCTCATCAGTGTGAATTTCACAGCATGCCCTTCCTGAGGCCGAGTCATGCTCAGCGCTTCCCCCCGGGATGGCACGGACTCTGCCCTTCCAGCTCGCTTGCTAGGCCTGCTGGACCCCTGGAGCTCTGAGGGCCGACCGTGAGGCAGGCTCGTGCAGACCCTGGGTGGGTGTCGTGGGGTCTCAGGACGGCCCCTGCCCGTGCGGGTGCCAGGAGCCAGTTTGCTAGAGGTGCAGGAGGGGAAGCTGCCTCCGAGTGCCTCCTTCCCCACTCCCCGTGGTGGCCGCCGTTGGGTCTCCCCCAGCTGGGGGCTCCCCTAAGTCCAGATGCATGGCTCTGGGAAGGAAGAGGTGTGTCTGCTGGACGTCCCCCAGCTGCAGCTGGTGGTGGGAGGGGCGGGTCCCCAGGGCCCAGCGTGGCGGGCAGGCTGCAAGGAGCTGACCCGGGGTGGTGGCCGCGGTGCAGGCGTGGATGTGGGGAAGGTGGCTGGGGCCCGCACGCGCACGCGCCCGCATCTGTGTGGTCCAGTCTGCAAGGTGACCCGCGCCTCCTTCCCCCTGCTCTGTCTCCCTGTCACAGCCGCTCCAGTGGGAAATAGCCCCCTGCTCTGCTCCCAGAGACAGGTGGTCATTTCGGAGGAGGAGACCTTAACAGAAACCCGCAGGGAAATAGCAAAGTCTGAGATGAGGATGGTGTCAAAATGTAGATGGCTTGTCGAGTGTCTGTGTGTGTGTGTCTATGTTTATATCTGTGTGGAGTTGATGTGTCTGTGTATGTGTGTGTGTCAGTGTGTCTGTATCTCTGTGTATATGTGTGTATATGTCTGTGTGTTCTTTTTGTGTGTGTCACTGTGTGTATCTGTGTGTGTGTGTCTCTATGTCTCAGTGTGTCTGTGTGTGTGTGTCAGTGGGTGTCTGTCTCTGTGTGTGTGTGTCTGTGTGTATGTCTGTGTGTGTCTCTTTGTGTGTCTCTGTGTGTGTGTGTGTCAGTGGGTGTCTATGTGTGTATGAGTGTGTGTGTTTGTGTATCTGTATCTGTGTGTCTGTGTATATGTATCTGTTTGTGTGTCTCTGTGTGTGTCTCTCTGTCTCAGTGTGTCTGTCTGTGTGTGTCTGTGTGTGTGTCTGTGTGTGTGGTGTGTGTGTCAGTGGGTGTCTGTCTCTGTGTGTATGAGTGTGTGTGTTTGTGTATCTGTCTCAGTGTGTCTGTGTGTGTGTGTCTGTGTGTGTGTCTGTGTGTGTGTCTGTGTGTGTGTGTGTGTGTGTGTCAGTGGGTGTCTGTCTCTGTGTGTATAAGTGTGTGTGTTTGTGTATCTGTCTCAGTGTGTCTGTGTGTGTCTCTGTGTGTATGAGTGTGTGTGTGTCTCTCTGTCTCAGTGTGTCTGTGTGCACAAGCGTTGGTCCTAACACAACTCCTCTCCACGTGCTCTTCTTCCCTCCGGAGAGTCCCTGGGGCCTAGCACCTGCTCACCTTCCTTTCCCGACCCGGGACTGGAGGCTTCCCCAGCCCAGAGGTCAGCCTGGGGACTCAGCAGAGGGAGGCTGAGACCCTGACTCGGAGCCGGGTCCGTGCTGCAGCTGACCCCGGGCCCTGGCCGTGTCGGCCTCTGGTCTCCGGGGCTGCCTCTCCCCAGGGGCCCGCACGTGTCCTGGCGTGGGGCTCTTTAGTCTTGTCGGGGCTCACTGTGTGGACAGCCTCGTCTGTCTGCTGACCTCTGGCCTGGGGAGGCTGGGGGCCGTTGGGAGGGATGTTTGGTCCGAGCGGGCTTGGTGTGGACAAGGGCTCTCAGCTGCCTGCCATGGGTGGGGCAGGACGGAGGGAAGGCCCGGCCCTCCTCCCCTTTTGTGAGGCGCGTGGCTCCAGAGGGATTGCGCCCCTCTTGCGTGCACTTTGTTGGCCCGAGGTTGCAGCTGGCCTCAAGGTCTTTCCTGCGCCCCGGGCAAGGGACCCCACGCGGACCACCAAGTCATGGGCGTCTGTGTGCACAGGCTCCAGACGGAGTGAACACATGCTCCTCTGGAATTCCAAATTGTGAAGTTTTCATCGCAATTGATGCAACAATAAGCTTGGAAAGGTGGCAGTCGGCATTAGAAAATTAAATGACACCTTCTTGGCATCTCATCTTGGTGAGAAGGCCAACTGATTATTTTTATATTACAATCCCCAGGCATTGTCAAATTGATTAATAAATTCGCTGAAAACCCGTTCCCTCTTAATAAATTTAATTCGGGTTGTTGGGTATAACTTTCCTGTGACCTCTGAGTGTGGGCTTTCTGGGCGTTGACGGTGGGAGTGTGAGCCTGCCTGGCAGCCGTCTGTCATCCTGGAGGAGCATGCAGGAGCCGAGGGGACCATTCCGTCAGCCCTGTCTCCACAGAAATGGCCCAGGTCTCGAGGGCTTTTTGGATCTTCCTGAGTGACTTACAGGCTGGGCAGAGCTGGAGCCTGCAGGGCCAGGTGACTCCTCCCAGCTGAGACTTACCGGCCCAGGCAAGGGGAGCCCCTGAAATTGAGCCCAGAACTCAGACCTGAGCTTTCTGGCAGACAAGACAAAAGGGGGAAATTCACTGGGTTTAAGGCTCTGAGTGTCCATTAGGGACTCAGCTCAGAAGGTTGAAATGACACCAACAGGGCTGCCAACTGCCGGCCATCACACTGGCTGTTCCAGCATCCCAATGACTCACCCTTCAGCCTCCAGAGCCAGGTGAGGTGGGCACTGTTGCTCCCAGTCTTAGGCTGAAGCCAGAGAGGCCCAAAGAGGGGCCTCTCACGGGGCGGGGTGGACGTGACCCTGAGAGAGGGGTCAGGCCCTCCCAGCCCGGGGGCCTGGTGCAGAGCTGCTCCAGGTTGGTGAGACTCCAGCACGGGAGAGGCGCGGGGATCGGCCCCCGACACTGCAGCTTCCGGTCCTGCCGGGGCCCTGCCTGAGGACCCTTCCCTGGCCACTCCACCCCACGCTCTGGCACCTTGGCCTCAGACCGGATGCCCTCAGCTTCCCCCACAGCCACGGGCCCATCACCCATTCTCTGGGACTTTGGGTTCCTTCTTCCCAGGGGCCGAACTTGTCAAGGTTGCCATTACCGTTGCCAGTCTCGAGGTCTTCCGAGGCCTCACAGCACCAGGGCTTAGTTCATCCGGCCCCTCCCGACCCCTCCCCCCTCCCCACGGGCCACTCCTGGCCTGTGTGCAGCCAGCCTCGTTCTTCTGGGCTGGCCCCTCTGTCGTCCATCTCGGGAGCACTGCCCACCCCTGCCAAGCCCCAGCCTCCAGCCTGGTTGGGGAAGTGGGTCCGGGGCCACCCAAGGGCTCCAGCAGCCTGTGGACAGGCATGCGTCCTACAGGGGCTGAGCGCAGAGACCCCTCCCTGCCCAGGGCAGCCGGGTGGCTGACCTCCCAGGTCCAGCCTCACGCCCCAGGCCCACCTCCAGGCCGACCCCCTGTGCCCCCCCGCCGCGTCCCCAGCGACCTCGGCCCCGACGCCCCAGGCGAGGTGGGCGAGGTGCCCCGCCCGAGGGGATGAGACCAGGTGGCCCTGGGCCCTGGGTGGAGGTGTGGATATGGCCCTGCGTTTAAGTTGATCAGAACCGGGTGGCAGGGCACGTGCCGGTGGAGGTTGGGAACGCTTTACGCAAGTCTGAGCGGCCCTTCCAAGCCCCTTCCTGGTGACTCGCTCACACCTCTTGCGCCGCCTCGTGCCCCTGTCCTGAGGCCTCGGGCCGCCCAGCTTGCATGTCCTCTAAGCCGGCAGAGCACCCAGCACGGGCGTCACCGCCGTGGGAGGCCTTCAGGATGGAGGGACCCGCGCCGACCCCCAGGTCCCTTGCGGAGCCGGCGGGCCTTTCGCGCCGGGCCCGGGGACCCCGGGGATGGCCGTGTCCACGGCAACGCGCTGGCAGCCTGCCTGGCCTCTGTGCGCGGGTGTCGTCCTGTTCTGGGCTGTGTCCCTGGCCTCTGTGCGCAGGTGTCGTCCTGTTCTGGGGTGTGTCCCTGGCCTCTCTGTGCGCGGGTGTCGTCCTGTTCTGGGCTGTGTCCCTGGCCTCTGTGCGCAGGTGTCGTCCTGTTCTGGGCTGTGTCCCTGTGGCCTGTGTCCTGGGGCTGTGTCCCTGGCCTCTGTGCGCGGGTGTCGTCCTGTTCTGGGCTGTGTCCCTGGCCTCTCTGTGCGCGGGTGTCGTCCTGTTCTGGGCTGTGTCCCTGGCCTCTGTGCGCGGGTGTCGTCCTGTTCTGGGCTGTGTCCCTGGCCTCTGTGCGCAGGTGTCGTCCTGTTCTGGGCTGTGTCCCTGGCCTCTGTGCGCAGGTGTCGTCCTGTTCTGGGCTGTGTCCCTGGCCGGGAGGCTTTGAGCTCGGGCAGTGCTGACTCTCAGTC
The DNA here is from genome assembly GCF_001704415.2 of Capra hircus. Classification (NCBI taxonomy): domain Eukaryota; kingdom Metazoa; phylum Chordata; class Mammalia; order Artiodactyla; family Bovidae; genus Capra; species Capra hircus. The sequence goes on from NC_030812.1 coordinate 117,245,785, forward strand.
AAAGAAGGAGCGGAGGCCCCCCACCAGAGGCCGGTGCTTTATCTGGCGGGGGGTAGGTGCAGCCGGCCAGGCCCCCGCGGGCCCCCCACACCCTGCGTCCCAGCAGCGTGCATGGCCCCAGGGATGGTGCACTGATGCTCGGGCGTGTGTCAGCCCCTGGTGGGGGGCCCGTGGGAGCCCCGGCAAGTGTGTGCTCCTTGTCCAGGCCTGCTCCGCAGCACGCGGGCCTCACTCCTGCTCTCAGGGAGAGTCTGGCTGCTCTGACGGGCTTTTAAAATGTTTCTTGTTTTGCTTTTTATTGAGGTGAAACTCACATAACAGAACTAACCGCTTTACGTGCATGCCTCGGCATTCAGCGTGTCCTGCCACCGCCATCGCCATGACGCTCTTTTCATCGCCCCGGGAGGAAACCCCGGGTACACTAAGCAGGCACTCCTGTCTCCCCTCTGCCCACCCAGGAGCCCCCAGACTCACACCGTGGTGACGCAAAGCCCAACAGATCCTCGGTTGCTCACAGTTGGAGGCTCACAAGGAGGGAAACCAAGATCTTGGCGTTGACCCGGCTGCCCAGACGTGCGGACCGTGGGAGGAATACAGGGCATGGTTGTGCTTGGGGCGTCCGACAGGCCGTATCACATTCCATCGGCCGCTGCCCAGAGGGGGACCCAGGCCCGCCTGCAGGCGGCGGACACACAGTGCACCCCCGTGACCCACCCCCACCCCAGGGGTGCACGCTCGGCCCTGCCTCCCCCACCTCCCTGCCCAGATGTCAGCCATGGGCCGGGCTCCCCACACCGGCACAGCAGCGAACTCTGACCCGGCCCGGGGGGTGGGCCGGCGCCCTGACTGCCCTCGGGGAGCCCAGCATGCAGACGTCCAGGGCTTCTGCCCAACAGCTTGGCTCCGGGACACCTGGGGCCCTGAACCGTGTCCGGGTGGAAAGCAGCCCATCGCAGGGAAGCGGTGGACCCCAGGGCCCTGCCACCCGGGCACCCGGATGCCCCGCCCAAGTGGCAGCAGTGAGGCCTGCCGTGTGACCCCTGGGGCCAGGGCCCTCTGCCCTGTCCCGCCCAGGGCGGGGCTGGGGACCCAGGCAGCCCCCTCCTCAGCCCTGCCTCTCCTGGTCCGTCTTCTCCAGGCAGGCTCAGTGGGGGTGAAGTCCTGGCAAAGCTCACTCTGTCTTCCAGCCCAGTGGTGCCCACATGTGACCGTGCAGCGGACAGTGTCCATGAAAAGCCCCTTTGTCTGGCCTTGCTAATTAAGAAGTAGCAGCAGGCCTCGGAGGGGGCCCAGCCCCAGGTCCTCTCTGGATGTCGGCCAGGGTCCCGGAGGGCTGGACAGCCGTGGCCAGGGCTTGAGTGGGATTCCCGGAGGAACTTCCAGGCCCGCCCGAGTGTCCTGCTGCCTCTGGGGGCCTCCCAGCCCTGGTCAGAGTGGAGCCACCTCCTCTCCTCCAAGCCTGGATGCTGACACGGTCCTGGGAGCGGACCCAGCTTCTGAGGCTGCTGCTGCGTGCACACTGGAGGCCCAGGCCGGGCACCGCGCCCGAGGCCCCACGCTCTTCTCTGGGAAATGGGGCGGGCTCGCCTTGGAGGCTGCAGGGCGGAGGCTGCAGCGGCCGAGGCTGCTCCCAGGCCCTCGCCATGACCCCCGAGGCGAAAACCCCCAGCAGAGCTGCCGTCTCCACACTGACTCTGCCGGCCCCCTGCCCTCGGGCGTCCCTCCCGCTCCCGTCTGCTCAGCGTGTGCACGCAGGGGCAAGGACCAGGGGCTCGCGTGGCATCCTTGGTGGTTGGTGGGGGTCCCGCCTCCCGCCATGGCCTTCAGGAGTGGCAGGGCCGTGCCCTGCTTGGAGGGCCTGCCCAGGGAGCCCAGCCGTCCTCCCCCGGCTTCAGCAGTGGCCAAAGCTGAGGATGAACTGACAGGTTCTGATCTGCTTGGAGACGAAAGGCCTCTGACCTCGAAGAATCCAGCGGACACGCGCGGGCTGTAGTGTTTGGGCCCCGTGACCCACAGGCTCGTGGACGCTGCTCCAGCCCTCAGCTTGGAGACGCAGTGGCGGGACTGGGTGAGCTGCTCGGCCTCTGGGACCTCGGCGTACTGGTCAGCGTAATGTGAGCGGGAGGCCAGGAGCACTTTTCCCCGAGGCTCTCCTCCTTTCCTTAGCAGGTTAACAGAGGTGAGCGCTAGGCTCACCTGCCCCGTCTCACCTGAATGGCAGCCCAGCCGTATCCCCACCAGCTCCATCACCGCCGTGACCTTACCAGACGTGGGGTCCTGGCAAGGATGCCTGGCTGTGGGCGGGATGACCCTGGGACCCCTCCTGCTGGATTGGCCTCCTGCCTGACCCTGCACGGTCCTGTCCAGGGATTCCTAAAGCCTCCAAGTTCTTCCGGAGGCCGGGCGGGCTGGCTAGGTAGCGATGGCCTGTGTGTAGACGAGGAAACTGAGGTCCCCGGGAGAAGTGGTTCCCTGGGCGCTGTGATGGGGGCGTCCCACCCAGTGTCCCCCCCAGTGCTTTGCAGACAGTCGCGTGAAGCAGACCGGGGCCCTCACCTCCTTCCCCAGGGCGGTCTGCACCCCAGTCTGCAGGGCAGGCCAGGGGTCGCCTGCGATGGCCCAGACCTCGTGCAAGCCATAGGCTCTTCGGGGCTGACCCTGAGCTGAGAGCCCTGGGGTAGTTTAAATTTGAAAACTAACATGAAATCAGAGGAGGCAGAGTAATTTTTCATTCTGCTTGAAAGGTTATTTGCTTCTCAGCCAATGCTTAGCGTGCTGATACATGATGTCAGAAGGTAAATGATTTTAAACCAGATTCAATTTAAATTTTATTACAGATTTGTAGGAGACAGAGGCTCCAAGCATCCCTCGCCTTCTCATGGAGGATCTTTCACTTTTAATAACTCGGGCGCCTAATGCCCTAACCTATTGATTATGCCGTCATGTGGCAGGGGCGAAACATTCATGCTCCCAGAAGCCCCTCGAGCATCCGTGGAACCGTCCCGTGTCTCGAACCGAGAGTGGCTGAACTCCTGAGGACAAGGGCCGGGGTCTGGTCTTGCCTTGACCACGCGGCAGCTGTGCCACCTCGGATGAGGGCTCAGCCTCTCTGGGCGTGGGCTCCCCTCCGCTACAGGGTGGCCTCTTGGTAGGCTGGTGGTGTCCTCCCTTCAGTTCATACCCACCCGGGACCTCCGGGTGTGCCTGTCTTTGGAATAGGGTCCTCGTGGGTGTCGGTTGTTAGGAGGAGGTCATACTGGAGAAGGCGGCCCTGAACTCAGTGACTAGGGTCCTTGAAGAGAGAAGAGAGGACAGAGACCCCGGGGGAAGCCACGTGACGGCCGAGGCAGAGATGAGAGCGATGTACGTCCAAGCCCCGGACGTCGGGGCCACCGGCGAGCGCCGGAGCCGGGGAGAGGCCCAGGATGGAGTAGCCCTGACCTCCTGTGGGCGGGGGGAGCGCCCACCATGCTGTCTGGGGCTGTCACGGCGGCCGCCCCAGGGAGCAGACGCCCAGGGCTGGCGAGAGGGCGCCCTGTTGTTGCTTACTTGCTCAGACGTGTCCGGTTCTTTGCGACCTCATGGACTGTAGCCCACCAGGCTCCTGTGTCCATTGGATTTCCCAGGCAAGGATACTGAAGTGGGTTGCCTTGCCTTTTTCCAGGAGATCTTCCCGACCCAGGGATTGAAGGCTTGTCTCCTGCTTTGGCAGGCAGATTCTTTACCACTGAGCCCCCAGGGAAGCCCGAGGGGGCCCTGATTGCGTGCTAGTGTGGGAACCACTGGCAGAGGCCCTGGCTCCAGGCAGCACCGGGGAAATTGTTCTCTGCATCCCTGCCTCCTTTCCTTGACTCATCATTTCCGTCCCTCCTGGGGGCCACAGCTCTGCTCTGAGCCCCTGGTCCACCCCCGAACACCATGGAGCAGGGGAAGGGGCAGGGTCGTGCCAGCAGCCACAGCTCATGTTCTGGGGGGCGTAGTGCCCACCACTGCTTGTTGAGACGACGTAGCTTGAGGACATGTCCTGGGTGGGACCCCAGGTGGGCAGCATCCCCGGGAGTTGGAGCTGGAGGGACCACTTCTGGGCGTGTGGCTTATCCCTGGAGGTGGAAGTGTGGTTCGAGGCTGATCCCATGAGTGGCCCTGAATTGAGATAGGGGCTTCACTGCAGGATGGATGGCGGGAGAGGCTGTGGGGCTGAGCACTGAGATGAGACAGCCTGGAGGCTGCCTTGTGGCCAGTCTCCCTGGCGTTCCTGGAACGTGCCCCGCTGCCCATGCTGGCCTCACCCCATGGGGCCCCACCCTGAGCTCTAGGGAAGGAGCAGCAGCAACAGTCACTTCGAATTGCCCGGGGCTGCTGAGTGCCGGGGGAGGTCCAGCCGCAGGGCTGCACGGAGCTCACTGGATGGCCAGGGACAGGTGGGCAGGAGCTCCAAGAAGCATAGACACGGCGGTCTGGAAGTTTCCATCAGGACCGGCCTGCCTCAGCTCCATTGGATCTCAAGGGCTGGGCCGGATGCAGAGGAGTGCAAAGAGGGTGGGTGTCCAGAGGTCACGACCCCATCTATACTCTGTGTCCGACTCCCACCCCAGCTCCTGGAAGAGCCCAGTGAGGGGGATGGGGGCTGTGGACCCTGTACTCAGGAGAAGTCTATTTGTGGGGGGAACGTGAGTGTGGATGGAATTTTCCCTGGAAGTTAATTGTCCGGTGAATTCTTCCCATCTGGGCTGTAGCAAAGCAGAATCCAGGGCAAGAAAACAGGGTTGTGAGTGAGTTTCCTCCGGCCTGTTTCAGCAATTACTGCCTCTCGCTGGCGTGCAGTCCGCTGCTTTATTTACCCAGCAGGACGCTGCTCTTAAATGCACATCTGGGCACTTTTACAAAATAATGTGAGTGCATCTCGGGAACTCTTTTCCCCGATTTGGGTTTGTTTTATTTGCATCATCAAACATTGAGGGATGGAAGGTTCCAGATCACGGCTTGCAGGCCCTCAGGGTTCAGCGTGCAGACGCCCCCGAGCTGGTCTCTGCCGAGTCCATCGCCCACTCCATCCCGTCCCAGGTGCTGGTGGCACCGTTTGTTCCCAGTGCCACGAGGAGAAAGCAGGAGGAAGTCAGCCGGGTGTTAGTCGTCATTAAGCTGAGGATAAAAGCAAAGATTCTCTGCAGCTGTGTTTCCAGGGCGTCTTTGATGAGCGGTGTTTTTACAGATGTGGGGTTCTGGGGATCCGGAGCGGCCCTGTGGCAGCGCAGCTGCGGACACCTCCTGACCGTGAGGCCTGGGCAGTGGGCTGCGAGAAAGTACTGATAAAACTCCCGCCTGGAGCTGTCTGGTTGACACTGGGTTTGTCATGAAGCATCACGCTCATCACTGGTGGCCTTGGCCTGTGCCTCTGAGCTCAGGATGGTGTCTGAGACCCTCCTCGCCCACCACTGGGAGATGGTCTGTGGCTGTGGCTGCTCATCACGCCATCTCTGTTTCTCCTTGGAGTAGAGTCGGGCCATGGGCTTGGTCGATGAGGGCACTAGAACCATCCAGAGGGAAAAGAAAGTTAAGTCGCTCAGTCATGCCCGACTCTGCGACCCTGTGGACTGTGGCCCTCCAGGCTCTTCTTGTCCATGGGATTTTCCAGGCAAGAACACTGGAGTGGGTTGCCATTTCCTTCTCCAGGGGATCTTCCCAACTCAGGTCTCCTGCATTGTGGGCAGACTCTTTGCCTTCTGAATCCCGGGCAATCTGGAAGGAAGCTCTGTCCCAGAAACAGAGCCCAGGCTTCAGGGCAGCGCCTGGCGGCTGCGGGCTCTGGGGGGCGGGTGGGAGCAGGGGGAAGCAGGGGCCCCTCCAAGTGCTCCCAGGCTCCGGTCACTTCCTGCCGCCTCCCCTGGGGGATGATGGCATCTGACCAACAGTGGTGTCAGCAGCCAGACCTTGTTCTCCGTGAAAGAGCGGGGTGAGCAGCCCAGAGCCGATGCGGGACTGATGGGGGCTCTGAAGGCAAGGCCTGTCCATCCCTCCTGCCCTCTCAGGGTGGGGCAGGCCCCCGCCCCCAACCCCATCCAGCCCCAGTCCGGGGCCGCTCCAGCTGGCACCGTCTGGGTCTCTGTTTCCCTCTCTAGCACGGGCTCTGGCTGATGAAACTCCACACTTCCTTCCATTTGCTGAGATGATGCTACAGCGTGAGTGGGCACCCTAGAGGAGAGGAGGGCCCAGCTCTGCCTGGCAGGTGGGCTCATATCTTCCTGGGAGCATCACCCCCTCAAGTCCCAGTGAAGGTGAGACGCTCGGAGACTCAGAGACAGACAGAGCACAGGAAGGCCTGGGAAACCGAGTGTGTCCCGCCGGGCGACCACTCGCTGTGGGTGACCCGGCAGAGTCCAGGGGGCATCTGCCTGCCACCCCAACTGAGTTCAAGGCAGTGAGAGCAGAGCAAACAGGTGGCCCTGTGTGGCTGGAAGTGGCCTTCAGCGACCCCTGGGGCCAGCTCATGTCCCGCCTGTCCTGCGGGTGGAAAACCGGCCTGCCTCCTGAAACCAGGAGCAGTTCGAGGTGCTCAGACGGCAGGGGGCCGGAAGGGGCTGGGGACACAGGTCGCTTCCTTGCCAGCAGGGGACCTAGGGCCGGCAGGTCTTCCCAGAGGGTGACTGAGGCTGCCCTGGACAGCCTGGGGGGCGGATTCAGCCCTGGGCCGCAGGCCCCCCAGAGCTGAGACCCCCGGCTCGAGGGTCGGTCCTCTGACACTCCTGCTCGGGAACTCCCTGTCCTGGCGCCCAGCTGTCCTGGCGCAGCAGCCGTGGCCGTGTGCCTTCAAAGCTGCGGAGTCAGCACGGCAGGAGCGTGGCTGTGGCCAAGAGCGCCGTGTGGGCTCCTTCCCGGCGGGGCTCAGAGCCCGTGGTTCGGGGGTCAGGGCTCAGAGCCTCTGGTTCTGGGGGCGGGGTCTCTGCGCCTCCACTGGGGGCACCGGCAGCTTCCAGGCCCATCTCCTGCCCTGTGCCCGGGCAGCCGTGTCTGGAAGGTGGTCGCATGACGGGTCCAGCCCGTATCAGACCCGATAGCCCGTCAGCGCTGTGGTGGGACTGATGGGAGGTGTAACCAGTGAGTTAAGCAGCTCCTGCTGAAGGCTGGACTGGCAGCAGGTCGGATCAACAGGGTGATAGGGCCCATGGGCCCAGGCCGGGCCGTACGGTGGATGCTGGTGGGGACTCACTCACCCTGGCGGGGCCATGATGCCCACGTGTGGCCTCATAGCGCAGCCCTCAGCCACCCAGGGGGCTCAGAAGTGCAGCCCCTGGCCCACCCCAGGGAGATGTAGGGCATGGTCTTTGCACTGAATCTTTGCGTGCAAAAGCACCCGTCTCCCTAGCCCCCTCCTTGTCTGTGCCTGCCTCCCTGTCCCCGCCTCTGTCTCTCTGTCCCTGTCTTTGCCTCCCTGTCCCCGCCTCTGTTTCCCTGTCCCCGCCTCTGTCTCTCTGTCCCTGTCTCCCCCGTCTCTCTTTGTCTCTGTCTCTCTTTCTCTGCGTCATCACCACCGTCAGCATCACCCACAGCACCCAGAGCCTTCCCACCCCAGGATCTTGGCGCATAGACTTTAGGAGAACCCCCCCAAAATTCAGGCCCTCCTCCCCCCTCCCAGGAGTCCCTCGTCCCCAGGATCTGCTGAGCCCAGCACTCCTCAAACTGTGGCTCGTGGCCCTGCCTTGTTGTGCAGTCCATCTGGTGGGCCAGGACCATCTCTAGCGGTGCAGGCATATTCACTCAGACAGCCCCCGCTTCGTGGCCGGCAGCTCTGTGAGGTCAGGCTCACGTGTGATACCGCTTCTCCTCCCCAGAATCTCACGTCCGGAATCAGGCTCTGCGCTCGCTTTCTCTAAAGATCAAAGACTCGCACAAGCTCTGCGGGCCCCACAGTGTCAAGCGCAGCATCTCCGCCTGGCTGTGTAACTGAGAACTCACTTGGCAGATGGCTGACTGTCCTTAGGCGCTGGAGTTGTATCGCCAGAACTCAGGACGGGGCCGTACTTGGCAAGAGGGCTGATGCAGGGTGACCGGTGTCCTCACGAGAGCCTGTGTGGCGGGGCTGTCACTCCCGTGGGCCTGCGCCCGGGCGTGTGTAGGTGCAGGCTGGCAGGGACACGCAGATGGACAGCGATCCCCGGCGCCAGGGGGGAAGCCTGGAAAAGATGCTCCATCAGGACCTCGGAAGGAGCCGGCCGGCCAACACGCTGATCTTGGGCTTCCAGCCTGAGCCAGGGCGGGTCTGCTGTTCAAGCCGCCTGGCCTGTGGGCTGGGCTAGGACAGTGCAGGACACGCAGGTCCCTCCTGCGTCTCGGGTCAGCTGTCACAGGCTGTCCTGCGACCAAGAGCAGAGCGCCCGTCCTCTCGAGTGTGGCCCTGGACAGGCTGCCTTCTGTTGGCCTCCATCCGCTTGTCCATCTGTCTGTCCAGCCCACTCTCCAGAGCCCTGACACCTCCGCCTCTCCCCACCCCGCCCCATCTCCCCTGCCGTGGGGAGGGCTGACCCTGACCCCGTGAGGAGCCCCCTGGACAGCTGACTTCCTCAGGTGCCACCCTGCAGGGGCGAGTGGGGTGGGGCTTGGGGCACAGGCTGGGACCGGCAGAGCACCCCAAGAGCCACAGGGCAGGGCCTGGGGACAGCAGCAGGGCTCAGAAAAGAGGTGGGCCGGGGGGACGCAGAGCGGAAGGCAGGAGGCGGCAAGACCCCTTTCCTGACTGGCCGGGATTCAGCCGCAGTGACAGCTGCCCCTCAGAGACAGGAGGGATGTTCATGCTGGCAACACGGATGCATGCTGTCCACTCCCGTGTGGGCACCAACACGACCCACGTACACTCGCCAAGCAGGTGCCCAGCCTGACGTTCGCACTCGACACACATGCCCGCACGGGGGACCCCGCGGCCGAGGCCTGGCGTCCAGCCTCCTCGGTCAGAGGCGTGGCCACCTGCTGCCGCCTGCAGGCTTGTCCTGTGACCTGCGAGCACCCCGGGGCGTCCCGACGAACGGAAAATGGCCTTTCAGTGGCGGGAGCCCCATACCACTCCCCGGGGTACAGGGGGCTGTCTGCTGAGGACTCCTTCCCCCAGGGCCTCAGCGGCGACCCAGCCTCGGAAGCAGGGCTTCCCTCCTGGGGGTGGATGCTGACTCTGAGAACCACAGCCCTTTCTCCTTCACGGTGCTTGTGGGGTCCCCCATCCTTGGGTTGAGGATGCTGGGTCCCTTGAGCCTTTCCTGGCCCCTGGGCCCACGCCATCACCTGGGGGCCCCCGAGGGGCCTCCGTCTGGCTGAGCTCGGCTCCCTGTCAGATGAGAGCACCAAGCGGCCCCAAGGGAGCCCTGGGGAGCGCTGGCCTGGCTGCTGGCCTCGGAGGTCTTCAGGGACCCCTGCACCCGCCTTCCAGGGGCTGCTGGGTGGGAGGGCTCTGTGCCACCAGCTTCCTGGTACAGGTGGACAGCAGGGCACGCCTGTGAGGGCCTCACCCAGGTGATCCCGGGTGATAGAGCCTCCGGCTGTGCGTGCACCCGTGGGGGCGTCCCTGCAGCCTCCCAGGACCCTGGGGCAGCTCCCACTGCGGGGCCGTCGGGTGGAGGGACGCCTGACGCAGAGCTCTCCGTGGGAAGAGCGGGAGCAGGTGTGACGGCCCAGCCTTCCGGGAGCTGGCACCCGTGGCCCCGTCTGAGGGTGGTGTGCCGAGCCCTGAGCCCTGAGCCCCCGGCCCTGGGCCCCGAGGACCGGGTCGGGCATCGGCGTGCCTCTCGCTCCCCTTAGCCCTGTGTGAGCCGGCCCTGCGCAGCGGCCTGCAGGCGCCCCCGGGGGCACCGCGCATTGTCCCTCCTTCCTGGTCCCGGCAGGAAGAGGCAGTGTCCTGCGAACGTGTTTGCATGGTGATCACGCTGTCATTATGAAGCTGGGAGGCTTTATCGTGGGAAGAATGAGATAATCATGTTGGTAGATGCTGAATAGACTCACAAAGATTGCAAGATGGCACTTTCATTGGAAGAGGGGAATTCGTTTAAAAATACGCTGTCAAAATATGTTGTTCTAAATGCTGAGTTGATGGTTCTTTTGTTTTGCTTTGTTTCTTGAATGTGTCATTAGAAAAAATTAACAGTGACATCAACAGCGAGACGGGCTATGCGCTTCTGAAAGGGAGACATTGTCCTTGTGACTTTGCGGAACCATTTCTTTGCCTTTCCATATTGCCTACCTCGTGAGGAAGGCCTCTCGTAACTTTGGTATTTATTCATCTTGTAGAAGTCGGATGTGTGCGTTTGGAGAACTCAGGCCTCAGAGGGCCCCTCCCAGGGTCTGCACTCCACACTGTGGGACCAGGTCCAGCCTTGGGGATCTTGGGCCCCAGGCTGGGCTGTGCGGGCCACCTGCCCTCTTAGCTCTTGTCCCAGAGGGCGGTGTTTCAGAGCCTGCAGCGGAGTTCCTCCTCTGACACAAGAGCAGGTGAGCGAATGCATTTGTGTTACGTGGACACAGATGTCTGTCTGCATCAGTGGGTGACGACTGAATGGATGGATGGATGAATGCGGGGTGGCCAGGGAGCTGTGGCCTCCTGCCCAGGAATCCCCGTGAGCCTTCTTTCCCGGAAAGCTCCATGGAGGATGTGCTCTCGCAGTGTTGGGCTCCAGAGCAGAGACCAAGGCTCCCCGCCCCATCCCTTCAGAGCCGCTCTCGCCCAGAAGCTTCTCCTGGGAAAACCCCGGGATCCCAGAGGCCATACAGGACCCAGAACAAGGGTCAGTGCCCCAGGCTCGGAGCAGAGGCGGGTGCCACTCCAGCTGCCCCCAGGCCGTCCCTCCTGTCCTTCCTCCTGCCTGGAGGATCGGTCATCCTGGCCTTGGAACCTAGAACCTTCCAGAAGGCAGACCGGGGCGTGGCTCAGGGAAGAGGGGCAGCAGACTGTGCGAATCGGGAGGGTTCGGGCCAGGCCAGGGCCCCTCTGCCCTGCTCACATCCCCAGCGCGCCCTGATCCGGATGCTGCGGTGGGCAGCAGGCAGCCCCCACCCCAGCATCACCCTAGCCACCTACCCCCCGGGCCTGAGGGGAGCCCGGCCCATGGCTCAGAGGCCGCAGTGATTCAGAGGAGGGGACAGGGATGCATGATTAGACTTCAGTCCTTTATCTGGAGTGAGAGAGAGGCGTAGGTCACTGCACACAGTCAGGAAACTCAGATCCCCGAAGAAGCACGCTCGGGGCCCCACCCCGCCACGTTGGGTCTGGCCCAGTGGGGCTGACTGTGTGCCAGGCCCTGGGCCCTCGCCAGATCCCTGCAGGGAGGGTGGACGTCAGCACCACCGCAAGAGCCGACGTGTGCGTGGTGGCCTCCGCCCTCCTGCCGTGCGTCTGCGGGGGGTGAGCCGCCCAGCCTTGGCTGCCTTTGCTGTGGGGTGTTGGACAGAGGCGGGCCTCCCTGAGGGCCCGGGGCTGGCCGTGCGTGTGGTGGCTGGTGCTGGGGGGGTTGGAAGCCACTTGGGGGGTGGGGTTCCTCCAGACTGAAAGCAGCTTGTGGGCAGCCCTCCTGGGCTCCTGGGAGAAGTCGTGTGCCTGGTTTCCTGGGGTATCTGGGGCTTAGGGGGCTGTCAGGGGCCCCAGTGGGCAGAGCGTCTCTCTCCCTCACGGGCACCTGGCTCCTATTCCCCTGGAGGCCCCGGAGTCTCCATGGTGGGAGGAAGCTGAGGTCCCAGTGTGTGTGCACGCGTGAGTGTGCATTGAGAGCGTTTGTGTGTGCGTGAATGTGCGTGTTTGTGCGTGGAGTATGTGCAGATGTAGGGCTCGTGTGTGCAGTGCATGTCTTCATGGGAGTGTGCATGGGCCCGGCCCGCGGTTCAGGGGCGCCGTCCCACCCCACGGCTCCAAAGACCCCCAGCCCCTCCGCCCACCGCTTCCCGGCCGTGCCTTTCAGCCCAGGGGCTTCAGCTGTTGGCCTGGCTGCTGCCCCTGATGTAAGGAGCCTCCAGGAGGAGGCTGTAGGGGAGGAGGTTTAAACACTGACTCTGGGGCTGAGTCACCGATTACGCATCAGGTCACCCACGGTTCAGGGAGGGCCGGGGACTGCCCTCTGCCCACAAGGAGCCTGGGCCACAGAGCATGAAGTCCACACGGGTGTCCACAGGCTGGGGTCACGGGGGCCCCCTCTCGGGGGCTCAGCCCGGCCTGAGTGTGACCTAGCGAGGGTCACAGAGCCCCTCCTGTCGGGAGGCAGAGTGGGGCAGGCGGGCAGAGGTGTGTGGTGTCCTACTCACACTTCCGTCTCGAGAATGACTCCAGGGGCACAGCTCCACGCGGGCCGCTGGGAAGGAAGCATGGTCGCCCCGTGTGTCTCAAGCGGGCCCCAACCCCCGGGCCGTGGACCATTAGCAACCGGGCTGCCGAGTGGCAGGCGAGCGAAGCTTCATCCACTGCTCCCCACGCTCCATTCCTGCCCGAGCTGTCCCTGTCCGTCCCTGGAGAAGCCGTCTTCCGTGAGACAGTCCCTGTGGCTGAAAACGTTGAGGGCCGCCGACCTAGAGGAAGCTCTCGGACCGTGGAAAGGCTGGTGCTGTTTGTCCACCTGCCGGGGAGGTGAGGGCAGGCGGAGGCGCTGCTCAGGCCCTGCCATACACGTGTTCCCCCCCCAGGGGGCCCCTCCCTGGCTTTGTCTGCTGGGTGCGAGGCTCCCGCCCCGGGCCTGTGTTCCCGGTGGGGCGCCCCCAAGGACACCCTGGCCAGGCTCCCGGCCTGGCGGAGCGGACGCAGGGGCAGGAATCGAGCCTTTGTCGTGGGAAGTTCTGGTCCTGGTTGTGTGTGTGAATGTGCGCAGGTGTGGCTCCTGAGAAGAAGGGACGTTTCTACAGGGTCGCGTGATGGTGACCGTCCCACTGGACGTGCTGTGACTCAGAAGAGCATGTCTTCGCACACACAGGTGTTTATATTATCGAGCCCAGGCACGCGCATGTGTGTGGATACACACTCATGAGCCCTGTGCATGCAGAGAGGCAGCAAAGAGCCTGGGCCACCTTTGTGTGAAAGTGAAAGTGGCTCAGTCCTGTCCGACTCTTTGCGGCCCCATGGTCTATACAGCCCATGGGGTTCTCCAGGCCAGAACACTGGAGTGGGGAGCCTTTCCCTTCTCCAAGAGGTCTTCCCAAGCCAGGGATCGAACCCAGGTCTCCCGCACTGCAGGCAGATTCTTTACCAGCTAAGCCGCCGGGGCAGCCCAAGAGTCCTGGAGGGGGTAGCCTACCCCTTCTCCAGAGGATCTTCCCCACCCAGGAATCGAACCAGGGTCTCCTGCATTGCAGGTGGACTCTTCCGCAACTAAGCTATCGGGGAAGCCCCACCTTTGTGTGGGGTGAACCATCTGAACTGAGAGCTGCGTGGGTGTTGGTTCATCACACACGCGTAGCAGAGATACATGTGTGTGAAGGCTGCTCGGACAGAACCGCGTGTGAGTGTGCGCTGACCCCTGTGCACACGCACCGCAGCGGCCACACACACACACGTGTGCAGCCCCTGTGGGCAGGGAGGCCCCTGCTCTGTGATCCACCCGCGAGGCTGACGACGAGCCAGCAGCGTTTTGCAGCATCTGGTGGTTTTCTTCGGGGGAACTCGGGAGAGACAGCGTCTGTGTGTGGGTGAGGGACTGGGTCTGCGCATCGCCTGCAGCCCCTCCATGCCCGCACGTGCACACACGCGCACACACGCACACACATCCCCAGGGCCTGGACTCCCCCCTACCCCACCCGGCTCAGGGCCAGCGGGCAGCCCAGGCTTTGCAGGGACGCACGGAGGAGGCATGTCCTTCCTGGGGCTTCCACTCCCTCGAGCCAGGAAGCGAGGCGTCTCCTTTGCTCGCCTGCAAGCCCAGGTCGGTATGGGGAGCCCCCAGCAGCTGCCCTCGTGGTGCTGACGGTGTGTGAGCTGAGAGAGCCCCCGGTGACGAGCAGACGCGGAGCCCCCGGGCGCCTACCTGACGCATCCTCAGGGGTCCGTGGCCCGGCGTGCCGCGCCCGGCACTTCACAGGGGAAACACGGACTCCAGCCTGGTTCTCAACATGTAACATTTCAAACACCGCCCAAGGAGTTAACTTGGGGTTTCCTTGTCAGCAGCATCCTGTCCTCAGCGGCTGCTGCCTGCCTGGGTGAACGCGGCCGGGGGGATCAAGGGAGCAGTCCCCGGGGCTTGCTGGTTCCGAGGAGTTCCTCAGGCCGGGTGTGGTGGGGGTCTCTGTGGACGCCTTGTGGTCTCAAGGTGGTGCACAGATGTCACTGTCTCCCACTGCTTGGCACTCCTGCTCGTGGCTTGCTTTTGTATTTCCAGGGAGCTAGGCTTCCGAGGTGGCTCAGCAATGAATAATCCGTCTGCAGTGCAGGAGACCCGAGTTCCGTCCCTGGGTCGGGAAGAACCCCTGGAGGAGGAAATGGCAAGCCATGCCAGTATCCTTGCCTGGAGAACCCCATGGACAGAGGAGCCTGGTGGGCTCCAGCCCGTGGGGTCACAGAGAGTCGGACACGACTGAGGAGCTGAGCACACAGCGGGAATGGGTTTTATGTTATTGAAGGGTTATCACCGCGACAGAGGGAGCCGACTGTGTGGAGCACTGGGGAGGTGTGAGGCCTGCACAGGCCTCACTCGGGGTTCCAGGGTGGTCTCCAGGGCCGCGGGGAGGAGCCGCTGGGGCCCGCAGGGAAAGCCCCTCGTGTTTGTCTCCCTCTTTCTCTCTCCGTTGTGGGTTCTGTAACACGTGCAGTGCAAGTCTGTCTCAGGCGTGAATAGATACACATCTGTGGGGGCACATTCACTTTGGGTAGCGAGTCGGACACAGTGCCTGGGGCGTGGGGCCTCCTGGGCGCAGGCTCTGATCAGGCCGGGCTGGATTCCGCTGAGCGGACTCCCCGGGGCCCTCCGTGACCTGCCGGGTAATTGCTGCGTTCAGGCCCTGCTTTCTTGCCACATAATGACATTTCTGTGTCTCACGGCAGATGCTGGCTCTGTGGTAATGAAGGCAGGGCCCTGGAGAGGCGGCCAGAAAGACCCCGGTGGGCCCCCAAATTGGTTTATTTGCCAGGTAATCAGAGGCACAGAAGGCGCCGTAATAGGACTCGGGCTCTGGGATAGACTGTGCGCGGTCGGGCCCCTCGGGACGGGCCTGGCGGGTGGCCTCCTCCGAATGGTGTCACCGTGCCCCCGAAAAGAAAAGCCGTGTGAGCTCCCTTTGGGCGCCTGGCCTGAAACAGAGTCATCGTGTGGACTTTTCCTGGAGACGGAGCTGCGTCGAGAGGGCGGCGTCTGAGGCTGCAGCTCTTCTTCCCCGCCTCCCGCCTCTCTGTTCCGAGCCAGGACGACGGCCTTTAGGAAAGGTGTGAGCACGTTAGGAAGTGATAAGGAACGGAGGTCAATGGCCATTCGGGGCACAGCGCGTGGGTCCCTGCCAACTGCCGGGCCGGCGGGTCCTGGTCTCGCTGTCTCTGCCTCCCAGACTTGGGCAGGGCTGTCTGAGGCCCCGGGTGGTGGCTGCGCTTCTGCAAAGCCCAGGCTCCTTCACCTGTAGCCTGGCCAACCGGGGCCCCGGCCCCTGGAGGAGAAGCCAGAAGCAGCAGGTCCATCCCACCCTGGACAGCCCCTTCGGAGGCTGCAGGGGGCAGATGCTTGGGGAGGGCTCTGCCCCGGGAGGTGGCACTTTGCTGAAGGCTGGATGACAGGAAACAGGTCTTCCACGGGGACACTCAGCCCGTCCAGGAGTGAGGTCACTGGGAGAGGCGGCCTCCAAGGTCACGGGCCCTGCATCTTCAGGGCAGAAAAATGCAAAGGCCTCAAGCCAAGCCCCGGGTCCCTGCACACACGCCCACACAGCACGGGGCAGGGGCCCTCGGTCCCTGTGCAGGCATCCTGGGCGGGTGGGCAGGGAGCCCCCTGTCTTGTGCAACCGGGGAGCAGGCAGTCAGTCCTGGGGGTGGACACAGCCTTGGTTTGCCTCCACGTGCAGTGGAACCTCTGGAGGAAGGCTGTCGGATTCAGCCTCTGAAGGCTCCCGGGGCTGCTGGAGATCAGGGCGTGGGGGTGGAACAGGAGCAGGGCCCGTGGGGAGGCAGAAGGGATGGTCAGGGCAGCTGGCGGTGCTTGGCGAGGGGAGAAGGGGGCCCTTGAGGGGGGTGTCCGTGCCATCTCATCCCAGCCCTGCTCAGGGCTGCCCAGGGGGTCGTAGTAGCTGAGACACTCCCGGTCAGAGGGGATAAGAGCTTGACACACCCCGGCTTAAACAGCAGAGGGCCGTTGGCACCCGGCCCGAGGAGAGGAGTCCAGGTCCAGGGGCAGGTGGGCTGCTGGTGTCCCACCCCCTTGGGTGGCTCCACTGGGGCCCCAGTGAGCCCCCTAGCAGAACCCAGGCCAGAGCCTACCCACCCAGCCCGGGCCTGGGAGACTGCAGGTGTCCTGGCTGGACCAGCGCGGGGCGCAAGCCCGTTCTGGAACTGAGGACTGCAGGCAGGACGTGGAGGGGGCGGACGCGCCGAAGCTGGTGGGGCCGCCCCGGGGCACGGACCAGGTGCCCCAGAACACGGCTGCTCACAGCGGAAACCTGGGGACCCCAGGAGCGGCCGGGGAGGCGAACGCTGCCTGACTGCCAGCAGAGCGCCCCGCCTGCGGCCCCTCCTATGGCCTCGAACGTGCGCTTTGCTCTCCCCATGGATCTGAGGCCCCGTGTGCTTGCTCCCAGCTCTTCCCCGAGTTACTGGGCCACAAGGGTCTCGTCATTCGCCAGGCATTTCTTCTCTCAAGATGGAGCCCTTCAGAATTCAGTCACTAACTTGCGCGGACTCGCGGCCCCGGCCCCTCTCTGACGCCTGGATGGAGATCGGTGGCTCCCGGTGTCCGGGTTGGTTCTGTGTTTGCCTGGCGGCCCGTCTTTCGCCGCCATTGATAGAAGCAGCTGTTTGGTAGAAGCCGGCGGGCAGTGCCGGGCCTGATGGTAGTTGATGTGTGGGTGTGACGCTCTGGTGCTGAGCGTGTCTCCCACCGGGAGGTGGGACCCGGCGCTGAGGGGCGGGTCCCCAGACCCTCATGCGGAGAGATGCGGGGGCTGCGATCTGGCCCCTGTGTGGGGCCCCCCACAGGCGCTCCCCGCCGGAGCCTCCTGGAGCCAGTGCACGGGCTGGGGACCCCCTGCCCCTGCTCCTGCAGGGACCCGCGGATCCGTCACCCTGAGATCTGTGGGCTTGTGTGCGGGAGCCCAGGATGGTGAGGAGCTCTTGGTGCTTTTCTGGCCGGAAGATGCAGACTCGGAGGCCTCGGGGCTGCTGCTGTTAATGATGACACCCCCTGTTTGACCCGGGCCTGGCCTCTGGCCCAGGTGCAAAGTCTCAGGCAGACCGCCTGGTGCACGTGGTCACACTTACCTGTCGGCCGGCGTGAGGATGGAGGTGCTGGGGGTCCCTGCAGGCGGCCTGTGTTGGGGCTCGGCTCCCCCCGCCTCGTCTTGGCCCCAGACTCACGGCCCTTCAAGGAGGGGCCCTGCCCCCAGCCTGGGGACGGGCGGGCAGTGAGGCCGGCAGCTGCCTTTGCGGTTGGGGCCATTCCCTGCAACTCGAGTGACCCGGCGGGGCCCACGGCCCCAGGAGGCGCGTGTCCACTGGCCCTTGAGCGCCTCCGGCTCAGCCCACTTGCTCACGCTGCGCTGGCATCCTGCCTGGCTCCAGCCCCGTGTGGGCTGCCCAGGGCCCCTGTGACAACGCGCTGCTCGCTGGCAGCTTCAGACAGCAGGCTCTGGCCTCGGGCTCAGAGAAGAGGCTGGCGGCCTGAGAGGCGGGGCGTCTGTGCTCTGCCAGCTTACGAGGCGCCTTGGCCTGAATTGCGTCACTCCAGTCTCTGCCTCCGACCTCGCAGGGAGATCTCTGTCCCTTGCCTCTCTTCGTATGAGGACCGGTCCCACTGGCTCGGGCCCCTCCCCACTCTAGGAGGGCTTCGTCTTCACCAGGCAGTTCTGCAGCCACCCTGTTTGCAAATGAAGACACTTGGACTCCGGGGGCTTCCGAGGGTCAGGACTCGAAGATACTCCTCAGGGGAAGTAACTCAGCCTGTCAAGGTGGCCAACGTCTCTGCTGCTTCCTCGCACAGCACCACCCTCTCTGGCTGTTGGGAGGTGATGGGGAGCGTTTCCGCTGGAAGGCGACATCTGTTGACTTTCAAACAAAGCTGTTACTCTCAGCCCTGTGTGACGGGTTGGTGGTGGGGCCCTGCTTCCCATTCCCCAGGGTGTGGGGGTCCTCATGAGCCAACCTTGGGGGCCGCAGCTTTCCCAACAACCCCACTGCCAGGGCCTCAGCGGGACCCCAGCCTCAGGGTGTGGAGGTGAATGAGGGTGGTCCCAGGAGGGGAAGGGCCTCGAAGGACACGGGGGTGATGCTCAGTCTTGCTCTAGGGAAGGTGGTTGTGCCCTTCCTCTGGTCCCTCCCCGCCCCACCACCACATGAAGCCGTGTGCAAGGGCCGGATGCAGGCCGGAGCCCCAGGTGGGCCCTGGGCCAGGGGTGGCCACCCAGCCCCCAGGAGGCCCAGGCGCCTGCAGCCCACCCCCAGGAGGGGGACAGGGCCAGCTGCAGCCCAGCCTCCTAGGTGCTGGGAGCCCTGTGTGGCCGGCACATCTCTGTCCCGCTTTGAGGGGCGCCTGGGAGTCGCCCCGTCTCCTCCATTGCACCTTCCTGCCTGGAGGGCGAGCAGAAGGCAGCGTCCCGGCCCATCACAGCCCCTCCCCGACCCCGGCGAGCCTCGGGGGGACGGCTCTGCCCCCAGGACCAGGCCGGGCACCTGCCCCTCTTTCCGGGGGAGCATCAGGTTGCGGCTCCCTGTCTTTAGTGCCTCCTTCGGCTCTGCAGCTGCGAGGACTGAGTGGTGTGAACTCTCATTACCCAACACCCATCAGTCAAGACACTCAGCCTCCCCAGGGCGGGAGGTCGGGCCCCAGTCATTCTGTGCAATAACATTTGTGGAACGTAAAGACAAAATGTTCATAAACGGATCATAAAATGTAATCCTGCCCGGGAAGCCGGCCTGAGTGGACAGGAGGTGACCTTTCCAGTTCCTCTGGAGGAAACGTCACCCAGGAGAGCGAGTGGAGGGGTCTTACGTCCGAGGAGAGCCTGCCTGCCTGCCTGGCGCTCCCTGACCCAAGGCCACCCTGCCCAACCCTGCCCTGTGGCCAGGAGCCGTCTGGACGGGGGGCAGAACCTTCGCTGTGAATCAGGAGTGGCGCTGGGACACAGCCTGACAGGCTTCCGGCCCCTCTCCTCACCGGCGGGCCCCATCCTTCCCTTCCTGCAGTGACCCTGCCCTGTCCTGGCAGGGTTGTTATTGCGGCGTCTGGGGCGGGCTGGGTTTACTCAGATGTGGCCCTCAGGGGTCTGTTAGGTGGGCTCTGGCCAGGAGGGCGGCTCCCTTCCAGCTGGCATCTGCGGGCCCACAAGACATACCCCTCAGGAGAGGTTGGAATTGCCCCCAGGACTCCAGCAGACCCCGAACTGCAGGGAAGTTGGGCCAGGTATCACACTGGGGGCTGGACCCTTAGCAGCCAGGCCAGGCTCGCCTCAGCCCCTGGCACTTAAAGGGGGCTGGACTGGCCCTGCCCAGGTGGCCCACGTGCCGGGGAATCTGACAGTGATGGTCTGGCCTGCACCGAGCCGCCTGGCGGCCTGATGTTGGCACAGAGGGTTCTGAGGCCACTCAGCCCTGGACTGTGCACCAGACCAGCCGACCCGGCGTGCAGTGGTCTCACCCGTCAGGCCAGGATCCAGGGGCAGGGATCGGCAGCCCCCACAGGAAGAGCCTCCAGTGGGTTCCAAGATTCCCTAGCGCCTCCAAGCCCCCAGGTTTACCCGGAACTCCTGGTCTGGGCCTGACAGCCTTCTCCATGCCTCACCCTGGGGGGCCAGTGGGAGCCCCTACCCTGCAGACGGAGGTCTTGTTAGGGCTGTGGACCCCCTGCCTGCTGTCCTGGAGGACTTCCCAGGGACGCCATAGACCTCCGTCAAGGTGACATCTAGGAGGCAGTGTTTGTGGAAGCTCTGCACTGGACGCTAGTGTGGGCCTTGTTAAAACGAGCAGCCATGCCGGCGGGTGGGGAGGCTGTGTTAATCGTGTAAACACGCGCCAGCCCCTCCCGTGTTCCTGCAGCTGCACCCCGCCCCCCTTCTCTGAAGCCCCGCTTGGAGGTTGCACCACGGCCCTGAGTGTCCCAGGGCTGCTCTGTGGGTTTTCTTTCCTCATTCTGGGCTCACCTGTCCCAGGCTGTGGGGACTCGAGCCCAGTGTGCCAGCAGAGTCCAAGGTTCAACCACAAACCCTTGTCTTGTGTGCGGACGGTCCCTGGAGACCCTTGAGAGCCCCCCACCTGCCCTCGAGTTCTCAGAGGACAGGGCGCCTGGGGTGGGGTCCTCCGTCTCCATGATGCCGCCCATCGGGGTGCCTTGCAAGCCCGGGTCTGGGAGGGGAGCCTCGCACTCTGGTTCTGGCTCCTCAAGGAGCCGGGGGGTCAGAGGGCCACCCGGGCCGTGTGCATCCCCTGGTGCCCAGCAAACAACACGCCCGTCCTCCAAGCAGAGGCGTCTCTGTGGTTCTGGAGAGACTGCCCCGCAGTGCTGGTATCAGGCTGGTTGGTTCCAAGAGCCGCGGCCCAGAGGAGGGCAACTGAAGCAGCTGTTCCCGCTGCAGCTCCAGGGAAGGCCTGGGATGGGGGGGCCCCACACCCAAGAGCTCCCCGGATGGGTCCAAACCACGGTGCCAGCATCTCCGAGGGGACAGCTCTGGGATCCCTCCGTCCGAATGCCGAGGGGGCTCCAGCGGGGCACCCCCCATGCCCCCCACGGCAGAGGAAGGGCGCCCACCCCCGTGCGCACAAAGCACATGAAGCTCCCGGAGGGCTGCAAGCAGCCAGTTGGCCAAACTCAGTCCTCGTCTTGTCTCCGAAGAGTTTGTTTTTCCAGACTCTGTCCAAGTCTGTTTTAATCCACCAAAAGAGGAGCTAAGTTTGATAAATAAAAGAAGATTAAAAATGGTAGAGAAAAATGTGTTTCTCCCCCCCACACCCCAGCTCCCGGGAGACAACTGCCAAAATTGAGGCGTAGAAACAAAAATAGAAATGATCGAAACGCCTGATGGTGTCTCTGTTTCAAATGGAAAGGCAGCACGTCCTCCAGCCGAGCCCCTCGCAGCCTGGGAGCCGCCTCTCAGCCGAGCCCCTCGCAGCCTGGGAGCCGCCTCTCAGCCGAGCCCCTCGCAGCCTGGGAGCCGCCTCTCAGCCGAGCCCCTCGCAGCCTGGGAGCCGCCTCTCAGCCGAGCCCCTCGCAGCCTGGGAGCCGCCTCTCAGCCGAGCCCCTCGCAGCCTGGGAGCCTCGCAGCCGCCAGTGCTTTGTATGCTTCAGGCTGGGCCCCCCTTCCTCTGCCACGTGGGGCATGGGGGTGCCCCACTGGAGACCCCTCAGCATTCTGGAAGAAGGGATCCCCAGGCTGTCCCCTCGGAGATGCTGGCCCCACAATTTGGACCCGTCCAGGGAGCTCTTGGGCGTGGGGACAACCCCCCGTCCCAGGCCTTTCCTTTCAAGACGCACCTGTGACGTTCCAGACACTGAGACGTCAGCCCTGGATGGGAGCTGTGTGATGAGAGGGCACAGGGGACCTCGAGCTTGACACCGGTCACTCAGCTGCACCTGGGTGGCCTGGAGACTTTGTCTAAGTGGTCACAGTGGAGGTGGCAGCGACTGTCCTTTGGAAGCTCTGTGTCACCCGCCAGCTCCGTCTGCCACTTCACGGGTATCAGCTCCTTGAACCTTTAGGACCTACTCTAGGCGGTGGTCCTCAGAGTGGGGTCTGCGCCTCGCCCAGGAGCCAGTCAGAAATGCAGGCCCTGGGCCATCCAGACCCCCTGAATGGAGACTCCCAGTAGGACCTGGTTCCCTCATCTTTCCCCAGGGGGCCTGATGCATGTGCAAGGTTGAAAGTCGCTGCCCTGAAGTGGATGTGTCCCCCACCCCCCGCCTTCCGGGCAGGGACAGTTGAGAAAGTTGATATGAGTGAACTTGCCTGACACCTGACGTCTCGTCCACGACACAAACGGGAGCAGGACAAGGCTCTCTGCTCGTTCAGGGCTGAAGCAGGCACCCCGTGTCCTGTGTCCACGCCGTGTGCATGCTCCCTTCTGGATTCTCCGACGCTCTCCGACGGGGGGACCCTGAAGTCTCTGTCCCAGGGGATGACGTGGTCCCTGGGGCTGCCGCCCGGTGGGGCCGCTTCCAGGCTGAGGAGGTGCCAAGAGCAGCCCCTGGTGGGTTCCCCAGACGCGCCAGGTCAGTGCTTCTGGGGTGGAGATCCCTGGTGTGGATGCTCACTTCCTTGCTCACAAGTGAAAGTAACGAGGAAGACGCTGGGGATTTCAGCCGCATCTCCAGAGACCATCTGAGATGCCACTTGTCTCCCCACTCTCCCTGGCCCCTCGCCCCCTGCCTCCCATCAAGGAGAGTGACTTGACAGTGACCCGCCCCTTCTTTGGGTCGGCTTGGCTTGGAGTCTCAGCCAGCCTGCTTCGAAACTAAGGGTCTGCTTCAGCTAGCTGCTGCGCTGCAGCGCTGGGTGCCAGGCCAGCAGCTCAGTGGCTCAACATGGCAGGCAGGCGTCTATGGGTCGGCTGGGTGGTCCCAGCTGTGAGTTTGGGATCAGCTGCTGCAGGGCTAACCTGGACCCAGACCAGGACTTCAGGAGAGAGCTGTGGACCCCCTGGGGTCCTGCTGGGCTCAGCAGGCCGGGCCCCAGCCTCTGTGCTGCTCGGTGCGTGAAGCACCAGGGGCCCACTCCAGGCCCCTGGGCACCACAGCCCCTGGCTAACGCAGGCCACCCAGGGGCACAGCGCCAGGGAGGGCGGGGCCTTTGCCTCGGTGTCCACCACTGCTCCCAGCTCTTGCCCCTCCATCCACTCCCCTGGGGGGCCTGTCAGACGGCAGGTGCTTAATGCAGGCCTGAGGTCCAGCCGGGAGCCGGTCGTTTTCTCTGAATTCATTGTCTTTCTGGGAATGAGATGGCACAGCGTCGTCACCGCCGCGTGGAGGCTTCTGGCCAAAGCGACCTCCTTTATAGAAATCAAATTGACCCCAAGAAGAGTTTTCAAATGTAAATTCATTGGCATGAAACAGCAGTGCCCATCCCATCTTAAATTGTCTCCGAAATGGAAACATGCAGAGTCTGTTCCCGGCCGGAGCGGGTCTCACTCTTTCTGCCAAATGCAGGGCTCACTGCCCACCCCCACCCAGAGCAGAGTGCGTCTGTTGTCTCCAGAGGTTCAGAGAGACTCTTGTCCAAGGGGTCTGGGATGTGAAGGTCCCGCCTGTGCAGCCGGCCGATCCCGAAGGCCACGCCTGCGTGTTTGTAGCCCGTGGCGTGTCCCTCTCGCCCCAGAGCCAGAGGTGCACTCGCGGCTCCAGACTGTGCTCATCCTGAACTCTGGTGCCTCAGCGCTTCTGCGTGCCTTTCAGAAAGGGGCCCTCTTCTGAATTTAAATCGTGTTCATCGTATTCACACAGTGGCATCTGGAGACAGGGACTCACCACCGCCGTGCCGAGCAGGCTACAGGAACCCAGTGCCCTGGCACTCCCAAGGGTTTGGGCTGGCTCTCATCCATCTAACTGTCCGCTCTCCTGGAGGCGACACCCCCTGACCCAGCGTTCTGGGGGAGGGATGTGGCCGGAGCGGAGCCAGGATGCAGGCAACTTGGGGACCACCGCGTGGTGCTGGGATCCGTCTGTGGCCCTCACTGAACGGTGAACGAGCTGCAGGCCCCCACCCAGGTGTGAGGACCGGACATCACCAGGGACCGCAGGCCCGCGACCGCCGCTGGCCGCGCGCCCTCCGCGCTCGGGCAGTCCCGGCAGCTCACTGCGCACCAGGCGCGAGTCCAGGCAGTTTTCTCGAGTGACTCATTCATGGCTGCTGCCCCCACCACGAGGCACTCTCACAGCCCATTTCTCCCGAGGAGGGATGGAGCCACAGGGTGTACATACCCCAAGCACGTGTGGCCCGCTGGTCTCAGAAGCTGACATGGGTGCCAGCGCCATGAGGATGCCCGCAGGGCCTGCTGCCGCTGGGCAGGGCCTCCCCGGGACCTCCCGCTGCCCGGTCATCACACGCAGTGACAGAAACCCTCCCGGAACTGCTGGAAGGAAGGTCCTAAAACGGCCTTTGGAAGGACAGTGCTCCCAGCCTAGGGAGACCTCCCCAAGTGTCTGCTCCCCGTCCGGGTGGGCTATAGGGACGAGCCCCTCAGGAGATCATGCCATCTCCGACTGGCCCTGGAGGCCTGGAAACAGGACTCCAGGCTTTCCAGTCCAGGTCGTCAGAAACGCTGTGGCCTGCCTGTGCGCGAGTGGACAGAAGCAGACGCCTCTGTGGGCTGTTCCAACCGCAGGCAGTGACCGTGGGGTCATCGCAGCCCCACCTGTTGTTGCTAGGTTGACCGATGGCCAGCCTGCCCGTGTTGTCTGGGGGGACGCTGGGCCATGCCAGGGGAGGGCACAGCTGACTTTGGCTTCTTTTGTAGCACGACTCACACACACACGCCACAGGGCACAGAGCGAGAGAAAGGAGGGGGTGGACAGGAGGCTGCCGTGGGCAGTGAGTGCCCAGCGTGGCATGCGTTTGTCCCCTGCGGTCACTGGTCTGACTTCAGATGCCCCTCGGGAGGGGTTCTGGCATTTTCTGGCCCCTGAGATGGATGGATTAGCGATGTCTGCTGACGGTCAGATGGGGGAACCACCCTGGAGCCTTTGCTGCTTCAGGGCAGCAGGCAGGCGGGTCTGGGACCCTGGCCAGCACCCTGGCACCCGGCTGAGGCGGCCAAGGTGGAGTTTGGCCACCGGCTTTGATCTCTGAGAGCTGGGGGCTGCCCAGCGGCCCTGGCAGGTGGAGGGGCTGAGCCTGCTTACCCGGCCGCCTCCAGGTCCAGGGTGAGAGTCACTGGGAGGTCGGGCGTCTCCCTGCAGCTTCCCCTGCCGTCCGCAGAGCTGAGGCCCGCAGGCGCTGGGCATCGGGCGGTTCCCCCTGCTCACTCTCACTGGGCTGTGGGGACGACTCTGAGCAGCGCCAGCCCGTCTGCCCTGCTGTGAGACGGGAGTCTCTGGGCGGCTGCCTTGGAGACGGTACAGGGCCCCTCCCGAACCCCTTCGCACCTTCCACCGAGCTGCGGGTGGGACGGCTGAGGTCTGGGCTCCCCGTCCTCCTCTCTACCGGGAAGAGACGTGCATCGGATGGAGGGACTCAGCGTGGAGACTCCCGGTTCTGACTCACACACTCTGCTCGAGAGGAGGGTCTCCTCTCAAGGAGGCCTACCCAGCCATCTCCCCCAGTCCCAGGCTGGAGGCCTTGCTGGGCCTGGAGCCTGGATGAATGCATTTTGGTCCAAGGCCCTCAGCTTTAGGGGACACCTCCTCTGACTGTCTCCTTCTTGGGCCTGAAGCAGGAACTTCCAGACCAAAGTGTGTCGGGAACCAGGGGACTCACTTGTTTGTGCAGAAACCAGCTGCTGTTGAAAGTGCTCCCTCAAGTCTCAGCCGGTGCTGGGGCCTGGGGCCATCGTGAGGAGGGTCCACGCACACCGCTGACCCCCCGTCCCTATGGCCACTGCTGCTCCTCCAAGTCCCTGTCCAGTGTCATTCTAAGCCCTCCGTGCTCTGGGGGACAGGGGACCCGGTGACCAGGACGTGCCTCTCTGGCCTGAGGGCCTTCCAGGGAAAGGGCAGCCTATGCCCTCTCCAGCAGTCCGGGGCAGGGCTCCCCGCCCCCCTCCAAGGTGAGGCAGGGGACAGCAGCCTGGCTGGTGCTCTGAGCCCATCGAGAATTCCGCTCCAGAACTCCTTGATATTTGACTTAAAGTTCAGGTCTAAATATAGCCTGTGGGCTACGTCACACCGTGTCGTCTGGGGTGGGTGTAGTAGCAGGTGGGCAGGGCTTGCCTATCCTCACATCCGCCCTGCAGCATCTTGTAAGGAGACAGACACCTGCAGACCCTGGGGGCAAGATGTTGCTGAGGGTGCCGCTCCAGCAGAGCCAGGCCGCAGCTTGGCCACCCTCAGGCGGGGGCGACCCCCACCCCAGCCCGCCCTCCACTTCTGCCCATGTGGAGGCTGTGGGGGGCAGAGCTGCAGGATGGGGGCCTCGGGGCCAGCTGAGGACGCTGGAGGGGACTGCAGACAGCCTGATGAAGAGCGTGAGCCCCGGTGGGAAGGTGGCACTGCCTGGGGGCCTCGGAGGAAACTGGGCCCTCTGAGTCTCTAGCTGGCACTGAAAGGGGTCAGCGATGCCGTGGGGTCCCCGTGGCCGACGCGCTCATAGGCCCTGTGCCCGGGGGCCGCGTGCCCGGTGTCTCCCATTCTTGGGGGCGGGGTCCCTGAGAGCTCCAGCCGCCTCCCCCTCCATCAGAGGAGCTCCCGGGTCACAGGCCTGCCCCCCAGGGTCACAGCCAGGAACCTGCAGTGCCCAGGGCACTCCATCTGGGTCTCTGCCCATCTGAGAGCCTTCTTGGCCAGGTGGTGGGGCGGACCCCTGGGGACTGCTCTCCCAGTCCCGACGGCCAGCGGGCTGGTGCCCTGGGGACTTGCTGGCTCTTCCAGACTCTTCTCGCCACCTCCAGGGCCCAACAGAGCCACAAGGGTGTCCACCAGGTCGGGGACCCAGAGCCAGTCCATCTGCCCAGGCCAGTGCAGCCTCCAGCAGGAGGGAGGGGTGTCCTGGCGGGGCTGAGCCAACCCTTGGGGAGGCCGGCTGCTCTGACCACTGAAGCACGGCCAGGCCGGCCTCTGTACTCCCAGCCATCGTTGTGCCCGGACAGTCCACCTGGGAACACTGAGAGACTCTGCCCACTCAGTAGGGGCTGGGGTGTGAATTAGGTCCTGCTGGAGTGGGGCAGGAGTGGGGAGCTGGGGGCCTGGTCTTGGGAAGGGGCCCTCGCTGTGCCCTGCTTGGGAACCAGATGCCTTAATGTGTGAGGTCTCCGTGGCTGTAAGGCCAGGCTTGGGAAGAGGGGCGGCTGGCTGAGCGAGTCTCCTGGGTCAGCCTCCGGCGGGGCTGGGAGCCGGGAGACACCGCCTGGGGGCTCTGAGCTAACACGTGGTCCCCTTCGTCTCCAGGGGGCTCTCCCCGCAGGCTGGGAGGCCCCAGGGCCCTCCTCCTGGGACGGAGCTCTCTGGAAAGTGGCCACATACAGGCCGACCCGGCTCAAGGTCCTGTGACCTCAGAGACCTGAGCCCTCCGTGCCCAGTGGCCCCCACAAAGGCTGGACTTCCTGGGCCCTCAGCCGCGTACCTGGTGCTGGGGGGCCTCCCTGTTCTGGGGGACCTCTGTTCTGGGTCTCGGCGGCCCCTCTTGTCCCAGGGCAGGGCAGGGCCTTGGCAGCCCCCTAGCTCCTGGGACAGGTCTGGACTCACATGGCAGCCCTGCCAAGCTCCTGGGCCCTGCCAGGCTGCAGGCCAGAGGCTCTGCAGGAGGGCACAGGCCTGGCCTCTGCCCCGGGAAGACCACGCGGGGCTCATGCGTCCCTGTCGGGGGGAGCGGCTGGTTACAGCCCTCACCCCAGAGGTGGCCCCTCAGGCCAGGCTTCCATAGAGCTCGGGGTCCCGGTCTCTGGGCAAAGCTGGGCTGGAGGGTGGGCACAGTGACCTGCTGGCCAGGGAGCTGGTGACCCAGGCGAGGGCCCTTCCCTCTGGGGATGAAGGGCCCAGGCTGCAGCCGTGAGTCAGCCGACCACCAGATGGGAGCGGTTCTGGCCTGAGCCCCGTCGCCGCATCCGCCTGCTCCCCTCTGCCAGAGGAAATAGGCGCACGCCTGTGCCCGTCAAACTTTACTTGCAAGGACAGACCGTGGCCCTGTGTGGGCGGTCATCCCATTCCGGGACAGACACACCCAGGGGACCTCTTTGTCCGCGGAGGTGGGGGTGCAGTCGGCTCATTTCAGGGGCCACGGGGGCCCCACGGACGGGCCGGCGGTGCTGAGTCTGGAGGACGGAATGTGCTGGAGAGGTTTTTGGCTTTTTTTTAAAATCTGTAAGTCAGATCACATGGTTTCCACTGAATTGTGTTGCTCTAATTGAATTGGTCTGAAATTAACTGGACTCGGCTTGGTCTCCTACAGAGGCAAGCGGGCGTGGGCAAGGTTTGGGCCCAGGCTTGGCCCCTGCCCAGGGAGGGGTCCTTATGGACCAGGCTCCCCAGGGTCTCCTTGATTCTGCATCCCGATGCCCGGGGGCTCTGGCCCGGCCCAGCCATCCTGGGACTGGGACCCTCTCCTGCCAGCAGCTGATCCTCTGCTAGACCTCGCCTGTGATCAGGGTCTCTGCATTCCCGAGACACATGTTCACACCAGCCACATCCCAGCTCCATCCCTCTGCCCCATCCTGGCCCCAGAGGAAGGGGAACCACCTCTCAGCTCAGCCCCCAGAGCCCAGGGGAGCTCACCTTCACCTCCCGCAGCACTCTGAGTGACAGGCGGAGGGGGACACGCCCTCAGGAGGCTCTCCTGTAGATCACCTTCACCTCCCGAAGCGCTCTGAGTGACAGGCGGAGGGGGACATGCCCTCAGGAGGGTCTCCTGTAGATTAACTTGGCTTACTTGATCCATTGATTTTGTCAAGGGTCCGTTTATCACACTGACAACTAGAAAAACCTTAGGTAAATGTTTATCGTGCACACTGGGGTCTGCCCAGCCACATGGCACCCACTCCCACCCCTGGGCTCGGCCGCGAGGGAAGAGGCTGAGAACTGGGGTCCTAGGAGGTCGGCTCACACCCCCGGCCTGGAGGGGGTCGCTGCCCAGTTCTGCTCTCCCGCTGGGGGCCACTCATCACAGCTCCTCGGCTCATTCGTTCATTCTCCCGGCATCTCAAGAACCTCCCCGCAGGCCCTGTGGGGACGGGAAAAACAGGTGCCACCCTGGGTGGAGGCCGACCAGCACAGGGGTGTCAGGGGGAGACCGCAGTCAGGCAGATGGGGAGAAGAGACCCTGGGGGACAGGCCTGGACTGCAGTGCGTCTTCCTCTGACAGGCGTCCCACTCAGAGGGCTTCTTGGGGGTCCCAGAACCCGGCCGAGAAGTCGGCACTCAGCTGGTGTTAGGGCCTGTAGGGGACACACTGAGCCCGCTTGGGTCTGGGGGGCACGCACTGAGCCTGCAGGGGCCTGGGGGGGACGCAGTGAGCCCGCCGGGGTCTGGGGGGCATGCAGTGAGCCCTCCGGGGTCTGTGGGGGGCACGCACTGAGCCTGCCGGGGTCTGGGGGGACGCAGTGAGCCCGCCAGGGTCTGGGGGGCATGCAGTGAGCCTGCCAGGGTCTGGGGTGGACGCACTGAGCCGCCGGGGTCTGGGGGGGCACGCACTGAGCCGCCGGGTTCTGGGGGGGGACGCACTGAGCCGCCGGGGTCTGGGGGGCATGCAGTGAGCCCGCCGGGGTCTGGGGGGCATGCAGTGAGCCCGCCGGGGTCTGGGGTGGACGCACTGAGCCCGCCGGGGTCTGGGGGGGACGCACTGAGCCCGCCGGGGTCTGGGGGGGGACGCACTGAGCCCGCCGGGGTCTGGGGGGGACGCACTGAGCCCGCCGGGGTCTGGGGGGGACGCACTGAGCCCGCCGGGGTCTGGGGGGGTACGCACTGAGCCCGCCGGGGTCTGGGGGGGCAACGCACTGAGCCCGCCGGGGTCTGGGGGGGACGCACTGAGCCCCGCCGGGGTCTGGGGGGGGACGCACTGAGCCCGCCGGGGTCTGGGGGGGATGCACTGAGGCCGCCCGCCGGGGTCTGGGGGGTACGCACTGAGCCCGCCGGGGTCTGTGGGGGTACGCACTGAGCCCGCCGGGGTCTGGGGGGGTACGCACTGAGCCCGCCGGGGTCTGGGGGGGCAACGCACTGAGCCGCCGGGGTCTGGGGGGCAACGCACTGAGCCCGCCAGGGTCTGGGGGGGACGCACTGAGCCGCCGGGGTCTGGGGGGGATGCACTGAGCCCGCCGGGATCTGGGGGGGCAACGCACTGAGCCGCCGGGGTCTGGGGGGCATGCAGTGAGCCCGCCGGGGTCTGGGGTGGACGCACGGAGCTACTGGGGTCTGGGGAGGGACGCACTGAGCCCGCCGGGGTCTGGTGGGGGGGACTCACTGAGCCGCCGGGGTCTGGGGGGGGACGCACTGAGCCCGCCGGGGTCTGGGGGGGGATGCACTGAGCCCGCCGGGGTCTGGGGGGCATGCAGTGAGCCCGCCGGGGTCTAGGGGGGGACGCACTGAGCCCGCCAGGGTCTGGGGGGGACGCACTGAGCCCGCCGGGGTCTGGGGGGATGCACTGAGCCATGGGGGGACGCACTGAGCCCGCCGGGGTCTGGGGGGACGCACTGAACCTCCGGGATCTGGGGGGACAGCCATGTTGTCCAGGCTTCCGTCCTCTGGTTGTGAGCGTCCGGGCAGCAAGGACATGCCCCTGGTGGCAGGCGGTGGGCACCCTCTGTCTGGAGCCCCTCCCCCTGAGCTGTCCACATCCTTGAGGGCTGCTCAAAGGTTCCCCGGGGGCCTGCAGGGGCCTTTGAAAAACTGGGGAGACAAGTGACTTCTGGACGTTCTGAAAGGCCCCAGGGCCAGGCAGGTTCTGGGGGAAAGCGCCTGGGAGCCTGGGCTGTGGCTTTGAAAGTGCAGAAGTTTGACGGGTTAGTTTAGTTCATCATTTTTTCCCATTAATAAAAATTAGGATAAGAAAGAAATTATCATAATCCAACATTGACAATGAAGCTTTCCCATTTACTTCTCTTTCTGGGAGGGTTTTTTTTTAATCAAAATGATTTATGATGAATACAGTGCGTATTAAAACTTTTAACCTGGTACCTTCCTGAAGTAAAAAATGTTCCCAACATATTACATTTTTAATCACATGAGTTAATTACTCTTTAGGGAGGCTTTGCAAATTCTGGGAAGGAGAGTATTACGGATTTCAAAGAATGAGAGGGAAACTGTCATTTTAATGAGAATGCAAATGAGAACTGTTAAGGTTCAGTGAAGGTCATAGCAGCTTAATCATCAAATTATTATGGCCATTTATTGCCAGTAACAAATGAATATTAAAACCTATTGTTTTAACAGATCAGACCACCAAATGATTGTTATTTCAAACTCCCCCGGTGTTTGGGGTGTAATTCGAGAATTAGCAAATGCTGGGGACCCCTTCAGGCCTAGAACGCCCTCCCCCATCTGTG
Organism: Capra hircus; assembly: GCF_001704415.2. NCBI lineage: Eukaryota > Metazoa > Chordata > Mammalia > Artiodactyla > Bovidae > Capra > Capra hircus. The sequence goes on from NC_030812.1 coordinate 117,277,031, forward strand.
TGCTCACAACCATGTGGGCACACTTGTCCCCAGATGTCCGAGTTTCTGGGCTGGGCTCTGCGGAGACGCCGTGGGCAGGTGTCCCATCTGGTCAGTGGAGATGGAGGCAGGGGGCTGCTCAAGTAGCCGCCAGCATCAGAGGAGGGGCCGGGAGCTCCCCATCGCCAGGCCCAAGCCCTTGGGCAGCCTGCCACCGTCCACTCACTGCTGACTCCCAGGCACTGCCCAGGGCCTGGTGCAGGCGGGCGGACAGGGCTCTGTGAGTGTCTGAGGGCGGCGTGCAGGCTGCTGGCTCGGGTGACTGCGGGCTCAGGGCTCTTCGTGGCCCTGCAGCATGGCTGGTTCTGCAGGGAGCAGAACCCTCCACCCCGGACATGGCCGCTCCACCCCGCACATGCAGGTCGCCCTCCTGCAAGGTCAGAGCAGCCCCCTCCTCTCCAGCAGTGCCAGGGGCCCAGAGCCTGGCCTCTGGGGCCTCGGGGTGTTGCTCCGGGGGTGGGCATCAGCTCTAGCTCGTCCCGCTGGGCTTGTCTGACATCCTTCCCTTCGGGCAGCGCAAGTTCCAGGGCGTATGTGTCTTCAGCAGGGCCCGTCTTTACTGGAGGGGGAGACAGAGACAAGCGGAAGGAGGCGCTTCACCCCAGAAGTGCTCCCGGGCTGCGGGGCACCCCAGGCCCTCAGCTCCCAGCGGCCTGAGCTCTTTTGCTTCCAGATGACCCCTCACTGAAGGGCTCAGAGAACCTTGCCTGAGCCCCGCCCCTGAGCCCAGGAAGCTGGGGAGGGGGCCGCGGGAGACCTGCCTGGGGCCGGTGGCCTGGAGTCACGCCCGTCTCTCCAGGAGCAGGAGCGTGTCCTCCCAGACCAAGGCCCATGGATGTCCAGGGGGGCGGGTCAGAGGTCAGGCGTCCGGGGGGCTGGTCAGAGGTCAGGCGTCTGGGGGGCTGGTCAGAGGTCAGGTGTCTAGGGGGGCTGGTCTGCGGTCCCCTGCTTGTGAGACCCACCCCAGACCAGACCTGCACTCTCCTTGCCCAAGAGATCGCCCACTGGGGGTCCAGGTGCTTGGACCTCATGTCCTGGCTGAGACCTGACTCGGAGGCTCCTCAGGGTGGTCAGGTATGTTGGGAGCTTTGAAAGCGTGACCTTGGTGACCACCTGTGGAAGGTCTGTCACTGTGAGTCTGGGAGGGGCACAGGAGGGGGTCTGGGGTAGAGGAGATGAGTCTGTCTTGGCCACTGGGGGGCTTCCGGGGGCCCGGGGGAAGAGGCAGGGGCCCTCGGGGCATGCTCCCAGCCCCTGCCCTCAGCCCCAGGCCCAGGGCCGCGTGGAGGTGGGGTGAGGGGGCCGGCGCCTCCCGCAGAGCGGCCCCCGGGGTCTGCAGGCTCCCCAGGGGGCGGCACGCTGTCTGTGCGTCTCGATCCTGTGCGCCGCAGGGAGAGGCAATTAAATGTAATAGATGCCGGGGCTTCCAAAATTACATTACTTAGAAGCCATAGCTTGCACACATGCACACACATGCTAAGCTGTGGATAATTAATAGATTTATTTAAATCAGCCTATGCCATCTGTATTCATCCGGGGAGGGATGCATCCCAGGCAGGCCTGTGTCGAGACGCCTCTGGTTTGTGAAGGGAAAGCTGGGAATCCCCGAGGGGGAGCCGGGCTGGCAGGAGTCTAGGGGCCACAGGGCTGAGCTCCCAGGGGCGAATGGGGCCGTGAGCCTGCACAGTGGACGCTGCTCCCGTGGACAGCCAGGTGGGGTGCAGTCGGGGGTGGACCGGGATGCGGTCCCTCAGCGGTCCTCGAGGGGACAGATACATGGTGGGATCAGCCACAGGGATGCGAGGGCCCCCGCCCGCTACGTCTCCCTGCCCACTGGTCCCGGCTCCGTGTGCAGCCCCAGGGGGCCTCCCGTTAGCATCTGACAGGAGGCATCTCAGTCGGGCAGGTGGTTGTCACCTTCCTCCCAGCTCTGGGTGCTGGCCACTGCTGGGAAGTAGCCACAGGTTCTAAAAGGACTCTCTCAGCTTCCTGCAACCTGGACACCAGTTAGGTCCCAGGACGCACAGGCACCTTGCGTGGGTACCCTCTGAGTGGTCAGCCCAGGCCTGTGGTGCACACGGGGGTGCAAGCCCAGGGACCCCACTGGACCTCATGGCCGGCACAGAACTGTATCCAGGCGCCCAGGCTGACGGCATCTGAGTCTGAGGGTCCTGCCCAGATTTGAAGCGGGGGGGTCTTTCCTGCGAAGGCTGTGATCAGCTCTTTCTATTGATGGGGCTGGGGGAGAGGGCCGCGTGTGGGGGTGGGGGCTCTGGTGGCCCACTTGGCACCACGCCCGGTGGTTCACGGGCAGCTTCCATGCTCCTGTTGTGCCTGCCTGCTCCCCAGAATTGCTGAAAAGATGCTGGGCCAGCCGCACCCCCCTGGAGCATCCCCACCTCCCGCCCCAGCCTCCGCTCACCTGCGCCAGCTGTGCCGCCCATGCCCTCTCCCCCGAATGCCCTCTCCCCCGACAGCCCTGCTCTGGATGGTGCCCTGGGCCCTGCTGTGCCCTCTATGAGATCACACGCTCTCTCCTTGGGGGCCGGATCAGCTGTGTCCCCCACCCAGCCTTGCAGATGCTCTGTAGATACGGGGGAGGGGTGAGCAGTTCAGAGAATCCGGCCCCCCAGGCCAGCCTGCGGGGTGGGAGGCCACTGTGGGGAGCCCTGCGTGTCTGGGGCTGGGGTTTCTCTGAGAGCCAGGCCCTGTGGCAGAAAGGCTGGTATGTGTTTGCTATAGTGTCACCTTTCTGAGGAGACGGGTGTGAGAGAGACCCCTGATGCCTTGAGGGGAACCTGGGATCCCAGGCTCAAGTTGGGCCTTAAAATCTCAGAAAACAACCAGCACACCCCCCTGGAGGCGGCGTGGGGAGTTGCGTGCGTGTGGTGGGCGGCAGGAGGGGAGGGGCCCTCGTGGCTGGCCTCCTGGGCTGCCCTCAGCCTCTGAGTCCTCGCAGGGTGACCTTGCCTCCTCGCGGCACTGGGGGAGCTCTGAGCATGGCCAGCGTGCAGCGAACACCCTCGCAGCGTGAGCAAGGCCGTCAGGACCGAGAACCAGGTGGAGCCCGGGAGCCCCAGCGTGCCCGAGGGAGCTGGCTGCCCCGCTGGTCCTGGGGGAGCGGGTGTGGGAGACGCTGCAGACCCCCTGGCGCCCCTGATCGGCTCTGGGGGTCGTGTACCCCGACTAGCTTGGCCCTGTGGGGAGAGCAGAGGCCCGCACAGTGACTGGGTCCCCGAGGAAGCAAGCACATGGGGAGCCAGCCGGGCACCTGTGTCCACGGTCAGGGGACCAGAGGCGAGTGCTGGGGGGTCGTGGCCGAGTGGCAACGCTAGAGCCGGCACAGTGAGGGGCGGTGGGGCCGGAGTCACGGGCGGACCGCGTCCCCAGGCTCAGCCCGAGACGGGTCTTTACAGATGATTAGCGAGGCCAGCGGGGTGGGGCCCCAATCCCGCAGGACCAGTGTCCTTATTAGAAGACAATCAGGACACACGCATGCTCAGGGGACCGACCACCTGGGGGCGGGTGGAGGGCACGGTGTCTCCAGCCCAGGAGAGGCCGCGGGAGGGGCCGGCCTGGGGCACCTGGACCTCAGATCCCAGCCTCCTCCACTGCGGGACAGTGAGTGTGTGAGGTTCAAGTCGCCCCGCCTGGCCTGTGGCTCCTAGAGGGAAGCGTACCCCCCATTCCTCCAGCAGAAGCGTCCACCTCTAACCCGCCCCAGGCAGAGGGCGCCTGCCCACCTGAAGGGTCAGCACAGGGTCCTGGGGAAGCTCAGCGGGGGGACAGGAACTCCTGGACGGACGGACGGACAGACGGACGGACGGACAGACGGACGGACGGAGGCTGGCCGGTTCCCGCTCCCTCCCACCCCCGCACCATCCCTGGCGGTCATTACTGCGTTCCGGCTCTCTGCGGCTGCATTGTAATGTGAGCTTATGTTCAATTTGCCGGGAGCTGGCAAATCGTCGCCGGCTCCTCGGTGACACACACTCATTTGCTCCTGGCCCTGGGTGTTTCTGAAAGTCGCGCGTTTTCCACCAGGCAAATTAAATTTCGACGTGAAGGCGGCCCTCTCCGGAGCTGACATCATGGGTGCTAATCACCCTCGCACCTCTCGGGGTGCCGGAGCCGGAATCGTCTGCATTTCCAAGCAGCCCATTACTTTCAGGGACGTGGCCTCCAAGCCCATAATGAAGTTATTAGTCAGAGTCGGGGCCCATATGGGTCCTCTCCACGTTCCCTCTGGGGCCAGCTTGAGGGCATGAGGGTGGCTGGAGAGGAGTCTTTGTCCTGTGTGTTTACCCATCTGGCCAAGCAGTGCTTGCTTCCTGACCACTACGTGGAGGTGGGTTCTTGGAGTGGAGGGCAGGCGAGGCCCGGAGGGCATGTGGGCAGGTAAGGACCGCAGGGCGAGCAGGTGCCGGACCAGGCTGGTCACTCTTGAGGTCCAGAGAGACCCTGCCTGCCAGCCACATGGGCCAGACAGACCGGAGAGGCCCGGTCCACCTGTGGGCATCTACTCGGCCACTGGGCTCCGAGGGTGGCCATGTGAGTGGCTGCTCGGGGCCGAGGATACAGTTGGCACGTGTTGTGTATGAACCAGGTCGTGTCCCCAGAGTCATAGGGTGCAGTCCCGACCCCAGTGTGATGGACTGGGGGGTGACGAGGCCCTGCAGTGGGGACCCCGCTGGGGGTCGAGGGAGACAGCTGTGTGCAGCCAGCCGGGGCCCAGCAGGAGAGCCGTCTCCCGGAACCAGGCCAGCAGCACCCGGACCTCAGGCCTCCAGACAGGTGAGAAGGGCAGGCCGGCCATCCGAGCCCCCGTCTGTGCCGTCTGTCATGCAGCTGGCTGCCCAGGGCGGTGGCTCTGCGACCCGACGTGGGCCCCCAGCAACGGATCCGGTCCAAAGCCAGTGATGATGAATGCTCTCAGGAGGGCGGGCCTGATTCCCCAGGGAGAAGAGGACCCCCCCCCCCATTAACCTCCAGGCAAGCAGGTGACTGGCCTCTATGACTCCCAGGTTCTCAGGGCCTCGTGCTGCGGCCCCTGCAGACTGCAGATCGGTCTTCTGGGACCTAGGGCTGCACTGTCCCGGGAACCAGGGCCGGTCTGAGCTGAGCCTTTGGGAGGAGTAAGGGACACGGAGTGGGGGCCAGGCAAGGCCACGGCGTGAACAGGAAGGCGGGTGAGGCGGGACTGCCCTGGGGGTGACGGGGCACTGGGGTGATCGGAGCGAGGCCCCAAGGAGGGGCCGTGGCTCTAACTGCCAGCCCACCGCTTCCTGGGGCCAGGTCCCCGCGGTGCTGCAGGCTGGTCCCAGGCCGGCCCCCGGCCGGCCCCCCAGCGCCCTCCTCAGCACCTGATCCGTCAGGACCCTGACAAAGCACCCGTGTTCTCATCCTGGTGCCCCATCACAGAGGCCACGGCCCGGTGCCCGGGAGCCAGAGGGGCGGGCGCGTGAGCAGAGCGGGGGCAGCCCCGGGGGAGCGCCACCCAGCGTGGACTCAGGGCCCCAGCACTTAGCAGAGGGTGCGCCCGAGACCCGATGGGGGCTGTGACAGCCGTCCTGGCACCTGCGTTCTCGGTGGTTCCTGGACACATGGGTTCCGTCCCAAGCCCACCTCTGCGTCCCGGGGACGGGCTGTGGGTGGGAGACACCGGGCTCCGGTGGGCGTGGCGGTCCCAGGACTCACAGCGGCATCAGACGTGGGTCCTGGGAGGGAGGCGTGGATGGGGACGTGCGTATGACGCACACGGAGGACGCCTGCCCACCCTTCATCGGGGCGCTCTCCCGCCCACGTGGCCTGCCCTGTCCCGGGGTCCGTGTGTTCCTCGGTGGTTCTGCGGGACGTTGATGCCGCTCCAGGCCTGTCTGGGTGGAGCACTTGGAGTATCCTCCGTCTCAGAGGTTGAAACACAGAGCCTGCGGTGGACGCGACACACGGAGAGCAGGGCCCTTCTCTCTGCAGGGCTGCGGGAGCTTCCTCACCGGGGGTCCCTACAGCACACAGCCCCCTGCTGGGTCCCCGTGGTCCCAAGACAGAATGCTGGAACCTTCCGTCTGCCCCGTGGACAGTGAGGCCAACCCAGAAGTGAGTGGGGGCTGCCGGTGTCGGCCCCCAGCAGGCCGGTAGCCCTGGGCGTGTTTCTCCCACACCGAGCTGAAAAGTGCACCAGACCCTCGAGGCCTCGTGGGCCAGGCCCGCGCGGGCACGCATGGCCTTGCTCTGGTTCACGACCGCGGCTTTCAGGCTCTACCTCGGGTCCCAGGTGTGCTTTGGACTGAGTGACAAGGGCCTGGTGTTCACACTGGTCCTGCCCTGCTCTGCAGAGGCGCCCGCCCCTCTGGGCTCCTGGGCACCCGGCTGGGGCCTCTGGGGATGGGGGCGGACCGTGGATGAGAAACAGGAGCCTCGTCAGTTTGTAAGCCTGAGAGTTTATAGAGCTTTGACACCCACTCCCTCTCGCGCTCCTCTGAGAGTCAGCAGGCTGACCCGAGCTGGGATGATGGACTTTAGTTATTACCGAGGTGGAGATGGTCCCGCTGGAAAGTTCCAGACGCAGCAGGTGTAATAAAGCACTTTCGCCAACAAGGCGCCCCCACATTTTTAAAATCAATAAGCCATTTCTGATGCTCTGACGCGGGCTGTGACCTTATTTAGCCGCTGATGTGCTGGCTGTTGGCATCGCTGCTCAGGGTCAGGTCCCGGGCCTCGCGCTCGCTGCACGCTGTCTAGGTAATGTCTGTCCCTTTGCCGGGGGACCTGGGAGGGGGCCAGGGGTGGGCTTCAGCAGATGGCCTCGGGGGTCCAGCCCGGCACAGCCCCCGTTTCTTTTCATCAGGAATTAGCAATAGTAACTACCTCTTGGAGAAGGAAATGGCAGCCCACTCCAGTATTCTTGCCTGGAAAATTCCATGGATGGAGGAGCCTGGTAGGCTATAGTCCATGGGGTCGCAAAGAGTCAGACACGACTGAGCGACTTCACTTCACCTGGGACCGAGGCAGGAACTGGACCAGACTCGGGGTACAGAGGACACACCAAGTGAAGGCCGGCATATTGCTCCCGCTGCCGCTGCTGTCAACACCCCCAAATCCTCACCCTGGAGTCCCTTTCTGAAAAGTGAAGTGCATGGGATGCAGGAATGCTCCTCAGCAGCACTGGGGACCCCACAGGGTGGCCTGTGGCTCTGGGGGGTGGGCCGTGGCTGCAGCTCAGCGGGAACCCTAGCCTTCCCCGCAGAGTGGGAGTCACAGCCGAGGAGATGGAGCCTGGATGTGGGACGGGGACCCCCGGGGCCAGGTCACAGCCTCGAGGGCCCCAGAACCCCATTTCTGGGCCCTTCCCCTTCCAGGCGTGGGTCTGGTCATCAGGGGTCAGCACGGGGCCAACTGCTTTTCCACGAGAAGAGGGGGTCCCTCCCAAACTCTGCGGAACTCCCCAGGCCCCCAGGGCCCTGCCCTCAGGCGTGTGCAGCCTTCTGCTCCTCTCCTGACCTGGCCTCTCTGCAGGGCGTGGTGCTGGGGGCCCTGGATGGACCGCAGGCTGGCACCTGGGCCAGCTGTGTGTCCCGGGGGCAGGACCCTCTCCAGACTGGATGCTGGGCTGGATCTGACCTCCCCTCCCCCAGTCAGGCTGTGGCTGCTGACCCTCAGCCGATTCTCTGACATTTAGCAAACAGCGTCGGCTGCCTTCTCGGAGTCTCAGCCAGGCTTTTGTGCAGGCTCCGTGAGGATGCCCGCGGACAAGGGGCCGATCCTCACCCCGGGGGTCATTTGCACATTTCTCCAGAGGGCATGGCGGTGGGTGTTTAGGTTGGAAGGACAAAGGCGAACTGTCCTGAGCCTCGAATGGTCTGTCTGGCCCCACCAGCAGCTCGAAGGATGAGCACTGAACTCTTCAGGGGGTGGGAGAAGCTGGCCCAGACTCCTGAGTCCCTGGATGCCCTCAGGCGGGTGCAGCCTTCTGCTCCTCTCCTGACCTGGCCTCTCTGCAGGGTGTGGTCTTCTTGTGGTGGGGGCCTGCTCGTCCTGGAGGCAGCCTCAGGTGAGCAGCTCTTCACAGGCCCGGGGCCGCTGTATGCTCAGAAGCGGCTTCTCCTGGGAGCAGGAGAGGCCTGGCTCTCGCCGCCTCTTGCCCCCACACCTGGAGCAATCCCCACCCGCTGCAGGGATGGCTGCCCTCCGGGCAGCAGTGGTCCCGGGACATCTGGTCTTGCTTCCAACTCGCCAGGCAGGGTCGCAGGAGGGTTAGCTCCTGGATGGACAGCTTTTGTGGCCCCAGAGGTCAAAGGCAAGGAGCCCCCCGGGGTAGGGCAGCGGCTGGGTGGTGTCCTGCTGAGTGTGGCGGCGGCTCTCCCGCCCAGCAGTCATGGGCATCCCTTGCCAGGACCACGTTGGGCTCCTTCCTGTAGGCTCCTGAGCCTGGTAGTGCTGGGAGGGCCGTGCAGACGGCTGCCCAGCTGTGCTCCTTAGAAAGGAGCCGCCAAAAGACAAGGATGGGTCTGCACATGGGGCGGGGTGACTGGAGAGAGCAGCTGCGGGGTGGGAGACGGGTGTCAGGAGGGAGGGCCGTGAGTCAGAGGGAGGCCCCCAGTCTCCGCCTGGAGCGGCTGAGCTCCGCCTGGTGGGGCAGAGGAAGGCTGCCCCCGGGGGGAAGGAGCAGAGACTGTGGTCCAGGGCCTGGGCACGTTGCGGGCAGGGGCGGCCGTCCTGGAGAATGAAGGCCGGCCTCCAGGGGCTGGTCAGAGGCCGGGTCCGGGGTGGCTGGGCTGTGGATCAGAGCGAGGCGTCCGTGTGAGTGGTTAGGGATGTGTTTGGCTCCTCGGGTTGGTCCTGGCTTGGAATCAGGAAAAGAAACAAGGGAAGCGGAGGGTCACTGATGGCCGTAGGGTGGGCTGGCAGTTGGAGCTCCACTGTTACGTGTGGTCTGGCCAATGTCCGTATGATGCCACCTGCCTCCTAGTGGCTGGGCTGGGGTGCACGTCAGGGGTTGGAGCCTGGGGTGGTGGGATGGGGGTGGAGCAGGAACCAGCCCCTGCCAGGCTGGAACATCTCTGGGGGATGCTGGGCACGGTCAGGGGCAGGTGGGAGACTGGCTGGAGCCCCTGGATGGGCCCGTGGATCTGGACTTAGGGCGGACTCGGGAACATGCGAGGACCCACTCTGGAGGCCAGGTGCAGGGGCCTGCCTTGGTGCCGGCTGCAGGGACAGGCTCCCAGATGTGCACGGAAGAGATGGTCCCAGACCCGGCTCCTGTCACCACAGCGGCGGCTGGGAAGCCTCTGGTTCTGGCCTGAGCAGCAGAAGGTGCTCAGTCCCAGCAGCAGCTACTGGAGCGCTCGGAAGGCCAGGCCAGCCCCGCACCGCTGGTGGCTCTGCCTGCTTTGAGCCAAATCTGGCATTTTTCCTCCCTCAGATAGAGGCCTTTCGGTCTGCATAGAAGCCTCGTTATTCTGGGGTCTCAGCTCCTGGAAGTCCTCAGCCCTGTTAGAGGACTTGCCACCCACCTAGCCCTGTGCTCAGCCTCCAGGAAGCCCCTTTTGGCCCTAATCACAGCATATCCCTCCGAGGACTGGGACTGCCCAGGACCAATGTTCATTTCCTCCAGGAGAAGTTTCAGGAGAAAGAGTCTGGGTCTCATTCCTGCCTGCATGCTCCTTGCTTGGACCAGAGTCAGACACAGGTAGGGGATGGGTGGATGTACAGATGGGTGGATAGAAGGATGGAAGGAGACATAGATGGATGGATTGGTGGATGAATAGATGTGTGATAGATAGATACATTATAATGAATGTTCAGATAGATGAATAGATGAATGGGTTAATGGATAGTTGGGTGGATAGAAGCAAATATGGATAGGTGGATGGATGGATAGGTGGATGGATGGATGGAGGACAGGATGATGGATGATGGTTGAGTGAATAGATGGGTGATGGATGGTGGGTTGATGGATGTACAGATGGGAGGACAGAGGATGGATGGATGAATAGATGAGTGATGGGTGCCCAGATGGATGGAAGGATTGGTGGGTGGATGGACAGACGGATGAACACATATGTGGACAGATGTATAGGATGTGCAGTTGGGTAGAGAGAACAATAGATGGATTAGATGGATAGATGTGTGGGTGGATGGATGGACGGATGATGGAACAAATGATGGATGGATGGATGGACGGATGATGGAATGAATGATGGATGGTGGATGGATGGATGATGGAATGAATTTTGGATGGGTGGATGATGGAACAAATGATGGCTGGATGGGTGGGTGGATGATGGAATGAAGGATGGATGGATGGGTGGGTGGACAGATGGAGGGATGATGGATGGTGGATGAAGAGCTGGATGATGAGGGGTGGACTGGTGGGTGTACAGGTGGATGTGATGGATGGGTGAAGAGCTGAAGCAGCTCTGAGGATGTTACAGCCTCTTTGGGTGGTGAGGGCTGCCAGGTGGCCCAGCCCTAGCCCAGCCCCTGCTTGCCTGGCTCGAGGCAGGTGCTGAGCTCCTGAGCCTGTTTCCTCAGCAGTCAGTGGGGAACGTCTGCTTCAGGAGGTCACTGTGAGGACCACTTGTGATAAGGGGCCCGGGGCAGGGCTCTAGCTGTGGCCGTGGTCCCGCTGCCATGCTGGGGGCTGTCCTGTCTGCTCTTTGCCCACCCCTGTGACTGGGAGACTCACGCTGGTTGGTGCGGCAGAGCCCGTTGCCTCCTCCCGCCTGCCGTGTGGTGTCCCGCCCCACGGTTCTCCTGCGACCGCCACCCCTCCCTGGAAGAAGGCACTGCTGTTGCTGTCTGGTCTCAGAGGCTTTGTTATTAATAAAGAGAGGCTCCCCTGAGTCCTGTGCACCTCGATGGACACCCGCAATGTGCTCCAGGTGTTCTGAGGATGTGACTTTCAGATTTGGTTTTGGGACACCTTGAATTTGACTATATTGCATCAAGGACTCTTCAACAGGAGCTGACTGTTTTTAAACGAAACCAGAACCTCCCTGTTTGCTTCCTAGAGTGGCCGCTCACTTGGATGCTTTGAGCCGGCCGCACTCTGGCCTGCTCCAGCCCCCGAGGCCCTGGGAGGGGAGCACATGCGTAGCTGTTCCAGGGACCCGGAGCACCAGGCTTCCCCCGTGGGCAGCAGTTCCCTTCTGGCTCATCAGGAGACACGTTGAGCGAAGGGGAGGTAACAGGTTCACCTAGGGTGTAGCAGTGAGGGGTACCGTGTGCAGAGACCAGGCAGGGCTTCACGGGAGAGGACGGGGCTGCAGCGGTCGGGGCAGGGACCGGAGCCGCACAGGCGTTGCTGCAAGGCCGGAGAAGGGGAGCCGCTGGGCCCCCGGAAGCTGTCGTTGCAGGGGGCACGCCTGCTCCTCCATGAAGCCCAGGACCCCCACCCACCTTCCCGCCCCTCCCCAGCCCTCACCCAGGTGTCGCATCCTCTGAGTTCCTCCTCGGCACCTGGCACCAGTGGGGAGGTCCGTGGGGTGCAAAGCTCCAGGACTCAGCCCTGCTCCCCAAGGGGCCTGGCCACAGCTCAAGGGACTGGGGGAGGACGCAGGAGGAAGCCTCAGCCCGCGGTTCCTGCCTGAGCCTGGCCGATGGTGAGCTCAGACACCAGGGCCTTGGCAAGGCGGTCCCCGAGCAGGGAGACGAGGGCCTGGGGGCTTACCGTGAGCCGCCGTGGGTGCAGGGGCTTAGCGCCGGCCTGTGGGTGACGGGAAGGGGGGTTTCACCGAGATCACACGCTTCTGGGGGTGCTGGGTGCCCACAGAAGAAACGAGAGCGAGAAAGCACCCCCGACCACACAGGTCCGAGTGTGGTGGAGACAGCCTGGCCCCTGGCCCCGGCCGTCCTGAAGCCCCATGGAGAACAGACACCCACGCTGGCCCCCAGCGTCCCTGCCGCCCTCGCTCCCCTAGCAGCCTTCACGTCCGCCACATCCCTCCCTCCAGCCTGCGTTGTCTCTGCTCGCTCCTGCTCCAGAGACATGGTCTGGACGCCCCCGCCCACCCCCCACACCGGGTATAAAGGACCGAGGAGGCAGCCCTGCTGGGGGATCTGCCCTCCACACGGGATCACGGCTTGAGCTCACAGCTTGCATTCCGGGGTGACTCCAGGCCAGCGTGGCCCAGACCATCTCGCTGGGGCTCCCGCAGCGATGCCCATGCCCCCAGCCTCCCTGAGGGTCGGATGTAGCCCCTTCCATGCCTGCGGAAGGGAGCCAAGTCCAGGAGGTGCCATCTGCCCAATTAGCTCTAGTCCGAGTCCCGAGCACTCGTGAGGGATCGAGGGGCAGAGGGCCTGACAGCTGGCCGGTGGTTCCGCAGCTGCTGACCTGAGCTTGGGGCCCCCGCTCAGGCCCCTAGCCCTTCTCTTAAGCTAAGGCCACCCCTGGCTGCTGGCCTGACCCCTCCCCAGCACCACGGCCCTCCGCAGAGCAGGAGTGTATCCCCAGCGGGGATCTGAGAGGAGCAGCTGGACGTGGGGTCCATCCCTGCCTGGCCCCAGGGTGCATAAGTCGGCGTGGAAGCGGGCAGCCACACCCCTAGTGCTCAGCCTTCCCGTCTGCAGGACGGGGAGCCTCGAACAGCACTTAGCGCGGCCCTTGGGCACAGTCAGGGCACAGGTGCTCAGGGGACCAGTGGTCGCGTGTCCTTGCTTGGTGGACACACAGACCTCTGCTCAGAGGATCGTGGAGGCCCTAGGAGTGCCTGGTGACCGCGGGGTCTGGCCTGGCCTGATGACTGAGGGGTGCCTGCAGGTGGCGGGGGGCTGCAGTCACCACGGTGTAGACAAGGCTGTGGCGAGCAGGACCCCACTTTGGGCACACACAGGCCTGGTTTCCGGATGGCTGCCTTCTCCTGAGGACGGCCACTGTGGTCCTGTTCCAGCCTTGCTGTGGCTCAGCCTGAGGACAGAGTCCTAGGCTTCGGCTGCATGAGGACTGAGCTGGGATTCCCGACCATGGCCCCACCCTTGCTGAGCTGCCCCTTGGCTCCCCTCCCCACTTCTCCGTGCCCTCAGCCACTCAGGGGCCATGTGCTCTGGGCATCAGTTGGGTCCAGGCACCCCCCTGTTCTGGGACAGCTGGGATGGATGTCTGGTGGTAAAGCTGGGGTCTGCCAAGGACACCGGGGCCCTGGGGTGGGGGCGGGGGGATGGTCAAGCTCAGGGTCCCCTTGTGAGTAGGACGGCCCCTCCTCGGGAGACAAGCCCGCCCTCAGGCCGCAGGTGCGTCCAGGGAAACCCTGCTCTTTGTTTCCATGCCCACTTGTGTGTAAACTAACTATTCTTGCTGTCTGGGGCTGGGTCCCTTAAAGCAACCTGCAGGCTTACCCATCCTCACAGTGGTGGTCCCTTTCCAGCCGTCCCTCCAGCCCTGGCTTCGGTCCCAGGTGGGGATGAGGCCCTGACTCTGGGCCCAGTCTGCCCTCCAGGCCTGTTCTCCCCACCTGGGCCCAGAAGAGGCGGAGCTTCAGCCCAGAATCCCTTTCCTTCCCACAGCATCGGCGGGCCGAGGCTGCGCTGGGTTCACCCGAGTCCTGGCCTCCAGCGCTTCCCCGACGTGGCTTCCGCTGCCTGTGGCCTCCCGTTTCCTTGTCTGGCACGCTCACTGGCAACTTGGTCCCCTCTGAGAACTCTGGACTCTGGTCTCCCGGCCCTGAGCCTGCCAGCTGGGCCCCCACCTGCTGCGTCTCCCTGGTCCTCCCCCTCCTAGAAAGACGTGTGACTCCCTTCCACGCGGGGGGCTTTTCTCCGCCAGCCGAGGCCAGCCCTCCAGCCCCTCCTGCTCTCGTGGTCTTTAGTTGTTGGAGTGTGTTCATGCTTATTTAGAAACAGAGCTGTGACCATCTCTGTTTTCTTTATAACTGTCATCTCCCTCTATAAATGCCGCTTCGTCCTCTTCAACAAGTGCAGACTGTTACGTTATATGGACAGAATGCGATTCATTTACAGTATTTTTATAATACTAGGTTTTCTCAAATCACAGAGGTTAAATGTCTCGCATGTTAGGAAAAAACAAATCAAATAACAAATGGAAAGCAAGACTCTGCCTCAGTCTTTCCCACACCCTGACCTTTTCCCCAGGGAAAAAACTGTTCATCATCTGGGCCTTCCCCGCTGTGATTTTTATTTATTTATTTTTACCCAGTGTTGCGGCTGTTGACTCACTGCTTCTGATCAGCCTTGTTAGGAAATGGTTAGACAGGCATGACGGTTTGGAGCGAGTTCCAGGGCAGGGCCTGAGCACCTCCCCCTCTGAGCCAGGCGAAATCGGAAGGCCCACTTCAGTACCACTGCGCCTTCCCTTGTTTCATATGATTTTATTTTAAATCAAGGTTTAAGATGTGTGTTTACCCTTCTACAATAAACACTTCTCTGAGTTTTGTCTGCTTGTGGATTTTAAAACAAACCGAGAGATCAGTGTCATTGACAACACTACTTTATAAATGTTGTTCAGCAGAGACAGCAAATGAGTGACCGGCACTATGAAGAAAGCTGTGTGACGTTTCATAGTGAAGGTGTTACCAGGTGAAGGCGAGCCTTCCAAGGGTGAGGGCCTACTGTGTTTTTAGGCACATTCATTATAGCTTAGTTCACATCTAAAGAATTGAATATGCTAGGTATTCTTCAGTCCCACATTCCCACACCCAGCTCCTTGATTCCTTTTTCTGCTGGGACGTCACCTTAGGTCATTTTCCTGCTGTGGACACATGGCCAGTCAACCGAATTCTTGTGCACCCTCAAATGGGGAACCGTGTTGATAGTCTAGCTGGGTATAAAAATTCTAGGTGCCAAAACTTTTCTCTTTAGCACCCAATGACCTGCTCTGGGGTTTTCTAGAAGCTGTGTTGCTAACGGAAACCCCAGCGTCCATCTGTGTCTGACTTCCCAGAACATACGTTTTTTTCTTTTCTTCATTCTGCCAGCTTCTCCGAGTCCCTTGCATTTCTTGGGTCCTGGTCTGAATCAGACTTATCCTGAGTCTGGGGGCTGCCATCCAAGGATGTGTGTTCGGGTGTCCGAATTTCCTAGTCTCTGTTGCCTGTTACCTTCTCCTTTAAACTTTCTGTAGATAGATGTTTGACACCTTGCACGTCTCAGCCTGTACCGACCCTCCCATCTATTTCTGTCTATGCTCTGTTCCTCAAGGCACCCCTTAATTTCCACGCCTGCTTTCCACTCATGCCCGTTTTACTTCTCAGGGTATCCCCTGGAGCCCCGAGTTGGTTAGTCTTGTTGATTGTCAAGGCTTCCTTCTTGTTTTCTCTCCCTTTTTTTTTTCCCGCGGTAACTTTTTCTCTTTCACTAGTGTAGATTCTCTCAAATTTCTTCTAGAATGATGCTACTTGAATTATTATTTGTATTACTTTACTTTTCTCTGAGTCATTAGTGATTTCCATCCCCCACCCCCGCCCAGGGGCATGTGTTAAGAGTATTCATGTCCTGGGTTTTCCGTCTCTTTCTGCAAACACCTGGTCGCCCTCCTGGCCAGGTCCTCTCTCTGCAAGAATGAGTGTGGAAGTGGTCACTGATGTCGCTCTCCTGTTGGCCCAGCAGGGTTCTTGCTTGACCAGGAGAGCTGACTGTAGGTTCCCTGGGAAGACACAGGGCATGTGGACGGCTTGGCACCCTTGGAAGGAGCAGTGGAGCTGGTGGGCAAGCAAAGGCCCATGCTGGCCTGATGATGGCCGGCTGCAGCCTGGGGATGTTTGCGAATCTCCCTCCCAGGGGATGGTCCTGCCTCTGTCCTCTGCCCCTACCTGCTGTGCATGACCAGAGATGTCCACTCTGCCCTTTCTGTCTCTCTCTCACACTCTCCCTTTCTCAGGAGATCATGAGACCCCAGGTTTGTTTGTCCCGTGGGCCTTTTTGGCAATCTGGTGACGCTCACGAAACCCTTCTCAGAACAACATAAAAACATACAAGATTACTAAGAAAACCAATTATATCGAAATGCAGTTTTATCAAATGTTGGGAAACCTATTTTGATACAGTAATATGTTTGCTTCCTTATTAAAACATTACATAAAAATGTCTGGCAGTGGGACAACCATAATTGGAAGTCAGGGTGATATTTCAAGCTATCTGCATGAGCTGTAATGTGATATGAAGATTCCTGCAATTTCTGGTAGTGACAGAAATCACAGTTACACCTAAACTCTTGTGTTTACTGCCTACGTGGCCAACTGAAGGGAATGTCACGTTTCAGTTAGAGACACAGCAAACAAAAGGTGTGTCTTCCACACCCAGTCCTTACCTCCAGCCCTCTGGGCCCCTCCCCAGGCAGGAGGCTCCTCTCTCTTGGGACAGCACACTTACAGCTCTGGCCTGAGCTACCCTTGCCTGACAGCAGCTCGCTCCACAACTCCCACCTGCGAAGGCCTGGCCTCTGCTCCTCAGAGCCATGCTTCCTCCTCTGGGGTCACGTATGCTGGCTCTGGAGCCCTGGACTTCCTTCCAACACCTCTGGCTACAGCATCTTCCCTTCTTTTGAGCGAGTGGCTCCAGGACTACCCCCCCTTCCTGGCCTGAAGACTGTCCTCAATTTGAGTCCCAGTTTTGGGGGGAGGGGCGATTCCCAGGTGGTGCCAGTGGCAGAGAACCCACCTGCCAATGCAAGAGGCAATGGACGCGGGCTCAGTCCCTGGGCCAGGAAGACCCCCTGGGGGAGGGCGTGGCAGCCCATTCCAGTATTCTGGCCTGGAGCATTCCATGGACAGAGGAGCCCAGCAGGCTACAGTCCATTCAGCCGCAAAGAATTGGAGGCGGCTGAAGTGACTGAGCGTGCGTACACACGCCTTTGTGGCTTTATCGCTTGTTTTGACGCGTCTCTTTGATCAGACCCTGGGTGTCCCCTCCTGCGGTGTGTGTGGTATTCATTCAGACACCTTGAACTCACTCCCCAGTGGCACGGCCCATCCCCTCTGTGGACCTGTCACGGGGCCCCCAGTCATCACTGTCACTCCTCCAAGGGCACCAGCAACGCCACACGTGTTGCTCTGTGGAAGCCCCGGAGCCGGAGGATAATTTGGTCCCCACGGCACAGCCCCTCCTGTTGCACTTGTTGAAAATAAATTTACACCACAGTTCTCTTTATAAACTCTCTTCTCTTAGTTCTCTTTATAGAAGGAGCTTCAAAATGGTTAGTTTGTAAAACTTCTCCTGGGGAATGGAGAATACTTGCAATTTTCAAAATTTCCAGTAGTAGCCACCTGACTGGGCACAGAGGATGTCAGAGGCTGGCCTTGCTTTCTGCTTGAGGCCCCTTTGGGGTCCTGGGGGGCTGTGTGTAGTGAGCACCCGGCGATCCTCAAACCTTCTGGAGGGGGACAGCGCAGCACGAGGTGAGGACTGACCGCCAGTGACCTTGGTGGAGGTCAGGCTCTATTCTGTTAGCAAGGGCGGCTCCCCAGAGGCTGCTGCAGGGAGGGGGTTCCTGCAAAGTGCCTGGGGGTGAAAGCCAAGGAAGAGGCTGTTAAAGGAAATGGGACTCTGAGGGTCCATGCAAGGCGAGAGAGGACCACGCCCACCCACCCCACCACCCACAAGCCAGGGTCTGAGTTGCTTGGCCTGTCTGAGGCTGCAGCCACTTCTCCAGGTAGGGGCTCAGAGCTGGTGTTCGTGTCTCGTGGACCATCCGCAGGGAGGGGTCCTGGCTAGCGACACAGCCCACGTGCGGGGTTGCTTCAGGGGCGGCCTCCCCTCCCACCAGGGCTGGCACAGCAGCTCAGGCCAAGTAGGCGGCGGTGGCAACCTTGGTGCTGGTCTAGAGTGACTTGCTGTCTGTGTCCCCAAGTGTGGGTGGAGGGCCTTGACTCCCAGGAGTGGCCCCTTTCCCTTCCTGCACATCAATGTCCCTGCAGGCAGAAAGCAGCTTTCTGGGGCCTGCTCTCCAGGCCTAAGGCTCCCCAGGACACTCTGGGGGTGGGACCCTTTCCTGTGCCCCACCCACCCCACATGGTGGGGGTTAGGATCAGGCAGAGGCTCCCTCTCTGATCCCCAGCCAAAGCTCTTTGCTGGGAATTTGGAATTGCATTTGAAGTTCAATTCAGGCAAACAACTGCCTTGAGGCCTAGATACTGGCCTCCGGGACGCTGAACTGGGCACAGATACCCCGGCTCTGGGACTCAGAGTTGGTGAGGAAAACGGGCTGGTAGCTAATGCCAGCGCTTCCCAGAGGCGGGAGGAAGCCGGGCCAGGAACGACCCGCTCCTGCATCGAGCGCAGCCCCGGGCATTGACTGAGCGCCTACGCGCCGAGCCCGCTGGCCCGAAGGATGGCACCTACTGGGGCCGGAATGTGCAGCGAGTGTGTTTCCAGGACGAGGTGCAGATTTTCAGAAGCCGCCGCGGGTCAGTCCTGGGCAGTGGCGACGCCTGGGCCGAGGTCCCCCCCGGGGGCCGCGGAGCGCTGTGGGGTTGGGTGCACCAGGGTCTCGATCCCCGCTCGGTCGGCCCCCGCCTCGGCCGCCTCTGCAGTGAGGCCCCTGCGCGCCTAGGTGGAGCCCGACCCGCGGTTTTCGGCCGGACCGGCCTCGCCTGACCCGCCGGCGCGCCAGGCGGGGGCGCTGCAGGGCGGCAAGGGTCCCCTGGGTCCCCTCCGCGGCCCAGTGCGCATCGGCAGCTCGGCGGGCCGGCAGGAGCGCAGACGGCGGCGGGCGCGGGCCAGAGTCCGATCGCCGCGCAGCCCCTCCCGCCGTCCTCCCAGAAGGACCGAGCCGATCGGGCGGCGGGCGCGCGCCACGGGCCGGAGCGGCGGCGTCCCGCGGGCGAGGCGCGCATTGTCGCCGGCCCCACCTGTCGGCGCGGCCGCCACCGCCGCCGCCACCGGCCCAGCCGGGCAGGCGGCCCGCGGGAGCCCGGGCCGGGCCTCGACCGGCCGCCGCGGCGGAGGCGCGGGCTCCGGGAGCGCGGAGGCCGGCACCGTTCGAGGGCCACCGGGCCACGCAAGTTCTCTGCCTGCGGGCTGGGCCCGGCCGCGCGGGCCCCGGCGGCGGCGATGGTGCGGCGGCCCCGCGCCCGGCGCGCAGTCCCGGCCCCGCGCTCGGTTCTCCGCGGCGGCGGCGGCGGCGGCGGCAGCGCGGCCCCCTGAGCCCCGGGCCGGAGCGAGCGCGGCGGCGGCGGCGGCGGCGGCGGCGGCGGCGGCGGCGAGAGGAAGGCAGCGGCGGGAGGCGACAGGCGACCGGCGGTCGGGCCGTTGCGCAATCCACGGCCCGCCGTCCGAGCCCTGCCGGCGGCGCGGCTCCGGGGGCGGCGGCGGGGCTGATTCATGGGGCCGCGGCGGCCACCCCCCCGCGCCCGGGCTCCCGGCGCCCCGCAGCCCGCGCTGGTGGCCGAGCGGCCGGAGCGGCGGCCGCCGCGGCCCGAGCCTCGGTGCTAACCTCCCCGCCCCGCCCGCCCCCTCCCCGCGCCCCCGCCCGCTCCCCTCCCCCTGCCCAAAAAGACACAGCCCGGCTCCCGGAGCGGCACCTCCAGTCGCGGCGGAGCGCGGCGTTGGCGCGGATGGAGGGCGCGAGCGGGCGGCCGCGGCGGCTGCACCCGGCGGGGCGCTGATGCGGCGCCTGGACCTTTGCTGCTCGACTTGGGGGGCGCCGGCCGAGCGGGCACTCCGCGATGCAGCTCCTGAAGGCGCTCTGGGCACTCGCGGGGGCCGCGCTCTGCTGCTTCCTCGTCCTGCTGATCCACGCGCAGTTCCTGAAAGAAGGTAATTGTCCCCCCGCGCGCCAGGCTTCCAGCACGTTCGGCCGCCGCCGCTGCGCTCGGCCCGGCCAGCCCGGCACCACTGCGGGGCCCCGGCGCCCGGCGCGCACCCTGCCCGGCCCCGCGCGGATCCCGCAGCCGCGCTCAGCCCCGGGTCCGAGGTGGCGGGCGGCGCGGACGCGGCGGCCTCGGTGCTTCTGGCGCCTCCGGGCCCCGGCCCGCTCCGGGGCTGCCGTGCCGTCCCCTTCCCCGCACGGCTCGTGGGCAGCGGCGCCCGGCCTCTGTCCGCCGGCTCTCGGTAGATGGCACCCGCGCTCCACGCTGGCGGGCCAGGCGCGGGCCCGGGCGGAGGGAGCCCGGACGAGGCCTGCGCGCCCGCACCCCGCTCTCCGCGCCGCCTTCCGGGCGAGCCCGGGGCCCGCCGGCTCTGGGAGCAGGGGCTCGCCCGCCAGAGCGCCTGGCCCCGCACCAAGTCCGGCCCCCGTCCTCCCTGCCTGCTTGAGAGCAGAGCTCGGCGCTGCAGTGGATCTTTCTTGGGACTTGGTTGAGTCGGGCAAGTTGATGGAAGCATTTGTGGGAGGGGCGGCCCTGCACCTCCTGTCCAGGGAAGGAGCCCCGGGGCTCTCGCAGGGCGGGTGCCGCCCCGAGTACCCGGGGCATTCCTGGGAACTTGCTGGCTCGGAGGCCCGGGCTCTGGAGGGCAGCCCGGGTGCACTCGGCTCAGCCCGGCTGCCCTTGTGGAACAGCCGGCCCGGGGACTCACCACTGCCCTGGTGGCCGTGCCCTCGCCCCCAGGCCCCTTGTCCCCAGGACTGCGCGGTGCCCCCCCACCCCCACCCCGGCCGGCAGGGCACGCCAGCCCACCTCCAAGCCGCCGTGGCCGGGAGCGCAGGCGGATCCTCGTTAGCTCCTGGCCCTCACAAAGGACGGGTGTGCAGCGTTCAGCTGCTTTCCAGCCTAATTAACGAGCTGCCTCTGGCTCTCCGGAAGCAGGTAGGTGTGGGAGGCCAGGCTGCCCGTCACCTCCTTTGGCCTGGTGTCCATTTCCTGCCCTTGGTTTTGGGTCCAGACCCTGAAGGGAGAGGAGACTGCTCCCCCACCATGGGGGTGCTGCTGCAGGCCCAGGCCGCCCGGAGAGGGCCCGGTGAGTTTCCGATGAACTGGAGGCCCGCCCTCCACCACCGGCCTGCTTCAGGAGTGGCTGGCTCTGCTGGTGTTGGGTGGTCCCTGGGGGCTAGCAAGCCACCCAGGGGCTGATCCCAGCTGCGCGCTCTGCCAGGGGACTCCGGGGCCCACCAAGTGAACCACAGTTCCTCACCCTTCCTTTCCACCGGGCTGTGCTTTCAGAGGGATCTCTTGAAAGGGGGACTCCTGTGAAGTTCACTACTTCTAAGGTGGAAAGGGCCAGGCTGTGTGTGTGTTCCCCCGGGGAGGGGGTTGTTCTGTGTAGAGACAGATTCTCGGTGATCTTAGAGCCGTCGTGGTGAGAGGGGGAGCTCTGAGCGCCTCTGGCCGAGCCCCAGCCTTCCGTTCGCCCGGTGGGAACCGACCTGTCCTGCTGTCTTCAGAGGCCCTGCCGTCCTCCTGAGGCCCCACGTCTTAAGGTCAAGACGCATGTTTTGATCGACAGAGGTTTCTATCTCTTAGATTCAAAGAGTCTGGGTGCAGGGCAGGGCAGGGTTTCAGGGCCTCATCTTGCTCGGAGAGGGTGCTGTTTTCTGAGGATGGGTTATTGGAGAGCCTGGCACAGAAACCTCCGCGTTTACCCTGCTCTGGGCAGCAACCTCCACGAGGCGCTCAACGCTCTGGAAGCCGGTGTAGGAACAGGGAGGTGGGGCGTGGGCCCGGAGCAGGTCCGTGCTCTGCAGGCACTCTAGGGAAGTTTGTTTGTGTGCACAGCTGTCTACAATCCTTAGAAGCGCCGTCTGTCCATCCTGAAAGAATGTCACATTCCTGCTTCCCAGGTTGGAGCGCCCTGCGCACCGTCTCTCTGAAAGGTCAGACTGGGAGCAAGCACCCTGCCCTCCCTGACTGTCCCCTGTGGGGTCGGGAGCCCTGGGCAGATGCTGGGGGCCAAGGGTGGGCCCACCCTGGATGCACGGGACCCCCGGGCCCTCTGGCTGCAGGCCCCAGGCCACTTCCTTCCAGGCGCACTGGCCCCAGGAGGGGGGGAGCGTGGCGGGCGGACAGACAATTGTGACTTGTTGTCTGCGGACGGGTGGGAGAGAGCTGTTTAAATGGCCATTTCCCTGAATCTGGCTTTTTCAGCGGTGAAGAATGGGGGCCCGGGGAGCCGCTTTTCCACACTCTGCCTTTTGTGTGCAGATGCGGGTCATCCCGTGGCTAATCCGTGCCCCTCTGGCCAGTCTGTCTCCCAGTGTTGGCGAAGATGAATAGGGCTGTGCACTAGAGAGAGGCGTATTGTGCTCCCTGATTGCAGTCTTGGCCAGGCCGGTCTTTGTGAGAGCCTCCTGCCCGCTGCGGCCAGCCGGGCCGGGCACCCAGAGGGCGGGGGAGAGAGGGCTGCTGCCTGGAGTGGGGGCTGCGGGGACCTGGGCACCCCTGCTTCCTCCCGCTCGCCCCTCGGGATGCCCTGACCGTCCTCTGGGGAGCTCGGGCTAGCCTTGGCCTCTGGACACAGCCTGCACCTGCCCGGTGTTTGTGAACTAGTCCAGGGCGGGGTGGGGGGGTGGTCTGGGGAGCTGATTTCAAATGCAGCCTCTTAATCAAGGGACAGAGGGCCCGCATGGTGCTGTGCCCCAAGAGGGCAGAGGGGAGACTTCCTTTTATCTCCCTAATGACGCTACGTCTCAGAACACGGCCTAAGGAAGCGGCAGGAATTAGGAAAAGAAAAAAAGATTTTCCATCTCCCTCTACCAAAGACTTGAAGGTATTTATCTCCCAGCTTTTCAGTCACCACGCAGATTCAGGCCCTCGGGCCGCTGCTGATGTAACCGGAGCAGTACCGTCCGCTCTTGCCTGCAGCTGTGGGTCTGAGGTCCGCCTGCACCTCCCTCTCCTTGGGGGCTGCAGAGCTGGGTGGCGGGTGCGCGTGTGACTCACAGCCTCTGTGGGAGAGCGTGTTTCGGGAGATGAGTGTGTACCTCCGGACACACTTGCCGTGGACCCGGCCTTGATTCCGGAGGTCCTTTCTGAATCGGACAGCTGCTCTGAGGGATTCCACTTTGGTTCATTTAGTTAGCGCCTCATTCTGGAAGAGAAGCGGGACTCTGGGAGCCCAGGGCTGGCAGGGAGCACGCTTACCCCCGGCAGCCCCTCTGCGGCGTCCTGTGAATGGCGTGACTCTGCGCCGGGTGGTTATCACTGTCGGCGTCTCGAGCTCAGGAGTGAGCCCAGGGGTAACTCTGGCTCATACGTATGAGTTTATTTTAAAAAGTGGACAGAGGCCTGAAAGCACAGCTCCTGGTGCTCAGGGGCCCATCAGAAATGTACCTGTGGGAGCAGAGAATCACCCCGGTAACAATGCACACGGGGGTCTCCCGGGCACTGACGCGTGCGCGCAGCCCCCCGTGGGTTGGGAAGGATTGTGGATCCCGTGTCAAGCTTCCGAGCACAGATGAGTTCTGGGGCCCAGGCTGTGCCCAAATGGTTCTCAGAGGCTGTGATAATGAGGAGGGTCAGGACAGAGGCCTAGGGCTGGTGTTCAAGTCAGCAGAAGACTGAGACGCTCTGTGTTCCGGACGCCTCCGACCACCCGCCCGGACCTCCCGGGAGGCCAGGGGCGCCCCGCCCACCGTGCCTGCCTGTTTCTCCTGGAGCCTCCGGCTGCGCGCCGAGGGGCCTGCCCATGCTGCCTTTTCTCCCCTCAGCAGAGGCCCTTTTTGAGGCCAGGGCAGTGGGGCCGGCTGGGGAGCACTTGGGGGCCTCATCGAAGTAGCCCGGCTCCTCATTGCCGTGTATCATCATTTCCACGTGGCAAAGAGTCTGCAACCCGCACTCACTGTAACGGGAGCCTCGTTGCGGAGCGCCTGACAGCTGGACAAAGTGAAAGCGGAGAGGGGCTGGTCACGGGGTACCTGCCCATGTGCGGGGGCGCCGGGGCCTGCCCGGCTGCTGTCACACCCCCGGGGCCGGGCAGAGGCGTGCAGGCTTGGGAGGGCTGCCCGTGGCCGGACTCTCCGCCCTCATCTCTGGAAGCTCTTCAGGCCCTGTCTTGGCCTCCACCCTGAGCAGGCATCACCGTGTGAGCTCCAGCTCCAGGGTCTGGTTTACAGACCTGTACGCACCAGGCTGTTACACCAGGCCCTCTGCCTGCCCTGGGGACGCAGCCCCGTGCAGGGGCGCCAGCAGCGAGGGGGCAGGGTGGGGTGGCCAGGTCCCCTCCCTGCGGAGGGCCGCTGAGGCCTGCAGGAGGCAGGGGTGCTGGGTCCCCGGCAGTGGAGCTCCGCTGACTCTGTGTGTGTGTATGTGTGTGTGTGTGTGGATATGGTGGCTTGCTGTTCAGTCGTGAAGTCACGTCCGACTCTCTGAGACCCCATGGACTGCAGTACTCTTCTGTCCTCCACTGGCTCCCGGAGCTTGCTCAAACTCACGTCCATCGAGTCGGTGACGCCATCCAGCCATCTCATCCTGTTGTCCCCTTCTCCTCCTGCCCCTAGTCTTTCCCAGCTTCGGGTCTTTTCCAATGAGTCAGCTCTGAGCGTCAGGTGGCCAAGTATTGGAGCTTCAGCTCCAGTCCTTCCGTTGCATATTCAGGGCTGGTCTCCTTTAGGCTGGAGAGTTTGACGATATGGATGCGTTCACTAAGCACTCTCCACAGGTGTTCTGTCCCTAGGCACGTGGAGTGCGTGAGATACACTGAGAACCCGCTCTTGGATCAGGACGCCACCCCTTAACCTCTGCGCTGCCGGTCAGTAGATGGTCACAGGAGATGCAGAGGGCAGTGTGAGCTGTGTGACAGAAAGCAGCAAGGTTGCCTCTGTGCGTCTGCGTGTAACGTGTGCTGCTGTTCACACGCGTTTAGTGAATGGGCTCAGAGCCCTGGAGAGGCCCGCAGTGACCCTGGAGCCCTTGCCCTGCTGTGCTGGTGGCCAGCTGGCCCGCCGTGACCGCTCCCTTCATCGCTTCTTCTGAGTCTGTTCCCTGTGCGCACCAAGGCGCTCACGCAGGTGACACAAACGTGGGAACACAGGCATGGGTGGACACACGCACGTGCAGGCACGCGGAGGGGCAGCACCCAGCCGGGAGCCAGGAAGCAGGGGAGAGGCCCCTGGGGTCCCGCCTCTGCCCCCAGCACCCTGGGGCTGCCTTGCCCGGAGCGGCCACGTCCAGCGAGGCCCAGCGATGTCCACGGACAGGCCCGGGTCGCAGAGGCCACAGAGGCCGAGGGGACGTGGGCCAGCGTGTGCACTCACTGTCTCTTTCTCTCTGCTTGGACCCGGAGCCCGGCGGCCCCTGGGGTCTCACACCTCACACATCCCGTACCTCGCTGACCCAGCGCCTGGCTCGTGGCTTACACATGCTTGTGCAAAGGGCCTTTGGAACTGGGAAGCTGGGTGGACATGTGATATCAGGCAAGTCCCTGGACCACTGGGACCCTCAGTCTCCTCCTTGGCAGAATGGACGGGATCACAGACCTGAGACTTAGGCTGGTCCAGCCCGTGTTTCTTGAGCTGAAGGGGATGCTGACCTTGGATGGAGCCAGGGACTCAAGCTGCAGCCTAGGTCCACACCCACTCCCTGCCCCCCTGATTCCTTCCCCGGGTCACCCCCCCTGAGATTCCTTCCCCGGGTCACCCCCCTCGAGATTCCTTCCCCGGGTCACCCCCCCCGAGATTCCTTCCCCGGGTCACCCCATCTGGGAGACCTCAGCTGCGACCGCCAGCATGTTCCGGACGCTGGGTCTTGCTTCAGGGAGTTTCCAGGGAGGGACAGGGCCCTCCATCTCTCCCTCACAAGGACTCTGACCACCGACCCAACCTATGCCCTCCAGAACTGTCTCTAAGGCAAGAGGCTTCCCAAGGGAGGTGAGAGCCCAGGACAGCTGAAAGGGCAGGGGACAGGCCCAGCCCTGCAGGCCACCCCAGGACCCGTCAGACCGAGGGTCTCAGCCTTGTTCCTGGCAGAGGCAGTCCAGGAAGGAGCCAGAAGCAGGCCTGGGCCCTGAGAGCCTGGTGGGCTGGGGTGGCCCTGAGCCTCCAGGGATTTGGAGGCCGCTGACCAGGCTTGAATGAAGCCCCACCCCGAGCCCCATCCTGGCGGGGAGGGCCCATCCCCACGTGGCCCCGGAGAGTCCAGCGCAGGAAGGCCGAGACCCGCCTGCTTCCTAGCCTTTCCGTAGTCCTGAGGGCAGGAAGCCTTTGCTGCCTGCCTGGGGCTGAGATGCTGTCCACGAGCTGGCCCAGGCTGCCGGCCGGGAGGGTCACCCACTGCTGGCTGCCCGGGGCTGGCGGTGGATGGAGGCTGTTCTTGGCCCACCCAGTCCCCTGGCAGTGACCTGAGCAGCAAGAAGGGCCAGCCCCGTCCTTCCAAGCACCGGTGTGTGTTTGTGGAGCTGCAGCGGGTGGTCGGGGGGAGAAGCAGGGTCGCCTTTTTAGCAGAGGAAGGGCAGATGCTCGCAGGTGGGGAACCGGGTGTGCGTCCCCCATCACCTGGCTGTGCAGGGTCATCTGCTTCCTGCCATCCACGCAGCCTCTGCCGCCAACCGTCAGTGCCCCGGCGGCCCAGGGCAAGAGCTGGGCTGTGTGCTCGGCTGCCCTGTCCCGTGCTGTCCCTGAGGACGCCGGCATGCACCCTGCCGCCCTTGGCTGGGGACCTTGATGGTGTCCGTGGGGATTTACAGGTGGTCCCCTGTGGATCACGTGGCCCTTTGTCCAAACACGACTTTGCAGGAGTGGGAGAGAGGCCTGCCCTGTGCCCCAGCCCCTCTGGCCACCGGGGAGCTCGAGGGGTACCACCCAGGCCACCCCCACTTACAGTAGGAAGATCCCACACGTGATTAGAGAAAGTGGGTCACAGACTCAGATCGTGCTCCGGGGACCCATGTGAGGCGTCGTGGCTGACCCCCAGCCCCGTGGACGGTGTCGCGTGTCTGACCAGACCGAGCCAAGGGCTGTGGGTGTGTCAGTGGTCTTCACAGCCCACCCGTGGGGCAGGTGACCCCGGGTCTAGCCTTTCCCGCCCACGGGCCCATGTTTGTCTGTTGCCCTCCCAGGGTGCACGGGAGCCCTTTTTATTCTTTGCATCTAATCCTCCTTAGGAGATGGAGCCTGCCCCGTCTGATGAAAACCCTGCAGGTGTGAGGCCAGGATGCTCTTGGTGGTTGAGGTCAGGGCCAGGAGACCCTGGACCATCTCAGGCCTTCCTAGGGTGGGATGGGACGGTCAGGGTGGTGCCTCTCCAGTCGCGTGGTGGCCATCTCTAGGGCAATGTGACCCAGGGACAGTCAGGGGGCACCTCGGGCAGGCTTTGGGGAGCCTGGCCAGCCTTGAGAGGGCCACCTTCAGTACACTGAGCTCCCTGGTGTCCTGGTCAATAATGACTTGGTCCTTATTGGGCCTGGGGTGGTCACCCTGGAGGCCTCAGCCCGCCAGCTGTGGCCCTGGTGGGTCCCATGGGCACTGGCTCCCTGGCTTGGGGGAGTGACCCGAGGTCTCAGGCTGGATGGACGGCA
Organism: Capra hircus; assembly: GCF_001704415.2. Lineage (NCBI taxonomy): Eukaryota > Metazoa > Chordata > Mammalia > Artiodactyla > Bovidae > Capra > Capra hircus. Next base: position 117,304,409 of record NC_030812.1, read on the forward strand.
TGGTGGTGCCCACCTTCCCCACCCTGCAGGACTTGGGGTGTGACCTCCGCAGTGAAGCTGTGACCCCGGGGTGCCAGCGGCTGGTCTGAGCCCTGGTTTCCCGGTGTGATAGTGGGTCCGGCAAGGGGCTGAGGCTGGACCTCGTGGGCGGCCCCTCTGCCACTGCCCCCTGTCCCCAGGGCCCCCGGTTCAGGCAGGAGGCTGGTTCTGGAAGGTCACTGAGGACCCTGCAGGAAGTCCCAACTGGTACCACACATGCCCACCCTCAGCCCTTTGTTCTTCCCAAGAGTCTGGAGGAGGGTGTGTAGCCTTTCAATCACACGGTCTTTTCAAAGTCAGCCTCTGCCTGGAGAAGGTGGGTTGTATCAGCCAGTTCCCTCTCTTCTCCAACTGCAGGAGCAGCTGAGCAGGCTCCGCACGCTTCACTGAGACAGGAACCCCAGTCTCACTGATGCTTAGCTATGCTTTGCAGGAGCCCCAGCCCCGCCATCGTCGTGAGCCCCGCTTGCCCGGGAGCCCCTGCACGGCCACAGCCCCCAGGGCCGATTGCCTGGGCGGCAGCCTTGCTAGCCATAGGGGCCCAGGGTGGTGCTCACATTGAGCGCCTGTAGTATGCTGGGCACGGGCTGTGTGCTGGTGCCCGTGGGACCCTGTAAGTGACGAGCCGGGCTCCTGATGAAGCACACAGCTGAGAACTGAGCAATGGCTCCCCAGGGACAGTGCACCCAGAACCTGTGGGTGGGCCTGGTTGGGGAGGAGGTGTGATTTGCAGGTGAGGTTAAGGCAAGGCTCTCTGGGTGCCATCGTCCTGGATGGGGTCCACCCTGCATCCAGAGAGAAGCGTCCTTAGAAGAGACCCAAGAGAGGCCACGTGAAGGTGGAGCAGAGATGGACGATGTGGCCACCAGCCAAGGGATACCCACGGCTTGCAGAGGCTGGAAGAGGCAGAGGGCCCTCCCCGGAGGATCCAGAGAGTGTGTGGCCCTGCCCACACCTCAGCCTTGGACCTGTGGCTTCCAGGACCGGCGGGATGAGTTTCCAGGGTTTGCTCTCATTGTTGCTGCGGCCGCAGGAAACCAGCAGGCCGCATGCGGGTGATGGAGGGGCGCGTGCCTGGAGGAGCCCGGCCACATGTGCCGTGAGTGCAGGCGTCTCACCACCTCTGTCCCAGGGAGGCCCGGATGGACAGATGCTCCGTCAGTGTTCAGGCCAAGACGTGGTCTCCTGTCTGGTGTCTGGGCCCACAAAAGCAACAGCCATCGAGTCCCAGCTTGAGGCAGAAGCAGCGTCTCCCGGCGGTGGGGGTTGGGGGCGGTCCGGAAGTCCTCAACACGCCTCCGTCCGTAAATCAGTGTTTCCCAAAGCCAGGGCACGTAGGCTGTGCATACGAGATGACTTTATGTGGGCTTGGGTGGGCATTTTTCATTTTAACGGTCGTGTGTTTATTTTTATGGTTACCTTCTATTTACGGCCACAGGGCTGGCTTCTTGCTCACAGAAGATGGAGAGTTCCTTCCCGACCAGACAGGGACACTCGTGGGGGGGTCGCGGTGGAGGCAGTGAGCCCTGGGGGTGCATGTTTATGGAGCATCTACTGCGCGCCGGGCCTGGCGAACAGGCTGAGCCAGGCAGCAGGAGGCTGGTGGGCACGGGGCTGAGGCTCTGGGCAGCAGGGGCCCCGGAGGGTCATGCATGCAAGTGAGAGCCGTCTCAGGCTGCGCTCCAGTAGCCGTGGTCACTTCCTTGGTGTCCAGGCCGACTGAGAACGAAGGGGCCTCCCTCTAATGTGGGACGTGCACTCCACGGAGGACGCTGAAGAGAGAGGTGGGAGGTCAGCTTCTGGGGACTGCAAGACACAGGACCACACTGGAGGCTTGAAGAATGAACACTTACTGTCCCCTCCTTTTGCAGGCCGAAAGTCCAGGCCGAGGCGTTGTGGGGGTGGGAGGTTCCTTCCAGGCTGCTTCATGCTTTTGGTGGCTGCCGGCAGCCCTGGCTCTCCCGGGCTCGGGGCCCATCTCTCCAGTCTCTGCCTGGGCGCGTGGCCTCCTCCTGCTCCGCTCTCATCAGGATGCACGCTTGCATTTCAGGCCCACCCGCATCCAGATGACCTTGTCCTGAGAGCTTCACTGTATCTGCAAGGACATTTACCCCAGAGCAGACCACCTTCCAGGGCTCTGGGTAGACCTACCGGGGTTCTGGGTAGATCTAACAAGGTTCTCACTGCCACTGTATAATCATAAGGGATTTGATTTAGGTCATACCTGAATGGTCTAGCGGTTTTCCCTGCTTTCTTCAATTAAAGTCTGAATCTGGCAATAAGGAATTCATGATCTGAGCCACAGTCAGCTCCCGGTCTTGTTTTTGTTGACTGTATAGAGCTTCTCCATCTTTGGCTGCAGAGAATATAATCAATCTGATTTTGGTGTTGACCAGCTGGTGATGTCCATGTGTAGAGTCTTCTCTTGTGTTGTGGAAGAGGGTGTTTGCTATGACCAGTGCATTTTCTTGGCAAAACTCTATTAGCCTTTGCCCTGCTTCATTCCACATTCCAAGGCCAAATTTGCCTGTTACTCCAGGTGTTTCTTGACTTCCTACTTTTGCATTCCAGTCCCCGATAATGAAAAGGACATCTTTTTAAGGTGTTAGTTCTAAAAGGTCTTGTAGGTCTTCATAGAACCGTTCAACTTCAGCTTCTTCAGCGTTACTGGTTGGGGCATAGACTTGGATTACTGTGATACTGAATGGTTTGCCTTGGAAATGAACGGAGATCATTCTGTCGTTTTTGAGATTGCATCCAAGTACTGCATTTCAGACTCTTTTGTTGACCATGATGGCTACTCCATTTCTTCTGAGGGATTCCTGCCCACAGTAGTAGATATAATGGTCATCTGAGTTAAATTCACCCATTCCAGTCCATCTTAGTTCGCTGATTCCTAGAATGTCGACGTTCACTCTTGCCATCTTGCCAACTGTTTGACCAGTTCCAATTTGCCTTGATTCATGGACCTGACATTCCAGGTTCCTATGCAATATTGCTCTTTACAGCATCGGATCTTGCTTCTATCACCAGTCACATCCACAACTGGGTATTGTGTTTGCTTTGTCTCCATCCCTTCATTCTTTCTGGAGTTATTTCTCCATTGATCTCCAGTTCCTCTTTCAGTATCCTATCATTTTGCCTTTTCATACTGTTCATGGGGTTCTCAAGGCAAGAATACTGAAGTGGTTTGCCATTCCCTTCTCCACTGGACCACATTCTGTCAGACCTCTCTACCATGCCCGCCCATCTTGGGTGGCCCTGCGGGCATGGCTTAGTTTCATTGAGTTAGACAAGGCTGTGGTCCTAGTGTGATTAGATTGACTAGTTTTCTGTGATTATGGTTTCAGTGTGTCTACCGTCTTGCAACACCTACCATCTTACTTGGGTTTCTCACACCTTGGATGTGGGGTATCTCTTCACGGCTATTCCAGCAAAGCACAGCCGCTGCTCCCTACCTTGGACGAGGGGCATCTCTTCACTGCTGCGCCCTCTGACCTTGAATGTGGAATAGACATTACTTTGCCAACAAAGGTCCGTTTAGTCAAGGCTATGGTTTTTCCAGTGGTCGTGTATGGATGTGAGAGTTGAACTGTGAAGAAAGCTGAGTGCCGAAGAATTGATGCTTTTGAACTGTGGTGTTGGAGAAGACTGTTGAGAGTCCCTTGGACTGCAAGGAGATCCAACCAGTCCATTCTGAAGATCAGTCCTGGGATTTCTTTGGAAGGAATGATGCTGAAGCTGAAACTCCAGTACTTTGGCCACCTCATGCCAAGAGTTGACTCATTGGAAAAGACTGTGATGCTGGGAGGGATTGGGGGCAGGAGGAGAAGGGGACGACCCAGGATGAGATGGCTGGATGGCATCACGGACTCGATGGACGTGAGTCTGAGTGAACTCCGGGAGCTGGTGATGGACAGCGAGGCCTGGCGTGCTGCGATTCATGGGGTCGCAAAGAGTCGGACACGACTGAGCGACTGAACTGAACTGAACTGAACAGGGTTCTGGGTAGGCCTTCCGGGGTTCTGGGCAGACTTTCCAGGGTTCTTGGTAGACCTTCCACGGTTCTGGGTAGACCTTCTGGGGTTCTGGGCAGAGAAGGAAATGGCAACCCACTCCAGTGCTCTTGCCTTGAGAATCCCAGGGACGGGGGAGCCTGGTGGGTTGCCGTCTATGCGGTCGCACAGAGTCCGACACAACTGAAGTGACTTAGCAGCAGCAGCAGCAGCGGCAGCAGCAGACCTTCCAGGGTTCTGAGCAGACCTTCCAGGATTCTGGGTAGATTTTCTGGGGTTCTGGGTAGACCTTCCAGGGTTCTGGGTAGACCTTCCGGGGTTCTGGATAGACCTTCCAGGGTTCTGAGTAGACCTTCCGGGGTTCTGGGTAGACCTACCTTCAGGGTCCACTGTTCCACTCACCACATGGAGGCTGGAAGATGATTCACCTGTGACCGGGCACTGAGGCCATCACCCAGGACCAGAGGTCTTGCAGACCTTAACGTAGCAAGCACCAGCCCCCTTCCAGCCTGGGCCTTCCCTGTGTTTGGGATTCTCCTGGGGGCTGGGGGCTTCCTCCTGCTGAGCCCCGTCATTCCTTGATGGAAGGGGCAGTGCCCAGAGATCCCTGCATCCTGCCCTCAGAGGCCCTGGTTTCCTGCCCTCCTGGGGCCGGCCGTCTGCAGGCTGAGCTGACCGCATGGGGCCAGGACTCTGCTTCTATTCATGGACCGCACATATCTGTGTGAAAGTTGGTTGTTTTTTCTTTCCTTTCATTTTTTAAAGAAAATTGTGAAAGCCACTTTGGCATGGGTGCCTGGCCTCCCCCACGGCACGTTTGATTGCACTTGGAATAGTCGGTTGCCAGCTTAGCAGTTTCCCGGCACGCTGTTCAAAATGTGTCTGTGACGTTCACTCTCTTCGCTTGCGAGTCATCCTAACAAGCTGACTCACGGTCGAACCTCGAGTACTTCTTTTTTCTTTTTTTTCATTAAATGTGTGTCTTGGCATTGAGAACAAACTTCTGGGCATAGTTGTCTTCCCACTGAGGCTGGGAAAGTGTGCATGAGAAGGGGGGGGGTACTCTGCCTGAAGAATCTTCTAGAAGGGAAAGTGGTTCCTCTTGGGTGGGAAGCACCATTAAAGGCAGAGACTGGGGGGCAGGAGAGGGATGCCTATGCCCCATCACAGGCTGCCCCCGGGGTCCTGCTCCCCCAGAACCTCATCAGACGGCCTCTGACGCAGCCGTCCACCTGGAGGGCGGCCGGAGATGCTGCAGGCTCTGACCCTGCAGGGGGAGGGCACAGAGGTGTGGGAGGTCCTGAGGGCGACCTCACTGTGGACAGAGGTCTCCTGCCGGCTTGGGGTGGGGACAGGGACCCAGGAGGTAGCCACGGGGAAGGTCAGGTGAGACTAGTAGTCGGGAGCGCCCTTTAGCTGCTGGAGGAGTGACCGGGGGTGTGGCGCTGCCTGTGGTCCAGGAATAGCCAGTGTCCGCCCACCTGCACGTGTGGTGGGCTCCCTGGCGGGTGGGAGTGCTCCCACGGGGGTCCTGGGGTGAGCTCTCTGGGTCCTGAGCTGACCTCCTTCCAGGGACCAGCTTGTCCAGTCCCGTCCGTCTCTGACTTCCGCACCCCTGAGTCCTGAGTGGGAACCCATGGCTTCTTGGTCCAGTCGGGGCCCTCCTCCTCCCGGTCTGTGCCTGGACCCGGGGTGGGGGTGGGGTCAGGACAGCAGGTGCCCCCAAGCATCCCGAGGCTCCGGGATGGTGTGTGTGTGGAGGGGCTACCCTTGCTCCGGCCCCACCCCGCCCGGGGTCCCTGCCGCCTTGGGCTGAAGCTTCTCAACACGGCCCCTGGCTGGTGGGCAGGGAGTCGCCGGGGGCCTCCTCGCATCATCCTGCCCCAGACCTCGCGTGGCTGCATTCTGGGGGCTGAGAGGCTGGACCTGGCCCCTGGGCTGTGGGGCGCAGGAGCCGCAGGGTCAGCAGAATTCCCTGGAGAACTTAGCAGGACATGCAGGGGAGGGAGCGTTCTCCGTGCTCTTTCCCCCACCCTGAGGCCGCCTGTGTTTCCCGGCGCTGATCTTGGGGGGTTGCCCTCTTGGGGCTCGCCGGGCAGAGCCCTTGGGGTGATTGCGTATGAAGTCTGGTCCGTGCATGGAGAGCCAGCCCTCGGCGTCCTGGACACGGGAGCGTCCTGGGAGCTTGCTGGGCGAGGGAGGGGAGACAGGACAACCGTGTTGCCTGCAGCCACGGTTGGGTGTGTCCACACGGACCCAGGTAGGATCCGGAGTGGACCAGGCGGCCGGCCCGCAGAGTCGCCTGTGTGCATGGTGTCTCCTGTGGGATTCCGATGGGAACTCCGTGTTCACAGGCTGGCTGGGCCCACACCCGTGTCCCCGGCAGGCTCGGGGCTTGTTTGCAAAAGGAGCCTCAGGACCGGTTACCCCAGATACTGGAGGTGGAGGTGCTGGAGGGCGCCTGCTGGGACCGAGTGCCCCATTGTACAGATGGGAAAACCGAGGGCCTGGCTGGGGAGGGGCTCGCCCAGGGTGTGTGGCGCTCAGCGAATGACGTTGGCAGGTGTCGGGAGTGGGTTTCTCGTGGGGAGACAGCTGCGGCTGAAGGCTTACAGGGGGCTGTCCCCCCACGTGACTAGTGGGGGCTCCAGACTGGCTCAGCAGCCTGGGGGCCTGTACAGGTGGGCTGAGGGATGGGGCAAGATGGCTGCCTGGGTCGGCAGGGCTGAGTCTGGCTAGTTACTAGGCCGAGACGCTCCATCGGACCCTCTGGTCAGCGTCCCCAGGGACCGAAGGGGCCCCGCTGCTGGAAGGACCTCGTGCTCTTTGCTCCCAGCCCCCTGCCCCCATGCCGCCCCAGGGCAGGTGCCCGGGGAGCTGGGAGCCCGACCACAGGGCCCCATGGGGTCCTCTCCACCAGCCAACCTGGGCGCCATCCAGCTGCGGCCGTAGCCCCCCGCCCAGTCTGTAAGGGGGGGATGCTCCTGGCTGCCCCTCAGCTGTGGTGAGAGTTCGGGAGCGGGAGGGGCAGCACTCACCACCATGCCCGCTTCGCATACGCCCTCGATCCACGCTGCTCTTCTTTTTAGCTATTTTTGTTATTTTTCTTGTCTACCCAAGTCCTGTTTCAAAGAGCCTTGGTTTCCTAGGAGGCTGATGGTGGTAAATGCCAGGAAGCAGGAGCATCTTGCCAGCCGCTGTGAGGGCCGCAGACCCTCCTCAGGCCCTGGAGGCGGTCCTCCTCCCCCCACGGAGGGGTGCCCGTGTCCCTGGGGCCCTGGGGACTCACCGGGACGACCCCCAGGGGCCCCTGCAGCCTCGGGGGTGGCTGGGACCCGGCCAGGCTTGGCCCTGCGGGTTGCCCAAGAGATGGCAGACCTCTGTGTGTCTGACCCCTCGAGAGGGCCCATGAGATGAGCCGGGGGCACACAGGGTCGAGGGTGCCTTGCAGGCCTCACATGTACAGGGAACCTCTTAGTTTTCTCCGTGACGAGTGCGTGTCTATCTGAATACAGGCTGGCACCTGGGGACCCAGGTCTCCTCCCAATAATCGGGAGGCTGCTGTGGGGGGTCCCCCATCCCGTCAGCAGCTCTCTCGGACATCCCGCCGCCTCTGTGGGTGTCCAGAGAGCCCTCGTGGTCCCTGCCGCCCACCTGGGCCCAGCATGCAGGCACTGCTGTAGGTGACGGGTGGACCCCCGGACATGGGGCTCCGGCCACTGAGACCACGGGAACACGCTTCAGCCACTCATCCAGCCTCGAGGTGGGGCTGGAGGTGGGCTGAGTGCCCCGGGCGTGCCTGTGTGCCCCCAACCCTGGAGGAGCCCTTTGGATCCCAGCATGTGAGCGCTCCCTCGGCCACAGGTGGCTCGGCCGGAGGCCTGTCCAGAGCAGCCGTCCCCGTCGGCCCTGGACGCACAAGCCCCAGGTCATCGAGTCTGGAATTCAGGGTTTCCGGGGCCCCGTGCCGGGCACGTGGGGAGCCAGGCCGCACTCTGCCCCGGGGCCCTGAGTGTGTTTCCACCCGTGCACCTGCCTCGCCAGCCTTCACTGCCCCAACCGCAGGGGATCCTCTTCCCGCCTTTCTGGGGTGGCAGGGGTCTCGGGAGGAGACCAGCTCCAGCTCCAGGGGGCTCCCTGCCCCCCAGTCATTGTCGCCTCCCTGGGCACCTCTGTCTCCGTGGCCCTGGGGTGGCAGTGGCCACAGACGTGCCGTCAGCCCCAGCTGGCGTGTCCCAGGAGTGAAGGCGGCTGGTGGCGTGAGGGTGGTCCGGCCGCATGGAAAAGCTGGGGACGTAGATGCATTTTGTCCTGAGGATCAGCATGTCACCACCAGCAGGAATGAGGTCCTCCAGGGGGCGGAGCCCAGAGCCACTCTAGGTCGCATCCAAGTCCATGGGGGCCGCAGAGACCATGGTGGGGCTCTTTGGGCAGGGGGGTGGGGTCTCAACATCAGTGAGCACCAGTGAATCTTGTGCCCCTGGGAGCCTGGCAGGACCCACCTTGCTCCTCGCACTGGTTAATTAGTGTCTGCAAGGCCCCCAACATCTCCAGGCACTAATCCTTTAAGAACAGAGACAGTCTTCAACAGCAGCTGAGTTCCAAGCGGCATCCATTAAGACTCTTCCTGCACGGTATCATGTAGCCTTATTAGGTGTCGAGATTATGCGAAAAAAAAAAAATCGTTACATGTGATAATGCAACTTTCCGTGCGATTCCTACAGGACATTCATTATCTCCCATTCAGCTCTATTTAAGCTCGATTGCGGGGGAATTAGTGGCATTACTGTTTAAATCTTAACTTTTGTGTTAAGAAAGCGCGTTGCAAAGCTTCTGAAATGTATCTTGAAAGCAGTGCCTGGTTTCTCTGGTTTAACAAGGGAGCGAGCACGAGAGATTTCAAAGCCCACTAATCTGTAGATATTTTGGTCGCGTACCAGCAGATTTTTTTTTCATCTAACTAAAAAAAAAAAAAAAAGGTGTTGTTTTCCTGAAAGTTATTGAAATAAAGTTGTTCCAGGGAGGGCCAGGGGACGTGGGGCGACACGGCCTCTGAGAACCCGGGCTGGCCTTCCTGTCTGGTCACCAAGGGTGGGGCCCGGCGCTGGGCTGGGGTGGGGAACTGGCCTCACTGGCTCCATCCAAAGGCACGTTCTGGACGTGCCTCCACAGATGAATGGATAAACGAGGTCTCGGCATACGAGGGAATATTACACAGCCTTCAAGAAGACGGAATCCCAATGCCTGGCACAACACAGTTGAACCCTGAGAGCACCGTGTGACTCCGTGGCCCAAGCCAGACCCAGAAGGGCTAATCACGTCTGACTGCACCGATGTGGGGCCCCTGAGCAGTCACACGAAGGTAGACGGCGGGGGCCCCGGGCTGGGGGCAGGGAGGGGGAGGGCGGTTTAACGGGGACAGAGTCTCAGTTGGGGAAGGTGAGAAAGTTCTGGAGATGATGGTGGAGATGGTCGTACCTTGGTGTGAAGCTGCTTAATGCTGGTGAGCTGTGTGCTTAAAATGGTTAAAATGTTAATTTTCTGTGAGTGCATTTTACCACAGTAAGAAAAAATTAAGGCACGTTCTCACTTGGGTCAAAGGGCAAGAACCATGTAGTTATATTATCACTTAAAAAAAATGTGATGTCCCCTTTTTACAAGGGCAGTTTTAGGGCTGGAGGCGACTTGAGCAGATAGAAAGGGACCGCCACACGCCTTCCCGCCGCAGGGTGCCTGCTCCTCGCCTCACCTGGAGGGAGGTGTCTGTCACGGGTGGTGAGCTGAGATCCCCCAGTTACTCTTCACCCCGGTCCGCGGTTCTGCCTGGGGCTCTGTCGTCTCGCTGGCGTGCGCTCCGTGGCCTGGCAGGTGGACAGCGACCCGTGTCCACTGCTGCGTGTTGTCCGGCGCGGCTCCCCTGCTCCGTCGTCACCTTCTTGCTCTGCCCGCTGGGCACTGGCCACCAGCCATCAGGCTGCAGCTCTTGGGCCCAGCCCCGGCCGTGGCCATGAGCACTCCCTGGGGTCCCCTGGGGCGGGCATGCGAGGGTCCTCGGGACCGCCCCTCCTCGGTAACCAGGCTGCGTCTCTATTGCCCTGCTTTGCAGTGTGGCATTTATGGCCAAGGACAAGACACCGCTGAGATGCCCGCATGTTAGTTCACAACCTCTTTTTTTCTTTAACACCAGGAAGCGGTGCTCACAGAGCTCTGTTCCCTGTGAAGCGCCAGTAACAGACCCGCCCCTCCCAGGAGAGGACGCCCCTCCCCTCTGCTTCTCCACCCGGCCCTCCCACCTCCCTCTGCCTGCTCCCCACCACGTCCCCCCGTTGTGCCCCCACTCCCTGGGCTGCTGGAGGCTTCGCCCCCTCCTCTGTGATTCACACGGGAAGAAACCCACCAGGCTGCTCGTTCGGCCCCTGGGCTTCCAGTGTCTCTGCTCGCAAACCCCTCCCCCCACCACCCGAGTGTGTGTGTGTGTGTGTGCGTGTGCGTGTGCGTGTGCGTGTGCGTGATCTCCAGGAGTGGAGCCAGCCAGGTGTGTGCAGAGAGAGGGGTCACACGATGGCGACTGACTGACTGACTGACTGAAGTCGCTCAGTCGTGCCCGACTCTTTGTGGCCCCATAGACTGCAGCCCACCAGGCTCCTCTGTCCATGGGATTCTCCAGGCAAGAACACTGGAGTGGGTTGCCATTTCCTTCTCCAGGGGATCTTCCCGACCCAGGGCTCGAACCCGGGTCTCCCGCATTGTAGACAGATGCTTTACCGCCTGAGCCCCCAGGGAAGTCCTGGTAAACCCAGACCTGACGGGAGCGAGCCCACAGGCTGGGGCGGGGCCACGCTGCGTGCTGCTCGGGCGAGGCCCACCCAGCCGCTGGCGCGTCCTCTGCGTCACTGGCCCACTGATGGCAGTGTTGATCTCGCCCCCAAACACTGTCACGGAACCACCGAAACTCATGTTTGGTCACGTGTCTGGGCGCAGTGGCCCAGCCAGGTGGACCGTGAAGTCGGCCACTGTGGGGAGGTGTGTTCAGGGTGGCCGTGGGGGCCTGGAGGGGGAGGCACCAATTATGGAAATGGTTCGGGGCTGACGGCAGGCGTCCCTGAAGGAGCATCTCCTGGTGATGGAGGGTTCGGTCAGCACCTGGGACAGGGGTCATCCGGGGGCCTGGTGATGGGCTTATCCCCAGACAGGTGTCCTCACGGCAGGCCAGCAGGGGTCAGAGGTCAGCAGGTGTCAGGGGGCCAGCAGGGGTCAGCAGGTGTTGGGACCAACAGAGGGCCAAGGTCAGCAGGGGTGGGGTTAGAGGGGTCAGAGGTCAGCAGGGATCAGGGGCGGGGAAGCTCGGCTCTGCTGATGACACAGCCTGTGGGCTGGGAGCTTGACGGCTGGGTGCCCGTCGAAAGTCCAGGGCAGTGGAGTGCCCGGCGGGCGGCTCTTAGCCCCTCACCTGCCAGGACAGCATGCTCAGCGAGCAGCTCCCAAGGCGTCTGCAGTCCAGGGTAGGGAGCCTCAGTGGCCTCCCGGTGCGAAAGCGCTGTGCCGTCTCCTCCTCCAGGCAGGTCTGCTTCAGCTGGGCACCCTGCCCGTCGGGACTGCCATTCTTTCAGGGAGCCATCCTGTCATCGAGGCTCGCAGCCCTGGCGCCCACCCTCACGGCCAGTGGCAGTCTGCCCCGAGTCCTCAGGTGTTGCCCGAGGTGCCCTGCTCACCTCGCTGGGTTCAGAAGCCCTGCCTGGGGGCAGAGGCACCACAGCTCAGCGCGCAGGTGGGGCGCTCTGCGCCGGTCACCCAGGCCTCGCTTGAGGCTCTCCCCCATCACGCGCTTCTCCTCGTTTGGGGCGGCCTTGTAGTGCCCTGTCTCTGCCAGACTCCGGTGCAAATGAAAGAGCAGTGAGCGGGTGGGCGGGCAGGGGGCCTGTAGGGGGTGGGGACAGCCCAGAGCTGGGGAGGAGGGGTGTGTGTGCAGGGACACGGGGCGGCAGCCCAGGGAGGGTCCCGGCAGGTGGGCCCCAGGTACCCGCCATGTGCTTCAGCACAGAGGCTGCTTGAAGGCCTTTGCAGATGAAGAGGCTGTCGGTGGCCTCTGCGGCCACATCTGTCCTATCCAGTGAGGCACGTTCGCCCTTGGGTTTCATGCTTTAAAAGTGTGTGTGTGTGTGTGTGTGTGTGTGTGTACATATACACGTGTGCGTGCAGTCACATATCTTTACTGTGGCATGTGTGTGCGTGTGTGTGCGTGTGTGTGTACATATACACGTGTGCGTGCAGTCACATATCTTTACTGTGGCGTGTGTGTGTACATATACACGTGTGCGTGCAGTCACATATCTTTACTGTGGCGTGTGTGTGTGCGTGCGTGTGTGTGCGTGTGTGTGTGCGTGTGTGTGTACATATACACGTGTGCGTGCAGTCACATATCTTTACTGTGGCATGTGTGTGCGTGTGTACATATACACGTGTGCGTGCAGTCACATATCTTTACTGTGGAGTGTGTGTGTGTGTGTGTGTGTGTGTGTGTGTGTGTGTGTTTGAGCAGGTGATGAATTGGCATAGGTAACACTTTTAACTTCACGCAGAGTTTGGAAGAAAGACTGCAAGACCGTTCCCTCGCGGGCACCTGCCCTGGGCACAGGGCGTACCTGGGCAGAAGGCCCTGAGCTGACCCGAAGCAGCTCGCAGACCCGCCAGCCTCTCTGTTCCTGGGTGGGAGGCTTCTTTTCCTAGAATATAGCTTTTATCGTCCGCGGTTCCCACTCTTGGCTCCGGGTCCTGTCTTGCAGGTCCTCCTGTGGCCGGGCTGCCATCTGAGCAGCAGCAAGGAGAGCCCCGAGGGGCCCAGCCACAGCTTAGTGCGCAGGTGGGGTGCTCTGCGCAGGAGGGGCGATGAGGGCTCAGAGGCCCCCGGCTGTAGGTCCTGTGTCTGAGGACATGCGAGATGCGGGGCTTCCAGGCAGATGGCTGCAGTCTGTCAGGTCGGTCTCTCTTCCAACAAGCGATTTTCACCGTAACGCCTCCGCTCCCCAGATGGTCAGCAACGTGCACCCCGCGGGGAAGCAGGCCCTCGGCCTTAGTGATGGACGGCCCCCAGATGTCACCAGGAGAATGCATTTTGGGGCAGGGTGTCCTGAGGCCGGGCCCCTCTGCCTCTCGGCTGCCGGGGTCATTGAAGTCCAGAGGTCACCCAGCTTCGGGGGCCTTGGCTGAGCAGGAGGTCCACGGCCAGGCAGGGTCGTGACGCACTGTGGACATGCCTGGGGCGGCCCTGGGTCACAGGACGGTCCCGGCTCCTCTATCTGACCTCCGCTGACAGTGCCGGGATGTGGGCTCACTGGGGCACCTGGCCCCATGGGTTGACATTGGTCCCTATTGGGCACCACAGCCTGTCCACGCCCACGTGGTGCCCACTGGGTGCTCCTCAGTGGCGAGCTGCTCGAGGTTGTCATGGAGACACATGCAGGGCTGAAGGCGGGTTTGGCTGTGGACTCTTTGGGCCTGGGATGGGTGGCTTCCTGGTAGAGGTGTCCCTCTCTTCCCGTACTGTTCCCCTCTGTGCTGACAGTGTGCCAGCACTGTGAGCTGGGGCCTCTCCAGTGGACTCCTCCTGAGCCCCAGCCCTAGGCTGGCACCGGAGTGAGGGGTGGAGGGAAGGCCGGGGCAGGGGACCTGTGAGGAAGCAGTCGGGGGCTTCAGGAGTGGTGGAGGCCATCGGGAAGAGAGAGGCAAGGGGCAGAGCCGGCAGCGGGAGCGGCTCAGTGGCACCTGGCCAGCCCAGCAAGCGCGTCTGTGATACTGATGGCGGGCGTGATGGGGGTGGGGGTGATGGGGGTGTGATGATGGTCACTGGACATGAGTTTGAGCAAACTCTGGGAGATGATGGAGGACGGGGAGCCTGGTGTGCTGCAGTCCCTGGGATCTTAAAGAGACGTGACTCCGGGACAAAGCAACAATGGTGATCATGGTGACGGTGATGGCTGTGGGAACCAACCTGTGTCTGGGTGCCTTTCATCCTCCACCTCCTCTAATCCTAAGAGCCCTGGTCGACTGAAGGCCGGTATTACCTCCGTTTTACAGGTGAGGTATTTGAGGGTTCAGAGGTGAAGTACCTTTCCCAAGGTTCAACATGAATAATTGAGCAGGCCTCAAATGTCAGCTTGAGATGACTGATTCCAAAATTAGACCCTTTCTCATTCCAAGGCACACAGTGGAAATAATTATAATCTGTTTAGTTGGCCTGAATGGCAGGAGAGGCTGCTGGTGTCTGGAGCCCTGAGGAGTCAGTATCTGGATGTGACTGTCCTGGGCCCCGCCCACTGCTGGGGTGAGCATTGCTGACCCTGGGCTGAAGTGCCCACAAGGCCAGGCCCAGGGAGCCGCTAGGCCCACAAGGCTCAGGTTCTGGGTTCACAGTCCTGGGCAGTGGACTCGGCAGCCTCCCTCCCGAGTAGGGTGCTGGGTCTGTTTATGGGAGACAGAGCAGGGCGGTGGTTAGGGGAGGCTCAGCCCTGTGGCCTGCGAGCCAACACAGGTCAGACCTCAGGAGGCCTCAGCGCTCTCGGGCTGCTGGGGGATGGCTGGGGAGGCCCCAATTGCCCTCTGCAGACTCCGCCGCGGAGCCCCGGGCTCAGCCTCTGGGACACGTGTGCCCTGTGTGCAGGGAACCTGCCCCAGAAATCCTGCCTCAGGGAGCCCGTCTTGGGACACGTGGACAGCTCCCCTGGGACCTGGCAGGGTCGAGTGGAAGTGGGAACCCGTCTGGAGGCAGAGGGGGAGGGTCCCTTGGCATCTCCAACACAGAGACTCCCCTTCCCTCCCCACCACGGGGGCAGGAACACAGGTGATACTCTCAAAGCTGAAGGAAGGTGGGTTTATGCTGTAGGTGCGACACCCCCAGGGTTGCCCTGGAGACCCGTGTTTATAAACACGGATGTGTGTGTGAGACACACAGACCGGGAACACGGCTGAAGAGCCAACCATGGCGGCTTCCTTGGGTGGCGTGATTATCTGTGAAACTTCTCTCTTCTCTGACTTTCTCCTTTTTAAGTAAACATCGTGTTTACGTGTAATCACAAAAACGCAGCATTAACAAGTGCCTTCGCCGCTGCCTCTGCTCTCGGGGTTGGCCATCGTGTTCCCAAGGGGCGTGCCACCCCCCACCTGCACCCTACCTGTGTGCCCGAGCAGACGCAGACACGTGGGGCAGGACGATTCTTTCCTGTGCCGTCGAAGCTGCAGATGCAGAGAGTAGAGGGCGGGGGAGGGGTGCGTGTCTGGTGTGGGCAGTTTCCTTTCGGGAAGATGAGACGGTCCTGGAGAGGATGGTGGCGGTCGCACAGCAGAGAATGCGCTGAATGCCGCTGAGCTGTGCACCCAGGAACAGTTCCGAAAGTGAGTTTCGTCATGTGCGTTTCACGAGGATAGGAGCTAACTGACTGAGGAGAGGGCAGCCCACTCCCGGAGAGTCACAGCCCCGAGCCCGCAGGCCCATGTGTGCACTGCCCCCCCCCCCAGCCTTCCTCCTGCCAGCGGGATGCGGGGCCCCTCTCAGCTCTGCAGGGCGTGGGTGGCTGTGGGGCGAGGTGGCTGCTCCCTGCCTTTCACCCCAGAGGCCCCACATGGGGTCGTGTCGCCCTTTCGGGCAGGTGCTCCCTGACCCCTCTGTCCTATCCCCTCGCGGGCACCACCGTGAGGCCCACCGGCCTGAGTCTGGGGTACCCCTGGACGATGCTCTATGTGTCCTGGGCTGGGGGTGGGGGCGGAAAGCCCCAGTTGGCTCCAGCCCCAAGGAGGGCGCTGAGTCTCGGGGCCCAGGGATATCGGTTGTCGTGTTTTGCAGCCCTTCCTGATCCTGACCCACCCACGTGGTGCAGAGGATACGCCGTATGCATTTAGAGCAGGGTTCTCAGGGAGGGGGTCAGCCATGTGTGTGTGTGTTTTGAGGGGCGGTGGCACTGCTGTGAGCTGACAAAGCTCAGGGCAGGGCTCTGTTCCCAAAGGCCCTCCAGCTCTTCCCCGATCCTGTGACTCCAGACGGGCCCCCCTTCCAGCAGAGGGAAGGCTCCCCCCAACCCCGGGGCCCCGGGCAGGATGGCAAACCATCCGTGGTCCAGGCACAGGGGCCCTGACCCACAGCTGCGTGGGCATCACAGCCTCTGAGCCTGGACCTGATTTCCGAGGCTCCTTGGCGTGGTGCTGGCAAGCACTGGTCTTCGGGGGAGAGTGGACTCGCATCCTGCGGATGCCGGAGAGCGCTGGTCGGCCCCTGCTCGCTGGGGTCGGGCCCTCCGGAAGCAGCAGTGGCGGAGCGATGAGCAGCGGAGGGTGCAGGGCTGCAGGAGGCTCGTGCACCCTGGGCGGGGGTGCCTTCCGGAGCGGAGGCTGTGGCCTGGGAGTGGCCAGTCCACCCCTCCCACACACCCCTGCGTGCCCAGAGGCTCCAGGAAGGGTGGCCCAGGCCAGCGTATTTCCGGGCTGGACACGGAGGTCCCGCTGGGTCCAGGGAACCTGGATCTGCGTCCTCTCTTGGCTCTCAGTGAGCACAAGAGCCGGCCCGCCACCTCACCCCACTCCACCCCATACCCCCACCTTTGGGCGGCCGCCGTGCCCGCAGGGGCAGGACTGGGTGCCCACGCCCTGGCAGCCATGCTGCCGTGGCCCGACAGCCGAGGTGCCCCCGGGGGCGGCCCAGCGCAGCCCACCGCTGCAGTGGTCGTCTCTGTCCCGTCAGAGCACAGTCTCTCCCACAGAAGCCCGAGGCCTCTCCTCAGGCGCTGGGTGTGAGCTGTTGTACGTCCAGCGGCGGGCTCCTCCTCCCCTGAGACCCTCTCTGGCAGGAGGCAGGGGTTGGCAGGTCCGGTTTCACGGGTCGTTGATGCAGGAACTCAGGCGCTAGCAGTGCAGAGCTGACCCGGGTTTGGGGCTGGGGTGCGGGGGTTCCTGGTGGAGGTGACATCCGGGCTGACTCAGGAGGAGGGGCAGAGATCCTGGTAGGCGGCACAGTGAGGCGCTGAGGCAGAGGGTCTGGTTGACATCAGGACAGTGTCACTTCCAAACAGGTGGTCCCCGGAGATCTGCTGGGGGTGGGTAGCCCCACTGAACCTGAAGGGCCCCCACCCCGCCGTCCTGCAGAAAAGGCCACGAAGGGGTCCTCAGGGGCCCAGGAGGGAGGGGCACTTGTCAGTGACGTGTATGACCCCCGCACGGAGAAGACTTCAGGTGCAGCCACTGGAAAAATTAGCCTACCACCAGGGGTGCAGAAGCGCCTTCATAAAGCCTGCTCCACCGAGGGGTGTTGGTTTGACAGGCATTGGGGGCAACAGCATCACGGAAGGGGAGCTGAGGCTGCAGGCCCCGACCTGCCCCCCAAGAGGCCACAAGGGCAGACCCTGCCTGCAAGGGTCCTGAGATAAGAATTGTTGTTTACACCTTGAAATGTTTAAAGAACTTAATAAGAACATCTAAGGAAGGAGGCTCAGACGGTAAAGAATCTATCTGCCTGCAGTGCAGGAGACCCAGGTTGAATCCCTGGATCAGGAAGATCCCCTGGAGAAGCAAAAGGCAACCCACTCCAGTGTTCTTGCTGGAGAATCCCTTGGGTAGAAGAGCCTGGCGAGCTCACGGGCTCACAGATTCGGACACGACTGAGCAACTAACACTTTGATGAGATTCAAGTTGCAGCGGCCGTAAATAAAGCTCTGGGGACGGGTAGGGCGGGCACCCCAGGCCCGTCCGTGATTTTTCTGGGGCCACGTCGGCCCTTCAGTCTGCACTGAGCAGACTCGGGCGCCCGTGGCTGCAGAGTCAGGCCATGTGCCATCTCCTCGTTACAGAAAAGCCCTTCGGACCCCAGAGCCAAGGCTTTGACGACCCGAGTGTGGGAAGGGCCGTTTGCTGCCCGAAGGACGGTCCCGGTGCCGTCACCTGCCTTGGAGGCTGGGTTCGGGGGATCCAGGCAGGCAGAGCGGCATCACTCTGTAAGGCAGGCACGCGCGTCCTCTGTCTGACACCCAAGGTCACGGCCGACTGTAGCCGTGGGGGCTGGTTGGGGGGACCAGCACCAGGACCAGCTCAGGCCTGCCTGCCCCATGCCCGCCCCAGGCCATTGGCCGACTGCTCCACCCCGGGTCCTCCCTGCGGTTCCTTATAACGGGGAGGCAGGAAGGTCGCGGAGCAGGACACGTGACTGGGACGATGGGGGCAGGTGTCTGAGCTCCGTGGGGAGAGGCCCGGGAGCCTCCGGAAGCTGGGGGCTGTCCTCTGTGTTGCTGGAGGCCTTCCTGGCGGTGGCGCCATCTGTTGCAGGAGCCACAGGAGGTTCATACACAGCTGATCTGGGCCCCCGCACGCCCCCACCCTCAGCCCCAGCCCCGGCCATTGCCCCTTAGGCCGAGTGACCGTGAGAGCCGCTGGGGGCAGCAGCTTGGAACACGATGGCCCCTGCAGGTCGTCACCTCCTCAGAGGGGAGGCTAGCACTCAGGGCCACCCCCCGCCCCGCCAAGGTGGGACGGATCATCAGCCTGGGCCCCATTCCCTGCTGGGCATGCGTGCTGCGTGTCTGGCTGGCTGGTGAGCCGTGAGTGCCGAGACTCGATCCACCCCGCACCTAGGGACACGTGCGCCCAGTCGGCGGGACACGAGGGCCATGTCCCAGCCCCGCCTCTGGGGGGAGCCCTTGGTGAGTGAGCACCTCCTCCTGGGGGTGCTGTTTCTGCCCATTTCTCAGGTAGGGAAACTGAGGCAGCACCAGGTTTCAAACCCACGGAGTCTGGTCTCACACTTAGCGTCCAGGCTGTGCGAAAGCGTCCATGGCAGAGGGAGCCCCGGCGTTTCTGACGAGGGGCTCAGAGGGGAGCAGACTTGTCTGCTGGCCTTGGGGCTGCCCCCTCCATGTGGGCACGGCGGCCTTCCCAGGTGCCCACTGCCCAGGCCTGCAGTGCGCACTGTGGTGGGCACCGTGTCCACCCGGGGCGCTCCGTGTCGGCGTTCCTGAACTCACGTCTTCATATTTACTCTTGCCGCATCAATTGAATTAGAAAAGGCCGTCATGCACTTTTGAAGCAAGAGGCCTCGTAAATACTTTATTGGAACAAGCTCAGGATTTACTTGCTCATAAAGATACCCTGGACGGCTCTGCCCCGTGATGAGTAATTGATCGGCCAGCTTAATGTTCGTCGTTGGCAATCCGGCCACTCGGGTGCGTGGCAGCGTGCCTAACTGGGCTGCGTGGTCTCTGCGGCCATCGCGGGATCCTTGTTGGCGAGGTGGATGCCCCAGCCCCTTTGCTTGCGAGGCTCCTTCATGTCCATCCTTCATGTCCATCCTGCTCCCTGTCCCGCCCCTGCCCGCGAGGGTGGTGGGCTTGGAGTCGTCCAGTTGAGCTGCTCTGCTGATCTTTGCAGAATGAAGCAGAGATGGATGAAGGATGAGCAAGTGAGCCAGGACTTCCCGAGGCAGCGACCTGCCTCCAGCCTCAGCGTCCTCACTCCTGGGCAGAGGAGTCCACGGCCCCTATTCGAGCCAGCCCTGGTCAGAGCCGGGACTCGGGTCCACGGCCCCTCCTCGAGCCGGCCCTGGTCAGAGCCGGGACTCAGGTCCACGGCCCCTCCTCGAGCCGGCCCTGGCCCACGCCCTGGGAAGCCTAGGTTCCATGTTGGAGGTGCCGTCTCTCCCACGCTCACTGGTCAGGTGCACCCGGGGATGCAGGACACAGCTGGAGCCCCGAGTCCCAGGCCTGGTTGGGGGACACTGGTGACCTAGGCAGGCGCTCACACAGGGATGGGCAGCCCCAGTGTCCACTTGAGGGGCGGCATCAGGATGGAGACACAGCCTTAGCCCCGGCCCGGCCACACACTGTCCAGCAGAGCCCTCTTCCTTGAAGTCAGATCCCGCATGCCGTGTCTCTGAGCTGTACATGTCCGAGCCTCAGGCCCTGGGCACTGCAGCCTGGGTGTTTGTGGGGCTCAGCGCTGCAGGCTCTTATTGAAACCCCCGTGTCAACTCCAACAGGAAAGGAAGAAAAGGAAGCAAAGTGAGCCTGGGTTCGGGGCAGCCAGGCTGGAGGACGAGCGGAGGCAGGCCTGCTCCCCGTCTCTGACCCCAACAGCTGCCCCGGGACGCTTCGTCCTCTTGCTCTCTGCCTGCGCCAGCACCAGAGGCTGGATTCTGTCCGGTGACTGGTGGCTCAGGGCCCCCCAAGAACAGACGCCACGGCTGAGTCCGAAGCCCCGGTTGCAGATGGATCTGTCTGATGGGTCTGGACCAGCCTTCCAGGCCCTGCCGCAGACTCCCACCCTTGCCTTTCTGAAGTGCCACCCTGCTGCAGGGCCCCTCGCCCCCAGCTGCTGCCGGGGAGCGCCGCCCTCGCCACTGTGCATGGTCAGTGCGCGTAGCTTGGTGGCGCCTCTGATGTCTCTCCACAGTGGACCCACTGTGGCCGCCTCCTCGGCTCCTGACTTGGCTCTGTTGTTCTTGCAGAGGACAGTTGAATCCAATGCCCAAGTGCAAGTCACAAAGGCTGTGGCTGCCCATGTTGGTCGGCTGGCATTCTCAGCCCTTCATGTGGGTGTCCTTACAGGGAAGCCGGGGACTCCAGACAGTCAGCCTGTGGGGTTTGGATCTTGGTTCTGCCAGGTTACTTATCCAGAGCCTATTCTTGGGAGCCCCACACTGTTCCAGCCTTGAGGCCCCGGTCAGAGAGAATGGACCCTCAGAGAGCCTCATGGTCAGCTGCTTCCCCTTCCTCCCTCCCTCTGTCCATCCAGCCACTCATCAAATCCGTCTATCCATCAGCCAGCCATCCATCTGTCCATCCATCCATCATCCATCCACTCAACCATCCATCTACCCTTTCATCAATCTGTCCATCCATCTGTCCATCCATCTGTCCATCAATTCATCATCCATCCACTCATGCATCCACCCATCTGTTCATCTGTCCATCAGTCAATCCAACCACCCATCCATCCATCCATCCATCCACCCATTCATCCATCCATCCATCCATCCATCTGTCCAACAATCCATCATCCATCCACCCATCCGTCCACCCATCCACCCACTCATCAATCCATCCATCCACCCATCCACCCACCACCTATCTGTCCATGCCCGGGGACAGTTCCTGCTCTGTGCCTGGCAGGTGGGCACAACAGCACACCCATGGCGAGGGCTGTGTGGCAGGTGGGGACCTGGGAGCAGGCGCAGGTCAAAGGCCACTGGATCCCAGGGCTCAGGCGGGGAAGACGGGCTCCCGGGGCCTGTCCCTGGGCTGCTGGAGGCCCTGCTGTGACAGCTGCTGAGCTCCCCAGGCCGCAGCAAGAATCCGGGTCCTCAGATTCTCCCGTCTTTGTGGAGCCGGCCGGGCAGGTGCTCCAGAGGCTCCGACCTCTGACCTGAAACATGGATGTGGCTGGGGCCACCCTGGAGACCCTGATTCTGGGGGCAGCTGGGGTTGGCTGAGCATCCGGATCCATCAGAACCCTGTGGACTCTCCTCCAGTAGCCGAGACTTTGAAGGGGCTTCACCACACAACAGGAGCACGTCTACAGGCCGCCGAGGCCAGGCTCCAGGGGCGGCTGGGCCCCCGTTTCCCTGTTTCCTCTTCTTGGAAAAGGAGGTTGGCTCTGCCTGGCCCACGGGCTGAGCTGGTCCGCTTGGAGGCCAGGACCCAGGGGAGAGGCTCTGAGTCAGGATGGGAGGGGCAGACCGCCCTACGGGGACCTCGTGGCCCAAGTAGCCGCTCCTCCCATCATCCGCCGGAAGCACCCCTGGTCGCGGCGGAGGCAGTCACTGGGAACAGCAACTCTGTGTCCCAGGAGCAGGGGCAGGGGCGGTAGGGTCTTGGACTTGTGGGACAGAGGGACCTCTCGCAGAGCCCCTTCTCACCCGCAATGGTCTGGATGGCCCTGCTGGATGCCCAGCCCCATCAAGGGAATCACCCAGCATGACCCCGTGACTCCACTAGGCTCCAGGCGCCTTCGAGCCCAGGGTGTCCTGTCTGGTGCAGGGCGTGGGGCCAAGAGAGGCCAGGCCCTGCCCAAGGAGAGGGCCCTGGGGGACCCGGGTGGGGATGGGGCTGGAGCCCAGAGGCCCAGCCAAGGTCTTCCCTGTGCTGCTGACACAGCAGGTGCCCGCCTCTCCAGGGCCCTACTGGCAAGACAGTGCTGGGCTCCTGGCTGCAGGGGAGGCCGCGGCTCGTGGCGTCTCCAGGCTTGGCTCTGACCGGTGCAGGGCACCGTCGGGGGTGGGGTGGGGCCCCGAGGCAGGGGTCTGCCTGGTTCTCTGGCATCTCTGCTTGGGCTGCTCCGATGCAGAGCGATGCTGTGTGCCTTTTATCGACCTTTGCGAAGTCGTAAACTGCGCCGTAATTACTCCATGTTTACGATGCTGTGCCAACAGCGTTCCGGTCCAGCTCGGGCCGGGCCCCCGGGGCCGCGGGGACCCGCCAGCCACGCTCGCCTCATTAACAGACACGTTCGTGGGGATAATTGACCGGGAGCCAGCTGGACCGGCCGGGCACTTTGTCATGGGCGTTTCGGGGCGGTGCGCGCTGCCTCAAGGAGAATGGTGGCCGTGCTGAGTCGCCTTCACTGTCCGTGAAGGCAGGCGGTGCTCGGGGGGCGGGGGAGGGGGGCTGGGCAGAAAGTGCAGTCTACTGGGGAGCAGGCTCTCGCTCCCCGCTTCTTCGCCTGAAACCAGACAGCCAGGCTGAGGACCAGACCAGGGAGCCATGGACCGGACCCTGGACCGGCCCGCCCTGCCGGGGGGAAGGTTACACCCAGAGAAGTGAGGTAGACCCCGCAAGATGCGGGAGCGAGGGGCAGACAGGAGCCCTGCAGAGTCTCCAGCCAGGGCCACACTCGGAATATGGAGGGGCCTCGTGCCCGCCTTAGGGGACATGCGGGAGGGTCAGCCCCTGGCCACCCCGCTCTGCTGCCTCACCAGCCCCTCGGAGCCTCAGCCACTTCTGAAGGTCCGCTGAGCCCCGTTGCTGTGGCCAAGACCTGCCAGGGAGACTTCTGGGGTGCTGGCCCCTCTGCCAGGCCACCTGGGCTCCTGGCAGGGACCTCGCCCAGCGCATGTGTGTGGCCCCAGGAGACCAGCTCCGTCTCAACACCCGTCCTTGTGGGCGAGGCTGGCCACACCCCCTCCCCTCTTTTCCAGGAAGGAGCTGGCCCAGAACCATCTCCAGGCTGGGGAGGGAGCTCTCCAGGACCCAGACGTGGGGCTCCTCTGCCTCTGACACCCCCAGAAAAACCCGGAGTGGGGGCCATGTGGGCTACACTGACTGGCCCACTCACTGCAGGCTCTGCCTTCCAGAACCAGCATCTGGAGGCCCTTTCCCCCGGGCGGCCAGCCTTGCCCACCGGGCCCAGCCTCCGTGGTCCCCGGTCATCAGTCCCGGGGCCTGTTTGCCGGGGCTGCAGCTTGAACACACCACACTCTTTTGCGCTCCTGCAGGTCGCAAGTGGACACGGGTCTCACTGAGCCGAGGTCAAGGTGCAGGCAGGGCTGGGTCCGCACAGAGGCCCCAGGAGGGCGTCTGTCCCTTGTGTTTCCCTAATTCCGTGGCTCATGTCCGCTTCCTTCCTCCAGCCCCCGAGCCCAGCATCACCTGACCTCCCCTCTCTGCAGTCAGGCTCCCTCTGCCCCCTTAGAGGGACCCTGTGATGCCACGGGCACCAGCGTTACGGCCACACTCAGGGCCTCCGCTCACATCTCCACCAGTTAAGGCAGTGCTCACCTGTGTGAGGCTCCAGGGTTGAGGGTGCGGGCCTCTCTGGGGCCATGTTTCTCCCAGCTACATGGGGTCGTTTGTAACCCCTTTTCTGCGTTCTGGGTCTTGCTGTCTGTGGGCCTGGAGCCCATCAGGCGGCTGTGACCTTAGCGAGGAGGCCCACAGCAGCAGACAGCCTATGCCCACCCTCATCACCCTAACCGCTAGGGGTCCGTTGCTTTTCCCCAAGGAGTCTGCTCCGACCGACAAGGCTGTGACCCCACATGGGCCCTGCGGGCTCACCAGGAGTGTGGGGTGGAGAAGTGGGGGTCTGCCCCACTCAGCGTGCAGGCCAGGAGACAGAGGACAGCACCTGCCGGACATGCCTGGAGCCCCCGCCGCCGGGTGAGGCCAGGCCGCTGGACTCCAGGCTCAGATGGCCCCTCCCATGGAGAGGTCACAGGGCGCCTGGGGGGCGTGTCCAGCTCTGACCTGCAGGCCTCGACCGACACCCTGTGGGGTCTGTCCCGATACGGGGAGTGGGCTGTGTGGCCACCAGTGTTCTCCCTGACTGCCTCGTCCCCCCGCCCCAGCTAAAGGGGGAGAGCTGGAAGGCGGGGTGACCGGGTGCACACCCACAACCACGGGAACCAATCCAGGTTCCGGGCGGCGGGGAGGATGTGGCGGTGGACAGGAGGGGCGGCGACTGGGGCAGCCAGATGGGACGGGTCAGTGAGCCGCTGGGGGCTTGCATATGATCAGAGGCTTTGCTGGGAAAGCCAAGATGATTCTTCCCTGGTGTGCTGACAGCAGTGGCCAGGGGCTGACCCACAGGGCAGGGTGAGCTCGTTCAAAGGCTCGTCTTTAAGCTGGGAGAAAGCGGGTGTCGTGCTCCGAGCCCTGAGGCTCGTCTCTCCATCAGCGTGGCCTGTCCCCTGATTACCCTGCCCTTCCTGACGAGTCCCCGATGGAGCAGCACCAGGCAGGGTCACTGGGGCAGGACAGGGCGGGGGCACTGACCGCCCAATGTAGCCAGGACCATCGGACTCTGCCTCTGCGGCCGGTGGTGGGACGGGGGGTCAGAGGTGAAAGGTCAAGTTGGCGCGGAGTGGCAGGTGTCGCGCCTGCCCGGCTGGCACGTGCTCTGCCATGTCTCTGGGCCATTACGGGTGTCTGGCAGCCTCTCCTCTGCAGGCTGGGGTCTGACTGCTGGCCCCTGGCATGGCCCCCTCTCCTCTGGGACCCCACACCACCAGGGTCGGGGTCTGGAGTTCCCGGGCCCATTCCTGTAACTGGAGACGTAAGGCCAGCCCCCCAGCCAGCGCCCCGGCACGCCCAGACCCTCTCCAAGGGCAGAACTGCCTCGTTACCCGGGTCTTCCCTCCTGTCGGGGATCTGCCCGGGCCCTGGTCTTCCTCGCCACCGCGTGCCAAGTGGTGACCCAGCCGGTGGTCAGCTCTGGCCCCGCTGGCCTCCTCGTCTGCCCTGGTTTCGTCCTCATGCAGGCACGGGCTGATGTCCGTGATCGCTCGAGGCTCCGAGTGCCCGTCAAGGCAGCCTGAACCTTTGTCCTGTAATCCATCCTGCCAGACACCCTCCTAGACGGATGTCGGCGGAGCCTGGTACAGCAGCTGGCGTGGGCTCCGGAGGCGGACGGGCAGGCGCTGCAGGGAGGACCCGGGCCAGCCGAGTCACCGCAGAGCCCTCGCCCCTCAGACTGGCCTTGACTGCCCTCTCCATGTGGACCACCCCCCCCCAAAACCTCCAGCAGGGTGCACAGCGCTCCTGGCCCTGAGAAGTGACCCCTGACCTGCAGTTTCGCATCACGTGCCTTTGGACCTCTCCGCCCATCCGGTGGCTGGGCTTGGGGTCTGGGTGGTGGCCTCCCTGCTTTGGGGACCATCCTGGGGACATCGAGGGGCTGGTGTCCAGCCATCCTGCCAGCTCTGGCTCAGGGACTAAACGACACCTGGCCAAGCTGACTCACTCGGCCAGAACATCGCAGCAGAGGCTACGGCCTTGAATGCCCAGAAGACAGTGACTGTCCACAGCCTGCACGATCCCGGGAACCAGGAGGCCTCTGGGGGGGGCCCTGGTCCACAGAAATGTTCCCCAACATCCCTTCCCCGAGCCCCAGGCACCCAGTCAGGGTCCCGTGGACGTCAGCGTGATGTCTGTGAGCGTGATGTCTGTGAGCTCTTGGTGCAGACAGGGAAGAGAACGGCAGGCACCGCCCAGCGGGGTCATCAGGGCTGGGCACAGCTCTCGCCCATCCAGCCCAGCACCGTGGCCGGCAGGGGCAAGGCTGGGCTCCTAGCCCCTGGGGCCCCGAGGGTGGTGGGCTTTCCCAGCCCCCGATCTTGGGGGCACGTTCAGCTGCCTGGATCACTTGGCCCCAGGGCCGTGAGCCCGGCAGGGTGGGCCCCTCCCAAGCAGGGCTCCCTCCTTGGGCTCAGCCTCCACGCCTGGCGGCTGTGGCTCATCCGCTGTCTCTGTCCCTGCAGTGGGGACCGGGTCCCTGCACAGACCCTCACCCTGCAGCTCACGGGGCGTCTGCACCCCGGGCTGGGCAAAGCTGCCTCCCGTGTCAGTGGCCACGATGGGGCTGAGAAGTGACCTGGCCTCTCCTGAGGTGCCTCTCACTCCCCCATCCCAAGGGGATTGTCCCAGGGGACCCCCAGCTGCAGGCAGAGGTGACAGTGTCCAGGGTAGGGTGGCCAGCTCTTTTCCTGGAGTAAGGTCCTGAGTGTCAGGGGAAAAATCCAGCCTGCAGAACTGCGGGTTAGCACAACCCTCCCACGTGCACCCTGACTGCGGCCGCCATCCAGGGGCCCCGGGAGGTGCTGCGGGAGGGCAGCCTGTCCCCAGGGGATGAGCACCCTTTCCTTGCGTCTCCCTCTGGCATCTGGTCTTTGTTAGAGACTGCGCTGCTGCCTGGCTCCCAGCAAAGCCTCTTGTTTCTTTCCGTCTCCACAGAAGCAGCCTGTCGCCCCTTGTACCCTTGGGCACACGCATGTGCACACACAGGCACTCTCATCCCTGAGCCCCCGAGGGCCTCAGCTCCATGCTGGGCTGGGGGTGGGGGGTTCAGGAACAGTGGCCGGGGGTCTCGGAGCAGCCTCTTGCAAGCCCCCCCGAGTGCCTCCGGTCTCTCGGAGCCTCTGTGCTGGGCCCATGTGCTGGTCCTTGCCCACCGTGTCCCTGCCCCTTGCCCTTCACGTGGGCCGCTTGCTTCCAGGGGTCCTGGCCTCTCAGTGCATGCTGCCTGCCAGCATCATCGGGGGGCAGTGGAGCCAGGGGTGAGGCAGCAGGGTTTGAGCGTTTTTCCATGAGGTTCTCCAGGAGTCGGTCAGGGACGAGATCTGAGACCCAGCCCAGCAGGGCAGATGGTCTCAGTGTAGGGTGAGGCCCACGCAAAAGCTGGGGTGAAGGCTAGTGGACAGAATCCAAGTCTGCAGATAACCAACTCCCAATGTGAAATCCAGTGGTGAAAAATAAGGGCTGGAGACCCCAGGGCAGCTGGCAGGGCAGCAGAGAGAGCTGGTACAGACGGCCGGAGGGTGTGTGCCCTTTGGGTGCACTGGGAATAAGTCAAAAAACCAGCCCTGTGGTCTCCCGCAGGCGCACAGAGGAGTGTGTGCTCACAGATCCCAAGCCAGCCCGTTCCCCTCGGGCTTTTCTACACTCCCTTGGTTTTATAGGTTGATGG
This sequence comes from Capra hircus, assembly GCF_001704415.2. Lineage (NCBI taxonomy): Eukaryota > Metazoa > Chordata > Mammalia > Artiodactyla > Bovidae > Capra > Capra hircus. The sequence continues at coordinate 117,331,888 of NC_030812.1, forward strand.
CGTCTCTGAAAATACATTCAGGTGGCCCCGATCCCTGTGAAGATGGCTGCATTTGGGAATAGGGTCTTTGCATCTGTGGTCAAGCTAAGATGAGATTGTTAGTGAAGTAAAGTCGCTCAGTCGTGTCCGATTCTTTGCGACCCCGTGGATTGTAGCCTACCAGGCTCCTCCATCCATGGGATTTCCCAGGTAACAGTACTGGAGTGAGTTGCCATTTCCTTCTCCAGGGGATCTTCCCGACCCAGAGATTGAACCCAGGTCTCCCGCATCGCAGGCAGACGCTTTACCGTCAGAGCCACGAGGGAAGTCCTGACCTTGTTAAGCGAACCCTCTCCTAGTGCCCAGTGGCCTCATGAGTAGAGCAGGATGCAGGGAGGCCTTATGACATTGGGGCAGACGTGGGGCCTACGTGGCAGCGAGGCAAGGATGGCCCCGGGCCCCGGGGAGCAGCACGGTCCCCACCTCGCCAGGGCCGTCCTGCCGATGCCGCGGTTTCAGACGTGCAGCCCCAGGATGCCAGTGAAAACTCCGGGGGGGTTGGCCCCCAGCTTGTGACGGCTCTTTACGGCCCCAGACACGGACCACTGCCCACAGCCCTGCTCTCAGCCTCCTCTCTGCGTGGGTGCCTGTACGGAGGAGTTGGGGTGGGGCCGCTGGTGGCCTTGGCCTCCCCACCCCCAGCCCCATGGGCCGTGGTCCAAGGTCATGGCACCAGGTGGGGGTGATGGTCAGGCTGATGGCCACCCGGGGCTGGGCGCACGGATGTGGAAACCCTCTCCAGCCCCTGCCGGTGGTCTTGCCCGGCCACCCCCTTGCGGTGAGGGTCCAAGACCCGGAGGCGTGAGGTGCCCAGGGCAGGGGTTTCCTGCGCTGGACTGCCGAGGCCAGACCCTGGTCAGGTCACAGCTTGGGTGGCAGGTGTGTGGCTGGTCGGGTGGTTGCTCCGTTAGTTAGCGACCAGGGCTCGGGACCCCAGGAGATGCGGGGCTCTGCCAGCCGCTGGCATCGGCCAGAGGTGGCTGGGGCCCGGCTGGGCCGCAGTGAGGGCCGGGGACAGCAGAGCAGCCCCGAGGAGCTTAAGTAACAGCTGGACAGAGCCCGCGCCACAGCCGACTGCATAGGGTGGTGCGGGGCCGGCCCGCGAACCTGCGTCTTCGCGTGAGCCCCCGAGACCACGCCCTGCAGGCTGTGCCCCGCCTGTCACCAGACTCGGCCTCCTCATCCTCCCAGGAGCATCCCTTCTGCCTCCGTGGGTCTGCCGACTGCCGTCCACATCTGTCTGTCTGGTTTCACCCCAGTCCTGGTGTTGTCTATAATTTTGTAGGTAACTAGCTCAAGCAGGTTAGACCTGCCGCTGCAGCCTCAGCCTCAGGAGGCTGTGCAGTGTCGGCCTGAGAAGCGGGGGGGTCCCAACAGCCTGGGAGGAGGTGCCCAGGGCCCTGCGTCCCTCCCCCTGTGCCTGTGTGTCCCCGTGAGCTGCCCACCATGGGCCCCGGTGGCTGGCTTGCGGTCACTGCACACAGCCCCCCTCAAGCCCAGGGCCGGGCAATGCAGATGGCCCTGGGCCTCCTGAGTGTGAGGTCACACCCAGGTGCAGCTCCCCCCGGCCAGGGCAGCTCTGGGCTGACAGAGCTGGTGGCTGCTCTGGGCACTCTGTCCTGCCAGCTCGTGTGATGCTGCCTGGGACCCGGCCCCAGGCTTGGCTGCGGACCTGGAGGTGACCTCAGGGACAAAAAGGCAGGATGGGTCAGTGCAGTGGTCTGCTTGGAGGAAGGGACCAGAGGTGACGCAGTGCATCAGAAGGGCCCCTGGGGCTGGAGGCCACCAGCTGGTCCCCTGCAGAGTGGACTCTGCCACCCCTGCCCCTGCAGGTGGGGCCCCTCTCCTGGGTGTCACCTCCCTGTGGTTCCCTTGTGAGCTACCGCGTGCACCCCGACCCATCTCCCTACCGAGCTCGTGGGGCAGACTGGGATCTGCAGGGCGCCGTGTCCCCCAGCTGGGAGGGCCCCTCGCTGCGTCCTGCCCGCTTTCTCCCACAGTGGTCCCAGGGCCACGCGGGAGGCGGCATACAGTAGGTGCTTATTGTTTGCTGAGGGAATGAGAGTGAGGCAGAGAGTGAGTGGACGCCCTGGTGGAGGCTATGGCCACGTGTCGGGGCGGGATTGGCCCACGGTGAGGAGGGGTCACCAGGAGTTCTGTGGTGCCTGGGGTGCGGCCTCCGTGGGGTGGTGGGGCGAGCGGCTGGGCCACCCCATCCAGTGTGACCGCTCAGAGCATCGTGGTTTATGGGGGCGGGCCCTGCGGCCGGGATACTAGCCACGCCGGCTTCTCAGGGCGATGCCTGCTCTCCCTGGTGAGGGTGTGTGTGGGCACGCGCACGTCTGTGTGGCTCAGGGTCTGTGAGCCTCTCGCCCCTGGCGTGTTCACACCCCAGTCCTATATACATGTGAGCTGTCCTCCGTGTGCACGCGCCAGGCGTGTGGAGTGCGTGTGTTTGCACCTGCTGTGTAACTATGTGTGTCTGTGCAGTTCACGAGCACGCGCGTGAATAGGTGTGTGCCCACCAAGGGCGGAGAGGGGACCCTGGGCGGCCTGGCCTGGAGGTTAGCACGTGCGGCCCGCTCTCCCCGATGGAGTGGCAGCCGGCGCAGCCCCCAGAGGTCCTGGGAGAGGGTCTGGGCTGGATCCCCCGCTCCAGGTCAGCCTGGGCCCCCATCACTGAGCTCCTCCCAGCCCTGCTCCTGACTCGGGAGCTGGGGTCAGTCCCTTCCCTCCTTCCTTTCTGGCTGGGACCAAGACTGGCCACAGTTAATGTCTTGTCGCTAGGGCAGGGCCTCCAGTGCCCCGCCGCGTGAACGGTTAAGGCACTGGGGTTCCCTGTGCGCACGTCGGCGTTCACAGGGCCGGGCTCATGGCATCGCTGGCAGCGGTTCGGACGTCCCTCAGGGAGCGGGCTCCGTCCCCACGCTGCGCTGGTTCCTCTTCATGGGGTGGGCTCAGTGTGGCGGGCACCGTGTGGGCACCACGTGGGCACCGTGTGGGCTGGTACCTGGGGCGCGTCCGCTCAGCTCGCCTGTGCGTCTCTTGCAGGTCAGCTGGCCGCCGGCACCTGTGAGATTGTGACGCTGGACCGAGACAGCAGCCAGCCGCGGAGGACGATCGCCCGGCAGACGGCCCGCTGTGCCTGCAGAAAGGGGCAGATCGCGGGCACCACCCGAGCCCGGCCCGCCTGCGTGGACGGTAAGAGCCCAGCGCCCCCCAGCGCCTGCCCCAAGGCCGTCCAGGACGTTCCGCCTGGGCCCCCTGCTCACTGGACAGGGCCCCCAGCAGGCGCCTTGGGCTGCCTGTGGGAGTGGAGGCTGGGGCACCTCGATCCCCACGTGGCCTGAGGGCGTTCCTTGGCTGGTCAGGCTGGCTGTGGGTGGAGCGGTCCGAGGTGCTGCCACGGGGTGAGGGGCCCAGATGCCCGTGAGGCTGCTGCCGCCCTCGGGCCTGGCAGGTGGCAGGTTCCCAGGATCCCGGGATAGCTGACGCGCTCTGGAGGTGGGCTGGCAGTTCCCCAGAGGCTGAGCCGTCGGGGGGACGAGACGTGTCCTATTAACATCCTTGCCTTGGGGACCATCCTCGGACTTCACAGAGAGAGGAGCCCCTCAGCTTCCATCAGGCACCAACATGGGTGCACCCCTGGTGCAGGGGATGCTGTGGGCACTGTGTGGGGCGCGGGGCGCTGACCCAGGGGGCCCAGCAGGAGGCCTGGGCATTCCAAGGCCGATGCAGTGGCCCAGAAGGGGTCTGGTGACGATACCAGCCGGAGGCGGGGCGGCGGGCGAGCTGGGAGAGCAGAGGCCGCAGTGGCCGTGGGAGCCAGGTGCCCCTCCCGCCCCGTGCCTCTGGCAGGGCAGACCCCCTCTTCTAGTGGGCTGGGGGCTCCTGGGGCCTGCTGCGTTGGTCTAGTTCTTTGGGATAGGTGGCTCTGCACAGGGTGTGGGGGCCTTGGTTCTGCAGGGAACTGGGGGAGACGCGGTCATGGCAGTCCGTGAGGCCGGCTCCAACATATCAGCCGGTCCATCCCGCGGGGCGGTGGGGTCACCCGGAGCTGGACTTGGATCTGGACTGTTCCAACTGAGCCCTGGCTCCCCTAGAGCCTCTGCGTGGGCTCTGGGGTCCCGGCCCCATGGTTTAGTCTGTTGCCTCCGCCCAGAGTGGTGCCCCCCACCCCCTGCTCTGACTCGGGGTGCAGGGAGGGCCCCTGGTTCAGTCTCCTGCCTCTGCCCGGAGGCCTCCTCTGCTCTGACCCAGGGCATGAGGAGGCCCACCGTGCCTGCAGGGGATGGTGGTGAAGGTGACGGAGAGGTGACGGGCATGCAGACACAGGCGAGCTCTGGGCACCGAGGCCAGGAATTCAGCAGCAGTGGGAGCAGGCCTGCATTGGGAAGGGCGATGTGTCATCCCAGTGGGGGGTGCTCTCTGAGGAGCTGGCGGGTCCCAGGGCAACCCCCACAGTGAGAAAGGCCCCCAAGGAAGAGATCAGCAGGGCCATGAGCCCCATGCTAGGGACGGGCCAACTCAGGAGCCCGCCAGGTCGGCAGCAGCCTCTCCAAGGACTTTCGGGGACCTGGCCAGGCGGCGACTCTGCTTGGGGCCTGGAGCCTGGAGCTGTGGCCCCACCGGGCCTCCAGCAGGACAGGGAAGCCCTGGGTGAGGGCTCACCGGTCCAGGCCCCGGTGCCTTTGGCTGCAGGGGCCTCACCCGCAGAGCCTGGGGTGTCCAGAAGCTCCCTGGGGGCACGCGGGGCTCTGGGACCGCCCCCCAGCCCCAGCACCCACTCTGCTTCCCTCAGGCCCGTGGCCACGGCCGCTGGTCCAGAAGGGCCCCCTGGGCGTGTCTGGGGCGCCTGGAGGGTCAGGACCTGCCGTCTGGGGCTGGAGCAAGCAGCAGGGTGCTGCCGGGGCTGCTGGTGCCCTCCGAGGGTCTGGAGCTGGTTTGGTCTCTAAAAAGCCGGGTCTGTCTTTCTTGAGCGTCTACCCATCAGCGTCCCGTGGATGGGTTGTGACTGAGCAGCCGGGTGTTCGTGCGTGGTGCTTGCATCCTTGCCTTTGGGGCCCTTCTCCGAAACAATCACCAGGGCTCCTCCAGGAGGACAGGCCTGGCTTCCGCAAGGCTGCTGCGCCGACCCTGGGCCTGGCCAGGCCCTCGGGTCCCGGGTGGATCGCCGTGACCCCAGCGAGCTGGGCTAAGTCCCCGCATCCTGTGTGTCTGCAGCTCCTGTAACTCCAGGCGGCCAGAGCGCCTTCTAGTGCCTTCTGGCTGGTATTGATGGATTCTTCCCGGCCGGGAGGCAGGGACGGGCAGGCGCAGGCCTGGCAGGAGCTCACGGCCCCACTTCCTTCCCCTCTGCTCGTTAGCTCTGCGCGCCTACCGGGGAGTCGGGTCAGAACTGATTACTAATTGAATCCGGGTCTGCTCATCCGAAACCGCGTCCTCACTGGTCTCCGGCGAGCTCCCCTCGCCTCAGGAGCCGGGTCCCAGAGCCCCAAATTAAACCCGGCCGTTTGCAGGGGAGGCGACGCAAACCAGTTAGCTGGCATTTTTTCGCGCAGTGGGCATCTCCAGGCTGCCGTCTAATTTAATTTTGGCTTTTCTGTTTGCTTGCTCTGTGTGCATAATAAGTTTCCTCACCTGTGGATTGTGTCAGTGAAGAGGAAACTCTCTGCGTGTGTGTGTGTGTGTGTTGTGGGGGGTGGGATTGGAGTTTGGTGTGAGCGGGCTTGAACTGCGAGGGACGGCTTGTGCTGGCCCCACCCCCCGTGTTCAGTAACCACGGGGCCTTAAAGTACCAGAGCCCAGCTGCCTGCGTTCACTTACTTATTAGCATCATTCATTCACACACTCATTCAATCAGAGAAGGTGTTTGCTCCTGGCGGGAGGCGAGCTGGAAGGGAAGTCGTCTCTTAGGGTGTCCAGGACCTAGTACATGTGGTGCTGAGGGCTGGGGTCCAGGCTGTGGAACCCCAGAGTACAGCCATCTCTTTCTGTGTATGACCTTGGCAAAGCTGCGTCTCCGAGGGACCATTTGAGAGGGTATTGAAGAATGGATAGGAGCTCACCAGGAGAGCTTCTCTGTGAAAGGGGCCGGGGCGGGGGGGTGGGGGCGCTGGTGGTCAGACAGGAGCTCCTGGCCGTGTCTCAGAGCCTGAAGTGTGTCCCGACAAACTGAAGCCACCGCCCCCTCCCCGCCACCCTGAATGCAGGTGACCCAGGGCACCTGGCTGGGCTCTCTCCCACTCATGGGACCGTCAGAGAAAGAGGTTCTCACGCAAACAAACCCACCATCCCTGCCCAGATACAGAGCGGCAGCCCCCCTCTGGTGGGCTCCGCGTCCTGCTGCGCTGCTGGCCCCAGAGGCTCCGGGGGCCCCGCCCCGGCAGGTTCCCCGGTGGCCCCGATGCCCTGCAGCACCCCTGAGAGCACTGAGGCCGGGTCCCCAAGCCGCACCCCGCCCAGCACACAGCAGGCTGTCCGTCCACGAGCAGCCCGCCTCCCTGAACTGGCCTCTTTCCTCATAAAGAGAGGTCCTCCCCTGCTGGCTGAATTCTCCTGAAACTCTTCTGAAGGGAATGAAGCAGAGGAAGCACCGTGGTGCCCAGGCCGGGCACGCAGTGGGGAGAGCGGAGGTGCTTTCAGAAGCAGCGCTGCCTCAGCCGCCAGGGATGTGAGGCTAAGAGTCTCAGGCCAGGCCCAGCGGGGACCCCAGAGCCTTGTGGGCGGCAGTGGGCAGGCCTCGTGTGAGGGCCACTGTGGCCCTGGGCAGGAGGTCGTAGCCAGGGCTGGCGCGGCCTGGGGAGGGTCCCCAGCCAGGGTCTCCAAAGGCCCTGCAGGGCCCCTTGGCCAATGCTGCTGCCCACCGCCCCTGCCGGGAGCCCGCCTGTCCGCCAGGCACCACGCCCTGTGCTCCCGAGCAGGGTATGGACGCCTCCGGGTCACGTGCCTCAACGTTAGGGCCAGGCCACGTCGTGTGCCTTTCCTTCCCAGGGGGCCCGGGAGGCGGGGTCCAGGGCGTGGGCTGGAGAGCCGTGGCCCCGGGCCTCGTGCGCGCTCGCCTGCCGTGCCTACCTGTACCACCACGAGTCGGGGCAGAGCATCGCAGCTCCTCAGAGTGGGAGGGTGGGTGGGGCTCCGAGGCCCGTGCTCGGTGGCTGTGCCAGCTCGGCAACCACCTGTGCCCATTGGCACCCTTCCCAGCAGCTTAAAGGCACGAGGGTCCCGGACGTGGCCTTGAGGGACTCTGCACAGGAAGCGTGGAGTGGGGAGGAGAGCTTGGGAGGGGCCTGGGCACAGACGGCTGCTGTGGTTCGGGATCAAGTGAAGACCCAGAAGAGGCTCCAGGATGGAGCCCCAGGAGGCTCCTCATGGGCACACGCAAGGAGTCAAGGGCCCAGAAATGAGCCCTCCCGGCACTCCAGCTGATTTTCGACACGGGCGCCAAGACCGCTCAATGGGGAAAGAGAAGTCTTTTCAACTGGCGGCACCGGGACATCTGGATTTCCACGTGCAGAAGAATGAAGTCAGCTGCCCGCCCCACGCCACGTGTGCCAACGACCTCAAGGTGGATCACAGTCCTCAGCGTCCAAGGGCTAAGACGGCAGAACTTGTAGCGGGACGCTGAGTGGACTCTTTGTGACTTTGGGTTTTGCCAAAGATCCTCATGTACGACAGCAGCAGGACAAGCAGCAAGAGAAAGCGATTAGATGAGGCCTCGTCCAGGGGGAAAGTGCTGGGGCTTCAGAGGACGCCACTGAGAGAGTGAAAAGACAGCCCACAGAACGGGAGGAAACGTTTGCAAACTGTGGATCTCATAAGGGACTTTTATCCAGAACATGTAAAGAACTCCTACCACTCAAAAATGAGAAGACAGTTAACACAATTTTTTGAAAATTGTCAAAGGATCTGAGTAGACACTTCTTCAAAGAAGATGGACGTGAATAGCTAATAAGCCCCTGAAAAGACGCCAGCCACCGTGAGTCAGCAGGAACCTGCACGTCAAATGCACAATGAGACACCCCGCACACCCCACAGCGTGGCTGCAGTCGGGCCTCAGGTGATCGCAAGCGTTGCCAAGGATGTGGGTAATCAGAGCCTCATACGCCAGTGCCGGGAGGTGACGGGAAGCAGCTGCTTTGGAAGAATGGGCTTGATTAAACAAGAGCTGTCCTGTGAGCTGACAGCCCAACTCTCAGGGGAATCCCAGTTCTTTCTCCGGGAGGAATGAAAACACATCCGCTGTGTCAGCTGCAGCAGGCACACACCTTGACGGCTGTGAGTTGAGTTTTATTTGGGGCAAAATGAGGACCGCAGCCTGGGAGACAGCCCCTCAGCCAGCTTCCAGAAGCCGTTCGCTCCAGAGAGGTAGAGGGGAAGGCCAGGATTTGTGCGATTTTGGTGAAAGCAGAGCACGTGCGATCAAGCACGCATTTTACGGAAGGTTTCTGCTGGTCTTGAAGAGCAAGCATCACCAGGAAGGATTATAGTGCTTTTCTGAAAGAAAGTGGAAGTGAAGTCGCCCAGTCGTGTCCGACTCTTTGCAACCCCATGGACTAGTAGCCTACCAGGCTCCTGCCTCCATGGGATTCTCCAGGCAAGAGTACTGGAGTGGGTTGCCATTTCCTTCTCCAGGGGATCTTCCCAACCCAGGGATCGAACCCAGGTCTCCTGCATTGTAGGCAGACGCTTTACCCTCTGCGCCACCAGGGAAGCCCAAGGATATGCGAGACTTGGGCTCATAAAACCTCCTGAAAATGCCTGACTATCTGAAGACCGGTTCTGCCAGTTTTTTCCCAGGACACGGAGCACCCCTTTCCTGATCTCCACCCTGAGCTCATTCTGGGGGTTGTTGAAAGTCAGCAGCTGCAGCAGCTCATGATTTAATCCTTGTAGAGGCCGATGACAAATGCCAGTTTGCAGCCAGCGACTCAGAAGCTTGTCCACACTCATTCACAGCAGCCTTCACCATAACGGACAAAAGGCGGAAACAGCCTGTTAGTGGAGAAGCGGGTCAGCTGAGCACAGTGTGTCCATAGCCGGATGTTACTGAGCCATAGAGAAGAGTCAGGTGTGACACAGGCTTGGCGTGGACCAACCTGGAAAGCCCTGCTCAGCGAGGAAGCCAGACCCCAAGGGCACGTGGGGTGTGATTCCGCGCACGCGGAGTTTCCAGAACAGGCAGATTCGGAGTCAAGGGGCTGGTCCGTGGCTGCGGGGGGCTGGGGAGTGACGGGTGAGGGGATGGGGCTTCTTTGGGGGGGTTGGGGGTTAAAGTGAAAGTGTTAGTCGCTCAGTCGTGTCCGACTCTTTGCTACCCTATGGAGTCCATGACGTCCTGTGTCCTGTGGGATTCTCCAGGCAAGAATACTGCAGTGGGTTGCCATTCCCTTCTGCAGGGGATCTTCGACCCAGGGATCGAACGCGGATTGCAGCCAGACTCTTTCCTGTCTGAACCACTAAGGTTAAGACTGGCATGAGGGACACACAGCTCTGTGTGCTTTGGAGTCGTGAACTGTGAGCTGTGTGACTCCACCCGCCACACGTGAACAGATCAGATGAACAGGGTGAGCTGGGAGGGGGTGCCTGGCAGACTTGTACCACAGGGCGGCGCTGGCACCACCAACCCCCGAGAGGTGAGGGTCAGGGGTGCGGACGAGGGCTGCGCTGCAGCCCAGCTCCTTGGAGCTCAGGTCAGAGAAGGTCTGGCGGGGAGGCGAGTGTAGACCACCGTTCCTCAGACTGAAGGCAGGACCCAGCGTCTGTCTTGCAGGATGTGGTACAAAGCACGGAGCTGGGAAACAGACTTGCAGAGAGCGTGCAAGCACAGTGCTCTGTGTTAGGTTCAGCGGAGCCTGGGCCGCGCAGCCCCCCCCCCCCCCCCGCACCACCGTCGCTCCAGCCCACTGTGCGAAGAGCAGTGTGCTCAGCAGCCCCGCTCATGGCCCGAGAAGGGGCAGGAGGCCGGGACGGGGCTGAGACGCTGAGAAGCAAAACGGAAGCGCATGTGAGGTCACTCAGGCGCTGCTGAAGAAGAGGCGGAGCTGAGGAGGACAGAGAGGCTGGGAGTGGCTGGAAATCCCCAGGAGAGGGCTGGGAGCGGGGCCAGGGCGCCTCAGGGAGGACCCAGAGGCCCAGCGGGAGGCCCCTACTCGAGAGGCCCGACGGACCCTGGGTTCTCCATAAGGCCGGAGCCTTGGCGTTTCAGCACCCAGCCCTCTGGATCACCTCGCTTCTCCCCGGCGTCAGTGCAGGGGCGCTTGGGTGGGGCCCAGAGGCAGAGGCGTGAGATGAAAGGAGGGGGCAGTATGGGGCAGCACAAACCTGAGGGAGGCTGAACCGGGCAGATGTGGCAGGGAAAATCCAGGAAGGCTTCCTGGAGGAGCTGGGCCTGTGATCCAGGAAGGCGGCCACACTCCATGGCCCTGGAGGCCCTGTAACAGGAGGTGTCCATGAGTGGCCACCCCACATCCATGTCCATCCCTGTGCAGACCCAGGACCCGCTCTCTCTGAAGGGGACGTGCAGAGTGGACAGCAGCCCCCAGTTTTGGGGGGAAAGCTGTCATGTCTTATAATACTGAGATAAGTGAGTTCTGGTGTGCGTTTCAAGCCCTGCCTGTGCATCCTGGGCCGCTGTGTGGCCTCCAGCTGGCTCAGCTGTCTGAGCTGTGGGCAGACAGACAGCAGAGGTGATCGGAGGCCCAGCCCCGCGCTTCCTCACCTGGGTCACTTGCCCTCTGGAGCCTGCAAGCCCCACCCCGCGCTGCGCCCAGCAGGCTGCAGCGACCCTCGAGGGCCGTGTGCTACATATTCAGAAGTATTGTGAGCTGACTGCCCTGCACAGCCATTATCACAAAGATAGTTACTTAAATTTACCTGTACATAAATGATACTAAAAAGAGAGATACCAAAGAAAGATATTCACCTTAAGACTCTAAAAAAGAGCAATCTAAACCCAAATCAAGTAGAAGGAAGAAAATAATAAAAATTAGAACGGAAACAAATGAAACAGGATAGAAACAAACCAGTGCACACTCAGTTCAGTTCACTTCAGTTCAGCTCAGTCGCTCAGTCGTGTCCGACTCCTTGCAACCCCTTTGCAGCACGCCAGGCCTCCCTGTCCATCACCAACTCCCGGAGTTCACTCAGACTCACGTCCATCGAGTCCGTGATGCCATCCAGCCATCTCATCCTCTGTCGTCCCCTTCTTCTCCTGCCCCCAATCCTGCCCAGGATCAGAGTCTTCTCCAATGAGTCAACTCTTCTCATGAGGTGGCCAAAGTACTGGAGTTTCAGCTTTAGCATCATTCCTTCCAAAGAAATCCCAGGGCAGATCTCCTTCAGAATGGACTGGTTGGATCTCCTTGTAGTCCAAGGGACTCTCAAGAGTCTTCTCCAACACCACAGTTCAAAAGCATCAACTCTTCGGCGCTCAGCTTTCTTCACAGTCCAACTCTCACATCCATACCTGACTACTGGAAAAACTGTAGCCTTGACTAGACGGACCTTAGTCGGCAAAGTAATGTCTCTGCTTTTGAATATACTGTCTAGGTTGGTCATAACTTTTCTTCCAAGGAGTAAGCGTCTTTTAATTTCATGGCTGCAGTCACCATCTGCAGTGATTTTGGAGCCCCCCAAAATAACGTCTGACACTGTTTCCACTGTTTCCCCATCTATTTCCCATGAAGTGATGGGACCGGATGCCATGATCTTTGTTTTCTGAATGTTGAGCTTTAAGCCAACTTTTTCACTCTCCTCTTTCACTTTCATCAAGAGGCTTTTTAGTTCCTCTTCACTTTCTGCCATAAGGGTAGTGTCATTTGCATATCTGAGGTTATTGATATTTCTCCTGGCAATCTTGATTCCAGCTTGTGCTTCTTCCAGCCCAGCGTTTCTCATGATGTACTCTGCATAGAAGTTAAATAAGCAAGGTGACAATATACAGCCTTGACGTACTCCTTTTCCTATTTGGAACCAGTCTGTTGTTCCATGTCCAGTTCTAACTGTTGCTTCCTGACCTGCATACAGATTTCTCAAGAGGCAGGTCAGGTGGTCTGGTATTCCCATCTCTTTCAGAATTTTCCACAGTTTATTGTGATCCACACAGTCAGAGGCTTTGGCATAGTCAATAAAGCAGAAATAGATATTTTTCTGGAACTCTCTTGCTTTTTCCATGATCCAGCGGATGTTGGCAATTTGATCTCTGGTTCCTCTGCCTTTTCTAAAACCAGCTTGAACATCAGGGAGTTCACGGTTCACATATTGCTGAAGCCTGGCTTGGATATTTTGAGCATTACCTTACTAGCGTGTGAGATGAGTGCAATTGTGCGGTAGTTTGAGCATTCTTTGGCATTGCCTTTCTTTGGGATTAGAATGAAAACTGACCTTTTCCAGTCCTGTGGCCACTGCTGAGTTTTCCAAATTTGCTGGCATATTGAGTGCAGCACTTTCACAGCATCATCTTTCAGGATTTGAAATTGCTCAGCTGGAATTCCATCACCTCCACTAGCTTTGTTCATAGTGATGCTTTCTAAGGCCCACTTGACTTCACATTCCAGGGTGTCTGGCTCTAGGTGAGTGATCACACCATTGTGATTATCTTGGTCATGAAGATCTTTTTTGTACAGTTCTTCTGTGTATTCTTGCCACCTCTTCTTAATATCTTTTGCTTCTGTTAGGTCCATACCATTTCTGTCCTTTATCGAGCCCATCTTGGCATGAAATGTTCTCTTGGTATCTCTAATTTTCTTGATGAGATCTCTAGTCTTTCCCATTCTGTTGTTTTCCTCTATTTCTTTGCATTGATCACTGAGGAAGGCTTTCTTATCTCTTCTTGCTATTCCTTGGAACTCTGCATTCAGATGCTTATATCTTTCCTTTTCTCCTTTGCTTTTCGCTTCTCTTCTTTTCACAGCTATTTGTAAGGCCTCCCCAGACAGCCATTTTGCTTTTTTGCATTTCTTTCCCATGGGGATGGTCTGGATCCCTGTCTCCTGTACAGTGTCACGAACCTCCGTCCAGAGTTCATCAGGCACTCTATCTATCAGATCTAGTCCCTTAAATCTATTTCTCACTTCCACTGTATAATCATAAGGGATTTGATTTAGGTCATACCTGAATGGTCTAGCAGTTTTCCCTACTTTCTTCAATTTGAGTCTGAATTTGGTAATAAGGAGTTCATGATCTGAGCCACAGTCAGCTCCCAGTCTTGTTTTTGCTGACTGTATAGAGCTTCTCCATCTTTGGCTGCAGAGAATATAATCAGTCTGATTTCGGTGTTGACCATCTGGTGATGTCCATGTGTAGAGTCTTCTCTTGTGTTGTTGGAAGAGGGTGTTTGCTATGACCAGTGCATTTTTTTGGCAAAACTCTACTAGCCTTTGCCCTGCTTCATTCTGCATTCCAAGGCCAAATTTGCCTGTTACTCCAGGTGTTTCTTGACTTCCTACTTTTGCATTCCAGTCCCCTGTAATGAAAAGGACATCTTTTTTGGGTGTTAGTTCTAAAAGGTCTTGTAGGTCTTAATAGAACCGTTCAACTTCAGCTTCTTCAGTGTTACTGGTTGGGGCATAGACTTGGATTACTGTGATATTGAATGGTTTGCTTGGAAACGAACAGAGATCATTCTGTCGTTTTTGAGACTGCATCCAAGTACTGCATTTCGGACTCGTTTGTTGACCATGATGGCTGCTCCATTTCTTCTGAGGGATTCCTGCCTGCAGTAGTAGATATAATGGTCATCTGAGTTAAATTCACCCATTCCAGTCCATTTTAGTTCACTGATTCCTAGAATGTTGACGTTCACTCTTGCCATCTCCTATTTGACCACTTCCAATTTGCCTTGATTCATGGACCTGACATTCCAGGTTCCTATGCAATGTTGCTCTTTATAGTATTGGACCTTGCTTCTATCACCAGTCACTTCCACAGCTGGGTATTGTTTTTGCTTTGTCTCCATCCCTTCATTCTTTCTGGCGTTATTTCTCCACTGATCTCCAGTAGCATATTGGGCACCTAATGACCTGGGGAGTTCCTCTTTCAGTATCCTATCATTTTGCCTTTTCACACTGTTCATGGGGTTCTCCAGGCAAGAATACTGAAGTGGTTTGCCATTCCCTTCTCCAGTGGACCACATTCTGTCAGCTGGACATCAAGTAAACTAAAGTTAATTATTTGAAAGATAAACAAAAATATCAAAATTTTATTTTTAAGTAGTCTGATCAGAGAGAGAAAAAGGCTTAAATTACAAAATGAGAAACAAATTAACAGCTGGCTGCCGACACATTAGGAAGCTCGGATGCAATGGACACCTTCCTGGAAAGACAAAAACTGACTCAAGAGGAAATGGAAAGTCTGTGTAGACCCATGAGAAGTCAGGATAATGAGGTGGCCATCTAATAACGCCTCAGCAAGGAAAGCCCAGGATCAGATGGTTCCACTGCTGAATTCTACCTGATTCAGAGAAGAATTAATGTCAATTCTTCTCAAACTCTTCCAACAAAAATATAAGAGTCAGCATTTCTTGACTTGCTGCGTGAAGCTGGGTTTACTCTGAAAGCAGAAGTATGAGGGAAGACATGACAAGAAAACTGCAGAGGGCTTCTCAGGTGGCTCAGTGGTGAGGAATCTGCTTGTCCAAAGCGGAGACTTGGATTCAGTCCCTGGGTCAGGAAGATCCCCTGGAGCAGGAAATGACGACCCGCTCCAATATTCTTGCCTGGGAAATTCCAGACAGAGAAGCCTGGCTGGCTACAGTCCATGGAGTCACAAAGAGCTGGACACAACCGAGTGACTAAATAACAGACCTTATAAACATAAACACAGAAACCCTCCACAAAAGACTGAGTCCAGGAGCATGGGAAAAGGATTTCACGTCATGACCAAGTGAGACTTATCTCAAGGGTGCAAGCATGGCTCTACGTGAGAAAACCAGCAGCTGTGATATTTGTGGGGTTTTTTGGTGTAACTTTATTTCATGTTCAAAACATGAAAATTTCTGATCTTTGGTATTCATAAAATAAAGATCAAAAGTCCCATCTCGTGCCAATAGTCGCAGAAAAAGCGCTTCACAAAATCCAACATCCTTTCCGTATTTTTATCCTGAAGCAAACTGGAAACGAAAGGGAACTTCTCACGTGACAAAGGGCACCTGTGAGAAGCCGTCAGGTGGCTTCACATTCAGCGGGAAGACTGGGTGCATTTGCCCTCGAATCAGGAGCAAGACTAGGATGTCTGCTCTGTCCGTTGTGTCCAGCTTTGCCCTGCAGGCCTCACAGGCGTGGTTGGACAAGAAACGTAAGGAAAAGTCACTCTGATTGGAAAGGAAGAAGCAAAGCTGTCTATTCACAGGCCACATGATGTTTTACAGAGAAAATCTGAAGGAATCCACACACGCACATTTAAAAGTAATAAAAGAGTTTGGCGTGCTCTCAGGATACAAGGGAGTATGTCTGCAATGGTAGTGAACACTCTGAAAATGATCTCAGGGAAACAGCTCCATTTACGGGAGCTTCAGAAAGAATGAAATACTCAAAAATAAATTCAACGGAAGTGCCAGACTCTTGCGCCGAAAGCTATAAAACAGAAAGCTAATAACGCCACCTCCCTCATCTTATACATTTTCATCAGCGTTTGCAGATAATCAGCACGTAGAGAAGAAAGATCTTTGCAACATCTTGGAGGAAATTCTCTCCAGGAGCAGGCGACACTGTGACCAGGGAATAGTGGGAGCCCTCGTGCTCTGATTGCTGGCACACTTGCCATATTATTCAGGAAACAGCACCGGGGTGGGGTCTGCACCAGGCAACAGACAGATCTGCAGGCCGCCTCCGTCCTGCTCTGCTCCTGCAGCTCAGGGTCATCACAGACCCTCATCCTCACGGAGGGAGACGGGGGCAGGAGAGCCTGCTACCCTGAGCTCACCCAGGTCCCTAGGGAGCCCCTCGGCCCTGCCCAGGATGCTGGGGGCAGGCCCACCGCCCTGAGATGGCTGAGTGTCTGTCTCCCCCGGGGAAGGAGGGTGACATGAGTCCTCAGCTCTGGAGCCCCCGACTCTGGGTGGACTTTAGATCTAGATGGTTTTCAGCACCCCCAAAGCAAAGCTACAGTTGATGTGGAGGTCACAGAGCTTTGTAAGTAGTTTCTCAGGCCAGCATGCCCGGGCCTCCCAAGGGCATCAGGTCCTTGCTGATAGCTTTAAATGAATCACTGGTTTTATTTCCACAAACACCCGTGGAGAGAAGCAATGTCCTCCGCCCACCTCTAAAGACTGAAGACTGGGCCATCTGGGGGATGGAGTTTGCCCTGCTTGGTAAGCCGTATCACAGGGGCCCCAGGGTTTCAGAGCCACTGAGAAAGTCGCAGTTTCCTCTGGGAAACACTCCAGCAGGGCTGAGCTGGTCCAGACCTGGCTGCAGAATAAGAATGGCCCAGGCTGGCGGCCTCATCGAGGACCCGGGGAGACGGAACCAAGGGTCCTGACCTACCCTGAGACGCCTGGAGGAGGCACAAGACCCCAGGGGAGGGAACCAGGGACTCGGGCTGCAGCGACCAGGGACAGCTCCCTGGAAGAGGTGGCACCTGCACTCATCACGGGGCTGCAGGTGTGGGGAGCAGGTGGGTGTCTGTGGGAAGCACATCCAGGGTGCTTGCTGGCCGCCAGACCGTGACTGCTGTCGGGAACAGTCTCAGGGAGCCATGCCCTGCAGAGCCTGTGGCTGAGGGTCCCCCTTCCTGGTGTGGTGGCTGCAGAGGAACGAGGCGGTGGCCCCTGCCTTCTGTCCACGCCTTGCCCATGTGTCCGGGTGCCCAGCAGAGGGCCACACCAGTGCTCAGCCTGGTGACCAGGGCTGTCCTCAGCCTCGGTCCATCACCCAGTCCTGGGCCCCTGTGTGGGGGTACCCCAGGCACCGTGAGGCCCTGCCTGGGGTTGACCTTAAGGGGACGCAGAGTGGACGCAGAGTGGACACAGCCCAGTCTGCCATCCTAGTCGCATCCAGGCTGAGTCCGAGGGTGGGTTGTGGGAGCTGGACTCGGAGAGTCCCACCCCTCCCAGGGAGGCCAGCCCTTTCTCTGGGAGCCCAGCTTCCGTAGAGCAGTGGGCCCAGGCGCCGTTCTAGTTACAGGGCAGGGCCTGGCCAAGAAGTGCAGTTATAGGGGGCCCCTTCTGGGAGGGAAGCGGGCCTGCCCCCCAGCGGCCTGGGCAGAGCCTGGGGACTCCCTGGGGACCTGGGCTGGTGTCACAGGGATCTCAGTGTGGAGAGGCGTCCGTGCTGACCGAGGAGGACTTGGGCTTGGCCTGAGCTCTGTCCTCCTCCCCTTGGCCGGTGTGGCCCACCTTCGGGCAGGGGAGCAGGTGGTCTACAGGGCCTGGAGGCAGGCTCAGGGGGCTCCCCTGGCTGGCGGGAAGGAGCACGAGGTCAGCAGGGAGGCGGCTCAAGACGGGGATCCGGCCGCGGGCCAGTGGCCTGACTCCCACTGCCACTCAGGTGGTGACTGCCACTCAGAGCCCCGGCGCAGAGGGCTCGGGGGTCAGCATCCCCTTCCTGCCCTCTGCGGCTGGGGGGTGCAGGAAGGAGGCCCCTCATAAGGGGGCCACAGAGGTGAGTAACGTTCTCCCTTTAACTGTCCAGTCGCCAGGCAGGACCAGGCACAGTCGGCCTGTCTGATGGGCGAGAAGGGCCCGGGGCCCAGGGGTCGGAGGGGCCTCGGGAGGGACGTGGGCCTCAGGGCCAGGCGCCAGGCTGGCGGCTCTCTGCACCAGCCGGGGGGCCCTTCCCTGTGCTCCAGCTGCACTTGGGCATTACAGTGACCTTGCTGAGTGTCCTCAGCCGACACTCAGCAGCTGAGCTGACTCAGATTTCATCCGGAACTGGGGAGGACACGACACTCACTTGCTGGGTCCACAGCCCGGGGGACGGGCTGCCGCCCCTGAGCGTCAGAGCCACCAGCCCCCCAGGGGCTTAAGTGCCCAACTCCTCACAGGTCCTGAGCCCAGCTGCCCGTTTGACCGTGACCCTCACCTCCACCCTGAGCACCAGGTCCCTCCCGGGTGGTCCTGTGGCAACAGCTGGCCTGGCAGTCAGAGTTCCCCAGGGGCAGCAAACCAGATATGCAGGTGTGTGTGCAGAGATGCTTCTCCTTTACCTGTGAGTGCACCTGGGGAGCCTGAATAGTGGACGGTGTGTCCCAGGGCCAGGGAGAAGTGAACTGGGCCCCTTCCCCTGTGAGGCCTCCTCTCCAGCACCAGGCGACCTAGGGAATCTGTGTCTGTACAGTTACAGACCCATAAATATGCCCAGGTAACACGTTCAGAAAAGATTCCGTGACCTTGCGTAGGATTTGGAATTCCCAAACCAGTGTTCATTCTTTTAAATAAAAACACTCTGAGACGAACACACACAGAGGCTTGCACACAACTGGCCGGCCGGGACTGGGTGCTTCTCCCCAAGCCGCGATCTTTCCCTCCACCTCTCATCCCTATCGTCCTGTCCTCGAGAGCCTCCCATAAAGAGAACCAGACAGAAAGTAGACCTTTGTGTGCGGCTTCGTTCACGCACCGTGTCTGTGAGATCGACCGTGTTGTGTGGAGGGATATTTTGTTATTTTACAGCTGTGTGGAATTCCATTGCATCATTGCCCCATAATTTGTCTGTTTCAAAGAAGACAGGTGCTTGGGTTATTTTGAGTTTTTCGTCAGTGTTAGTACAGCAGCTGTGAACACATGCGTGTGTCTTGGTAAATGTGCACGCTCATATACTGTGGGCATATGTATCCAGTGTATGTACCCAGACGTGGCAGGGGCGCCGGTCAGTTATGGGAGGGACAGCCGGAGTGTTTCTCCAAGGGCGTGCACCATTGGGCCCGCCTCCACCCACATAGTCAAGCCGCATTTGCCCTGTGTCCTCGTCAGCACTTGTTACTGTGGGTCTTTTTACTTTAGCCATCCTCCGGGGTGTAGGCGGTATCTCGCTTTGGAGTTGACGTGCGTCTCTCTGCTGAGCGGTGACGGTGAGCGTGATTCCTCAGGCTCGCTGAGCAGCTGGAGAGCATCTTATTTGGCGATTCTCAGCAGCTCTTTCTTCGGTCTGCATCCGACTCCTGCCTTGGGGCTTGTCCTGCTAACATCTTCTCCCAGCCTGGTGTGGTCAGCTGGCTTCCCGTGTGTCCACCCACCACGAGGATGGGGGTCTGTGGTGTCTCTGAGCTGCAGGGGGCGGGCAGATCTGGTGATTAGCACAGACCCCCACCCAGGACTGCTCCCTGCGTAATGTCACAGGTGTCCAGCAATCGGAGCACGAGGGCTCCCAGCCAGTTTCTGGATGAACAGAAATTCCTGTTTTCAGCAGGTCTGTTTTACCAGGCTCTCCTCTTAGGCCACGTGCTCTGCAGGTCGGGGGCTGGTGCCTCACGTCTTTCCACGAGCTCTGCCGTCCACATCTCACCTGTGCGTCTGTGGACACTTCTCACTGGTGTTTTATGTGGTCTCAGATGGAGCTCGGACTGCAGTTCCAGTGTCACCACTGAAAAGCTCTAGTCTTTGGAGCTCGTGACGATTTTGTGTGAAGTTCTGAAACATGGTTCTGAAGCGGCGGGGAAGAGCTGGGCTATTCCTCTGGTCGCACTGCACCCCGTTAGCTAACCGTCTCTTGCTGTCTGATCAGCTGAGAGCAGGGGCTCAGGTCACGCGTGTGTGGCTGCATATCCTCACCCCTCCCTCCCGCCCTGAGCGCTGGCGGGCCCGTGGCACCTCTGTGTCTTTCTGCACCTTGATGAGCATCTCAGGGTGAAATCCACGGGAGGAAGTGACGGGCCCGCCACTCGCCCCCCAGACAGTCCTGGCCTGTGTGTGCTCCCACGGGGGTGCAGCGCCAGGCTCTACGGGTGAGGGTGCTGGCCACGTAGGGGGGCCCGGGCCTGGCAGTCCTGCACTCTTGGCGTGAAGGCAGGAAAGACAGACAGGCGGAGAGAGGGGTCTGGCCTGTCCCTCCGTCCTGGGCCATCGGCCTGGGCCGCCCTGCACCTGCAGACGGGGAGGATCTCTTCGCCCATGTGGTCAGGCAGCCGGCAGAGTGCCCGAGGCTGGGCTGCCCGGGCTGTGAGCTCTGGGGGGACAGGTCTCTCCTGCCTTCAAGCATTGGGCCACGTGTCTTGTTCCACGTTGTCTGGGCTGGCACCTGTGTTTTTCCTTCGTCTGTTTGTTTTTAATTAATACGCTTAATTTTTAGAGAAGTTTTCGGTTTACAAACAAATAGAGCAACAAGTACGGAGTGCTCCCAGCCCCCAGCCACCCCCTTATTGCATTAAGAGCAGCATCGCTGGCGCCTTTGCTCCGGCGGAGGAGCCGGTAGAGGGAGACTGTCACTAACCCGAGTCCACGTTCACATCAGGTGGGCTTTGCCAGATGCTTCGTGTCAGGGACCCACGGGGGCGGCGTCAGCCTCAGCGGTCGCTCTGCCCTGGAGTCTGCTGTCGGAGCAGGCTGGGGCCCCTGCACACTCTGGGGTCTGTTCCCCAAGACGGGCGTCCCTGGGGCAGGTGGAAGGGAGCTGGTACCTGGGTACGCCTGTGCCTATGAGATGGGTGTCATCCCCCTGGTGGTCCTCAAGAAGGCAGGTAAGAGGCCACTTCTTCCCTTTCACACCAGGAAGCTGGGGCAACAGTGATGGTGGAGGCAAACAGCTGCCCAAGTCTGTGTTCCCGAGGGCAGCCCAGCCTCCCAGCTCCCGGGGCCCATGGAGGAGCCAGCCTCGCAGCAGCTGCTGATTCCGAGGCGGCTGTCACAAGGCCAGGGCTGGAGCCGGACACCATGACAGGGGAACCCTGTGCGTCCAGAGACCCTACCGAGCGTCCACCAGCCCCCCGGGGTGGCGGTGGGGCCTGGGCCTCCTGCCCCTCACACAGAGCACCCACTGGGGCCCGTGCCCAGGTGCCGCCCGGCCAGTTTGGGGAAGAGTCTCCAGGCTGCAGAGAACCCTGGGCCGGCTGCTTCCGGAGAGGCTTCTGTCCACACTGGCAGCCTGTCTATCTGGGAACGCCCAGCGGGGCTCCGAGCACGGGGGGCTAGAGGGCAGCAGGGCAGGGCCGCTATTCCTGCCCAGATGGGCAGGGGCATCCAGAAGGCAGGTGTGTGGGGCAGAAGCTGGTTGCCCCGCGGGGAGCCCGGGGGAGGAGCCCCGGGCCAGCGTCCTGCGTGCGCAGTGGGAGCTAGTGCTCCAGGCCGAGAGGGCCAACTCGGGAGCGAGAGCCGCCCCTTCCGGCCCGGTTACCGCCGCCCGCCGGGGACGCGCCCGTGCTGCAGCAGGAGGGCCTGTGGCCCAGAGAGTCAGGAGGCAGGAGGAGAGATTGGAAAACTTCTAATAGAATTGCATTTCCTGAAATAGCGGCGCCCGAGCTGGTGATGCGCCCGCCACCGTATTGGTTCTGACACCGGCCGCGCGTGAGCAGCGTCGTCCCGCTGACCCCCGCCCCGCCCGCCGGTCTCCCGTGTGGACGTTGACTCACCTCGCGGGCTCTGCTGGGAGGGGCGCCGCGCGTCGGCCCGCCAGCACTGCATTATAACTTAATTCAATGTCCCTGCTGTTCTGACTCCGCTGACAAAAGTCATCGGCTTCTGGCTGCCGGGCCGCGGTCTCCCCTGAGGGCGGGGCCTCCAGGTGCCCTGAGGTCCTGGCCCGGGGGTGCTGCCTCTGTCCTCTTTGGCCTTGTCCCTGGGATTGGCCGATCCCACAGCACCCTGACTCCCAGCCGCAGGCGATGGAGGCAGGCCCGACTTTAACCTTAACGGATGAACGGAGGTGAAGTTCTAATCGGGCATAGGTTCATCTCCAAAACCCTTGGGAAAGGAGAGTGGGACCCGCTGCTCAGCGCCCGGGACCTCACCTGCCCGGAGCCCAGAGACCCGTCCAGGCCGCAGGCACTTGGGGTCCCTGACTGAGGCCCAGTCACTGTTCCTCCGGGAGAACTAGTCGTCTGGGAAGGGCAGCGTGCCTCTCTCCCTCCTGGTGACCTTCGCCCGGCGCCACCCTGAGCAGGGGAGCAGGCTGACCTGGGTCACAGCCACCGCCCACGAGCCTCGGGTCACCTCTGGAGGGAGCGTCCGTGACCTGCCCCAGGCCAGCGGGGTCCCCAAGGCTCCACCTGGCAGGTTCCTTGGAAACAAACCCATGAGGCATCCTTATGGAGCCCCTCCCAGGGGTAAGCTGGCACTGCGGCCTCTCTGAACAGGCCTGGTTTAAATGGTGCAGAACTGTGGCCCCATCTCGAAGCACCTGCTGAGTGGCAATGAATTACTTGCCTCGGCCACCCCCACCGTCCTGTCCCCCCTTCAGCCCCCTCCCCCGGTCCCGTCCTCCCCACCAGCCCCCTACCGCAGTCCCGTCCCCTCAACTCAGCTCCCTCCTCTGGTCCCATCCACCCCTCAGCCCCCTCCCCCGGTCCTGTCCACTCCCCCTGGCCCCTTCCCCAGTCCCATCTCACCCCCCCCAACTCAGCCCCCTACCCCGGTCCTGTCCCCTCCTCAGCCCCCTACCCCGGTCCTGTCCCCTACCTCAGCCCCCTCCCAGCCCTGTTTTTCCTGGACTTTGCACAAGGGGGTCCCTGCCCATTGGTGACGAAATAGCAGGACTTCACAGAGCTCAGGTTTTCAGCCAGATCTCGCAGACCCCCAGGCAAGCTGCCTCCTGCCCTAGATGGCCTCTCCATTCAGTCTGTTGGGAATGGAAAATCCTGACCTCTGGCCCCCGCTCCATCTGGCAGGCTGCCCTGGTCAGCGGTCCAAGCCTGTGGGAGTCACAGGAAGATGAAGGATGGCCTTTAGGGGTGGACGCCCCGCCTGTGGCCTTCGATGGTTCCCTCATTCCCCTTGGAGGGGCGGCTCGGGGCTCTGCATGTGCCCTCGGGCCAGTGCGTGCCACCCCCAATCCCATAGATGGTTGCTGGTCACTGCACTTCTTGGGGTGGCCCTCCTTGACTGTGGCATTTTTGATAGATAAATGCAGTATTGGTTACAGTCCATCATGAAGGGCAGTGTTGCCTTGCACGGAGCATCATGATTCGGCACGCAGACACGTCTGAAGCTATCTTTAATGGAGGGTCTTGCTGGAGGAGGGCTCTGTCGACAGGCCACTTAGAGCCCCTGGGAGGCCCATCCAGGGTGCCTGTGGAAATGCACCCGAGTGAGCTCTGTCCACCTTCTGTGGCCAAACCTGTGGCCACTGTCAGCTGGGATCCAGGAGAGTGCTGGCTGAGGGCAGCCCCCTGTCCCAGTCTAACCCCACAGAGGAAGCATGAGGGTCGAGAAGGGAGGGCAGTCTGCTGGGGCGGCCGGGGCAGAGCTCCCGGCAGGACAGAGCTGCTTTGGAGCCACTGGGTGATGACAATGCAGACTTGCCAGCTCACCAGGAGTAGAGACTGTGGGGTCGGGGCATTTTGTCACAGTCCTGACGTCAAGGGGGCACCTCGCGTGTTGAGTGAGGGAGGTTTATTGTGATGCAGACGGTGATTAACAGCAGCTTCTCTGCAGCGGGCTTTACGGGCCTCTGGTGACTGTCCTGGGTCATAAATACAATGGGAAAACACCATTCGCAGAGGCTGGGACAGCCAGTCCTGACTTATCTGTGCCGATGAAAACCCTAAGCCCCGGGGAGTCAGAATGTCATCATACATTACCCGTAAATTAGGGGCCCGGGGAGCATCGCCTGCAGGTGTCCAGTAGGAAACGCCGGAGAGCTTCCTTGTTCCAGGGACTCGGTGAGCCTAGGAGGACCAGAGCCTGCTATTCGGTCACACTGCGTAAACCCGGAGGTTGACATGCCTGTGATGCAGAAGCTGGGGGAGCCGCAGCCTTGGTGACGGTGGGAGGACCAAGCCCCCCAGCTGGGCTCCCCGAGGAATGAGCCGAGTGGGAGGAGACTCAGCAGGGAGGCGGGCCCTGACCTCGAGCTCCTCCTCGCCACCACCACTGCAAGACCACTGACCATCTTGTCCCGAAATGGAGAGCAGAGCACCCAGGGCACCTCTGGCAAGGCCAGCTTTCTCTTCTCCTGGACCTGAGGTGCTCTGCTGATCAGCACAAAAATCTGCAGCTGGACGGGCAGGGGGCTGCCAGGCTCGGGACCACAGCAGGTGGGAGCTCCGCTCCTGCAGGGGGGGGTCAGAATGTCCAGCCCACCCGAACCGGGTGCACGAGGTCTCCGGGGTCTCTGCTGACTCTGCTGTTGGGGCGGAGTGGCGTCCAGGAGGACCTGCCGTCCATGGGATGGCCCTGCAGCACAGCCCACACGAGCAGGCGTGTTGGTCAGGGAGTCACCCAGGCCCCCGTGAGACCCACGAATGCCCTGGACATAAGTCACAGGACTTATGACGGGGGCCCCTCCCCAAGAATCGCTGTGTCCTGGAGCCAGCCGCACCTGCGACTCAGCCTCGGCTCCTGCAGCCCTGGCCAGGCTCACAGGAAGGAAGAAAGAAGCTGCCTGTTTCCAAGACTCACACGATCTCCAGTGACCAGGGGGCGAGCCCAGAGGGTGAACGTGGTCTCTTGGGTTCAGTCGTGATTCTTGCACTGAGTAACCGTGTTTCTCTGAAGAAACTCTAGGCCTCCTGAGTCTGCTTTCTCTTTCACGTGGGTAGAGGGCTCGCTTCAAGGACCAGAAATAGCTCGAGTGAGGGGTGGTGATTGTCACACTCTGTTCGTCGGTCTGGGCTCACCTGAAAACTTTCGCCCGTGAATTTCCCTCCCCAGACCTTGACTGCAAATGCTCCTGTTCTTCGCTTGTGTTCCAGCACTCGGTTATGAAGCCGTGGTTGGTCTGTGTTGCCTGCACTGGCCTGTGATACGCCCATCCCTTTGAACAGTTATCTTTAAAACTAGTGCTGAGTGTTAATTATTTGTGGTAGATCATTTGGGCAGAAGCAGAAGATGGAGATGTTTCTTTCATACCCCCCCACAAAAAATACCACTGTTGGCTCTTTTGAAAACGCCTGTTTTCCTCGTGTGTGTCAGGGACAAAAGCCCACGTGTGGAAGACACGGCTGAAGCTCAGGCACGTGTTTCCTGAGAATGTGGTTTGTGCTGGGTGCTGTCTTGGCTGGGCATCGAATCGCAGCTCAGGTTCGCTTCCCTGCGGGGCCCCCAAGGCTTCACTCGTGTCCACGGGGCCTCTCGCGCCTTCCGTGGCTGTGCCCCCTTTGCCAGTGCCCGCTCACACCCGGGGCATCTTCCTCCTCTCCCCCCAGAGCCTTCTGGAACTTTCATTGGAATTTCTGTGTTCAGAGGTGTCCCTGGGTTACAGCCAGTTGTGCTGACGCTCAGTGGGCCCTTGGAGACTCCAGATTTGCTGGGGAAATGTTTGTGTGATCTCTGATCACCCCCAGCCCCGTCTCTGCCTGGCTCTTTCCTCTTAGCTGCTCTTGGTGTTGAGAAGCTCAGCTCCCAGGCACAGGGGTGTCTGTGGTGGTCGTAGCGACCTGGGCACTTGCAGCGCTTGGTGCCAGGTGCCCTCTGTCCTTCCTGCCTTCTGCTCTCACGATGCCGCTTCTAACTGCTGAGGGCACCGCTGTTGTGACCTTGCTTCCTCGTCGCCAAAATCCACTCTCCTTTCACATGAGCCATGTCCATCCATGTGACTCTCTGAGGGGTCCTTTGAGACGGGCTGACGGTGGTCTCTGCCCTGTGTGGTCTCCTGAGTGGATTTCCCACCTGCTCCTCTCTGCCCTGCCCCCAGACTGTGGCCACCCCTGGACGCCCACCTCTTTCTGAACCGGGAGCGCCGGGTCACTGTGCAGGGGGACAGCTCGGGGTCCCCTGCATCTGCAGCAGTCTGTTCCCTAAGTTGGGGAATGGGACAGCTCTCAGGTACCAGGCATTGGGTGGAGGATGGATGATGCCCTGTCCCTGCCCCACCAGGACAGCTTTGCATGTCCTAGAGGGGGGCTGTCTTCTCCTCGCCAGAGCCCCTGAGCCTCCGAAGATCTGCACTCGTGTGTGAGGCAGTGGGGGGAGGGACTCAGAAAGATGGGGTGACCGAGGTCCAGAGCTGTTTCAGGCTCTGATGGCCACTGTTTGCAGCTCTCGTGGATGTGCGCACCTCCCCAGGCCCATCTGGCCAGCCCACGGGTCATTTAGGGGCTTGATGTTGTGGTAGCTGCTTCGTGGGCACCGGGCGGGCGGTGGGGGGACTGGCCCCTCCCCAGCGAGCTGGCCTCCCGTCACGATGCGCCGGGACATCGTGGGACCCAGGCCCCGGCCTCTCACTGTAGACTTGGTCACGGCTCCCCCTGTTCCCACCTGCTGGGACGCGGGCCCAGCTGCTGCGGGTGCCGGGGGGTGCTTGCAGCTATACCGCCCGTCGTGTTTACATGTGTGTCTGCTGCCCCTCCTGCCCACCTCCCTCCCCGAGCCCAAGGTGCAGGCGGGCACCCCAACTTCAGGACTCCTTTCCGGCCTTTATGGGAGTGACCTTCCTGTGCATCCTTCCAGCTCTCACAGAGGCCGCTGTGGCCTCACGGACTGAAGGGTGTGGCTTGCACACTGCACCGTCAGCATCAGCATGCGGGGGCTGATCCAGGTCATTGCAGTTAGGGCCGCATCCAGGCCTTAATCACGTCTGCCTGAGATGTGGCCCAGCAGAGAGTTGGGGGGGAACCAGGCTCACAAGTGGAGCAGGGGTCTCGGTGCTCTGACCCTGGGGCCCTGGACTATCTCAGACCTGCCCAGCTTCTGTGGAAGACCAGGTGGGCCCCTGACCAACCGCGTGACACTGAAAACCTCCCCCCGTGACAGGGCTTTTGTGGGGTGCAGGTGATCACTAATCTAGAGCCAGACATCTTGGAATGTGAAGTCAAGTGGGACTTAGAAAGCATCACTATGAACAAAGCTAGTGGAGGTGATGGAATTCCAGCTGAGCAATTTCAAATCCTGAAAGATGATGCTGTGAAAGTGCTGCACTCAACATGCCAGCAAATTTGGAAAACTCAGCAGTGGCCACAGGACTGGAAAAGGTCAGTTTTCATTCCAATCCCAAAGAAAGGCAATGCAAAAGAATGCTCAAACTACTGCACAATTGCACTCATCTCACATGCTAGTAAAGTAATGCTCCAAATTCTCCAAGCCAGGCTTCAGCAATGCGTGAACCGTGAACTCCTGATGTTCAAGCTGGTTTTAGAAAAGGCAGAGGAACCAGAGATCAAATTGCCAATATCCGCTGGATCATGGAAAAAGCAAGAGAGTTCCAGAAAAACATCTATTTCTGCTTTATTGACTATGCCAAAGCCTTTGACTGTGTGGATCACAATAAACTGTGGAAAATTCTGAAAGAGATGGGAATACCAGACCACCTAACCTGCCTCTTGAGAAGCCTGTATGCAGGTCAGGAAGCAACAGTTAGAACTGGACATGGAACAACAGACTGGTTCCAAATAGGAAAAGGAGTACGTCAAGGCTGTATATTGTCACCCTGCTTATTTAACTTATATGCAGAGTACATCATGAGAAACGCTGGGCTGGAAGAAGCACAAGCTGGAATCAAGATTGCCGGGAGAAATATCAATAACCTCAGATATGCAGATGAACACCACCCGTATGGCAGAAAGTGAAGAGGAAGCTAAAAGAGCCTCTTGATGAGAAGTGAAAGAGGAGAGCTGAAAAAGTCGGCTTAAAGCTCAACATTCAGAAAACGAAGATCATGGCATCCGGTCCCATCACTTCATGGGAAATAGATGGGGAAACAGTGGAAACAGTGTCAGACGTTATTTGAGGGGGGCTCCAAAATCACTGCAGATGGTGACTGCAGCCATGAAATTAAAAGACGCTTACTCCTTGGAAGAAACGTTATGACCAACCTAGATAGAGTATTCAAAAGCAGAGACATTACTTTGCTGACTAAGGTCCGTCTAGTCAAGGCTATGGTTTTTCCTGTGGTCATGTATGGATGTGAGAGTTGGACTGTGAAGAAGGCTGAGCGCCGAAGAATTGATGCTTTTGAGCTGTGGTGTTGAGAAGACTCTTGAGAGTCCCTTGGACTGCAAGGAAATCCAACCAGTCCATTCTGATGGGGATCAACCCTGGGATTTCTTTGGAAGGAATGATGCTAAAGCTGAAACTCCAGTACTTTGGCCACCTCATGCGAAGAGTTGACTCATTGGAAGAGAATGTGATGCTGGGAGGGATTGGGGGCAGGAGGAGAAGGGGACGACCGAGGATGAGATGGCTGGATGGCATCACGGACTCAATGGGCGTGAGTCTGAGTGAACTCCGGCAGTTGGTGATGGACAGGGAGGCCTGGCGTGTTGCGATTCATGGGGTCGCAGAGAGTCGGAACAACTGAGCGACTGAACTGAACTGAGGCTTCTGACAGGACTGGGCACAGCCTCTGGGGGCAGAGCCAGGACCTGAGGCTCCCATGTCGACACCAGAGCTGGACCCTGCACCCTGGCCTCTTGGATGTCTCAGCCTGTGGCCCACCCTGACTCCTAGATCAGGGACAGCGTGGGGGTCCCCAGCCAGCCGGCTCCCCCACAGAGACCCCATCTAGAGAAAGGCTGTGGGAGGGAGGCCTCCACACCCGCCTCCTCGTGCCTGCTGGCAGTGGCCTTGAGCCCGGGGAAGCTGGGCTCAGCTGAGGCGTCCTCTCAGGGCCCACCGGCTTGGCGGAGTTTCACGGCGTCCCCTCCACACTCAGCCTCCGGGGGCATTTGGGCTGCAGCTGTGAGACGTCCTGTGCATCTGTGCTCAGACACTGAGTCGTGTCCGACTACTGGGACCCCGTGGACTGTAGCCCACCAGGCTCCTCCGTCCATGGGATTTTCCAGGCAAGAAAACTGCAGTGGGTTGCTGTTTCCTACTCCAAGGGATCTTCCTAACCCAGAGTTCAAACCCTGGTGTCCTGCATTGCAGGCAGATTCTTTACCACTGAGCCTCCAGGGACACTTTCTGGCTTAAGAAAAGTTTGCTGATGACCAAGACTGTAATACAAGTTTATTTTATTCCATCAACCTTGAATATTCATTGGAAGGACTGATGCTGAAACTGAAGCTCTGATACCTTGGCCACGTGATGCAAAGAGCTGACTCACTGGAAGAGACCCTGATGCTGTGGAAGCTTGAAGGCAGGAGGAGAAGGGGACGACCGAGGATGAGATGGTTGGATGGCATCACCAACTCGATGGATATGAGTTTGAGAAAATTCAAGAAGATGCCAGACATGGAAGCCTGGCATGCTGCAGTCCATGGGTTCACAAAGAGCCGGACACGACTGACTGGCCAGACAGCAACCGCAGGATCATAGTGGTGCCGCCCCTGTTTAGCCGGCCCTGGATCCCCCACGCCCTGGAGCCCCCGTCTTGCAGGAGCCACGTGTGGCCAGGGAGGGCAGGCAGGTTCTGGGCCGAGCTCGGAAAGAGCCTCTCGGCTTCCTGAGGTCCTCTGGCCGGGCCAGTGCCTCCGAGCAGGAGCCTGGGAAGTGCGTTCTTGCTACATATGCAGGGAAAGGAGGAAGTGGGTTTGGGGACCTTCGTCTGAAGCAAGTTGACCTTACAGCCAGGCATCTCAGAGTGATGCCCTCAGAGTGGTCAGGCGGATGAACTCTGAGCCTTGGGAAGCCCAAGAAGAGAGTGGGGGCAATAGAGCCCCTTTGCTCCGGCGCTGCTGGGGCCGTGGGCCTGGGCCATCCCTCGGGCCCTGAGCCCCTGTCCTGGGGGGCCTGGCCCAAGGCCTGGTGCCCGCCCGCCCTGCGCCCACCAGCACCAGCTGCCCGGCACCAGCTCAGCGACGTACATGCGCTCTGCCTGCGGTGTCCTCAGATGGGCTGCCTGGTGCCCGGTGCCCTGGGGCCAGGAAAGGCGTCGCCCACCTGCTGAGGAGGGGAGATCGCCGTCGCCTGGAGTCCTGTCTGAACCCGGGAACTTCCGGTGCGTCCTGCTGGCTCTCCTGGCCGTGGGGACCCCAGGCGCAGAAGGCTGACCCCGCACCCACCCTGTGGCCACAACCAGCAGCTGGTCCTGCCTCTGGACGCCAAGGGCGGCTGCTGGACGGGGCAGCGATGGAGGAGCCCAGCAGAAGCCAGGCACGTTCCTGGAAGCTTGGAAATGAGATGCCGGTCAGCCCAGGAGACGCCACCCCCAGAGCTGCAGTGGCCAGGCCCAGCCACACCCAGTGGTGGGAGGATGTGGAATGTCCTGGAGATAGCAGTGCTCCCAGAGCCGCTCCCCTCCCCCACCTTCTAGGGGTTCTTTCCAGGACCTTCTCTCTGTACCAGGAGCTGTGCAGGGCCTGCAGCAGAGGCCAGAGCAGGCCAGCCCCATCCTCATGGAACCCGTCGTGGGACACAGACGCCCCAAATCCACACTCAGATTTGTGTCACTGGCCTCGTGCAGGGTCCGGGTTCCCGAGGAAGGCCCTGGGGCCTGTGGTCAGCGGAGGGGGCAGGAGAGGCCTCCGTCGGGGGAAGGTCAGGCCTGAGAGGCGTGGCGGGGGGCACCCACGCGCAGTGGGGGTGGGGGACAAGCTGCAGGTGGGCAGCCAGGGCACGTGGCCCGGGGGTCTTGCTCCCACAGGGGGGCTCTCCAGCATGGCCCATCGATGGAAGCCTGACTCGCTGAAAAGATGCTGGAGACAAGCGTCACGACGCAGAAATAACAGAGGAAAGAAGAAGCAGGACAAACAATCAGGTGTAGGCTCATGCCGTCGGACGTCCCCGGCAGAGGGTGTCCCCCGAGGGGCAGAGGTCGGCTCTGAACCGTTGGGTCCCGCCCCAGCTCTGTGCTGCCCCCGCGGGGCCTGGGGCTGACTGCCTGGGGCCTTGGTGCCCCCTGTCAGCAGAGAGGGGGGTCTCTGTCCCCAGGAGCCGCGGGGGCTGCAGGAAGGCAGGACAGAGCCCGCTGGCCTGGGCCGGCCTCGAGCCAGCCTCGCCTCTGCAGCAGGATCTGAGGGCATTTGCCCCAGATGGAGCTGCGGTCCGGCCCCAGGCGGGGAATGGGAGTCCGTTTCGAGGCTTCGGGCCCACCTGCTCCGTTCCCCAGACCCCGACCCTCGAGGAGGCGGACTATAAATAACGCCCCATTTGCAGCTCCGTGGCACGGCTGGGAGCCATTCATCCTGCTGCCCAGGTGGCCATCGCTGGTCGCGGGATTCTTGGCTCAGATAAAGGAAGAAAGGCAGGAACAGGGCTTCGCTTCCAGCCTCCCCCCGCTACCGCCGCTGCCAAAGCCACCTTCCTGCGGCCCTGGGCGCCTCACCCCTTCCAGCCGTGGGCTCCCCAGGCGGCCGGAGGGCCCTGTGCTAAGTGAGGCGGGGCGGCCCTGGACAGTGCAGGAGAGCCCGGAACAGGGACCCTGGGCCAGAGGGGGACACAGCGGCCGTGGGCCGGGGGCTTTCCCAAACTGCCGTGAGACTGCGGGCCTCGCCCTGCCGCAGCCCCAGGAGCATGATGCATGGGGACCCCCAGACCCTGGGCCTGCGCCAGCCCCACTTCCCAGGGCCGGTAGTGCTGGGGAGCCCAGGGCGGAGCACCAGGCTCATTTCAGTGAGCCCCCCTGGGCTTCTAGAAGGCTCCAGCCCAGTGAACCCAGAGCCTTTGATTCCAGCATCTCCTGTGGGCATTTCACTCCCTGGACCTTTTCTAATTCAGCAGCTTCACGCCGCACCCCCTCGGCCCCGGGTGGCTGGCAGGGCCTCACCGTTACCACGGTGCAGCCTCCTGGCTTGGGGGGTTTCAGCAAGATTAGGAATGCCAGGACCGAAATTGAGCTCAAAGTTATGGGGAGACTTGGGGATGCAGATCAAAGTGGTAACCAAGGAAACTGCATCCAAATGTCCAGGCTGAGTCTGCCCCGTTTCGGAGCCTCTCCGACCATGAAGGGCTCAAACTATAGAGCAGATAAAAAGACATCAGGAGAGGCTTCCTTCCCGTTCCTGAAATCGAAGTTTGTAAATGTTAACACAGGTGAGATGCTTCCGGTAGAGACACCTTTCCCAGATTCTAACATGAAACGCTTGTGTGGAACTATTGGGTTTAGTTGGAAGCAGTCTATCCTTTTCACCAACTCGATCGATCCTGGCGTGGTTTCTGAACACAGTGTCTCCCCAGTGCCTGGTCCAACACCCACACCCTCCGGTTAGGGGGCTCCGTGCTGAGTTCACGTGACCCTGGATTCCGGCAGCCTGCCCAGGGCTCAGTCCATTTCCTGGGGCCGGGGGGCCTTGTGCGGGTCACTCCTAAGTGGGGTGTGGGACATGGCCTGCCCTGGGTGCCTTCCTCTGCACCCCAGGAGGGGCGTCTGTAGTAGGTTGGGCTCAACGCAGGGGTGCACTGAAGTTCTAATCCACGGGTCTATGGCTGTGGCCTTGGGTGGCCATGTAATCAGAGCCGACCGGTGAAGACGGGGTCATCAAGGAGGCTCTGCTCCAGTGCCTGGGTCCTCATGGGAGGAGGCGAGGCCGCGCGTGAACACAGAGGCCCCAGGGGCGGGCTGCTTGCGGATGGAGGCAGGGACTGCAGGGCAGCAAGCTGCCTCCGGGCCTCTGTCTCCCCACTCCCTGCTTTCCCCAGGCCTCACAGCCTCCCTTCCTGCGGGGACAGGGAGAGGGGCTCTGAGCCCATCAGGAAGGAGAGGCCTGAGCTGCTGGAGGACAGGGAGCGCCGTCTGGAGGAAACCCTTCAAGAGCCACTGGAACCTCCAGTTCACGGGTGGAAACTCGCTGGTTCCCTGTTTACAATTGTTGTTCAATGGCTCAGTCGTGTCCAACTCTTTGCGACGCAGTGGATGGCAGCACTCCAGGCCTCCCTGTCCTTCACCATCTCCTGGGGTTTTCTCAGACTCAAGCGCATCGAGTTGATGATGCCATCCAACCACCTCACCCTCTGTTTTCCCTTTATCCTCCTGGCCTCAGTCCTTCCCAGCATCAGGGTCTCTTCCAGTGGTCTTCACATCAGGGGCAAAGAGCCTAGGCAGAGTCTCAGGTGCCCACGGGCTGTCCCTGGCTCCTTCTGTCACCGCCAAGTGGACCGCCGAGAGGAGGGGGAGGCAGGAAGCCTGGGACACCGTGTGTTGGCTACACGTCCGCTGTGCAGGAGTCAGGGAGGCAGGGTGGGGTCGATTCAGCTAGCGACGTCACTCCCTCCCTCCTCTTCCCTCTGAAGTTTGCTCCGGGGGGCAGGAGGACAGGGGGTCCCTGAGCTCTGGGTTATTCGGCCTTTCTCAGTAGGCATGACCAGACATCTCACCACAGGGCAAAGGAAGGCAAGTTAAAGAGTTTCAGGGTGCTGCACACACTGAAGATTGGATGGACGGATGGGAGAGTGGATGGGTCAATAAATGAATGGATAGGTAGATGGGTGGATGGGTGGACAGACGGATGGACAGATGGGAGGGTGGGTGGGTTGATAAATGGATGGATAGATGGATAGGCAGGTGGGTGGAGGGTGGATGGATGAAAGGAGAGATGAATGGGCAGAGTGGTTTTCTAGATATTTCATGGGCCTTGTCATCCATGAAAGGTGATAGGTCTGAGTCCTAGTGGGGGCCTGGATTCCCTGAAAGCAGACGGCATTCTCAGCCTCGGCGTCTCCCACCATGTCCAGCGTCTCTCCTGCAGAGGCCGGACCTCTCCCCTGGACCGCGGCCTCATCACTTGCTGGAAACGGGCCCCGAGCACAGCCCCCAGCCCTGTGGGCACCCGGCTGCCCAGGTGGCCGCCCTAAATGAGGGCGTGTCCAGCTCTTTGCACACAGACATGTGATGTCCCCATGCAGCCAGGGCCTGACACCCTTCTGTTGCCCCAGGAGCCCCGTGGCCTCCCGGAACCGGAGGGGGACGCTCTCCAGCTCACGAGTTACACTGGAAACCTGGCTGCCTCTCCTGTCTGCTCTCCCAAGGAGCTTCTGTCAGTTCATGGGAATTGGCCCAAGAAAGATTTTTTTTCTTCCCCCTCCACATACATTTCTTGATCCTAATGAGATAATGAAGCAGGTAGCTTGCGACAACTGTGGTTTTTCTCTCAATCTAATCTGATTACCCAAATCTGGAGAGTTTGCCACAGGCGCGGGCCGGTGTCCAGTCTTCCAGGGGACTTCTCTGACCTTGCACTCCGGTGCGGACAGTACCCAGGCAGCTAATGAATCACGCTAATCAGAGACTCGTCTTGAAAATTAATCCATTCTACTGTAACTATTTAAAGAAAAAATAATTATCGAGAATGTGCTTGCTAAATTACGCTGTCTAGAAGTTGTCGAAAGAAAATTTTTGTCTAATTTTAAAACATAATCTGGGTTTTGCCGATTTTTCTTTGTCGGGTGATTGAAAGATTCAGCCTGAGTAACCGGGAGGAGGACTCGCCTCTTCTCCTCGAATCCCCGGGTCCTGGGTGCGGCGTGTGCCAGCCTGGTGCAGCCCACAACCTCGGCCTCTGGCGCAGACGCCACTGGGAGGGCGGAGCGTGGCCTTGGGGCCTCTGGACCCCAGGCGTCTCCGGGGACGGTGGGTCTCCCTGCCTGTCTGTGTTCCGAGCGCAGGCCTGCGTGCTCGAGCTGGGTGTGCCTTGCAGATGGGCTGAGCGCAGCCTGAGCCAGCGACCCTGGCCCCCTGGGCCTGGGGGGCAGAGGCTGACAGGCCAGCTGAGCTCAGGGGTCCCAGCAGCTGAGCTGCGCCCACTCCCAGCCCACTTGCTTCTCTGGAGGTCTAGTCTCAGTTCTTGGGGAGGACAGGGCCCTCCCATCTGGTCCGGCAGTTCTCGGGTCACCTGAGAAGGCTCCAGGAAGCTGCCGCCAGCCTTTGCCGCGAAGGAAGAGGACGGTTCGCGCTCTGGGCTGGCTCACTGACATCTGTCTGTCCCGCATGACCGAGGGGACCAGAGAAGATCAGGGAGCCCGGAGCCAGACCTGGGGACAGCCCTTCAAGGAGGAGGTAGGCTGCTTCTGAGAAGTCCCTGAGTCCTGGCCCCCCTGGACAGGACAGGCACAGAGGCCACCCTGGATCGCAGAGAGGCCCTGGCTGGCTTGCAGAAGTTGGGCAGCGTCAGAGAAGGTTCCAGAAGGCTGGGACAGGGAGGGCTGTTCGTCCCGGCGACCTGCTCCTGTGGACTCAGGCCGGCCGCCTCCATCCCCTGGAGCCCTCAGGGAGCCCTCTGTGCCCCTCAGCACAGGGGCCTTTAAACCACCACGGGGCCCGTGCTGTTCAGTTAAGGCGTGGGCTTTACTGTCCAGTAAAGATGTGGCCACGTGTGGCTACATCAGCTCTTTCCACGTCCCCGCCAGGGCGCTCTGTTCCTCCCCGTCTCCTCGCAACGTTTCCAGCAGAACCCACAACACTTCCCCTGCAGGGTCCACAGACGGTCCCCCCCGTGGCCCTCCATCCTGGGGTCAAGGTCCAGCGTGCACCAGGTGGGCCCCAGAGCTGGAGGCTGGACCAGGAGTCTGAGGGGCTGGCCCTGCGGCGGGAAGGGTTCTCTGCCCGGAGCTCCATCCCTCGGGTCTACCCAGGGAGCCCTGGGCCAGGAGTGCGGGGTCTTGGGCCCCTTCAGGTTCTGTGTCCCTTCTCCCGCCCCCTCGCACAGCCCGGCCCCCCCAGACCCGGCCCTCCCCCGCCTGCATCAGGACACCTGCCATGCTCCCAGCGGGGACGTCTGGGCCCACCGAACACGCTGGAGCCAGGTGGGCGGCAGGGGCTTGTGATTCAAGGCGGTGGTGCCTTCACAGACCCCCTTCCCGGCTGTCAGCCGTAATCAACGTGGCAGAGGCCCGGAGCCTGTTTTGGGACCACTGGCAGCAATCTCACATACCCGTTTCTCACAAGAGGCGCAGCCCGACGCTGGGGGCGGCGGAGGGGGTGAAATCAGCCCTCTAAACTGCGGGGGCTGTGAGCTCAGCCCGCCCGCGATCGCAGACCCGGCGGACACCTGCTGCGTGCTCTGATTATCAGGGACCCAGCGGAGCCCTGGAGTGCTCAGAAGCTCCTGATATGCGAGTGTGAACTTGCATCTGCGTGGACACCAGAAACCCTCGTGAGACTGTCAAGCGGCCACAGACCCCAGCAGTCAGCCTGGGAAGCAGCTCCCTGTCCTCGGGCCGCTGACCCAGGCCCAGCTGGCCCCAGGCTGGAGCAGCCTCGAGCCAGCACCCGGGTCTCTGGAGAGCCTGCCTGGAGGCCCCTGAGGGTGGGAAGCCGCTGGTTTCCTTGCACGTCCAGTGCGGTGGGAGCCCCTGGGCCCTGTCTGTCCCCTGCCCTCCGGACACTTCTGGGGACAGAGAGTGGGGGACTAGCCACCATCCCAGGCCCGAGGCCGTCGTAAAGCTGCCCCCGACCCCCTCCTGCGATGGCCACAGACCCGCCTACCGGCCGCGACTTGGTGCCGACTCCCCCCGGGGACAGGGGACAGAGGACACGGAGAGGCCTGCAGCCTGACCGGCCATACTCAGGACATCCGAGAAGGTCATGTGAGGCACAGTCAGGGTCTCATCCACCTGCTGGGCAGCCTGGCTGCACGCATCCAGCGCCATGGAGACGCTCAGACCCTCGATCCTGTCATACCCCTCTCAGGAGTGCGTCCTGAGAAAAGAATGCCAAACAAGGGGGACGTTGTGCTGAGGGCCGAGCTGAGCTGCTCTCTCAGGAATGGTGTGGCAGATGGCAGGGGCCTGAGCTGGTCTTGGCCGGTGCCTCTGCGGAGCAGGACCGTGGGCCGGCAGAACAGGGGGAGGGGGGTCGGGTGGCTGCATGGAGGCCCTTAACCGTTCCTGGGGGCGGGAGTGCCCCGGAGCAAGGCTGGGGGTCCTCGCTGTGGCTGGGCCGCCCCTGAGCGTGCGGGACGCTGACACAGACAGCCAGGGCCCTGTGCCCCCGCCCTCCCGCCAGCCACAGGGCCGGCCGCCCACCCGCAGCACTCCGCTGGCCGCTATCTTCGCTGTCCCAGCCTGTGATAACCCTGAGAGCGTGGACCGCGACAGGGCGGGGGGCAGGGGGTACCTTGGCCAGCTCATTCCAGTTGGCTCTCTTGTCAGCCCCATCCTTGCAGCAGCCCCCCAACCCCCACCCTGTGGGCACTTTCATCCCATGGACAGTGAAGAAATGGAGGCCCCAGACAGGGCAGGCAGCTCTCCCGGGGGCACAGCCGTGAGTAGCAGAGCTGGGACTCAGCCCCACAGGGTGGATCAGGCTCTGAATGCATCCCGGCCTCCCCTCTGGGTGAGTCACATTCCTCCTGCCAACCAGCCCAGGGAGCCGAGTCCTGGCCTCGGCCACGTGGAGTCAGAGTCGGGGCCGCAGTCGGGCTGAGTAGACTCCAGTGCCCGCCTCGCCCCTCTGGCAGCTCTGTGACCCTGGCACAGTTCTGGACCTCTCCGAGCCTCTGCACCCCCGTGCATGCTGAGAGGATCGGTCACATCGCCTCCTCATGAGTGACGGCCAGCTGTCCGTCCATCCACAAGGAAGTCTGTGCGTCCCCGGGAGGAGCAGCAAGCTGGCCTCACGGTCAGCAGAGCCCGCGAGCCCCGCAGCTCCGTCCAGAGCCCCCAGGAGCCCCCTGCCTGCTCGGCCCCGCCAGGTGGGCTCTCCGGGTGTGCCTGGGCTTTGGCGTTTCAGACGGGAGTTTCTGGTACGCAGAAGCTGCTTCTGAGTGTGTGAGGGCACAGTGGATCTCTCCCAGAAGCGTGCGGGTCCCAGCAGGTGTTACGGTTGCTGGAGTGCTCCTGAGCCCAGGGCCGCCCGGAAAAGACGAGGCAGCCCCCTCCAGTGCTCTCGCCTGGAGAATCCCAGGGACGGGGGAGCCTGGTGGGCTGCCGTCTATGGGGTCACACAGAGTCGGACACGACTGAGCGACTTAGCAGCAGCAGCAACAGGGCCGCCCATCTCTGGGGGGGATGCAGGGAGACCAGAGCCCGCCGGGGGGCCCAGCTGGGCAGGCTCATCTCCCCAGGCCGGGCGGGGCCTCCCTGGGCGGGCCCCCAGCCCCCTCCTCGGAGCCGTCCTGCCCAGGAGGGCCGGCCTGAGAGTGGCCTGGCAGGGGACACCCTCGAACAGCACCCCCCAACCCGAGGTGCCCTCTGACCTCCAGCCCCTCCGGCCTTCCTGCCTCAGCTGGTGACCGCTCCCAGGAGGGGCCCCCATGTGCTGCCCTGAGGAGCAGAAAGACGGGGCCTTCTGGGGACCTCCAGACATGCCTGCAGCAGGAGCACCTCGATTCCATCCTGAGGGCCTGTGCCAGCCCCTCGTGTGGGGGACTCTTCTGGAAACCCATGCACATCTCAGTTGCATCCGGCCCCCGTGGGTTGTGTGTGTGTGTGGGGGGGGGGGTTGTGTGTGTGTGTGGAGGGGGTTGTGTGTGTGTGTTGGGGGGTGTTGTGTGTGTGTGCGTGTGTGTGTAGTTACTGTCTCTGCTCACATTAAACACCAGCCGCCCCTCCCCCACGTGTGGATGTGGCCTGACCGCTCCGCACCAGCGAGAATTAGGGGACTCTGGGGCCAGGGACGTCGCTGCTAGATGCAGCCTCCGCATCTTGGACAGACGCAGTCCCTTTATGGCTGCATCTGGGAGTGTGTCCGGAGATCTCTGGAATCCCACCAGTTTTGCTCTGGATGAGTCATTTTTCCGAGCTGTTGAGTAAAGTAAGCAGACTCATGTGTTAATGGAAGTGAAGAAACAGTTTATTCCGAAGGGAACCATGCAATTTACGACCAGCAAAGGGCGCGGGCGTGGAGCGGAGCAGCACGGTCTCTGTGATCCCGGGCCAATTAGTGCTGCGCGTCCCCGTCCATCTGTCCAGACTCTGGAGGGCGGCACGCTCATCGCCACAGTCCAAGCACGCGTGCCGGCCACCAGCCCTGGTGTCTTCAAGGTCGCTTTGCCTGTCCATCCATGTCCTCAGTTTTGCAGGAGCGTGCGGGGGGACGAGCAAAGGCGTCTGGAAGGGGTGTGTTTCTGAGCTTCCCCGTCTTTAGAGCTTGTGTGTGCTGGGAGCAGAAAGGGGTCCCAGAATCGCACATGCCCTTGTGGGGAGGGGCAGGGGCCCCACATCCACGCAGCTCGTCCCTGCAAGAGAGCTTCAGGTGTCACACACGGCCACACCTGCGCATATCACATACGTGCACACGCATATACACAAACACCCACGGGGTCAACAGTTGGACACACAGCCTCCGTAGGAGGCTCTCATGGCTGGTGAGCTGATTGGTCTGAGGTCCACTCAGACCCTCCACACATCCTCGAGACCCTGGCCTAGAGGGTTGAGAGCAATCAAAGGTGTTCTTGGGCCAATCGAGGAGCGTGCTGGGGAAAGCTCAGGGTCCTCTTCGAGCAGAGTGAGTCCGGGCTCAGGGCCTGCAGCTTCTGCCTCAGTCCCGGCCCCTCCTGTCCTTTTCCTGCCTCATGCAGGCTGTCTTTTTTGCTAAGATGGAAAATTCCAGAGTAGTGGCCCTAGAGGGTGGACCCTGCCACTCCAGGGCCAGCCAGCTGGGGCCCCTCTTTGGCCCAGTGAGGGCAAGCACTCTGGAACTGTCTGTAGATAAGACAAAGGCTCCGTCTCCGGGGCCTTCCCAGGAGAGACGCTGCTGGTCTCTGCCAGTTGAGCCCAACTCTGGGTCTTCTGCAGGCTCCTGAGAAATGGCACGTGTGAAGCCCCACTAGCTTTTTAGGGTGTAATGCACTCAGGCAATGCCCCATCTCTCACTGGTAGGCCATAGATCTGAGTGAATTTGGCCCCAAATTCCTCTGACCCCAGGTGGCTGACCTTCAGAGTGGGGGCTCCAGGGGTGGGAGGGTGCGTCTGACTCTTAAGGAGGAAGGAGCTGGCGCCCCCCGCAGGCCCCGAGGCAGGTGCACCGTGTCCCTGTGGCACCTGTGCTGAGGGTCCCCGCTGGGGTTCTGCATGGCCCTGTGCTGCCCTGTCCCGTGATCTGCGGCACTCCGTCTGCTCTAGGAGATGTCCCCAGGCCCCTCTGTGCGGCCCCCATCATTCTGCAGCTCCTGCGGTCTGTCTTTGACTGCAGGGACAGTTTGCCCCCACAGCTTTGGCAACTGGCCCTTCAGCCAATTGACCGGGACCAGCCTAAGCTGGTCCCTGACGTGTTCACGACCTGCACCCAGCTAGGCCCCCCGCTTCTCAGCCCCTTGGACACCCCGGGCCCTGCCCTGCTCCCCTCCCAGGCTCCAGGTCCCTCCCCGCCCGAGACTCTGGTCCTCTGTGTCCCACGAGGTCCTTCATGAGCACCTGGACTGCAGGGGTGGCTTCCTTCTGGGGAGACGGTGGCCGGGACTGAGGCTCTGGGCCTGGAATTACCCGGATGTTCTCACAGAGGGGCACTCGGAGAGGAGGAACCAGCCTCTGCCTGGCCCGCGTGGCTGCAGGAGGGAAGAGTGACTCTGCAGGCTTACATTCTCACACGTACCCTGTGGACATGAGTGCATGTGCAGAAGTGCTTGTGTATACAGATGTGTGTGTGTGTGCAGACGTGTGTGCAAGTGTGTGCATGTGCAGGCTGTGCTACACAAGCACGTGAGACATGTATGTACAAGCATGTGCAGGCTGCATGTGCAAGTGTTGCCTGTGCAGACATGTGCTCACGTGCAAATGTGTGGTGTGTGCAAACGTGTGCAAGTGTGTGCACTAGTGCATGTGGATGTGCAAGTGTGTGTGTGCAGACGTGTGCTGTGCAAGCATGTGCAGACTGCATGTGCAGCTGCCGCACGTGCAGACGTGTTTGCAGATATGTGTTCTCACGTGCAAGCATTTGTGTGTGATGTGTGCAAACGTGTGCAAACGTGTGTGCAAGTGCATGTGGGCGTGTGTGTGCTGATGTGTGTGAGTGAAGTATTTGTGCAGTTGCGTGTGTTGTGTGCGAGGCAGGAGAGGAGTGTGCCCAGGCTGGGTCCCCGGGTGCAGTGCCCGTCGTGGGCTCCGGTTGGCAGAGCTGGTCCATCTTGGGCCCCGAGGCCCAGCGTGGACGGACCCACCTTCCCCTGTGCCTCGGAAGGCACTGGATATGCGGCCACAGGAGACCCACGTGCTGGGCCTGCAGAGGCCGAGCGCCCCCGGTCGTGACACCAGCACAGGCTGGACTGCGGGCCCCACCTGTCGCCCACGTCACCCTGCTCGCTGGACCTCCTCCGCCCCAGGGAGCGCCCTCCCCAGCTGAGAGCTGCCGTGACGTCAGGACCAGAGATGAGGTGGTGACGTGTGGGCATGAAAGGCCCCTTTGTCCCTGGAACACGGTGGCCTGGCCCTGCGCCGCCAACTGCCCCCACAGGAAGCGGGCTGGGGCTGGCTGAGCCCAGCTCCCAAGGCCGACAGAAGGCCTTGTGTGGTTGGTACTGGCCAGCCAGCGCCCTCAGCAGGGCTGGCGCCCACACACCAGGCCACCTCGCCGGGTGGGAACAGGGCGGTGGTCAGGGAATCGGTGTGTCTGTCTGTCCTGCACACACGTCCACGTGCCTGCTGCCTGCCAGGCAGGCCCGCACAGTGGTCCCACGCGCGTGGCGACGATGTGTGTGCTAGGCATTCGTGCGTGTGCGTGCAGGCTAGGTCACTTCAGTCGTGTCCGACTCTCTGCAGTCCTGTGGACTGTAGCACACCAGGCTCCTCTGTCCACAGGACTGTCCAGTCGAGAAGACAGTGGGTTGCCACGCCCTCCCCCAGGGGATCTTCCGCACACAGGGACTGCGCCTGCGTCCCTTGCGTCTCCTGCCTTGGCAGGCGGGTTCTCTACCAGCAGCGCCACCTGGCGTGCGTGTGCCTGCGTGTGCGAGCATGTCTGCGTATGGAGCTGTGCATACATGAGCCGTCTCCCACATAGAGGCGTGTGCGTGTGCTCCGTCCAGGGCCTCTGCATTCTTGTGTGTGTATCCACATGTGCGTGCGCGTGTGAACGTGTGTCCAGGCCCTGTGTCCCTCCCCCTGCCTTATCCCTGCCCCCTCACGCTTTCCTCCCTCTCCCTGACCTTCAAATGTCCCGTCACATTTGTGGGGCTGCCCCATGACGGCTGTGTGCCCCCATCTCCCGGAGGGGATGGAGGCTTGGAGTAAGCAGCCCTCACGTGAAGCTTCAGGGAAGATGAACGGGGCCTGTGGCCTTGACCAAGGGCCTGGAGCTGTGCCCAGTGCAGCCTGGGGGCGGCCTCCAGGGGACCAGCAGGCATCCCAGCCCTTGGCTGTGGGGAGGCTGGCTCCGTCTCCCCCAGCATCTGTCCACCGTCTCTGGCGCCACGGTCAGCGGCCGAGAGTGGCTTCTGTCCTCACTCGACTGTGAAGGACATGTGTTTGGGGTGTGGACTGGCCCAGCCCTGGGCCAGGTACTCCACCTACAGCTTCTCCTCTGTCCCATGGTCGCTGAGCTTCCCGGGGAGGACGGAGCCCATGGTGGGTTGAGGGGGCACCCCGGGCTCAAGGTCCTGGTTGGCACAGCAGGGCAGACTGAATCCATCCCCATTCCATCATCTGGTCCTGCAGACCAGCCAGGGCAGCGTCGACGTCAGAGGCAGGCCTCTGCCGTTGCCCGTTGGTCTGGGATGAGCGCTTTCTGGATGGCTGTGGCCGCTCCAAGCGGGGCCTCACCCCAGCCTCCTTGCCTCCAGGCCTGCATGTCCCTCACGCAGCCGAGGAGCATGCCTGTTGCCTGAGAAGGCCAAGTTCCTGCTCTGGTCCCTGGGCACGCCAGGGGCTGGGTCCTCGCCCCCCGATGGAGGTCTCTGAGCCGGGCACAGTGGGCTGACAGCGTCTCCCTGGGCGTAGCCCCGGGACACAGAGGGCAGCACAGATCCAGGCTCTTCTAACCACACGTGCGCCTCTTCTCGGCCCGTGTGTCCTGGTTGGTCCCAGAGAAACCCTCCCTCCTTTCCTTAATCCGTCTGCATCTTCTCTGTGCTGTGCACGCAGGATTCCTAGGGATTGGCAGGGCGTGTGTTTGAATCTTGCTGCTGCTTCATGGGTTTAAGGGTTGCGCTTGTTGCAACAAGGTCTTTGTGTACCTTTCGCGGCCACCAAAATGGTGCACTGGGGACTCCCGCTGGGATGAAGCACAAACGAGGAGAGGAGGCCTGAGGGGGGCGTGCTGGGGGGCGCAGCCATCTGTCCCCACCGGCCCTGGGGGCTCCGAGGGATGAGAGGTGGTAGGCGGCCTTTGTTGTTCATCCTGGAGCCGTTTCTGGGGCATCCCCCACACCCGTCAGGGGAGCAAAGCCCTTCTCCTCCTCCACGGGAGCTGCCGCTCAGCTAGACTGTTTTTCCGCTCTGACTTCAGCTGGTTGAGGGGCTTTTCCAAGCCGTGGGGTCTCCTGGGTTGTCTGCTCAAGCTCAGGCTACAGCGACAACTGGAGGCCATGGGGCTTGATCAGCAGAAACTCCTTTTCTTGCAGCTCCGGAGGCGGGAGGCTGTG
The DNA here is from genome assembly GCF_001704415.2 of Capra hircus. Taxonomy (NCBI): domain Eukaryota; kingdom Metazoa; phylum Chordata; class Mammalia; order Artiodactyla; family Bovidae; genus Capra; species Capra hircus. The sequence continues at coordinate 117,375,280 of NC_030812.1, forward strand.
GTGTTGGTGCTGCTGACGGGCTCCTGGCGGGACCCCCTCCTCACTGTGTCCATACGGGGGCGCTGGTCTCACTGAGGTCGCTTCTCTTAAGGGCACCGGTTCCGTGGGGGGAGGCCCCACCCTTGTGACCTCGTTAAACCTCAGTTAAACGGGATCTCTAAAGATCCCATCTCCAAGCCCAGCCACCCTGGGGTCGTGCTGTGACTTTGGTGGGTCACAGTGCCGTCCATAGCTCGGCCTGGAATGGAGCTGGCCTCAGGATGGCTGACCAGTGGCCACAGATAGTGAGATTCCTGGGGTGGCGCCATGGGGCAGCACACACCACAGGGCCCTCCGCTGTGCCCACGGCAGGCGTCACTAATCGGTCCTGGGACGCTCTCCCCTGTGTTCAGGCAGCTCTTGCTCATCTGTCAGAATTGGCACCAAGGGGTCACCTGGGATGCCGTCCTTGTCTGTCTTCCAGGCTGCCTCCCAGGGCAGCCATTGTTAAGACTCACCGAGGCCTGCTCGCCTGCAGGGGCCCCGAGGCCCAGGCCCCCCACAGAGTGAGGCCCCCCAGGTCCCCTGTCGCTTTGCAGGGACAGTCGCAGCCTGCAGGGCTGGTGGTGATGTCCTCTGTGCAAAGAGAAGCGCCAGGATGCTTTAAAGGTTGCTAAGAATTTCGAGACATAGGAAGAGCAGCGTGGGGCCCTGTGGGCTGCACCCGGCCCATGTCTGCAGCCACCGAAGCGATTGCCTCTGGAGGGACAAGGGTCACTTGGTCCTAATTCAGAAACCACCCGTGGTTCCCAGGCTCCTTTAATGACATGTCCATGAATGTGATCTGTGCTCTTTCCATCACGTAGCCCCTCCTTCCAGGGTTTCCATCAGTAAGGGGTCCCCAGCCCCCCACTACAGCCACAGAGCGGTGGTGGGTTTCCCAGGAAGAGAGAACACGACCCCTTTCCTCCCGGAAGTGTCCCAGGGGTCTGCCTGTCCCCTCCCCAACTAACAATGGCAAGGACTCAAAGCCTGATGTCACCACCCCCGGGACGTCCTCTGATGGGTCACCACCCCCAGGACGCCCTCTGGGGGCTCCCCACCCCCGGGACGCCCTCTGATGGGTCACCACCCCGGGACACCCTCTGGGGGCTCACCACCCCCGGGACGCCCTCTGGGGGCTCACCACCCCCGCCCGGGACGCCCTCTGGGGGGTCTCCTTTGTGGCTGAGGCTCTGGGAGCACTGTGGCCACTGTGAGATCTGCCAGGCGTCCCCGCCGCCCCCGCCCGCCTCCTTCCGGCCTGACCCAGCCCCTGGGTTCTGCCCTGTGGATGGGTGGCTCCCAGGACATCTGAGGGGGTCCTGACCAGGCAGGCTTTCGTGCTCTCGCATGGGTTCCGGGCGCAGGAGAGAACGATGTTGTCCCGTCCAGGAAGGTGCCTTGGCTGCTCCTTGACACTGTCCTCGAGGCCCTCGGTCCCTGCTGACCGAGTGACCAACGTCAGAGCTGCCCACGGACAGCGAGCAGGTGGCTGGGAGCCCAGGGCAGGGGCGGCGCCAGGCCCGGCCCCCCGACTGGCCCCGGAGGCTGCCCGCCCTGCCTTCCCGTCCCCGAGGCCGGGGCTGGGCGCTGGGCAGCGTGGGAACCGCCCCGCCCCCAGCCGGCGCTGACCTCTGACCTCTGCCCTCTGCCCTCTGCCCTCTGTCCCCAGCGCGGATCATCAGGACGAAGCAGTGGTGTGACATGCTCCCGTGTCTGGAGGGGGAGGGCTGCGACTTGCTGATCAACCGGTCAGGCTGGACGTGCACACAGCCCGGCGGGCGGATAAAGACCACCACGGTGAGTGTGCAGCCCCCCGGCTGTCCTGGGGTGCAGGGGCCCGAGCAGGCGGGGCCGGGGGTGGACCCCACACCGGCGACAGTGAGAAGCTGGTCCCTGGCTTCCTGATGCAGGGAGGCTGCCAGCTCTGCGGCTGGGTGGGTCTGTCCCCTGGCTGCTCAGAGCATCACGGGGTTACTGAGTGCCTGTCGGCCCAAGAGGCCACACAGAGCACCTCCAGGCTGCTCAGCCCACATGAGCTCATTGTGGGGGATGTCTCATTTCTGGGCAATGTCCTTCCAGCCCCAGGCTGCAAGAAAGGTTCGAACCCACAGAGGGGCTTCAGACCCCACCTCTGGGCAGAGGGCCTTTAAGAGGAAAGAAGGGGGCGGTGTAGTCTGATGCAGGCGCCCCAGGCAGGCGTCTAGAGCAGAGGCTCTGAGAACCCTGGGGGGCCCCGGGTTCCTCCTGGATCCGCCAAGAGCAGCACTGGGTCCCCTGCTCACCTCCGTGGGCTGGAGGCAAGAAAGGCAGAGCAGTCCCAGGGATGTTTTCTCTGAGATTCCTTTTCCAAAGGAATGTTCCCCCAGCATGGAGACACTGAGGGCCAGGAGAGCTGGGGACGCCCAGCCGTGACCCCTGGGGACTGCTCTGGGGCTCCGCAGGCCTGGCACGCTCAGTGCTGGCTCCACAGGCCAATTATCGCCCCTCATCCAGGCTCATCCTCCTGAGGTTTCCATAGCAGGCTGAGGGCTGGCGTGGGCTCCATGCTACGATGCCCACCTCGATGACGGGGAGCATTAGGTCGGGGAGCAGGGGCCTCGTGGAAGCACCTGGGAGTTCTCTGCTGGCACCCCCAGGCAGAGAGGCGGGGGCCACAGCCCCTTGGGAGTTAGGCCAGAGGAAAGCCTACTCCGCCCGCTCTCGCGGCCTCCACATGAGAGTGCAGGTGGGCTCTCTCAGCAGCACCATCGAAAGGCCAGTCTGGCCAAGCTAATCTGCGGGGAGCCGTGGGTCCCTGCCCCGTGGCCGGCCAGAGGTCAGCTCTGAGCTTGAGTGGGGCATCTACCAAGGTCGGGGCTGTAAAGCTGATGCAGGACCCCCACTGCCCCATGGATGCCTTGGCAGCCTCTTGTGACTGTGGGGGTTCAGGCCTGGGGGCCCTGCCGGCAGCCTCCCCCTTGCAGGTCTGGGCGGCGGGGGTCTTGAGCAGGGCGGCCCCTCGAGGGGGTCAGAGCCGGGCTGCAGGGAGCATCCCCAGGTCTCCAGCTGGAGCCGCAGCCACGCGCTTGTCTGATCGTCAGCCGCGCTTGTTTCTCTGTGTACAGCATGGAGGCAGAGACCTGTCTCCACCAGCCCCTTCCCTGAACCTGCCTTGCCGCTCCGGCAGCCGAAGGGGCTCTGAGCTGGGGCTGCCACCTCCCCCAGAGTCCAGGAAGAGGGTGGCCTTTCCAAGGTCCCCATCTGCGTGCTGTGCCCTTTTGGGGACGGAGCCTTGGGGACATGCAGACTGGCAGCCCCGGGGTCACCATCCCCAGATCCATGAGGGGGGTCCCTGTGTGCTCCCCGGGGCTGGGGCCAGCCCTGGTGCGGGTGACGCTGTGTTGGGGGTTTTCAATGAACCCCCAGAGGAGGGGAGGCTCGGGCAGGGCTCCAGAGGCCCTGGGCGCCTCGGCGGGCGTGGGGGTGGGGCACTGCCGCAGGGTCAGGCCTGCCCTCCAGGCCGCATGGCACGGCAGCACCTGTCTGTGTCATCGTGGTGAATCGGGGTGTCCCTCTCATCAAGCCCCCAGCCCCTCCTGGCGCCCTGCCACACGGGGGTTCTGAGGCTGGCCTCTCCCCGCAGGCACAGCCTGAGTCCTTGATTTACTCCAAGACCTCTGCCGAGAAGGTGCAGGCGCGCGTTCCTTTCCATCCCCCAGGCCTCCGGGCTCAGAATCATCATCTCAGTTTTACAGCCGTGAAAACTACGACTGGGAGAGACAGAGATGCCGATGGCCAGGGGTCGGCAGGCCGTGGAGCGGAGGCTTGAATCTGCCGGGTCTGTGCAATGCGGCCGTGGCCCTGGCTCGTCAGGAGCCCCGCGTGTGTCCTGGGGCTCCAGTAGCTCCCCCTCCCTGGGGGGTGTCTGGTGCTAGAGCCCGTGGAGCCCGCGGCCCAGGCGGAAGGACCCAGCACGCATGGGGCAGGTCCGGGGGGCGGGGCGTGCACGCACGGGGACCCTCGACTTCCCGGGGGCGGCCCTCCACTCAGAGGCACGGCCGAGGGGCCGGCGTGTGCGACGACACTGACCTCCCGCCCGTGTGCTGGCCCTGAGCGTCACAGCCCCACCCAGGAAGCGGGCTCCGCGTCCTCACACTGGCAGGCCACAGAGCGGCCAGGCAGTGACCCTGGGGGCCGACGGGCTCCACCGTCTTCCCAGGCATCTGCAGAGGTGACCCTGGCCTGTGCAGACCTGCTTTCCAAGCGTGCTTAAATGCTTACCTGAGCTCCTGACCCAAAGTGAAAAGTGAAAGCCACTCAGTCATGTCCGACTCTTTGCGACCCCAGGGACTATTCACTCCCTGGACTTCTCCAGGCCAGAATACTGGAGCGGGTAGCCGTTCCCTTCTCCAGGGGACCTTCCCGACCCAGAGATCGAGCCCAGGTCTCCCTGCATGGCGGGCAGATTCTTTCCCAGCGCAGCCACAGCGGAAGCCCAAGAATATGGGAGGGGTGGCCTGTCCCTTCTCGAGCAGATCTTCCCAACCCAGGCATTGAACTGGGGTCTCCCACATTGCGGGTGGATTCTTTACCAGCTGAGCTATAAGAGAAGCTGCGAGCTCTTGACCCAAACACCTTATAATTGGAGCACGTAATCCTCTTATAGGATTGAATTGCAGGCCTCTTACAGCTGGCAAATTAGCATCGTGGAGTTTCACATTTTACTATAAATTGGTTTTCCGTGGCAGGGGCTGGGGGACAGGTATCTAGGAGACCTCGGGATTGCTTGGCCACAAGATGGCTAATTCCACCCCAGCAGCCAGGCCTCAGCCCAGTGCCCTGCAGCTGGGCTGTGTCCACAGGTGGCCACCCCCCGCCCCCACCTGGTCACGCCCCAGCTCCTTCTCCACGTGGCCGTGGCTGCTCCCTTCTCCGTGTCCCCAGCAAACTGTGAGCGAGCACGAGCCTTGGGGGGGTCTCACCATCCCCATCCCCCATTCAGGTCTTACGTAGTTGCTTGTGATCAATTGATTAATTGATTAGCAGAACCCAGGCCCTGGGTGCACGCTGACGCCTGCATTTCCTGGATCACCGCCTTGCAAAATGCAGGTCATCACCCCATTAGTGGTCGCGAAATTAATTTAGTGGCTCACGATCGGCATTAAAAGAAGGAGGGAGAAATAGAATAAAAATGTTCGGGTGCATCCCCATCTTGAGGGTGAGAGCTGCTTGGTGACATGCACACAGGGCCCCTGGGTGAGGCTACACGGGTACCAGGGCCAGTTGCCATGATGACTTGGGGACCCGGCATCCTGGGGGTACACCAGGTGGGGGGAGCCTGGCTTCTGGGGCCCCCGTGATCCCTGTTTCAGGGGCTCCCTTAGCGTTCTGTCTCTGTTCTGTGATGTTGGTCCACACCGGGCAAGGTGAACATCGCGGGCCCTCCCCAAGGTCACAAGCAGCATCCTCTCCTTGGCAACCAAACAGCCGCTGACAGCAGCTGACTGGGCTGGCGGAAGGGGTGGGCAGAGGCTGGGGCTGGTGGGCATGAGCGCCCCGCCCACTCGTGGCTTCCGTGCGAACGTGAGTGGCTGAGGCAGGGCCTGGGTGTTGGTGGCGCCCAGGGCGATGTGACCCACGCTCCGTCCACCACGGGCGGTGTCTCCGTATTGAACATGAGCCTTGTAACAAGTGCCTCCTAGACCAGGACAGGCCGGCTGGTTGAACTCATCTATCAAATCGGCGATTAAGCTCCACGTTTTAATCCCGTTCTGCATGGACGCCATGCTCTGGAGGGTGAGGGGCATTCTTGGCTGGGGGTGGGGGTCTGTGCAGCCTGCTCAGGACCTTGGATTTCATGGAAACTCGTGACACCAAGAGCACTTTCCCAGGAGCCAGCCTGGACGCCCGAATTCTGCCTGAGCCCAGGTGCCCCAGGCCCGGAGTGCATGGTGCTGAGACATAGACAGGTGCCCAGGGTGCTCCCCTAGACACCAGGAGACGTGCCCAGTGGCCTATGGGTCATCACCTCGCATCCCTCATCTTGTCGTGAACTGGCCGTCACTGGGCCGGGCAGCCAGGCTCTCCGGCCAGAGCACCCCACACGCTGACCCCCAGGCATCCCGGCCGGGATCGCCTGCTGTCACTCATCCACGCTGAGCATCCAGCCTCCACGGCCGTGGCCCAGGACTGAGGAGCTGGCCCCGTGTGGGGGAAGGGAGCTCTTCTGGTTTCTGTCCTCACCATCCCAATGACGGCCAGCCTTGTTCAGGCCACCCCCTTGGGCTCAGCACCCCCTCAACCTAGAACCACACGCCTCTTTTTTTCTGACACACCAGGGGGTAGTCCTCGGAAAGTCCAGCGTCAACCTGGAAGCCTCTGCATCCTTGGATGCAAAGTGTACCCAAGGGACTCGTGTGTGTCTAGCATGGCCCCCACTGAGGTTCCCGAGATGGACTGGCCGTGGCCTGCTGTCCAGGGCAGCGGTGGCCCAGGCCTCTCGTCAGCCAGGGTCTGTGTGCCGCCCCCCATCAGGGCTGGACTCGCAGGGGCTCAGGCTCTCAAAGGGCATTCAGGGGGCACTGTGCAGCTGCCCGCGCCAGGCTCGCCTCACCGTGATAGAGAGCAGAAGGCATGCTTCCCACTTGGGTGCCCTGGAGATGCCTGGGTGGACAGGGACGCAGGGCAGGGAAACAGTCCATCAGGCGGGGGCGCGGCTCCCCGGCTCGGGGCGGGGGCACAGTCCACCGGGCGGGGGCGCAGTTTCCCAGCTCGGGGCAGGGGGTGCCGCTCCCCAGCTCGGAGCGGGGGCACGGATCCCCGGCTCGGTGCGGCTGCAAAGCCAAGCGGGGCAGGCCTGTGACCTCAGGGTCCCGGGGGTGCTAAACCCCCGAGGAGCCACTGGCCGGGCCTGCCCTCGGACCCCCGGCCTCAGGGGCCAGGACGCAGGGCCCCCCACCTGTGAAATGGAGGCACCTGACCCAGGAGCTGTGCACCCTGCAGGAGCCTGGACCCCCAGAGGCTCACGCCCATTGGACTCAGAGCTGCGCCTCTCTGGGCCCCGGGAGGCCAGCGCCGAGTGTGGAGGAACGTCCCGAGATGTGAGACCCGCCCACTCCCAGGAGTCTTGGCAGGGCGTGGGGCCTCTTTCCTGCAAACCCGGGGTCCCGGCTTCCCACGACTGCTGTGACCGGTGACCGCGCTGGGTGACCCACAGCCACAGAGAACTTCCCTCACAGAATGGAGGCCACAGGTTCAAGGTCAAGGGTCCTGACAACCTTGAGGTTTGCCTGCGGCCCTGGGGGCTCCCGGGCTGAGGCCACATCCCCCACGAAGGCGCCAGCTCCTCCCTGGGCATCTGAGCTCCCCTCTTTCCTCCTATAGAAACGCCAGCATCACATGTGGGGCCCACCCTCCCTGACTGGTGATTTCATCCCAAAGACCTTAACTCGCTCCATCTTGAAGACCCAGTTCTGAAGAAGGTCATATTCTGACATTCCAGATGGACAAGGGCTTTATGCGGGGTGCTCTATGCCACCCACCAGCCTGCCAAGCCCAGTGCAGAAGCTTGAGTGCTGTGAGCTGGGGCCCAAGGCCCCCTGTGACGGCCCCATCCACCTGTCTGAGTTCAAATGGCAGGATCCTCACTGGTGGGAGGAGAGAGAGAACAGACACACAGAAGCTGAGGGCGGGGCCGAGGGGCTCAGAGGAGACGAGCGCCCAGGCCATGGAGAGGAGGCAGCTCAGACACGTGGTGCCCAGTGAGCCCGCCAGGCTCGCGGCCAAGGGCGCTCGCCCCCCACCGCGCCCGCGGCAGCTGCTGTCTGTATGAGGCTGGAGCTTCCTGGAAACACGACATATTTCAAGAGCTGTGAGATGCGGGGGTCACATACCTGCACAAGCCACGTGATGTGTGTATCTGTCTTTGCAGACAGCACCTACCTGTATGAGTGTGTGTCTGTGCAACAGAATTTGTTAAAACTCTGGCAAATGTGTGGGACATAAAATTGAAGAGGTCTCATAAAGCCAGGAGGAGAACTTAAAAAAAAAAAAAAAAAAAAGAAGGTGGAAGTACGAAAGAAAAAAAAAAAACATTAGAAGATCAATTCAGGGGGTCTAGAGACTATAAGATCCAAAAATAGAGACAAACGAAGAAGGAGTATCAAAGAAGTGTTTTCTAAAGAAATTCCCAGGACTCAAAGCCTGGGTTTCCTGTGTGCAGGGACTCACCGCCGGCCGGAAATGAGTGAAGAAAGCCCCGTCCCGAGGCGTGTCAGCGTGAAATCTCAGGCCCGTGGAGATGAAAACAGCATCCTGAAAACTCAGAGGGAGAAAAATAGGTCACTTACAAAGATGGAGACATCAGAGTGGATCTGCCTTCTCAGCTGACGCGCTCGGAGCTGGAAAACAGCGGCCCAGACCTTCCCGAGCGGGGACCCAGTGGATCTCCACGCCAGCCCCGAGTTCACGGGTGGGGCGGGGGCCGCCAGCCTGGAGTCCGTAACCGGGACATCCTCCTGGGTTCAGAAGCCGTGGGCCCGCTCCCTGCTCCGGGAGCCCCGTCCTCCGGAGGCTGTGGATGAAGTGGTCCACGGGGATGAGGGTGAAGGATGAAGGGACCCCTGGACGCCATGCATCCTCAGCACACCCCACGGCGGCCAGACAGGCCCCAAGAGGGCTCCTCCACGGAGGACAGTGTGGGCCGCGCCGACGATGCTTCCAGAAAGCTGCGGGGCGACCCCGCAGGCACAGGAGTCAGGCAGTGGAGCACCTTGAGGATTCCCCAGGGAAGCCTGAAGGGAAGCCATCCCAGGATGCAGCGGGGAGACTTCTGTGGTGCCCAGGAGGAGGCCCAGAGGCACACGCCGGGTGCAAGGGGAGGGAGGAGAGGTGAGTGTCGGCGGGACGGGTGACCCTGTCCTGACCCCTCCCGGCCTCACCCGGCAGGCCTGGCCGCACCCAGATGAGAAGGACCAAGACTCACTGAGCACAAGGTGGGCAGCATCCCCGTGGGGGCACCGTGGAGGCCCCCGGGCAGGGAAGGTGGCGGCCATGGTCCTGGAGGGAAGCCCAGAGGTCCTGGCAGGTGACATCCGGCTCTGGGTGGCTGACCCCGCGTTGGGTGAAGGATGCGGTTCAGGGTCTGGGGGCCTGCACTGCGCCCTTTGCCCCATCCTCAGCCTCCCCAGGGGGCTGTGCCTTCTCTTTCGCCCCACAGTGCAGCCCAGCAGGGCTCTGGGTTTCTGTCTCGTCCCCAGGGTCCCCTGACCCTCCCAGGCTCCCCAGGCCCCTGGGCACCCGGGACTCCCGCCGCCTTTCTGACGCACTGCAGTGCCTGCGGGCATTGCCCCGCTTTGCTGCCTCCCGTGTGAGTCCATCCCTCCTTCCCTGGGGAGGGGTCTCCTTCCCCGGTCGAGGTGGCAGGGCCTTGCCCCCCCGGGGCCAGGGCTTTGGGGGGCGTTGCTTGCGGTGCCTCACTCCCCCGACCAAGCATCCCGCAGGCCACGCTACCTTCACAGCTGAAGGCCTTCTCCCCCACTGTCTGGCCATCCGTCCACCGTCGGCCCAGGTCAGCCCACCCCGGGGCTCTGGAAACAGTAGACTCCGTCCCCTTCACGGAGGAACGCATGCTTGGCCTGTCTCACGACCCAGGGCGTCCGGGTGCCAGCCACCTGCTGGGTGTGGGCTTCCATGGACGGGCCTGTCCCGGCCAGGGCTCCTGCAGACAGCTGGTGACGCCATGTTCCTCTCTGCTCCCAAGCGGGCCGGCCCAGCAGTTGGAAGCACTTGTCGCTGAGCCTTGTTGCCGTTCGGTCGCTCAGTCGTGTGTGTCTCTCTGCGACCCCATGGACTGCAGCACGCCAGGCTGCCCTGTCTTTCACCAACTCCCGAAGCTTGACGTCCATGGAGTCAGTGATGCCATCCAACCATCCCATCCTCTATCACCACCTTCCCACTGCTCTTCCGAGAATGAATGAAGCGAAACTGATATCTGAGCCGGGAGCAAGGTGACGTGTGGCCTTGCCGAGCAGAGGCCGCAGTGAGCCGCCTTTGGGCCGTCTTTCCAGGTGGGCCATCCTGAATTCCTATTGGTCCCCCAGGCACGTGTCCTGGGACCCCGAGAGGCCCCACCTGCCCTGTGCGCCAAGCGCTCTTCCTGGACCTCCCAGCCCTGGGGGCTTCTCGTCTGCCGCGCCCCACCTCCCCGCCCTGCCCCACCCAGTGCAGCCCCAGCAGGCAAGTTACTCGGTGGGAGGGCTCACCGGCCCCAGGGCACCGTCTGGCAGGCAGGGTTCCTCCTGAGGACTCAGCGGCACCTGGGCCTGCTCCCTGTGTCTTCTGTTTCCAAGAAGCACCCGCTGGGCATCCTCTGACCTGGTCCTGGGTCCAGATGCCTCGCTGCGTCTTGGGAGGTGCTGGAGCAGAGAGACAGGGGTGGAGGGGGAGATTGGGGTCCGTGCAGACCCAGCTGCCCAGCAGGGAGGTCAGGCTGCAGCCCTCCTCACCGTGCACAAGACACCCTCCCGAGGGGGAGAGGCCTTCATGCAGGAGGTCTGGGGTTAACCTGTCAAAAGACAAGCAGATGGTGCCTGCGCCTCACCTATTCTTCCTTCTGCCAAACGATGAGGAATACCCCGTCATGACTCTGATCCCTGTCTGCAGTCCATTCTGCGTTCATTCGAATCACTGCTATTCATCACAGCGATAGTAGCGGGACATTTTAATAGATTCCGTGTGTAAACACAGACGTAGATGGCGGCCCGGCACGATCGCATCGCGAGCACTGATACGCTTCATGTCCTCTGCGGAAACGCGCCCCAGCCAGGAAGCAGGTCTGACCAAGCCCTTGTTTCCTGGGCACTCCTGGCCCGCTCTGAGATGGGGGTGCTTGCTGTGGGTGGCTCTTTACCGAAACTGTGCTGTGAGCCTCCGTGTTCTTCAGAACAGCTGTTCTTCGATTTTGAATGCTTCAGTGGTAAGGGTCAAAACGGGAGGAAGTGTGTCCAGTGGAAAGAGCCAGTGGGCGCTGGACGGGCCACCTCGTGGGGCTGGGTGCTCCTGACCCCACAGAGCTGACAGGTGGCCTGCTAGAGAGCAGTGGGCCAGGGTCGGGGCCAGCTGAGCTCTGCCCACTCAGCCGGCCCTGGGGTGGCCCTCCCCTCGCACTGCCCAGGCCGCTGGGTCACGTGACCAGTTCGCAGTATCGCCAGTTCCTCCTCCCCTCTGCCCTACGTCCCTGTGGGCTCTGTGTTGGACACTGGGGCACAGCACTCATGGCCCCCAGATCTCAGGGCATCAGCAGGCGCCCCTCAGGAACCCCTGAAGGGGCAGCTTCAGGGGCTGCAGGGATGGCCGGTGCTTGGAATGTGAGGTCAAGTGGCTGCTGGCCAAACGGATGAGAATACTGTCTGTAGAACCTGGGGCGGGGATGGGGGCAGCGGGCACTGGCCAGGTACCCGAGTCCCACCGCTCAGACGGATGTGGGGGCGGGAATCTGAGAATTCCAAAGACTCGCAGATCTCTTCGATCCTTAGGGAAGCCTGAGAGTGTGCATCCCCACAGAGGAACCTGCAGAGAGCCCTCTTGATGATCGGGACAGCTGTTCTGCAGTGAGCAGGCATTGCTCCCAGCACACTGCCCATTTCAGCCGGCCTGCACGCTGGCCACAGCTGCCCAGGGCCTTCCACCTCCCCCTGGCCCTCTACCCTGGTCAGGAGTGCCCCTGAGGTCCTACAAGCACGCAAGTTCTCATCTTGTCCACGTGAGCTTTCGATAAGGATGGATGAAGTTCAGAGTCATCCCCAGTGCCCAGAAGAGCTGCTTGAATTAATATTGTTTGTCATTTCCACGTTTCATGAACTAATTGGGCAGAAATACTGGCAAAGTCATCAAAAACACGGTTTTTTCCTGCTGGTTTACGATGTCCTTGTAATCTTACACATGGCATTTCATTGCCTAGTGATTTATTTTTTTCATAAAAGACAAAGGTAAGCCTGATCCTTCTTTACTGTTCTGTGAAAAGTCAGATCATATATTCAAGACGGAACTTAAGTCAGCGTGAGCACAGCAGAAGTCGTCAGGGTGCTGACCTTCTTCCTAACCCAGCGCGGCTCTGGTTCCGATGCAGAATGGCAGGCCCCTGGCACCTACTCTGCCCGCCCCGGCCTGACCCTCATGCCCGGGGTCTAGTCGCCCCAAACCTCGCCCTGTGGTCATGTCTTCCGGCTCTGCCCTCTCGCTGCGGCCAGGTGTGACCCCCGTCCCCCGCCCGGCCCCGCCACCCACGTGGCAGCTCTGATGGCTTCTGGGCGCCGCAGTGGGCGTGAAATACGACATTTGGCACAGATGTTTGTTAAAGATCAGCCTTGAAAAATGAAATAGAAGGATTTGTGTCTCAATCTAGATCACTCTAAATGTCAGCTCCGCATTGAACAGGTCCACAGGGTGACGTAGCTGCTGGGCTGGCACCATTGTCTTCCCTGCAGTCCTGTCCCTGAGTCTTCTCGCCCCCCGTCACCCCCTGAACCAGAGAGTGAGCTCAGGCTCACCTGGATCCCTGTGGGAACACACCTCCCAAGCCCCCTGTTCTGTCCAGCCCTGTTCTGGGGCCATGCCCAGACAGGTCCGTACCCCCTCCCTCCGCCTGCAGGCGTGACAGGCGTGATGCCCAGGTGGCCTTGCAGGAGCCACTTGCCCCTCCGTGAGCCTCAGCTTCCTCAGCTGTGGGAGGGGAGCACGCCCCCGGCCCACCTCGCAGGTCCTAGGGTGTGGGGAAAGGGAGATAACGGAGAAGGCCACCCCCAGGTATGGAGCCTGGGGTGTCTTCCTCACGCTTGGACCTCACCTTGGACCTAGAGACCCTGCCGCGGTCACAAAACAAGCGGGCAGAGGTGGAGCCTGCCCACCAGGGGCGGGGAAGATTCCCTCTGTGAGTACATGGCTCCAGCAGCAGGACCAGAAGATGCCAGCGGGCAGGTGAGGCCCCTGGTGGGGGCACAGTTAGCCAGAAGAGCCTGTCGCCTGGGGCAGGAGAAGCCTGCCCAACACAAGGCTGTGATGTCCCTTCCATCCTTCCTTCTCAAAAGTCTGCCATTTAGACAGAAAACCTGGCCTCCCAGGTGGGAACAGGCCCCCCCTCCGGGAGCTGCCTTTGGGGTCCAAAAAGATTCGGGGTCTCTGCATATCACCCCAACCTTCTGGGGCAGGCAGGGCCTCCCACAACCCCAAGAATTGAGAGAATCAAACTTGCTCATCCCAAGCCCGCTGAGACATTCCCAGGTGGGATCAGCCTCTGCCTGTTTAAAAAGGAATCTTAAAAGCGTCACATCTAAAATATAAACAGAAGGCTGTAAAAGAACGCCAGCTCTCTGTGGAAGGGAATGCTTTCTGGAGACTTAAAGGCAGATTAGCTCTGGAAATAGGCTCTGCAGTAAATGTGAGGCTTCTGGGAACCATCTGCTTGTTGGCATCAAACAGATACAAGAGGCTGTGACCTCTGTGACCCAGGAGCAAAGAGCTTGGAGGAAATGACAGCCTGGGATAAAATGCAGGCAAGCACCCAAAAGTTTGCAGGACTAAGTAGCGGCTGAGCACAAAGGGACCCAAGGCATCAGAGTGGACTTAGATGTGTCCAGAAGCTGTGGAGGACAGAGCTTCGCCGCAGAGGGCCAGCTCAGGGGCGCGGCCCCATCTCAGACCGAGAGACGCTTCAGAGGAGATGCAGGAAATTAAGCCAAAGAGAGGGGATTTATGAGGACAGAAGACAGAAACCCAGCCTGTGGCAGTGGGTGCCCTTGGGGGAAGCCACATGGTGCGAAGAAGGCCAGGTGCAGCTGAGAAGAGAGGGTTGTCAAGAAGCTTTGCGGAGCCCCGAGTTAAGGCGGAGCAAAAGCGTCTGAACTCGGCCATCCATGGCCGTATCTGGACTTGGTAGAGTGAAGGGGAAGTCTCTAATCTGCCAGGTCGTATCGGAGAGAAAAACAAACACTGTAGGAAAAGCCCACGGACCCCCCTCCACAGGCACAGAGAGGCTGCCTCTGAGCCTACGAGACCCAGAACCAGAGGGACAAGGAGCACCAGCTCCAAGGCTTCGTCGAAAAATAGTTTGCTCTACGCGTTGCTGTTGTTCAGTCGCTCAGTCACGTCCGACTCTCTGCGACCCCGTGGACTGCAGCGCGCCAGGCTTCCCTGTCCTTCACATCTCCCAGAGTTTGCTCAAACTCACATCCATTGAGTCGGTGGTGCATCAGCCATCTCATCCTCTGTGGCCCCCTTTACGTGTGACTTCAGCTCTATCTCTGATTGTGATTTTGGACAAAGGAAGTAAAAAGGACAGTTTTAAATTTGCAAGAATTTAGAGGTGTACCACTCCTGAAAGAGTCAATAAAAGATGCCCTGGAACCCATCAAAGAAATATGAATGAGTGGCTGATGACTGTAAAGGTCATAGGTCGTAGGTAAGAAGGTCAGTGCTGACTGGATGCCAATTAACTACACAGAGCTTAGATATAAATTATTCCTATGATGGTGGTTACACAATTGAACACAAAATTGACAACACTGTTATTTAATGTACTCCACATATGATGAAGAATATTTTTGTGTAATAATAAACTGATTTGTAACTTCTGATTAATTTGACAGCAGCTGCAGGAAGGCAGCTGCAGAGGAAAAGTCACTGAGTGTCTCTCTGTGGGAAGAAGGGACATCCGTCACGAAGGAAATGGCTTAATCATTAAAAGCGCACTTGATTACCATCAAGGCCGCCACTAGGAGAAACGAGAACATGATTTCTTCTAAACCAACGTGGAAGGAAAAGCAAGTGAGGCTGTGTGTAAGGAAGAGAACCTGGAAAGGAGCAGAGAGAGAGACCGTGTGGAGCATGCTGCCCAAGACAGATCTGCAGCATGGGGGGCGACAGTAAGTGTGACGGGTTAGTCCCTTCTGTAAAGGCAGAGGCTCACCAGCGTGTTTCTAAGAGTCCAATATGTGCTCATTCTAAGGGCACGCCTACAAGCAAACGTTTAGAAGCAAATAATAAAGACACGAGGCAAATGAAACAGAAGAGAAGTCAGTAGGTGGAATGAGCTAGTCACTCAGTCATGTCTGACTCTTGTGACTCCATGGAATGTAGCCCGCCAGGCTCCTCCGTCCATGGGATTCTCCAAGCAAGAACACTGGGCTGGGTAGCCATCCTCTTCTCCAGGAATCTTCCCATCCAGGGGGTGAACCTTGGTCTCCTCCATTGCCGGCAGATTCCTTACTGTCTGAGCCATCTGGTAAGTCCATGTAAAATGGTTAAAGTGGAACACTATGGCGCCATATATTGACACGTATGTGCATAGCATTACTGACACAAAATGACTCACTACAGTTCAGACTAGTGGGAGTGTCACAGGAACCTGTATGTGCTGATTAACATAAGCTTATAGAAAGCAAAATCATGAGAAACGCCGGGATGGATGAAGCATAAGCTGGAATCAAGGTTACCGGGAGAAATATCAATAACCTCAGATATGCAGATGACACCACTCTTATGCTTATGGCAGAAAGTGAAGAAGAACTAAAGAGCCTTTTGATGAAAGTGAAAGAGGAGAGTGAAAGAGCTGGCTTAAAGCTCAACATTCAGAAAACGAAGATCACGGCATCCAGTCCCATCACTTCATGGCGAACAGATGGGGAAACAGTGGAAACAGTGGCAGACTTTATTTTGGGGGGCTCCAAAATCACTGCAGATGGTGACGGCAGCCATGAAATTAAAAGACGCTTACTCCTTGGAAGGAAAGTTATGAACAACCTAGAGAGCATATTAAAAAGCAGAGACATTACTTTGCCAACAAAGGTCCATCTAGTCAAGGCTATGGTTTTTCCAGTAGTCATGTATGGATGTGAGAGTTGGACTATGAAGAAGGCTGAGTGCCGAAGAATTGATGCTTTTGAACTGTGGTGTTGGAGAAGACTCTTGAGAGTCCCTTGGGCTGCAAGAAGATCCAACCAGTCCATCCCAAAAGAAATCAGTCCTGAATATTCATTGGAAGGACTGATGTTGAAGCTGAAACTCCAATACTTTGGCCACCTGATAGGAAGAACTGACTCATTGGAAAAGACCCTGATGCTGGGAGGGATTGGGGGCAGGAGGAGAAGGGGACGACAGAGGATGAGATGGTTGGATGGCATCACTGACTCTATGGACATGAGTTTGAGCAAGCTCCAGAGTTGGTGATGGACAGAGAGGCCTGGCGTGCTGGGATTCATGGGGTCACAGAGAGTTGGACACGACTGAGCGACTGAACTGAACTGAAAAGGAGGAATGTGCCAGCCTTCTTTTCCAATCATGATACCATATATTTGAAACCACACTCCCCAAAATAATCATAACCCAAGCAACCAGGGCCTTCCTATAATTTGTTGGTCAGGGATGAAATAAAGCACGAAGCCCCACCCATGAGCCGTGTGCGTGTGAGGTCGGTCTCCCAGCTCAGCCCCCTGGCAGAGCAGCCTGATCTGCTTAACTCAGAGTGCGTGGCCTTGCTCTCTGCGTTTCCATTTCTGCATCTATAAAAATGGGCGAAATGCTATTCTCTGATTCCCAGGGCTGCTCGGCAAGTGTGAAAGTGTTAGTCGCTCAGTTTTGTCCAGTCCTTCCGGGACTCCTGATGCAACTGTACCCACCAGGCTCCTCTGTCCATGGGATTCTCCAGGCAGGAACACTGGAGTGGGGTGCCATTCCCTCCTGCAAGGAGCCTTCCTGACCCAGGGACTGCACCAGGGCCTCCTGCATTGGCGGGCAGATTCTTTACCATCTGAGCCACAGGGAAGCCCTGCCAGGGCTGCTGTAAGGGTTGAGACAGTGAGAACGTGAACAGCATTATGTGGGGCCGGCACTTGCTGGACGATACAGTGTACACGTCTGAGTTATTGCTAAATCTCATTTAGGATGAGGACAGCACAGGGCACCTGTGGGCACAGGGAAGATGGACTCGTCAACGCACTGTGGCTTAAATACCTTTATTTTTAGCTCAGAACAAAAATGAAGAACCCAAGCTATAGAAAAAGCCACCTTCAAAACGAGAGGAGAACACCTGTAAAGATGAAAAAGAAATATTAATGATTTTTTTAAGGCAGGGGATTGATCGTTGCATCTCTGGCAAAACTATAAAAATGCATTTTACTTCTGTCATGTAGGTTTTTTAAAAGTTAGAACATGAACCTGAAAGGGGGAAAGAAAAATCAGCCTGTAATGGGGCCTCAAATTATTCAGGAGCGTGTGCATAGCTGGGCCGCTGATCACGACCCATGGAAATCTGATTAAATACATCATATTCTGGGGGCAGGGGGATTAACAAGAGTAACCAAAGGAGTAGGAAAGGTTAATGTTTTCCAGTAAAGGTTCCAGATGTTTTAACTGGCAGGTTCTTGAAAGCATTCTGCACACAGGCGTCTCTTCCCCAAATTGGAAGATGCAGTAAATGACCCTGTTCATTTTAGGGGCTGGTGAAACCCTGATGCCAGAAAGGTCCCCACAGGTAAAGTTCGCAGAGAGTCCTTTTGCTCGGTAGAGAGTTTTGAGTCTGTGATGTGGGCTGGGTGCCCTGCCAAGCACTGAGCCCCTTCAGCCAAGGCCTGAGGCCCTCTGGGAGCTAGCATTGTTTTTGGTGTGCACATGCTTCTCGGGGGATCCCTGCCCCTGGCGTGAGTGGTGATTGGGCGATTTTATGCTGGCACTGACATTAGATGGCAGCCGGCTGATTTCTCCAGGCCTTCAAAAGAACCGAGAACAGTCCACCACACAGTAGATTTATATGAGATGCAAATGCACTTTAATATTTCAGAATCAGGTAGGACAACAAGCTCTGTCAGGAGATCAAATATAACACGTGTTCTAATTCAGAAGATGCGGAAACAGACAGCAGTCAAACCCTGTATTTATTCCTCAGGAAAGATATCACAGGAGCGATGTTTGCAGCCCTCCAGGCTAAGCTGGAGGAGAAGGCGGGCCCTCCCAGAACCCAGGGTCCCCCTGGAGCTGGGGCCGACGCTGCACTGCACATGGGCCCCACCCGGGCCCTACTGGGCCGAGGGCTGGCGGCTGTCATGAGGCTGGCCTACAGCCCCCCAGGACTGATTACTTTTTGGAAGTTCTGGCAAAGGCACTCACAAAACCATTTGATATGAGAAAATGCAATCACTATTACTTACAGAAAGTGAACAGGTACTTCCTAAACTCTGGAGGATCACCTTAGTGCCTTGGAAACGAATTAAAGAATTTGTTAAATTAGACCAGTTAAGAACATAGAAGTTCCTCTACTTGTGTGCACTTAAACTGTCACAGACTGGAACAAGCTCTGGTCTAAATCAGAGGTCAGCTGACTACCACCTGCTGGTCAAATCCGGCCCCCCACCTATTTTTGTAAATAAAGTTTTATTGGCACACAGCCTGGCTTATTCACCTATATATCGTCTAGGGAGGAGATTCAACCAGTCCATTCTGAAGGAGATCAACCCTGGGATTTCTTTGGAAGGAATGATGCTAAAGCTGAAACTCCAGTACTTTGGCCACCTCATACAAAGAGTTGACTCATTGGAAAAGACTCTGATGCTGGGAGGGATTGGGGGCAGGAGGAGAAGGGGACGACCGAGGATGAGATGGCTGGATGGCATCACGGACTCGATGGACGTGAGTCTGAGTGAACTCCGGGAGTTGGTGATGGACAGGGAGGCCTGGCGTGCTGAGATTCATGGGGTCGCAGAGTCGGACACGACTGAGTGACTGAACTGAACTGATCATCTCGGGATGTGTTCGCACTGCAATGGCAAAGCTGTCTTTGCAGAGAGACCTTACAACCTGCAAAGCTGAAAATGTACACTAACTGGCCCATGGTAGCATGAGTTTGCTGACCCCAGACCAGGCTAATAAAGGCTCATCCGTCCTGAGGCCTGGGGCACAGAGTCAGCAGTCGCTTAAACATGGGTCATTTAGGAGGTGAAAACAGTAGGTGACGTGTGTAGGCAGCTTTAAGGAAGAAACATGCCCACTGGCTCGTGGAGGAGAGACTGGAAAAGAGCCTTTGTGTTCTTACCTCCAAGCAGCTATGTGTAGAAAGCGTAATGGTTTCATGACAGTTAATAAAGAAATGAAAGTGAAAGAGAGGAGAGCTCCATCAATGGCAGGAGCAAACATGAAACAACGGGGAATGAGTCTCGTAAAAAGAAACACCTACAAAGATCATGACGAAGCCTCAGCATGGGAAACTTACAGAGACGCGCAGAGATGAATAGAAAGATTCACGCACTTTGATAAGGCAGGGATTGTCTAAATATTATGGCGTTGTCCTTTCCAACCTGATGTTTAGATTTAATACAGTTTCAATCAAATCTCCGATGAGACTTTTCTGGAACATCACAGAATGATTTCACGTCTCATGTCGGCTGGGACGCAGCCACAGTGTGGAACAGGGCTCTGGGACGTGCCCCAGTGTCCCTCTCCCGCGGGGGAGGGACACGGGAGTAAAGAAGCTTTGTGAGTGGACCAGCGCTGGGCAGTGTGGCTGCAGCCTGGTTCTGCCCCTCACCCAGCTCGTGAGTCCATAGAGGACGCTGCTCCATGAAGTTCCCAGGATCCAGTTACCACCCACGAAGATGTTCACTCTTCCGACGCTCTTTCTGATCCAAGGACCAGACCACGTGGCCAGCACGAACCCAGATGTCGGTGCCACGGACAGGGGAGCCGGGGGAAGGGGCGGCCCACTACAGCGGATGCTGAGAACACCTGCTTTATATTTGGGGGAGATTCAAGAGGGGTCCTTATCTCACCCCTCATCCCAAATTAAATTTCCTATGGATTACAGACTAAAATAAGACACCGGAAACCATGAGCTGGCTGAAGGCCAGTCCAGGTGGGCATTTGAGTTCAGAAGCAAGAAGGACGCTAAAGGTCCAGCAGCCTGAGCACGATCAGTGACCAGCAGCGATGATGGCGGACGCCCCTGATGCTGTTCTGAGCACACCCGGGGGTCCCCAGGGTCCCCGTGGGCTGCCGTCACCCGTTTCACAGCTGAGGTCACCCGGTGACCGGGAGGCTGACACTGGGCCATCCTCAGGGGCAGCCCCGATACCCCAAGCTTCTGAAAGTCAGGCTCCCCTCCACAAGAACTGAGGCCAGTGGAAGGTAGGCCTGGGGGCCTGCCCGGTGGGAACTGGTTCCCAGCCCGGGAGCGGGTAGCAGGCAGATGGGGAGAATCGCAGCTTGGGGCGGAACCCTCCTAAAGCATGAAATGTGGACGGAACGTGTGACGAGAGGTTCTCCATCCCAGGGGTCACAGCGCAGACGGGCGCGGCTCCCGGGGCTCCCGGGCTGGGTCCCATCTTCTTCAGCTTCACTCTGAAGCCTCACAAAGGATGCGGGGAGGCGTGTGAATTCGCCAGCCTTTCTGGAAAGTGCCGGGCAATGCGGATCAAGAGAGTCGGAGATGCACATGTCAGCGCCTTTGGACAACGGGCTGGCGGTCGCTCAGAAAGCTAGATGCACCTGCCCCGTGACGCAGAACCCCTCTCCTGGGGGCTCCCCGGGATGGGATGGGGGTGGGGGTCACTGCTGACCGGTGTGCTCTGGGGAATGTTGGCAAGTGTTGCAAGCTGACCGTGGTGATGGCTACCCGGCTCTGAACGGACCAAACCGCAGACTTGACCCCGTCAAAGGGCACCTCGGCTGTGAGCTGTCCCTCAGTGAAGCTCCTTTTAACAGATGGATGTGGTTAGATATTTGAGCCAGAAAGGGTGTGGCCGGATTTTCGGCCTGCTCCCCACGGCTCCCCTGACTGACAGCCGCCTGGTGGGGCCGCCGCACCCTCTGCCGACACGTGTCCCCCTGAGGACTCGGCCTGGGTCCAGCCCCCCTTCGGAAAAGCCGATCCAGCCCTTCCGGGGGCAGCTGAGCAGGTGGGGAGGTCAAGGACTGCCCAGTGCGGAGCTGGAGGGGGCTGGGGCAGGGGCCCGCCCACTGTCTCAGCCTGGGGCCCCCATCCAGGGGGGGCACCCCTGCAGGAGCTGGGCAGCAGCTGAGCAGGATGTTGCCGGGGCCCCGGCCTCCCCAGGCGGAGTGGAGGCCTCTGTCTGCCGCCTCCCTCTGCCTGAGGCCAGGCACTCACCGCCTCCTGGGGAGACGGCCTGCAGGACTGGTGCGGGGAGCGACGTATGCAGTGGCCCCAGGAGCCCCTGGTGTGTTATAAGCGCTGCCTCTCATGTCTTCTCCGTCTCGTTCCACTGGGATGCCCATGCCAGCAATCAGCCCTGCGCGGCGTTTCACACACACGCACACACGCACACGCACACGCACACACACACACACACACACACACGCTCATGTCGCTTGTCCCCCGAGGGCCGGTTCCACTGACCGGTGCAGCATCCCCGCCCTGGTGAGTGGGTGCTGAATCGGCTCCTCTCCTCCAACGCGCAGGGTCTGCTATGCGGGGGAAGGCTGCTGAGACCCAGACGAGCTGACTGTCCAGTTCGCTCATATTCCTGCCTCGGGCTGGGTGCTGGCTGCCCTCCCGTCCTTTGCCGGTTCTTGACCAGCCCGGCCAGAGGTGGGGCCTGCCTCCCCTGGCCGTGGAAGGCCAGCGGCTCGGGGTGATTGAGGCCACACAGCAGCTTTGTTAGCCAGAGACCCCAGGAGGGGAGACCCGCGGGCGGTGCTGAGCCCAGGAGGGCAGGCGTGGCCAGGGGCCAAGGTGTGAGGGTAGCTGGAGAGGGGGCCCTGAGGTCAGACCCAGCTTCTCCCTGTTGGTGGGGCCCCAGACCCGGGCCCGGGGGTGCCCTGGGGACGTGGTGTGTAGAGCTGCGGTCTGCATCCCCTGACACGGAAGCGGGGGTGTCCACCCCACACTGCCTCGTAGGCGTGAGGGGCAGTGTGCTGAGGCTGCAGGGCAGGGACAGAGCTGCCCACCCAGGCGTTCCCTGCCCCTGCCCGGCTGCCTCCCCTCCCTGGCTTCTCTCATCAGGGGCACCGTGGAGGCCTGGCCCTTCAGAACTGGCTCGGCAAGGTCCCACAAGACCACCGCAGCCCACAGTCTCCAGGACGGATTCCGAGCCACGGGCCATGCCTGCTGCGTGTCATCGTGGGTGTCCCTGCTGGTCTGGGGCATTCTCTGTGACCTTTGGGGGCTGTGGGCTCCAGGGGACGAAGCCCTTCACTCTCTGCCCACTCGGGACCCTAAATATCAGGAGGAGGCATGGCTGTCCCCTTCCTGGTGTCCAGCAGCCCCAGAGGGAAGTGCCGGTGGGGTGGGGACAGACAGCTGTGGGGGCAGCCGCGGTGACCAGTGGCTGCGATAGGGGCAGCCAGGCTGGTCCCCAAGGGGCGGGCGAGGAGGGGGCCCCACCGTCTCATGCCAGGCGTCCCCGGGCCGCGTGCTGCCCTGGCCTCTGTCTGCAGCCCCGCCGTTTGCGGTGTCCCGTCTCTGCCCTGTCTGCCCCAGGCACCAGCCGCAGCTGTGAGTTTTCAGCGGGACTTGGGTCTCCAGGTGGCCGCCTCCCTCACGCCTGGGCAGAGGGGGCCACGTCTGAGCATCTGCGCCCCTCTGGGAATGAGCGTGTCCCTCCCTCCTCAGGTGTCTGGGACCTCCCGGGTTCAGGGCTCAGTTAACAACACTCCTCATGTGTGAGGTCAAGAAACAGTCCCAGAGCCGCGGTCACGTGGCTGGCTGGGTGTGGAGGGACGATGCTCAGCCTTTCCAGAAGCCTCTCCCCAGGCTTTACTTTCTCTGCGGTAACAGCCGTCATGGTCAAGCCCTCCTGCGCGTGTCGCCGTCATCTTGTGGCCCCATTGTTTCCGTGTCTCTGCTCTTCATCAAGACCTCTTGCTCAGGGCGTTCAAACCAGAACCCCGAGCTTCCTGAACAGAAGATTCATCCAGACCTGGAAGGCAGTGGGAACTTTCAGAGGAACCAAGAACACGGCTCCCTGGACTCCTGGAGCTGGAGAGTGTCCCTGTGTTTTGTGAACAAAGCTTTATAGTCTCCAAACACTGAGAAAAACCAACTCATCACCTCAGAACACGTGCTTCCCCGGCTGATGGGAGAGACTCACCTGGACGGGAATGCGAGCAGGTCCACAATGCCAGCTCAGACCAACCCCCAGGTACAGAGACGTGGAGGGGACCCCAGGCCAGATGCCCCCCTCCAGAGACAGACAGCTCCCCGAGCTCCTGGAAGAATGGAGCCCACAGTTCCGCCAAGCCTGGGGTCCCGGTTGCTGACTCTGCTTGTCCCTGAGCAGGTGGAGGCAGGGGCCGTGAGGCTGAGGCCCCCAGCTCAGGTCTGCCTCCCTTCTCGTTTGTCATCCCCAGAGCTCAGGCATGTGGTCCCCAGGTGTGGGGGCAGCCCGCCAGGAGATCCCAGGGGTCCCTGGGGGTCTGGCCTACTGTCTCGAGGGGCCTGTCCCCAGGGAAGGATGCTGGAAACCAGAGGACCCTCTTTCCAGCAGAGCAGCCTCCCGCCGCCCACGGGGGCCAGCCGGGTGCCGTGAGGACCAGCGCAGGGCCCTGAATGGGGACCCCGAGACGGGTCTCGGCCATGAAATCCCTCACCTGGAAATGCATCTCTGCGGCCAGACGGGCCCTGTCGGCCCCACTGCAGCTGGTCCCCGGGCTCCTGACTGCCTTCCCGGGCTGCAGACCCGACTCCCCGGCCTCTCTCCCCATCACTGGGCCTCGGGACCAGCTAGCAGTCCCCACTCATGGGTGCTGCTGGGTGGGCCAGGCCTTTTGTCCCAGACAGACACAGCCTCTGAGGATGTCGGGCTGCCCATCCATTCCTGATGGTCAGGCCGAGGCCTGGGCCGCTGAGCCCCGGCCTGGCCGGTCCGACTGCAGCCCCTCTCCGGTGGTTCTGGGTCTGCCTCCCTCCCCCACACAGCCTGGGCCCTGCGGCAGAAGGAAGGGGACTCTCTGGGCTCGGGAGGAAGCTGGACGGGCCCCCGTGTCCCCCTGTCCTGGCTGGGCCCGTGTCGGGGGCACCGGCTGGAACGGACAGGGGCCTGGTGTCCTTCCTGCCCCACCCACCTGCCCACCCAAGGTCAGGAAAAGCCAGAGGCCAGGGGGTGTGGGGGAAAGCGGGGGCCTCCTGAGGATGGGGGACCCCCTGGGACAAGCCCTAGGACGGTGTATAGACTGAGTCGCTTTAAGCCGTGAGGGCTTCCCGAATGGACTCCCAGCCCTGCTTCCCTCCCAGAAAAGAAAACCTGGGGGTCCACGACACGGCCCAGACCGAGCTCGGTCCGCGGGTGGGCTGAGCTGGGCGGCAGGCCCACGGGGCACGTGCCGGGGCCTCTCGCAGGCCTGCGCATGACGAAACACACGTCCTTGTTCAGATCGGGAAGAAACGCAGAGCCCGGCCAGACGAACTGACACAGACAGGCGTGTGGCCAGGACCCTGCTGCTGAGCGTGTTCCACTCCTGACCGGTACGAGGAGTGAAGACGAGTCCTCAACCAAACCCTGCCTCTTTTTGGTGGAATTGCAGGGCGTGGGAGCCTCTGCTGTCTGAGTTCGCAGACGTGAGAAGCAGCCCCCCAGGGGGGGCTCGGGGGGGACGCTGAGACGGTCCGGCCCCTGCCCACCTGTCCTGGGGTTGGCGCTTGAGCATGGACGTGGCCAGGGGTCGCTGACCCCCCAGACAGGCTGCAGGCCTGCATTTGACGACGCAAGCGTTCCCACCAAGCCCCGGCCTCATCGTAGCTGTAACACAGAGTATGTGAGCTGTCACAGAGTGCAGAGGAAATGCACTAATGTTATCAAAATATTTACCTTCAGGTACAGAAACGTGGGTGGATTTTTATTTTCTTTTTATGCTCCAGTGTTTTCCCATTTATCCACGAATAAGAATTTATACAGAAGAAAAAGTGGGTTCAGAGCGTCCTTTCTTGGTTAGCCCCTCGAGCTAGCCCATGAGTGACCAGGCTGGATGGTCTCGGTCGTGGACGTGACTGGACAGGTCAGGGAGGGGCAGCTGCCCTGGGCTGTGGGCAGCAGAGCAGAGGGGGGAGGGTCACCACCCCTCCTGGACTCCTGTGTCAAGCACGACACGCACGGGGGCCTCTGTCAAACTCGGGAGAGCTGGGGGAGGGGTGCTCGCTGTGGATTAGGGTCAGGGTCCCGGGGCTGATGGGCAGCTGGTCAGACAGGGAGAAGCATGCAATCAGGACCCTGCCTGGTCTGGACAGCGACCCCCCAGGACCCTGCACCAGTCTAGACAGTGAGCCCAGGACCCTGCCTGGTCTGGACAGTGACCCCCCCAGGACCCTGCGCCGGTCTGGACAGTGAGCCCAGGACCCTGCGCCGGTCTGGACAGTGAACCCAGGATGTCTCCCACCCTGGCCCTGCTCCCCGCCCCCTCCTGGGCTGGGCCTCAGTCAGCAGAGACAGAGGGGCTCCAAGCCTCTCCCCCGCTGCCTGCCCTCGTGCTCATCACCCTCTCCAGCAGCGCGTGGAGCCCCCTCGGGGGCACCTATCACTCAGACACGTGCCCACAGCCATGGGGTCCCACACCAGTCCTGCTCCTGCAGCCCCTGGGAGGCCCCGTCCTGCCGAGTGGGTGGGCCCGGCGCGGGCGTGGACACTGGGCGGGAGGCTGGGGGGGTGCCCCGGGGAAGCCTCCATCCCCATCCTCTGTCCACTGTCTTACCCGTGACGCTCCCGCTGCAGAGCAGGGGCTGGGGACCCCTGTCCCCTCACGGCGCTGACCTGGCATGTGGTGTCGTGTCCCCGAGACGCCCCAGTGCTGCCTGGGGGGCTGTGCGCCCATCAACCAGCATGCACACCCCAGTTCTGCGCCCTGCCAGGGGCTCTGTGGGGGTGAGGCACCCTTGTTTCCAGCGCTCTCCTCTGTGCAATTATGTAGCACCTGCTGTGTACACGGTTAAATAAACAGGTCAATGCCACCCAGACCCAAGGGCCTGGCCAGCACAGGGCAGAGGACAGACAATTCACACCAGCAGCTGAGAGTTCCACCACGTTCCCTCGTCACGGCCAAGGGTGGGAGGCGGGGCCCCACCCGGAGAGCGAGGGTGTTCCCAGGGACTTCTTGTGACAAGCATAGCTTTCTCCTCCAGTTTGGCTCTAAAAACTAGTTTTTGTCCTCAAGAAGGTCTGCTGGCGTCTTTCGAGCACATTGTCTGGGAGAAGCCAGCCTCGCCGGGTCCCTGGGCTCCTGCCGTTCCCGACGGGGACCCTTGGTATGTGTGGAGGCTGATGGCTCTCCTCTCTCTGCTTCTCAGGTCTCCTGACAAACACAGCCCCAGAGGGGCCCCAGGAGTGGCTCCGGCTCCCTGGAGAGTCCACAGCTCGGCCACGGTCCTCGGCCCGTCGTGGACGCCACCTACCCGCTGCCATCCGCCCACGCTCCATTTCTCTAGCCTGTCAAGGACAGCCTGCTTCCTCGGCAGCCCGCGCTGAGTCTGTCCGGCCTCCCCCAGGACTCAGGCCGGGGACACACCGCGGGGCCACGTCGCCGGGCACCCCTGGAGCCTGGCCTGGCCGCCCTCCTGGCGTGGACTCGGAGAAGGAGGAGGACGAGGCTGCAGCCCTGCCAGCCCGAGAGTGGAGGACAGCGCCGGGTGCCGGGAGGACTGAGTCTCAGACGCAGACGTGGCCTCTCCTCGAGCCCCAGACTGTCCGAATCGCTTTTATTTTCTTATCCTTTCAGTATATCCAATAGACCAAAGAGCAAAATCTATTTCCACGTGGACTCGCCCTCACCATCCGAGTCCCTGGGTTCGACGGGGGGTACACGGGGGCAGAGACGTGCCCGGGCGGCCCCGCCCCACGAACACTGCGGGCCCCGCCCCCGCCCCGCGCGGCCGGAGGACGTGGCCAGAGGACACGTGGCCCGTGATGTCCCCACGCGGACCCCGCGGGCGCGCCTGCCGGGGACCACAGCCTGCCGCGCACACCTGCTCCTCTGTACTTAGGTGGACCTTCTCCTACTAAAATCACTTTCTGTTTTAACCAGTTCGACGCGCCTCTCGCCGCCCCATTCAGATAGCGGGACAATCCAGGATCCGCAAGAGCATGTTGGGTCTCCCATGACTGCTGTCTCATCTGACCGCCCTTTAGCTCCAGAAAGCAAATTAAAGAAAGCGAAAGTAACACTTGTTTGAAAGAGATCATTAAATGTATTTTGCAAAGCCGAAAGTTATATATTTAACAGTTTTTATATGTTGTATATTTGTAGAAAATCCTATTTAACAATTCATGTGGCAGCCCCAGCCGTCCCTGAGAGGCAGGCTGAGGCAGGGGCCTCCCAAAGGGTCTGGGGTGGGTGTTGGGGACCTGCACCCCCAGACATAGGGGCACGCAGTGTGCGGAGGGGGCAGGACTCGGGGGCAGCGGGCTGAGGGCCAGGGGGCACAGGCACGCTGGTCGGTGACACAGAAGGGCCGGTGGCCTTTCCCTTGCTCTGGGCTGGATGGCCTGCCCCCTGGGCCTCCGTCCTGGGAGTGTCCAGTCCTTGGATCATGCCTGTTCCGACCAGTTTTGTTTTCCTGATTTCTTACCCCTCTCACGTTCGCAGACCTGGAGGGCAGTTGGCAGCCGACCTCGTCTCCCCAGTCGGATGCCCCCTGTGATCTCACTCTTCATGCCAGAAGGCGGAGACGGTGGGGGACTGGCCGAGCCCGTGTCTCCCGCATCCCTCCTGCGAGGCGGGGTCGCCAGGCCCCACGGATAAGGAGCAGTTACGTTCACCTTCCCCCGGCCACCCTGCGCCAGGCCCCGTTACCTTCCTGAGTTTCAGCTGAAGTATACTACCTAAGAGTCCAATTAACAGGCGTGCTATGCTAGGTCTATGATACTAAAAAAAAAAGTTATAAAAAACTATATAGAAGTTGTTCCAGCCACCCATAGACTAAAGATAGGAGAGAAGCTCCATTTATTTAAGACCCATTCCAACGTCCATGAGTATTTAGTTACCTTCGGTCACCACAGATTCACAGGCACGTGTATCCTGGGGCGAAAGAGATGGCTGGGGGTGGCGTTTCTCACCACAGAGGAGGCGGCCGCGGGGTGCTGCCCCGCCCCAGGCTGGCCCCAGGCTCCTCGGCCCGTGGTCACTCCAGGAGTGGGGAGGGAGGCCTCGGGAGGGTCCCCGGCCCGGCGCACCTCTGCCCTGCCTGCCCGCGTCCCCAGCACCCCCCCTCGCCTGTTCCTTTCGACGGTGGGTGTAGACACCGTCTGTGGGCAGAGACTGGGAGTCTGATGTGTCGCAGCGTCTTCCCCCTTGTTTTACAGGATTCGACTTTGTGTTGATTCAGCTAAATTATGAAAATAAAGAGAAACTCCTTTGATAAGCACGGCTTTTGTTCACTGGCCGCGGTGTCCTGGGAGGGGCTTTCGCCGGCGTGGCCGGCAGAGACAGAGCTCAGGGCACAAGTGGTGACAGGGCCTCCTTCCCGGGAGGCGGGCACCATGACCACGCGCAGGCGAGAGCCCTCCAGGCATTTCTGGGCCCCATGGAGGCTCCCTGATGCCCAGCCCCAGGCAGGCGAGCAGCGCCTGACCGGTAGCTACTGCTTCATCCCCGGCCAAGCCCGTGGGAAGGCTGCCAGCCACCTGCCTTCACCCCCACCGGGGTCTGTGAGCCAGGCTCTGCTCCTGCCCCCAAGCCCAGCTGCAGAACCCTGCTCGGGGCTCCAGAAGACCCTTGTCTGAAGGCCCCCCTTTCCAGGGAAATCCGCTCGGATCTCCAAACAGCAGACTCCGGCATGTTCCGAATCGGGGCAGGCTGTGACCATCAGCTTGCAACTGCTCTTGATAAAATTCCAGCTCTGGGACCTGCAGCCTGGAGGGCGGGCCGTGGGCATCTCGAGGTCTGTGCTGGATTTGAGGAGACTTCATTGGCCTTGGAGCCGCTCCAGGGAGTGAAGAAGACCCCACCCTCCGGCACAGAGCTGGGCTCATCCCGGGAGGGAGGAAGAGGGACAGAACGCAGGCCTAGCTGCCACCACAGGGCCTCCCAGGTGTGCCCTACACTGTCGGCGGCCTGGGCATCCATGACAGAAAGGACCTGCCGGGGACTACACCACAGAAAGCAGCTGGGGGACTTGGCCATCAGAGGCCAAGAGGGCAGGGCAGTGTGACCAGGAGAGGGACCAGCCCTCGCCTCCTCCCTCTGTGCACAGGGAGAAATGCGCTGGAAGGGGGCAGGGGGTGTGCCTGCCAGAGGAAAGTAACCTCCCCCACCCAGAGCCATGTACACGGCCGCTATTCCAGAGCCTTCTGGGCATAGCAGGGAAAACAGAATCGAGAGGCCAGAGGAGAGAGAAAGAGGTTCGTAACCCCCAGGGTTCATAAAAGCAGACCCTGATCTCTAAGTGGAGCCCGGTGTACCTGTCTAGTGGGCCGGGTGGCGCTGCAGTGACAGCCGACCTCTCTGAGACCGACCTTCCCACCAGCAGGGCTCTGCCCTCCCGCCACAAGCCAGGGTGCCCGGCGAGGGCGTCTCCGTGATGTGGGGACACGCAGGCATCAGAACCCACTGCAAATCCCTCCGCGTGGGAACAACGTCTGCCTATCTTCTTGGCCCCCGCCCCGCCTCCCAGAGAGGGCCACGCCCCCTCTGGCCCGGCCACGCCTCCTCTGGTCTGGCCACGCCTCCTCTGGTCTGGCCACACCCCCTCCACCCTCTCCACTCCAGGCTGGGCCAAGTCTGTCTCTTCCGTAACAGTTCTGCATCTGTCATCTGCTGACTTGAGCTCCTGGCCTCAGTTTCCTGACCCACCAAATTCGATAGGCCTCCCTGCTGCCCACTTGCAGGGTGCAGAAAGGAAGTGAGGTCCTCCTCCCCATGTAGGGGACGGTCACACACTCCCCCTAAGGGGCCCGGCCCCAGCCAGGCTGTGACCTGAGGCTGGGCAGGCGTGGACGCTGTCCCCAGGAGGGGAAGGACTGCTCTCCAGCCCCTACAGGACAGCCTTGCTGGAGGGCCGTGCTCCGCAGGGACACGACCCTGGGCTGCGCTGTGTTTCAGAAGGGGCAGGAGTCTGGGAGTGGACCCGGCTCACCGCACAGCCTGGATGCGCCTGTGCTCTGGACCTCGGCTTTCCCATTGGTGGAGTAAGGGGAGTCTGGCCGAGCTCACCGGGTTCCTGGAGAGCAAGGAGGAGGAGCACGTGAATCGCCTGGCGCCTGGCAGCCTGAGAGAACAGGAGGGCGGGTGCTGATTTAGGGGTGGCCCCGTGAGTCAGGGCCACCAACACTGAGCCATCTCTCGGAGCCCGGTGCTACACCCTGTAGCTCCGCCTCCTGGAAGGAGTGAAGCAGGCTGTGCGGGGAGATGGGGGTCCTGGGGGCATCTGCCTGCAGGGGCAGGTGAGGTTCCTGGTCAGGGGCAGGGCAGGGCTTCTTAAGCCGATCCCACTGTGACTGTCTCTACAGCGATCAGGCACGCCCTCCACGGTCGGTTCCTGGACCAGCCAACCAGGACCACTGTACGTGCCTGTGTAGGGACTGTGTGCACACGTGTGTGTGTGTGTGTGTGTGTGTGCCTGTTTTCATGGTCACCCTCGTGTGCTGAGCACTTCCTAGGTCAGGGGTCCAAGTCAGGCACCATCACCCAGGGAGGCTGTTGCCCCCCCCGAGTGTGCGTCTGTTGAAGCCCTCTGTGGAGGTGAGGCTCAGGAGGTTCCCAGAGGTTGCCAGGGTGCTGGGCTCAGCAAGAAGAGTAGGAGCCACCTCTTGTCCTACTGGTCTGAGTGGGCCCGGTGTCCCCAGCAGAACCCGTGACAGCACCCGAGTGCTACCGAGAGGACCCACTTCAGGGCTCAGGAGGCTCCCTGAGTGGCTGGGTCAGCCCAGCCCAGGGAGGCAACACCAGGGCGCTGAAGGGGCTCCTGGCGGAGATGGGGGTGGTGGGTGCTCGGGGAGGAGATAGAGAAGGCAGACAGGAGTGGGAGGAAGTGGGCTCAGGGGCCCCGGGGAGGGGGGACAAGGAGAGGGGCTGGAACGGGTGTCCGGGCTTCTCAGCGCAGCTCCAGGCCCTGAGGACGGCAGCCTGCCCTCCCAGGACACGTCCTCGTGTTTGCCCACTGGCACTGTTCACCCGGCACCGGTACTTGCTGGCTGCCCCCCCCCCAAGATGCCCCCATCCCACAGGGGTTGCTCATACCCTGTGTCCTGCCCCGGGGGTCCTGTCATGCGGACAGGGGACCTGGCAGCTCCTGGACCAGGAACCTCATGCGGACCTTCGCAGACGCTACCCTGCGTTCCCAGCTCCACTGGTCGGGTCAGAGCTCACAGCCCTGGTCTGATTCAGGTCTGTCCTTCTGTCTCTCAGCCACCCTCGAGACCTCCAAGGCAGGGCCTGATCACCCAACGCACAGCCCGTCACCCCTCCACTCTTCCTGGCCTGGGCATCGGGCATCCCTCCTGAAGGTGGGGGTGGGCTCCCTGCTCTCATCGCGCTGGAGGACCCGCGTGCGCCCTCCTGGCTGCCCAGCTGGTCTCCTGGTCGTGTGTCTTCTCCATTTAGTCACTGGCTTCCTTAGGGGACACACTGAATCTTAAATTATCTTGTATTTCTCCTCCTGCGCCCAGGGTCATGGAATTGCTTTAAAATAATAACCACATTTATTTTCTGCTTTTATAGATGTCACCTCATTTACTCCTTCCGCCAGCACCGCCGGGAGGAAACCCACCTCCTTCCTGGTGGGGGTGCAGG
This sequence comes from Capra hircus, assembly GCF_001704415.2. NCBI lineage: Eukaryota > Metazoa > Chordata > Mammalia > Artiodactyla > Bovidae > Capra > Capra hircus. Next base: position 117,406,993 of record NC_030812.1, read on the forward strand.
GGCCCCTGCCACTGGGGCGGCTCCCAGTGGGCCCGCCTGTGATGTCGCTGGCCCATCATCCCTGGGGGCTCCTTGCCAGGAGAGGGCTTTATTCCAGGGCAGGAGGAGCCCAGAAGTTGGCCACCCAGGCCCGCTGCACCGTCCGGTCCCGTGGTAAAGACTGGGAGTGAGCCTGGGAGGTGAGAAAGGACCCCAAACGGGGAGGTGTCCGGGCCTCACAGCACCTCAGCTCCGCAGAGGGCGATCGCTAAGGAAAGGTCCCTTTCCCCTCGTGGCTCAGATGGTGAAGTATTCGCCTGCAACGCAGGAGACCCAGGTTCGATCCCTGGGTCGGGAAGATCCCCTGGAGAAGGGAATGGCAGCCCACCCAGTATTCTTGTCTGGGAAATCCCATGGACAGAGGAGCCTGGTGGGCTACAGTCCATGCGGTTGCAAAGAGTCGGACACGAGTGAGCAATGAACACTTTCACTCTGAGGCGTGTGGAAATGGTCAGGAAGATTCTGCTGAGGACCTCTGCAACAGGGGAGGTCAGGTTCCACGCCCAGCAGAGTGGACAGACGGCTGGAGATTCACAGCCACGGAGCAGAGTGGACGGAGGCTAGGACTGGACACAGTGGGGCTGGGGTTCCCGTCAGCGAAGGTGGGTGCCCTGAGTCTGACACGGCAGGGCTCTGGCTAAGACGGGCCTTCTGAGGTTGCACACGGGATCCCGACGCCAGGCTGGTGACGCCAGAGCTGGTCAAGGGGAGCGTTTTGGTCATGAGCCTCTCTGAGCATGGAGATGGTACCTCCCACATAAGCCGCCACCGCGCGGCCCTCCCGTTTGAGCCTGGCCTCACTTGCAGGAAGACAGAGGAGGAAGGAAACGCTCCTGTTGCCAAGGAGATGCCGAGACGCCTGCTGAGCCCATGGTCTCCACTGGGCCCCCAATGCTCCTAGGGGAGGGGGGAGGAGGGTCGCCCCAAGGCACCAGTGACGCTCAGTCTGACACTGGCCAGGCCCTGGCAGGGCCAGCCCACAGGCAGAGGTTGGCTGCAAACCCCGGGGCAAAGCCCGCCCTCGAGTGACAGGTGACCCAGTGGGAACGTCCAGGCCCAGCCCCCAATGCTAGGGATGGGGCCCGGCTGCCCCTCCCACCCCAGGCCCCATCGGTGAGGGCCCCCGGGGCCTTTCTGAGGGACGAGGCCTCACCGAGCTGGACAGACAGACAGCCTGGGCTCCCTTCTGAGCGACGTGGACCAGCCCAGCCCACGTGGGGGCCATGGCCCCATGCGCCAGCCCCATCTCGTCCCAGAAACGCCACATCATATGTGGGTCAGCTACTGTGCTGGGACCCACAGTGGGACCATCTGACTGGCTCGGGTGGGTGAGGCCACACCGGGCGGGGCCGAAAGCCCATGCCCAGGACTCCAGGGACATGGACACAGAAGGGGGCCCTGCCCCCTGTGCAGCCTGGCAAGTGGAGGGAGCAGGCCAGAGGACCTTGGGCTGAGTGCTCAAGAGCGTGAACACAGCACCAAGTCCCGGAATCCACACCGTCCAGGAGTGGCTCGGATCCGCTGTGCGCCTGGGGAGGCCGCTGTCCCTACAGGAGCATCGATGTTGCTCAGGGACCAGGTCCTCACCCCACCCCAAGCAGGGGCCTGGGACCCACCGGATGCCCCCACCGCCTCGGGCCCGTGAACCTGGAAGAAAAGAGCAGTCCCAGGAGACCCAGGGGCAAAGGGCAGATCCGGCGATGAGCGCAGGTCCCGGCAGAAGGAGTGCCTCCACACAGGCCGCCGGCTCTATGGAGCCGCCACCTCCCACTTTCGAAGGGCTGTGGTCAGCTCCCGGGGCCGAGCGCCCATCAGTAACTGCGGGTATGACAGAGCCGCTAATGAAATCGATTTGGTCAAGTTATCAATTTAATGCCTAAAACGGAACCGATCTCATCCCCAAGGCTGGAGGCTGGCTGTCATAAGTCACCCAGAGAGAATGAGCTTCTGACTTGCAAATAATTAAACTTACTTTTCTGCTTGGGGTTCATAAACTTCCCCTTAATTATGACTGCGAGAGCCCCTCAATCATCTGGGGGGTGAGCTGCAGCCTGAGGAGGCCCATCCCTTGGGGGAAATAGTCTGTGTCACGGGCTTTGGGGGGTACATCCTGGCGGGGGTCAGCCAGGTAGACACTCAGGCTCCTCCGTGTGGGGATCCCCCAGACCCTCTCAGCCCTGCTTCATCCCCTTCCATGCAGACACTCTTTTCACAAGAAGATAAGAAACATTAGCTACAGGAATGGCAGCAAGCACACTGACTGCTCTCCAGAGACCACATGGCCACTGGGATCCATGCTCCTGGACTTTGTTCCTGACCAAGGAATTTCTGAACAGTCTCCTTCATCCAGAAAAGATCGCCTTTGCTGTGATCGGGTGGCTTGGCTTCTGTGTTCCATAGTCAAGGTGAAGTCAAGGTCAAGGCTTGGGGGGGACGTTCAGGCCCCGGGGTGGTCGCCCTCTCTCCAGCCCCCGGGGTGCAGCCCTCAGCCCCAGCGACCCCAGGAGCACAGGCTCAGGGTCAGCGAGCATGCACTCTGCATCCAGGAGGGGCCGCAGTCTCCCGCAGGGCAGAGCATCCAGGAGGGGCCGCAGTCTCCCGCAGGGCAGAGCTGAGTGGGGTGGGGGGCGAGGGGCTGAGCGGAGCTCCCTAGGGGCAGCGGGCATGCACTCTGCATCCAGGAGGGGCCGCAGTCTCCCGCAGGGCAGAGCTGAGTGGGGTGGGGGGCGAGGGGCTGAGCGGAGCTCCCTAGGGGCAGCGGGCATGCACTCTGCATCCAGGAGGGGCCGCAGTCTCCCGCAGGGCAGAGCTGAGTGGGGGTGGGGGGCGAGGGGCTGAGCGGAGCTCCCTAGGGGCAGCGGGCATGCACTCTGCATCCAGGAGGGGCCGCAGTCTCCCGCAGGGCAGAGCTGAGTCGGGGTGGGGGGCGAGGGGCTGAGCGGAGCTCCCTAGGGGCAGCGGGACAGCTCCTCCCCGTGCTGGGCAGTGCTGTCCTGGAGGCCCTTCCAGTGAGGCTCCAGGGACACACCTGCCTGGGGGAGGGCAATACAAATGCGAATATTCCACAGCAGTGGGTGAGGGTTGTGCTCAGATGCTGAAATGGGCTGTCTGTTAATGGGACCCTGCTTTGCCAGATGGTCAAAGAAATTTCTGTTTTCCCAGTTAGCTTTCCAGACAGTTAGATCCCAGGATGTGTCTGTGTGTGTGTCTGTGTCTGTGTCTGTGTGTGAATGTCTGTGTGCACGTGTGTGAATGTCTGTGTGTGTGTGTGCCCATGTGTGTGCATGGGTGTGTGTGAATGTCTGTGTGTGTGTCTGTGTGTGTGAATGTCTCTGTGTGCCTGTGCCCATGTGTGTGCATGTGGGTGTGTGAATGTCTGTGTGTGTGCACACAGACATATGTTCGTGGGAGTGTCCAAAGTGTGTGTCAGAGCCCGGATGTCTGTGTCCTGCCCCAGCTGATATCTGAGGAGGGTCCTGGCTCGGGGGAGCAGTTTCCTCAGTGACAGGAGGGTACTCTCCGCCTGGCACAGTGTGGGGCAGGGCCAAGCCCAGCGTCCTTCTGCGGGGACAGCCCTCTACTTGGCCACGTAACCCATCAGAGAGGTCCCCCAGACACGAGCCCCACAGTCCAGCAGGCATGGGGGAGGGGTGCCTGGGGGCCCAGAAACGTCTGACAGCAGCGTCCACCCCGGAGCACGGAGGCAGCGTCAGGTGTGGGCTCCAGGTGAACTGTGGTTTTCCAAAAAACGGAGAAAAACATGTGTTAAAGGGGAAGATGCTGTAGGGAACAGGAGTACGGGAACCACGGGCTGTGGCCACAGCTCCCAGCCCCCAGCTCACCCAGGCACCGCCTGGGCAAGTCCAGCCCTCCCCAGCTCCAGCTCAGCTCCTGGCTCCCGGGGAGATCGCCTCATGCACTCACTCCCCTGTGGCTCCTTGCTCCCGGGCGAGATCCACCCCCCCACGCCCCCCCACCCCCGCCCGGCATTCACTCACCTGAGCTTTCACCGCAGCCCACCCAGCAAGACGAGCCTGGGGTGGGTGGGCAGCGGGGAACAGAGCAGATGCTCTACTGCAGGGTGAGGGGAGGGGAGGCAAGACGAACCCTGCAAGCAGACGGGTAAATGTCGTCTCCATTGGGCCACGGGGATGTGGGGAGCGCACTGCTGCACGCGGGGGTCAAGACCCGTCACAGCCTAAGTTGTCCTGACCTGGTTGGGATGAAGGCTTGAACCAGAATAGCCTTCTGTTAGGACGGGGGGAACTGGAGGTTTGGAGCTCAGCTCTGCCCTCGTTTCCGAAACTCAGGTGCTTCGAGAATCGGGTCTAGACCTGCCCTCTGCTCCACGGGGCTCACACAGGCACATGCCCGGCATCATCTGTACCCACTGCACACACCTGCAGACCCGGCCCTGGGTGGCGCCCTGCCCTACGGTGGCATCCCAGCTGTGACATGACGTGGCCTCCCCTGGCACCAGCCCTGGTCGGCGCCCCGCCCCTGCAGGGCACAGGCAGGACGTGTGCTGGACAGCCCACGGCCACACCCGCAGGGTCACCACCATGCGCTGCCAACGCCCAGCAGAGAAAAGACGCCTTTTCAAAGCATCATCTCCTGGGCCTGTTCAAACATTTCCTCTTCCACAAAGGGAATGCCAACCTGCCTGCACGAGGAAGTCGAAGAGGAGATCACCCTCCCAGGCCTCGAGAGAAGGGCCCCAGCAGATCACTGGCCGGAATCTTGGAGGTTCAGGAAGGAACAAGGATCAGGGAGGTGGGAGGCTGGTTACTGGAGAGTGCTAAGGTTGGCAGCTCTTTCCAAGAAACAACCACAAAACCTGAACCCAGTTCTCCAGCACAACACTCTGAAGGCACGGAATAGAGGCAGGAAGAAACGGGAAGATTTACTTTCAGAAGATTGCTGCTCATCAGGTAAAAACTGCAACTTCATGGCTCTCTTCCTGGGGCTGCTCCCAGCCCCAGCTGCAGCAGTGAAAACGCACAGCCTCGGAGGGTAAGGCAGCAGGTGATGGAGCGGAGTGGCAGGCAGCAGGAAGCGTGAAGGAAGAGCACATTTGTGAGCAGGGGACACAGATGGGGCCAGATCCAGGACTGAGGGTCCAGTTTGCCTGAGTTCCTAGCTGATCACTACGCAACATGGGACCATGGGGCAGAAACTGGAGACAGAGGCTTGTGATGACGGATGGGAAGGTCGTGCCTTTGATAAAGGACACTCTCCAACCTGCACGGTCCAGGCCGCTGTGAGAGGAGGTGCTCCAGCTTGAGGCATCAGAAGGAGGAGCGCAGGATGACAAAGGAAGACAGAAGCCAAAGCCCCAGAAAGTGGGCGAGCCCCCAAACCTTGGGGGACTCCGCCCAGATGCTCCGCTGAGCATGAGACACATACGTGGAGGCAGGATTTAAAGTGAGCAGAGCTGAAACCAAAGAACACGAAACAAACCCAGAAACCAAGAGCTCGAAGCAGAAGCATCAGCTGCTCTCACTTCAGGGGAGACAGATTTCACAGTCTGAGTGCAGGCAAAATGATTGGCAAGTGTAACGCAAAGCAACAACCCTCAAAAAATAGCAGACGTTTCAGAGTGCCCACAACATACTACTTTAAGCTTTCCCCCCAAATTTATCAGACGTGCAGAGAAGCAGGATTGTGCGATTTATACTCAGCAAAGAAGTTTACACATAGACATCATCTCAGAACCAGCCTCCTGCTGGATTTATCAGAGACTTCCAAGAGCTCTTATGAAGATGTTCGAATAATTAAAGGACAGCGTGGTGTCCGGGCGCTTTCCCTGTGGCTCAGCTGGTAAAGAAGCCTCCTGCCAGGGCAGCAGAGGCAAGAGACAAGGGTTCGCTCTCTGCTTGGGAAGATCCCCTGGAGGAGGCAATGACAACCCACTCCAGTATTCTTGCCTGGAAACATCTCATGGACAAGGGAGCCTGGGGTCTACGCCATGCCATGTTTCAGTGAGCAGAGAGGCAGAGAAGGCCAACAAAGAAAGCTACATCGACACTTACAAACGGCAGCTCTGGGGCTGAAAAGCACAATATTAGGAAATACACTGAGAAAACTGACCCTATGGGCTCAATAGCAGCTGGCAGCCAACAGAGGAGCAAGCTGGAGACGGGCCAGTAAAAGTGAGTCAGTCTGAAACATGGACAGAAATATGGACGGAAAGTGGGCAGGCCTCAGAGACCTTTGGGGAGGATATGCAACTGTCCAGCACAGGCAGACTTAGGCCCCTGGAAGGAGCGGAGGGAACGTGGTGTAGAAGCAGCATTTGTAGGCAGGCTGGCCAAGGCCTCCCAAATCTGGGGAAAACGTGAAATACAGAGCCTTCGGGCCAACAACCCAAAGTGGAACAAACACAAGAAACCACAGCGAAGAACGTGTCAGTCAAACCTCCGAAAGACAGACAGTAGGAGGCGCCCTTGAAAACAGCAAGAGAAGGCAGCCCGTTCCACAGAGGTGACGGTGCTTGGGCGCATGGCTGACGTCCTGCCAGAGTCCAGGGGGCCACGGGCAGAAGAGTGGGCAAGAAGGCTCGCGGCACGTGTGTGAATACACGGGAATGTTACTCGGCCGTGAACGAGAAGGAAACGCTTCCATGTGCAGCAACATGCATGGGCTCAGAGATCATCATGATGAGTGAAGTAAGTCAGAGAAAGACAGGCGTCATACGATGTCACTTATACGGGATCTAAAATATGGCAGAAATGAACTAATTTGCAAAACAGAAACAGACCCGCAGAGACAGAAACCAGACCCAGGGCTGCTAGAGGAGAAGTGGGGGAAGAGGCGGGGCAAGCCAGGGGGCGGGGCAAGCCAGGGGGGCGCGGGCGGGGCAAGCCAGGGGCGGGGCGAACCAGGGGCGGGGCTATCACGCACACATTCCTAAGTGCAAGACCGATGACCAGCAAGGGCCCTCTGAGTAGCACAGGCAGCTATCCTCAGTACTTTGTAACAACCTGTAAGGGAAAAGAGTCAGAAGTAGAATAGATTTGTAAGCATCTGTGTGTTTATGCATGACAGAATGGCTTTGGTGTACACCTGAAATTAACAGCTCTGAAAATCAACTATAATTCTAGTTTTTTAAAAAAAGCAAACAGAAAACCAACGTGAAGGTCAGACACTGCAGAGTCACATCGGAAGCATCTAGGAGAAAAAAAAAAATCTACCAAACAGTCTACTTCCAGAAAAACTATCCCTCAAAATAGAATGTGAAATAAAGACATTTCCAGTAAAATAAAGCCAAGAAAATTCCCTGCCAGCAGCCTTGCAGTACAAGAAATGGTCAAGTATCATATAAATACAAACGACAGTACTGTGTACACAATTTCATAATTTCTTCAAAATACATTTTTTTGGGTTTCAAACGTACAGAGGTTTTACTTGTCTTGTATAAAGGCATATAGCCCAAAAGATGATGTTTGCAGATAGAAAATATTCTGTTACAAAGTTCCTCTTTTTTCAGAAGTCACTTAATATTAATCTTAAATTAGGTGTGATAACATGCTATAATCCATTGTGCAACTGCTAAAAGCAGAGTGTTGCCTAGAAAGTTGAAAGTGGAGGGGAAGTGGTGTGCTAATGACATGCGGTCAGCCCGGGAAGGCAGGAAGGGGAGGCTGTGGAAAGAAACAGGAGCTGAGAACGTGGGAAAGACAGTGAGCCGGCCCCAAACCCAAGCACACCAGCAGCTGCGCGCACACCGATACGCTCCAGTGACAAGCCACGGGAAGCCAGACGGGATAGAGCGGAAGAACAAAACATGTGCCCTGTGCAGACAAACCCTAACACGAAAACACACGCAGCACGAGAACGGACACCTTGGACCACCCAGACAACAGGCGTGAGAAACCGGGAGGGGGCTTATGAGTAGTAATAGACGAGATGGAGCCTCTGACAAGGAACAAGACTATGAAAAGGACCACTCAGTAATGAGAAAGTGTCAGTACATCAGAAAAATAACATAATTCTAGATGTATATGTGCCTGAAAATGAATACACAGTACATGGAACAAAATGGTCAGGACTGGAAGGAAATTCAGAGACGGTAACCATTAGAAGGAGGTCCACCCAGTCCATCCTAAAGGAGATCAGCCCTGGGTGTTCTTTGGAAGGAATGATGCTGAAGCTGAAACTCCAGTACTCGGGCCACCTCATGCGAAGAGTTGAGTCATTGGAAAAGACTCTGATGCTGGGAGGGATTGGGGGCAGGAGGAGAAGGATGAGCTGGCTGGATGGCATCACCAACTCGATGAACATGAGTCTGGGTGAACTGCGGGAGTTGGTGATGGACAGGGAGGTCTGGTGCGCTGCAATTCATGGGGTTGCAAAGAGTCAGACATGACTGAGTGACTGAACTGAACAGAACTGAACCATTAGAAATGGAGATATCATTATTTTGCCATCAGTAACTGATTAAAGAAACACAAAATCAGTAAGGCCGTGGATGACTCAGATAAGATCAGCTAGTACCTAATTACACTTCTAGACCATTCCACCAACAGGATGGCCCCTACAAGTGCCAGGACCCATGGGAGGGCTGTGTGCCTATATTTTCTCAAATTACTGAACGCTGTTCAAAAGTAGTCGTACATGTCTGATCAGACTTTGTCAACTTTAGACATTCTAATGAACTAACTTTACTCACACTCTCTTCAAGACACATGGAAGATGATCCAAGACAGACCAAATGTTGGAGAAAAAGCAAATCTCAAAAGATTTCAAGACACAAAAATCATATAATACATGCTCTCTGACCACAACTGAATTAAGTTAGAAATCAATCAGAAAACAATGTCTGGAAAATTTCCCAATACTTGGAAATACCTTCTGAACAATCCAGGAGATAAGAAAAACTGAACTTAACATGTTTAATTAAATTAATTTAAATATTTTGACTTGAATGAAAATTAAAACACACTACACTGGAAATCTCTTCAACGTAGCCAGTGCAGTGCTTTAAAAGAGTATATTAGGAAGGCGGAAAGGTCTGAAGTGATTGACATCAGCTTCCTCCTTAAGAAACCAGAGAAAGTCCATGAGAGGCTCCCCAGTGGGCCACCTTTCCCTTCTCCAGGGGATCTTCCCAACCCAGGGATTAAACCTAGGTCTCCTGCATGGCAGGCAGATTCTTTACCAACCGAGCTATCAGGGAAGCCCACACAGAGTTATGATGGATGTGCAATTAACTGCACATATTTCAAGCGTACAACTGTGGAGCACGTCAGGGTTTTGACCTGTATGCACACCATCGAAGCCCTCACCCCATCTCAGTCTGCTCTGGCTGTGGTAACGACAAACCATGGGCAGAGTGGCTTAAATGATGGGGGAGGAGGATAATCTCTCACCATCCTGGAGGCTGGAAAGTCCAAGATAGAGGTGCTGGTTGCTTGGGCTCCTGGGGAGGGCGTTCCCCCTGGGTTACAGGTGGCTGCCTCTGTGAACTCACAGGGTGGCAGGGAAGAGGGGAGGGAGGCAAAGAGGGAGAGATGGAGAGAGACAGGGAGACAGGGTGTCTCTTCCTAGAAGGTCACCAATCGCACAGGACCAGGGCCCCACCCTCCTGACTTCATTCAACCCTAAATACCTCCCAAAGGCTCCACCTCCAAGGACCACCACGTTGGGGGTTGGGGATTCAACATAGCAGATCTGAGGGGCACAATTCAGCTCCCAACATCCACAATCCAGGTAAAGGGCGTGCCCGCCAGACCCGAGGCTGCCTCCGGTCCCTCCTCACCCCCGCCCTCCCAAGCCCCTCTGTCTTCCGCTTCAGTGATCTGGGCTCCTGTCTCTCGTTTGCTCCCTCCTGCTCCGGGTTCGCTCCACTCCTGTCTCCGCCTTGTTGATGTGAACGTCTGCACGTCTCCTTTTGGGGTTTCCTCCTTCTCTAATGTAGACATCTAAAGTCGTAAACCTCCCTCCAGAGCTGGCTCTGCTGCACTGCACATATGTGGGTCTCTTGTGTTTTCAGTATCGTCCTGTTCAGAGTGTTTCTCTAATTTGCTTGGTTATTTATTTTCGACCCGTGGATTGTTCAGAAATGGGTTCTTTAACTTCTAAATATTTGGGGACTTTCTAGATACTTTAGGGTTCCTGAGCTCTAAATTGGTGGCACTGTGGCCAAAGGAAGCAGTGTGCATGATTTCAGCCCTTTGAAACTGAGCCTGTTTGCGGGCCTTCTGCATGATCTATCGTGGTGACTGTACTCACTTGAAATAAATGTGCATTTTGTGAATGTTGCATCTGTGCCCTGTGAATATCAACTGTCATAAGTACCGCATATCCAAATATAAAGGTTTTAAATGCTCTTTGTCTAGTTCTACCAAAAATATTAGACTGTTAATGAGACGTGCTTTGAACTTCATGAATGTGGCATTGTATAGTACTGAGACTTTACATAAACGCGCACAACGTTTACTTAAATATTTATTTAGATCTTCTGATTGTCTTTCTCATCGTGTTATTTTCTCCTCAACAGGTTTTCCTGTGCTGAGCGTTCATTCCTTTAGGTTTTACAGAAAGCAACTTGGAGAAGCTTATTCTGAATAATACGTCTGTTGCTGCCACAAAATTGTCTGGCAATAGTGTCGCATTTTCCCTTTTAAATCTTTTACTATTTATCTTGTTTTACTCCGCCAAATGGAAATACTCTTAGCTTGTCCCAGATTTTAAAGAGAGTGTGTCTAGGAGTTTGACACTGAAGTATGATGTCTGCGGCCCATTTTTATAGCTGACCTGCATCAGCTTTAGGAAGCACTCTCCTGTTCATAGCTTTTTCAGAGCTTTCGTCAAAAATGAGGTTAAATTTTTTAAATGCACTTTCTTGCCTCTATTCTCATAACTGTATGTTTTTAAGTGGTGAATTATGCATGTGGTATTAACGCATCTTCTTATTCCTAAGAAAACTCAGTTTGATCGTGAATGATTTTTAATGGATTACCGCAGTTGAATTGTTAACACTTTGATTGATTTTTAAATCTATGCTCATAAATTATATTGACCTACACTCCTCTTATGCTGTCCTTCACTGACTTGGGATCAAGATGATACCTCATAAAAAGAGTTCTTTCATTTTTTATTGTCTGGACGATTCTTTATGAAATTGGAATGATTTCTGTTCATTGACTCTTTGGTAGAATTCACCCATAAAACTATCTGTGCCTGTTTTTAAATTGAAAATATGAGCTAGATGGCCTTTAAAATACCAGCGCAATTTCTTTAACTCTTAAAGGTCTTTTTAGGCTTGCTGTTTCTTTGGGGGTCATTTTTGGGAAGTTATACTTTATCAGACACTTTTCAAGTCGACTTAAGTTTGCACATTTATCAGGACAGATGTGTTTATAGAGTTCTCTCATCGTTAATGTCTCTACTGTGAGATGTATCGTGTCATTCATTCAACGACGTAGGTGAACAGCGGTAACACGGGAAACACGCATCCTTCCAGCATTTCTGTGAAGAGTCGGAGCCTCCCCAGCCTGATGAAGTCGCCACGGCCTCACCCCAATCTTTTCTTCTCCTGCCCTCTCCCCAGAGCCATCATCTCCCTGACTTTGTGGAAATCACATTCTAAGATTTTTAAGAGTTTGTAAGCTAAGAACATATCCGTACCTTCTGTCGCTGGGTCTACAGTGAGAGTCAGGGAGCCAAGTTTAAAGGTCAGAGCACCGTGGCCACCGCAGAGGAAAGGCACCCAGGGAAAACGAGCTCAGCAGAGTGTGTGGGGAAGCTGGCACCCTGGAGAGTTAGTGCGGCCCTCTGCAGAGTGCCCTGAGCAGGTGGTGATTGAGGCGGGGACCCCTGGGCTCGCAGAGGCGGGGACCCTGCAGGGCTGTAGGGCGGACCGGGAGCTGGTGTCTGGGAGGAGCATGGCCACAGTCAAAGCCACAGCTGTGCTGACTGCGCAGTCCTCCTCCAGCTCCCGGGATGCGCCCCGAGCAGCCCCGTCTGTGCAGTGGGGTGCACGCCCTCAGATGGCCCGGAATCCCAGGAGATGAGCCATGCACACAGCCGAGGAATGGCACAGAGGAGGACCCCAGCCAGCAGTTCAGGCGCACAGAGCTTGGGTCAGATGCTGACACGGTCGGGGTGAGGCCCCCGGGTGAACCTTCACGTGTCCGTCGACAGGGATGCCCTCCAATCCGGGCATGGTGACCTCTGCGTCTGGTGGATGGCTGTCCACACAGAGGCCCTCGCCTGCCTCCGAGGGTGGCGGGCACAGTCCGCACTGCACGCCCAGTGCCTGAGCCCTCGGGGGGCTCCTGCTCGCGGCCAGGTGGTCACGACCTCCCGAGCCTCCCAGGAAAGCACTCCAGGGAAGCCGTGGTTTTAGAGTCCATCTGTCCAAAGCGGTTTTTATCTTTTTCTACATATTTTACTTTATTGTTGACTATCAAAACATACTGAAGGGTTTGGCTGGGTAAAGAATTCTGGTTGGAAACTGTTTTCCTTCTGACTCAAAAGAGGCACATCACTGTCTTCTGTATCCCTGTGGTGCTGTTGAGAAACCCAAAGCCTTGTTGATTCCACCCTTTGAGCCAACTTTTCTACAAGTAAGATTACAGCGTGGTCTCTGCTCTCTAGCCCAGCTTCATGCGAGGACCCTTGGTGTGTGCTTTTCATTCCTTCGCTAGACATCTACGGGGCCTTTTAATCCATCAACCCACGCCCTTTATTTCCGAGAGATTTTCTTCATTTTTACTGTTGTTGTTGATTTCATCTCTTCTGTTTGCTTAATGTATTTGGACTCTTCTCATCTGTGACGTCGTTATTGGGGTGTTGGACCTTCTGAACGGATCTTCTAATTTCATCGCTTCATTTTTCTCTGCTTCCCCTTATCTCTGCGTGCTTTTGTGAGTTCGCCGCACCGTGAGATTGTTTCGACTTTCTCTTGCAGACTCTCTCTGGGATTTTTCATTTTGACTGCCATGTTTTTAATTTCCAATCACAATTTTGTTACTGTTCTCTGAATTTCCTCGTGTGTTACAGATAGCATGCTGTTCTGGTTTTATTATTGCAATATTTTTCTTATTTCTCTGGGGTATACGATGACTTTGGGGAAAGTTTCTGCTCGCTGGAAAGTCCTGTTCCCTCCACGGGGCGCGGCTCTGTTTGTAGCTCTGGCCACTGTCTCCCACGTTGGAAACTTTTCCTCCACTTGACACTCCTGGGCTGATGGCTCACAGTGCAGTGTGTTTGGAAGCTTTACAGGGTCAACGCATGGAATCTGGGTTTTGCTACAAGGACACGTGGATGGCCCATTCTGTGGGAACGCATCACCTTGGAGACTCAGGTGCATTTAGACATTTTCTCTGTGGTTGGCTGATTCCCCAGAAGACTGTCTCCTCTCTCGCCTAAAAGGGGACGTTTTCCTGCCAGGTTGTGTCTTAGTCTTTTGCGTACGGTACCCGCATCTCAGTTTTGCCGAATGTGGAAGCTACGTCTCCAGACTCCGGCAGAGGCAGAGGAGGGGCCGTGGGTGGGGGAGGAAGGCTAGGAGCCAACTCACTCTCCCCACAGCGGCTGTGCTGCGCCGCAGGCCCCAGGCATCTTCCCTCCCTTCCTTCTCCCTTCCTTGTGAATTCTCTGGGATGCATCCTTTTGGTTCCCCACATTTCCGTGCACTGCTTGGAACACAGATTTCTCAGACTCACTCAATTAGCTATTTTTCACTGATTTATTTCTTGGATTCAAAAGTTGTATTCCTCGCACCCCCACCTTTTTAGAACTTCAGAAAAGATTTTCAGGTTAAAAAGTCACTTTATTAACGTTTTGGGGAGTTGCAAAAACACATGGACTACGCACTCTACCATCTTAATCTCTAAGTGATATTATCTTTGAAGAGATAATACGGTCACGCTAGAATCACAGCTATTGTCTTTTACACCCTTAGTATTGGTTTATTTGTCCTCAAAATGCAATGGACTTAGTTTTTGGAAGTTTTTCCTGGATAAATTTCTTGCAAGTTGTCAATGTTGATAAATTTTTCTTTAAAAGTCTAACTTTTAACGTTGAAGCTATTGAATGCCTTTAGTTTGGTTTCAGTTTTATCAGTTTCTACTCTTTTTTTATTACCTTTATTCTGTATTTTTTTATATTTACATTGTTGGGGTTTTTTTGTTATTTTTCCTAACTTCCTAAGTCATTTTTGGTCACTCTTCCTTCCAAAAGTAAGAGTCTAAAGTCGCAAACTTTTCTCCAGTTTTGCCTCAGCTGTGGCTAACATTTTTGATCCTAGACTCTTTTATTATTTAGAAATGTCTGTTGTATACTTTACATTGTTATTTATCCTTTAAACCACAAGTATTTAACCTTTTTTAAACACAGGGTCTTTAATTAAAAATGTCATTGAGCTAGAGATTTGCATGCAGATAGAAGAATAATACGGAGAGAGTCTCATGCAATTTTGCCCTGCTTTCACCAATCCAGGTATCACGTAAAATTTCAGTGTGGTGTTTCACTGGAGACGCACGATTCACTGATCTCGCTCAGATTTCCCCACTTTCACTAGGGGGTGTAGGGGTGTGTGTGAGTGTGTGTGTGTGTGTGTGTGAGTGTGTGTGTGGGTGTGTGAGTGTGTGTGTGTGTGTGTGTGGCAGGTACATGCGTGCCGGGTGTGGATTCAGCCCTGTCCAATGTTACCTTCATGAATCCAGCAGCAGTTCTCATATTCAGCACCCTTCTAACCACACCCTCTCCCCCTAACCTCCCCACACCCCACCTTCCAGCAAACACTAATCCATCTTCCAGTCTTAAAATTTCATCATTTTAAACTGTCATATAACGAGAACCATATGCCATACAGCCTCGGGCATTTTCTCTTTGCTCCACATAATTCCCTGCAGCTCCGTGCTAGGGTACGTGTAGTTCGTTAATTTCATTGCTGACTACTGTTCCGTGGTGGGGGGAGGCAGTCTGCTTAACCGTTCTAAACATATGGATATATTAAGTTATTTTTTGTCAGTGACTTGCAATATAATTATGTTCATAAAGCATGTTCTGTCTCCTGGTAAAATCGGTTTGGTTTTGAAATGCGCCGATTCATAGTCTAATCCAGGCCAGTCTCCGTAAGCATTCCGCGTGAACTTGAAGGAAAGTCAGCCCTGCGCGTCTGAGGTGCACTGCCCCACAGTCTGCATTTTCACGCCGTCTCTGCCAATTATTGGTAATTGTGTTGCTTTGGTCTTTCATATACTCATAGTTTTGCTTTCTTGATTTACTGTGAAAGCTCTATTACAGTCTGCAGAATGGTGGTGGACGCGTCTATGTGTACTATTAACTGGGGCGTGCCGAAATCTGGAGTTGTGTTTTGTGCGCGCGTATTTGGACTTGGGCACGTGCCCCTGATGGATCCGGCGTTCCGTTGTCAGGTGACCCTCCTCGCCTGCAGGAACTCCTGTTCCACGTTTACCTTCGGCTGCTCCCAGACACTGTCGTTTCATCTGCTTCCAAGGCTCTGTCCCTCTCGTGCTTCTACGACGTCTCCTTATGTTGGGGGCGTGTCTGTTGTGTTTGCCATATGACTGCTTTTCTTAAATTCGCTATAATTAATTACATTGGGATATCTCTACGTGTGTGGGTGTCCGCTGTGGCTCAGCTGGTGGAGAACCCGCCTGCAGTGCAGGAGACCTGGGCTCCATCCCAGGGTCGGGAAGATCCCCTGGAGGAGGGAAGGGCTGCCCGCTCCAGTGCGACCCCGGCTGCGCTGCTCTTTCTGCCTTCTCTGAATTTCTCCACGTTTCCCGTCTCCCTTCTTTCTTTCTCCTGAAAGCAGGCTGGGGGCACACATTTCATGTGGGAAGAGCCAGCTCTATGGAACAAGGGGCCAGGAGAAGGAGAGGCGCTGAAACGTGGAAGAAGCCGGCGGCGGGCGAAGCCCTCCAGCGGACAGGAGCAGCGACATGCTGTCAGGGGACACGGCGGCTCCAGGGGCGCTGAGGGGACCTCTGGGAAGAAGGCTGTGCGCCTGTTCCCCTTGGTCTCTCGTGTTTCCTCCTTGTTGACCAGATTCAACTGCAAGCCAGTGGGCTTGGGAGCCGGAGGGTCAGGATAAGGTGGCAGCACTTCCGGCTTCACAATTACCCTTATTAATTCTAGTCGTCCAGCTCATACCTACAAGGCTTCCCAGGTGGTGCAAGGGGAAATAATCCTCCTGCAATTCAGGAAACACAGGGAACACAGGTTGGGAACATCTACTGGAAGAGGAAAAGGCAACCTGCTCCAACATTCTTGCCTGGAAAGTTCCACGGTCAGAGGAGCCTGATGGGCCACAGTCCGTGGGGTCACAAAGAGTGGGACGCAACTGAGCAGGCACGCACAACTCCATTCACTTAAATGTGATAATGACACTTGGACTGTTTGATTAACGGGCTTTAAACCAGTGACCTGTGCTGAGAAGGACGGTAAGGTCGCTGCTGACCCAACCCCCAGCACGCTTTCCCCACCACCTGCTCTTTAGTTCATATCATTCTTTTCGCAGTGTTATAGCCTACAATATTTAATCTTCACTCGATAGCCATCATTTCTACCCTTGCTTTAGACTGCATATTAAATGTGTGAGGTTTTATAACAGGCTCCACACCAGTTCACTTGTTACAGCTTTTGAACAGGATGGCTTAGAGCGGACAGCTTTTGCCCTCTAGGGAATTCTTTAAGACGGCGATGGGCGTTCTCTGTACAACAAAAGGTCTCTCTTTATTTTGCACTCAGATAACAGTTGAGCTGGGCGTAAGAGTATCACGTGGCATTTTCTTTTCATAAGCCTGTGAACTGCAGTATGTGCTCTCTTGACACCGAAGTTCCTGTGGAGACGTCCTGGGATAGACCAGCGTCTCCCCCGATGTTGGACTACATTCTAGAGGGAGAGATGGCTTTCACATATTGCTTCTATCGAGTCCGGGAATTCTACCTCCTCTTCTTTAAGGCAGACAACTGTATGCAGGCAGCAACCTGTTCTTCTTTTATGGCCCTCTCATTCTCCCTTGTACTTGAAAACTTAACCAAATTATTTCGTTGTGCTCATAGTTTCCACACTCACTTCCGCCTACCCCCGGCTATGGCAGTCCATCCTCATGAACAGATAAACGCCACGTGCATGTGTGTGGGTGTGCACAGGTACGTGTGCATGTGTGCTTACGTGTACATGTACGTGTGCCTGGATGCGTTTGCATGTGTGTGCGTGGGTGCACACATGCATGTTTCCATAAGTGCTTGTGTGTGTGTGCATCTGTAGCTATGTGTGCGTGTGTGTGCTGCGTATGTGCACACATGCGTTTGGGTGTGAGTGTGTGCATGTGTGTGTGCGTACGCTCAGGCACACTTGTAGCATGTTGTCTGATGTTGGTCTACGCTGAGCTTCCATCCAGGACATCAGTGCTTTCAGAGCCCCTTCTCACAGGCAGGATTCCTTTCTTCCAGCGTGTGTGGGACTAACTGCCTCCTGCAAAGATGGCAGTGCTTTTCCTTGTTGACCGCAGTTATATGACCCCTCACAGTGTCAGGAGTTTTAAGGAAGCCTGTGTAGTGCCCAGGCACTTCTTTGCCCATGTCCCAGGGCAGGTGCCCCCCAGAGTGCCGGCTGCTTCAAAGTAGTCTTGCACTGTGTGGACCCCCTGGTCTGCAGGGGCAGGATGGCCTGGCCTGCCTTGCTACAGCTCCTGGCGACTGGCTCATACACACGCCCCAAAACCCAGGGACCCGCGTGGGAGGCCGTCTCCCACTGTCCTCTCCTCCCTGTCTCCATCTGCCTCTTGAGGGGAGTCAGCCCATCAGTGTGTTGACCGCCAGCCAGGCTGCTCAGGGCCCAGCCACGGGCCCTGAGCAGAACCTCCCAGAACTCGGCCCCGAGGAGAGAGGGTGCAGGGCTGCTCCATCCACCGTGTCCTGGGGCTGCGGAGGCGGCGGACTGCAGCGACCAGGGCCCCCTCCCCCGCCCGCTGAAGCCGACACTGCTGTCCAGCGGCCAAGGCTGTGGGGCGCACCGCAGAGGGGGGTGGGGGAGGTCTCCTGGGGGAACTGGGGAGTCCCTGCAAAGGCCCCAGGGCCTCGGGAAGGAGGCTGGGGTCACGGCAAGGAGCACAGACAGGAGGCCTCCACGGGGGGCCCTGTGCCAGGGGACAGTGGGGGCAGAGTGCAGGGACGTGGGGTCCTGGGACGGGGTCAGAGCTGAGGCCAGGTTTCCACAGAGCTGCATCCCGGGGGCCAGGGACCAGGGTGGGGGTCCGGGCTGGGCCACGCCGCAGGACGCACACGTCGAGGGGGTTCTCCCCGAGGACTGCTCCCAGAGCCTGGCCCTGCTCCCACTGACCAGCGCCCTGCCCGCAGCCAGCACCAGCAATGCAAGGAAGCGGGGCTCGGGGAGCTGCTCCCCAGCCGGGACAGTGTGGACAAGGGGCTCCCCACCGTCTCCGTGCGATGGACGCTGAAGTAGCATCGTAAGCTGGGCCATGGGCCTTTATTGTTCTATGAATGTGCTTGGCAGAACTTCTCTGAGCGAACTTCCTTGCGATGTAACTGAGCATCAGCCAAACATCCGTCTCGGCTTTGCTCCCGGCCCCTCAGGCGTCCCTCCTCCCACCTCTGGAGGCTCTGCTGTTGGTGGGGTGGGGTGTATGCCCCAACCTGGGCTGGCACAGGGCACCCCGGCACCCCTTTTTACTCAGAAGACTCAGAAGTGGCTGGCCTCACCAGGGGAGAGGGAATACTGGCTTCCGTGCCCGGAATGGCCGATGGGACGGGCCTCTTGTATGACCTGTGTAACTGCCTCCCAGGCAGCTGCTTGACTTCAGAGGAGACACAAGAGGGCCGAAGCTTCATGAGGTCCACACGGCTGGTTGGGTGCCGTGGTGTCACCCAGTCTGGGGACTCGGGGGAGTTTCCAGCAGAGGCTGGAGCCCACAGCTTCCCCACCCTGCACTCCGGCAAAACCCCCCCGGGCCTCCTCGCTGAGAAGTCAGGGGTCACCAGAGAAGCAGAACCAGGTGAGATGCCCACACTCAGTCCTGTCTGACCCTCTGCGACCCCGCGGACTGCAGCCCGCCAGGCTCCGCTGTCCAGGGCATTCTCCAGGCAAGAACACTGGAGCGGGTGGCCGTTTCCTCCTCCAGGGGGTCTTCCCTACCCAGGGATCAAACTCGGGTCTCCGATCCTTTAACTATTGAGGCACCTGGGAAGCCTCTAAACAGAAGAGATTTATTGTAGGAATCCGTGTCCGTGGTGATGGAGACCGAGAAGCCCCACAAGCCGCCTGCAGGCTGGGGCCCCAGGACAGCCAGTGAGCAGCTCCCAGCCGAGTCTGAGGCCTGAGATAAGGAAGGGTCAACCGGTCCTTTGAGTCCCAGTGTGACTCTCAACGCACTAGCGCCCAGAGCGACAATGTCCCCGACATCTCTGGGCAGGAACAGGTGGACGTCGGGTTTGCAGAGAGAGAGTTTGCTCCTCCTTGACCTTCTGTGCCATCCTGGGGTCGAGGGATTGGATGACTCCCCACCCAACACACACACCCCTGGGGGGCCCTGACTTACTCTGTCCACAGAACCCTCTAAGACATACCCTGCGTCCAGCCGTCGGGGCCCCCACGGCCAGTCGAGCTGACACGTAAAGCTAACCCTCACTGTGGCAACGTGTTCAGGGACACACTTGAGGAGGAGGAGAGAGACCGGAAGGTGGAAAGCATGGACCACTTTTGGAGCCAACATGGAGACAAGAACCAGGCTGAGCTGGAAAGGGGGTGAGGATGAGGCTGCTTTAGTTTCCTAGAGCCTGGGCGGGCCCAACAGCAGACGTTTACTTCCTCACGTGCTGGAGGGTGGAAGTCCGAGGTCAAGGTGCTCACAGGGCTGGCTCCTGCCACCGCCGCTCCCCTTGGTAGATGTGGATCTCTGCCCATGTACTCGAGCAGTCATCCTCCTGAGTGTCTGTGGCCTGGTCTCTTCTTACAAGGACCAGGTCATGTTGGACCGGGGCCCACAGCTGTGACTTCCTGGTACCATCATCACCTCTTTAAAGACCCATCTCCACATACACTTACATGCTGAGGTCCTCGCGGTGGGGGGTTTAGCCCTTGAATTTGGGGGGGCACAGACGGTCAGTGTGAAGAGCTGACCTGTGAGTGGATGCTGCTGCCTTGGGGTGCCTGGGGGGCCCAGGAGTCAAGTCTACTCACTAGACCCTGAGCTAAATTCTGGCTCCAAATCTTCAGACACAGTCCTGTGACCCTGACTGGTGGCTTCACATTTTAACTCACTGGGCAGGGCTCTCCCTGGAGAACCTGAAGCCCCGTAAGAGCAGAGTCACCCCTCAGAGGGGCTGGGACAGAGTGGGAGGAAGACCCCCTGGGGCTCAGGGAGAAGGCTTCTGGGGACTGCAGTGCTGGGGGTGGGCCTTTCGAGGAACATCAGCTCCATGCGCCGGGCCACCTGTCCATCTGCTTTTTGAGCAGCTTTATTATTTTCCAAAAGAAGAATGCTTCTGTCTCTCTGAGATTAGCAGTCCTAGCAAACCCATCTGGATGTGACTTCTTTAATCCCCTCTGCCCACGAGGCAGCGCGGTGAGGACCCCAGGCCCAGAGAGGAGACGCTGTTGGTCCGGCGTCACATGGGCCGCAGGGTGAGTCGCTGTCCCTCTGACTCAGAGTTCAAGCTTTCCGCACAAGACTGTACAGTCTCCTCTCTCTTAACATGATTCCAAAATAATGTAACTATTCAAGCAATGTTTAGAAACCTCTAAGCAATCTCTAAAACCCAAAGGAAGAAATAAAGACCGACCTCAACCAGCCCCAATGGGAGCCGGGCTGGCCTTTCCAAGGGCAGTAGGGGCTACGTTGAGCATGCGAGCCTGGAGACCCCCGGCCGTCGTGCCCACGCGGGGACCTTCGCCAAGGGGGCAGCACTGGGTCTCGTTGCTCCTTACAGCCTCGAGGGACGAGCCAGAGGCTTAACAGCAAAGTGAAACATCACTCACGGTGAAAAGGAATTAGCCACAAATCTGGGAAAAGCAGGGATTAATCTCAAAACCGTCACGCTGAGCGGAAGACGCAGGGTACTGAACAAATACGTGCATGAGCTTCTGTTTTTACAAAGTCCCCCCCAAAGGCAAAATCACGCTTGCGTTTCAGGGCTGTAATCAGGGGAGGTGAAATCATAAAGGAGAACAAGGAAGCTACGTCCGTGACATTGAGGAGTCTGCTGGGCCTGAGGGCAGGAGGAGGCCGGCCTGGGGATGGGAGGGTGGGCGTGTGATGGGGGGCCCCCGAGGAGGTCCAGCCCTGCCCTGGGCCCCCAGGGACTGAGGCGGAGTGGGGAGCGAGGAGTCTGACTCGCCCTCCGAGAGTCGGCTCTGTGGCCCTGGAGGAGCTCCTGATCCCCCACGGAGTGTCCTCATCCGTCAGCCCTGTTCAGGGTTGTCTTGGCAACCAGAGGAGACGCTGGACTTGGAGATGGGCGGTTGCGGTCTGGTGTCGACTGAACCGTGTGCCCCGGAAAGCACACTGAAGTGCTTATGCCCGCCCACCCTGGGCACTCAGCCTTGTTTGGTCTTCGCAGCTGGGGTCAAGTTAAGAGCTGGCCGTGCTGAGAAGGGTGGTTGCTGCCCACAGTGACCAGGGTCCCTGTGAGAGACACAGAGAAGCAGACACAGGGCAAGGCTGTGTGCAGACAGGGGCAGGGATGGTGAGGCGCCGGACCCTCCCCCAGCCTCCAGAGGAAGCCACCCTGCCCGCACCTTGAGATCCCTGCCCTCCAGACCCTGAAGGAACACGTCCCTGAAGCTGCAAGCCGCCGGGTTGTGACAGCTGCTCGGCACCCTGCAGACTAACTCCGCCTCGCCTTTCGCTCCTGGTGGATGCGGCTTTGTCTTGCTTTCACTGTGAGTTCAGCCCCAGCTTCGTCCAGTTGGCACTCACCAGCTACCTCAGCAAGGATCAAGCTGTGAGCTGCTGCAGCGGCTGACCTTCAACAGCCCCAGAAAGGAGCTCAGACTGGAGATCAGGAATGAGGCCCTCAGAACAGGTCTTCGGATTAGACATTTTCAGGAGGTTTTATGAGCCTGACCCTTGCATCTCCTCATACCCAGAAAACCACTAAAATCCTTCATGAAGACGTCTGTTCCTCATGACCAGCAGAGGGATTTCCCAGGCAGGAATACTGGAGTGGGTTGCCATTTCCTTCTCCAGGGGATCTTCCCGACCCAGGGATCAAACTGGGGTCTTCTGCTTTGCAGGCAGATGCTTTACCGTCTGAGCCCCAGGGAAGCCCTGGGGACTAGCAGAAACATTTTGCAAAAAAAAGCATGTGCTGAATTGCACGTATGCCCTTTTCACCAAAATCGCGCCTGTGCTGACCTCCCCCTGCCTCTTTGGAGCAGTTTCTCAGAGCTATGAGGCGCTGTCTCCAGGGCTATAGTCATCACTTGGAAAGTGAACGTCGCTCAGTTGTGCCCAACTTTTTGCGATCCCATGGCCTATACAATCCATGGAATTAAATACCGGAGTGGGTAGCCTTTCCCTTCTCCAGAGGATCTTCCCGCCCCAGGGATCGAACTGGAGTCTCCTGCACTGCAGGCAGATTCTCTACCATCTGAGGCCCCAGGGAAGCTATCAGGAAGAGAGTTTTAGATAGCATGCATGCCTGCTCTTTAAAACGTGGGCTTGGGAATCCCTTCAGAGACAGCAGCCCCTCTTCTGTCTCGCTGACCTGGCCCTCCCCTTGCCCAGGGCTCAGGTCTTTGAGCTCCTGATGGAGGAGGCCGTCTGGCATTTTTTAAAGGCTCCATAAATGTTAAGGACTTATTTACATAAATGGCCAATAAACATATGAAAAGATGTTCAAACTCAACTGAACATCAATTGAACATTGTGACGACTGACGCTGCCTTGAATATATCCGTGTAGGACCCTCAAACTCATTTAGAAATTCCATTACCGAAACCCTGGGCAGGACTCTGTTAGGTGACTGTGTAAACGCCCTGTGCGCTTTCACACTTGCTGCCCATGGCCGGATCCATCTTGGGAAACTGGGCCCCTTCAGAAGCCCACCAACCCGGAAAAGACCCCTTTCCCACAGGCCGCCCACTCCAGGGGTGACCTTCTCTCTAATCTCTGCCAATTTGCTAAACAGAAACGGTATCAAGGCTCTGTTGCTTGTATTTGCATGCCTTTGATGACTATTGAGTTTGAACATCTTTTCATATGTTTATTGGCCATTTATGTAAATAAGTCCTTAACATTTATGGAGCCTTTAAAAAATGCCAGACGGCCTCCTCCATCAGGGGCTCAAAGACCTGAGCCCTGGGCAAGGGGAGGGCGGGGAGGCACCACCCCAGGTAGGGCCCGTCCTCCAGCTTCAGAGGGGTCCAGCCACCCGACAGACGCCCCTACCAATTCTGCCCCCTCCGTGCACCCCCAGCCCTCCCCCCTCAAGCCTCCCCTGCTCGCCCCCAACCCCCTGGGCCCCGAAGTCCGAGGGTGGATGACAGCAGCTTGGCAAGGCCTCAGCTCAGAGAGATTTGCATGTTAACAGGGAACTCTGCTTCAGGCTAATGGTTTGAAAACCTAACCTGAGCTCTAGGGGCTCAGCTCTGGAGCCTTTAAAAGCTAAATTAACTGTAAACAACACACACAGTGGCCAGCGCTTCGCAACTGCCCGGCCTCCTCCACTGGGAGCGGGTCAGCGAGGGAATGAGTCCCAGGCAAAAAGTCAGAGGTGCCCTGCCCCTGGGGCCCTGCCTTGCCCCCCAGGTCAAGGGGACCCCCCCCCCGGAGTCCTAGAGGTGAGCCATGTAGAGATTGGGCCCAGGCCAGCTTCTGACCATCAGGACCCCTGCCCCGCCTCTGGCCTCTCCAAACCCCCCTCGGGATGACCCCCGCCCTCCTCAGCCATCCCAAGGGCAACCCTGCCCCGAGTAGCCCTCCTCAGCTTAACTGGCCACCCTTCCTTCTCCATCGCTCCAGCTAAATTATTCTATATTTTACATTATATTTTCTGATTAGTCACATAGAGCTCATTAAATGGGAGATAGAACGTTTCATAAAATATGTAGCGGGACCTTGGATGATTAATGCCAAAATTAAAAAAATAATCATCAGGTGATGAGAGGCATTGTCTGTCCATAAAACTCATGCAACGTCTAAGGACAGCGGGTTCCTGGCCACAGGGGTCGAGGGCAGGGCCTGGCTCTGGCACTGGCCCAGCCCATCCCCTGCTCACTCAGCCGTCCTGCAGGGCCCGCTCCTGGAGAACCTGCCCGGCGGCCGCTGCGGGTGCCGCCGAGTCAGGGCTTGGGGCCCCATCATCAGACTCACAGCCTGGGGTGTCAAGGCCTCCGTTGAGCCCTGGGCACCCCTCTATGGGCGCTTACCCACCAGGGCTCGTTCCTGTGGTCAGCCAGTCACGCCATCCAACACTTAGTTCTGGGCTGGCAGCTGAGCAGAAAGGCCATCAGATTGGCGACCCCTGCCCCCGGGGCCGAAGACCCTGGCCTTGTCAGCGCCCAGCCAGAGTCCCTTTCTGCCAGAGGCTCTCAGGCCGGGCCTTGCCTTCGTTCCCCAGCCTTCCTGCCCAGCTGTGCCCTGGGGAAGCTGGGTGTTCAGGAAGCCTCCACTCCCAGGAGGCAGGGCCGGGCGGCTGGACTCGTGAGGAGCCTTCCCGCTGGTGCCCAGGGGACTCTGCTGGGCCTGGGGCTTCTGTCTGACCTCAGGGCTGGCAGGGAGCAGGTGACCCTGGTGGCAACTCCCGGCTGTCCAGCTTGGTTTATTGTGGTGGGAGCAGCTCTACTGATTATTCACGAGCACAAGGTGCGTCCTCAGGGGAGAAGGGCTGCATGGGGATTTTCTGTGACTGCACGTTGGGCCTGGCCTCCCTTGCGAGCTGAAGGTGAGCCAAGTGTGGAAAGCTGTCCGGGCAGGTGCGGGAGAGTGGACGGTCCCCATACGCCCTCCAGGAGGGGGACCCCTCTCTGGCACCCGCCTCCAAGGCCCAGTAACAACCTACGTGGCCAGTGTACGGTTCAGCTCAGTTCAGTTCAGTCGCTCAGTCGTGTCCGACTCTCTGCAACCCCGTGGACTGCAGCACGCCAGGCCTCCCTGTCTATCACCAACTCCCGGAGTTTACCCAAACCCATGTCCATTGAGTCAGTGATACCATCCAACCATTTCATCCTCTGTCATCCCCTTCTCCTCCTGCCTTCAATCTTTCCCAGCATCAGGGTCTTTTCAAATGAGTCAGCTCTCCGCATCAGGTGGCCAGTGTTGGAATTTCAGCTTCAACATCAGTCCTTCCAGTGAACACTCAGGACTGATCTCCTTTACGATGGACTGGTTGGATCTCCTTGCAGTCCGAGGGACTCTCAAGAGTGTAAACTTAGCGGTGCTTAATAGCATCCCAGCTCCAGCAGGGGCCTGACTCACAGGATGGAAGGGGCAGGGTTGGGGAATGGCGGGGGGAGGGGAGGCTGCCAGCAGGCCTGGGGGCTGGTGAGCCCAGGGCTCAGGAAGCCACAGGCGGTCTCCCCTGGGCACAGCGAGGCTCAGGGGTAAGATGCTCTAGCTTCCTCCCCCGTCTTGGGGTAGGGACCTCCTGACGATGTTCCCTCCTGTGAGGACCCTCCAGGCCCGAGGCCGGCCCCTGGAACTGGGAGCTGGGGTGGCCAGGGGCCTCCTGAATCTGACACAGGCTGGGGGGCACTGATGGGGCTACTGAGGTGGACCGACCCCTCGCATCCCATCCTCAGAGGGCAGAGCCCATCCCCAGGGTGGGGGTGCCGGTCCCCTCCCTGGCCTTGGCTGTCTAGGGAGGGATGAGGTGCTTCCTGCAGGGGCCGCTGCTTCTGAGCATCCTTCTTAGGATGGCAGGGGAGCATCCTACCAGCACCCATGATCACTGCCTGTCCTGGACTCTCGGGCCCCTGAGCCAAGGGGTCAGGCAAGGCAGCAGCCGTCCAAAGGGCCTGAGGTCGGGACTGGTCACCTGGGAACAGAGGGAGAGAGGGTCAGGTGTCCCTGGGCAGGAAGTACTGGGAGGTGCCCGAAGGACCCTCCCCCACAATGTCGGGGAGCAGGTAGAGGCTCCCGCCCTCAACCTGGGAGGGGGCTGTGATGGGTGCGGGAGGAGGCCTGGAGCGGGAGCAGGGAGCTTTGGAGAGAAGTGGCAGTGTCCTGCCGGGCTGGGGTGGAGGGTCTTGAGGGGCCCTGGTGTGTCTGGGGCCGGGCCAGGCTTCCAGTGGGAGGCCAGGGCTGCAGACAAGGCTCTGGAGCCCGGGGTAGGGGTGGGGGTCGGGGTCACGGCCGGGCGAGGGGTGGGGAGCGGCCTCTCCTATGGCCTCGCAGACAGGATGGAACTTACACCATCTCCGTGAATGGGACCTACGTGGTGGCAGCCTCATTCCAGACAGAGACAGGGTGGGGAGGGTCTGTCTGGAGCTGGGCACCACCCGTAGGGTCTCTGAAGGTGGGCTACTCTGAAGACTTTCCCTGACTCCTTGTGGGTGGGCGTCCTGGCCCCCACTTCCAGCAGGGACGCCCGGGAGGCCTCCAGCTCCCACTGGGACTGTCAGTCCCCAGCTCCGCCCTTGCTGGGCAGCAGCCTCTCCCCGGGGTCCTGTTTCCAGCCCCTCCCTGAGTTCTCTCTGAGCGGGATGCCTGCGGCAGAAAGAGGAAGGCTGTGACCCCCACGGCTCCTCACCCACCTCTGGCCTGGGAGCTCAG
The DNA here is from genome assembly GCF_001704415.2 of Capra hircus. Lineage (NCBI taxonomy): Eukaryota > Metazoa > Chordata > Mammalia > Artiodactyla > Bovidae > Capra > Capra hircus. Next base: position 117,433,749 of record NC_030812.1, read on the forward strand.
GCAGGTTTTCCAACGGGGTGGGTGGAGGCGCCTGGAGTGGGAGGAGGGGTTCTCCCATGGCAGTGAGGGGATGGGGGTTCCAGGTACATGGGACCACCTGAGCAAAGTCACTGAAGCCGGGAGACCATGGGATGGGCCCCCAGGGGAGAGAGTGGGGGCCAAGGACGGGGTACTTGAGAAGCTGGACCCGGTGGTCAGGAGCTCAGAACTGACTGGGAGAGGCTAGGACCACAGCTAAGTCTGTAACAGACGCGGTGGGAGGGGCTCACGTTCCTGAGAAGAGGTCTGGCTTCCGGACAAGGGCGGAAGGAGCAGAACCCGGCAGTGAAGCTGGAGGGGGAGTTGGGGGGGTGCGTGGGGGAGGGCGTGGGGGCGGGGCTGCCCAGACAGAGTGGGCGGGGCCCGACAGACCGCGGTGCTGTCCTGGCGGGACTCTGCTTTGCTGTTTTGTGCATTTCGTTTTTCAGGCCAGTTTTAGATTTGCGGAGTTCCCACACCCCCACCCCGAGGGTCTCCAGTCAGCATCTTTAGTATGCCTATGTATCTGCTTCAACAAATAAAGCAAGCGGTGTCCATACATTAGTGTCAGCTGAAGTCCAAGCACGCCTCTAAATTCCTTAGTTTGTATCTGAATTCCCTGGTTTTTATCTAACACCCTTTTGCTCCAGGACCCCAGGCCCAAAGCCCTCCTGTCCCCGTGGGCCCTCCCATGGCTGGGACAGTCCCTCCGCTCCCTTGCCCCTGTGACCTTGACTGTCTGGGCGCCGGGGCAGGTGTCCCACAGAAGGTCCGTCTACTGGAGCTCGTCTGCTTGGTGCTACTGTCGTCTTGGAAGGAGCTGACCCAGGTGTGTGCTGTCACCGTGATGGATCCCCGTGGTGCCGGCCTCTGCACCGCCCCCCAGGGCCCCTGCCCTTCTTGGATGGAAGCCGCCGAGCGCAGCCCACACTCCTGGGGTGGAGGTCATGCCCCAGCTCCTCGAGGGCCAGGGGTTTGCAAACGCTGTGACGGCTGCGCCCAGATCGGCCTCTTCTCCCTTCTTTACTCAATCATTCGTATCAGTCTGAACTCGGGTTTGTTTCAGGCATTTGGGTGTCTCCTAGACCACGCGTCTTGATATGAAAACAGTTCCAGCTTTGATGACGGGGTCTCTTTCAGATGCCCCGTGTCCCTTGACCTGCCCTTGACCTTCAGACACCGTGTGGTCCCTCCCGGTCTCCCTCCTTCCTCTCTTCCTCCCTTGCTTTCTCTCCCTCTTTAGGGGCTGCCCCCCTTTTTCCTTTCACGCTCACTCCTAGGGGACAGCCTTCTGGCATGTCATGACGGCCAGCCAGATGCTCTCCTGGGGCCCCTCTTCCGATGCTCCCCAGGAGCCCTTGGTGGTTCCCTCCCTGGTAGTGGAGCTGCTGAAGTGACTCCTCCTCCCAGCTGTCTCAGCTACTGGATTCTGTGTGTTCTCGGCCTCCCACCTGGGCACACGTAGCTGGGGAATCCATCGGTGCCTTGAGGGGACTTTGCTGTAGAGTTTTGGGCTCACTTCCCTCGGCTCTCGCATCTGGAATGTTTTGAGCCTTCATCTCTGGTGGAGAGAAGGCGCCCCCTTCCCTGTCTCCGAAGCGCAGGAGCTGGAGCCTGACTTCACGAGGCAAGAGGAGGAGGGCCGCAGTCTCCCGTCCGTGTCCTTGGCCAGTCGGCGTCCACAGCGCAGGGCTGGGAGGGGCGCTCAGTCTGGTCCCCGAGCCCATGAGTGTATTACTGGGCAAGACCCCTGCAGCCTGAGCCTGTGGGGAGCAGCTGACTGTCCCTTAGAGGAGCTCCAGGGAGTCGGCGAGCGGCTCTTCTCGTCAGGAGACACACTGACATTCAGGGGCTGCCGAGGACAGCTAAGCTGGCGTGACGGAGCCGCCCCCATCCCTGCGCCGGCCTCGCCCGCATCTGCGGGCTCTGGTCTGCAGCTGGGCCCCCGTCTGCCGTCTACATTTCCGCAGGCAGAGTTGCGTGCCCAAGGGTAAGGAATGCACACGGTCCCTGGAGGGGGCCACCCAGCGTGAGGGGAGGTCCCTGGGGCCCCTATTTGGGCCTCTGGGTCCCCCGCTCGCTGCTCCCAGGGACCCGTCCCTTTACGCTTTGAAGACGAAATTGAAGGCCATCCATCCATCACTCCCAGGGGGCTGCCATGCCATTTCCTTAAGCTCCTGGTGAGCTGACCCTCAGCAGAGTCCCGGGACTGATACCCTGACCAGCGCCTTCCTCCTCAGTGGGCGTGCAGGGCAGGGCCCCAGGACCACCCAGCCGGCTGATCTCAGCCTGGGCCGTGGGCCAGTGCCGCCCAGCGCGGTGTCCCGGTGAAACCCAGACCCTCAGTGAGGGCAGCTTGGTTGTTGCTCAGGGATGACCAGGGACAAAGGATGCTTTCCCAGGGCTGGTGGGAGGGGCTCCGTGCAGGCCACGCCCACCACCTGACCAGGGGCCTGTGGGGAGTCACATGACCTGCAGCTGAATCCCCGCCACCCCGCACAGCTGTGGAGCTGGGCTCTGAGATCGCAGAGGCTCTGAGATTCTGGCTGCCAGGTAGCGGGGCAGGGGGGACCGGTCACGCCCCCACCTCCATCAACCCGGGGTCCATGTCCCCCTGTTCCACCCAGAGCTGCCCAGACGACCGTCCTGTCAGGAAAGACCCCTGACCCACCAGATTCCTGGCCCGACCTCTGAATCTGGCCACAGGGAAGGGGCCAGGGGCCGTGGGAGCTGAGCTGAATGCCAGCGTCCACCCCGAGCCTTGCAGGCAAGCAGGTCCCTGTGAGCACCGCCCTTCTCCCTGGCCCACCCCGCCCAGGTGACAGACACGCAAGGTGAGCCTCCATGTTCCTGAACTCAGTGCGAGTGAGCAGTCCTGCCCACAGGGAGCGACGAGCACACGTTTACGGTCCAGCGACAGGGTGCAGCCAAACGCCGGGGGTCGCAGACGGTGGACGGGGGACGCGAGCTGCGGTGGTGAAGACCCCTCGGAAAGTTCTTGGGCGGGAGTCTCAGGGCAGGGTTCAAAGCCCTGAGTCACAGATACGGCTTCTTCCTGAGAAGGGCGAAGACCGCACCCACTGTGGAATTAACACAGCGATCAAGGCAGCAGACGGAAGCGTCCTCAGAACCCAGCTCCCACGAGGCCCCCGGCGTCTGGCTGCACCCTGCCGCTGGACCGCAAACGTCTGCTCGTCGCTCCCTGTGGGCAGGACTGCTCACTCGCACTGAGTTCAGGAACACGGAGGCTCACCTTGCGTGTCTGTCACCTGGGCGGGGTGGGCCAGGGAGAAGGGCGGTGCTCACAGGGACCTGCTTGCCTGCAAGGCTCGGGGTGGACACTGGCGTCTGGACACCGGTGTCTGGACTGCTTTTCTCTGAGGAAGTGCTGCCCGAGGCCCACGTGAAATCACGTGGAGAAATACCGGCACTTAGAAGTGAGATGTTTCGTCCTCTCGCCCCGGAGGGCTGTCCTGCAGGACCTCTGGGCCCTGGGTGAGGCCACCAGGGGGCCGGTCCTCCCGTGCCCACAGCCGTCCCCGTCAGGTGAGCCCCTTCCCAGCTCAGGGGGAGGGGCTGTCCACGGAGCTGAGAACCCAGTGAGCACGAAGGCCATTGCGTCCACGAGGAGGGCCGGACGGGCAGTGAGTGGGGGACCCAGGGACTGACTGCCTGGCTTAATGGACGAGGAACCAGCAGTGGCAGGGTGACAGGGTCAGGGAGCCTCCCCCGCAGCAACACGGGTGCTGAAATCCGCGGGGCTGCAATCCAGGAGCCACCGAAGGGTGCGTCTCCCTGGCAGTGGGTCTGGGTGAGCACGCGCCGATGGCCCCAGGGTGCCATGGGTAGGGTGGGGCTTGAGGCACTCTGGGGCAAGCGGATTGCTCCCAGTGAGGCTGGAAGGCAGAATGTGGACTGGCTTAGCTGGGGGTTGCATCTGTCGGATGACACTGAGGAGTTTGAAAGGGGTTGTTCTTGCAAGAGGCCGGACTGCAAGAGGCCCAGAGAGGCAGCCAGGGGTGAGCAGGGAGCCAGGGCGGCCCCCAAGGGACAGCAAGTAGGGGCTTGAGGAGGGAGGTGGAAGCGGGGATGAAGGGAGGAGAGGAGCCCTGACTGGTTTTGGAGGAAGCGTGCCCAGGGCTTCTGGGAGGACTGGATGGGGTCAGGGGGCTGGGGGACCGAGAACGACCCCAGGCAGGCCGAGCTGGGAGGATGCCTCTGGGGGCCGGGAGGACCGGGAGTCTGTGCGCCCTGGTCTGCAGGTCTCTGGACCTGCACCTGGAGATGAGATTCAGGGGACAGTGCATCGTCAGGGATGAGGCTGGTGCTGACAGCCTGGCCCTGCAGGTCCCAGGGGACCCCGAGCAGGGCAGAGGCAGTGAGTGTGACCACTGAGCTCGCACCGCCCGCAGGGCAGGAAACACCTCTTCCCAGCGTCCCTAATACCATTAGGGAGCGCGCCGGGCTCTTTTCTCTCCTGCCAGTCCCTGGTAATCGGTTCTCCACAGCTGCCAGCCGTGCACAGATGGCTGTGTTACGTCTGGTGCAGCTCTACTTGGGATGCAAGGGAGAGAGCTGGGCAGATTCGGGCCCTGGGTTCAGGCTGCCAGCAGAGAAAGCAGCAGCCTCAGTCTGCCTCCGGAGGTCAGGGAACCGTGGGAAGGGACCGCGGGCAGGTGGGCTGGGCATGGATCAGCGCCTGCAGCCAAGCAAGGGCAGAGCCCAGGAGGTCTTTGGGGGCCAGAGGCTCCCCGTCAGCGCTGGGCGTCATGTGTGGGTGCCCCAGACAGGGTTCTGGGCTTCAGAGGTGCAGGGACACTGAGACAGGCCTGTGGGGCCGGCCTGTGAGGAGCAGGCTCTGGGGACAGAGGGGGCGAGCTGGTGCCCAGGCGCCTGGTGGGGAGAGCGGGTGGGGTAGAGGTGCCGCCCCCCAGCCCCGGCGGGAGCAGGCTGCCCCCGCCAGAACACAGGCGCGGCCAGAGAACTGCGGGTCTGCGCACTCCGCTCCCCGGAAACTGCTGGACTGAGGGGCGGTGCGGGCTCAGCTGTGGGCAGCCGGAAACTGCTGGACTGAGAGGCTGCGCGGGCTCAGCTGTGGGCAGCGCGCCTGCTGCTGGGTTGCTGTTCTTCACTCGCTCAGTCGTGTCCAACTCTTTGCACCCCCTGGACTGCAGCAACCCAGGCTCCCCTGTCCATCACCAGCTCCCGGAGCTTGCTCAAACCCATGTCCATTGAGTCGGTGATGCCATCCAACCATCTCATCCTCTGTCCCCTTCTCCTCCTGCCCTCAGTCTTATCCCAGCATCAGAGTCTTTTCCAACGTGTCAGCTCTTCACATCAGGTGGCCAAAATATTGAAGCTTTGGCTTCAGCATCAGTCCTCCCAATGAATATTTAGGGTTGATTTCCTTTAGGATGGACTGGCTTGCTTTCTTTTCTGTCCAAGGGACTCTCAGCCAGGTTTGGGCCGCTCCTGGTGATCAGTGCCTCCACGTAGGACTCTGCACACACCTGTGTCTTTGAGTCCTGAATCCCCTCTTTTTATTAAGAGCTCTGCCTGTGTGCGCCTCCGTGCCGACCCCGCCCGGGGATGGCCAGACTTTCCCCAGGAGGGGACGCGGGGGAGGGCTCCTGCGTGGGGCGTGGGAGCTGGTGATACAGGGCGGGGTCTTCCTTGTCTGCCCACCCCTGCTGCCCCCCCAGGAGGGCTCCTTCGGCTGCGACCACACCACTCAGCCCTTTCCAGGTCATGCCTTCCTTCTCCCTCCGAGTCTACCAGCCCAGGGCCAGGGGAGGGCTCCCTGCAGAACTGCCTGGCAGGTACCTGGGGGCCCTGCAGGAGCACCCCGGGGACAGAAGCCCACCAACACGCGTCCCTGGGCCTCCACCTACAGCCCCTGGCCTGGAGCCACTCGCTGCTCAGCGAAGGACACGGCCCTTCACGTGTGCCAACAGTCCAGCATCTCAGCACCCTGGGAGCGGGCACTCGGGGTAACCTTCCAGCCCTTTGGAAGGTTCTGCAGGAACCAGGAGGCTGGATGGTGTCTCCAAGACACTGGGGCAGCCCCGTGGGACCAAGGAGCCTCACTTGCTCTGTCCCCTTCTGAGAGTAGGACCAGACCCCATCCACGGCTGGTAACCTGGCAACCATCCCCATCTGCCCCAGACAGGTCAGCTGAGGTCCAGGCCAGCGCCACGGGGAGACAGCTGCTCCATCCCGGGTGTCCGGAGAGTGTGACCACCCATCAGATCCACTTGTCTCTGGACAAACGACCCAGCAGACCCTCCCTGGGCTCCTCCAGAAGCCCTGTGGTCTGCTGTAAGCTGAGGGGCCCAGACAGACCGCGTTCCCCCTGGTAACAGCTGTGACCGAGCCCCCATCCACAAGCCTGCAAAGGGCCCTGGACCCCGGGGCCTGGCTGGGGCTCATCCAGCAGAAACAGACTGCTCGCCAAAAGGGTGGACAACACCAGCCCCCGTGTGACAAATGGGCTCATTAAGGAGATGGATGACCATGGTTCTCCGCCGTGCGCTGCGTCCGCCCGGGCAGGGGCCAAGTGCATTCAGACCAGCTGCAGACCGGCCTCCAGGCGGCTGGGGCGGGGGCTCTTGAGAGGAGGAGCAGGCTGGGTCCCTGGGTGGGGTGCCCAGAGACTCAGCGATGCAGTGAGGGTGCTCAGGACGGCCAGTTGGCAGGGGACGCTGGAGGCCTAGGGACAAAGAGAAGCCCTGCAAGCGTCCCACAAGCCAGCGTCTCTGGTTAAAATCCAGCTCGGCCAGAGCCCTCAGCTCCCGTCAGCTCCCCGTTTGCTCCGGCCCCAGCGCAGCCCTGGCCGCCTCCCTCTGCTGGCTCCCTAGCCAGTTGTCCCTAAAGTCCTCCCCGAGACCAATCCGGGAGCCCCTGGTGGACACCAGGTCATCCCATCTGGACCCCCACGCCCTGGGACCTCCACACCCAGAGAACAGATGCAGATGGGAAGGAGACAGGATGCCCCCCCCAGTCCCACAGCCTCCCCTGTGCCCCTCCTCCTGGAAGCTGCCCTCGCCCGATTCCCATGTGGCTGGTTCACTCACAGGGCGCTGCCCCCACCTCGGGTCAGAAAAACAACTTCTCAGGAGGAAGAGGCACGGGGTGGGTGTCGGTGGGATGCCCAGAGCGTGCCTGAGCCTCTGAGGGTCCCAGCACCTGGCGAGGGCCGTCTGCGCCCTGAGCCCGTGTATTAGAGCTCACCAGCGCCCGAGTGCAGGGCCAGGTTTGGGACGCCGCCTGGCCTGGTCGGGTGGGGGTGACCGGCAGGGCCCGGGTGGAATGGGCCTGAGTGGGAGCCATTCAGAGGCGGAGGAGGGCCCGCCTCGGTGCGTCCACTGCAGGGCATTCCAGACACCTGTGCTTCCTTCCCCAAGGAGCCCTTGCTGGGACCCCAGCCCCCTCCCCCCACTCCTGGAAGGCCCAGACCCCAAGAGCTGCCCCCAGCCCCCAAGCCAGCAGCCTCATCCTCCTCCACAAAAGGCTGGATCAGGCCTGCTGGGCCTCCCTCCAGAACCCGTCACAAAACCTTCTAATCAAATGTTCTCAACCGAGGATAAGCAGGGCTTTAACTCCTCAGGTGTGTGTATTAAGTACGGTTTTCAGGGCAGCCTCTTGGAGACCATTAAAAGATTATCTTCTCCTTGAGAGCTCCATTAGCATCCCTCCAGGCTCTTGACCGCAGCCTGAAGATGGGGAGACGGGGAGACGTGCCTTGTTGAATCAGAGCAGGAAAACAAGCCCTCGGATGGGCCCGCGAGCTCCCTGGCGGGCTGGCCGGCGTCAGGAGCAGGGTTCTGCAAACCCTGGAAGCGGCGGGCAGACCAGCCCGCCCGGCCCGGGGCTCCGCTGTTGCGTTTGCACCTGTGTTGCTCCGGTTTCTGTCTTCGGTGTCTCAGTGACCTTGAGAAACCTGGGTGAGACTGACCTTCACCATACCCCAAGGTGGCCCGCTGGCCAGCCCACCTGTTCCATCCCAGGTGAGTGCAGAGGCCCCTTCCAGGTCAGGGAGGCCCCCGACCAGGGCCTGGACCAGGGCGGCCGAACAGGCCAAGGTGCAAGGTGTCGGCAGAAGGGGGCCATGTTTCTCTTAGCAAAGTCAGGAAACAGGCCTGGACTCGGAAGACAGGGTTCACTGCTGAGCCCCTCTGTGTCCAGGGTGTTCTGAGTTGGGGGAAGGACCCTCCAGCTGCTGGGCTCACATGGAAGGGCCTGGGGCCCACCTGCCGGGAGGGTTCCGGAAAGGTGCCCCGGGCGGGCCCTGTGGACGTCCCCTGGCCTGGCCTCAGCAGGGGCCCAGACCGCACATGAGCCGCCGGGGAGCACAGGGGTGGCTTCGGTAACACAGGCCCCCCTGGCATCTGGGGCCGCTGTGGGTGGCAGGAAGGCCAGGGGGCCTCGTTCCATTCCCTCCCCTCCGGGGCAGGGGGCCCGGGCCAGGCGGCTGCGGGTGTCCCCGGATGGTGAGGAGTCGCCCCGGCTCAGGGCTCACAGAGGTGTCGACTTGGCCAGGCGCAGGCCCGGCCCGGCTCCCTGCACTTTCTCTCCCGCTCTACCCTGGGAACGAGAGGGGCGGGAAGCGGCTTCCTGTGCTGGCTGGAGCACAGGAGGATGCGCGTTCTCCTCTGCCACGGGCCTCTCCCCTGGGCTTTGGGGCCCCGAGGGGCCGGAGGACCCAGACACCCAGCAGGAAAGCCCAGGGCCGGAACCCACAGCCCCGTGACCTTAGCACCCACACGCGGCAGTGGTGACCTTCCACCGGCCGGGTATGGACGGGCCAGCTCTTCGCCTGGCCCAGCGCGGGCCCACTTCCTCGGGCCGCCTCCGTCTCTTTCCTCTGTCGTCTTGCCTCTGCCTTTCGAGAAAGCTTCTCGAGTGCAGCTTTCATGGATTCAGCTCTCACTCTTTACGGCTGCAAGGCCAACTTGTAAACGTCTGTTTCCTGTGCACACGTGTGAGAGAGATGGCACACATCCACATGTGTAAGCATCAGGGTCAGGCTAACGTGTGTGCCTGCCCCCAGGTGAGGGCTGGGCACTCTGCCCCCCGCAACGACCTGTCCAGTTTCCAGCCCCCTCAGCCAGAGGTCTCCTGACATCAGCCATGCCCACTTCGTGCCTGCACAGCTGTGCCACCTGCAGATACAGTCCTGAAGGGGGAACGCGGGCCTTGCCCTGGTTTGCGCTTTGTGGTGTGGAGCGCACTGTTGGTCTCTAAGGGGCTGGCTTCCCTCCCTCAGCGCGCATTTGGAGGGCGCGGCAGCTGTAATTCACTCCAGGGTGCGCAGTTCCCTCTGTCCCATTTCAAATGTGCTCTGCAGTCCGAGGCTTAGCTCCACCCGACTTCCGTCCCTCAGGGCAAGCGAGCCGCGGTGGCATCCAAGGGGCCTTCCGCCTTTCGGTCTTTGTTCCTGCGAGGTCCTCGCGTTCACCTAATCCTCCGTCTCCCCTGGTTGACCGGTCTGTCGGTCCTGATTTGCCGAGTCCTGCCTGGCCTACTCTGGGGCAATGCAAGGGCTCGGGCGTGTAAACGTTGTAACATTTTCTGGGGATTCTTGCTTCCACCCGCTGTCCTGGCTTTGACCCTGGGAGCCAGGAGTCTGAGGTGGACACGTGCCACCCTGGGGGGCGTCCGAGCAGGGCGGGCGCACGGTGTGCGAGGAGGGACACAAACAGTGGCCGAGAGCAGAGCCTGGAGGGCCGGCCGCCAGCCCCACGGGGGACCAACATGACCACAGGCAGGAGGAGGCCCGCCCGACGTCGGGGCAGCCGGGCGCCCTCCACGCCGGCTTCCACTGCCGCTCCTCATCCTCAGGCAACGCCACCCGCTCTCTCGGAGCCTCGGGTCGCACGTGTGCCCAGGCGTAGGTCTTTCCACGTATGCCGACCGTGTGGATGTTCCCCCACGACACCCGACCAGCTCAGCATCGCAAGCCCACCACGCTTTTCACGGCTTTCTCGGCACGGCTGCGCCGTTAGCTTGATTCACAGTCAGGTTCTCCCTTTTCTGGGCTTCCCAGGTGGCTCAGTGCTGAAGAGCCCGCCTGCCAGTGCAGAAGGCGTGGGTTCGATCCCTGGGTCGGGAAGATGCCCTGGAGAAGGGAAAGGCAACCCGCCCCAGTATTCTTGCCTGGAGGATCCCATAGACAGAGGAGCCTGGGGGCTACACTCTATAGGGTCTCGGAGAGTCGGACACAACTGAGCGACTGAACCACAGCTTCTCCTCTCCCCGTTTGTTTCCAGATTACTGGGGACTTTGTCCCTTTGAAATAACTTTGTTGCCATGTGGACCACTGCCGGGAGGGACCTGCCGTTGGCTGCTGGCTCTGCAGTTACACGGTCAGCCCGGCTCTTGAGCTGGTGCTTCCTCGAGGTCCTAGGCGTATGCAGGCCCCTCCCAGGCTGGTTCCTGGGAAGGGGCGGGGGAGACGGGCTGCCCCTTGGGTGGTCTTGATACCTGAAGGCCAGTTAGCACCTACATAGGACCCCACCTGCATTTTCTTTCTTTGAGTACCTCACGTCTGCTTTTTGGTTTCCTTCCGGCGCAAAGTTCCAGGACCCTGGCGACAAGCCCGCCTGATCTCAGCTGTGCACTGACCGCGCATCCCGGCTGTGTGCACTGCCCACCCAGCACAGTCTACACAACACCCCCGCTTCCGTCCGGAAGCTGCCCTGATTGGGTGCTAATGACATTGCCATCCCACCCACAAACAGCTTTCCCTTTTCCCCACAAAGTCCCAGCAGATGTTTAAATCCTTCAAGACCAGAATCGGCTAGAACATGCTCAGGGTGGGCCGTTCCGACAGACTGGCCCTTTGCACAGACTCCTTTATTTCAGGAAAGGTTCCTCTCGGGGGAGGGTGGACGCTGCTCCGTCACCACCCCACCCGACTTGGGGCTCTGTCCACACGCATCTTGGGCCTTCTTTGCGTCTGTTCTGTGACTGTAACTTTCTGTAGAACCCTTGCTGTTTAGCTCAATTTCCCGTTTTCTCTCCTTCTTCTCTCTCTTGCTGGCTCGACTGCAGCCTCTGCGCTATCTGCTCACCCGTATGTACGCACCGGCTGGATTCTCATTTCTGAAATGCTGCTGCTTTTTCTTTAAAAAGTTGTTTTCAAGCCTTTCCGCCCTTTCCCCCGGCTTCCTGCTCAGCAAGCTCATTCCTGAGCTTTTCTATGTTTCCCTGCTCTGTGCCTTCACGGATACGTCGTCTTAATTTTGGTTGGCTCGTCTGGTGTATTACGCTCCAGCCTGCCTGCATCTAGAGGCCAGTCTCCAGCGGGGGGTCCTTGCCGGTCCCTCCCTCTGCTCACCTGTACCCTTTACCCTTTTACCCTCACAAAGGTGTCTGGATTTTTCACAATCCTCTCTTGCTCATTTGAGATGAGCTCGAGGCCCTGTGTTTTAGATGGTGTCCCAGTATGGGGGGGGGGTGTGTGTGTGCGCAAAGTGGTGAGCCCAGCTCCACACCTGTGTTCTTCCCTGGTTTCATGAGGAAGAGCATCTCACCGAGGAAGCGACCGAGAACGGCGCTGAAGGGTGGGTTCTCAGCCCCCCAGCCCAGCCCTCCCTGGCACTGCAGTCCTCTCCCCATGACCCTGGGCAGCTCCGCACACCCTCTGAGATGCAGCTTCCCTGGTGTTGAGTTGAGCTGATAGGGGTGCCATCCCTGAAAGGAGCACGGGGACAGAGGGGCTTGATTCCCAGAGCCAGTGTCTGTCTCAGGTGCTAGGCGACCAGGGGTCAGCACTGGTATCCCTCCTGGGGCCCTCCTGCTTCCTGACCTTTACCCCTGGAGCCTCAGGGGATGCAGCACTCCCACGTCTCAGCGGGTCCCCTCTGCTCGCATCCCTGGATTTCCATGTGAGTCCTCGGGGAACGTCTCCCTCTGCCCACAAACCCGCTTGTGGGCGGGCGTCTCTGCAGGTGGAGACCCCACTCAGATCAGCTGGTGAGGGGTGGCCTCCTCGGGCCGGGTGGGGGGTGTGGGCCGCTGTGACTCTGCGTGGAGATGGCCCAGCTCCCGTCCGTCCGCTCAGGGGGACTCCTGAAGTCCGCACGTGCTCTGCTCCGGGCTCTGTCCGCCCACACCTACAGGTCTAAGGGGAGCTGCCGGCTTTGCTAGGCCACCTCCCGGCCATTCCCGCCACGGGGGAGAGCCTTGCGTGGGGTTTGGAAGCAAGGAGACCCGGGCTCGAATCCTGGCTGGGCCACGCGGCTGAGAGCCCGATGCCGCTGCTCCTGAATCGTCAGTGTTTCCGCCTGTGAAGTGGGCTGGTTCCGTCTTTCGGGACCCTCAGGGCTGGGATGGGGGCAGGGAAGTGCTGTGCTCTGTGGACACCCCTCCTTCTGGGCCGGGACCTCTCCTGGGGGGGACCCGGGGCCCAGGAGGTGGAGCCCCCACACTAGGCTCCCCTTGCCCCGCAAGCCTTGCTGGGGGGGGGGGACCCTGGGAGGCAGCGTGTTCTGGGTGTGTGAGCTACTCAGGGAACTGCAGGGCGGAAGCATCTCTGCGTGCAAGGAACGTCCAGCTGGGAGCCGGGACTCCAGACTCCTTTCCACTCTCTGTCCCGCGGGCCTGGGGGTCCCCTCCCGGTGTAGACAGCACCAGCTGGAGAGGCGGGGCCGGCCCGTGGGGGCAGCTCCGAGCTCTGTGTCCGGGCCCCACTGGGAGGACACCCCCCAAACCTCCCTCACACCAATAATCTCATGTTGATGGACAAAATTATTCTCCAAATTCTAATGAGACTGCTCCTGGAGACAGACAGCTCATCTGAAGATTAAATGAGAAAGATTGCCGCTTTTGCTGGCTCCTTTAGAAACTCATTTGCATTCTGTCAGCTTCCATTACGAAAGGGCCTTGCGGACTCCGGAGGGGATACGGGAGGGGGCGAGGCCCTCTGGCCTGGGGGTGCTGCGCCCCGGGGGCCGGGGGCACCCTGAGGGATACCCACCACCTCCGGGCTGGCTCTCCTTCCCCCTCTCAGAGCCCCTCCACCCTCCCCAGTGCCCCACAAGGCTCTGTGCAGAGTGGCTGCAGCCTCCCTGCCCCTCCTTGCTCCCCTGGAAGCCAGGCCCTCCAGGGAAGAGCTCCCTGCTCACCAGGGCCTCGTGGGGGATGGGGAGACAGGCAGAGCCCCCAAACTGGCGCATCACTGTCAGCCTCTTCTGAGGTCAGGAGACAAATGCCCACACACCCTGTCCCCGCACAGGGCAGCTTGCGTTTCCCCCACACTGCAGGCGGGCCGTGTCACTCCCCTGCTGGTCAGACCCTGTGGGGCTCTCTCACCCCTGGGATGCCTCCTCCCCACAGCTGGGCTGTTCGGAAAAGTCCAGAGGCCCTGCTGTGTGTGCGGCCGGGGCCCAGGGAGTGGCCGGAGGAGCCCCTGGAGACAGCGTGAGATGACTCACACAACCAGACCTCCCCCGAGGCTCCCCCGCCAGGCGCCCAATGTCCCCTGGCTTAGGATCCGCGCCGCCCTTTCCCAGGGACCCCACCCCTCATGGTGAGTCTCCAAGCAGAGGTTCATCACCAGCAAGTCATGAAGTCAGTCAGCCAAGCTAACCGCTGACACTGGCACTAATTGTAATTAAAAATTAGCATAGAAATGTGCTTTCAGGAGATTAAAATTACTGGTGGGTCCCGACCCATATGCCTCGCCCTGGCGATGGGGGACAAGCACAGCTCCCATTGCATAAAGCACGTCTAAGGGGCTTCAGGGAGGGGAAACATGTCACTGCACTCAGCTCCTTTTCCCCCTGACTTACAAACACGCCTCTTGCATAGACAAGTGGCCGTCGGAACTGTCCCCGTCTCCCTGGGACCGTCTGCTCCCTCAGTCTGCCCAGCCGGCTCCCGCAGCAATTTCCACACAGGTCCACGACCCCGAGTCACAGCTTTGTACCGTAAGCACTTTCTACACTCTGTAAATTGCCTCATGCATTAGAAATATTATCTCCGAGCAGCGAACTATCAGTTAATGAGGAGCTGAGCGGGCGGAAGGCATGTCAGGCAACGGGGACAGAGGCGCAGAGCAATTGCAGCAAGGCGTGGTGCTCGCGTCTCCACGGCGTGTGTGATGCGCGGCTCCAGAGCTGCCATCGGTGGAGCAACGAGGAGGCAGACGTGTCTTTGGGGCTGGGGCACTTGCCTCACCTGGGTCCCCTTGGCCTCCTGGGCCAGGTGTGCAGGCGGCTGAGGCATCCAGAGCCTCAAAGGATTCCCCGCGGAGTCAAGGCCGTGCCTGACTCAGCTTTCCCGGTGTGATTTGAAGAGCGAGGGTGCCTGGTGCGGCCCAAGGCGTGTAGAGACTCGTTTCACCCACTCTGACCTGTGTGGGCAGCCCCCACCCGCAGAGGCTCCAGGGAGTGGGGGCCGGGGTAGGGCAGACGCATGCACCCTTGTGCTCCAGCAGCTCGTAGAGGAGAGAAGGAAGCACGGGGGACCAGCAAGGGACGGACAAGCAAGGACTGGGAGGCCAGGCGCTGGAGAGAAATAGAAATCAGAGAAGGGGTGGGGAGACAGAGGGGCTGGCTTATAACCTGTAGTCCTGGCGGGCTTCTCTGAGGAGGTGACTTTAGAGGAAAATCCCAAAGGAAAAGCAAGAGCAAGCCTTGTATCAAGGTGGGAGGAAAGGCCCAAGGCCAAGCTTACAGGGTGCAGGGTGCTGAGGCTCTAGGGAGTGTCCCATGGGCAACGAGAAAGCCATTGTGGCTGGACAGCTGAGGGGCGGGTGGTGACAGGCGTAGGCAGGGCCTGAGCCCGCAGCGAGGACATCCCAGGTCCTCCCAATCCTTGTTTGTCCGTCCTTTGCTGGTCCCCCGTGCTTGCTTCTCTCCTCTACGAGCTGCCGGAGCTCAAGGGTGCATCTGCCCTACCCCGGCCCCCACTCCCTGGAGCCTTTGTGGGGGGGCTGCCCACGCAGGTCCGACTGTGGTCTGACTGGCCCTACAAACAATAGATGGGGGAGGGGGAGGGGACTGCAGAAATCAGGTGGGAGATGCTGCAGCTTGAGGTGGGGCTGGATTCAGATGTGCCTGGGGGTCATTCAGTGGGCAGGATCCAAGCCGGACACAGGCTGCCAGAGAAAGAAGAAACCGAGACACGCCAGGACGTGGGTCCAGCAGCGGATTGTCACTGGGAACTGACGCAGGGCTGACGGGACAGGAGGGCGGGCGAGGGGCTACTCACGGTGGGGGCCAAGAGAGACGGGCAAATGCCCCAGTCTCCAGGTGGGCTGAGCTGTGGAAGGGGTGAGGGCCGGGGTGAGGGCCAGGGTGAGAAGCAGTTGTGGGACAGGGAAAGGATGAGGGTGTAGGCGGGGAGACTAGGGTGTAGACGGGGAGTCCAGGGTGTAGACGGGGAGACTAGGGTGTAGACAGGGAGACTAGGGTGTAGACGGGGAGACTAGAGTGTATACGGGGAGACTAGGGTGTAGACGGGGAGACTAGGGTGTAGACAGGGAGACTAGGGTGTAGACGGGGAGACTAGGGTGTAGATGGAGAGGCTAGGGTGTAGATGGGAAGTCTAGGGTGTAGACGGGGAAACTAGGGTGTAGACGGGGAGACTAGGGTGTAGACGGGGAGACTAGAGTGTAGACAGGGAGTCTAGGGTGTACACAGGGGGACTGGGGTGTAGACATGGAGACTATGGTGTAGACAAGGAGAGACTAGGGTGTAGACGGGGAGACTAGGGTATAGATGGAGATACTAGGGTGTAGACTGTGAGTCTAGGGTGTAGACAGGGGGACTGGGGTGTAGACATGGAGACTATGGTGTAGACAAGGAGAGACTAGGGTGTAGACGGGGAGACTAGGGTGTAGATGGGGAGACTAGGGTGTAGACTGCGAGTCTAGGGTGTAGACAGGGGGACTGGGGTGTAGACATGGAGACTATGGTGTAGACAAGGAGAGACTAGGGTGTAGACAGACTAGGGTGTAGACGGAGAGACTAGGGTGTAGATGGGGAGACTAGGGTGTAGACTGCGAGTCTAGGGTGTAGACAGGGGGACTGGGGTGTAGACATGGAGACTATGGTGTAGACAAGGAGAGACTAGGGTGTAGACAGACTAGGGTGTAGACGGAGAGACTAGGGTGTAGATGGGGAGACTAGGGTGTAGACTGCGAGTCTAGGGTGTAGACAGGGGGACTGGGATGTAGACATGGAGACTAGGGTGTAGACAGAGAGACTAGGGTGTAGACGGAGAGACTAGGGTGTAGACTGCGAGTCTAGGGTGTAGACAGGGGGACTGGGGTGTAGACATGGAGAGTATGGTGTAGACAAGGAGAGACTAGGGTGTAGACGGGGAGACTAGGGTGTAGACGGGGAGACTAGGGTGTAGACGGGGAGACCAGGGTGTAGACGGGGAGACTAGGGTGTAGACGGGGAGACTAGGGTGTAGACGGGGAGACTAGGGTGTAGACGTGGGGAGACTAGGGTGTAGACGTGGGGAGACTAGGGTGTAGACGGGGAGACCAGGGTGTAGGCGGGGAGACTAGGGTGTAGGCGGGGAGACTAGGGTGTAGGCGGGGAGACTAGGGTGTAGACGTGGGGAGACTAGGGTGTAGACGTGGGGAGACTAGGGTGTAGATGGAGAGACTAGGGTGTAGACGGCGAGACTAGGGTGTAGACAGGGTGTCTAGCGTGTAGACTGCGAGTCTAGGGTGTAGACAGGGGGACTGGGGTGTAGACATGGAGACTATGGTGTAGACAAGGAGAGACTAGGGTGTAGACGGGGAAGTCTAGTTTATAGACGAGGGGAGACTACGATGCAGACCGGGGAGGTTAGAGTGTCGACAGGGGAGGACTAGGGTCTGTCCCTGGGCTGCAGCAGAGCGTGGGTTAAAATGGACATCGGGCCCTGCTTGCTCACTGCCCATGGGGTGGTTCTTTCCTCGTCCCCTGAAGAGAACTTTGTGCCCACCTGGCTGGGCACCGTCTGCTCTGAAGCCTCAGCAGCTGCCAGGCCGCTCCCAGGACCATGAGCAGGGCACTCCTCCCTGGGCACCCCTCTGTGGCCCAGTCCCTTGGGCAGTCCTCCTCGGGTCCACATCCAGCTCCGCCCCATCCAGCATCCTGGCCACGCCGTCGGGCATCTGTCCTGAAGCTGCCTCCTCTCCCGGCCCCGCCCTCTGCCACCCTCTCCCCGCATGGGGGCACTTTCTCCAGGACCATCTGCCCTTGCCGGTGCCCGCCTGGCTCTGGGTGTCCCATCTCGTGTCCTACAGGCTGTCGGCCTTGCCCATCGGGTCCCCAGCCCCTCACAGCCAGCGTTCAGGAAGATGCTGGGGGCACAGAGGCTAGGTCGGCTCGGGGCTGAGCCCTGACCTCACGGCCAGACACGCCACCCGGATGAGGTGTGCAGACTTTGGGATCCCCCAGGAGCCAGCGGGCGAGTTGCGAGAACCCGGGGTTATTTTTACTGAGCTGCAGGAGGGCGCCTGGTTTCCACACTGTCTGCAGCAGTGGCTTCCCCCAGCGAGCACCCGGCCGGCTCCTGGTCCGAATTCTCCAAGACTGACGGAGAAAACAGGCGTGTTCACAGCACTGGAGTCCCCACGTCAAAGAACCGGGTGGGCCTGGGTCACCCAAGGAGGCTTAGCAGGAGTTTATCAACCCCGGCCCCAGACGGGCTCGCTGGCCCGGACTGTGCTTGGCTGGAGGCCAGGGTCCGGGGGAAGAACAAATTCCCCCAGCCCGCCGGGCTCAGCCCCCGGGATCTCGCGGGTTTCTTCTCGGCCATTTGAAGAACACCCACTGTTGTTTTTGGTGTCAGAGTGAATTATTTATTGGGGATGAAATCCTGCCCCCTGAGTGCCTTTAAGAGCACAGCGGGATCGGAGGGTACATTTGTTTTTCTTAATGTCTGTCTCTGCTTTTCCTGGAGGAGTACGGGGAGAGCTCCCTCTCTGCTCCAGGGCTGCCCTCGTCCGCTCCTTCCCAGCCGCCCCCCTTGTCTGTCACACGGCCCCTGCTGCAGCCCCAGCCCTGCCTGTCCTCAGACGGCCTAGTCCTCATCCCGGCCCGACACCCACGCCTCCTGGGCCCTCCCTGCCCTGGACTTCCCTGCAGAGCTCAGGGCAGGGAGGAGGACCCAGCAGGGGACCCGTCCGTCCCCCACTTGCCTCTCTCTGCCCCTGGCCCAGCCACGGCTGCACCCCAACATGCCTGGCACCTCGTCCAGGTGAGATGCAGGCAACCCCTCACGCTCAAGCTGTGCTGCCAAAGGGGCACCTGGTTAGAGTTTGGGGTGAAGGGTCAGGTCCCACAGTCTCAGTGCGCTTCTCTGGAGCAAGTCCCGGGGCACTCAGGGGTGCAGGCATCCTGGCATTGCCCCCTGGCACCCAGAGGTCAAAGGATGTGAACGAGCTAGAGACACAGAACCCCAGGCCAGTGCCTGCCCGATGGTGATGGTACCGGTTCAGATGGATGTCAATGGGACATTCATCCCCCAGTGGAGCCCAGCGTGTGGCCAACACCCGCTTCCACGTGTCAGGTACCAGTCCTTCCAAGCCTCCGGAGATGCTGGCGCTGCTGCTGGAGGATGAAGAGGGGCCAGAGCACCTCCCGCAGAGACCCCGTGGCCAGCCAGGCCTGGGGAGCGGCCGTGGGAGGCCCACCCATCCTGCCCTGCCTCCCTGGGAGCCCCGGCCCCCATGGCTCAGCTGAGCTCAAGCAGCGCCTGACCTGCTCCCCCTCTGGGGTCCTCAGGGCGCCTGAGCCCTGCCCAGGGAGTGGTGATGGGGAGGCTGCCTCGTCGCCCCAGGACGGAAGCTGGACGCGTGCGCATAGTGGCTGTCGGCTGGCTGGGACGCCAGGGCTGGAGGCTCGCTAGCCCTGAGACCTCCCTGATCGCACCCGCTGCCTGCCTCACTGAGCTAAGCGGCTCCTCCGCCAGGCGATTCCAGGCCCGCGTCAGGTGCAGCAGGCCGGGCGTGTGTGTGTGTGTGTGCGCGTGTGTGTGTGCGCGTGTGTGCATGTGTGTGTGTGTGTGTGTTGCTGCTCAGTCATGCCCGACTCTCTGTGGCCCCGTGGACTGTGCCCCGCCAGGCTTCCCTGTCCATCACCATCTCCCAGAACTTGCACAAACTCATGTCCATTGAGTCAGTGATGCCATCCAACCCTCTCATCCTCTATCGCCCCCTTCCCCTCCCACCTTCAATCTTTCCCAGCATCAGGGTCTTTTCAAATGAGTCAGTTCTTCGCATCAGGTGGTCAAATATTGGAGTTTCAACTTCAGCATCAGTCCTTCCAATGAATATTCAGGACTGATTTCCTTTAGGATGGACTGGTTGGATCTCCTTGCAGTCCAAGGGACTCTCAAGAGTCTTCTCCAAAACCATAGTTCAAAAGCATCAATTCTTCTGTGCTCAGCTTTCTTTATGGTCTAACTCACATCCACACATGACCACTGGAAAAACCATAGCTTTGACTAGACAGACCTCTGTTGGCAAAGTAATGTCTCTGCTTTTTAATATGCTGTCTAGGTTGGTCATAGCTTTTCTTCCAAGGAGTAAGCGTCTTTTAATTTCATGGCTGCAGTCACTATCTGCAGTGATTTTGGAGCCCAAGAAAAAAAAGTTTCTCACTATTTCCATTGTTTCTCCATCTATTTGCCATGAAGTGACGGGACCGGATGCCAGCTTTTTCACTCCTTTCACTTTCACCAAGAGGCTTTTTAGTTCCTCTTCGCTTTCTCCTATAAGGGTGGTGTCATCTGCATATCTGAAGTTATTGATATTTCTCCCGGCAATCTTGATTCCAGCTTGTGCTTCATCTAGCCTGGCGTTCCTCATCATGTACTCTGCATAGAAGTTAAATAAGCAGGGTGACAATATACAGCCTTGACGTGCTCCTTTTCCTATTTGGAACCAGTCTGTTGTTCCATGTCCAGTTCTGACTGTTGCTTCCTGACCTGCATATAGGTTTCTCAAGAGGCAGGTCAGGTGGCCTGGTATTCCCATCTCTTTCAGAATTTTCCAGTTTGTTGTGATTCACACAGTTAAAGACTTTGACGTAGTCAGTAAAGTAGAAGTTGATGCTTTTCTGGAACTCTATTGCTTTTTCCATGATCCAGCGGATGTTGACAATTTGATCTCTGGTTCCTCTGCCTTTTCTAAAACCAGCTTGAACATCTGGAAGTTCACGGTTCACGTATTGCTAAAGCCTGGCTTGGAGAATTTTGAGCATTACTTTACTAGCGTGTAAGATGAGTGTGCTTCTTGAGAAACCTATATGCAGGTCAGGAAGCAACAGTTAGAACTGGACATGGAACAACAGACTGGTTCCAAATAGGAAAAGGAGCACGTCAAGGCTGTATATTGTCACCCTGCTTATTTAACTTCTATGCAGAGTACATCATGCAAAACGCTGGGCTGGAAGAAGCACAAGCTGGAATCAAGATTGCTGGGAGAAATATAAATAACCTCAGATATGCAGATGACACCACCCTGATTGCAGAAAGTGAAGAGGAGCTCAAGAGCCTCTTGATGAAAGTGAAAGAGGAGAGCGAAAAAGTTGGCTTAAAGCTCAACATTCAGAAAACTAAGGTCATGGCATCCGGTCCCATCACTTCATGGGAAATAGATGGGGAAACGGTGGAAACAGTGTCAGACTTTAGTTTTGGGGGCTCCAAAATCATTGTAGAGAGTGATTGCAGCCGTGAAATTAAAAGACGCCTATTCCTTAGAAGGAAAGTTATGACCAACCTAGACAGCATATTGAAAGGCAGAGATATTACTTTGCCAACAAAGGTCCATCTAGTCAAGGCTATGGTTTTTCCAGTGGTCATGTATGGATGTGAGAGTTGGCCTATGAAGAAAGCTAAGTGATGAAGAATTGATGCTTTTGAGCTGTGGTGTTAGAGAAGACTCTTGAGAGTCCCTTGGACTTCAAGGAGATCCAACCAGTCCATTCTAAAGGAGATCAGTCCTGGGTGTTCATTGGAAGGGCTGATGTTTAAGCTGAAACTCCAATACTTTGGCCACCTCATGCAGAGAGTTGGCTCATTGGAAAAGACTCTGATGCTGGGAGGGATTGGGGGCAGGAGGAGAAGGGGACGACAGAGGATGAGATGGTTGGATGGCATCACTGACTCGATGGACGTGAATCTGTGTGAACTCCAGGAGTTGGTGATGGACAGGGAGGCCTGGCGTGCTGTGATTCATGGGGTCGCAAAGAGTCAGACACGACTGAGGGACTGAACTGAACTGAACTGATATGAGTGCAATTGTGCGTTAGTTTAAGCATTCTTTGGCATTGCCCTTCTTTGGGATTGGAATGAAAACTGACCTTTCCAGTCCTGTGGCCACTGCTGAGTTTTCCAAATTTGCTGGCATATTGAGTGCAGCACTTTCACAGCATCATCTTTTAGGATTTGAAATAGCTCAACTGGAACTCAGTCACCTCCACTAGCTTTGTTCGTAGTGATACTCCCTAAGGCCCACTTGAGTTTGCATTCCAGGATGTCTGGCTCTAGGTGACTGATCACACCATCATGGTTATCTGGGTCATGAAGATCTGTTTTGTATAGTTCTTCTGTGTATTCTTGCCACCTCATCTTAATATCTTCTGCTTCTGTCAGGTCCATACCATTTCTGGCCTTTATTGAGCCCATCTTTGCATGAAACAATCCTTTGGTACCTTTAATTTTCTTGAAGAGATCTCTAGTCTTTCCCATTCTATTGTTTTCCTCTATTTCTTTGCATTGATCTCTGAGGAAGGTTTTCTTATCTCTTCTTGCTCTTCTTTGGAACTCTGCATTCAAAGGGGTATATCTTTCCTTTTCTCCTTTGCCTTTCGCTTCTCTTCTTTTCTCAGCTGTTTGTAAGGCCTCCTCAGACAACCATGTAGCCTTTTTGCCTTTCTTTTTGGGGGATGGCCTTGATCCCTGCCTCCTGTACAATGTGATGTACCTCCGTCCCTGGCTATGGGGCAGGGCGTAGCCTGAGGGCACAGGGGAGGCACCGGGCTCTGTCCTCAGCTGGATCTGCACTCAACCAACCTGCACAGTTTGCAAACCTGACATGGTGAGAAAAGAGGCCGGGTGCTTCTCCCAGCTGGGCAGATTCCCAGGTAAGGCTGTGCTGACCAGCTCACATCCCAAGGCACAAAGCACTGAGGGCGGCAGCTCTGTGAACAGAACGGGGCAGGAGACGTGGACCCCAGCTCACGGGGCGCCCCGGGGGCGACACGCCGACCCCAGAGCCCGTCTGGGCTTGTTTGAATTTTATCTGCTGGTTGGTTTTTGGCTGTGCCGGGTCGCTCCTGCCACCTGGGCTTTCCCTCATCGAGGCGAGTGGGGCCTGCTCTCTCGTTGCAGGGCCTCGGCTCCTCTCCTCCTGGCACACAGGCTTAGCTGCTCCGCGGCCTGTGGGATCTTCCTGGACCAGAGATCGAAACCCATGTTTCTCCCACTGGCTGGCGAATTCTTTATCACTGAGCCACCGCGGAAGCCCCCCTCACCATTTGGCTTTGAATGTTTAACCAGTAAAAGGGGAGATCAGAAACCTCAGTATAGACCAGAAAACCATTAAAAAGACCAAGAATGTATCTTGGTTACTTGTTTTCCAGACAAAAGGCGGGCTGCACAGTTGGGGGACAAGGACGATACAGGGTCCTATTCCATTTCAGCCTGAAGCCTCCACGCACTCCTCGACACCTGTCATTTTCTGGATTTGGGGTGCCAGTCATCCTCGGGGTGGGAGAGAGTACGTATCCCCTGTGTGTCCCAGGCTCAGAGTCCCAGAGTCTCAGGACAGCAGCTTTTGCAGGGAAGGGAGCATGGACCCCTTGTCGACATCACACAGTGGGTGTGCATCCTGGTGGGGGATGTGTGGGTACCACACGCAACGTGCTCGCTGGCACAGAGTTCAACATCCAGCTTCAACCAAATGACGTTCATTGAATGAAAAAGTTCCCTTCATCCTCATCTTGTTTATATAAACATGTTCTCAGTGCTTTAGATTAAATTTTAAAAATTAAAAATAGGGGGAAAGAGTGAATGCTGCTTCATTCCAGCAGTTAGTCATCTAAGAGGGTGTGATTTAAGTGCGGGGATGAGATGCATTTAAAAAACCTTTTCATGTTTGCTAATTGTTCGTCAAAATGTATACTGCTTTCATGTGGTTTTAATCTAGTGTCGTGAAAATAATTGTAATAATCACTCAACCTAGAAGAAAATTTAGCATTTAGAGCCCAATGACATCTGGATATTTAAAATATCATTTTATATACTTATTTATTCACGTTATGATACGGACTTATGATAGGGTGACCGAAAACCCTGGATGCATAAAATATATTAGTTTACGCTTTAATGGAAGACTAGAATAGAAATATGAGAGGAAGGTAAAAATTAAGTGCTTCCATTTCAACTTAAAACCAGCATTTACTGAAGTCTTTAAAAAATAGATGCCTACTGTCCATTGCTATATGTTTAGATTCTGTTGCAAAAACCAGAAGTGGTGATGGTAGTAATTTTATTTCAATATCTGAAATATCATGAAAATCACATTATTGCAACTATTTACAGTTGTGGTGACAAGCTTGAGTGATCACCATTTGTAAACCTTCTAACACAAAGAATAATAGCGAACGCATAAGGTGCATCTCGGGCTTCCACGTGCTTCAGTGGGTAAAGAATCTGCCTGCAGTACGGGAGACGCAGAGGACGAGGGTTTGATCCCTGGGTTGGGAAGATTCCCTGGAGGAGGAATGGCTACCCATTCCAATATTTTCACCTGAAAAAATCCCATGGACAGAGGAGCCTGGCGGGCTACAGTCCACAGTGTCACAAAGAATCGGATGTGACTGAGCGCCTAAGCACGCAAGCAAAAGCGTGTCTTAACTTAGTTTCATCAGACGAGCACCAGGCAATAAAGAGCAGACTGCACAGGACCTCTTCCTGCTCTGAGACCCTCCAGGCCCCTTCACCAACTCCACCCTCGTCCTGAAAGTTTCCACTCTCTTGAATTGCTTAACCCTGGGTCATTTACTCCCACAGCATGGGCCCTTGACGCTGGCGCATGGGACATACTAGGATGCAACGGAGAAGTCTGGCCAGCTTGCTCCTTTTCAAGACTGTATTATCTATTTTTGACTCTGAATTTTTGTATACATTTTAGAATAATCTTTCAGCTTCTACAAAACCAAACCTGTTTTCTATCTGCTGCCTCAGCTGGTAGCTCAGATGGTAAAGCGTCTGCCTACAATGCGGGAGATCTGGGTTGGATCCCTGGGCCAGGAAGATCCCCTGGAGATGGCGATGGCACCCCACTCCAGTATTCATGCCTGGAAAATCCCATGGACTGAGGAGCCTAGTAGGCTACAGCCCATGGGTCGCAAAGAGTCGGACGCGACTGAGCGACTGAGCGACTTCACTTTCCTGTTGTTATCTTCCACTCTTTAATCTGCCTTTTGTGGTTTTAATTGAGCTTTTTTATATAATTTCTTTTCTTAGCATATCAGTTGTATTTCTCTTGTAACCTTTTTTTAACTGATTGCCTAGAGTTGGCAGCATACAATTACAACAGATCCAAGAACATGTTTAGTGTATACTGTACCACCGAAGGGTGGTTCAAGTGCCGAGCAATAGTCGAATAATTCTAATTCCTCCCCCTTGTCACTTGTGTTACTCTGACATTCACTGTTTTATAAACATGGATATACGTACATATGTGCGTGTGGTAGTGGCTCTGTTGTGTCTGAGTCTTTGCAGCCCCAGGCTCCTCTGTCCATGGAATTCTCCAGGCAAGAATACTGGAATAGGTAAACATCCCTTTTCCAGGGATATGTACATAAGACATGTGCATAAGAATATACGATCAAATACGCAGTCAGCATTATTATTTGCAATCAGTTCAATAAGAATAAGAAACTAAATTTCCCCCCGCCAGTTAGCCCTTTGCTACTGTCCCTTTCTTTCAGTAGGTCTGAGTCTCTGAACTGCAGCATTTTCTTTCTTTCTCTCTAAAGATCTCCCTCACACTTCTCACAAGGCATGTGTGCCCGCACAATCGCCTTCAGACTTCGCTCATCTGAGAAAGGCGCTGTGTTTCCTCACTTTTGAGGGAGGGACAATTACTTAGGTTTCAGGATTTTAGGTTGCTGCCTTTTCTCTCAACGCTTTGAATGTTTCACCCCATTCCTCTCTCGCGTGCATGTTTTCCAAGGAGAAAGCAGATGCAATTCTTGGTTGAACTGGGAACAAGTGGGTGGCCTGGGCACCCCCAGCCCCCAGCAGGCTCTGATGAGCTACAGGACTCTGGACAAGCCCACCCTCCACTACTCATCTTACGGATACAGGGGGTGAAAGCGTTAGTCAAAGTATTAATCCAAGGACTCGGGCAGGGAGCCCTTCATCTGTGCCTGGGTGGGCTCTGGGAATTCCAGCATGCCCAGGAGGCGGGCCAGCACGGCGCCCTTTGCAGATGTGGAAGCTCAGAGATGGGGAGGGGGGGAGGGGGAGGGGAGGGGGAAGGCAGAGCGCTGACTTTGACTCCCCATCCCAACCCAGAGAGCGCTGTACTGGTTTGCATGCTGGGGTCAGAGATCAACCTCCCCGCCCGACCTGGAGCACACGTGTGTAAATCACCTAGAGGATGAGCGGGGCGCCAGGCGCTCCCAGTTAGGAACCAGAAACACTCCTGACATGTCATCCACGTGCAGCTCCGGCCCAGAACTGGGGGCAGGTGGACAGGCTGAACCTGGCCATCACGTCCTTCCTGTGCCCCTGGGGCAGGCAGGTGTCCCTGCCTCATGGGGACCCCAAGCCAGCTCCGCAAGGATCCAGCCCCTTCCCTCTGCCCTCTTGGGGTCCCCACACCTTTCTTGATCCCTGGGCAGCTGGCATCAGCATCTCTGCTGTGCACTGCTCTCAGCCTGTCCCCGGGAGCCTGTCTGTCCAGGGCAAGATCCCAGGATCTGCCTGTTCATCACTGAGTTCCTCAGCCCTAGCTGCTAATTCCTTAATAAAAGAGTGCGTTTATGAAATCTGACAACATTAGGGAAGATTTTTAAACGTTGTACATTAGGCCTTTCACGGGGAATAGTTAATGACAGGCAGGCTCATTGGAATAGAGATTTCATCTAATATCAGTTTCGGGAAAGTCAATTGCAGGGTGATTTCTGCAGATTAAATTAGCTGTATTTGGAGGTCACCTCCTGCAGCCAGATTGAGAGAGACAGATACACAATAGCAAATGCTATGAACGAGATACTAATTCCACTCCACAAACAAGGATATGACTTTAAAAGAGGAGATTTTTGTCTTTCTCAGAGCCCTCCCCCACCCCCATGCCTTTGTGGAAGGACAAGCATATTGGCTGATTATCAGAACCCGTACATCCATTCCGAGAACTTTTCCTTGGGGTTATTCAGAAAGAGGCAAGAGCCGAGTCCCCTGGCTGCAGCCGGCTCCTGTCTCCTGGCTGTGTTTTCAGGCACCGCCGAGGGCAGGGGGAGCCGGGGCATGGGGTCCGTCCGGTGCCTCCAGGGGATTAGAGCGCCCGCCCTGCTCAGCTCCGCTCTCCTGAGTTCTCCTCGCTTTTCCTTTCCTGTCTCCTGTTCCCAGTGACCTGGACCTTGCTTGGTTTGGGGGTGAGCCTGTGAAGGGCGGGGGGCGATGCCCCGCCGCCGCCCCCAGGATAGCACTTGTGGTTCAGGGGTCTCTCCTTGTCCCGCCCAGCACGGGCCATGCCTGTCCCACCCAGCTCTGTCCGTCTCTTCCTGCACCTCCCACTCTGCTCCTTCATCTGTTTGTCCATCTGTCTGTCTGTCCCCTCAATCTAGGGCCGCACTGATCAAAACGGAGCTTTCAGGGGTGCTTTGACGTCGCCAGAGCTAGCCAACCCCCACCCACATGTCTTTCTCGGTTGCTTCTGCTTATATTTTCCCCATATGACATTTAAATATTCCCCAGCTAATCCCAGAGAAAGCAACCCATTAGTATTTTGTGTGTGTGATTGTGCTAAATTTATAAATGAACAGAATCAGCATCTTTGTGAGGCTAACTTTACTTGCATTTGAGTAAATTTACTTTTTTTTTCACGAATGTCTTAAAGTTGCTCTCACATCGGCCTGGCGCATTTCCTGTTACATTTAATCATTGGTGTCTCATCTCCTTTGCCTCCTTGTAAATGAATATTCATTGGAGGGACTGATGCTGAAGCTGAAGCTCCAATACTTTGGCCACCTGATGGAAGAGCCGACTCATTGGAAAAGACCCTGATGCTGGGAGGGATTGGGGGCAGGAGGAGAAGGGGACGACCCAGGATGAGATGGCTGGATGGCATCACCGACTGGATGGACATGAGTCTGGGCAAGCTCTGGGAGCTGGTGATAGACAGGGAGGCCTGGTGTGCTGTGATTCATGGGGTCGCAGAGTCAGACACGACTGAGAGATGGAACAATAACGGAAAGAGCCCCGGCCACCCCACCCCCTCAGCTGGCAGGTGGGCGTCGTCACTCACTCAGGCCACCTCACGGCTGTGAGACCAGAGTTCACCGCCTCCTCTCACATCCTCCTGGAGTCCGGGGTCCTGGTGTCGGGCTGCGGTCTGGCCGTTGCCGGGGGCGGGGGGGGGGGGTGGTTTCCTGGACGTGGCCCAGGACTCAGGCCCAGCAGGCCTGCCCCACCCGGGTCCCGACTTCATGCTCTGTGAGCCGAGGTCTGGTCCCCACGTGGGGCTCATGGGGCGTCAGGCTGGAGGCAGGGCCTGGGGCCCAGCGCGGGGGGCCAGCCCAGAGGCACAGCTGCCACGGTGCGGCGGGAGGCTGGCTCCGGTGGGCACGTCGGTGCCAGTATCACCCACCACCAGAAGGGGAGGCAGCTGCGGGCTGGTGCCCTGAGGGCCCGAAGGAGCGGTGGGGGTCCTCGCTGTGATGCCTCGGGGTCCCCGACCCGTGGAAACTTCTCCAGCAAACTCGCATCTCCAGAGGGGGCGTGGAGGGGGGACTACGGCCTCCGTCTTCACCCTCAGATGACAAAGGTCACAGAAATGGTTACAGAGCCGGGGCCTCTGCCCCGACTCCCCTTCCACACCCTGCCCTGGCCTGGGCCCCCAGCGGCCCCTGATTCCTGCCTGGTTTTCCCAGGGAGGTGAGCGGTCGCCAGGGTCTCACAGCCTCTGCTGCAGGGGCCCAGTGACCGGCCAGAAGGGGCGCCTGGAGCCTGGGCTCTGCCCCCGGGGGCTGAGCCCCTCGTGGGGATGGGAAGGGAGTCTGCTGCCCGCCCCCTGGGTGGAGAGGGCTGTGCCGTGGGGGCTGGCGGCTCTGCTCTGACTCACCGCAGGGGGAGTCAGGGCTGCGGGAGACCCCGCAGGCCCCTGCCTCCTCCTGGCACCTCCCGCCGTCTCAGCAGTGAGCCCTGGCTTCAGCATAAGCTGAGAGGCCAGCTCAGCCACTCCCCTCGCAGCCCCGTCTTCTGGGGAGGCCGCTGGTGCGGGAGTCCGCCCCCCATCACCCCCATCCTCGCCCCTGCGGGCGGCAGCTGCCCCATCTGTCCCTCTGGCCCCCTTTCCGCTGGGTCCTGCTTTGAGCCACTGCCCCTCCCCGGCCCTCGAGCCCTGTGTCTGAAGGGAGCCTCCGTCTACGCCCTGGAGGCGTGTCACTTAGATCTCCAAGGCTGGACGGTCCACTCCCTGCAGGGCGGGGGAGGGTGGACAGGCTGGGGCAGGTGGCGGGGCCCCAAAGCTGGGACGGCCCCTTCCTCCTCTGTCACCAGCAAGGCCTCCCCGGGGGCTGTCCCCTCCGCAGTCTCATCTGGAGCTGCTGGTCTGGGCAATGCAACCTCGAGGGCAAATCCTTGGGCTTGGAGATGTGTTTCCTGCTGCTCTGCTCATGAGGTGACGGAGGAGAATGGGGACCCCCCCCCCCCCCGCCGCAGGGCTGGGCCGTCGTGCTCCCAAGGACCGGCCCAGTGCTGCCTCTGGGGTGACATGTCCTGATGGCCAGCTGGTGGTTGCTGGCGTTGGCAGACACTTCCTAGCCCATCGCCCGTGTCTCCGGCCCCAGCCCCAGCCCTGGATCCCGGCCTGTGTAGGGTTCGTGCCCTCTGCGCTCTCCCAGGGACGAGACAGCCTGCGCTCTCGTGAGGCTGGGGCCCTACTGGTGGCAGGACCTGACTTCCCACAGCTCTGGAGGCCGGGAGCTCAAGGTACTGGAGGGGTGGGTTCAGGGAGAGCTCTCTGCCTGGTCCCCTGCTGGCATCTTCCTGCCAGGTCTGCAGGTGGCGGGGGTGAGGGCTCTCTGGGGCCTCCCTAAGGACACTAATTTCATTCCCAGGGTCCCCCCTCATGACGTCATCACCTCCCAATACCAGAACCGTGGGGTGAGGATTTCAACATCCACATTCAGGAGGGACTCGAACGTTCAGACCCAGGCAGAGGAGCCTATAGGAATCGACTGAATGAACAAGGGCAGGGGTGGGAAAGGGAGTGAGTTCTGAAAGGACAAGCTCAAACCCTGTAGAGAGGGGACCTCTGCTCCTCCCTGGAGGCTGAGAGGGCGTGGCCCTCGCAGGGAGCTTTCCTGCAGAGCCACCCTCGCCCACCAGGCACACACGCTCACCTCTGGGGTCTGGTGGTGCTGAGCCAGCTCTTGCCCCGCAGGACTGGACAGGAGCGGTTTGGTGTTTGGAGAGTCCTTGCCCTCCCGTGAGCCACGCGCCCTCTGGGCACTTAGCCCTGCAGGTGGCGCCTGCCTGCGGACATTGTGCCCAGCCACCAGGCCTTTCTTTTCCTGAATGGAGCCCAGGATCCCTGCCAGCTTCAGCACACCAGTGGATTTTGCAAAACTAAGGGTTTGTTTTTTTTTCCCCCTTAAATAAAAGTAGGTAATCTCTGAACCCACTTGCTCTCCACTTTCTGCATCCTGCCTGAGCAGAAAAGGCTATAAAATAAAGCACCCTGATCACTGCCCCAGCTTCCTCCGTGTCTCCGGGGAAGGCGGCCCCTCCCCTCCGCAGAGCCATCCTGGGGCCCCCGCGGAGCCCCCCAGCACAGCCCCACCAGCCACAGTGACGCTCCAAGCCGTGTGCCTGTGTCCACAGTGGGGCTTCCATGACAGGCCCCCCCAGATGGGAGGAGCTGGGAGCTAACGGAGCATGACAGCTGCTTTGCAGGCGTGAAGGCTGCGAGGCCGCAGATGAGACCTGCACGAGGGCCGTGAGGTGCTCCACGGTCTGACCCCGATCTGCCGTGTGTTCCCCCCAAGCCCCGAGGGCCCCTCGAGCTGGATGCTGGGGTGGTCCTGGCCTCAGCCCTGGGGACTTAACACGGGGGGTGGGGCTCACTGCCTGGCCCCTCACCGCTCACTGCTTCCCCACGTCAGGGCAGCAGCCACGGCCTCCGCCCACTGGGCCAGCCTGCTGGACGCCGACTTGGGAGGGACTCCCAGAGGCCCCAGGAGACTGGCTGCTGCCCGGGGGCGGTCTCAGACCCGGGGCTGATGGAACACAGCCTCTGTCTTCTCCTAAACCCGAGGTCCCCGCAGAATGGCGGGGCCCCTGGCCCTGAGGAGGCGGGGCTGGAACAGGGCAGCAGGACCGTCCAGCCACACCAGCCTCTTGGGGCTGACCCTCTGGTCCTGCACGCCTACTGAAGAGGGGAGACTCCCTCAGGGTCAGGGCCCCCACCTGCTGTCAGCCGCTCCCCTGCCCCTGCCTCCCCAGGTAGGGCAAGCCTCTTCCTGTTGGTGCTGGGACCTCACGGAGCCTGAGATGGGGGCATCCCCCCAACCGCCGATAACCGACTTTGACATCACATCTCTCCTCCTTCAAGCCTGGATTTGCTCTCATCTGACACACTGTCTCCACCCACAGCGGGGAACAGCAGGGCCTGAGGGAGCGGTGGGTGGGGTGGGGTACACTGGGGGGGCTCCCACCCCAGGGGAGGGGGACAGGAGGGAGGAGGAAGTCCCGGGGACCTCGTGAGCAGCCAGGCGACCTCATAGAGTTCCGGCCTGCGGGTGGTCTGTACTCTTATTATTATTTTATCAGACTTCCCAGCGAGAGAACTGATGGCCACAGCCGTGCCAGCTCGCACGCAGGACGGTGCCTGGGGCACCTGCGCGTGGTCATGAAGGGACCCCGGGGGTCACGCTCCCAGCTCTCCCGTGGATGCTCTCGAGCAGGGACCCGCCTGAGCCAGGGACCTGCCAGGGACCTCTCCCAGCGCGTGAGACCTGCCCCTCCCTGTCTGTGATCAGGACTGTCGCCTGCGGTCCTGAGGCCACCCTGGGCCCAGACCTTGCTTATACCCAGGAGCTGGGCCCTGACCCCTCCGGAGCCCCCCGCCCCTGCTGGCCGCGGCTCCTCTCTGCCCCTCTGGGTCAGCAGGTAGCTTCTCCTCCGTGCAACCAGGACGCGGGTGACGAGGTGGGAGCTGGGCTGGGAGCCCTGGCCCGCCACTGGATACTGGCCTTTCTGGGGGTGCTGCCTGCCCCCCCCTTGTGGACACAGACTCCCACGGCCTGAGCCTCTGTGCCCCTGGCCTCGTCCCCGGTCTGTGAGTCACTGGGGGGGGGGTCAGAACCAGGACACACAAGTCAGCAGTTTTGAGTAAAAATGGCATCCTAAGGAGGGGGGTTTAACCAAGTATTCCTTTATTGAAAAGCAGCAGCTGATAAATATTGAATTTCAGTTTCATCGCAAATACACCAATTATCTCCCGGAAAACGGGAAGCGGGGCAGCAGAGCCACGAGTGACGGAATGTCACTCTGCTAATTGAATTTCTTGATTGACTCAAATATTCCCAGCTCTGAAATTCAGG
This sequence comes from Capra hircus, assembly GCF_001704415.2. Taxonomy (NCBI): domain Eukaryota; kingdom Metazoa; phylum Chordata; class Mammalia; order Artiodactyla; family Bovidae; genus Capra; species Capra hircus. The sequence continues at coordinate 117,465,560 of NC_030812.1, forward strand.
CGATGGAGCAGTTTCCATGACTACAGCTCTTCCCCCGAGGTTGGGGTGGGAGGAGCTGGTCCTGGGAGACCCCCGGGGGTTCTGCTGTGTGTCTCCCCATGAGTGGGCCAGGCAGGGCCATGCTGTGTCCATGTCCACCCCTCTGTGGGAGGCCTCTCCCCACCACTCTGCAGCCCCTCTGCCCATCCTGGAGAAGAAGGCTGTCTCAGTGACCCCAGGCCAGGGGTCCTGCAGCCTCAGAGCCCTGACCCTCCCTGTTGTCTGTAGCCCCCTCATCTCTCATGAGGAGTGGGTCTCATTCCCCGGGCAGGTGACCACACACTGCTGAAGCAGAAGGCCAGGGCACTCTGAACCGAGCTCAGTTTCCCAAGGGTCTCCCTGCTGCCTGCCTTTCGAGTCTCTCCCCACCTCTCTCCCCTCTGACCCTCTCCGCTCTCCCGCCTCTCCCTGGTATCTGTGGGCCCTGCTGCCCCAGGTCTGTGGGCCCCATGCCTGGTGCCCCCCATCACGGCTGGACCACCTACTTTCTGGGCCTTAGGCCCCAACCCCTGTAGGAAGCAGGGGATCAGAGTTCCTGCCCCAGGGCTGCTCTCCTGGGAGGGAGGAAGGAGTCTGGGGTTCCAGGCTCCACACTGGTCCTTGTCCTGTCTCCCTGGAGTCATCTCAGCTTCCTCCCCTATGTCAAACCAGCGCTTCCGGCACTGCTGAGAAGACAAGTGTCTCTTCCACCTGCGGAGGCTGGAACCGACACACACACACCCCTGGATGTAAAGCAGGCAGCTAATAAGGGCCTGCTGCACCGCACAGGGCGCGCACCTCAGACTCTGCAATGACCTATATGGGAAAAGAAGCTGGGGAAGAGTGGGCATACGTATAACTGAGTCTCTGCTGGAAACCGGAAACGAACACTCTGTAAATCAACTATGTGCCAATAAAACTTTATTAGAAAGAACGCTGCAGCCAGCAGAGGCGCCCCTTGCCCTGTGTGTGTCCGGCCCACACCCCAGCCGCCCTCTCTTTCCTCAGGGCCGAGCCCTTCCCCGCCTGGTCCCCGCCCCGCTCCCGCCCAGCCCAGGAGCCCTGGACCTGCGGGGCCCACCACCTCCTGGGAGAGTCAAGTCCGAGGCAGGCTGGTAAGAAGTCTGGGGTCCCCAAGGAGGAGAGAGGGGTCTGGGGCTCTCAAGGAGGAGGAAAGGACATTCCTTAGTAAGGATTATATAACAACAATGTATCCCGCTTGAGGACATGTTTCTCCTTCCTGAAAACTTTCTACTAATTCTGTTATCTTAGAACGTGCACTATGGGAGTGGGTCTAGTAAGATCTTTACAACCTTGAGACAGTCTTTGGATTTATTGCAATAACCAGTTTAAGGGAGTATATAGCTCCCTTGCTAGGATGAGGGATGGGGGCACTCTCTACCCCCTTCTGCTGTTTGTGTCAGACGCTTCCTCTGTCCCTTGTCTTACTGTAATAAAACTCTGCTGCCCAAAGGCTCTTGGGTGATCAAGCCTGGTCTCTGGTCCCGAAGCTGAACGGGGACCCCAGTGCACCCGTCTAAGAGCCCAGGACGCGGCAGAGTGTTCAGGACTGACCTCTGCTCCATCCGGCCAAGCACTGTCTGTCTAGAGGGGTGACGGGGGACCACAGGGGGTGCAGTGGGGCGCCCTGCCCCCGGACAGTCTGAGACGAGAGGAGGAGGTGGAGGCGCTGGGGGTGGTCTTTCCAGCTGCAGCCCCACGTCCACTTTCCAGGAGGGAGCTGGCCTAAAGGGAGGCACGTCGGGAGGGTCACCGTCAGACCAGGCCGTGCTCTGGGGCTGGGCCACCTGGCCCTGCGGTCCATCAGCCTGCTCTGCTTGTGGGCAGTGATTGTGGGGCAGCGGGCAGGCCATCTGCTCACAAAGGGGCTTCTTTGAGTTGGAGAGGAAGCGTCAGCCAGGCCCAGAGCTGCTGTGTGCTTGGCCTTGGACTGACTGCCCGTCCCCAGGCCCACGAGGCCTGGGTCCTAAACTTCTGCATCCTAGGCCCCCACGTCCTGGGCCCCCGCATCCTGGGCCCCCTCATCCTGGGCCCCCACGTCCTGGGCCCCCTCATCCTGGGCCCCCACGTCCTGGGCCCCCTCATCCTGGACCCCCACGACCTGGGCTCCTGGGCCCCCGAGACCAGGGCTTTTTCGCTGGCTCACTGGCCTCACTGCCTTGCTGACTGGATTAACCTTGAGTGTGGACAGTGGGGGCCAGGCCACTGAGTGATGCCGGAAGGAGTGGACCCTGACCCCACCTCATGCGACGGGTTGGTTTGCCCACCCCTCTGGGAGGCCCCCGACCTTGCCTCCCACTGGATCGATGCAAACCTCTCTGTCGATAGATCTCAGCGTTCTCTCAGCCGAGATCGATGCCTTTGTCCTGGTAACGGTGCCCGGATGCCTGGAGGGAGGGGGCGTGGGTGGCCTATGTGAGTGGGCGTCACAGGCCCCCGGCAGAGATGCCCAAAAAGATGCCCAGAGAACCTTCACCACAGACCCTCACGGCCTCCCAGGCCCGCTCCTCCCTCCTCCCGGGGGACAGCACCAGGAGAGACCCCGCCCCGGGTCAGCCACCCCATCACCCACCCCGGGTCAGCCACCCCGGGTTACCCACCCCGTCACCCACCCCGGGTCAGCCACCCCAGGTCACCCACCCCAGGTCACTCACCCCATCACCCACCCCGAGTCACCCACCTCAGGTCAGCCACCCCATCACCCACCCCATCTCCCACCCCAGGACAGCCACCCCGGGTCACCCACCCCATCACCCACCCCGGGTCAGCCACCCCGGGTCACCCACCCTGGGGAACAGCACCAGGAGAGACCCCACCCCAGGTCACCCACCCTGGGTGGCGCCCTCCTGCCTGCTGGGCAAGTGTCCTGTGGCTTCTCTGAAACACAGAGGAGAGGAGCCTGGGCAGGAAGTCACCTCCGGGACGTGTACCCACTGGACCTGCAGAGCCTGGCTCCACGTGCCCCACAGCAGGTCCTGGCCACAGGAGTGCGCCCCGGACCACATGGGACCACCGCTCATGACCTCCTGGTGAGCCATGGATCCCACCACCCTCGTGGGCCCGGGAGCCTGGGGAAGGCAGGGGGCAGGAGGGAGATTTGGTGGAGCTGGGTCCCTGCTGTGGGTGGAGGGCTCGCTAACCCCAGGCCCACGCAGTGAAAGGCCCTGTGTGCCGGGTGCCTGGGCTCCTGCCCGAGAGCACCCTGACACTCGAGATCACCTCCCTTCCTGCTCCTGCCCCAGACGGGGACCAGCTTCCTGTTAGGCGTTCAGTGCAGCAGCAGCCCTCTCCTGAGGGCATCCGTGTGGCACCAGAGGCTTGTCCAGCGGGAACTGGAGCCTACGGGGCAGGTGGGGCCGTGGGGGTCTCACCAAGCACCTGTCTTCCCATCACAGTCGTGAGACGGGGGGCTCTGAGCACCCAGCAGAGCCCAGGCCCCTGGACCAGGACTTGGGTCAGCCCAGAGAGAACCGTACCCAGGTTCCTCCGAGGACCTGCTCTTCACGGCTAGAAACAGGGTTCAGCACTCGGCAGCTGCCTGCTCTCGCCGATGGCCCAGTGGTCATCCCGAGGGCACACGGCCCCTCGGGGCACCAGGGAGACAGGGAGGCCATAACCGCAGACAGTGTGCGTGGGAGGGAGGTAGGCAAGGTGGCCTCTCGAGCCGCAGCTCAGCCTGGAGGCTCCGGGTCCTCCCCTGCTTTCTCCCTCGGGGGCCCTGTGTTGACCCCCAGGGACAGGCCTGGTTTGTGCCAAGACCCTCACAGCATCGGGCGGGACTTCAGCAGCTCCCGGGAGATGCAACTCCACGTGGGCACCTCAGGACCCAACAGCCTGATCCTGAGGCCCCCGGGGCCCCACGGCGCTCCCCTCGCTGCCCTGCAGCCCCCATCTCTGCCCCCTCCCTATCTGCACATCCCCTGCTCCTGGCTGGACCCCCTCAGCAGGAGGAGGGGGCTGCATAGTCTCAAGGCGGTGACCCCAGCCCCATCAGCCTCGGCAAGTGACCAAGAATCACAGTGGGTGTTAGGTGGGCACTTCTCACTGGGCTAAGTTATATGAAATTACAGGTTTTAGTATCATAAAACAGCGGAATTAGAGGCTTGGTGACCATTAAGTGTATTCACTCCTGTGATGGAGTCCACAGAAGGCCCAGAGCCATCCAGCCGTGACCTCCCTGCAGCCTCGTGGGTGGGCTGGAGTTTTCCCTCCCCCCACTCCCAGGGCTGGTCCTGACCCCACACAGACCCCATCGCAGCTTCCCAGATGGAAGGAGGGCTGGGCCTCCAGCTCAGACTCAGAGGAAGAGGGTCTTCTGGCTGAAAGGGGGTGAAACTCCCCTCCTTGGACCCTGCTTGCTGTAGAGATGGGCCAGGCACAGAGGCCCTCAGAAGCAGAGCTGTGGGTCAGAAAACGGAGGGTGTAGGAACAGGTGGTGTGCTCAGCCCCCTGCCCTGCTTACAGAGTGTGCCCCTCTGATGCTTCTGGGCCAGGTGGGACGAGGGCCCCGCACGGCCAGGTGGGCTGGGCGGGGTTGGTGGGAGGGGGCTGGAGGCCCAGGGCGAGCCCTGGGTGCGGCCGACCTCCATCTGGTGGCCCCGGGGTTGGAGGATGGCCTGTGGGCTCCGGGCAGAACCAAGTCCCCGAGCGAGTCGTCTGCAGGGACCAGGGCCCTCCGTCCCCACAGGACAGCAGTTACAGCTGTGGTTGCTGCGATCGCTGTAAGATCAGGACTTATGGAGACTATAATGAGCATTCTGTAATAGTGCATCAGGGGATTTGTGTGCCTGTGTGATGCATGAATTGGAAGAGAAATTAAATACAGAATTTTTAATTTTATTTTGTCGCACTGGGTCTTAGTTTCACACGGGGGATGTAGTTCCCTGACTAGGGGTCAAACTTGGGCCCCCTGCATTGGGAGCGCGACATCTTAGCCACTGGGCCCCCAGGGAAGGCACTGAAACACAGACTTTAAGTGAGTGATTTGGCTGAGAGGAGAAATGAAGCGCACGCAAGCCTGCACATGTATGAACAGAGCCCCCGTTCGAAGCCTTGACCAAGAGCCAGAGAGCAACAGAGGACATGAGATTCTGTATTAACTGGTTCCAGACCCACTAAGACATTGAAGTTGCATCCCCAAAGTGTCCCGAGGACTGAAGGGTTCAAGGACCACAAAGAAGAGTGTTTTTGCGCAGGGCAAAATCCCCCTCTGAGTGCTCCTGACAGTGAGCAGAGCAGGGTGATTGGGAGCTTCTAGAAGGTTCCAGCACACATGCCTGGGGAGGAGCCTCGGCTCGGATGCACATCTATGTCCATGAGCAGCGGACACGGGACTCTCTCTGCCTGCTTCCCTGTCCGCAGCCACGACCCCAGCTCCCTCCCCCCGCAACTTTCTCTGTCCCTCCGAACAGCCCCTGGGGCTCCTTCTGCGCCCCGCCGCCCCCCCACCCCCCCCCCCCCCCGCCACACTGCTTCTCCTGCCAGCCCCTGGGTGACGGAGGCCCTCCAGGGTGACGAGACCACCTCGTCCTTCCCATCTCCCACGCCCTCTCTGAGTGACCTCAGTGGGCCCAGCAGCCTTGGGCGGGGACCACATGCAGACCTGCCCGCCTGCCCTGAGCGCCACGCCTTCCCGGGAGTCCCGCGGGGCTGTCTCACGGTGCCCAGCCCTCTCACACCCAAACCCAGCTTCTGAGTCTCCCCTCTCCCAGGGAACAGCACCAAGGTCACCCCGTAGACCAGGCCAGAAACCCGGGTGCCGGGCCCGACTCCCCCAGACCCTCACCCGCTCCGCGTCCCTGGAGCACCAACCCGGGCGCCGGGCCCGACTCCCCCAGACCCTCACCCGCTCTGCGTCCCTGGAGCACCAACCCGGGCGCCGGGCCTGACTACCCCCAGACCCTCACCCGCTCAGCGTCTGAGGAGCACCAGGTTGGCCAGTTCCGCAGCCCACTCCTTGCTCTGTCTGCTCCGGCCACCCCAGGGACACCCCATGTAAGCTGGAAATGCTGTCCCTTCTCTCTGCCCACACACCTTTGGGCTCAAATCATCCTGTCTGGGGGCATTTCCTGGTCTCACAGACCAGGTTAGGTCCCCTGCGATGGACCTGCACAAAGCTGTGACTCTCTCCTGCGGACAGGACAGCCTCGTATCCACATTTGCGTGTGTGGTTATTTGAATAATGTCTGCTCATCCTGCTCTACTGCACACTCCATGGGAATAGAGACTGCATCCGTTTTTACACATGATTGCTTCCCTATTGCCCGGTACGGAACCTGCCTAACCTAGGAATCCACCCACCCAGCCATCCACCCTCTCGCGCGGCTCTCCCCCTGCGTCATATCTCCTGAATCACCGTCACCCACCCGGGCGACGCAGGTATTGGGTTCTGTGCGCCACTCACAGGCTCTTCACCTAGGTCACCTCAGCTGACGCTCCCAGCGGACTTCCAAGAGAGTGACTCCAGGCTGTTACCAGCCTGTCCCGGGAGAACACACCGAGCCTGGGAAAGCTGAGAACCTGACCCACAAGACGCACGGGAGTCCCAGATCCGAGACAGGGAAAGGCGCTCAGTCGCGTCCGACTGTTTGCGACCCCACGGACTGTACAGTCCATGGACGTCTCCAGGCCGGACTAGAGGGGGTGCCCTTCCCTTCTCCAGGCACTCTTCCCAACCCAGGGAGCCCTGATCTCTGCATTGCAGGCAGATTCTTTACCAGCTGAGCCAAGTCACCTCCAAAGCCCCTCCCTCCCCAGGAAGCCCTCTCTGAACTGGTGGCCCGCATCCAAGCATCCTGACTTCTCTCCCCTGAGGGCCGTGTCCCCAGCGTCTGTCCTGACAAGAAGCGCAGTAGCGGCAGCCCCGCGGAGTCCTGACTCTGCTCCCATCTCAGACCTGGTGGGACGCCTGGCCACACGGCCGCTGAGCGGCTGTGGTTGGGGATGGCGGGGTGTCCTGACTTGCTGGCTGTCCTCTGCGAGGCGTGGGCATCTCTCAGCCTTTCTGAGCCCCACCGGTGGGACTGTTGCATGTGGGGCGTGTATGGAGGGGAGTCAGGTGACCAGAGCGGGCTCTCATGTCCTGTTTGTCTCCTGGGGCCCATCGCATGTCAGGAGAGGTGTTGGGGGTGTAACACGGGCCTCTCCTCCAGGGAGATCAGTCTACTGGGGAGCGGACAATAGACTCTGGGAGAATCAGACAGAGCGGGACTAGAATGCGGGGGCAGGGGCCACGGGGAACGCTTGTTCCTGAGCCGGAAGAGGCAGGGTGCCTTCCTGGGTTGTGGGCCCGAAGAGGTAGGGAATACGTGTTCTCTCATCACCTGCTTTGTGCCAGGTGTTTGAAACCTACTGTCTCATTTAATCCTCCCCAGTTGTGCCTGGAGATGTTTCACAAATGCGCCGGCGGACCGAGGAGGCACGGCTAGCAGCGGCTGGCGTCAGGGTCCAGCTCCGCAGCCTCTGCCCTGCCTCACGAGGCACCGACTCACGGGGTGAAAACAGGCCCCGGGGACAGAGGTGGGGAAGCTTCGCCACGCGGTCCTGAAAGTGCCTGCATCGCCGCAGGTCTGAGGCTGCGGACAGAGGGTTGGCTGCTGCCGGAGTAAAGGATCTGGCGGCTTGGCCCAGGAATGCGGACGGCAGCTTGGGGGTGTCGGGGCGGAGGCAGATGTCAGGAAGGGGTGGGCGGCACACGGGTGCTCTACCAGGGTGCCTGGAGGGGAGGGCTGAGCCAGGAGGACCGCACAGTCGTGGGGCCGTGGGTGCACCTGTTACCAGGGGTGCCAAGCCAAGCAATGAAGGGCGGGCAGGATATAATAATTACAAAACTGTAGCCACTGCATTAGGGGAAAGGGGCCTGCAAGGCACTGCATAAATTTTGAAAATCCGTGGCTCCCCCAAAGTAACAGATTCTGATGTATCTCCTGACACTTTCCCACCCTGCCCCATCGAGCAGACGCAGTCCTGGGAAAAGAGTGTCCACAACCCCAGAACATTCCCACATGTGGACAGAAGTGGACAGAAGTGCGGGGGCAGCGCGAGGAAAAGTGAAGGCAGGAGCCACTAGAGAAAAAGTCACAGGCACCCCCAAAGACCCAGAGCCTGCGGTACAGAGTCAAGTGAGCCAGAAAGAGAAAGACAAATACCGTTCATCAACCCATGGGATCTGTAAAGACGGGTCTGGTGAACCTGATTTTAGGGCAGCAGTGGAGGTGTTATTGCACTCATCTCACACGCTGGCAAGGTCAGGCCCCAAATCCTCCAAGTCAGGCTTTAGCAGTACAGGAACTGTGACTTCCAGATGTCCAAGCTGGATCTAGAAAAGGCAGGGGAACCAGGGGAAAAGTTGCCAACATCCGCTGGATCATGGAAAAAGCAAGAGTTCCAAAAAACATCTATTTCTGCTTGATTGACTATGCCAAAGCCTTTGACTGTGTGGATCACAACAAACTGTGGAAAATTCTGAAAGAGATGGGAATACCAGACAACCTGACCTGCCTCTTGAGAAACCTATATGCAGGTCAAGAAGCAACAACTGAAACTGGACATGGAACAACAGACTGGTTCCAAATAGGAAAAGGAGTCCGTCAAGGCTGTATATTGTCACCCTGCTTATTTAACTTATATGCAGGGGCACATCATGAGAAACGCTGGACTGGAAGAAGCACAAGCTGGAATCCAGATTGCTGGGAGAAATATCAATAACCTCAGATATGCAGATGACACCACCCTTATGGCAAAAAGTGAAGAGGAACTAAAAAGCTTCTTGATGAAAGTGAAAGAGGAGTGAAAAAGCTGGTTTAAAACTCAACATTCAGAAAACGAAGATCATGGCATCTGGTCCCATCACTTCATGGCAAATAGATGGGAAAACAGTGGAAGCAGTGAGAAACTTTATTTTCTTGGGCTCCAAAATCACTGCAGATGGTGACCACAGATGTTGACACCATAAATTAAAAAAACACTTGCTCCTTAGAAGAAAAGCTATGACCAACCTAGAAAGAAAAAAGTGAAGTCTCTCAGTCGTGTCCAACTCTCTGCAACCCCATGGACTGTAGCTTACCAGCCTCCTCTGTCCATGGGATTTTCCAGGCAATAGTCCTGGAGTGGATTGCCATTTTCTTCTCCAGGGGATCTTCCCAAGCCAGGGATCAAACCCGGGTCTCCTGCATTGCAGACAGATGCTTTATCGTCTGAGCCAACCTAGATAGCACATTAAAAAGCAAAGACATCACTTTGCCGACAAAGGTCCATCTAGTCAAAGCTATTTTTCCAGTAGTCATGTATGGATGTGAGAGTTGGATCATAAAGAAGGCTGAGTGCAGAAGAATTGATGCTTTTGAACTGTGGTGCTGGAGAAGATTCTTGGGAGTCCCTTGGGCTGCAAGGAGATCCAACCAATCAATCCTAAAGGAGATCAACCCTGAATATTTACTGGAAGCACTGATGCTGAAGCTCCAGTACTTTGGCCACCTGATGCAAAGAACTGACTCGTTGGAAAAGACCCTGATGCTGGGAAAGATTGAAGGCGGGAGAAGAAGGGGATGACAGAGGATGAGATGGTTGGATGGCATCACTGACTCAATGGACATGAGTTTGAGCAAGCTCCGGGAGTTGGTGATGGACAGAGAGGCCTGGCGCGCTGTGGTTCATGGGGTCACAAAGAGTCGGACACGACTGAGCGACTGGACAACAAATGGAGACACAGAGAACAGAGCTGTGGACACCGTGGGGGAAGGGGACGGTGGGCTGAATCGAGAGAGCAGCGCGGAAGGGTATAGATTATGGCACGTAAAACAGACAGCCAGAGGGAATCTGCTATGAGGCAAGGAGCTCAAACCTGGTGCTCTGTGACAACCTGGAGGGGTGGGAGGTGGGAGGGAGGGGTACCTGTACACTCACAGCCAATTCATGCTGGTGTTCGGCAGAAACCAGCACAACACTGTGAAGTAACTACCCTCCAATCAAAAATAGATTTAAAAAAACTATCGAGAACAGGAATGCTGACCCTTCCGTGGAGAATGCCAGTGGAGGCAGAGGGGCCGCTAAGGACTCGCTCTTTTCCAAGAGTTGGTGCTGAACAGGGAAGGGATTTCTTCACAGAGACAGAGTAAATACCACGTGGCTGGGGGAGTGGGGCTTCCCTGGTGACTCAGCCGGTGAAGAATCCGCCTGCCATGCAGGAGACCCAGGCTTCACCCCTGGCTCGGGAGCGTCCCTGGAGACTCACTCCATATTCCTGCCTGGAGAGTCCCGCGGACAGAGCCTCCTGGGGCTACAGTCCACAGGGTCCCAGAGAGTCGGACACGCCTGAGGGACGAGCACTCCCACTTTCTCGGCTGAAGTTTAGTTAGAAATCTCACAGGAGCAAGGCTGCATCGCGGACCCCCACCGGAGTGCAGGTGCTCGCAGGAGGACCACCCTTCACCCCCCAGCCCCCCACCCCGTCTACTCTAACATCGGCGCAAACCCGCAGGGACCCACCGCCCAACCATCTCCCGGAAGGAAAAGCAAACGGGCTTCCGCTGAGCTGGGGTCAAGGAAAGTCCCGCTACACTGTCCGGGAACAAACCGTCCAGGGAGGCCTGACTTTCTGCAGAGGAGAAAAAAACGGTCTGGCAACTGCTTGGGCTTACTGGCAAAGAGGAAGGAGGAGGAGAAAGAGAAAGAAACTGGCAACATGAGAAAAGAAATACAGTAGAAACACTTATAAAGCGGAACTGGAGGAAAGAATAGCCCACGCAGGGAAGCTTTCTGTGAATTAGTTAAAGGCTTAATTAGAACACTGTTTCCACAGGACATGAGCTCGAGATGAGATGATTAGAAAATTATAGGAAAATGATGAAGAGTTCCGAGCTCGGAAGAAGAACCGAGGCAGAAGTGCCACAATTTGCAAACCAGAATATTCATTAGAACCGCGATGAATAGAAGAGACGTGAGAAAATGAAGCTGTGGAGGCAGGAGGCGGCTGAGATCTGTTTGGAGAGAACTGTGCTGAAAGGGCAGTTAGCTGGGGGACTGAACGCCTGGGAGAGGCTGATGGTTCGGGGAACACACGTAGACCCTCCGAAATCCCGGACATGAGCAAAAATGCCCTGGAAGACACCACAGAAGAGAAGTCTTCCCCTGAGGCACAGAACCGGCTCATCCACCAGAAGGGAGCGCGCGCGGCAGCATGCTGACCCGGAACAGCCCGAGAACAGCATGCCTCCTGGTGGCCTCGGCGCCCTCGGGGCGAGAGAGGACATTCCGGCCCCTGGGGGGGTGGGGGGCGGGGGCAGCGCGTGAGCTCCTCGGACAGGGTGTGGTTGCTCTGCCTGCTTGGGGCGCCTTCCAGGAAACAGGTAGTGCGGTTCTTGGCAGGAAAAGTAAAGCTTCCCTGAACTGTAAGGGCAACAGCGGTCATTCTAAAGTACACAATGGATTCTGCTTTCTGCTGGAAACACCTACTTTGGGATGAAATCTCACCAGGTGAGAGATGGGCTCCAACCGCAAGGGATGGACGAACTGAGAGATTCCGGCTCAGACTCTGGGTCTCGCTGTCTGCTGGGCTGGGCACATCCCCTGCCCCGTGCCCTCCCGTGTAGGCGCGGGAGCGAGCCTGCTGAGGGTCAGTGGGGAATGGGGCGCTGTCGATCTAAAACCAAGTTTCTTTATATACGAAGATGGGCATGTGAGAAAGGATTCTGTGTGCTCAAAGTGAATGAGGTCCCACCTAAAGAAAAGCTTGGGAGACATGAGATGTCTCAGGAAGGCATTTGGTCCAACTGATGGCTGCTGCTGCTGCTAGGTCGCTTCGGCCGTGTCCGACTGTGCGACCCCGTAGACGGCAGCCCACCAGGCTCCCCCGTCCCTGGGATTCTCCAGGCAAGAACACTGGAGGGGGTTGCCATTTCCTTCTCCAACGCGTGAAAGTGAAGTCGCTCAGTCGTGTCCGCCCCTTAGCGACCCCATGGACTGCAGCCCGCCAGGCTCCTCCATCCATCCATGGGATTCTCCAGGTGAAAGGACTGGAGTGGGGTGCCATTGCCGTCTCCTAATGATGGCTGGGCCACAGCAAACAAGTCGACGGAGGAAGAGTCCTTGGTACAGATGCCAGCGGTGTACGGATTAAAGTGCGCTTCCGCGTAGAGTGACGGGGAACAGGCCTGGCGGTGGCGGGCCTCACGGCAGTAGCCTAAGTGTCAGTGGCGGGGGAGGCGCGGGCGGCGACGGACGGGAGGGGCTAACTTCCTCATCCTCCAGGGCAGATCCGGCCAGCAGAGAGCATCTAGCCCAGGTGTCCACCCACACACTCGTGCACACTCAAATAGAACACCTCTCCAACCTGTCACTCTTTCTTGTATTAATATGTTTCCCCCTAAGTTCTCTGTGTGTGTCCTGGAGGAGGGCATGGCAACCCGCTCCTGAATTCTCGCCTGGAGAATCCCATGGACAGAGGAGCCTGGCGGGCTACAGTCCACGGGGTCGTGAAGAATTGGATACGACTGAGGCGACTTCACACACACAGCACACCAACAGTGTTAAGATTAGAATCTCGAGAAAAACAAAGTTATAAATCACAAAACAAGGGAACAGAATATAACCAGTGTTGGAATAATGGCAGTAAGTGGGCGCTTTTGATAGTCTGTGTTTTAAGTTACAGAGGGAAAATGCCCTCATAAAACTCCAATAAATCACTTTGGCTTAATCACTGGAATATAAGCGAAATTTATAGTGTCATCTGTGAGGCACTCTTAGTTCCTCATCACTGACAGTTCAGGAAAAAATGGTATTCTTTCAAGCTTGCCTAATCAATTTATTTTAAAATTAATGGTTATTAGTTTTCTATTTTTAAACATTTCCTTAAACCATTAATTTGCTTTCTCTGTTACTGTTCGCCTAACTTCAGAGGTGATTTTGGGTCTTTATTTTCTTTCATGGGCTCAGATGCCATCCTCTCTCTGGAAGGATCTGTAGACGGCCAGCCTGCCTTTCCCACAGTCATGCCTGACATCAGGAGTGGGAGGCCTTGCCACTGTGGGTCTGTTTCTAAAGCATCCGTGGAAAGAAGAACCGACCTCTGTCTGTCTGTCTCTGTTCCCAGGGGCTTGTGGGCACCACATGGCTGAGTTCTCTGAGCCCTGCTAGGAGATGCTGCTAGAAGTCCATTCTACAGACAGGAAGTGGGGTCCCAAGACAAAAGTCTCCATGGTTACTGGAAAGTGAAAGTTTCATCACTCAGTCGTGTCTGACTCTTTGGGACCCCGTGGACTGTAGCCCGCCAGGCTCCTCTGTCCATGGAATTTTCCAGGCAAGAATACTGGAGTGGGTTGTCATTTCCTCCTCCAGGGGATCTTCCCGACCCAGGGATCGAACTCAGGTCTCTTGCAATACAAGTGGATTCCTGACCATCTGAGCCACCAGGGAAGCCCATAGTTACTGGATGCCAGCTCCAAACCCAGTAGGTCCATTGTCAAAGTCAGAACCATCTAAGCCTCCAGGCACCAAGAGATGGACGCAGAAACTCAGACAACCACCATGGCTATTTTATAGAAGCTGCTGGAGAAATCGCTGTCAGGTAAAGGTCATCAGAGTATGACCTGGGCTCTCAGCACAGTTGAATTAAAGCCCAAACCACGAGCCAGGCGTGGTCCAGCCCTTCTGCCTCCCCGGCTGGAGGACCTGCGCAACTGTGAAGGGACACGTCCTGCTCCCTGAGCCCCTAATGGTTCTCTACTCATCCCAGACCACTCGGCCAGCTCCGAGGAGGAGGAGGAGTTCCTTCCCCTCTTCCACGGGCTGAGACTTCTACTTCCTTCCATGGGCTAAGACGGTCATTTCTGGGCTGGAGCTTGTAAGAGCTGGTGTGCAGAGCAGCGCTGGGGAGACCTTATCTGAGGCCAGGAAAGTGGGGCCCGGGTGTGCAGACCAGACCCCGGGAAGACCACGGCTGCGTAAGTGCGGGGGCAGCATGTGCACCCCCCAAACTGTGGCTCTGCAGGGCCAGGTCACAGCGGGCAGTCACGGCGGGCACCAGGGCCTGTGAGGCACACATCCTCCTATTCCTTCCATCCAGCTGACCGTGAGCTTGGATGCCAGTGCTGTGAGGTTGGAGCACAAAGCTCCCGTCGTGGAGGCATCGCAGGCTGGAATTACAGCTGCGTGGGGCCCTTCCTCCTGGAGGAGCCCCCTCTCTGACATTCCTGGGGCTCAGACAGCGCCTGAAGGGTCAGTTGCAGACTCTCTGGGGTGCCTGCCCCTCTGTGTCCAAGAACTTTAAGGAAGCTCCCTCCGCGTCTTTCCCCGGAGATGGGAGATGACTGGGACAGGTCACCGGTCCCTTTGTCACCTGGGTGCATCAGAAGCTGTGGGGTCTGAGAGAGAGCTGAGAGCCCCCGTGAATCTGGCACCATGGGCCCTGCCCCGCCCGGGAGACCCAGGCCGTCCGAGGGGCCCTGGCTACCAGCCAACTGTCTAATTTAAAATTTTCTACTGGTCACACTCAGTGAGGGGAAACAGGTGAAATATTTATATTTTAATCATCTCTTTCATTTAATCTAATTATCCAGTTATTATCATTTCAACTCCAATTATCCAACATTATCATTTCAATATGTACCCAATTTAAAACCTGATGCATGATCTAGTCTGGCTTTTTTGTAGTGTCTCTGAAATCCGGGACGCATTTCCCACTTAGAGCTCATGCCTCGATCTAGACTCTCCTGGGTTCAGGTACCGTAGCCCCCCAAGCTGCATCCCCTGCAGAGGCAGCCTGGCTGGGATGTCCCGGGGGTCTCAGGAGAGAGAGAGCTGCCCAGCAGCCCCTGGCAGCCAACCCCCTCCCCCCCCCCACCGGTCACCAGCACTGGACTTTGTTTCTGAGATTAGGGGTGATTTCCCTGGAAGATGCTTGAGAGGCACGGGCACCCTATTAGGAAGGAGGCGGGTTTGTCCTCCCTCCCAGGAGACCAGCCCCACCCCGGGAAGCCCCACCAGGACACAGAAAGCAGAGTGGACCGGGGCATCCTGGAAAGGAGGGGGGACTTGCTGAGACCACGGGAACCCACTCACAGGAAATGGCAACTGCATTTCATCCCACTGACATCAAAGCCAGAAATTCCCTGGCAAAAAGGGAAGGCTTAAACTTTTGAAAGTAAACATTGATTAATTCAACCACTATCAGACTGCATCCACGTGTGCCCCGCAGGAGATATTCAGGCCCAGTGAGGCTGGTACCTGCCCTTGAGAAAGCCCCATTCTAGTTGGGGCACGGCTGTGTACGTAGAGGAATAACTAAGGACTCTGTGAGGTGGGTGTTGAGGGAAAAGTAGGAGCTCCCAAAAGGAATGTTGGGCGATGAGTCTTTCCAGGAAGCAGGATCAACTTCCAGCTTCAAGGGCACTGAAAGGACAGAGCGTTTTGGACAAGTGGACATAAGCGTGCATGGGAGGAAGGAAGGAAGGCTGGATGGAGAAGGCGCCTAAGAATTGATGCCTTCAGACTGTGGTGCTGGAGAAGACTCTTGAAATTCCCTTGGACTGCAAGGAGATCCAACCAGGCCATCCTGAAGGAAATCAGTCTTGAATATTCATTGGAAGGACTGATGCTGAAGCTGAACAAACTCTGGGAGATGGTGAAGAACAGGAAAACCTGGCGTGTTGCAGTCCATGGGGTCACAAAGAGAATGACAGGACTGAGCAACTGCACAACCTTCCACAGATTTGTGGTTTTATGTAGGATTGCCCTGCACTCCTTTCTGGGGCTACACTCCCAGCCTACTTTGCAGATAGTCAAGCCCAGATGACTGGGTTCTGGCCAGTAAAGTGGTAACAGGAACGTAGTGTAGGATTATGGAAAGCCCCTTTCTTCTGGGAAAGTTAATGTGATGGGTGGAGCACCAGCAGCCATGTTGGACCCTGAGGCAGATCCAAGGATCAACATCTTTTCCTGCTTCCAATGCATGCATTTCTGCCGACTGTATCTCTAAGGTCTAGAATTGCTGAGTCATGGGCTGGCCCCAGCTGTAGCCTTTGTAGGTTTTATTTTTATTTTTTAAGGTCTTTGTCCCAGTTTGCAGTCTCATCCATCCTGTAGGAAAGGTCTCTTTGCTGCTTAGCCTTACTCAGCATTTTCTGTCTTTCTCATTTCAGCACCTGCTGGACGTTTCCTGTGGCTGAGAACATTTCAAGTGGTCATCAGCCATCAGTCCCCACTTCCACCTTATGCCAGGGGCCCATCCACATCCAGACCTGACTGATCTGTCCTCTCTTCCTGGCCTCAGCCGCCCATTCCTCTGTCCAGCCGCTCGGCTTTTGTCCATTTAATTATTTGTGTAACTTTTTCATAAGTCATAACACCCCTTAGGCAAGTTGCCTGTGCTGGCAGTTCTTTTATTAGAATTGACTAAAGTTTATAAGAGTTGTACAGATTTCATGTGTATTTTGGAATGATTTTGAACTATTTTGTAGACTCTCATCTCCAAATAAGTGACATGAAATTTTGAACAAGACCATGTTGGATGTATTTTATACACTTTAATGAAATCTTTAAAAAACCTTCAAAAAGATCTTATGTGTTCTTTGTTGGACTAGTTTATCTAAAATGGGTTGTCATGTTAGGAAATTAGACTTCTTCTTAGGATCAACACTTTGGTTGGGTGTTGCTCCCACTGAGGTCCACAGCTAAATGATGCGAAGCTGACCTTGCATCTGAGAAGTCTTCCAAGTCCTCTGATTAGTGCTAGGCTTTCATCTCTGTTGCTGTTTGGATTTCTATGATCATCTCTTTATAAGATCCACTTTATTTCACACCCATCTGTCCATGGCCAAGTTCTCTGATGCCACAAGCAGTGGTTATGCTAATGAGCAAACTTTCTCTTTTGTCTGATTTAACTGGAAATCCATTTTCAATTTCTTTTAGACATAGTATTTACCATAGGTTTTTATTATATGGTCTTAACCAAGAGAATTCCCTTTAGTTACTAATCTTCTGATAGATTATTTTTTTTTTAATATGAGCAGTGTTGGGTTTTTGTTTTTTTTTACCCTAAACATTTTTCTACATCTCTCCTTGTAGTCACATAAATCTTATGTTTTCACCCATTGAATTGGTGGAATCTCATGGTTAGATTTTCTAGTCTTGAGACATGCTCACGATCAATGCAAAGAAATAGAGGAAAACAACAGAATGGGAAAGACTAGAGATCTCTTCAAGAAAATTAGAGATACCAAGGAACATTTCATGCAAAGATGGGCTCGATAAAGGACAGAAATGGTCTGGACCTAACAGAAGCAGAAGATATTAAGAAGAGCTGGCAAGAATACACGGAAGAACTGTACAAAAAAGATCTTCACGACCCAGATAATCATGATGATGTGATCACTAATCTAGAGCCAGACATCCTGGAATGTGAAGTCAAGTAGGCCTTAGAAAGCATCACTACGAACAAGGCTAGTGGAGGAGATGGAATTCCAGTTGAGCTGTGTCAAATCCTGAAAGATGATGCTGTGAAAGTGCTGTACTCTATATGCCAGCAAGTTTGGAAAACTCAGCAGCGGCCACAGGACTGGAAAAGGTCAGTTTTCATTCCAATTCCAAAGAAAGGCAATGCCAAAGAATGCTCAAACTACCACACAATTGCACTCATCTCACATGCTAGTAAAGTAATGCTCAAAATTCTCCAAGCCAGACTTCAGCACTACGTGAACTTCCAGATGTTCAAGCTGGTTTTAGAAAAGGCAGAGGAACCAGAGATCAAATTGCCAACATCTGCTGGATCATGGAAAAAGCAAGAGAGTTCCAGAAAAACATCTACTTCTGCTTTATTGACTACACCAAAGCCTTTGACTGTGTGGATCACAATAAACTGTGGAAAATTCTGAAAGAGATGGGAATGCCAGACCACCTAACCTGCCTCTTGAGAAATCTGTATGCAGGTCAGGAAGCAACAGTTAGAACTGGACATGGAACAACAGACTGGTTCCAAATAGGAAAAGGAGTACGTCAAGGCTGTATATTGTCACCCTGCTTATTCAACTTATATGCAGAGGACATCATGAGAAACGCTGGACTGGAAGAAACACAAGGTGGAATCCAGATTGCTGGGAGAAATATCAATCACCTCAGATATGCAGATGACATCACCCTTATGGCAGAAACTGAAGAGGAACTAAAAAGCCTCTTGATGAAAGTGAAAGAGGAGAGCAAAAAGTTGGCTTAAAGCTCAACATTCAGAAAACGAAGGTCATGGCATCTGGTCCCATCACTTCATGGGAAATAGATGGGGAAACAGTAGAAACAGTGTCAGACTTTATTTTCTTGGGCTCCAAAATCACTGCAGATGGTGACTGCAGCCATGAAATTAAAAGATGCTTACTCTTTGGAAGAAAAATTATGACCAGCCTAGATAGTATATTGAAAAGCAGAGACATGACTTTGCTGACTAAGGTCCGCCTAGTCAAGGCTATGGTTTTTCCTGTGGTCATGTATGGATGTGAGAGTTGGACTGTGAAGAAAGCTGAGCACCGAAGAATTGATGCTTTTGAACTGTGGTGTTGGAGAAGACTCTTGAGAGTCCCTTGGACTGCAAGGAGATCCAACCAGTCCATTCTGAAGGAGATCAGCCCTGGGATTTCTTTGGAAGGAATGATGCTAACGCTGAAACTCCAGTACTCTGGCCACCTCATGGGAAGAGTTGACTCATTGGAAAAGACTCTAATGCTGGGAGGGATTGGGGGCAGGAGGAGAAGGGGACAACTGAGGATGAGATGGCTGGATGGCATCACTGACTCGATGGACGTGAGTCTGAGTGAACTCCGGGAGTTGGTGATGGACAGGGAGGCCTGGCGTGCTGCAATTCACGGGGTCGCAAAGAGTCAGACACGACTGAGCGACTGAACTGAACTGAACTGACATCTCTCCTTGTAGTCACATAAATCTTATGTTTTAATCTATTGAATTGGTGGAATCTCATGGTTAGATTTTCTAGTCTTGAGACATGCTCACATTCAAGGGAAAATCATAATCATATTGGATAGTTTTTTCCAACATGGACATGAATTTCAGTAAAATTTGTTTATGACTTTTGCATCTATGGTTATAAATAAAACAGGCTTAAAATTGCATTACCTCACAATGCACTTGTCCAGTCTGGAAACCAAGTGAAGCTCCAAAGCTGGTTATTAGCTTATTTTCCTGGGAAGGGTGAAGAATGCCCTTCACTGTGGATATTAACCTTGACTGCCACGCCAGGCCCAGAGCCTCCCCTTGGGGTGACTTTAGTGACCCCTCTCCTAGTCAAATCTTCCTTTCTCCTTGGTTCAAGTTTGGCTTTTTCAGATTTTCCAAAAATATATATATTTTATCTATGCTTTCCAACTCATTAACATGGAGATTTTTGGAGAAGTATCATGTTACCTTCTTTGTGCCTTTTTTTTTTTTTTGAGAATTTAAAATATTTTAATGTAGTTCAAATCAGTGTGCCTGATTCATTTCAGCTCCTTCTCTGCGAAACCGGGAGGCAGGGACCGCGTCAGCGTCTCCGCCTTCTCCTTGTCTGTGATGACCAAGGTGTAAAGGCCTCTGCGGCGTCCAGCTTTAGACTCCACATCCCCCTTACTTCTCTGGATCTGGACAGCCGTGGCACCCTTTCGCCTGGCGGGGGCAGAAGCCTCCTGGTTCCCTCCGTTTTGCGTGGCGCGGTGCCGAGCTGCGGCAAGCAGGAGCTCCGAGCAGCGGGAAGCGAGGAGGACAGGAGGCTCCTGTGATGGGTCAGTCACCCCCTCTGCTTCTGAGTTTTGTTGCTTCTCACCTTTTTCTCACCTTTAGTCTTGACCAAAGTTCCCTGCTTTATACGTACCTGCAGACATCCGGCCTTTGCTTTTTCCTCTTTCTGGGCTCAGTGCTACTGCTGGCTGGGCTGTCTTTTTATTCCCTTCTTTCCCTCAAGGCAGAGGAAGGGAGGGACACTAGCTTTGGTTTTTTCCTAACCTCCTGACTTGAAGACTTAGCTTCCGTCCCCCCGGTCCGCATATTAATTTATTTGTTTAAGTTTACTTGTTTATTTTTGGGTGTGCTGGCTCTTTGTTGCTGCGCTTGTCCTTTCTCTGGTCACGGCAAGCAGGGCCTCTCTCGAGTTGCAGCGCGTGGCGCCCACTGCGGGGGCTTCTCTTGTTGAGGAGCACGGCTCTCGGGCGCGCGGGCTTCCGTCGTTTCAGCCCCCAGGCTCTAGAACGCAGGCTCCATAGTTGTGTCCACAGGCTTAGTCGCCCCGCGGCACGTGGGATCTTCCTGAATCAGGGACTGAACCTGCGTCTCCTGCAGTGGCAGCCAGATTCTTCATCCTGGAGCCACCAGGAAGCCCCTTGATAATTATATTTAAAATCAAACTCCTAATTATGCTTTAGCCATGCCCCAGAAGGGAATGCAAAGTTTCATTGGAAATTCTTTGTAACTTCAACCTGATTGTGTTTTTACCCACATTTACTGAGTTCCATGGAGAAAGAAATGGCAACCCACTTCAGTGTCTTTGCCTGGAGACTCCCGTGGACAGAGGAACCTGGTGGGCTACAGTCTGTGGGGTGGACACAACGTAGCAACTAAAAACTGCCAGTACTAAAATTCACACTGGAGAAAGAGCTCGCGACCCACTCCAGGCTTCTCGGCTGGACAGTTCCACGGACAGAGGAACCTGACGAGCTGCAGTCCAAGGGGTCACAGAGAGTTGAACACAACTGAGTGACTCACACACACACACACACACACACACACACTCACACCGAGTTCAGTGTTGTTTAGGCTTCAATGATACTTCAGAATCAATAGCTTCTGATTATATTGTTCTTTGGCCAAAAGGATGATCTGCACAGTGCGGGTCCTTCAGCTTCTGGGCGGTTCTTCTGGAGTCTGCTCCGTTGTTAATGCTTGCACACGTGCTATTTCTGCAGTGTCTAAAGGGATTTGTAATCTGCGTGTCTTGGTGTAAAACAGTGCATATCTCTTCCACTGTGAGCCTCTAATTGGATCATTTAAAGCCTCTGGGTATGCACTGATGTTTTCCTACTAGTTGTATCGATTACCGGGCCGGTCATTTGCCGTTGGGATTCAGAGTCTGTTTTTCTGTTCTGCGTGGTCACAAACATGTCCCGGACGTGAAAACCACGTCCAGCTTTCACGCGTTCTGTTTCTCTGTGAAATCATTCTCACCACTTAATATATTAATATTGAAAATGCGTCACACTTAGTGAATAGTTGCAAGAACAGTACAGTGAACACACACGCACCACTTACCTGGATTGGCCAGTGGCTGCACTAGTGTTATCTCTGTTGTAGTGAATCGGCTGCAGTTACTGTTTTCAGTGTTAATACGGCTTTTAAGGCCAGTATCAGGACCATAATTTTTCACCGTGAATGCTCCAGTGATGCCGCTGAAGGAGGACCTTTGTCACTGACACAGCCCTTTCACACCACAGACAGCCCACCGTCAGCCTCCGCTGACTATTGGCACCTGTGGGCTCTGCCTGACAGAGTCTGGCTGGGAGCTTGCACTCACAGGTGAGTGACTGCTGGACGATGCAGCTAATCATGTGTCACCTGGACAGGTGCAGTCAGGCTTCCTGGGGCCAGTTCCCTGAACACACACTCACTGCTCACAGACACACACCAACCTGCATACAGATCCAGACACACACCTGCACACATCTGTACTTGGTGACACACACCTGCACACAGATACTCACCTGCACACAGATACTCACCTGCACACTGACACACCTGCACACACCTGCACACAGATACCTGCACACAGACACACCTGCACACAGATACTCATCTGCACACTGACACACTCACCTGCACACAGATACTCACCTGCACACAGATACTCACCTGCACACTGACACACCTGCACACACCTGCACACAGATACCTGCATACAGACACACTCACCTGCACACAGATATCTGCACACAGATACTCATCTGCACACTGACACACTTACCTGCACACAGGTACACTCACCTGCACACAGACACACTCACCTGCACACAGATACACTCACCTTCACACAGATACTCACCTGCACACAGATACACTCACCTGCACACAGGTACACACACCTGCACAGATTCACACAAAACCTGCACACAACAGCGTGTCTCTCTCTCTCTCTCTCACACACACACACTCACGTACCCTCCATCCACAAACACTGTCCAGGGAAACGTGCGCATGGGCCTGGACCCAGACCCAGCATGTCCCCCGCTGATGCGGCTCCGCCTTGCACTTCTGTCGGGCCCTTCCCTGCTCCCCGCCGTCCCTCTAGGGAAGGGACAGGAGGTGGAAGGATTGAAAGGAGCCCAGCACTTACTTATCCTCTGCTCTCACAACCTTCATCCCAGCAAGGGTGCTCCAAGCATCACCTTCTGAGACACTTCTGCTGCCGCCCCCACCAGAGCAAGTGCCCTTGCCAAAGCTGAAGGTGACACACCCCAGAGCGGGGCCTCAGGGCTCCCATCCGCGCTCCTGTTCCTCCACCAGCCATCACGGAGGAGGGGCAGGTGGAGAAGATGCTCAGCCAAGACCTGCTTCCAGAGATTCAGCCTTGGGACAGTGCAGCAGCTTTGCTGGTTTTAAACATTTCATTTGCAAATAACTCAGCATCTAATTATGCCAGATTAAAGGTACATACTTTGCAGATTTACGGAGTCATTATCAGTGCTACAGAAACCACACTCAGAATCAGACCCGCGTTGGCATTCTCATCCTGGAGATTTACGCACAAATGCCAGGAGCTTATTTGATCAGCTCAGCCTGGAAATGTAGCTGGTGGTCTTGGGGACCAGCTGGCATGGCTGGCTGTGGGGACAGGAGCCCAGTGTGTGTCCCCTCCTGGCTCCCTGGGCTGGGTCCCTGCTGCGGCTTCATGCCTGCTGGCAACTCGCCTCACTGCCTCCTGGAGGGGGAGAGGCTGGAGATGGCGCACCCACCTGCCCTGCCAGTCTCCCTCCTCCTCCTCCCCTTCATCCTCTTTTTTGTAATTAAGACTTTACTTTTTAGAGCAGTTTTAGGTTTAAGCCAAAATCAAGTGGAAGGTACACACAATTCCCCTGTACGCCTCCACCTGCAGGCCCAGCCTCCCCCACTATCGACATCCGCCTCCAGATGGGATACTTCTTACAGCTGGCGAGCCTCCATTGCCACGTCATCATCACCCAAAGCCCACGGCTCACATCACAGTTCTCTCCTGGTGTTGGACATCCTGTTGGTTTGCACGAATGCACCCTGACATGAAGCAGAACTGTGACCCTCAGGGCAGCCTCCTTGCTGTAAACCCTCCCTTCCTCTCTAATGTTGGTCCAGGAGCGAGCCGGGGGTCCTCGGAGGAGAGGGAGTGTGTGTCCCGACCCCTTCCAGGAAGGGATCTGCCTTCTGAGGGGACTGCTGCACGGAGAGTCAGTGTCTTCTCTGCTTTGCAGATTAGGAGCCTGAGGGTCAGAGTGGAGCCTGGGCTTGGTCTGCCAGCTCTTCTTTCCAGGTTGGTGTAAGCCTACCTGTGGTTTCAGACCATGACATTTAAATCACTGTAACTAGGCCCAAACATATCTTTATTAATCAACATAGGAACCGTTATAATCAACACATTCTTGCCAACGAGAAATAAATTTATCCTGTAGTGTACAAATCCTCGCCTTGAGACCTGATGAACTCTAGGAAAGCACTGTCTGCCTCCTGCTGGTTGCGGAAGTGTTTTCCCTGCAAAAAGTTGTCGAGGTGCTTGAAGAAGTGGTAGTCGGTTGGCGAGAGGTCATGTGAATATGGTGGATGAGGCAAAACGTCGTAGCCCGATTCACTCAGCTCCTGAAGCGTTGGCTGTGCAATGTGCGATCGGGCACTGTCGTGGGAAAGAACTGTGCCCCCGCTGCGACCAATGCCTGCTGCAGGCATCGCGGTTTTCAGTGCGTCTCATCGGCTTACTGAGCGTACTTCTCAGATGTAACAGTCTCCCTGGGGTGCAGAGAGCGGTAGGGGATCAGACGGGCGGCAGACCACCAAACAGTGCCCATGGCCTTGGTGCACGTGTGGCTTTGGGAAGCGCTTTGGAGCTTCTTCTCCATCCAACCGCTGAGCTGGTTGCCAACAGTGGCCACGTTTTGTTGCACGTCAGGATCCGATTGAGAAATGTTTTCTTCGGTGTTTTGTAGAGAAAGAGAAGACGATGCTTCAAAACGATGATGTTTTGGTTTTCGGTCGGCTCACGAGGCACCCACTTTGCTTTTTCACCTTTTCGTCGTGCTTCGAATGCCCGGGGACCACACGGTGGCCAGCTTCTCGTGCAGTTACAGGAGAATCAGCACCGACGTTGGCTCTCAGTCGGGCGCTGTCCGCTTCCGACGCCCGGCCGCTGCGCTCCTCATCCGGACTCTCATCTCCTTCACCATGCTTCCCGAACCGCCCTGCACTAGCAGTTCCTGGGCCAAGCGTGCTGTTGGTGTGTTGCGAGTTGTCTCTGCTGCTCTACAACCCATTTTGAACCTGAATAAGAAAATTGCTCAAATTTGCTTTTGGTCTAACATCTTTTCCATAGTCTAAAATAAATATACGCAGTAAGTAATAAGTCACCAGCAAAAAAGCGTCAGGCGAGAAATGTGTATTCAAATGATGTATAACATAACCACATTTATTTAAGAAGCCCCAAGGGCTCCAGCTCCGTCCGCCGGAAGGCTCCGAGGAGCAGTGGCCAGGACTCCTGGGCGGGGTGGGGCGCCTGCCCACTTCTGCCTCATTTCTCAGGATGTGTCCTCATTTCCACCAGGCAGGGGCTTGCTTACCCTGCTCAGATGCCACCTCCCCTAGTGCTTGCGGAGCCCGGAAGGGTTTCACCCTTTCTCTGCCTCCTCACGCCCGCCAAGCCCTGGGCCCTTGTCCCCTGTGTTCAGAATGCTGGTCTTGTACCCAGACACGAATGAGCTCGGGTCCAGCCCCTCCATCTCCTGGCTGCACAAGCTCGAGCCAGCAGTCAAGCATCTGTGAGTGCGGGGCCTTCCTCAGGACTGTGGGGGCAGGGCAGGGACAGTGGTCAGAATGAGGGAGATGGGAGGGGGCTTCTGTGGGTCGGTCCAGGTCCCAGGCCAGCAGCAC
Organism: Capra hircus; assembly: GCF_001704415.2. NCBI lineage: Eukaryota > Metazoa > Chordata > Mammalia > Artiodactyla > Bovidae > Capra > Capra hircus. The sequence continues at coordinate 117,490,718 of NC_030812.1, forward strand.
ACACCTGCCCAGTGGGGGGTCATCATCCTCCCCATTCCGCAAACCAACCTCGGCGTCCCCTGCTGCCTCTGTAAGCCACAGATTTCACAGATGCTTAAAAGTTAAGGTTTTATAATGTATTGTAAGGTAAGGAATTCTGTCTTACGCTTCTCAACAGTCCTCTAGCAGAGGGTGACTATCGTTTATTTCCCATCTTCCATCTTCCATCCATCTACCTATCCATTCACCTATCTGTCCACCCGTCCACCCGTCCATCCACGCATCCACCCATCCATCCTCCCATCCATCCACTCATCCATTCATCAACCCACCCATCCACCCGTCCATCCACGCACTCATCCACCCATCCACATGTCCACCCATCCACCCACTCATCCATCCATCCATCCACCCACTCACCCAACCATCCACCTGTCCACCCATCCACCCACTCATCCATCCATCCATCATCCACCCAACCATCCACCCGTCCACCCATCCACCCGTCCACCCACACATCCACTCTTCTGTCATCCACCCAACCATCCACCCGTCCATCCACTCATCATCAACCCACCCATCCACTCATCCATTCATCAACCCATCCATTCATTCGTCCATCTTCTATCCACCCATCCACTCACCCATCACCCATCCATCCGCCCACCCATCCACTCATCCATCCATCCACCTACCCATCCACTCAACCATCTTCTGTCCACTCACCAATCCATCCACTCATCTGTCATCTGTCCATCCTTCCTTCCACCGACTCACCCCTCCCTCTTCCAGCACCGACGATACTGAAGGGGCATCTGCGTGTCCGGGCAGCCCCCATGCCAGTCAGAGGAAGCCTCTGTGTGTGCAAGGCCTTCCTCTCCCCCTCCAGGCACGTGCTCTAATGCTGAAGGCCCCTCCAGCCTCCTCTAAGACTGAACCAGCACTCTGCCCAGCAGCACGCTTCTCAGCTGCAGCTGCTCCTGAAGCCCCAGGAGTGTGGGAGGAGGTGGACACCCAGGCTCCACCTGCACGTCCTGATTTAGTTGGTCCAGACATCAGTCAGTGGCGATGTCAGTTACAGCCCTCGGGGGATCCTGCCACATAGCCAGAGGGAGGACCACTAACCCAGGGAGGACTGGGGACTCTGTGCTGAGGTCATCCAGAGCAGGTCCAGCGGGCGCCTGAGCGTCCCCTCAGCACAGCAAACATGGCCCCCAGAGGCCTGCCTCTGTTCTCAGCCTGCCCAGATTTAAGGCCCCACGCTGGGGAGCCCCGTGAGGGGTGGGAGTCAACAGTCGCCTGGCGAATGAATATACAAGACGGACGTGTTTCCCGCCCCCTCGCCCTGCCCGCACCCGGGAGCTGCTTCAGTGGTACAGGGAATGGTGCGGCGTGGGCCCTGTGGGAGCCAGGACGTGCCGCCCGCCACTGGAGTCAGGGAGCCGCGGCTCGGCTCCGGGAAGGTGACCGCTCCCGGCCAGGCTGCCAGCGGCCAGGCTGCCAGCCCCAAGGCCTCGTTTCCGCGCGCTGGTCCCATAAGCAAACAGTCTGACTGTGTTCGTTGAGGGTAATTTCTCATACTTCACAGTGGCTGCTCGGTTAACCTCCGGATTCTGCTGACTCCACGAGGAATTTGCACAATGAAATAATGGAAAAAAACGCAATATCCAGCGAAGCCAAAATAAAAACCTCATCCAATCAAGCCCTCGGGGCAGAGCGGGCTAACGGGCCCTGGTCAGGCTCTCCCACGATGCTCCCAGCTGCGGCTCGCGCCCCGGGGAGGCTACGGACTGCCCATGCCTCCCCTTCCTGCTGCAGACTCTGCCCCGCTGTCCCTACACCCCGCTCCTTTGCGGGTCTGGTTTTGACGCCGCGTGTACTTCTGAGCCTTGAGGCTAGATGTCCTGTGCAGTGGGGGCTCTGATCCGGGTTGAGGAGGGCAGACCTGCCAGGGAGGAGGCGTGGGGCAGCTGGTGCAGCGGCGGGCATGGCTGTGGGAGCTCTGAGACGAAAGAAAAGATCTGAGGGCTCGGGCAGGTTTCTGGGGTGAGAAGCTGCCCTCCATTGTTGGGACACCGAGGGAAGGGGAGAAAGGAAGGGGCATCTTCTACTCTCAAAAGCAGAGGCTGGGCGTGCACCTGCTTGTAGGGGCCCACACCTGCGGGTAAGGTGGGCTCAGTGGTGGCCCCAGAAGATATGCCAGGTCCTAACCCTCGAAAACGTTGAATGTGATGTGATTTGGATAAAGGGTCTTCACAGGTGAAATTAAGCATCAGGCTGAGATTTAGCATCAGGATTTAGGATAGGCCCTAAATCCAATGAGAGGTGTCTTTATAAGGGGAAAAAAGGGAGATTTTGAGACTCACAGCAGGGAGGGGGCCACATGAAGACAGAGGAAGAGACAGGCGAGGCGGCCACGAGTCCGGGGCCCCTGGTGCCACCAGCAGCTTCTGGAGAACCCGGTGTGAAATGGAGCGTTTCTGTCCTATCCGTAAACAAGGATGTCACAGTCATCAGTGATTCCAGCCCTTCAGGGCACTCAGGAAGGAGAAAGTTACCTGTGCTTGAACAGCCGCGGGATGGCAACCACTCCCTACGGTGAGCCCAGGGTTGCCCAGGATGTGAACAAAACCCAGGATGCTGGCCCTGAGATATGAAAGGATTGGAAGGATATGAAGGATTATTTCAGGGAGCCCAGACCCTTGTGTCCTCCCATTCATAGAGAAGCGCTAAGTTCCTCAGCTTGATATATGTGGTTTCCTTTAACTAACAGGAATCTCTTGACGTTCAGACTACCTGCCCTTTGTTGTAAAACTTCTGTGTAACCCGCTCTTCCCCCCCACCCCCAGCCCGTCTCCTAAGAGCAATTTCTCAAGGTTACTTTGAGATGCTGTCTCCCGGGCTTGAAGTCCAAAAACTTCCCACCAAATAAAACACAACTCTCAACTTTCAGGTTGGACTGTTTTTTAAATCGACACAAGGAAGGGTCCTGGCCCAGAGCCAGGAGGGAGCACGACCCTGTAGGCATGTTGCTTCCAGACTCTGGACCCCTGACCGTGAGAGGATGAACCCCCGAAAGCCCCCAGGACTTTCGTGGGTCAGCCGGCTGAACGGGCCGTCTCCGTGGGGAGCATCGGTCAGTGGGCCAAGCTGGCTAGGGGGCGGGGGGATGGGAGGATGGGGGGGAATGAGTGGCGGAGGGAAGACAAGGCAGCCGGGCGGTGCGGCCAGCCTTCCGCCTCTGGCTGGTGGGGGGCTCTGGAAGGCGGGTCCCCGGTGGGAGCGCCCCGTGGTCAGGACGGGGGAGGGCGCGGGCTGCGGGCCCCCAGGTTCAAGATCATTACCTGGGAAGAGCCAGACTGCTGTATCATGGGGACCCTTCTAATTGCTTTTTAAATATGTATTCAACACTTACTAACTGGGTGTGGGAACAGCCATTAATCTAATAATAACCATTATGTAATTTTCTCTTTTGTTCAAAGTCAAGAATTTCTTTCTTCTTAGATTTCACGTGACCAGAAGTGCCAGTATTTTCCCATTTCGTGGCTCTCTCTGATTCCACTCTTCCCGTGACTCCGCGTGGGGGGTCAGCACCCCCACAGGCGCTCGGACTCACGTACACCCTGGGAACTGTCTCATTTGCATCTGAAAGTTCTCTCCTCTTGTCCAGTTCTTGTATCTGCAAGGTCTTTTCTTTTTTTGTCATTTTAGGAAAAGCTTATGATCCTTCAGCTTCCTTGGCGGCTCAGCAGGTAAAGACCCAGCCTACCAACGCAGGAGACCCAGGAGACGCGGGTCTGATCTCTGAGTCGCGAAGACCCCCCGGAGGGGAGAGGGCAACCCACTCCAGTATTCTTGCCTGGAGACCCCCATGGACAGAGGAGCCTGGCGGGCTACAGTTCACGGGGTCACAAATCGTGTGGACAGAGGAACCAGGAGGGTGCAGTCCGTGGGGTCACAGGGAGTCAGGACAGGACTGAGGGGTGAAGCACACGGCCCTTCATTGGCTCTGCTCACTTTCTCTCAAGTGGTGTCTTAGGAGGCATAGCGACAGTCCTGACGTGGATGCAGAGGAGCCTTTCTCCGGATAAAACCATGACGACCAGAAGGCTCCCCAAGAGCCCGCGGGCTCCCACACCCCCAGGGCACTGGGGCACGGGGCCAGTTCTTACCAAATGAAGGGCATCAGAAGGACAGGGCACTCTGGTGCAAGCTAGCTGTGCTCTGGTTCCTAGTCTCTCCCCTGCTGTGCCCTGAGCTGGGCTGGGACGGAGGGCTCTGAGACCCTGGGGCTGTGAAGGAGGAGCAGCTGGTTCCTGCGTCAGCACCGGGAGGAAGCCTGCCCAGGAGAGTCAGCTGGCTCTCCTCAGGGCCAGAGGGCTGGGGTCCCCGAACTTCCTGAGAGGAAAGAGCAGGCACTGCTGGAAATGGCCTTGCACGGAGGGTGCTGTCTGCAGCCTGGCCCTAGTACACATCAGAGCGGAAGCCTGAGCTCCTGCCAGCTTCTTAGGGATCCATGTTCCTTCCACCTATGTGACTTACACCATCTAAATGGGGGCAACAAATAGCCCTCACTAAGCAGCTAGAAGGTAGGAAGTGATGGGCTGGTGGGGCGACCACCATCCCAACAGGTAGCTTCCGACTCTGGGCCCACAGTGCCTACTCTGGCTCCAGCCATCATGTCTGCAAATCATTTGACTGGAAGGAAGAACAGGGCCAGGGACTACATGCCCACTGCTTTGAAGACCATCGCCCCAAAGGGGTGTGCGTCCCGTCTGCTCACGGGGGCCAAGACAGTTGCACAGCCACACCTGGGTCACCGCTTGCTAGGCAGCCATGTGCCCGGGGAAACTTGGGAGCATCCACCAGATCAAGGGGGCGTGGGAGACGGGAGGCTGGTGGTGAGCTCGCAGCCACTGCTCTGTGTCCCCCTCCATGAGCACGGGTGGTCTGTCCTGGGGAGCTGGAGGGCAAGGTGAGCACCGGGGAGAACTTGTCTGCGCTTTCAGCGTGGGCATTATTTCCAGGGGCCAGCCTGTAAGTGGGGGGAACACGGAGTGGCTCTGGTTGGTCTCCTCCCGCTGCCCCTGCG